>NC_068914.1:37491599-38741599 GCF_023091745.1 Budorcas taxicolor | reverse complement strand
AGGATGATAGAAAGTGGGTGAAAAGCTCCATCATGTCCAATGTGGGTCCGTAGCCATTATCTCCCCCATCCACAAATTAGTAGAAGGGGGTGTGTGCATACATGCTCAGTTGCACAGCTGTTGCAACACTTTGAACTGTAGCCCACCAGATTCCTCTGTCCATGGAATTTTCCAGGCAAGAACACTGGAGTGGGTTGCCATGTCCTCCTCCAGGGGATCTTCCCAACCCAAGGATCAAACCCGTATCTCCTGCATTGGCAGGCAGATTCTTCACTGCTGAGCTGCTGGGGAAGCCCAGAAAGGGGTGATGTTGCTATAAATGAAAAGACTAAGTCTCCCAAAGCCCAAGGCAGGCAACCACTAAGCAATAGCTCAGAAGTTAGTAACACCAGATAGCCTGGCTGTTTGCGCTATGTCCTTTTTTGTTTGTTTGTTTTTATTTTATTTTGTTGTTACACAGAAAGGATCATTTGAATTAGAGGCAGAGAAGCATGTTTACCAAAACCGTTGCTCCCAGAGCCAATATTATCAGTTTTGAGAGTATGAGCTGGATAGAAGCTGTCTCTTCCTACCCTGACTGAAAGACCAGATTCCCAGGAGCCCGACAGAAGCATCAGGGTTTGCTTTCCTCCAAGTTGAAAAATTATAATACACAACACAATGCTGATTTTCCACAGCTCCCCTATCTCCTGGGAACCTCAGAGCTGTAGCAAACACCCATTTACCTATTTCCATGTTGATACAACACCCTTCTTGAGGTGCCCAAAGCAGTTTGCAAATATTCATCTATCCAGTGAACCATCTAGCCTGTGTGGGAGTTAGAGAAATTGATCCCAAGCCTGCTCACCTGAAGGGTCATCTGATCCGATAATACAACCAGACTCTTGAGTCAAACCTGGGTTCAATTTTCACAAAGTGTTTACCTAAGACCCACGATTGTCATCCAGTTCCATTTTTTTCAAACTGGGCTCAGAGGACCACATCTGAGAACTATCTGGGTGCTTAGTAAAAACACAGTTTCCTTGTCCCCACCTTAGACCTTCTGAATCAGGATCTTTAACTTTTAACAAGATCCTTTATCCTTGTGGTATTCAAATGCAAATAGATTCCATTCATTCTTTTATTCTGAAAGTGATTAAAAAATAGAAATTTAAGAAAACCATTGCCCACGGAGATGAATACGTGCCCAAGGTGGCACAGCCAGCTTGTGGCAGAGCCCGGGGTGACTCTCAGGACCCTAAGCCAGCCAAGTACTATTTGCTTGCAAAAATCTCCATGAACTGCCAGGCTGTGTTTTCATACCCTCTCCCTGACCCCCTCCTGCACCGTCATCACAGTACTTGTCATCTGGCGGCCTCAGGGGACATTCTCCATCCAACAGATTTGTTTCCTTCATCTTACAGCTGTGCTCACTTCTCCAGGAACTGAGCCTCATCATACTCTGTGTAAGAAAAGCATTGGCAATCAAGATGTATCACAACTATGGGTAATTATTATGGTTTAGTAGCCTGGTGGGCCGCCGTCTATGGGGTCGCACAGAGTCGGACACAACTGACGTGACTTGGCAGCCGCAGCAGTCCTGACTGCGGTCTACACTGGCAACTGGGCTTCTTTACTTTGTTTGTCTGATCCTATTTAGGGCTCACAAAAATTCGTAAATCCCTCAATGAGGCAGGGAGAGATGCATGGATTTATCCCAGGACATGTAACTGACTAGAGAGCCCCTGGAATTTCCATGAAAAATAGAACCTCTGTGCCTCTCAGACTCAGCATCACCCCATAGGAGAGCAGATCTGCCCGAGAGCCCGACCACCCCATTGACAGCGTGCGTCACTAGTGGTCACTGAGCTCCTTGGCTTTGTCACTGTGGTCATCTCTGACCCGCTAGCTGAGGCAGCCACCCCTCCACACACCCATTAACACACACTCTCACACACACACACACACACATATTCATAGCCTCCTCATTCGCTTTTCTTTCTTTCTTTTTAAAATTAACTTTCATTGCAGTATAGTTTCTTTACAGTGTTATGTTAGATTCACAGCAAAGTGAGTCAGCTGTATGTACACGTACATCCACCCTCTTCTGGATTTCCTTCCCATAGGTCACCACAGAGCACTGACTAGGGTTTCCTGTGCTGCACAGTAGGTTCTCATTAGTGATCTATTTCACAAACAGTATCAATAGCGTATGTGTCCATCCCCATCTCCCAATTCCTCCCATCCTCCTTTCCCCTTTGGTGTCTATATGTTCGTTCTCTATGTCTGTGTTTCTACTTCTGCTTTGCAAACAAGATCATCTTTACCACTTTTCTAGATTCCACATAAATGTATTAATATATTTGTCTTTCTCTTTCTGACCAACTTCATTCATATGACTCCCTGTTCCATTTTCCCCAGGGAATCTGCCACAGGCAGGAATGGATCCCTTTATTCTTGTGTTCTTCTCTCCCACTGGAATTTAGGCACCAGCAGAGCAGGAAACTTGCCTGTCTTGCTCATCTAGGTTTTGTCTACAGCCAAGACAGTGCCAAGCACACAGAAGGGCCTCGGTGAGTATCTCTCACATCTGTACATGAGTGAATGCTTCATCTTTAGATTCAGTGTCTTCCCAGCACCATTTTTTTTTTTTGACCACGCCCGATGGCTTATGGGGTTTTAATTTCCTGACCAGGGATTGAACCCATGCCCTTGGCAGTGAGAGCCCAGAATCCTAACCACTGGACACCAGGGAATTCCCAGCATCTTCCTGGCTTTTGTAGAACAACTTCCTAGTGCTGGACTCCATCTGCTCTTTCTAAAAGGGTGGTTTAGGATCCACTTTTCATTCTTGATCTTCTAGGAGAAACCCGCATGCAGCATTTAAGAAAGCCCAGTGCCTGTGCTGTTACCAGCTCTTACTTCTGACTGCGAGTCTTTTCTGCCTTCTGGGGCTTTTTAATGAATTAGGTGCCACTTCCCACTTGTCCTTTGTCTCTGTGTTTACAAGGTCTACATAGGGTAGATTGCAGAGTCTTTGTTGGTCTCTGAGACCACCTTTAGGTCCAGGGAAGAGGAGCCCCTAACCTGGGCCTTAAAGTATAGAAGCCCTTTCACTCTGATCATGCCTCTTCTATGGACTGAGGAGTCTGCAGGGCCAGTGGGGCTTGCCCTCTGGGACCTCATGCCATCCCCCACCCAGAATATGTTCTATGTATTTAAAACTTGGAAATTCTCTGCACAATGTCCCCACCCCACAGGGGTGACGGTACCTGCAAGGGTCTCTATCCTGGGTCCACCATCCCCAAAGGGCATTGCATCACTGGTGTGCACCCCTACACATGCCCAGGCCCAGGGGCTAGTCTTTGCGAGAGGATGCTGATGGAACAGGGCTGTATTACCTAGGCAGTGAGTCCACACCCCCATGTAAGGACCTCGTAGGGCTGAATGGAATGAAAGGTGGGAAGAGAAAGGTGCAGGATGGGGCCAGTTTTTCCTGCCCCATCATCTAGCCCAGGACACCGAGCATCCTCAGGACCAGCCTGGTCTTCAGATCACTGTGAAGGCATACGTGGTGACGCAAAAGGAGCAAATGTGTTTTAGGTAAGTTTATGTGCTGTAGGCGCATGCTCAGTCATGTCTGACTCTGCGACCCCGTGGACTGTAGCCCACCAGGCCCCTCTGTCCATGGGATTCTCCAGGCAAGAGTACTGGAGTGGGTTGCCATGCCATCTTCCAGGGGATCTTCCTGACCCAGGAGTCGATCCCACATCTCTTAACTCTGCTGCATTGGCAGGTGGGTTCTTTACCCCTGCGCAACCTGGGAGTCCCTAATTTGCTGACTTGGTTCTGAATGTTCTAGTCACCTGGGATGTAGCTTCTACTGGTGCCTTTGCCTGGGCTCTGCAAGCGGTGTGAGAACCCAGAGTGCCGTTGGAAAATCAGGCTTGATTGCAGCGATACTGAAATGGTCCATGTATCTACGCTCTTTTGTTGCTGTTCAGCCACTCCGTCGTGTCTGACACTTTGGAACCCCATGGACTGTAGCATGTCAGGCTCCCCTGTCCCTCACCATCTTCTGGAACCTACTGAAACTCATGTCCATTGAGTCAGAAGTGTATGTTCTTACTTCTCTACTTAACTTTCAGTTCTGTTTTGTTTTTTTTTTTAAGCCTGTCTCTTATTGCCTTGGTTATGGTATTTCTGCAACTTCTACAAAAACAGCAGATCAATGTCTGGATAAACAAGAGAGCCAAATGCACGGTGATCTGGAAACTGGTGTTTCTCTTTCCAGACTCCAAGCCCAGGTGGGCACTCTCTACTATTGTGAAGTTTTATACAACATAAGGCAGAGTCCACAAGAATTCAACTGTTACCAAATGCAAGTTCACATGCCTAACATACGGGGCGGTCGAACAATAACAAAATGTCAGAGTTTGGGGCAGAGGAAGGTTTATTGCAGGACCAAGCAATGAGACAAGTGACCTATGTGGAAAAAGCCTGATTTCTTGAGGGATTTCAGCAAAGCATTTTAAAGGCTTCCTAGGTGGCTCGGTGGTAAAGAATCTGCCTGCCAATGCAGGAGACACAAGAAACTCGGGTTTGATCCCTGAAGGAGGAAATGGCAACCCACTCCCATATTCTTGCCTGGAAAATTTCATGGACAGAGCAGAGTCAGACACGACTGAACAGCCTGAGCATGCGGAAGCAAGGTTGCAGGGTATGAGATCAGGTCACACACAATTCTCTGATTGGTTGATGGTGAGGTCATAAGGCAGTGTCACAGGGGTCAACATCAGGGATCCTCAGGCTCCAGGAGACTACGTGCTCACACTCATCAGGCAGTTAACATCTTCTATGTTGTGGGGGTTTCACATCCATAAAATAATTCAAAAAATGTGCATCAGATACTATTATCTAAGTACTTCAGAGAAGAACTAAAGCAGGAGATATGGGGGAAGAGTCTGCTTAGGAAGACCCAGTCACACAACAGCCCAGCTCAGAGGGTATGCCATTGGCAGTAAATGTCTTGTCTTAAATTTTTTAGTCATTCTGATTATGTATTAATAGATGGAAGTGGTTTCAAGAATTCATGTTGTAACTGCATATACAACCCTCTCAACAGATATATTTGTACTTATTTTTAAATGTTGTAAAGAGTAGTTTTGCTTTGGCAAATCAAGCCATTTAAGGAGCATCATGAAGGCTTCTATTTACAAATCCTCAGATGCTGCTATGTGGCCATGTTGTTTGGAGGAAAAAAATAGTTGTCTAGAGGGAGCTGTATCACCTCTTACTGAGAGCCAAGCTTGCTTTTTAAAAAGTTTTTGTCTCACTGAGGGATAAAGATCAAAACACAAATAGTTCACCCCTCTCTGGGAATCTGCTGAGGTCTTGTTCACTACTGAAATAGCTTTGGGGAATGGAAAAATGTTCCATTAACCTTTAGATTTACAATATCCTAAAGACATTATAATTGTTTAAATTTATTATTCAGAAAAATGAGCTAAAACTCAAACTCAACTCATAAATACAAAGAATAGATTGGTGGTGGCCAAGGGCAAGATTGTGGGGTGGGAGGCGTGCAGGAATGAAATGGGTCCAGGGGTCAAAAGGTACAAACTTCCAGTTACGTAATAAATAAGGCCTGGGGATGTGATGAAGAGCATGGTGACTAGTTAATAATGCTCTATTGCATATTTGGAAGTTAAGAGAGCCCGTCTTAAAAGTTCTCATCATGAGAAAAAAATATTTTAACTAAGGTGATGGATATTAACTAGACTTACTGTGGTGATCGTTTTGCAATACATACACATTTGAATCATGATATTATAACCTGAAATTAATACAATGTTGTATGCTGATAACATCTCAATAAAAAAAGAAAAGAGTTATCATATTCTAATGAGTGGGAGCTGCCAAGATAAGAATGTCCAAAGTTTGTGTTTTGAGTCTAAATTATAAATTTCCCCCTATATAGATGTGACCTCATCAGTCTTGTCCCCCACTGTACAAGTGTTAGATTTTTAATCTTTGATAATATGCTTTTCTTCTGCTATTGTGCAGCTCAGTCGTCTTCGTATCTGTTTAATCCTTACTAGTCATTTGTGTTACTTCATTTTCTTCTTATTTTTCATTTCTTTTGGAGTATCAGTGTCTTTGTTACTGGTTTCTTTTTTCAGTTGTGCCCTGTGGCATGTAGGAATCTTAGTTCCCCAACCAAGGATTGAACCTATGCCCCCTTCAGTGGAAAATCGGAGTCTTAACCACTGAACCACCAGAGAAATCCTTGTTAGTGGTTTCTAAGAACTCATTTATGACTAAGGTTATGAAATGCCACACAAATGAAATGCCATGTTTTATTGCCATCAATTTACTATGATGTTTTGTATTTTGGTTGTGTATGAAGATATAATCACATTGTATTTTATGCAGGAAAAAAAGAAGAAAAGACAGAGATATGGGAAAAGGGTTAAACAGTCTCAAACACAAAGATGCTGATTTCTCCTATGGCTTTGGTAATCTCTGTCATTTCTGGCCTATCCACAACTGTGACTGACTCCTTCTCAAACCCTCAGAAATAACTTGCTGGGTGGAAATATAACTGATTCCTTAGTTAACTCCCAGAATAAAATTGTCACCCCTTTCAGTTCAGTTCAGTTCAGTTCAGTTGCTCGTCGTGTCTGACTCTGCAACCCCATGAACCGCAGCACGCCAGGCCTCCCTGTCCATCACCAACTCCCGGAGTCCACCCAAAGTCATGTCCATTGAGTCGGTGATGCCATCCAACCATCTCATCCTCTGTCATCCCCTTCTCCTCCTGCCCTCAATCTTTCCCAGCATCAGGGTCTTTTCAAATGAGTCAGCTCTTCGCATCAGGTGGCCAAAGTACTGGAGTTTCAGCTTCAATATCAGTCCTACCAATGAACACCCAGGACCGATCTCCTTTAGGAGATAGGATTGGTTGGATCTCCTTGCAGTCCAAGGGACTCTCAAGAGTCTTCTCCAACACCATAGTTCAAAGGCATCAGTTCTTCAGCGCTCATCTTTCTTTATAGTCCAACTCTCACATCCATACATGAGCACTGGAAAAACCATACCCTTGACTAGACGGACCTTTGTTGACAAAGTAATGTCTCTGCTTTTCAATATGTTGTCTAGGTTGGTCATAACTTTCCTTGCAAGGAGCAAGCGCCTTTTCATTTCATGGCTGCAGTCACCATCTGCAGTGATTTTGGAGCCAAAAAATATAAAGTCTGTCACTGTTTACACTGTTTCCCCATCTATTTCCATGAAGTGATGGGATTGGATGCTATGATCTTAGTTTTCTGAATGTTGAGCTTTAAGTAAACTTTTTCACTCTCCTCTTTAACTTTCATCAAGAGGCTGTTTAGTTCTTCTTCACTTTCTGCCATAAGGATGGTGTCATCTGCATATCTGAGGTGATGGATATTTCTCCCGGCAACCACCTTGTACTTCATCCAGCCCAGCGTTTCTCATGATGTACTCTGCATAGAAGTTAAATAAGCAGGGTGACAATATACAGCCTTGACATACTCCTTTTCCTATTTGGAACCAGTCTGTTGTTCATGTCCAGTTCTAACTGTTGCTTCCTGACCTGCATACAGGTTTGTCAAGAAGCACTTCAGGGGATCTGGTATTCCCATCTCTTTCAGAGTTTTCCAGTTTATTGTGATCCACACAGTCAAAGGCTTTGGCATAGTCAATAAAGCAGAAACAGATGTTTTTTTCTGGAACTTTCTTGCTTTTTCGATGATCCATCGGATGTTGGCAATTTGATCTCTGGTTCCTCTGCTTTTTCTAAAACCAGCTTGAACATCTGGAAGTTCACAGTTCACGTATTGTTGAAGCCTGGCTTGGAGAATTTTAAGCATTACTTTACTAGTGTGTGAGATGAATGCCATTGTGTAGTAGTTTGAGCATTCTTTGGCATTGCCTTTCTTTGGGATTGGGATGAAAACTGACCTTTTCCAGTCCTGTGGCCACTGCTGAGTTTTCCAAATCTGCTGGCATATTGAGTGCAGCACTTTCATAGCATTATCTTTTAGGATTTGAAATAGCTCAACTGGAATTCCATCACCTCCACTAGCTTTGTTCATAGTGATGTTTACTAAAGCCCACTTAACTTCACATTCCAGGATGTCTGGCTTTAGGTGAATGATCACACCATCGTGATTATCTTGGTCATGAAGATTTTTCTGTACAGTTCTTCTGTGTATTCTTGCCACCTCTTCTTAATGTCTTCTGCTTCTGTTAGGTCCCTACCATTTCTGTCCTTTATTGGGCCCATCTTTGCATGAAATGTTCCCTTGGTATCTCTAATTTTTAAATATATAAAATCTCATCGACAGAATTTTAAAAGCAACCACCAGAACCTATGCAATCAAATTGACTGAGGACCTACAAAGTAAATAAAATCCTGCCACATTGCCTTCTACCATGAATGGTCCAGGTTTGAGGAGGCCAGGACACAGACTTCTGAGTCCTGACAACAGAAGACACACGTGCAGTTAATTTAGTGACCTGATGCTCTCCAGCCACCAAGACAAGCTCTCTGTGATACTCAGATCTGTTGGGCATTTCAACCTTTCTCTGCTTTTATTTTTAGCAGCCTTCTTCAGGTATGATTTACATACAGTAAAACTCACCTACTTTAAGTGATAAGTTCGGTGAATTTAGAAAATATATAGAGTCACATAATCACCACCATAATCCAAATACACATTTTCATCACCCCTACAAATTGCCCGGGCCAGTTTCTATTGAAAGACAAGATAGACATTCAGCCTTAATCAGTGCATGCCTGCTCAGTCGCTTCAGTCATGTCCGACTATTTCCGGCCCTATGAACTGTAGCCCGCCGGGCTCATCTGCTGATGGGGATTCTCCAGGCAAGAGTATAGGAATGGGTTGCCATTTCCTCCTCCAGGGAATCTTCCCAACCCAGGGACTGAACCTCCACCTCTATGTCTCCTGTACCGGCAGGTGAGTTCTTTCCCGCTAGCGCCACCATCAGCGTTAAGGTTCAAACAAAGTCACAGACCTGCATTTCTGATTATTTGCCCATCTTGCCAGTGGGAAAGGAGAGATCACTTCTTTACACTGAAGATGCCTTTTTTTCCTTTGAGAAAATAAACATTAAAATCCCAGAAAGCCAGTGTTTGTTAAATGTGGATGTCCGGGTTCACTTGCCACTCCTGAAGCAGTTGAACCTTCTTGGGGTAATCTGAAGCCACAAATACTTAGTAGGCCCGTGGGATTCTTTACTGCTGGATGTGGAGTTATTTACATCAGCTGGGCGCCTCCAGAGCACACTGGGGTGAGGTTTAGAGGTTTAGAAAAAAGATTTTCACCTCTATAAGCACGTCACCTCATGGTATCATTGAGGGTTAAAAGAATTTACTGAAGCTATCACAAGGCCCAGGCCCCCTCACCAGTTTTGCTTCCCAGCAGGCTGGTTGCAGATGACACATGTATTTCCAGGCAAGGCTGCTGCCTTCTCCATGATGCCCACCACCCACGCTAGGAGGGTGAGCTGTGCATGGAGCCCGGTTGCTACTTCCAGTGAGCAATCAACGCTCCTGCTGCAGAACCAAGACAACCACGTGTGATCAAACAAGGGCTGTCTGCCTAAACCCGCCTCTCCGCGAAGTGCCAAATCTTCCCCAAACCTCCCGCTGCACAGGCACCGTCAATCACGCAGAGGTGATCCCAGAGACGGAAACTGATTGTATTCTGGTCTAACCCGGAGTTTTCCATCTTAGTTTAGTGTAAGGACTACCTGCCTTTTCTAAGAAAACAAATCCCAATTGTGTTCAGTTTTGATTTGGAAAAAAAGTACAGCTTCATAGTTGCCTAGGTGAAAATTTACTGAAAAGCACATGTCAAGATGCTCATAATCTCAAGACCTAGAGGAATTGCTTTGATAGAAGGGACTCTTTTTTATGATTTCTTTTTTCTATTTTAAACATTTTAGAAACATTTTATTTCTTTTAAAGAAAATACAATGGTTGGTCAATTTAATAATTTTTTAAATAATTTTTTGGAGAAGCACCTAAACTTACAGCAATTTTTTTTTTTTTTTTTGTCAAATCCCACTACATGTGGGTTCCCCCACCAGGGATCAAATCTGTGCCCCCTGCGGTGAAAGCATGGAGTCCTAACCACTGAACTGCCAGGGAATTCCTTTAATAAATGCTTTTTTTTTTTAATCCATGACTCAATATGGTGCATATGTACAATGGAATTTTATTCAGCCATTAAAAGGAATGAAATTGGGTCATTTGTAAAGATGTGGATGGATGTAGAGTCTGGCATACAGAGTGAAGTAAGTCAGAAAGAGAAAAACATCATATATTAACACATATCTGTGGAATCTAGAAAAAATGGTACAAGTGAATCTATTTGTAGGGCAGGGGTAAGGACACGAATGCAGCGAGTGGATGATGGACAGGGATGTGGGGAAAGAGCTGGGATGGATCAGGAGATTGGGACTGACATGTATACACTCTCCTGGCTGTGGTCACGCTGTCATGTCCAACTCTTTGCGACCCCATGGACTGTAGCCCCCCAGGCTCCTCTGTTCATGGGATTCTCCAGGCAAGAGTACTGGAGAGGGTCACCATGCCCTCCTCCAGGGGACCTTCCCGACGCAGGGATTGAACCTCCGTCTCCTGCGTTGCAGGCGGATTCCTTACCCACTGAGTTCATTGGGGAAGCCTACATGTAAAATAGATAGCTAGCAGGAATCTCGGAGAAGGCAATGGCACCCCACTCCAGCACTCTTGCCTGGAAAATCCCATGGACGGAGGAGCCTGGTAGGCTGCAGTCCACTTGGTCACTAGGAGTCGGGCACAACTGAGCGACTTCACTTTCGGTTTTCTCTTTCATGCATTGGAGAAGGAAATGGCAACCCACTCCAGTGTTCTTGCCTGGAGAATCCCAGAGACCGTGGGCCCCCGTCTATGGGGTCGCACAGAGTCGGACAGGACTGAAGCGACTCAGCAGCAGCAGCAGCAGGAATCTGCTGTATAGCACCGGGGGCTGAGCTTGGTGCTCTGTGATGTCCTGGAGGAGTGGAAGCGGGGTGAGGTGGGGGGGAGCCTCAGGAAGGAGGGGATGTATGTATACATACGGCTGATTCACTTTGTTGTACAGCAGAAACTAACACAACATTGTAAAGCAACTATACCCAATAAAAAACAAAACACAACTCAAAGGGACAGAAGTTAGCCTTCCAGTAAAGAAGTTGTACGAAACGGGAGAGGTGTTCTGACACAGCCTAAGACAAGCAGAATGTGATCGGTGCAACGATGGAACAGCAGGAGCACAGAGAACAGAGATATGAATCACAAAGTGGGGACAGGGGAGGGAAGCTGAAAAGATCCCTGTAGGAGGTGACATTTGAGTTGGAGCTCAGAGATTGGGTAGAATTTCTTAACAGAGTGACAGGAAGAGGATGTGTTAGGAAGATGAAAGGGACAGACAGGACAAAGATGTGGATGCAGGCACATGCAGGCTGGGTCTGGGGAACTCCATGTTGACTGATGGTTGGGGAAGAACATGAGGGGAGTTTGACAAGAGGCAAGACTGCTGGGGAGGAAAGTATGACAGTTCTGGGGCAGTCTTGCAAACAAGGCAGTTACTTTATTAACAGAGTCACCTGAAATTGCCCTTATGTTCACCTCATCAGCTGGCAATATCAGGGATTTCCCTGGTGGTTAAGACTCTGTGCTTCTACTGCAGGGGACACGAGTTTGGGTCCTGGTTGGGGAAGTTCCACATGCCATGAGATATGGCCAAGAGAAAATATATAAATAAGTAAATAGAAGAATCTCTGGTAGTTGTAGAGTTAGTCGCTCAGTCATGTCTGATGCTTTGAGACCCCGTGGACTGTAGCCCACCAGGGTCCTCTGCCCGTGGGATTCTCCAGGCAAGAGTACTGGAGTGGGTTGCCAGGCCCTTCTCCAGGGGACCTTCCCAACCCGGTGATTGAACCTGGGTTTCCTGCATTGCAGACAGATTCTTTACCATCTGAGCTATGTGTGTAACTGAGTCACTTTGCTGTACAGCAAAGATTGGCACAACATTGTAAATCAGATATACGTCAATAAATAAATAATATCACTAAAAAAAACTGACCATGTCAAAAGAGACCCTCCCCAAAACTCTTTTATCCAGAGCAATTGCTGTGAGAACGTTTATACATGAAGGATATACTGTGGACAGAGCATGCTTAAGAAATCACAGCTTGGAATTCACACATCTGTGTCAACAGTGGGTAAAACATCACAAAGGCAGATAGAACGTGGATTTCATGGGCAGGTCATAGGGGCAGTCCATACTCTTATGTGAACCAGAAAAACAGGACTCCAGGTTCTCCAGCATTCTACCCCACCTGTGTCTCCTGTTCTGTATATTTTTTACATTAGTTTAAATATTTTTTCCTTAATGGTTAATTATAGGATATTAAATATCATTCCCTGTGCTATACAGTAGGACCTCCTTGTTTATCCATCTTGTATATAATAGTTTGCATATGCTAATCCCAAACTCCCACTCCATTCCCTCCCTCTGTCTGATCTCTGTGTCTGTGAGTCTATTGCTGTTTCATGGCTAAGTTCTTCTGTGTCCTGTTTTAGATTCCACATACAAATGATATCTTAAGGTATTTGTCTTTCTCTGCCTGACTGACTTCACTTAGAATGATAATCTCTAGTTGTATCCATGTTGTTGCAAATGGCATTATCTCATTCTTTTTGATGGCTGAGTAATAGTCCATTGTGTATATTACCACATCTTCCTTATCCATGCCTCTGTCAATGGACATTTAGGTTGTTTCCACGTCTAGGCTGCTATGAACATGGGGGTACGTTACAGTTTTGTCCATCCCTTATCCTGTACTTTTTAAAGTCCCATTGCCTGAAAGTTATGACTATATATATCTCCATCTGTGTCACCTAGCTTTCATTTTTATTTTCTCATCTTGTTATTCCATTACAGTGTTTCTCAGTCTTTTTCCATTTTTGCCCACACTAAAGGGGAAAAATACATTGAACTTAAATTTTACTTACATATTTATTGATTATATTCATTTAAACTTAATTTTCTTGTAATGAGAGAAATTAAATACTAAAGAATAAGACAGTGTTGGATAGAGGGGAGCTTTGGAGGGCCACAGATTATTATAGTATCTAAGATCTTTTGATTTCCCCCCAAGCACCAAGCCCCAATTTTCATCCCATTGGTGGTGATATCACCCCCAAGGAGAAAGCATATTCTTTTGAGTACATGTGTGTGTATAAATAAATGCATGCATATTTTATCATAAGCTATCCTAAATTTTCCCAGAAATAACTTCAGCATAAATTATAAACTCCATTTAGGACACACATGCAGTTAAGCTTTCATAAAGCAGAAGCTGAATGTGAGATATTAAGCCTAGCCAGTGAACTCATTTAAAAGGAAAACATTAGTCTGTGAATGATTTATTACCCAAGGGGGAATGTAGACCTTTATTTTTTAATTGCTCCTATACAAAATGTTCTGAGCCTTCCAAAGAGCATAACATAAAAATAAAAATTTTAAATGGCAGTGCCACTTAATGGAGAAAGCTGGAATGATGTGAGCAGGACACAGAACGACAGAAGCTGCTGATTCAAGGCATTGGATGAAAATTTAGTAAGGCAAAGGCAAGAATCAGATGAGAAATAATTGCTTAATCAGAAACTCCAAGGTGTTATAACAGATGAAACTTGAGTTGGGATTATTCAACTCCAAGAGAAAACAAATGAAGTTTCTCTGTCACATGAAATCCAGGACATAATTTTAGTCCCAAAGTCCCCAGACATGAGTCATGGGGACTTTAACTGAAAAGCCTCAGTGAAGAGAGTTTTCCTCACAAACTAAAGGAACTCTGCCTGGCTTATTTTCCTTTTCTTTTTTTTCATAATTAGCCTTCAGTTCTCTTTGAGAATTCAAAAAAAGAGCACACAGCCTCTGTAGTTCTGTGAAGAAAGAATGTATGTATATATTATGGAAGAAATGTATGTATATATTATGCATAGAAGAAACAGAAATAATTTTGAATTCACCTCTTAAACACAGCATCTTGTTAGATTGGATTCCCTCTTTTCCTAGATTTAAAAAAATTTTATAACAGCTGATTTATAATGTTGTGTTAGTTTCTCCTGCACAGCAAAGTGACTCCGTTATACATGTATCTGTTTAGATTCTTTTCCCATATGGGTTCTTTTCTTATATTTAAATGTATAGATTTTTAAACTAAAATTGGAACAATAGTAGGTAGAGTTTTGAGTTCTATTTTTAAACACTCCTGTGGTCAGCACTTCCCCATGGACTTGAATAATGTTTAAATCAAGACTTTTTAATGGCTGGGTAGTAATCTGTCATCTAGCGGTAAATACAGTATTTTATTAACTGTAAGCCATCATGTTGTATGTTTATTTTATTTATAGTTTTTATTAGGATAGATAAGACTAAAATAAATATCCTTGTAATAAATATTCATTTGCATCTCTGATTATTTCCTTAGAAATGAAATGATGAGGTCAAAAAGATGTGGGGGAACTTTTTAAAATGTCTTTTATATGAGGTAGAAATCAGACTTGATTCTTTCCAAGTTTTTAGCCAACTGTTTCAATCCTTCTTCCTTATTCCCTTACATGAGTGCCGAAGAATTGATGCTTTTGAACTGTGGTGTTGGAGAAGCCTCTTGAGAGTCCCTTGGACTGCAAGGAGATCCAACCAGTCCATTCTGAAGGAGATCAACCCTGGGATTTCTTTGGAAGGAATGATGCTAAAGCTGAAGCTCCAGTACTTTGGCCACCTCATGTGAAGAGTTGACTCATTGGAAAAGACTCTGATGCTGGGAGGGATTGGGGGCAGGAGGAGAAGGGGACGACCGAGGATGAGATGGCTGGATGGCATCACGGACTCGATAGACTTGAGTCTGAGTGAACTCCGGGAGTTGGTGATGGACAGGGAGGCCTGGCGTGCTGTGATTCATGGGGTCGCAAAGAGTCGGACACAACTGAGCGACTGAACTGAACAGAACTGATAAACACACACATATACAAATATGTACATATATATGTATATGATCGGCCCTCCATGCTCACAGATTCTGCATCCCTGGATCCAACCCACCACAGATATAAAACACTTTAAAAAATCCAGAAATTTCCAAAAAGCAAAACTTGAATTTTATGCACACACACGGGCAACTATCTACGTTGTATTTCAGTATCTTACATAGCATTACTCATCTAGAGATGATTTAACATATATATGTTGCTGTTGTTGTCAGTCACTCAGTCGTGTCTGACTCTTTGTGACCTCATGGACTGTAGCCCGCCAGGCTCCTCTGTCCATGGGGGTCTTCAGGCAAGAATACTGGTGTGGGTTGCCATTTCCTTCTAACATATATATGCAGAATGGCAAATACTACGCCATTTTATATAAGAGGCTTAGGGATTGAGCATCTTCAGATTTAGGTGTCCCAGGTGTGGGTCCTGGATCCATCCCTAACAGATATAGAAGGACAGCGTAAACATATAAACACACATATGTTATATACAAGCACATACAGACACACACACACCCCCATTATTCACCTTTTTTTCTTCCTTTTTATTTGGCTTCTTCTTTCCTGCATCAACATTCTTTCCTCTCCACCCAGATTACTCATATTGACAGCATAATTTGCATTCTTCTATATTTTAGTGTAAATATTTTAAATATCCCAATTTTTCCTTCAAGAATTTAAAACCAACCTGCTATCTTACTAATGAAATAAATCAACTATTTCAATGGGCATTATATTTTAATTAGAGTTTCTTTTTGCCTAATGAGTTCAGTTTTTCAGATCATTAGTTCCTTATATTATTCTTTTTATTAAACAAATGTGCTATTCTTGTTTTAGCCCTATTTACTTTTTTTTGCATTTGGATGCATTTCTTTTCCTCATTAATTTCTAAAAAGTCAAACAGGTTGCAAATGTTATTTTTTGAAGATCTTTAAAGTTTAACCAGTTTTTTCTTATTGTGGTAAAATATGCACAACACAAAATTTACTATTTTAATCACTTTAAAGTATACAGATCAGTGATATTAAGTATATTCATACTGTTGTCCAGCCATCACCACCCTCCATCTCCAGAGCTCTTTTCTTTCATCTTGCAAAACTGAAACTTTGTCACTATTATACAGTAATCTCCATTGGCTTTTCTCTCAGTACCTGGAAACCACCATTCTCCTCTGTTACTGTGAGTTCAGTCTGTATGTAGCTATCACAGATAAATGAGGTCAAGCAGTATTTGTCTTCAGAATCTGCTTATTTCACTTGATATAATGCCCTCCAGTTCAGTCCACAGGATTTTTTCTTTTTTAAGGCTGAACAGTATTACACTGTGTGTATATATAGTTCATACCCATTCATCTGTCAATACACATTTAGTTTATTATGTCCATAACTTGGCTATTGTAAATAACACTGCTGAACTTAGGTGTGCAGCTACTTCTTCAAAATAGGAATTTTATTTCCTTTTGATATATACCCAGAAATGGGATTGCTGATTTTTTTTAAGAATCTCCAAGCTGTTTTCCATGGTGGCTGGACCCATCTACATTTCCATCAACAGTGCACAAGGGTTCCCTTTTCTTTACATCCTCACCAATACTTGTTATTTCTTGTCTTTTTAATATGAGCCATTCTAATAGATATCAGGCCTCCCTGGTGGGTTCAGTCAGTAAAGAATCTGCTTGCAATGCAGGAGACGTGGGTTCAACCCCTAGGTCGGGATGATCCCCTGGAGAAGGGAATGGCAACCCACTCCAGTGTTCTTGCCTGGGAAATCCCATGGAGAGAGGAACCTGGCCGAGCTACCGTCCATGGGGTCACAAGAGTTGGACACGACTTAGCGACTAAACCACCACAATACGTATGAGGCATTATCTCACTGTGGTTCTCATTTGCGTTTCCCTGATGATGAGTGACAATGAGCACCTTTCGTACTTATTGGTCATTTGTGTGTCTTCTTTGGAAATATAACCACTTTTTTAACCTAGAAAATGTAGGTAATTTTCATTAACTTTATTAATCTTTATCTCTATGCTTTCTTTACCCTAAGATAATATGCTGCTAAGTCACTTCAGTCATGTCTGACTCTATGCGACCCCATAGGTGGCAGCCCACCAGGCTCCCCTGTCCCTGGGATTCTCCAGGCAAGAACACTGGAGTAGGTTGCCATTTCCTTCTCCAATGCATGAAAGTGAAAAGCGAAAGTGAAGTCGCTCAGTCATGTCCGACTCTTAGCAACCCCATGGACTGCAGCCTACCAGGCTCCTCCGCCCATGGGATTTTCCAGGTGAGAGTACTGGAGTGGGTTGCCATTGCCTTCTCCAAGATAATATAAATATTTGTATTTACTTTTTCTGCATAGTTTCATTTTTTAACATTGAATAATGACATTTGGAAATTTTTTAAATTATATGAGCTGGAGTCTAATCTTACATTATATTAATGCCAATACTTTCACTAAGAATTAGGCATTTCCCCTAATTCTAACTATTCTCTTTCCCAATTCTGCTTTTTTAACTTTCAAGATTTTTAGTTCTATTAAACACTTTTGAATTGGCTATAGTATTCATAATTGAGTATATTAAGTTATATGTAAAGTTTTACTCCCCCATTTAAGATAATCTATGATGTGGAAAAGCTGAAGCTCCAGTACTTTGGCCACCTCATGTGAAGTGTTGACTCATTGGAAAAGACTCTGATGCTGGGAGGGATTGGGGGCAGGAGGAGAAGGGGACAACCAAGGATGAGATGGCTGGATGGCATCACGGACTCGATGGACGTGGGTCTAAGTAAACTCCGGGGGATGGTGATGGACAGGGAGGCCTGGCGTGCTGCGATTCATGGGGTCGCGGAGAGTCGGACACGACTGAGCGACTGGACTGAACTGAGCTGATGATGTGGAAGTCTTCTTTGTTTGAAATGACTTGTATTTATTTTTTTCTCCAACTAAATACCAATAAAGCCAGACGTGGTCAAACCAGTGATCCATTCACTTCCTCTTTGAAAGTCTTTCCAAGGGATAGCTTTGAAAGACTATAGCCTTTAAAGATTATATTATAAAATATTATGCTGCTGCTGCTGCTGCTAAGTCGCTTCAGTCGTGTCCAACTCTGTGCGACCCCATAGACAGCAGCCCACCAGGCTCCCCCGTCCCTGGGATTCTCCAGACAAGAACACTGGAGTGGGTTGCCATTTCCTTCTCCAATGCATGAAAGTGAAAACTGAAAGTGAAGTCACTCAGTCGTGCCCAACTCTTCACGACCCCATGGACTGCAGCCTACCAGGCTCCTCTCTCCATGGGATTTTCCAGGCAAGAGTATTGGAGTGGGGTGCCATTGCCTTCTCCAATAAAATATTATAGTTTTTGTCAAATATCCTTTCTAAGTTGTTGGGTTTCTGCAAATAAATTTCAGAACCTCCTAATAACACATTAGATCCATGTGACTTTGCTCATGTTTCTTATTTTCTTTTAACAAGAGACATCTATTTCTCAGAGTTCTGGAGGTGGGGAAGTTCAGGATCAAGGTGCTGGCAGATTTGGTCCTGGTGAGAGCTCTCTTCCTGACGTGCAGATGGTCACCTTCTCATGTGTCCTCATGTATCAGAGAGTGAATGAGCTCTGGTTTCCCTTCCTCTTCTTTTTCTTCTTTTTTAGGCCTGTTATGACTTTTATTTCCCAGCAATGAACAGGTTACTCTGCACCTCAGTTTTTTTGCTTGTAAAATAGGATTACCTTATAAGAAATAAGAATACCGCCTTATACTGATGTGAGGACTAAGTGTGTTAATAGGCAGAAAGCATTTGGTACTGGGCTTGGTTGTTAGCTGTTAGATATTATTAATGCTTATCAAATTTCAAAATTACCAATAAATTGATCTTTATGCCTAATTAAGGTCTTTGTGATCTCTATGACCCCATCATGTTAAGAAACCTGCCATTTCTCTTAAGTGCTCATTCTTTCACATCTCCCAGCATCTGTGGACATGCTCCTTCCTTTGTCTACAAGGCTCCATCCCACCCCTAATGCTGCCTCATCTTCCCTAAACCTCTGCCTTCCAATCATCCTCCAGGAATTGGCTCAGGCTTCATCATCCCCAAATATCTGCAAACCCTCCTTTCCCCACCCTCTTTCACGACTCTTCAGTATCCTGTACTTTTTCTATCATAGTGTTCACTCACTCACTCATTCAGTCACTTAATAAGCATTTACTGAATGGGTGCCTAGGAAGAAGCTGCAGTTCCCCGGGTGGTGCTGCCTTTGCCTTCTGACTCAGGTGAATGGATGGTGTGTCTGAGGTCACCTGGGTCTGTGAGTATAGTTGTCCCAGATCTTAGAAGACTATTTCCAGTGACCAGATCCTCTCTTTTATTGCTGTATCATTCCACCACGGCATCTAGGCTTTTCTTTCAGCAAAAACAAAATCTCCTGCTCCCTGGGCCATAGCTACTTTACCGAGGGGAGGCAATGATGCTCTTGGTGAAAGAGAACTTCTTACATTTCTGAATTACCAGTCTACCTGCTCCTGGAGGACATGATTCCCAGCTAGTATTTAGTAAAAACACAGTAAATAATGACTAAATGAAGAAATGCCTTTCAATGTGCGTGCTGCCCTTAATCTTTACTCTCTGGGCCCTTTTCTTTTTAAAAAATTTTTAAAAGTTGAAGTATAATTGCTTTATAATGTGGTATTTTCTATTGTGCAGTGTGAAGTGATTCAGTTATACACACACATACATACATTCTTTTTCATGTTCTTTTCCACTATGGTTTATCACAGGACATGGAATACGGTTCTCCGTGCTATACAGTAGGGCCTTGCTCTTTATCCATTCTCTATATAATAGTTTGCATCTGCTAACCCCAAACTCCCACTCCACCCCTCCTCCCCTTCCCCCTTGGCAACTGCAAGTCTGTTCTTGGTGTCTGCGAGCCTGTTTCTGTTGTGTAGACAGCTTCATCTGTGTCAGGATTCTACACGTAATTGATATAGATGGCATTTGTCTTTCTCTTTCTGACCTCACTTAGCATGGTAATCTCCAGGTCTACCCATACTGCTGCAAATGGTATTATTTCATCCTCTTTTAGAATGAGTAGTATTCCGTTGAATATATATATCACATCTTCTTTATCCATTCATCTGTAGATGGACATTTAGATTGCTTCCATGTCTTGGCTATTGTGAATAGTGTACAATAAACACTGAGGTGCACGTAGTCTTTTGAATTATAGTTTTGTCTGGATATATGTCTGGGCTCCATTCTTAAGCCTCAGAATCCTTTTGGAGAAATATGACATACTCTGCAGTATAATTTGAACCTAAAGAAGGAAGGATCCTCCATACTACAAAATGGATGAGAAAGTGATGAGGTAACTTGGACATTCTGTTTTCTTCCTGGGAGCAATAAATTACCTATCAATTTTACAAACGAGTGTGGACAGTATTTCCTATGAACTGAGTCAAAAATAAAGTAAAAATGTCTTTCCTGCTGCTGCCCTCACTGGAAAACGCTTTCTGGTTATTATGATTCAGGAGATGTTTTCCAGCTACTGATCTGGTAGGAGACATTGAAAAGAATGCACAATTAGAGAGTCTGTTTCTGGCCCTAGACACACGCGCGCGCGCACACACACACACACACACACACACACACATTCTGTATACCGCCCCTCTCTCCATGGGGACATGCCTGGATTTCACATCAGAGAACCCGCATCCTCATTCTCCTCCAGGAAGGTGAGCTGGAAATCGGCTGAGACCTTCCTGAGGCCTGTGCGTTCCTGGCAACTAAAGCTCTTTATCCAGCATGGAGATGTTATTTTCTGTTCTTGGAGTGCCTGGAGTTTCCAGGAACCAAGGACACTCTGACAGAGAAAGGCTGCTCTCCCAGTCTCCTGACTGAGTTTGTTTCCAGTTCACTCCGTATTTTTGCAAAACAAAATACCAAGATGGAAGCATTCATACTATGTCCTAAATTTAATTGCGAGGACTTCCCTGGTGGCTCAGACGGTAAAGAATCTACCTGCAATGCAGGAGACTCGGGCTTGATCCCTAGGGCGGGAAGATCCCCTGGAGGAGGAAATCACAACCCACTCCAGCATTCTTGCCTGGGAAATCCCACGGGTAGAGGAGCCTGGCAGGGCTACAGTCCATGGGGTTGCAAAGAATTCGACAGGGCTGAGCGACTGTGAAGGTACGTCCATCCCGTAAGGTGCCAGAGCTCCGGGGAGCAGGCACGTTAGTTAGCTCGTGCGCCCTCTCGTGGCTTTGTGAGAGCACAACACAGAAGTTCCGATGGAACCACGGGTGACAGGCTTCAGGATTCTGCGCTTTGTTTTCCTTAAGGGCTGGGGTTGGACATATTTTCCATCGTCATTTATTTCAAACCTTAGGGACAACAGTAGGAAGACCCCACTTGGCAATTTAACATGAAAGAATAGTCAAATTTGGGGTCTAATATTCCTGTTTGTCTCTTAAAGACTATTTCACTGAAAAAAAAAATGTCATTTCAACGCAATATATATGGGAATGAAAAATTCAATTCATACCCTTCTCTCTGAATTTCCTGTTGATCCAAACCAGAGTAGAATATAGCATAGCTCCACGGTGTGCTTTTGGGGGCTGCACTGGGTCTTCACTGTACACGGGGTTCTCTGGTTATGGCATACGGGCTCTAGAGCACACGGGCTCAGCAGTTGCTGTGCAAGGGCTGGGTTGTAGCATGCGGGATCTTAGTTCCCCGACCAAGGATTGAACCTATGTCCCTTGCATTGGGAAGGTGGATTCTTAATCACTGGACCACCAGGGAAGGCTCCATAGTATGCTTTTTAATAAAATGCAATGAGGAGGGAGGCAGATGTCATTTTTCGCCTTGGTTCATGTGAGGTAATTTTCAACACGACAAACAGAATTAGGGCACACCATGTAGGGTCAGCGAAGCTGAAATTTGTGCTCAGTCAGAGCCACGCGGATGCTCTGAATACGTCTGGTAACATGTTTTTTGTCCCTCCACACATCACAGCTAGCGAATATATATTGCCTTAAAGGCAGCCCGGCCCTGCATCCTGGGCGCCTCCTGGCACAGACAGCCAAAAACCAGCAAGGCCAGCAGCATCTCCACACCGTAAGGTGGCTTAGTTTACGGGATGGGCCTGCCTCGCTGCAGTGTGATTTATCCAGCTCCTTGTACCATGGAGTAGCTCGCGCCTCTATTACCTAGCAGAGGTTTGAAAATAAACAAGCCATTCCCCAAGCCATTTGCCACTGCGCAGATGGCTAACCCAGCCGTGTGTCTTCTGGAAGAGTGTAGGTAGTGCCCACTCCACCTGCGTAAGGGCTCATTTTACGGGTCGATTTGACCGGGTAAGGGATGCACAGATAGCTGGTGAAGCACGCAGCTGAGTGTGTCTGTGAGCCTGTTTCTGGAGATTAGCGTTTGAACGGGTAGACGGAGTAAAGGAGGTCACTCTCACCTGGTTCATTGAAGGGGCATCTTTCAATCCATCGAAGCCCCAATAGAGCAAAAAGGCAGAAAGGGTGCATCCTCCTGTGCGCGTCTTGAGCTGAGCTGTCTCTCTTCTCTTGTCCTCAGACATCGGGGCTCCTGCTTCTCGGGCCTTGGGGTTCAGACTCAGATTCAGACTCAGACCTTTGGACCCCCTGTTCTCAAGCCTCCAAACTCAGACTGAATTATGCCACCAGCTCTCCTGGGCATCCAGCTTTCTGACGGCAGATGGTGGGATGCCTCAGGCTCCGTAATCATGTGAGCCAGTTCTTATCATCAGTTTCCTCTAATCTGGATCTCTCTGCACCCTTCTGGTTCTGTTTCTCTGGAGGACTCTGCTGGTACACCCCACAACACTCACAGATTCCGTATATTCTTAACCAGTTGTAGGCGGGATGGTCAGTGAGTCAAGATTCCCAGTTCCCCACCCCCGCCATCCGTCAAATGCGCAGGTCACAATACCCACGGTGGTGAGCGGAGAATGATCACGGTTGTCCAAGTAGCTTCTCTGTGTCTCAAGGAACCTCAGAGAGTCACTACACACAAAATACTTAGGGCTCCTTTAGGGAAATGCACCCCGGGCTCTTTCAACAGGAGCGTGTGGGATTTGGGAGAATTTATTTCAGCAAATTTCAACTGGCCCCTGGCCCCAGGTAGAAGAGGCGTTGACATTCAACAGCACACACCTGGGCTTTTCACAGACTTCTGTGGCCCGTCCTGCCATGCCTCTCTCCCGTGCATCACTCCGTAGGCCCACAGTTGTGGCTGCTCCCGGAGGCGGGGCCCTGCCTGCGGCAGCATGTGAAGCCATCTATACACTCCTGCAGCTCAGTGCTACGTCCCTCGCATGCCTTTTCAAGTCTTCCTTTCGCATGCAGCATCCAAAAAAAATGTACCTTCACTTCCTCAGCTTTAAAACACTTTCTCTGCCTAATGTTTTCTCCTTCCCCTTTTCTCCGTTTTTTTTCTAGGTTTTTTTAAACTTTATTTATTTAGTT
Organism: Budorcas taxicolor; assembly: GCF_023091745.1. Taxonomy (NCBI): domain Eukaryota; kingdom Metazoa; phylum Chordata; class Mammalia; order Artiodactyla; family Bovidae; genus Budorcas; species Budorcas taxicolor. Next base: position 38,718,000 of record NC_068914.1, on the reverse strand, counting down.
TTGGCTGGGCTGGGTCCTCATGGCTGTGTGTGGGCTTTCTCTGGTTGCAGCAAGTGGGGGCCTCTCTCTATTGCAATGCACAGGCTTCTCACTGCCTGGCTTCTCTTGTTGCAGAGCAGAGGCTCTAGAGCGTGCGGGCTTCAGCAGTTGTGGTGCACAGGCTTATTTGCTCCACAGCATCTGGGATCTTCCCAGACATGGATCAAACCAGTGTCCCCTGCTTTACAAGGCAGATTCTTAGCCACTAGACCACCAAGGAAGTCCCTTTCCAGATTCTTTAATCATCCCGAAGGGCAAGCCTGGCTGTGTGTAGCTTTGCCAGGGTTGCTGCCTTTCGTATAAGGGTAGACGCTGAAGAGTTAAAGATCTAAGTGAGATTTTGCACTACCATGGAGTGGTCACAAGAGGGCTGAGAGGTGGACAAGATCCCATCATGGGATGGGATTCCTGCCTCTTCTGAGCCTGGGTGACTTTCTAGGAATGGGGAAAGCTGGTTCAAGGCTGTAGATCTGTTCTCACATGCTTCCTTGTGCCACACGGGCTTCTCAGAACTGGTGATGTTTGAGACCAGCTCCATCCTCTGGTTAATAATATTTCCTGTTACCACAGTGATTTCATTAAACCACAAAAGCCAGAGTTATTCTCTCAGAGAGTCAAAGCACTGGTTGGCAAATGGGCTCCAAATCTTAGACAAAAGGGGCCACAGTCTGGCAAATCTTAGCAACAGCCCATTCTCTGGAAGCAACCTGAGTTCCCTCAATGCTCTGCGACGTCATGGAAACAGCTAGAAAGACATGGAGAAGTGGGATGTGATTACCACATGACTGAAACCAAGACATATCTGCTACTCCACTGATTTTTGCAAATTGTCCTAAAGCTTCATTAAATTGAGATCCACTCATCTGGAATTGTGGGGTAATTCAGCCAGATTAACTGAGGTTTGCCTTATTCCCCGTGACTCTTAAGGAAGGAAGCAGAATGGTGATGGGAAAGCTTAAGTTGAAAGCATATTTTAAAGAGTGTCAGATATAGTCACATTCCCATGAAAACAATGAGGTGGTCAAAGGGTACGAAATTCCAGTTAGAACAGAAACCAGTTCTAGGGATACAACTTACAGCATGACAGTTAACACTGCCGTACATTATGCATGAAAGTTGTCAAGAGAGTAAGTCCCAAGAGTTCTCATCACAAGCAAAAATATTTCTGTTATTTTCCTTTTATTTTGTGTAAGAGATGACTGACATCCACTAAACTTACTGTGATGATCATTTCATGATGTATGTAAGCCAAGTCTTGATTATACCGTAAACTTACACGGTGTTGTACGTCAATTATACCTCAATAAAACTGGAATAAAAAGAAATTTTAAAAACTCCAATGAAAGTGACTAAACTTTCATTAAAACAGATTATATAGTCACAGATGTAGAAAACAAATTTATGGTTGCCTAGAGGGAAAAGGGGATAAACTGGAAGATTGGGATTGACTTACAGTATATATATAAGCCTACATACACTACTGTATATAAAATAAGGACCTACTGTGTAGCACAGGAAACTCTGCTCAATACTGTGTAAGGACATATATGGGAATCTTAAAAAAAAGAGTGGATACATGGATAACCAATTCACTTTTCTGTAGACCTGGGACTATATTCCAATTAAAAAAAAAAAAAGACTCAACAACCTAAATGAGGTGAAAATTCCAGATATTATAGATGTATGGAAGAAAGCTTCCATTGAAAATGGTCACTGGGACAACCCAGAGGGATGGGATGGGGAGAGAGGTGGGAGTGGGGTTCAGGATGGGGAACACATGTATACCCGTGGCTGATGCATGTCAATGTATGGCCAAAACCACCACAATACTATAAAGTAATTAGCCTCCAATTAAAATAAATTAATTAATTAAAAAATAAAAAGCAAAAGCAAAAACAAAATCTCACCACCTCTAGCTGGCCTTGTCTGTCTTGCCTATCTAATTCAATAATCAGGTGCTAGAGATGAGGGAGCCCCACACAAGCCCTCACAACCAGAGGGTACCTATTTGAAACTGTTTACTTCTATTGACTGTGAACTTGTCTAGAATCCCCATTTTTCTCCCAATTTAATTCTGCTTTTGCAAAATGACAAAAACAATTTATGATTGCCAAGGAAAAAAATCTAATTAAACAAAAAACCTTGTACAGCCTATCTGCTATCAGAAGGGTATTTTAATCTATGAAAGTGCTGATTAATTACGGGTAATGGTTGGAAAAACAAACCTGTCTCTCCCCGAGAGAGAAGACGGTATCTTACGGCCAACAATCTGAGTCTGATCTCTTAAAAGCTCCTAAGGGGATGGAGAGAAAAGAGAATTTAATCTTTATTCATGAACTTCTTTCTCTGAGGGGGAAAAAAATGTAAGATGAACTGAAACAGTTTCTGTCTTTTGGGAGTGTTCCAGTGAAATGAGTCAAGATAAGCAACTATTATTTTGAGCACTGAGGTTCTGTTACCTGAAAAGCACTATAATCCCACCTGGAGGGAAACAGAAGCAGATGAACCAAACGGTTATTGATAAATTTCACTGTCATTTTCATTCACAGACGTTCAGAATCAGAGGAGTGGTTGGTGAATGGGCTTCAGGTCTGGCCAGTCTAAGAGTCAGCTCATCTTCAGGCTCCATCTCACGCCCCATCTCTGTTGCACAGACCATATGATGAGGCAGCTGCTGTGTGAATGGAACCTCCCTGGTCTCGCGTCTCATCGTATTCCAGTTCATGGCTTAGACAAACTTTCCACAAGCACCATCAGCACCTCCAAATATTTTTTGTCTGCCACTTTACTGCCTTGTTCGTGGCGGAGTTTGTTAGGATGCCTGTTTCCTGGATCACACGTTTTTGGGGAGTTCATGTTCCATTAGAGCTTCTTCTCTTCCAAAGAACAATTCTCTCACAGGGATGCTCTCTGAGATTTTTGCTTTCCAACTGAAGGGAGAACTCCAGGATGGAGCACTTGGTGGGTCATAACCGTGGGTCCTGTTTGGGATTCACCTCTTCGGCCAGCGCCCACCACCCGCCTGCAGCTCTAGTACATCTGGTCTCACAGGGCTCTGCTGATCAGTCAGTAGGACTGGTCTTTGATCTGGAATCTTCCACATGATTCTGGAAAAATTGAAACTGGGCATTCGAGCAGAGTAGTGCTACTTTCAGGAATAACGGTCCAATCTCAGAGTGCGAGTCATGAAGACTCAGCTTGCTACGTTTTGCCTGTGTGGGGAAAACAGGAAGCGTGAAACAGAGGTCTCTAACATTCCCAGTGTCCAGTCATTTCACATCAGAGAGCATTCAGTTGGGCTTTCATTCAGTGATGAGGCAGGAGAATGAGAAAGTGAGGGTCACCCGAGGATGAGCGACTCTGACCTCCACTTCTGGGAAGACTCCATGGGGCCCTGATCCATTACATTGTCTGATTTGGGACCTCATGCTGGCAAATCCCATGGACGGAGGAGCCTGGTGGGCTGCAGTCCATGGGGTCGCTACGAGTTGGACACGACTGAGCAACTTCACTTTCACTTTTCACTTTCATGCATTGGAGAAGGAAATGGCAGCCCACTCCAGTGTTCTTGCCTGGAGAATCCCAGGGACGGGGGAGCCTGGTGGGCTGCCGTCCATGGGGTCGCACAGAGTCGGACACGATTGAAGTGACTTAGCAGCAGCAGCAGCAGCTTGCTGTTTTATTCTTAATTGTTTTATAGCCAAAAGACATCATCAGAATATATGCATTATTTATTTCTTTATTTAAGAAAATTTTATTGGCCTACGGTTGCTATACAATGTTATGTTATTTTCTGCTGTACAGCAATCAGCTACATGTGTACATACATACATGCATACATGTATACATACATACACGTATACATACATGTATACACTCTTTTTACGATTTCCTTCCCATTTAGGTCACCACAGAGCATTGAGTAGAGCCCGCTGTGCCATCCAGTAGGTTCTCATTAGTTACCTATTTTATGCATGGTATCAATAGTGTACATATGTCAATTCCAGTCTCCCAGTTCATCCTACCTACCCCCCTCCTGCCACTTTCCCTCCTTGGTGTTCATGTGTTTGTTCTCTATGACCACGTTTCTATTTCTGCTTGCAGACGGGTTCATCTGTACCAGTTTTCTAGATTCTACCTATATGCATTAATATACGATGTCTTTTCTTTAAGGTGTTCACTCACTTTGTTAACCGTACTTCAAGCTTATTGTCCCTCATTCATGATACACTTATGTTCAGATATATATACACAGGTATATCTTTATTATTATGTATTACCAAATTGATAGGAAAAAATACATCTTTATCCTTATTTTAATTTGTATTTCTTTCATCACAAATGAGGTTAGACACATTCAAAATATATGTCTTGAAGAGTTGTTGAAAGGATAAGATTTTTATAACTTGACTCAAAGGATGTTTATGTTGATATGGGGTGATTTCACATAAAGTGCATTGGGTTATTTAAAAAAAAAAAGACTGAGATTTTATAATATAGATAAATGGCCTCATCTAGAGCCACATGCATTCATTACTAATAAATGGGTCTTAGAACATTAAGAATACTAGGCCTTCCTCTGAATTACAGAATATATTTGGTTCTTTGGAAGTAAGAATGTATATAATAAATTCCACAGTAATGTGGGTTGTTTGGGGGAAGCTTTCATTCAAAATTGCTATTTACTTCTTTCTTATATAAATAAGGGGAAAGAACCTCAGAACAGGCTGATTTGCTTTGTAACAGTGACATCAGGATAACTTCCTGATCTCCTTACCTCTGCAGGTGTACAGCTGACATCAGAAAACGTTCATGTTTTAGAAACAGACAAACGTTTAAGGTTTCTGTAGAAGCCGAATTTATGGCTACCCAAGGGGAAAAAGGATGGGGGATGGAAGTATTGGGAATTTGGGATAACATATGCAAACTATTATGTATAAAATAGGTAAACAAGAACCTACTATAGTGCACAGGGAACTATATTTAATAACCTGCAATAAACCAATAAAGGAAAATAACATGAAAGCCATGTATATATGTATAACTGAATCACTTTGCTGTATACCAGGAGCTAACAAGACATTGTAAATCAATTATACTTCAATAAAAGAGAAGGTTTTTTTAAGTAAAGAAAACATGATCAGTGTAATTGTTGAGTGAGAACCTTATCAGTGCTTCCAGTGTCTTCCTTGGAACATCTGCCAGGAGCACGTGCAGACATTCTTGGTCGACTGATACTGCATTTTCAGTCCGAATACCAAGTCTTAATTGTCTGCTTCAGGGGAAGATGGGTCATTGAGGAAGCTGGTATGTAGTACAAAGTATTCCTCTTTTTTTAAAAAAAATATTCTCCTCAAGGAAATCTTCCTTCCCCTCAAAATTCAGTTCAGTTGTCACTTTCTCTGTGAAAAATTCCCAGATCTCCAGTCAAGGAATCTTGTTTTCACATAGCTATTCTCAAATGCAACTCTGCTTTAGCACTTTCAATGTTGCATTGACATCGTTTGTGTTTAGGTTCAGTTCAGTTCAGTCGCTCAGTCGTGTCTGACTCTTTGCGACCCCATGAATAGCAGCACGCCAGGCCTCCCTGTCCATCACCAACTCCCAGAGTTCACTCAGATTCATGTCCATTGAGTCAGTGATGCCATCCAGCCATACCCTACATCAAAGGCAAAGACAGTGCATTGTTCATCTCTATGGCCTGACCAGGTGGCACTGCCCCTGCCAGGTGGCTCTAGTGGCAAAGAACTCGCCAGCCAATGCAGGAGATGGAAGAGATGCAGCTTTGATCCCGGGTTGGGAAGATTCCCCTGGAAGAGGGCAGGGCAACCCACTCCAGTATGCTTGCCTGGAGAATCCCATGGACAGGAGCCTGGTGGGCTACAGTCCATAGCGTCACAAAGAGTCAGGCACAACTGAAGTGACTTAGCGTGCACACATGGCCTTATCAGCTTGGCATGAGTAGAAACTCACTAGAAGTCTTAAATGTTCATTGGAAGGACTGATGCTGAAGCTGAAACTCCTATACTTTAGCTGCCTGATGTGAGGAACTGACTCCTTGGAAGAGACCCTTTTGCTGAGAAGGATTGAAGGCAGGAGGAGAAGGGAATGACAGAAAATGAGATGGTTGGATGGCATCACCAACCCAGTGGACATGAGTTTGAGCAAGCTCCAGGAGTTGGTGATGGACAGGGAGCCTGGCGTGCTGCAGTCCATGGGGTCACAAAGAGCTGGACATGCCTGAGTGACTGAACTGAGAAGTCTTAAGTGAAGGAGTGAAATAGAAAAAGCTATCATTAGGGCTTTGGTAACAGATCCTGATTCTGGGAAAGACTGGGCAGAAGGAGAGAGGGCGGCGGAGGATGAGATGGCTGGATAACATCTCCGACTCAATGGACATGAACTTGAGCAAACTATCCAAGAGACAGTGGAGGACAGGGAAGCCTGGCATGCCGCAGTCCATGGGGCCACAGAGTCAGATACGGCTTAGTGACTGAACAACAGCAGCAGATTTTACCTCATCTGACCATTGTCTTGTCTTTATTCCTCAGTTACAGACTATGCCTCTGTCTCTAGGAACGTGCCTACTCAGCAAGGTCCAGTAGGCAAGTTATCATTCAAAGCACACTGTGGACTTTTCACCTGAGAATCTGTCATCACTGCTAAAAAGCATCACAACACACAGACAACAACAATAACCACAAACCCAATAACAACAGCAGCAGCAAAGATGTCAAGTGAGTGTCCTCCTAATGATGGATCAATAGTTGCCTCTTTACGGAAGGAGAGCAGGTTGTATTATTTATTTAAATGCTCAAGTAGTATCTCTTAAGTCTGAGCGATCCTAGGTTCCTTGGGATCCCCATCTCTGCATAAATTATTCATTGACACTTGACTATTTCCTGTCTCACCTACACTTCGTGGACAGCCCTCCTCTTCTCAAAGTCCCACGAGGCAGGACTTGAGGTCTCTAAATGTCTCTCTCCCTTCGGGCCCCTTGTTGATGTGCACACAAGGAGACCCCGAGAGCTGCCTACAGGCTACACTGCGGCAGCACTGTTCGTGGGGGTGGTGATGACTCTCCAGGCAAGGACCCATCCTCTGAAGCCACCAATGGCAAGCCCAGTGTCCAGGTAGGGCCATACTCTCTGTGAGGGGCTACACCCAGTGGAGAGTCTGCCTCTATTCTGCATGGAGCATCCCTCCTTGGTCCCCGTGACCTTGACTGCCTGTTCCCTTATCTCTATGGGGCATGTGAAATAATTCATGGCAGGGGTTAGGCCAAGCAAGGAGAGATACATTTCCTCCCCACATCTCACCTCTGCCAACAGGACTTGTGTCCAACCCTCATCTTGACAAGACTTTGTGTGTGTTTGCATTTGAGTGTATGGACCACAGAGTTGTTTTTCAAATTAATTTTTATTGGAGTATGGTTACTTTACAATGTTGGGTTACCTTCTACTGTACAGTTATATGTATACATATATTTCCTCTTTTTTGGGTTTCCTTCCCATTTAGGTCAATACAGAGGACTGATTAGAGTTCCCCGTGCCATACAGTAGGCTCTCGTTAGTTATCTACTCATATTTTATATGTAGTAAGGGTATATATGTTCATCCCAAGCTCCCAGTTCATCCCACTGTCTTTCCCCCTCCTTGGTGTCCATGCATTTGCTCTCTATGTTTGTGTCTCTATTTCTGTTCTGCAGATAAGATCATCTATACCATTTTTCTAGATTCTATGTATATGTTTTAATATGCTGGACCTGATAGTCTTCATTATCATAGCCCACATGGACACAGTATAGAGCTGGTCCAGCCTTGAGGCAGGTCTGCCCATGAAAAAAGACAGAGCGAACTTGAGAAGAGTTGTCTAGAAGACCAGTACTCACCCAGGATGCTTCAGGAGCAGGGAAGAGAGCATTTCTGTTGGAATTCCCCTACAAGACTTCCAGGGTACCCTGTTGAGACCTTTCCCTCTCCCCCAATGTTCTATTCTGTGCAGAAGTAGGTTTCTTCCCCAAAGTTTCCAGTCACTTGCAGCAGGGAAGGGGGAGGAGCACCACCCAGCATAGACTGGTTCTTTCCTGAGGCTTATGTGCTCTGACATATCAAAGGAGGGGAAAGAAATTATTCTTTCAAAAAAAAACTTAATGAAACAAAAAATGTTAATAAAACCTTAATAAAACAATCCCTCCCTTAAAATTGTTTGTACTCAGAAACCCCACCACCTAAGTGAAAAGCTGTTGAATTTTTTTTTTAATCCTAAACTTCGATGACACAAAGTATGCTGTGACTACTATATATGATACATAATCCACAAGGGACTGGTTCAAAATTGGGCAAGAAGTATGTCAAGGCTGTATATTGTCACCCTGCTTATTTAACATATATGCAGAGTACATCATGGGAAATGCCAGGCTGGGTGACTCACAAGCTGGAAATCAAGATTCCTGGGAGAAATATCAATGACCTCAGATACGCAGATAACACCACCCTTATGGCAGAAAGCAAAGAGAGACTAAAGAGCCTCTTGATGAAAGTGAAAGGGGAGAGTGAAAAAGTTGGCTTAAAACTCATCATCCAAAAAACTAAGATCATGGCGTCTGGTCCCATCACTTCACGGCAAATAGATGGGGAAACAATGGAAACAGTGAGAGACTTTATTTTCTTGGGCTCCAAACTCACTGCAGATGGTGACTTCAGCCATGAAATGAAAAGACATTTGCTCCTTGGAAGAAAAGCCATGACAAACCCAGACAATGTATTAAAAAGTGGAGACTTAACTTTTCCAACAAAGGTCCATCTAGTCAAAACTATGGTTTTTTGAGTAGTCATGCATGGATGTAAGAGTTGGACTATAAAGAAAGCTGAGTGCCAAAGAACGGATGCTTTTGAACTGTGGTGTTGGAGAAGACTCTGGAGAGTCCCTTGGACAGCAAGGAGATCCAACCAGTCAATTCTAAAGGAAATCAACCCTGAATATTCTTTGGAAGGACTGATGCTGAAGCTGAAGCTCCAATACTTTGGCCACCTGATGGGAAGAGCCGACTCATTCGAAAAGAGTCTGATGCTGGGAAAGGTTGAAGGCAGGAGGAGAAGGGGACGACAGAAGGTGAGATGCTCGGATGGCATCATCGACTCAATAGACACGAGTGTGAGCAAGCTCCAGGAGTTGGTGAAGGACAGGGAAGCCTGGCATGCTGCAGTCCATGGGGTTGCAAAGAACTGGACTCAACTGAGCAACTCAACAACAACAAATCCACAAGGACCTTCCAGAGAGCACAGGGAACTCTACTAAATATCCTGCAATGACTTCTAGGGGAAAAGAATCTGAAATGGGTATATATAACTGAATCACTTTGCTGTACACCTGAAACTAACAGAACATTATAAATCAGCTATACTCCAATCTAAAATTAAAAAATTTAATAATAATTTTTAAAAGTATGGAGTGTTCCATTCCTATCTAAGATAACTAAACATGGTTCACATATAACAAATATGAGTTAACATAGGTTTACACACCAACCTTGGATAGTGTCTTGGGAATAAAACACCATGGAAGGTTCCATGGGGTGCTGTGAGTGTCATTCCCTGGTCCCAGGGCCTAAACCCTCTGTTAGAGAAGGAAGATGGGGTTTTCACAGAGTTCTTTCCTCATGGGCACAATCTGCCACCCAGTGTGTTTCATCATCAAAGCCATGTTCAATGCAAGGATATATTGACTCTTTCAAGTCCTAAGTGGTACCGAGGTTTTCTTATCAAAGGCATCATATATGATCCAAACCAGAGGATGAGAGGGCAGACACCGGTGGGAGAGACATGATGAGGGTTGGAAAGCACATTTGTGGCCACCCACTAAGTCCTTATTTGTAAAACAATCTGCCCTTAGTAGACTGGGTCACACATATGACACTTACCCCCGGGTCTCCCCTGCCAATTTTGGTCCCAGTGTTGCTTTTCGGTCTTGTCTTTTGAACACAGGCACTGCCAGTTTCTAGAATGCATATGGCTTTTAGAGAAGTGTAAGTTTAAGAAACTCCCAGCTATAGATTTCTCCTGCCGTGATGTGATGGAGCCATGTAGGTTCTACACCCACGTGACCGTCACCCCCAGGGCAGTGCAGCAGCTGCGTCAGCCAGGGCGCTGGGCAGTGGCCCCAAAGGGAAGTCAGACTCCTCTTCCCTTCCTGTAGAACTGTACTTACCTAGAATTTGAGCCAAATACTAATTCCCAGCCTGCACTCTTGTGAGAAATTTTCTTAGACTTTCCCATCAGACAGTGGCAGATCCATGCAAAGGCTGGGTTTCCGTGTGATGTACACAGACTGCTGGTGCTTTCTCCCGAAAACCATAATTCTAAAGTCAGAGTAATTTCCTCCACTTCTGTTCTGATTCCAAGGGTCATCACAGATGGTGCTTGCTACACTGAGAGCCTCTCACAGCCCCAGGCCAGTACCTTGGCAGTGGTGGTGAAATCACTCTGATGACCTAAGCTGGTATATAAATCGAGGTGTGCTTGGGTACGTTGGTCCCCATCCCCAGTTGGCTGTCCACCAAACACACAAATGCCAAACAGGCCCCTTTGCTCCTCCTTGAATAGCACAGCATCCAGAAGACACAAAGCCCAGCACCATGACAGTGTTGCCAAACAATGCAGGTCTTCTCTGAAGATTTGCTGGGCATGTGCAGGGAGCACCTCGGTGAAGTGGGTGTTCACCTCCTATAGCTCATGGAGAGGCATATGGAAAACCAGATCCAAGCATCTCTCTTCCCCAAAGCATCACTTATCACAAGTGCGTTACTGTCAGCCCCTCAGTCGTGTCCGACTCTTTGTGACCCTTTGGACTGTAGTCGGCCAGGCTCCTCTGCCCCTGGGATCCTGCAGGCGGGAATGCTGGAGTGGGTTGCCATGCCCTTCTGCACGGGATCTTCCTGACCCAGAGACTGAACCCATGTCTCCTGTGTTGCAGGCAGATTCTTTACCATCTGAGCCGCTAGGGAAGCCCTCTCATCACAACTTCAGCTCAGCGTAGTTACTCCGTCATGCCCGACTCTTTGCCCACTCACCACAAGGACTGTCCCCAACGCCAGCTGCCTTCTGCCTCCAGACATTCCCAAGTCACACCACTGTTTCCACTGCTCTCTTACTTTTAGCCAGGCTTCCGTCAGCCCTCCACGCCCTTCAAGTTGCCACTGTTATTATTATCATTTGCCCGAGGAATCTATCTTGATGACCCTTCCCTTACAGATCATTGCGTCTTTCTTATTTTCTCTAGGTCTGTGTCTCCACATCTAACATCTTCAGGGAAAACAAGAGCTAGTGAGTGGGTGAGCCCGGAAACTGTGGGTTCTCATTCGAAAGACTGGTCGGGATTGGGGGGAGGCGAAGCCCCCGGCAGTCAGCTTTTCTGTCCCTGTCACACTGAGTTAAGCTATACTTTGAAGGCCCAGCAGAGGGTTTGTAAAGATGCTAGCAAGTGTTTCGTTCCTGGGCAGCTCGGCCTCTCTGGCTCTGTTTAACTGATGTACCATCTTTCTGCCACTAATGAGAGCAAACTTATCCAAACACGGGTACTCAAGAGCATCAAGCTTCCTTCCTGCCAAACACAATTCCTGCCGAGGGAGGATGTAATTAAGTGTTTTGGTTGAGAGACAGATTCTCAAGACTCCTTCCTTGCTGTTTTCCACAGGGATGTAAACAGGAGTGGAAGCATCCGTGTTCCTTGAGAAGCAGAATTGATAATGTCACATGGGAGCTGAGAACAATGTTTACCGTCACTGGGGCAGAGTCAGGGGAAGAAATTGTAGGAATGTGGAGAGTTGCATGTTTCAGCTGGAGTGCAGCCCAGAGGCTAGAGGGATCCCTTTAATAAGGGCCCACTGGGATTCGTTTGGGACATCTTCGTCGAAGTGTTTTTGATCAGTATTTCAAAGAAAGTCAGGTCATGTTTTTAAAGAAAGAGGCAGGTGGAAAGCAAGTTTCCAGGACAGATGCACCCTTGGCCTCCCTAGTAATACTCTGAAAGCTCCTTACCTCACAGAATGACTGATAAACAGCAGATGCAGGGGGATGATCATCAAGGGAAATGATGCCAAGCTGAGGTTACATGTGGCTTTCGGAGCATTCAGGCCTACTCCTGGAGCTGACAGGGTCACAAAAGGGAAAGAAGGACAAGCCAGTATGGGGATAAATGAAATGTGCAGGAGGGACTTCTGATAACCGTTACTGGGTCCACTCCAGTGTCAGGGAGCTTCTAAATTAAACACAGTGTAGAGTTAGTCGCTCAGTCATGTCCTACTCTTTGCAACCCCATGGACTGTAGCCTGCCAAGCTCCCATGTCCATGGAGTTCTCCAGGTGAGAATACTGGAGTGGGTAGCCACTTCCTTCTCCAGGGGATCTTCCCGACCTAGGCATCGGACTTGTGTCTCCTGCATTGCAACCAGACTCTTTACCATCTGAGCCACCAGGGAAGAACATGGGACCTGTTTATTTCACTTCAGAAGGCTATGGACACTTACCTGGTCTAGTATGTAACCACTGAATTCCTAAATTTCTAGGTTTTGAGACAAATGCTTTTTAAATGAATATGGTTTAAGACTTGCATAACAGAGATAGAAATGAGTGAAAGATTGTTGGGGGGTTCGGGGGGTTGTGTGGGAGCAGAGCATGGAGGGAGCCAGGTAAGGAAGACCATATGGTCAGCTCACGTAGGAAATACTTGCTCGTTTCCTTCTGGCTCCTACTAGAATGTTTAGTGTGAGTGCCTATGAGTACAGTTACTACTTTATAAAGAGCATGAGAAGAGAATGTTGGTTTAGATAATTTTTGTCTGTCTTTGTTTCCATTGCTATATTCTAACATCTAGAATATTTCAAACATTGGTAAAGTGGTGTTGGAGAAGACTCTTGAGAGTCCCTTGGACTGCAAGGAGATCAAACCAGTCCATCCTAAAGGAAATCAGTCCTGAATATTCATTGGAAGGACTGATGCTGAAGCTGGAACTCCAATACTTTGGCCACCTGATATGAAGAACTGACTCATTAGAAAAGACCCTGATGCTGGGAAAGATTGAAGGCAGGAGGAGAAGGGGACGACAGAGGATGAGATGGTTGGCTGGCATCACCGACTCGAGGGACATGAGTTTGAATAAGCTCTGGGAGTTGGTGATGGACAGGGAAGCCTGGCATGCTTCAGTTCATGGGATCACAAGGAGTTGGACACGGCTGAGCGATTGAACTGAACTGAACTGAAAGGGATTGCTAATATCATATTTCAGAGCATATAATAATTTTAAATGCAAATATAAAGTACCATAAGGTTGCCTATGGGTAAGGAAGAAGAAAAGTCATCTGGGCATTAAAATAGAATCTGTGTGGGGCTTCCATCATAGTCCAGTGGCTAAAACTCCTTGCTCCCAATACACGAGGGAGAGAACCAGATACCGCATGCTCCCACTAAGACCTGGCACAGCCAAATAAATAAGCAAAATATTTTTAAAAGGTAGACTCTGTATGTGTAATTTGTAAATGCACACACAAGTCAGCTGATGTGTGGCCAGTTTTCAAGGAGAAATGTTATTATCATAGTTAGAATTGTCAGTTTCCGATCTTCCTTTTCCTGCTACTTTCTTATCAACTTAGTGTCTAACGGGATAAAATTCTTTCCCCTCAATGTGATATTTCTTCCCATCGCCTCATCCTTTACACCAAATAGAGGAAAAAAAACTACATCTTTACCTATACCTGTCTATCCTTTCTGCAGTGCCTCACAATAAAACTTTACTTTTCCAAAGATGAGAATGCTATCTTGTCTTCTAACATTTCTTAAAAATTATTCAAAAACAATGATCTCGCCCTATCCCAACTCTTGTACTCAAATTCAGTTATTTATTGTGCATTCTCAAGAGCATGCCAGAAAAGTATGAAAAAGGCAAAACCGGGAGCTGAGAGCTGGTGGCTGCAGATTAAAGCTGGGGGCTCTGAATGGCAGGGTGGCAATGAATGGAGACCCACCAGATGAATAAGGGAAGACTGTTATTCAGACCTGGCTGGAACAAGGGAGTCAGCCACAGTCATTTATGTTTTGGTAGAGGCTTAAAGGCAGAGGCTTTGATCAGAGGCTCTGGGTCTTGGGGAAGCTAGGGAGCAGGTTAACTAGAGCATCCAATGTGATTAGTTAGAGGAATGTATTGGGCTTTCTCTGGTTGGTCCTAAGTTGGAAGCAGGGACAATAACTAGGAAAAGCTGCTATTAATCAAGTCCTGGCCATTGGGGCCAGCTGTTACAAAAGTTGTTGTTTAGCTTCATGGACTGTGGCTAGAGACAGCATCTGACTTCCTGCAAGTTGGCCTGGTAGCCGACTGACTTCCTAGGTTGGTTATTATAGATTTCTACAGGGTTTGGTATCCTGGGCAGGTTGCTCCTGGCTGTGGGCCAGAGTTTTATTTTTTATGTGTGGTCTGGCTGTGGTCCATTTATCCATTCAGGCTCTCAGTGGCTTTGCGTAAAGCTGGAGGTAGAACTTGACTCTAAAGCCAGCAGCAGGGAAAACTGAAATTTCTGAAGGTACAGAAGCTCAGACCGGATTATATCATTTCATGTGTCAAGCACCAAAGCAGCAATGAGGCTTGAGTATAAGGATCAAGTCCTCCCACTAAACCCCCATCCCAGGCAATTGCTGTTGATGTTGGGTCTGAGGGGTATGCCCTCTGAGACCCACTCCCACACTGTGGCCAGGTGGCTTCTGAGACCCTGGAGTGCTCAGCACGGTGGAGGGAACCCTTCCTCCCTCGGGTGGTAATTGCTCTGTGATTTATTCATAAAGAGGGCACTCTATACTTGCCATGCCAGGCAGAGGCATCTGAAAATATCCTCAGACTATAAGCATGTAAAACATGGCACCCCATCTTTCTTTCCATCTGAATAAGTTGGCCTGATAGTCCAAATTCCTGGAACCAAGAAAGCAAGCAGGGGAAGCTGTTTTTCCAGGGATGTGTTTGATATCGAAAGACCGCATTATTGAGTAAGAATATGCCACAAGAAAAATGTGGACTTTAGGAATATTGAAGAGAATGTTCCTAGTCTCATTGTTCCTGTCTTCTTTAAGTATCAGCCTTTTTTTTAAAGCCTTGTATTTTAAACTTTGATCTAGTATGCATGTACTCAGTTGCACAATCATGTCTGACTCTTTGCAATCCTGTGAACTATAGCCCACCAGGCTCCTCTCTCTATGGGATTTTCCCAGCAAGAATACTGGAGTTGGGGTTGCCATTTCCCACTGTAGGGGATCATTCCGACGCAGGTATCAAACCCACGACCCCTACATCTGCTGTATCGGTAGGCTGGTTCTTTACCACTGAGCCACCTGGGAAGCCCCTACTTTGCATAAATTGTTCATAAAAGGTTACCAAATGATATAATGTTATCTCATCCCTGTGAAGTAGCTGGATCTATAGGAACAGGCTTTGTTGATAGGTTCAGGTAAACAGAATTTGTGCCCGGTGAAACTCCCACATGAAGAAGTGGGCATCAAGTAGATGTTCAGATGGGGTGGATGAGGGAGGGAAAGCTGGACCATCATGGTGCCATGAGAGGGGATAGCAAGTAAAAGTTTTGGGTGTGGGGGTGGGAGATAAGGACCACCTGGACATGCCAAATTGGAGGTGCCTTTCAGACGTCTAAGTGGGGCTTGGGAGAGAGGTTTGGGCTGGAAATACCTACTCGGCAGTCAGCACAGAAATGGTCATTGACCATCTCAGAGTGACTCCTTCAGCCCAGGTGCAGTGAAGGCTAGCATTAGAAGAAGAGCTGAAAGCCTGGAACTGCGCCCTGAGAAACATGCTTGTAATGCAGGTCAAGCAAAAGGACCTGCCAAGAATACAGAGAAGCATCCAGAAGAGCAGAAGGAGCCAAGAGCTGGAAACCAGAAGGGGTGTTCACAGATTATGAAGGAAAAGACTTGATATATATATATAACTGATTCACTGTGCTGTACACTTGAAATTGACACAACCTTGTAAATTAATTATACTTCAACTTAAGGAAAGTATGAATTGTTTTAATTTGTGTTATGATAGAGATGAGAAAGCTGACTAGGAAATATAGGATCTTTAGGTAGTTAATTTGGAGTGACCCGAGCCTTAGAATTTCCTTTTCAAACACAAAGCTCTCTAGTTCCTTCCTTGTGAAGGATCTGAATTTAATCTCCCTTTCTTGCAAATAATAGTCACGTGTGCTTTTATTTGTTTAGTAATAGCCTTTCTGCCAAGACACCTGTGGCTTAAAGGAGCTGACTTCTCTTGTGATGGTTCATGATGCTTCTTTTATCCTGAGTATCTGCCTAGACACGTGGGTGATCTATCCTTTCTGCTGTACAACCTAGCACCTCTCTCCTTGCAAGAATTCCCAAGAGCTCAGGACCCCAGGGATTGTGCATCAATCTGTAACCCACACACTGGACCCCAACTGCCTCCTCCATCTTTAGGAGCATCACTGCTGTCATGATTCCATTCCCTGTACACATGTGATCTGCTCCTTGTCTTGGGTACAGTAACCCCGATGAACTGTTAATGCATCTAGAGAATTCCATTGTTTGATGCTCCAATATGCCCGTCACTTCACCTTGATCCCTTTCTAAAGACACTCAATCTTCCTATGGCCTCATAGAGTGCTCTGCTGGCTTTTTTCTGAGATCATGTTGCTGAGGTCTGTTTTCTCTGATCCTTTGTGATACAGGAACCAGTCAAATGGGATAGATCTTGTCCATGAGGTCACACTTCTCTTATTGTAAAGACTCTCTGAAGAGCTCACCTCCCTTGTATTATTGATTGGATTAAAACCAATAGTTATCACCTCTTTTCACCTTGTTAAAAAAAATCTGCTACATCTCAAAGCAGAGAAGATCACCATATTACCTGAAGACATAACCCAGCTCCCTTCAGTACGGCTCATCCTGTTGGCTACTGACCAGGAGTCAATGACTTTGACCCACTGTAGCTTTTCCTCCAGTGTCTTCACCTGGGACCTTCTCCTTAGAATGTAGGGGCATTCTTACATGAAATAGTGTACTCCAGTCTTCAGGACTGCCAGGGATACCACCTTCATTGATCGCCCAATTTGTCCTCTAATGAGAGAAGCATTTTGTGCAAAGTTGGCACAAAGGAAGCAACAATCACAACCACTACCACTAAAACAACAGCCAACAAGGGTCAAAGGCTGATGTTTCATTATGTGAAGCTGCTCCATTCATTACGTGTAGCTGCTCCATTCATTACGCAAACGTGTAGAGACTGCTTTGACTTTGGGCAACAGGGGTAGGATGATGAATGAGATGTGGTCTGTCCCTCAAGATGCTTCCAAACTAGAGGGAGAGGTGCCAGCTTCAAGCTCTCTGAACTGTTGGGCAAGTACCAGAGCAGCTCAGTCATCCTTTGCCTCACAGTGTCAGTGCCCCACAATGTCGGGGTAGAGGCACTGAGCTCGACCATAAAAATGAAGAGAAGTTTGAAACAAAGAGAAGGATCTCAGAAAGACCATGGTTGCTCAGGACATTGGGAGGGAAGGGTCAGGGGTCAGTTAGGCAAACTACCTGAGGGTTACAGGTTTTAGTGGCTTAGGCTTCATGTTAAGGAATTTTATATTTCCTGTGAACAAATGAGTACCACTTAAACATTTTTAAAGCAGAAAGTGATAAAAAAAAAAATTAGCCTTGTGTTGCTCATGTTGTGGTTGTTCTATGTTTTTCTGGTGTTGTTTATATACTTTGGGGCTGCCTGCCTTATATCTTAAATCACTAGGCAGCAGAGCTGGACACTTGTGATGATTTATGCAGGGCTTCGTACACCATCAAGCACTGAAGTGTGCTTTGTTAATATCCTTTGATGATTACTTCTGGAACTAGATAATCTCAAAGGTTCCTCTTAATTCTGGAATCCTATAAGTCTAAGTGGCTAGCTGTTCACCATCATATTAGTCAGAGCTCTCCAGAACAGAACCAATAG
Source organism: Budorcas taxicolor (assembly GCF_023091745.1). Classification (NCBI taxonomy): domain Eukaryota; kingdom Metazoa; phylum Chordata; class Mammalia; order Artiodactyla; family Bovidae; genus Budorcas; species Budorcas taxicolor. The sequence continues at coordinate 38,699,956 of NC_068914.1, read as the reverse complement.
GAGACTGGAAAAACAGATAGGTAGAAGAATAGATAAGGTATCTATTTATTTATGTTCAAATTTCTATTCATTTGGCTGGGCTGGGTCTTATTGGCAGCATGTGGGATCTTCAGTCTCTGTTGTGGCATACAGGATCTTTAGTTGTGGCATGGGAACTCTTACTTGTGGGGTCTAGTTCCCTGACCAGGGATCCAACCCAGGCCCCCTGCATTGGGAGAGCAGAGTCTTAGCCACTGGACCAGCAGGGAAGTCCCAAGAGATTTATTTTAAGGAATTGGGTCATGCAGTTACGGACGTTGATAAGTCTAAAATCTGCAGAGTGGGCGAGCAGGCTGGAGACCCAAAGAAGAAATCATGCAGTTCAGGTCTGAGGCTGTCTCCTGGCAGAATTCCTTCTTGCTCAGGAAAGTCAATCTTTCATTCTCTGCAAACCTTCATCTGATTGGATAAGGCCCACCCACATTATGGAGGGCACTTTGCTTTACTTGGTTCACCAATCTTAATGTTATTTCATCCCAAAACACCCTTCCAGCATAGCATCTGACCATTATTTGGGCACTGTGGCCCAGTCAAGTTGACACGTAAAACAACTAACACAGCTACCTAAATGTGAAGAACAGCCATATTATGTTGATTTCATTTTATGTAAAAAAATAAAATTAATATATTTTGAGATTGAATTGGAGACATTGGTAGTGTATTGCTTGTGTCTAGTTCATGTTGTAGATGAGTGAAATAAATAGTTGTGGGTATTTTTTTTTCCCTTTGGCTACACCATATGGTATGTGGGATCTTAGTTCCCTAACCAAGGATCAGACCAATGCCCTCTGCATTGGAATCACGTAGTCTTAACCACTGGACCACCAGGGAAATCCTAGTTGTGGGTATTTTTTATGAGATTGAATTTCCTGATAAAATGAAACCGTGTATTTCTCCCATGTCGATGCATTCCACCATGCTACACTTGGAGAGCCCAGAATACAGGGATGATGATAACATAGTGTCCTTGCCATTTTGGAAACTGTTCAAAAAACAAGTAACACCAATTGTGAATACAGAGAACTTTTGCTTTAAAATGGCACCCAACTGGTGAGCCCTGTACAACCTTTTTTGTAAACACGCTAAAATGCTTGGAAAACCAGAGGGAGAGCACTTTCATTAACTGTGAAACTTAGTATTTATACTCAAGCTATTGCCATTGATTTTGGTGTAGCCAGAGCCTGTACTAACAAACAAATTTACAGCCTTCGTGTTTTCAGTCTTTAAAAGACAAAGAAAGAATGATAATAACAGAATAAATGAATTACCCATCCTATCCAAAATAATAGGGAAAGGATAATAAACATGAGGATAGTAGGGGAAAATTTGTCAATGAACATAAGAGGAAAAATCAGTTCATTTGCAAACAAAAGCAATTGAATTCCAAACTAAATTCAGGACACATAACCACAGTTTAGCAATTTTTTTTTCACATTTGATCACAAATTTACCATATGATCCAGCAATTTTTAGGTATCCAGTCAAGAGAAATGAAAACATGTACCCATACAAAGATTTACATACAAATGCTTTTAGCATTTTCTTCAAAGACGGTGATGTAGACAGACTGCAAGCAAGACTGCCACCTGAGAGGAGGCTAGAATTGTGGGTGTGCCCTTCCATTACCTTTCTGTCTGTATTCCTTTAGTAGAGTTCCCAGCTCCACCCACACTCCAAGGAAGAAGAGAATACATGAGCATGGAAGGCAGGGTCACTAGGGGTCACTGTGGAATCGATCACCTTACCTGTCTCCTTAATGGAGTACTCCCTTATTATCACTTCACCCCATCTATTCCCATTCCTATCTTTCTATCCCCTCATCTCTTTTACCTCCAGAGGACATACCAGTCACCACCTGGCATTCTTGTATGTATTTGCATGTGGTGTGTGTTCTCTTTCTCCCGTGCTGGAATGGAAGCTCCATATACCATGACCTTTCTAGTTTACTGTTGTATTCCCAACTCTTCTAAAAGTGCCCGATAAGCCATAGATACTTAATAGTTGTGCCTGAATGAATGCAAATAAAGGCAAGATATTTTTAGAAGAAGAATAGCATCATGGAAACTCCATTCAGTGAAGATTAACTTGGCTACATGGGCAGGAGAGGAGAGACTGAAGGTGAGGGTCAGGTGGCCATTGCAGCATCCAAGTTTTGGGTCTGAAGTGAGTGGGAGCCCATGAAAAAAACCAAAGGCATAGCAGAGGGAACTGACCTTTGTGGGTCAGTGGATGAAAAGAAGGGGCTAGAAGCCCCAGGAGGCGGAAGAGAAGGTCTGATGCTCTGAGAGGACCTCAGAACCTTCCCTCTCTACCCTTCACACCAGCTCCCTCCTCTTCCTCATTTCCTGAGGCCCAGCACCTAGGTGGGCTGCCGGCCACACTCTGTTGCTATGAGAGAGAAGGAAATTGATCACGATGGTGAGGGTCCTCATGCCTCACCGGAGTGGCCCTACCCACATCCATCCATCTGAAGACACTGTGGGTCCGTGATAGGGGAGGGAATTGCCTCCATTTACAGGGGACAGTGTGTCAAGCAAACAAAACCTCTAAGTAAACTTTGATTGATGCCTGCAACAATCTAGAGAGCATCACAGCTTAATGAAGGCATCAGCCCAGCGACAGTGAGGATGTCCCAGCCCAGCAGTCTGTGTGCAGTCAGCAGTGAACGTTTGCCACCTGTGCAGGAGAGGGCCAGAAGCACCATAAATTATTAGCAAAGCTTGATTTTGTACAAATGGATAATGATTTGAAATCATGATGGTGCCGAGCACTCAGCAGCCTGAAAGCTGTTCAGGGCCACTTTCTAATCGTGAACCCCCATCATGCCCAAGAGAAGTGGGTAAACGTGCCCGGAGTCCTGAAAAAACGCTTGGGGCCAGTTGAGCAGACAACTCCTGGGTCCAAAGGACCCAGACTGTGATCTAGGTCCTGGCTCTAGGTAGACACTCCCCCTTGGTCTGGTCATCTCTTTACTCCATGACTGGAGGCATAGAGGCAGGAAGGGTCCAGGGAGTGAAAGATAAGAGCAGGTTTGCCTAGAGGAGGACCCTGGGTAGCCTGTTAACAATTCTGCATGTATTTCTTTCTAAATTTCTTCCCCCACTTCTAGAAAACTTTGCTTTGTGTATTTTAAGCTATGTTCTTTTTTTTCCTTTTCCCCAAGGAGTGTCTGAGAAATTCGTATTAAGAACAAGGAGTCAACAAAGCCAAAGGACCAGTGAATTACAGATGTGACTGTCAAAGTTTACTGACAGTCACAGGCAAACTCCATTCCAGAATATTACACTGAAATCAGGGGAAAGTAATTTTCCTTACTTTTAAATAATTTTATTTATTTATTATTGGCTGCGCTGGGTCTTTATTTCTTTTCTCTGATTGCGGCAAGCAGGGCGCCACTCTCTAGTTGTGGTGTGTGATCTCATTGTGGTGGCTTCTTTCGTTGTGGATCAGAGGCTTTATGGTTTTAATGCTTAAATATTACTATATTATGTCATACTTTTAATTAAAATGATAAAGTTGTCAGATTTATAAAAATGAAAAACAGTCAGTAAACTGATTTGACTTTGAAATCCCTTGTGCAAATATAAAATGCTATAGCTAATGATCTCAGGCCCCATGTTGGAGATTAAGTCTATCCCATAAATCTAGATGATAAAGATGCAAAATTATTTTGCACTTGCTAATATTAATATTGTCACTGATAATGTGAAATATGTAACTCCTATGTAAAGTTAGAAGTCCAGCCTTCTCCTCCTTACCCACACACATGTTGTTTTTACATGTGCCAGCAGTTACATGATGGCAGCTCCCTCCTTTTCCCTACTGGAATGGTGTCAGACTAAACAGCTAAAACATAGGTTTAAGTAAGATTCAGAGACACAGAGTATAATAGGAAAATATCCAGGTTTCAACAGAAAATCTCTCGTCATACCAAGAGTCCGTAAAATCTTAAACTGATTGAGAAAAGACTCTTAATTAGAAGACAGTGATTTTCAGAGTGGATTTAGAAAACATAACCCAATTATACGCCATCTGTAAGAAACTCACTTCAAATTTATCAGTACAGGCAGGTTGAAAGTAAAAGCATAGGAAAGGATATGTCACACAAAGATGAACTAAGACAAAGCAGGAGTAGCTACATCAATACAAATAAAGTCATCTTCAAAGCAAAGCAAATTACCCAAGATGGACATACAATATATAACAATCAAAGGTCAATCTACCATGAAAACATAACAATCCTAAATGTGCACAGGCCAAACCACCAGACTGCAAAACAAGGGAAAGGAAAATTGGCAAAAATTGCAGGGAGAAATAGATAAATCCATAATTAAGCTTCTAGATTTCAATACCTCTCTCTCAAAAATAGTCATAACAGCTAGAAGAAAGTCAGTAAGGATAGAGAAAGACTCACCAGCATACTCAACCAAGGTCATCTAATTGATGTTTATGAAATACTTGCCCTACAGCTGAATTCACATTCTTTTCAAGCACCCTATATGTAGCATGAAAAGATAAGCTACAGACTAGAAGAAAATATTTGCAAACTGTATGTCCACAAAGGACTATATCTAGAATATATAAAGAACTCACAAAAGTCAAATAATCAAAAAACAAACACTCCAATCAAGTCTCAAAAGAGTATTTCACTGAGGAAATGGCAAATAAGCACATGAAAAGATGCTCAACATCATTAGCCACTAATGTCATAAAACCACCCTTGAATCATGTCTTCATATTTTAAGTGATGTTTTGCATCCCACGGTTTGTAGTCATTAGCAATTTAAATGGTGTGCAAACGGTTATGCATTTTATAAATAGATGAAAAATCCCAAAGCTGGTCATCTTTCTTCTGACATTAGTACTCTGGACATGAAAATAAACCCAGCTGTTCTTCACAGATATTACATGGTTCCTTGGGATATGAATTTTAAAAGTCTTGCTTTTCAATCTTCTATCACATTATGGCCATTTATGAAGATCATCAAAGACAGTATTCTCATTTACCTTGCTCATTGAACATTTCAATACCTGCACTTGACCTTGGACTGACCCAAATAAAATGATTGAACTTATTTCTTTTCTTCCCAGTTCAAATCCCTGTTAAAATTCCTTGTACTTAAATAAGCCCATAATGACAGAGAAACTGTATTTTGAATTCAAACACTGGACAAAAGTGATCTTGCTTACCAATCAAGATTTCTCTTTCTCGATCTCCCAAATCTCTAGTAACAACTGTAGTTTTCTTTAGTCTGTGTCATTATTGTACTGCCCAGTGTGTGTTCACTAAGCACCTCATTTTTTTTTCTTTTTTGATCATGCCAAGTGGCATGTGGGATTTTAGTTTCCCAACAAGGGATTGACCCTGTGTCCCCTGTACTGGGAGCTCAGAGTCTTAACCACTTGACCACCAGGGAAGTCCCAGTTTATATTCATTAAAAATGCCCTCATAGAGTCATAAATTAGTAAATCTCAGGAAGGAAAGACTTCTGGTCCTCATCTCTTTGTGACTTTGCAGACAGCTACGGAAAAAAAAACAAAACACATTGAAATATTGATAAGTCGTGTATGTGGAAGGAAAGAATGCTTGTCCTCTGGGGTCATAAGTTTTTTACAGGAAGTTTTTCAAGTTCTGCCTAAAACTCAGAGCAGGAAAAACATATTGAAAAAGCATGTAGCACATCACTAACCTGATGCAAATTAAATTTTTAAAGAACCCCTAGATTCTTTCCGTCATCCTCACAGTTAGAATGTTCCTTATTTCATGATGATTGGTAAGGCTTTGGATCATAAAACAGAGACAGTTTTACAGTTAATATTCACTTTGTTCAGAAATGTGATCAGTTATAAACCAGGAAATAGTAAAAGTGTGATCAGTTTCCTAGATACTTCAGAATTTTCCCCAATTTGTAGTCTTCAACATGACTTTAGACAAATAGTTGTGTATGTACATACATGTGTTCAGTTCAGTTCAGTCACTCAGTCATGTCTGACTCTTTGTGACCCCATGGACTGCAGCACACCAGGCCTCCCTGTCCATCACCAACTCCCAGAGCTTACTCAAACTCATGTCCATTGACTCGGTGATGCCATCCAACCATCTCATCTTCTGTCATCCCCTTCTCATCCAGCCTTCAACCTTTCCCAGCATCAGCATCTTTTCGAATGAGTCAGTTCTTTGCATAGGTGGTCAAGTATTGGAGCTTCAGCTTCAGCATCAGTCCTTCTGATGAATATTCAGGACTGATTTCCTTTAGGATTGACTGGTTGGATCTCCTTGCAGTCCGAGGGACTCTCAAGAGTCTTCTCCAACACCACAGTTCAAAAGCATCAACTCTTCAGCGCTCAGCTTTCTTTATAGTCCAACTCTCACATCCATGCATGACTACTGGAAAAACCATAGCCTTGACTGCTGCTGCTAAGTCGCTTCAGTCGTGTCCGACTCTGTGCGACCCCACAGACGGCAGCCCACCAGGATCCCCTGTCCCTGGGACTCTCCAGGCAAGAACACTGGAGTGGGTTGCCATTTCCTTCTCCAATGCATGAAATTGAAAAGTGAAAGTGAAGTCACTCAGTCATGTCCAACCCTCAGCGACCCCATGGACTGCAGCCTTTCAGGCTCCTCCGTCCATGGGATTTTCCAGGCAAGAGTACTGCAAAATCTTCATTCTACTTTGCTTTTTCCCAGACCCTCCATGTAGCCTTCCTTTCTTCTGACTGCTACAAAATATCCCATTGCAGGCACATAAGATTTTACTCATCTACTTCTGTAGGTACATACATAAATGTTACCACCTGCTCTTTGCTGCCATCGACACTACTAATGTAGTTAGGAATGTATTACTATATCTTTATGAAGGTGGGTGCTACTGTTTCTGAGATGTCTACCGGGATAGAACTGCTAGATACAGTGGTATACATACCTCATTCCATTAGGCATTAAAAATTATTCTCCATTAAGGCCATATCCAGGGCTTCCCAGGTGACGCCAATGGTAAAGAACCTGTTTGCCAATGCAGGAGATGTAAGAGACATGGGTTCGATCCCTGGGTTGGGAAAACCCCTGGAGAAGGGAATGGCTATCCACTCCAGTATTCTTGCCTGGTTAATCCCATGGACAGAGGAGCTTGGAGGGCTGCAGTCTATGGGGCTGCAAAGAGATAGAACTACTGAGGCAACTTAGCATGCATGCAAGGCCATATCGATTCATATTATCTTCAGCAGCATGTGAGGATTCCTGCAGCCTCTGATCATCCCTAGAACTGGATGTTATCCATCATTTAAAAAATGAGTAGAGTGATATTATTGCATTGTTGCTTTAATTTCTGCACCTCTAATTTCTAATGAATAAGAATCTGTCTTTAAATTCTTGTTAGCTCTTCAGCTTTTCACTTCTGTGAATTGCTTATTCATTTCCTTTACTAGTATTCTAAACGGTTCCCTGATTTTTTTCTATTTATTTTCATGAGTTTCTTAAGTGTGCTAGACATAAATCCTTTGTAAGTTTCTGAGGCTGGACAAGCTGTTTTCCCAGCTGTTGACATTGCTTTCTCAGTATTTCTACAATGTAGGATTATCTTCATGTACTGGTATTTGCAGAAAGATATGGGCTTCCCTGGTGGTTGGGGGGCAAAGAATCTGCCTGCCAATGCAGGAGACAAGAATTTGATCCTTGGGTCAGGAAGATCCCCTGGAGAAAGAAATGGCAATCCACTCCAGTATTCTTGCCTGGAGAATCCCATGGACAGAGAAGCCTGACAGGCTACCTACACTCCATGAGGTTGCAAAAGAGTCAGATGCTACTAAGCGCCTAAACCAACACAACAGTGTCATATTGCTCTAGGATGCAGCTTGGGGTGGTGTCATGCTGAGTCAGATCCTTCAAGTCTTTACACTTGAGAGTGAAAATCACCACTCCAGGTGCAGGTTCATGCCTGTGCCATCAGCTCCAAAACCTTAAAGGAGGCATCATTTTCTGGAAACCACTTCTGCTGTGCTATGCCTCGTTTTGCACAATTCTTATGGAAGGAAGCTGGCAAGACCTAGGGCAAAGTTGGCTCAGGTACCACCTGGTCCCCAGCCATCTTCCAGTGGGAAGTAGGTGCCAAAGCCTGTCGATTTCTTCTCCCATCAGGCTTGTTCCAAGCAGGTGATGACAGAGGCTTATCTGGCTTCAGCTCCCAGCCTGACATGTAGTCAGAGCCCTTGCCCAACCCCAGAGTTAAAATGAAGGACTAGAGTATATTATTTTTTTAGTTTAATTTTTATTTTAAAATAAAAATTGAATTGATTTACTAGAGTACATTCTTAACTTCTGGCATTGAAATATTCTGCCAATTCTTTGGTACACACCTACACTCTTAAATATTTTAAATGAAGGTATAACTCAAAGAGACTTCTCTGTTCCTTCTCTGTAATTTCCCCCCACACTGCCTTCTAGCTTTGTTTCTCCTTTGCCCTCTTCAAAGGCACACAGTCAATTCTAACATTTTTTAAACATTGGGATATAATTGTTTTACAGTTTTGTGTTAGCTTCCGCTGTACAATGAAGTAAAGCAGCCATGTGCATACATATATCCCTCCCTCTGGGGCCTCCCTCCCATCCTGGCCTGTTATCCCCAACTTGCAGCTCATCACAGAGTACCCAGCTGAGCTTCCTGTGCTTTATAACAGGTTCTCGCTACCTCTTTTATACATGGTAGTGCATATATGTCAGCCCAACCTCCCAATTCATCCCACCCTCCCTTAAAGAAGAATTCTGATTTTTGAGGAAATAAACATGAAAAATGTGAATCATCAAAGCCTCCTGCTCTATTCCTTGCCCTGGCCTCCCTCCCATCTGTCCACCACCGCTCTACCCCAACCCCTCCTACTCCTCCCCATCTGGTGCTTTGCCCATTGTCAGGTGTGAACACACCAATACAGCCTGGATATGCCAGAGGGTAAAGGGTAAGAGGGAAGCAATAAAAGTGGGTTCACTGCATAATCTTTTTGTATGTTTGACTTAAAAACAAAAAGGGGAAGTGACAAGTTAAAGTTACTAGCAATCATGTCTGAAATTATCTGTGGATTTTAAATAAGCATGATCGCCATCATCCTCTAAGCAAGGTATTTAATTTCTTACTTTCTCTTTTCTCCTTAGAGACATGTCCTTCAACATCCTTTTGGTGAGACTTTCCTGGGAAATCCAGGCTGGAGTTAACTCTTAAAAAGAGGTATATGTGTGTCAGTTCAGTTCAGTTCAGTGCATTTCAGTCGCTCAGTCGTGTCTGACTCTTTGCAACCCCATGAACCGCAGCACACCAAGCCTCCCTGTCCAATACCAACTCCCGGAGTCCACCCAAACCTGTGTCCATCTAGTCCATGATGCCATCCAACCATCTCATCCTCTGTCGTCCCCTTCTCCTCCCGCCCTCAATCTTCCCCAGCAGCAGGGTCTTTTTGAATGAGTCAGCTCTTCACATCAGGTGGCCAAAGTATTGGAGTTTTAGCTTCAACAGCAGTCCTTCCAATGGACACCCAGGACTGATCTCCTTTAGGATGGACTGGTTGGATCTCCTTGCAGTCCAAGGGACTCTGAAGAGTCTTCTCCAATATCACAGTGCAAAAGCATCAATCCTTCGGCACTCTTTCTTTATAGTCCACCTCTTACATCCATACATGACTACTGGAAAAACCATAGCCTTAAGTAGATGGACCTTTGTTGGCAAAGTAATGGCTCTGCTTTTTAATATGCTGTCTAGGTTGGTCATAACTTTCCTTCCAAGGAGTAAGCATCTTTTAATTTCATGGCTGCAGTCACGATCTGCAGTGATTTTGGAGCCCAGAAAAATAAAGTCAGCCACTGTTTCCACTGTTTCCCCATCTATTTGCCATGAAGTGATGGGACTGGATGCCATGATCTTAGTTTTCTGAATGTTGAGCTTTAAGCAGTAGGCAATTATGGTGCAATGGGGTGAAATCTGGCCAGCCAAAATAGATTTTTTTTTTAAGTCTTCTTAGCTCTTTGCAAGGCTGAATGAGAGCTGAATTCTTGATAATACTATCAAGATTCTAAAAGCATTCTGAATTTCCCAAAGTGCCAAATAAAAAGGACTCACTTCCTCCAATCTGTGACCTAAGATCCCTCTCTGATTTCTTAGGCTGGCCATTGTTATGGCTAATGGATTATTGGGATAAAAAAAGAATCCTCCACAGCCCTTCGAGGCTGACAGCAAGTCACCATCTGAGAAGGAATTGGGCTTTCTTTGTGAAAGAAGAGTTGAACAAACCATATCTTTGGAAAAATCATGAGTTTTAAAATTTAGTTTTCCTCCTTCAGATGGTTCCAAGACTTTAAGATTTTTGAGTCTGTAAAATGACTGAATGCCTTGCAACGCCAGACTATGCTAGACTCATTCACTACCAAAATTTTCTTTTTTGCTTTATTTCTTCAATACATTTTCAGGAGCTGGAATTCTGTTTCTCAACTCTGGATCTACATTACTTACCATTGTCTGGGAGATGGTGTGTGTTTTTCTTAACTAGAGTGTGTTGAATTCCCTCCTTCATAATTCCCTTATGTTGAAATGATTTTGACCATCACTCAGTTAATCAGAATGTGGTAGAATTAACAGTGTTTTCAAGATTAGCTTCAGAAAAGTCTGTCAGATAAAATAACGATGCCCAGCTGAATCTGAAGATCAGGTAAACAATCAATATTTTTGTATATCACAAGTACTACAAGGGATATACTTATACTAAAGTTATTTATTGTATATCTGAAATTTACATTTAACTTGTGTTCTGTATTTTTATTTGCTATCTCTGGAAACCTAATTCCATATTTGGTAAGCTATACAGTAGACCAGGGGCCTCCCAGATGGCTCAGTGGTAAAAAATCCACCTGCCAAGCAGGAAACTCAGGTTTGATCCATGGGTCAGGAAGATCCCTGGGTGAAGGAACTGACAGCCTACTCCAATATTCTTGCCTGGGAAATCCCATGGACAGAGGAGCCTGCAGGCTAGAGTCCATGGGTCTGCAAAGAGTGGGACATGACTAAACAGTAGCAATGACAGCAAGTTACACCTTGATTAGTCTCTTGATCATAGCTTTTAAACTTTTTTTCTTCCTAGCCAGTGCACTGTGTCTCTACAAAGGCAGAAGGAAGTTTGGGGGTATAGAAGACACAGGGGCTGGGACTTGGGCCATCTGCTGAATCTGGTCCTTCCCTGGTTGGTTATCTTTGAACAAGATACATCAGCTCTTCTAGCCTATTTTTTAAAAATGTTATCTATTTATTTTGGGTTGTACTGGGTCTTAGTTGCTGCACACAAGCTTTCTCTAGTTATGACAAGCCGGGCTACTCTCTGTTTGAGGTTGTGGGCTTCCCAATGCGGTGGCTGCTCTTGCTGTGGATCAGAGCACAGGCTCTGGGGCTCATGGGCCTCAGTCGTTGTGGTACCGAAGCTTGTGGAATCTTCCCAGGACAGGGATGGAACCCGTGTGCCCTGCATTGGCAGGTGGGCTCTTAACCACTGGACCATCAGGGAAGTCCCTACCCCATTTCTTCATCTACAGACTTGGGATTCGTTCTGCAAAGGTTTTCACAGGCCTCTTTTGGCCTCCCGAAGAAGGGAGGTGGGGCTCCTGTTGCTCCCTCTGCCTCTTCTACCCAAGAAGCTGCTCGTCAACTTCCCTGCCCTGCCCCCTGACCCATGTCAGCTTATACATTGCTTGGATAGAGACTGCGGGGCTTCAATTTAAAAACAAAAGTCACAAGCCATCAGTGCAGACATTCCCATGGATTCTCCCAGTTCTAAATATCACAGGCTTAGTCTAAGGAACACTGCAGAGAAAAGGGGAGAGTGAAGCTCAAAGGTCGGAGAAAAACTCAAAATCAAGCAAGTGCTGATGTTGACCATCAAATTCTGCCCACAAAGTCTTATTTGGTCCTCTTTTCCATGAGCTTTATTTTCCTCTTGTGGGTATGATAGAATGTATTTCCTTTCCACACAGTGAAATATTTTGCCAAAAGTAGGTGCTCTGGGAATGCTAATGAAGTTTTATGGAGAGGAGTTTGGGTCGAGGCTGGACAGAGAAAAGAGAATTTACAGGCCTCCCAGGGCACAGCTTAGCAGGGCCTGAGACATTTTTCCAAATGGCATTTCCGTGTCCAGGTTATTGAAGGCTTTGCTACCTCATCCACTAAGGACGTTTGCTGCCTTCTTTGGTCCACTCAATGCATTTTCAGGAGTTAGAACTTTATTTCTCAACCTTGGACCCACATTCCAATTTCCCAGGAAGCTTTTAAACAAATAAAAAGCTTTAAAACGAAACCAAAGCCTCGTTCCTACAGGATGTGATTTGACTGGTTCAAGGTGAGGTCTAGGCGTTAGGTATTTTTGGTGGTGGTTTAGTCGCATCCAACTTTTGTGACCCCACGGACCATAGCCCGCTAAGCTCCTCTGTCCATGGGACTTCCCAGGAAAGAACACTGGAGTGGGTTGCCATTCCCTTCTCCAAGGGATCTTCCTGACCCAGGGGTCGAACCCCGGTCTCCGGCATTGCAGGCACATTCTTTACCAACTGAGCCACCAGGGAAGCGCAAAAGCTTCCATTTTCTTTTAAAGCAGTCCCGGCTGAGGGGCACCTGGGAGGCCTGCAGGTGTATCGTGGATGCCGAGGAGAAACCGCCAGCCTGCTCAATGTGCCCCATGGGAAACACCCACTAGCCCTTCCCTACTGAGATGGAGGAAAATGGCTTACTCAACACCAAGGCCAGCTGCAGCAATGTGCAGTGGGTTCCGTTTCTCCTCTTTTGTATCATCGTGCTTTCTTTCCTGGTCATTCCATCTACACGCAAGCATGCTGACACCCAGTCAGCATGGGTTTGATCCCATGTCAGATTTCAACTGCAGCCTGAGTTCTCTGCTGTTTCTTAGTTTCAAGCTCAAGAGTTATCCAAACTTCAGTTTATATATCTTAACCTCCCAGTCTCTTTTTTCATTTTTCTTTTGTTTCATACCCACAAAAGAAGAGATGAAATACATGTGTAATGTATGAAGCCTCATAATGAAACAAATATTTATGATCCTGCTTCCAAATATAAGGTTATAATATTATGACACCAAGCTTGCTTCCCCTTTCAAAATATTTTGAAAGAAGTTGAATAGGTACAAAAAAATTATCTATAATATTGTGCCAGATAAAGAGATATGAAGAATAACAGGAAAGTGAGTATTCATGAATCTGCTCTGCTCTGAGCTTCTATTTGTGTGTCCAACAGCCTCTTTGACATCTCATTTGGATACGTAATTTATTATAATATTAGCATGTGAAAAATATAATTCTTTGTTTTCCTAATCAGCTTCCCTGATGGCTCAGCAGTAAAGAATCTGTTTGCAATGCAGGAGACACAGGAGACCCAGGTTCAATCCCTGGGTCGGGAAGATCCCCTGGAGAAGGGAATGGCTATCCACTCCAGTATTCTTGCCTGGAGAATCCCATGGACAGAGGAACCTAGCAGGGTACAGTCCATGGGGTGGCAAACAGTTGGACATGACTGAGCAACTGAGTAATATCCTTACCCACTACTTCCCTCCAAGTCTTTCCTTTCTCAGGAAATGGCAGTTGCAGTCTACCAGTTACTTAAGCCCAAATCCTTGGAGCCATTCTCAAATCCTCTTTTTTCATCTCTTTGGCAGATATATTACATCTATGGGGGATCCTATGAGCTCAGTCTTTGGATTCCATTCTGATTTGCCCATTTCTCACTCCCTCCACAATCATTCTAGTGAAAGCATCTTTCTGTCTTGCCTGGATCCTGTAAGAGTAGCCCTTTCAGTTTCTTTTTCCCCCTCCTCACTTGCCCTCTTCTCATTTCCACCCTAGTTAATTCTCTACACTCCAAAGAGAATGATCACTTAAAAGTATCTATCAGATAAGGCTCTCTCCTTCTCTAAGCCCTCTAGTGGCTTCCCATCACCCTACAATTCAAATCCAAGGCTCTACAGAACATGGAATCAGGCTCCCTTATCAACTCCATTCCCAACTCACTTTTTTTACCCACTCCGCCCCAGCGACTCTGGCTCCTCTTCCTCAAATGCCAAACACGTTCCCACCTCAGTACCTTTGCATTTATTATTCTTTTCCCGTCAACATCAATGTTTACTCCCTAACCTCTGTCAGATTTTTATTTGAATATCGCCTTTTCAGAGAGGTCTCCCCTGACTGTCTTGTCTATACTAGTACATCCTGATATAGGCATTTTCGATATTGTTGTGTTCTAGGTTCCTATACCAGTGTCTGGTACCTAGCATGTGCTTACTAAATATTAGTTGAATGAATGAAAGTGACATGTTTCTTGCTGTTAAGGTCTTACAATGGACTTGAGGAAAGGAGTTACACATTCATTCTACTAATACTGATTAAGAATTTTGCTTTAAAGCAACATTACAGCCGATTCACACAGGAAAGAGGAATTCATCACAAATGTAGGACTATATCATAGAAGTCAGCATTTTGAAATGTCTCTGATAAATAGGATAAACCTGGACTTTGTTTGAGTTTTAAAACAAATTAAATATAAAATTTTAATTTCTTGACATATGGTTCCATTGATAGACTCTGATTTATTCCTCTCATTTTTTTCTATTTTCTTATCTATTATTTCTCTTTTCTCTTTCTTATATTTTAAAAGATTTTCAGGACTTCCCTGGTGGTCCAGAGGTTAAAAATCCTCCTTCCAATGCATGGAACATGACTTTGATCCCTGGTTGGGGAACTAAGATCTCACGTGCCACAACTACTGAGCTCATGTGCTCTGGAGCCTGCACACCACCACTGGAAAGGAGCCCACCCATCACAATGAAGATCCCAAGTACCCCCACCTAAGACCTGACAATAAATAAATAAATATCTTTCAAAAGTTTTCATTTAGTTGTGATTTCATAGTTTCATCTTCCACTCCTCTCCACACACAAATAGTTTGGAAGATATACTTTCTATTTCTAATACTGTTACCTTTTAAGCACACAAATTTAGATGCAATATTTTTTCAATAGCTAAGTAATGCACTATCTACATCCTATTAATATGAAAAGAAAAGCATTGTAACATGATTTAATTTACCTCATCCTTCTCTTCTTCTGCTACTTCTTCTATGATGTTACCCGTGATTTTTTTTTTAAAGTTTTTTTGGTGTGGACCATTTTTAAATTCTTTATTGAATTTGTTACAATATTGCTTCTGTTTTTATTTTATGTTCTTGTTTTTTGACCGCAAGGCACATGGGATCTTAGTTCCCTGACCAAGGATCAAACCAACACCCTCTGCATTGCAAGGTGAATTCTTAACCGCTGGACCACCAGAGAATTCCTTCTCTGTGATTTTACTTTCATCCTGTGCTTGATTTGTTTTTACTTAAGTACTCTTGCCTGGAAAATCCCATGGACAGAGGAGCCTGGTGGGCTGCAGTTCATGGGGTCGCTAAGAGTCAGACACGACTGAACGACTTCACTTTGACTTTTCACTTTCATGCATTGGAGAAGGAAATGGCAACCCACTCCAGTGTTCTTGCCTGGAGAATCCCAGGGACGGGGGAGCCTGGTGGGTTGCCGTCTATGGGGTCGCACAGAGTCAGACACGACTGAAGCGACTTAGCAGCAGCAGGAGCAGCAATGATTAATACTGATGCTAACTTTGTCTCTTTGTTACTATTCCTTATATCTCATAGCTTCCTCTTTTTTGAAAACATTTGTTTGACTAGAGTATGTTTTCCAATAACTTTTCAGAGAGAATTTGTGGTCAATAAACTTTATTCTTTCTGTGTGCATTGTCATCCTTGCTTCAGCCATGAGTCTGGCTAGTTTAGCTGGTTATAGAATTCTAGGCTCAAAGTCTTTCTCCTCAGACCTTTGGATTGATTTCTCCCATCACAGAGTTACCTGTGACATCTGGTACCCTTCTGACTGCCATCCTTCTGTGGGTGTGACTCACATTAACCACTTTCCAGCACTCATTCCACCTCTCTTCTTCCCAACACCTAGGTTTTCTTTTGCATGTTCACATTTGTGCCTCTTACTCCATGTGCTATGGACAAAGATGACGCTCCCCACACCCCACAGCTTCAGGGCCCTAGGTTGGCCTAAGCCAGTGATCACAGTGCATTCCTGCAAACTTCTTCATTGGTCCAGGTGTGGGGATATGTGAGTTTGGTTTTTTTTGTTTTGACTGCACTGGGTCTTCACTGCCCTGCTCAGGCTTTCTCTAGGTGCAATGAGTGGGGGTTACTGTCTAGTTGTGGTGTGTGGGTTTCTCATTACAGTGGCTTCTCCTCTTGCACTGGCTCAATAGCTGTGGTGCACAGGCTTAGCTGCGCCATGGCATGTGGAAATCTTCCTGGACCAGGAATCAAACCCATGTCCCCTGCATTAGCAGGTAGATTCTTAACCACTGGACCACCAGGAAAGTCTGGGAGTATATGTATTAAAGAAGTCTGCTAATCCTAATCTTGGTTAGAATCCGGAGATTCTAAAGAAAAAGCTTGCTTTCTCTCTCCCTTTGTATAAACAAAGAAGCATGTAGCTCCAACTGAGATTGGCAGTCAATACAATAAGCCAGTCTTAGAAAAGAATTAATTCTGTGTATAGCAGAACAGAGATGAAAAGAAAGGGGATCTCTGGTGACATTATTGAGCTACTAAATCAACCAGCCTTTGAAAGCTGTCCCATTACTGGGCTTTCCTGAGAGGTGATAATACAACCTCTTTATTCCTTAAGCCTGTTTGTGCTTTCTACAATTTTTCATGAGATAAACCGTGTTCTAAGAAGTAACTCATGTTCTTTATGGAAGTTTTAGAAATATCTCCTGTACCCTTTCTATTCTGAAATACCATCACATAATGATTAGATCTCTTTCTTTCAGCTAGAATGTTGTTTTTTTATTGTCATGATTCATTTATTTTTTTTTTAGTCATTAACAAGGCTTCATTAAACATTATGTACCAGGTAGTTTTATAATACACAGAGGGCACAGCAGTGCATATAACAAACTCCACCTTTTCATGAGGAGACTATACATAATAGATGCAGTGTATAATATATATAATAAAATTTAAATTATTCATAAGTACTGTGAATTGAAATAAAGCACAGTATGAAAATATATTGTGACTAGGCAAGGGATGTTGCTACTTGGGTGGTTAGAGGAGACTTCTCCTGAGAGGAGACATTTGAGTAGAGATATTAATAACTCGAGGGGTCATTTCACATGCCTGAAAAGAGTGTTCTTGGTAGAGTAATTAGCACAGTTTTGAGGCTGAAATCAGTTTTGTATGTTTAAGAAAGGAAAAGAGAACCAGTGTGATCAGAGCAAAGAGCATGGAGAGAAAGTGGTAGGAGAGATAGTCAACAGCTGACCAGAGGTCAGACCACTGAGGCTCATAAGCCATAGTGATGAGTTTAAATGTTAACATGAGCATCATGGAAAGCTATGGGTATAGACAGGAGTGAATGAACAGGGAAATAACAGTCTAATTTTTCTAAATTCTGTCAACTGTGTGAAGAACTGACTATATACAGTACTCAACACTTAGTAGGAAGAGTTTGGTAGTTGTGCAGTTGTGTCCAACTCTGCGACACATGGACTGTAGCCCACCAGGCTCCTCAATCTGTGATTCTCTAGGCAAGAATACTGAAGTGGGTTGCCATTTCCTACTCCAGGGAATTTTCCTGATGCAGGGATTGAACCTTCATTTCCTGCATTGCAGGCAGATTCTTTACCACCAGAGACTTCAGTAGGAAGAGTGGAAGCATGAAATTGTTGGGAAGCTACTGCAGGTGGAAAATGTTGGATTTAATTTGCCTGAGAGTGGCGGAGGTCATATGTAACTGAGCCTGGATACATTTGAAGTGGAGCTCACATGGTTTGCTGTGGCTAGTAAACATTGTGTGAGATGTGAACATGACATGTAAGAGGAAGAGACAAATTAAGGATGACTTTAGGAGCTTTGGTCTCAGCAAAGGAGATGAAGCAATCATATTTACTGAGACAGGGGAGGTCCTTGGAGGGAATGTGTGGTATAGGAGGGGATTCAAAGACAGTTTCAGATGTGTTATTTCACTTCTATGCAGAGGTGTTATATAGACTATTGAATGTATGAGGCTTGGTTTCAAAAGAGAGATTCAGCCTGAATGTATGAGGCTTGGTTTCAAAAGAGAGATTCAGCCTAGAGATACAAGTTTGGGAGTCATCAGCGTACAGGTGGTATTTAAAGCTATCAGACTGAACCATACCATTGAACGGGTGACTGTGAATACAAGAAGTCTCAGAGCTGAAGCCTGCAACATCTAGAGCTCATAAAAAAAAAAAAAAAAAGAGCAAGCAAAACAGAGAGTGTTCAAGAGTGGCTGGAGGGAGACACTTGAGTCAGTGAATATGTACAAGTCATTTGAGGAGATTCTATAAAAAGCCGAGAAATGGGGATGGATGGAAGGATCTTAGAAGAGTTCTTGATTTCCTTAAGACGGAGGACATTACAGACTGCTTGATGCTAATTTAGGTCTCCCTCTCGCTCCTAAAAATTATTTTCTCTTTATGGAACAAATGAGGAAATATTGATCAGATGGTACAAAGTTGCAGTTACATAAGATAAATAAGTCTAGAGAATCAATGTATAGCATGATGAATCTAGTTAATAATACCATGTTAAATATAGGAAATTTGCTAAGAGAATTGATTTCAGGCTCTCTCCTCACACATAAAGAATGGTATAACTATGTGAAGGCATGTTAATTAGCTTGACTATACTAATCATTTCACTGTGTATACACATCAAGTCATTATGTTGTACACTTTAAATATAAACAATTTTTATTTTTAAAACCAACAACTGTTTGCCTCTTAGACAATGAGCATAGAAAATGATTTCCTTCCTTCAATTCTGTTTTCTCAATCTGCATTCAACATCTGTCCTCTAGGTCTCCAAACTTTCTATTATGATTTGTTTATTTTGGGGTAGTTTTGCCCAACATTCAAAGAGACTTTCTACCTCCATTGTCCAGTTCACTATTTTGTTCTTTGTATTTGTTATTTGACTTTTCACCTCATGTATTAAGCTGATTTTTAAAAAATCAATGCTTATATGTTTTTCCTTTCTAAGCTTTAAAAAAACAATTTGTTCTTGTTTTTTGATGTAAAACCCTTTGAGACAGTTAATTATATCTGTTTAAATCTTCCTCAGTTGTCCTAAAAGCTCAGGCTTTTTGCTATTTCTTAATTTCATTATTTGTCCCTCCCATTTGTGTCCTCTTCACATTATTTGGTGACTTTTAAGTGCTTGCTCATTTTCCTGTTCCTGCACTTTCAGTTCTACAAGTAAAGCACTTGGAAGGCATCAACCCACTATTTTTTTTCTTTTCTTTCTTTTATTTCCCCCAATGCAGCTTCAGGTAAGATTCTTAGAAATATCTCTATAGAGACAGTTCTTAAACCCTTTTCCATATGCTTTACAGAAGCATATAACTTTAATTTGCTGATACAATACTATCTGCAAAGCAGCTTACAAACAAGATTCTTAGAAACATCTTCATAACAAATGTTTACCACTCCAATTTTTGCAACAAGAGAAAATCTGAACAAACTGAGAAAAAAATAGCTCTTGTAAGGTTCCTCAAAGAAGTGTGGTCACAGGGAAAATGATTTTTTTTTTTTTTTTTTGCCTGGGAGAGAGAAGTAGATGAGAAGTGGATGCTGAGAATCACATCTTACCAGGAGCAGAAACTCAGGAACAGAAGCCTGCCAGGAGCCAGTACTAGTAGGAAAACTTAAACTCTAATTGATATTTGCAGGAGGCTCAGTGTGAACAAATTTGAGCATTCAAAACTCCAAGGGCCCAGTCTTAGAAGGGCCCCTCCACTTTTGTGAGTTTTACCTCCAGGAGCCCCATCAAGTTCTCTCTATGAAGATCCTGGAAAAATTCCTGTTTTCTTTCAGCAGGGGGGAAGGATAAACAAATATAATTAAGAGGCTCCTCTGTCCATGGGATTTTGCAGGCAAGAATACTGGAGTGGGTTGCCATTTCCTTTTCCAGGGGATCTTCCCAACTCAGGGATCGAACCCAGGTTCCTGCATTGTGGGCAGATTCTTTACCATCTGAGCCACTGCAAACCCTTAAACTACATACTAAAAATATCGCAAGGTCAGTTGTCCCTGCTGTTGCTACTGCTGCTAAGTCAATTCAGTTGTGTCTTACTCTGTGCAACCCCATAGATGGCAGCCCACCAGGCTCCCCCGTCCCTAGGATTTTCCAGGCGAGAACACTGGAGTGGGTTGCCATTTCCTTCTCCAATGCATGAAAGTAAAAAGTGAAAGTGAAGTCACTCAGTCATATCCGACTCTTAGTGACCACATGGACTGCAGCTTACCAGGCTCCTCCATCCATGGGATTTTCCAGGCAAGAGTACTGGAGTGGGGTGCCATTGCCTTCTCCTGCAGTCGTCCCTAGGTGGGTTCAAACCTCCAACCTTTCAGTTAATAGCCAATAGCACTAACTGATTGCACCACAGAGACTCAACATACCCAATTCTGGCTCCCATGGAACCTTCCTATCTCACCTAGGTGGGAAGAAGAAAGCTGAGGAGCCTTTGTGATGACCTCAAGTGCTGGGACCCAGGCTCAGAAAAGACTGAGACCCAGTGGTAAGGTGGGAGAATGCTTCCCCGCCCCCAGTGCCCTGCTGCCACCTCAACAGAGCTTCTCTGTATAAGAACAGTGGACTATAGTTAAAAGAATTGCAAGGCTGAAATCCAGTATCAGACAGGAAAGAGTGGCCACCACTGCAGATCCCATAGACATTAACAAGACAGTGAAAGAACATTATGAACCACTGTATCCTCACAGATTTAAGAACTTAGATAAAATGAACTGATTCCTTGAACACAATATACTGAGACTCACACAAGAAGAGAGATGATTCCTGCTCAGCTGTGTATGTGTGTGTATGTGTGTGTGTGGGGTGGGCAAGGGGGCGAGGAACAGCAGGGTTTCCCGATGGCTTCTCCTCTTTGCCTGGCAATTCCTGTCTCCTCTCTAGAGTCATCACCTGGACCATTTCCTGCCTCTCTGGCTCCAGGGCGTTTGCCCATAAATGAATCTGAGGCAAAGGCTGCTGAGGCCACAGGTCAGAACAAGCAGGGAAGGAGATGGCTTCTCCACGAGCTCTCATTGACTGAGCTCACTCTCTTTGCAGCCTACGCTGCTCCACTTGGTGGACCAGACCTCTTGCAGATGTTCTCACGTGGGTATGTTTGGATTCTAATCTCTCTAAATATTTCTTCAGCAGTCTTATCTATTTTTAATTTTAAATTGTTTTAATTGTCCAATATTTCTGACTTACTCATGATACACTTTCTTTTTTATCACTCCTCATCATAGTTTTTGTTTTCTTTTTGTAGATCTCTTTTGTAATTTAAAAAATTACATATCTGAGTCTGCTGGTTTTATCCGATCTTATATCTGTTTTCTGAAAAAAAGTATCCTTGATGCAAGTAGAACACTTGGATTGTGATTTAGTAAGATATCAACTATTTCTTAACAAGCAGCCTATATTTTAATGGAAACTTCTATTGATTTTTCCATAAAAGTTCAAGTTTTTGCATAGTGGTTAAATATTCTTCGGGATTCTTCAGCTACCTCAGTTCATGAACTGCTTTAAAATCCTGCTTCTTTTAGGGATGAACAGTAGTCACACTTCCCCCAGCTGCTCGGTTCAGGATTACTCATACATTTTTTTTCCCTTTAAACACGACATCCGATTTCCAAAATAATTAGTCACAATTATTTTTCCTCTCTCCATATGCCTGTGTATAATGAGGTCTTCAAAAGGAAATAATCAAGTACATAAAAAGGTTATTGTCATTGTTTTCATATTATGACAGTTAAAAATATTTGTTCCCTAAGAAAACACAACTCTCTGCTTTTGTCTCAATCTGTGCTTTTCAAGGTTAAAATACATATACAGTTGACTCTTGAACAATAGAGGTTTGAAATATGCAGGTCCCCTTACATTTAGGTTTTTAAAAATAATTCAGGACTATACAACATGGGGTTGGTTGAATCCATGGATGCGGAACTACTGATATAGAGGAACGTCATATACAGAGGGCTGACTATACACAGATTTTTCAACTGAACAAAGGGCCTGCACTCCTAACCTCTGTGTTGTTCAAGGGCACAAAGATTTGAGATTTTTGTAATGTAATAAGAGCATTTTTCTAGGAGACATACATGTTCATTAACTTGTATTGCCATCCCACTCTTAAGGAGATCTCCATGGCAAGAAAAAAGAGAAGGGGTTTCCCAATCTGCATCCAAAGAAGCTGAAATCATTGTGTTGTTTTTCTTACACTTGGCTAATTGCTGTCTTAAAGTTAACAACTGGGCATAGTGTTATAGCAGATAGATCATGGAACAATGAATTTGTCAAGCAAATGTGTTTAAACCTGGTGAGGAGACATGACGCTGTGTATATCTGTAGTGATGTCAGCTTATTGGAAAGCCATGGCTTTCATTTATCATTGGAACCACATTGAAAAGGCATGGTAATGTGGGTCTGGGTCACAGCCTTTGCTCCCTGCACTGCTAAACCAAGGTCAGGGCACACTTGCCCCTGTGAGCTACCCTCACCTCCCTACTCTCCACCCTGTGCCTCTGGTCACAGTAGAAGCTTTCTGCTCTCATATACTTTGTCAATGACCTATAAAATCAAAGAAACCTGGCTCCACATCTGTATATACAATTTCGATGAGCTCTTCAGATGAACAGTGCTTTTATTGTTCAGCTAAAGCTGCTTTTATTCCAATAGTAATTGGCATGAGGCACACACTAACTTTCCCTTCCTTAGATTGCTTGGCAGGATTTGGTCAAATTTCTTTCTTTTTTTTAAATAAATTTTTATGTATTATTTATTTTTGGCTGCACTGGTCTTGGTTGCTACGTAGGCTTTCTCTAGTTGTCGAGAGTTCGGGCTACTCTGTAGTTATGGTGTGTGGGCTTCTCATTGAGGTGGCCTCTCTTGTTGTGGAGCACAGGCTCTAGGGCACAAGGGTTCAGTAGTTGGGACACTCAGGCTTAGTTGCCCCCATGACATGTGAAATCTTCCCAGAACAGAGAACTGAACCCATGTCCCCTGCACTGGCGGGAAGACTCTTAACCACTGGACTACCAGAGAAGTCTCAGGATTTGGTCAGATTTTAACTAGGGTCTTCCATGAAGCCTCAGATCCATCCAGGTGGATGAAAAGATGATGCGAACTGCATTGTCATCTGAATGCAGACTTGGAACAGAGGCACCAAATTTGTTTAATATTGTTGCCAGGGTGGGAAAGGTTATACAAAGGAAGCATAAAATATCGCCAAGAAGTGTTTGAGGGTGCCTGAAGCCAGTGTCAAGACATTTTTTCTAGCAGAATCAATTTTCAGTTACTTTTTAATTTAAATGTATAGGGTGCCTAATGTTCATTCATAACTAAGACAAGACACCAGGGATCCAGGTGCAGAACCTGACACTGGGAAGTTTCCAATCACAGAAGTGCTTTTCTGCACAGAACTGAGGTCTTTGTCCCTGAGGAGAGGATGGAATGATCCAGGTCTGGGCTATGCACTAAATTTAATCCAACAAAGATTTATTAAGTGCCCACTCTGTACCAGGCATGATGTGAAACACTGAGGATATATCAGCAAACATAACAGACAAAATCCTTGCTCTCATGGAAGTTATATTTCTGTGACCAAACTATTGTAAAGAAGACACCTTTGCTGGGAGGTTGCTGGAGTTTTTGAAAGGCAGCAAGGAGTTCCCTGTAACTGCTGATCAGTGAGCCATGCCTAAAGAGAGGAAATAACGAGATCAGAGAGAGCAGAAGGCTTGGGGGTTATGGTAAGTTTCTTCAGTTTTTCACTCTGAAGCAAAAACCATTGGAAATTTCCAAGCAGTGTTTCCAATACTATTTATTGTAATAGTATTATTCTGAATGCTGTGTTGGTAATGGACGCTAAGGAGTAGAGTGTAAGGATAAAATCAGGGAGAGTAATTAGTAGATTATTGCAATCGTGAAGAAAGGAGGCCATATGGGAAGTTAGTAGTAGAAATTGTAAGAAAGTGGCAGTACTCTTGCCTGGAAAACCCCATGGATGAAGGAGCCTGGTGGGCTACAGTCCATGGGGTCGCTAAGAGTCTGACACGACTGAGCGAATTCACTTTCACTTTTCACTTTCATGCATTGATATAGAGAAGGAAATGGCAACCCATTCCAGTGTTCTTGCCTGGAGAATCCCAGGGACAGGGGAGCCTGGTGGGCTGCCATCTATGGGGTCGCACAGAGTCGGCCACGACTGAAGCGACTTAGCCACAGCAGCAGCAGCACTAATCTGACTTCCTCATGGTTTGGATGTGGGGTATGAGGGAAAGACAGGTTTCAAGAATGACTTCAGGGGTTTTGGCCTGAGTCAGTAGGAGGGTGAATCTGCTGTTAATTGAGAGGGAATGACTATAGGAAGTAAATTTCATGATGGAGGGGAAGATTGGGATTTAATCTATTTCTATATATGTTAATCTTGAGATACCCATTAGACATTCATGGGAAGATGGCCGTTGGAGAGGTTTGGGCTTGAGATACGTATGTCAGAATGTCAGATGGGTGAGAAAATCACTTCTCTCTTTCACTCCTTTCAGAAGGGAAATTATGCTTTTCTCCTCAAGTTCTTAAGCCTACACCATGCTTTCCAGCAGCACCACCAGGCTGCCCCCAGGCTGAAAGCTCACCTGTTCTATGATTTAGAAGAGTTACCAAGTTTTGTTATGATGTTTTTGTCCATCCTAAGTACTGGGTGTTCTGCATTTCCTGTAGTCAAGATGAGCATCTAATCAATGGATGGATCTACTATGCATGGATCCCTGAATAGCTATTCAATTTGCTTGAGCAGTAACAAGCGGATAACTTCTCCTTTGTGGCTTAAGAAGCAGAGAAGGAAGATACTATCAGAGACATATGGCAACATTTAATTGTAGATCTCCTGATGGGCACTACAGCATAAAAGATAATATCCACTTCAAGATGAATTTGCCAGAGTTGAATGAAACAATGTATATGAGTGTATCTTGTGAATTATTGCACAAATGTGAAAGAGAAAGGATAGCTTAAGGGAATGTATCTCCTTTTACCGATAATCTTAGAAATAAAATTATTGGATCCAGGTCTCAAAACTATTTAGCTGCAGTGAAATTCCATAGGCAACATCTCCTGACTTTTAGTTCCATGCTCCTTCTCCTTCTTCCAATTTTCAAACGGAAAATTTAAACACACACAACAGTCCTTGTGTCTTACTTAGAGCAAGCTTCAATGCACATTGCTTCACTGCATGGTACAAAGGAGTAGCTGGTAATCAGAACAAAGAATTCACATCACATTTTGAAGAAAGTTAAGTCAATTTGCCAAGTAGACAGCTGGCATATTGAAATAAGTGTATGAGTAAAAAGTGTCAAATGAGTGTTTTTGATTGCACAAAGAGATTTGAAGATGTTTGGAAAGATGCTATGATGACACAGTGCTGCTCAAAGTAACCTTGTGTTCATTCTTACACTGCAGCTCACATCAAAACCTTGACTGGTTCAATTGTCCTATGAACTTTAACAGTGATGCCCAAAGCAATACAAGTAAATAAAGATGCAAACCAACTACATAGAAAAAGGTCAGTTGTACAGAAAATACACCAGAATGTGGTTGTGGAAAGAATACTGCCACTGGAGTTCAAAACTTGGTTCTAGAACTAAGTTCTCATCCTGAGCAGGTGCGTTACCTGAGACTCCCCTAGTACCAACTGCAAAAAATGTGAGTTGCATAAGGTGAATATACAAAGCTTGAGCATTCTATGATACTCTGGGGACAAAGAAAGATTGCGTCTTTCATCAGGGGCAATGGTGAAAAAATGTGAATATAGATTGTGTGATGGTTGATTTTGTGTCAACTTGACAGACATGAGGTGCCCAGATACTCAGTCAAACATTATTCTGGGTGTTTCTGTGAGGACATTTTTGGATGAGTTTAGCACTTAAATTAGTATACTGCGTAAGGCAGATTGACCTCCATAAAGTGGGTGGGCCTTGTCCAATCAGCTGAAGGCCTGTGTAAAACAAAAGGCTAACTCTCCCCCTTGTAAGGGAGAATTCGTCAGCCTGACAGCCTTTGGATTCAAGCTGGTCATCTGCTCTGCACATTTTGGAGTTACCAGCCTTCAAAATTGCATGAACCTCTTCTTTTAATGTGTCTTTCACAAACTCTTGGGGAAATGCCCAGAGATGAAGCAAAAGATTTTTAGTTAATTATTTTTGAACATGATCTGAAAGCTAAAATTAAATTGACAGTGTCTTAGAGATTCCAGAAAATAGGTGTAGCAAAATTGTTAAATGATTCAATGTTCATTTGTTTCCTTGACATAATATATTGTTTATGTAGATTTTACTCTCTACCATCAAATAGTCCAGGAGAATCATTATGTAAAAAGTGAAGCATCTGAGAGATTTTATGCAA
Organism: Budorcas taxicolor; assembly: GCF_023091745.1. Classification (NCBI taxonomy): domain Eukaryota; kingdom Metazoa; phylum Chordata; class Mammalia; order Artiodactyla; family Bovidae; genus Budorcas; species Budorcas taxicolor. The sequence goes on along the minus strand of NC_068914.1, from coordinate 38,673,350 downwards.
TAGAAAAACACTGTGCCATGGCCCACTGATTCGCTTCTGTCTCCTGACAATTCTCCAAAACTGAGTGAATATTTGACACACACAAAAAAACACTCAAAGCAAAAGCAAAACCCCAAACTGATTTCACTTCAGCTTAATCAACCACATTTTAACCAGAGTTTGCTCCAAATGAGTTTTGACTGTTTTCCAAACCCTGAGCCACACTACGTGAAGAAAGATCATCATCACAGAAGATATTGAAAAGTTTGTGCTATAGATTCTAAGAACCATTTCAAAAGTAGAATTCTGAAAATTTTTTGAGCAATAACAATAGGATTGAATTGAAAGAGTAACTGCCTCAGGGGTGGCACTGAAGAAAATAGCACTTATTTGGTCTATATGCTATATATACATATTGAATGGAATTGAAGTTGCTCAGTCATGTCCGACTCTTTGTGACCCCATGGACTGCAGCCTACCAGGCTCCTCCATCCATGGGATTTTCCAGGCAATAGTACTGGAGTGGATTGCCATTTCCTTCTCCAATATATATATATACATATAGGCTCTCTCAAAACCTGACCTTAAGTCACTATGTTTTGATGTCTGCTTTGTTGTAAAAACAGACCTGAGGGTTTACAACAGTGAGTAACAATAGTGAAGATAGGATCTTTGTACGAGATTCATCCCAGTGGGCATGAAACAGCAAAACCCCAGGGAGGCAGTATGTGAAAATCAGTAGCTGAACAGGACCCTGTGGTGCCTTCCTGGAGCAGACCCCTCCCCACCATGTGCTGCCTCCTATCTGTAAAGAAACTTCAGCCCCGTAGGCCTTTCCAAGTTCCAAAGAGTAAATTTAATCATAGAGGTACAGAGAGAAAGGAAAATACTCAAGCAAGGCAAAATAATAATAGTTCAGCCATTAAACAAATTCAAAGACCTTTAGTTCCATCGTAAGGATTACAGATAATATTCTGAGCATGTCTGAGCTGTTTTGCAGATATTAAAACTCCCACCAGGTGGAAAGAGTTAATTGTATGTTTCCGAAAGCACAGAGAGCTTCCCAGCTGGTGCTAGTGGTGAAGAACTCGCTTGCCAGTGCAGGTGACGCAAAAGATGCTAGCTCAGTCCCTGTGTCGGTAAGATGCCTGGAGTAGGAAAAGGTGCCCCACTCCAGTATTCTCGCCTGGAAAATTCCATGGGTAGAGGAGCCTGGTGGGCTACAAAGTCACAGCTGAACAACTGAGCACACACACACAAGCACGTGGATTCCAGATTATTTGGAAGTGATGATGATGTTTGATGATGCTGACTCCCAATTACCTCACCACCAACCAATCAGAAGAATTTCCATGAGCTGATCACCACCCCATCCTTGGCTCTGGGCCAGTGGACCCAGATTTGGTCAGTAAGAGCAGGGTCCTAGTGCCTCGGGATGGAGCAGTGTTAATGATTTTAAGTAAAGGAGTATGTTTCTCAAGTGACACCCAAATTATAAATTCTTCCCCTTCCACTAGCAGCCTTGGGACTTCTTGACTACTTCCCATAGAGATGAGAGAGACTTGTCACAGAAAACTGGGTCAGATATAGAACAGAAATAGATGGGGATCTTGCAATGCAATTAACCACAGACGCAGTACTTGAAAGTCTAAATGTTCAGTAATTGCACAAATTCTCTCAGAAATCTCAGTGATTAATTGGCATATAGGCAAGGACACCTGATTGATCAGAAGAGGTGGACTTGTGAGGTTTAGTGGGAAATGCGGACTGGAGTAGAGTTCAGAAAAGGATTCTGGAAGCATGTGCAAAAGGAAGAGGCTTGGGCCAGATCATCTTCCTGGACAATCTTGGCTGAGGGTTTCATCAGTGCCTAATAACACATGACACAGGGTCATAACGTAAAATATTTTAACTTTATATCTATATCTATATCTATATCTGCAGAAGGAAATGGCAGCCCACTCCAGTGTTCTTGCCTGGAGAATCCCATGGACAGAGGAGCCTGGCAGGCTATAGTCTATGGGGTCACAAAGAGTCAGACATGACTGAATGACTAAACAAACAAAAAATATATATTATATCTATTTAAATGTATGCTACTCCATTGTAAAAGCTCATTGCCTTTATTTTTAAAAATTAAGAAGAATTTTCTCTAGCTGCTCTGGGTCTTCGTTGCTGCTTGCAGGCCTTCTCTAGCTTCAGTGAGTGGGGACTACTCCTTGCAGCGCTTGGGCCTCTCATTGCAGTGCCTGCTTCTTGTGGAGCACGGGCTCTAGGCACGTGGGTTTCAGTGGCTGCAGCACATGACTCTAGAGTGCTGACTCAGTAATTGTGGTACAGGAGCTAAGTTGCTCCACAGAAAGCTGAATCTTCCCAAACCAGCGGTGGAACCTGTGTCCCCTGTATTGACAGGTGGACACCCATCCACCGTACCACCAGGGAAGTCTGGTGTGTGTGTGTGTGTGTATATATATATATATATTTGGATGTATATATGTGTATGTTATATCCTCCAATTAACTGTTATGTCATTCTCAAGTTACTCTTCTTTTCCTTGCCTCTATAAGGTCTAGAATAACAAGAACCCCTTTTGCTACTTTCAGATGTTCCAAATTCAGGCGGGCCCAGGAGACAACGGCAGGAGTGTGAAGGTGGCTGAGTGAGAAGCACCCCTTGTGGTGAAGTGCATGAAGAGGACTGAAGGCTACTCTGGTGTGATCCTCCAGCTGGGACCTCAAGACTGTCAGAGGTGATACAGCTGTGAGAGCCAGTGGGACCCAGACTGGAGGATGAAGTTGCCTTCTTCTTCTCTTTTACCTATTTCTTTTCCAGAAATCAGAGCCAAGAAAGACAGGACCTCTGTGGCCTTGATGCTACCCTGGGTGATGCTTCTGCTTGTGAAGCAACTTTAAGAAAATTCTCTGGGACAGTTCTAACTGTAAATCCTTCTCACTGTTCTCTTTCTTTCCAGAGCCTGACCTTCTCCTTCACCTCTGGATTTGCATTCTGAGAGTATGATACGCAGAACTTTCTCTACACCTGCCCTAAGGCAGGATGAATCTATTGCCAATTCTGTGCAACTCCCAGCAACTCAGAGTTCAACTCTGAAAATAAGTTCTGCTCACAGTGTTGGCTTTACATCAGTCACCGAAATGCCATGTCCTTGTTAGAGGAAAGCTACTCTGAGGTATAGAGCTTCCCAGGTGGTGCAGTGGTAGAGAATCCATCTGCCAGTGCAAGAGATGCAAGAGATGTAGGTTCGATCCCCAGGTTGGGAAGATCCCCTGGAGGAGGAAATGGCAGCCACACACTCCAGTATTCTTGCCTGGAAAATTCCATGGATAGAGGAGTCACAGTCTGTGGATCACAAAGGGTCAGACGTGAGTGAGTGACTGAGCATGCATGCACTCTGAGAAATTTCATTGAGCACTGGTTCCATAGAGCTGAGAATCTGTGACCCAGAGTGAAATGCAAACCCAGCACTAAGTTTTGTGACTTTCTGACTAGTGTTAATTTGCATCATTTGCATTAATTGATTACTAACTCTCAGCATTTCCATCTAGACTATGGACATAAAGACACATTGCATAAAAATCAGTTAAAGTATGTGAAGATAATTAATAAGACTAAAGATTGGGTTAGGCTTCAATCGTATGTGAACCAAGAACTTCCAGATGTTCAAGCTGGATTTAGAAAAGACAGAGGAACCAGACATCAAATTGCCAACCTCCACTGGATCATAGAAAAAGCAAGAGAGTTCCAGAAAAACACCTACTTCTGCTTTATTGACTATGCCAAAACCTTTGACTGTGTAGATCACAACAAACTGTGGAAAATTCTTAAAGAAATGGGAAAACCAGACCACCTGACCTGCCTCCTGAGAAATCTGTAAGCAGGTCAAAAAGCAACAATTAGAAACATACGTGGAACAATGGACTGGTTCCAAATTGGGAAAGGAGTACACCAAAGCTGTATATTGTCACCCTGCTTATTTAACTTATATGCAGAGTACATCATGCGAAATATTGGGCTGGATGAAGCACAAGCTGGAATCAGAATTGCCAGGAGAAATATCAATAACCTCAGATATTCAGATGACACCACCCTTATGGCAGAAAGCGAAGAGGAACTAAAGAGCCTCTTGATGAAAGTGAAAGAAAAGAGTGAAAAAACTGACTTGAAACTCAACATTCAAAAAACAAATATCATGGCATCTGGTCCCATCACTTCATGGCAAATAGATGGGGAAACAATGGAAACAGTGTCAGACTTTATCTTGGGGGGCTCCAAAATCACTGCAGATGGTGACTGCAATCACGAAATTAAAAGATGCTTGGTCTTTGGAAGGAAAGTTATGACCAACCTAGACAGCATATTAAAATGCAGAGACATTATTTTGCTGACAAAGGTCCGTATAGCTAAAGCTATGATTTTTCCAGGAGCCATGTATGGATGTGAGAGCTGGACCATAAAGAAAGCTGAGTGCTGAAGAATTGATGTTTTTGAACTGTGGTGTTGGAGAAGACTCTTGAGAGTCCCTTGGACTGCAAGAAGATCCAACCAGTCCATCCTAAAGGAAATCAGAATATTTCCTTTAGGAAATATTCATTGGAAGGACTGATGCTGAAGCTGAAGTTCCAATACTTTGGCCACCTGATGTGAAGAATTGACTCATTGGAAAAGACCCTGATGCTGGGAAAGACTGAAGGCAAGAGGAGAAGGGGACGACAGAGGATGAGACGGTTGGATGGCATCACTGATGTGACGGACATGAGTTTGAGCAACTTCCGGAAATTGGTGTTGGACAGAGAACCCTGGCATGCTGCAGTCCATGGGGTCGCAAAACGTCGGACATGACTGAGTGACTGAACTGAACTGACTGAAAGATTGGGCTCAGTGTCCATGAATTCCACCTCGAGCTCTGCAGGGAAGGTGTGATTGCCCCCAGGCAATTTGTTTACTCTCCAGAAATAAGTTTTTTTCTCTATAAGATAGTGGGTTATTCAGTCCATTGAAAGATCTTAATTATTCAGAAGCTAATCATTCTGCCTCTGCACTGTCTTGGTTATTCTTCCTCTTGACTGACTGTGTCTGGCAGTCTTTTCCCTCCTGCTTAGAAGAGTAGGTCACAAATTTTCCATTCTGTCCTCAATGATGAAAAGAAAATTGGCATTTGTAATCATTTCCACTCTTTGCCAACTTCCTGAGTAGTGGGGAAACTTCAACCAGCCCACTAACAGCAAATCTGTCTTTTCCAGTTTAAAAGGTCTCCATTTTTATTAAAACAATTTCTTTCACAATTCTATACCTTCTCCTTCTCCTCCAAGGAAATATTTAGACAGTGTTGACAGCTAAGTGTGTCCCAGAAGGAATATTTATGGAGTTTGGGAAGGACATGTATACACTGCTATATTTAAAATTTAACCAGCAAAGACCTACTGTATAGCACAGGGAACTCTGCTCAACGTTATGTGGCAGCCTGGATGGGAAGGGAGTTTGCGGGAGAATGGATACATGTATATGCATTACTGAGTCCCTCTGCGGTTCACCTGAAACTATCACAACATTGTTAATCTGCTATATTCCAGTATAAAATTAAAAGTGTTTAAAAAGTGTCCCAGATCCACGAAGGGTCCTCTGGATTCATTCTGGTCTCTGTTGTGGAATAGTTGGGTGGGCTGGGACTAGTATCTTCTGAAGTGCAAGTAGTCCCTTTAGCCTTTTGGTATGTGATGTCATCCATTGCCTCTGACCACTGGCCTGCCTTGCTCCTAACCATTGGGAGTCCCTTCTATAGAGGTCTTGTCTGATAGACCTGAGGACTGTGCCAATCCTGTAGTCTTCTCAGCAGTAGGACAGGTGGCCAGTATTGGAAAGGAAAGGGCTCATGCACTTTCTCTCTTTCTCCTTTATCTGAAAGTATTAATAGCTCCCAAGTCTGGAAGTACCACATATACTTTCTCCCCACCTCCTCACTGGCTGTCAGAAGTACCAAAGGCATGCCACCTTCTCTACTAGGAATCCACAGCCTGTCTTTCTTCTGCCCAGGGAAATATGCCAGGAGTCCTGATGCTCTTGGTGTCCCCTAGACTCACCAAGAAGTGTCTGCAACAACTGGACCTCACTCTCGGAGATGTAGCCTCAACTCTGGGACAAGTGGAAATCTTGACTTTCAACTTCTTTGGCCTCTCTCATCTCCCACAATCCAGATGGGAGGTTCCCTCCTTCTCCAGTCTGGGCAAGACTTCCCTGACAACACACTCTCCTCATCCTGAGGTGTTGTCAGCCCCCACCCCCACTCCAGAGCTTTAGCTAAATGGCTACCAGAGAATAGTTGTTTACAGAAAGAGAAATTTGAAACACACTGGTTCAAGTTATTGCCAGGTCATTCTTACCATAGGCTTCCTAGGTGGCACTAGTGGGAAAGAATCCATCTGCCAATGCAATCGATGCAAGAGATCCCTGGGTCGGGAAGATCCCTTGGAGTAGGAGCCCCACTCCAGTATTCTTGCCTAGGAAAGCCCATGGACAGAGGAGCCGGGCGAGCTACAGGCTGTGGGGTTGCAAAAAGTTGGACAGGACTGAGCAACTAAGCACACATCTTTACAACACCAAATTTCTATCAGATAGACAAGGAAAGAGGAAAAGAGATAAGAACCAGAAATTATTTGCTAGCAGGTCTGTTGACCAATTTGATGAGATGTAAATTAAAACTTGGTTTAAGTGAATGAGTGAATGGTTGTAGGGGGCTAAATCTCACAGGCTGCAACTAAGTTTGGCTAATATCAAACATCCTGGGTGCTGCAACTAAGACCCAGCACTGCCAGATAAATACAGATTTTTAAAAAAGAAATCATGATTAAATAGATCCTTGGTAGCCTGGAAGATGACTCATCAATGATGGTGATGAGGAAGTGAGAGCAGACATGGAGAAAGAGGTGTGCCTATGTTGATCCACGCCCTGGATTTAAGTGGATTCAGCCCACTGAGACCATGCTTCAGTGACACTGGAAAATCCCTCCTTAGCAATGCTCCTAATTCCTGTTATTTGCCCAGACACCCTCCTGTTTTTCTGTGTGAAGCCACTGACATTTGAGTTTTTGACCTCATGGTTCTGCATCTTAACTTCAGAAACCTGCCTTGGTTCTCTTCCTAGGGAGCTCCCTTTTGGTCCTCTTCTCTGACACTCAAGAAGCTTTTCTCTCCAGGGCATGACTTTGCTTTCACCCAATTATTCCTGTGCACAGGAGTAGGAACCTCCTCTCCACGCTCTGCTGGCTGGACCAGCTGCCTTGCCTTCTGGCAGTTGTAAGAATGGAAAATATTAGAGTCAAGTGCCGATCAACTTCAGCAGTGGCAAACTATCTCCAATGAAATAAACTTCAGACATTCTTGCCAGCCTCCTAACGACCCAGAAGTTTTGAATAAACAAGTAGAAAACACATACAAAACTCAAATCACTTTGCATAGAATCATAAAAAAGAAAATTGGAATAGGTCTTAAAATCCTCTATGACAATGCTCCTTTTTGTTTAAGAGGACACTTAAAAGATGTTCTGGAAGTTAATGAAATTTCCGCCTAAGATTATATGGCTATTAATCATGTGTCATAGCAAACGTGATGATGCAAGACTGAATGTAATAACCTTGAGTGTTGCAGAATGTGGTCACATAGCCCTCAGTGGTCGCAACTAAGTCCACTAAGATGCAATCCATCTCTCTGGAAGCACATTTAGCTACAGTTATATACCAGAGACTGCTCGGTGTTACTACCGTATGACCCACCAATTCTACTCCTGGGCATGTATCTGGAAAAGACAAAAATGCTAATTCAAAAAGATCCACGCACCCCAATGTTCATAACAGCACTATCAGCCAAGACATGCAAGCAACCTGAATGACTGTCAACAGACAGCTGGCTTAAGAAGGTGTGGTACATAAATACAGTGGAATAATTGCATTCAACCCTAAAAAAGAACAAAATATTGCCATTCACAGCAACATGGATGGACTCAAGACAATATTAAACTTAGTGAAGTAAGTCAAAGAGAGGAAGACAAATAATATATGATATCACTTACATGTGGTGATTATTAAATTATTATTAAAAAATAATAAAATGAAAGTGTTAGTCACTTAGTTGTGTCCGACTCTTTGCAACCTCATGGACAGTAGCCCACAAGGCTTCTCTGTCTATGGAACTTTCCATGCAAGAATACTTGGGTGGGTAGCCATTCCATTCTCCAGAGGATCTTCCTGTCTGAGGGATCAAACCTAGATCTCTCGCATTGCAGGCAGACTCTTTACCATCTGAGCCTCCCGGGAAGCCCCACTGGGAGGAATTGGTGGATAAATTAGGAGTTTAAGATTAATGGATATAAACTATTATACATAAAATAGATAAGCAATAAAGACTTACCATATAGCATCTTATAATAATCTATAATGGAAAATAATCTAAAAAATGTATACATATAACTGAATCACTTTGCTGTGCACCTGAAACTAATACAATATTGTAAATCAACTCGACTCCAATAAACGAGAAGAGGAGAACATGATGTACTAGAATCAAGTGTATGCCTACTTGCCCTCTAGAGGGTGTGTCCTTGTGTGTAGGGACTCTGCTTTATTCATGCCCAGTGCTGTGTTTGACAGGAGTCAGTGTTAAGTGAGGACTTGGTAATTTGAACTGGATGCAAGGAGTCAGTAACTCAGCTCTGCTTGGAAGGCTCGGATTCTTGAGGTTCATAGGTCATCTTCAGGTCTGTGAATTTCTTTAATGAAACTCAGAGTCATATGTATGCATATTTGTGACTCATACACAACCTCCCAGACCCTCCAGGGAGATATCTCAGTGCTTGACAGCAGAATCTCAAAGAAGTTAAAGGGTCAGTGTACCAGAAGAAAAAACTGCTGTGCTGAGTGCATTTATTGCCAATTTCCCCCCAAGTCTTGACCTCCCTGGAGGGGTATGTAGGCCTGAGCAGAAAGAAACTGGAAATGCTCCAAACAGAGCTCTGGCGTCACTGAAGGGAATGAAATGGTTTCAAGTGATCATGATGGAGTGGATGAAACTTCCCAGGACCTATCGGATAACAAAACAAACATAAATCATAAACATAGCCAAGAGTAGGAGGCACCAGGGTCAGGCACCTATATCCTTGACCAGTGGGGCTGTGGGAAAATACTTACAGCTTCTCTTATGCTTTTTTTCCCCAATGTAGGTGTTTTTTCTTTTAACTCCACATAATAATCCTTTCTCAATGAAGAATTATGGCAAATAAAATAAAAGAGTTGAAGAATCAATGAATCGATGAAGAATTATTCGAAATAAAACAAGAGTTGAATAGAGTTCAAAATGTAGGTGACTTATTTGCTTAGACTGATGAATGTAGATCTAGGCTTTAAGTTGTCCATCCACAGAAAAGGCTTCTTTGGAAATCAGGAGATCTAGACACTGAGGGTGCTTAAGCAGAGATGAGGTTTCACCCTCTTAGAGATGCCACGAAAGAGATTTCTTACTGAAAAGGCAGCAGAAGTAGCTGATTACTCGAGTCTTTCCCCAAAACTTATTTACTTAGCTGTTAGGAATCTCACATTGATTATCTGTGCATATAGAGGGCAAAGTCACAAAGTATATATACTTAAAGAACTTTGATTTGTGGGCTTTGTTCTTGAAGTCAGTTTCCTGTACCTACCAGTATCTGTTTTGGATTGGTTTAATCCCCAAGAGCCCATGTACACTGACAGTAGTTGACAATTCTGATATATGCTGAGTGACAGGCAGGAATCAGCCAAGAGTTTTAAATCTGAAGCAGGAAAAAGTGCATGTCCAGGTGATAAGTAATCTGTTAGGAATGGAGGGAGGGGCATAGTCATAAGTTCTTAAAACTGGGGCCATGGGTTTATTTCCATTTAATTAGCATGTGCTAGGTTGCTTCAGTTGTGTCCGAATCTTTGTGACCCCATGAACTGTAGCCCTCCAGGCTCCTCTGTCCGTGGGATTCTCCAGGAAAGAATATTGGAATGGGTTGCCATGCCCTTCTCCAGGGGATCTTCCCAACCCAGGGATCAAACCTACATCTCTTACATTTCCTTAGTGGCAGCCAGGTTCTTTACCACTAGCACCACCTGGGAAGCCCCATTTAATTGGCAGTACAGGAAACCATCACTTCCTCCTCCAAATTCTTACAGAGCTCTGTGTCTAACTCAAGCACCTTGTACTTTTTTTTTTTAGCTTTTGTTTGTTTGTTTGTTCATTCAGTTTTTTTTTTAAATTGGAGAATAAATGCTTTACAATATTGTATTGGTTTCTGCCATACATCAACATGAAATAGTCACGGGTATACATATGTTTCCCCTCCCTTCTGAAACCCCTCCCTCTAGGGTTGTCAAAGAGCACTGGGTTGAGCTCCCCCTATCACACAGCAATTCCCACCTGCTATCTAATTTACACGTGGTAATGTGTATTTTTCCATGCTATCCTCTTAATTCATCCCACCCTCTCCTTTCCACTGTGATTTGTCCCCTACTGCTTTGCCATTCCTTGAGAGCAGAGCTTTCAACTTTATATCATTCAGATTGCTTGAAAATCTTGGACAAGATATAAGTAGGTTATGTTTCGGTTGAAAGTAATCTTTTTTTTTCTCTTTGGTTTTCTGCAATTGAACAAATGTACAAAATGTAGGAACTCTGTTGTTGTCCAGTCACTAAGTGGTGTCCAACTCTGTGAGACCTCATGGACTGTAGCCCACCAGGCTCCTCTGTCCATGGAATTTTCTAGGCAAGAATACTGGAGTGGGCTGCCATTTCTTACTCCAGGGGATCTTCCCGACCGGGGGATTGAACCTGCATCTCCTGCATTGGCAGGCGCATTCTTTACCACTGAATTATCAGGGGAGCCCTGCAGGAACTCTGTAGCTAAAAGGAAATACAGGGCAAAGTAGAAGGTGAGAAGAGAACCACTGAATTTGTGCTGGTGCCCTGTATTTGCCAAGGCAAGCAAATCAAGATAGTGTTGCTATGTTGCACAGACAAACAAAGAAACTCTGGAATGTCCATAGGTTAGTGCATGTACAAAGTTTATGCTTATTTTTATTTTAATACAATTAAAGTTTTGCTTTTTGCTCATGAAATGATCAAAAGGGATATTGCTGTTTGGATAGCTCTCCAAGATAGCTCTTCTTCAACTGGACACTCAGAGACGCAGGCATCTCGTACCTGGTGGCACCATCATTCCTTAGCACCAAAGCAAAAAGGGAACACATGACATATTTCTCAAGAAATTGTAAGGGTCAAGTCTGGAAGAAGCACACACAACTTCTATCTACATGTCATTGAAAAGAATGTACTAGATGGCCTCACTTTTTAAAAATTTGTGTTTGTTTATTTATTTATTTTGGGCTACGCTGAGTCTTTCTTGCTGCACAGGCTTTTCTCTAGTTGTTACCAAGTGGAAGCTACTCTCTAGCTGTGGTACATGGGTTTCTGATGGCAGGTTTCTCTCATTGAGGAGCAGAGCTCTAGGGCGCACGGGCTTCCATACTTGGGGCTCTTGGGCTCTAGAGCACAGTCTCAGTAACTGCAGTACACTGGCTTAGTTGCTCTGTGGCATGTGAAATCTTCCTGGCCCAGTGCTTGAAGCCATGTCTCCTGCATCGGCAGGTGGATTCTTTACCACTGAGCCGCCAGGGAAGCCCCAAGATGGCCTCACTTTTAAGAGAGGCTGAGCTAGGTAGTCTTTCTAGATGCCCATGCTAGGGCACATAGAGTAGATGAAAAAGGTTTGGTAAACACTGTCTCTGCCATAGTGATCATGTACCCATTTTATCACTTCATGAGCATCTAGAATGTGCTTCCTTTAGGGAAACAACTCAAAGTCCCGACAGGTCACTGCTTATAGTTCCACGTCCAAGATCTCCCTGTGATGTATTGATTCTTCAATTTTCCTCTTCCTCAAATTCAAATGTGACTGTTTAAAGCAAACTTTGACTAGAAAGTTAAATTATCTGGTTCCACACTGGCACTCAAGATATAGTGGTTGAATAGGGACAGGATGGCAGGGACACATACTTCCTGGAGAAAAAAGAAGGATGAGCAATAAACAGAAGTCATTGGTCCGTAACAGTAATGAGGTCTATAGAGCAGGCATTGGGTTGGCTTTCTACTCTAGTTGGGAGAGGGAGGGAAAATTCTTTGCTTAACCCCCAAAATTCTGCTCTTTAGGAGGGAATGCTTTGTCCTTTGTTCCCCACGGCACTGGGCTCAGCCTTTGGGCGAGTTCATTCTTTCCAGTTATCCTTCCTGGCTGTGGCTGAAATCAGTGTTAAGGATGATGAGGTCTGTAAAGCTTTTCCAGGCTATTTCTGTTCTTGGGTCCGAGTCTGAAGGTTGTAGCAAGTGGGTAAGAGTCAAAAGTATTTTTAGTTTAAACTTGTGCTTTGAGTATGTTTGTATTAAAAAATGATCTCTTGTCTCCCACTTCGTACTATGTGCCCTTAACTATGCCCAGAATTGTTTGCTAAACATAGTTTTCATGTCTCCCTTGCATCTCGGCTTCTTTACCCACATCCTTCTCTGTCTCAACATGATGGCATCTATCCTGAGGCTCTCAGAGTTGGGTATGTATGTGTGAATGCTAAATCACTTCAGTCGTGTCCGTCTCTTTGTGACCCTATGGACTGTAGCCCACCAGGCTCCTCTGTCCATGGGATTCTCCAGGCAAGAATCCTAGAGTGGGTTGCCATGCCCTCCTCCAGGGGATCTTCCTGACCCAGGGATTGAACTCATGCCTCTTGCAGCTGCTGTGTTGCAGGCAGATCCTTTACTGCTGAGCTACTGAGGAAGCCCAGAGTTGGGAGTACCACATATGTTAATATAAGAAGATTCACTTGATCTTCTTTTCCCAGAGCCTCTAAAGTCTCATTTCTTCTTCTCTGGAATGTAGCAGCAATAGGCTTTCCCAGTCCTGTAGGCTCCAAATTTCTAGACTGCATCTGTTTTGTTTCTATTCTATTTATAAATCAACTTTCTCTCTTGAGTTCATCTCTTCCTATAATGCCTTGCCAAACACAGATGACAGTAGCTAACGCAGAGGAATACTTTGAAACAACTAGCATTGTCTTCACTACAGTAAAAATGTCAAAATATATATCTTCGCTGAACAGAGCAAACATCTGTGGGTTTAAAGGCATCATTGCCTACTTCACATTGTACCACATTAGAAATCTACTCTTTCTGCCTGCTATTGGTTAATCCAATAACAGGATTCACTTAATCATTGAACTATAGGAGAAATAAATAGAAAACATGATCCTTATATTAAAGAATGTTACCATTTATAGGGGCAAGACAAAACAAATACAGCATGCGTGGTACCTGTCCATCCACCCACCCATCCATTCATTCATTCTATCTATCTATTTATCTACCCACCCATCTATCACTTTGTGAGCGTGCTCAGTTGTGTCCAACTCTTTGCCACCCCAAGGACTATAGCCCACCAGGATTCTCTATCCATGGAATTTTCCAGGCAAGAATACTGGAGTGAATTGCTGTTTTCTTCTCCAGGGTGTCTTCCCCATCCAGGGATTAACCTGCATCTCCTGTGTCTCCTGCACTGGCAGGCAGATTCTTTACCATTGCACAACATCTATCACTATCTGTTATCTATCTATGTGTGTGTGTGCTAAGTTGTGTCTGACTCTGTGATCTTTTGGACTATAGTCCACCGGGCTCCTCTGTCCATGGGATTTTCCAGGCAAGAATACTGGAGTGGGTTGTCATTTCCTTCTCCATGTCCCAGGGATCGAACCCGCGTCTCCTGTGCCTCTGGCACTGCAGGTGAATTCTTTACTGCTTGAGCCATCAGGGAAGCCCTTATCTGTGTATGTATGTATGTATCGTCTACCAAAAGTGAACTATATATTTTCCTTATCAGAGACATATATCACAGTGACTACATTCTCTGAACCAAAAATTAGGACATTTTTCTTCGACAATAGAGAGTTTTTTGAGAACAATGTAACAGAATACTTAAAATCGAGACTAACTCAGAAAATCTAGGACATTTTATTGCTACACATACTATCTGGGTTGAAAAATTAGAATTGTAGAAAGACTGAAAGTTAGAGCCTCAGAGGAGATAGACTGGGAGGAAATTCATCATAGAAGTCACACCCCTGGCAATCTTTTAATCTAGTCTTAACCTGGTAATGGGAACTAAGAGGAACAAAAAGTGAGAATAAATTTTGAAAACTGTGTGCAATACATTCCTCACATATCTTACCATCCAATTATAGTCTTTTCCTTCATTTACAATTTTTTTCTTATTCATTTAGCAAATCTTTTTTTTTTTTTTTTTGGTTGTTGTTTTTTAGCAGACCCTAAAGGAGATCAGCCCTGGGATTTCTTTGGAAGGAATGATGCCAAAGCTGAAACTCCAGTACTTTGGCCACCTCATGCGAAGAGTTGACTCATCGGAAAAGACTTTGATGCTGGGAGGGATTGGGGGCAGGAGGTGAAGGGGATGACAGAGGATGAGATGGCTGGATGGCATCACTGACTCGATGGATGTGAGTCTGAGTGAACTCCAGGAGTTGGTGATGGACAGGGAGGCCTGGCATGCTGCAATTCATGGGGTCGCAAAGAGTCGGACACGACTGAGCAACTGAACTGAACTGAACTGAACAGGCATTATGCTGGATATAAAGGTCACAATGAGAGCAAAGCAATCTCTGCCTCTTTTAACTTTGGGCCAGTGGAGAAGAGAGGTTTTAGTCAAATAATCATGTAAATTAACAGGTAAAAATACAGCTCTGATAAGGGTTATAAAGGCAATTATAGAGTATTAAAGTGTTGTATAGAAAGGATTTAATCCAGTTTGGGAGGTTCAGAAAAGTCTTTCTGGAGAGAAAGAGTCTGAGTCACAGCAGGACTGTTGAAGGATCTGAAAAGGTAGGGGGCGGGTAGAGGTGGATAGGGCTTTCCAGGCAGAGAAGTGTCTTGTGCAACATCCTGGAAGAAAGTGAAAGTGTTAGTCGCTCAGTCGTGTCTGACTCTTTGAGACCCCTTGGACAGTAGCCTTCTAGGCTCCTCTGTCCATGGAATTCTCCAGGCAAACATACCGGAATGGGTTGTCATTTTCTACTCCAAGAGATCTTCTCGACTCAGGGATGGAATCCAGGTCTCCCGCACTGCAGGCATGTTCTTTCCCATCGGAGCCTTCAGGGCAGCTGGAGCACATGAAGTACATTTGTTTCATGGGCTGTAAGAGGCTGCTGTGGATGGAGAACAGACACAGAGCACGTGGCAAGGTGCAGCCTGGGTGGGGCAGGATCAAGATCTCCAACCTAAAGAAGTGAGATGCCATTGAACCCTTTTACAGAAGAGAGGGGCAGGGTCCATCTGGCCTTTGAAATCATTACTCTGGCTCAGAGGTCTCCAGCAGTGGACGTGGGAAGACCAGTTAGGATATTGTCTCCGCAGGCCTGGGACGTGATGGTGGCTTTGTTTACAAAGCCCTTTGTATGTGACGCTGTCCACCTCTCCACGCTACTGTAGCTTCCCTGTTCAGAGTGCCCTCCAGACAGGTTGGCGTCTCATGCCTCCAGGCCTCTGAACTCAGTGCTTCTTCCTTTCGGAATGTTGTTGCTTTCCACTTCCTATTCTTTCCTCTTCTCTCTCTTCCTTTTCTATTCTTTCCATCTCCTGTCCTCCTCCTCCTTCATTTTCTCCTCATCTTTCCTCTTCTCCTTCTTCTTCCTCTCCTGCTCCTCCTCTTTATTCCTTCTCCTAATTTTTATTCATTTCTCAAAATACTTTGTGTTCTCTTTAATCTAAGAAGCCTTCATGACATCTCCCTGATGCTCCATTTCCTTCTCTACTCTTCTCCCAATACTGACTCAAACGTCCCTCCTGCATGCTTCCATAGAGTCTTGCATACATCAATCATGGCCTCTGTTGCACTATATTTCAGTTGCTTATTTATTTGCTTGTTTGTGTTTATTATACCATGGGTACATTAACGGAAGAAAATGTTTCATTTGTATTACTAGCTTCTATCACAAAACCTTGCACAAGGTATGCATAAAATAAATGTGTAATTAACTGCAAATGTTTAATTAACTGCAAAAATTAATATATCTTAATATCATAAATATTTCAAGGTACTTGGACTTTTTGTGAAGAATACATCTTTCTCATATCAAAAAGCATACTTTTAGTAAAGTAATATTTAAAAGTTAATGAGATCAATTTCATCTACTGATTTAGAAATTAAACTCTAGAAACATATTTACAGAATATACTCCTGATGAATAAGCAGCAGTTGGTTAGTTTGACTTGTAACACACCACCCATTAAGATGAACTTACTAGCTGAGGTTTCATCATCGGCAGAAAATGAAAAATACATAACCTCTTTCAGGTGAAAAAATTAGTAGGATTTCTTCTGACACAGCATGTGGATATACAGATTGCTACTGTTGTTAACACTAGTCTCAGAACTGAAGTCATTTATAAATGAATAAACTGTTGACTAAATACAATGAAGCCAGCACACAATTATCTCCATCCCTGACCTCTTTCCTTCACATTAGCCAAGGAGTCAAAGGGGAGTCAGTGGAAGAAAAAAAAAAAGAATCTTAAAATAGCAAATTTATGAGGGTAGCTTGATAAAAACTGTTCGCTTTAATATAAACACATGCTGCTTTAGAAAAATAAAAGAAAACAACGAGCTATAAAACATAAGGGCAGTGGTGGTAGTGGCAGTGGCAGTGGTAGTCGCTCAGTCGTGTCCGACTCTGTGCGACCCCACAGACGGCAGCCCACCAGGCTCCTCTGTCCATGGGATTCTCCAGGCAAGAATACTGGGGTGGGTTGCCATGCCCTCCTCCAGGGGACCTTCCCAACCCATGGATCCAACCCTGCTCTCCTACACTACAGGTAGATTCTTTACCGTCCGAGCTACAGGAAAGTCCAAAAATATCCATAGATATCTATTAAAGCGTGTATTTGTTGTTGTTGGACATGCTAAGTCGTGTCCAACTCTCTGTGCTCCCATGGAATGCAGTGTGCCAGGCTTCCCTGTCCTTCACTATCTCCCAGAATTTGCTCAAACTCATGTCTATTGAGTCGGTGATGCTATCTAACCATCTCATCCTCTGTTGCCCCCTTCTCCTCCTGCCCTCAAATCTTTCCCAGTGTCAGGGTCTTTTCCAATGAGTCAACTCTTCACATCAGGTGGCCAAAGTATTGGAGCTTCAGCTTCAGCATCAGTCCTTCCCATGAATATTCAGGGTTGATATTCTTTAGGATTGACTAGTTTGATCTCCTATAGCCCAAGGGACTCTCAAGAGTCATCTCCAGCACCACAATTCAAAAGCATCAATTCTTCAGTTCTCAAACTTCTTTATAGTCCAACTGTCACATCCATACATGGCTACTGGATAAACCATACCTTTGACTACACACACTTTGTTGGCAAAGTGATGTCTCTGCTAAAAATATGTATAGATATATCTATAAATAGATATAGGAAGATGGTACATTCAGTTAGGATGTACCAGGTCTTGGCAGATCAATACTTTCACTGCAACAACTTGAAAAGTAAATAATGCTATAAACATAGCAGAGACCTGTGGAGAGAACAATGATTAGGTGAATTTGTATTCCAGAGAAGCAAAACTCTTCTAAGGTGAGCTAATAGCTCTCAACTGTTTTCCCCCCAGGGGTATTTGCCAATTTGGGGTGAAAGCTGAAAATTGAAAATGGCCTTGAAAGAGAGTCTCTGCCAAAGACTGATGAAATCAGTAAAACCTTTAGTGATTTAGCAGAGTTGGAGGACAAATTGGAAACTCAGAGCCAGGTCAAGAGCTTCTAAGGCAAAAGGAACCTTAACACAGTCTCGTGGGGGAATTAAGCAATAAAGACCCAATAGGAGAAAGGTCCTGTCTAAAGATCAACAGCAATCTTTCTTTAAGATATTTAACAGTTTTTTAAAATGCATGAAGGAGAGGCTGGGGGTCTGGGTTGGGAATCTCTGAAGAGCAGAAGTAGATTTTCTGCAGTCTTTTATAACTCAGGAGATTAATACCTGCCAAGGCAGCAGGGAGAAGCCACCCCACGTCCGAGACCAGCAGCGGTGGCAGGGAGGAGAACGCCACGTCCAAGGAGCAGTGGCTGCACGGGCGCAGGAGGGCCTAGAGGAGCTATCCCATGGTGAAGGTCAGGAAGGGCAGCGGTGAGGAGATACCCCTCGTCCAAGGTAAGGAGCAGCGGCTGCGCTTTGCTGGAGCAGCCGTGAAGAGATACCCCACGCCCAAGGTAACAGAAACC
Organism: Budorcas taxicolor; assembly: GCF_023091745.1. Lineage (NCBI taxonomy): Eukaryota > Metazoa > Chordata > Mammalia > Artiodactyla > Bovidae > Budorcas > Budorcas taxicolor. The sequence continues at coordinate 38,655,034 of NC_068914.1, read as the reverse complement.
CAAGTAAGATGGTAGGTGTTGCAAGAGGGCATCAGAGGGAGGCGGTCCTAAGATGGCGGAGGAATAGGATGGGAAGACCACTTTCTCCCTCACAAATTCCTCAAAAGAACATTTCAACGCTGAGCAAACTCCACAAAACAACTTCTGTAGGCTGGCAGAGGACATTAGGCAACCATTGTCTTCAAAAACAGGTAGGAAAAAAGGTAGAAAAGCAGACCATTGTCTTCAAAAACAGGTAGGAAAAAATATAAAAGACGAAAAAGGAGACAAAGGAGGTGGGGAGGGAGCTCCGTCCCAGGAAGGGAAGCCCGTCCCGGGAAGGGAATTTTAAGAAGAGAGGTTTCCAAACACCAGAAAACACTCTCCCTGCCGAGTCTGTGGCAAGCCTTGGAAACACAGAGGGCAACATAACAGGAAGGGGAAAATAAATAAATAAATAAAACCAAGAGATTACAAGCCCAACAGTAACTCCCCCAGCGGAAAAGCAGCACAGACGCCTGCATCCGCCACTAGGAAGTGGGGGCAGGGCAGGGATGCGCGGGAGGCGCAGGCTGCAGTGCTTTGTAAGAATCGGGCAGGAACGCCCCACGTGCAACCAGAACAATCTAACTTGGGCTAGCAAACCAGACTGTGGGATAGCTACCGCCTGAAAAGCTCGAACATAAGACAGCGCCAGGACCGAGCACAGAACAAAGGATGGAACGGAAAAAGCCGGCTGCAGACCGGACAGGCAGCCAGAGCCATAAGGGCTGGAAAGGGGCAATTGCAGACCCGGAGAGACTTTACTTACCAAACTGCAAACAGGCTTCTTTGCTAAGACTTCTAGGGGTGCTGGACAGTCACCATCTGCCTCACAAGGGGCGCCAGCGGTCCACCCAGAAAACTGAGCAGCAGAGGCAGAAAAGGCGACAAGTCGCAGCGATCGCGATCGCCAAACTCCTGAGCTACTCGGACCCAGGAAGGGCACAAAACGCAGTCCCAACCGAATCTATGCCTCTGAGGGCTACCTGAGCGCCGAACCTGAGCGGCTTGGACCGGGGAAGTGCACGCAGCCTAGGGCCGGCCTCAGACGGTTCCCGGCTGAGCATCGGAGAGCCGGAGCAGATTGTACACCGCGAGAAGGGACAGGTCCAGCGGGGCTGAGACACTGTGTGCACACGACAGCGCTATTTGTTTGCAGCATCCCCCCTCCCCACAGCGCGGCTGAACTACTGAGCCTAAAAAACCAGCATAAAGAAGAAGTTAAACAGAGGGAACCGCCTTGGAAGTGACCCCACACTGCCCACAACATCAGAGAAGGGCCAGATATATTTTTACTATTTTTAAAATTATTCCTTTTTTTTTCTTTTTTTTGTTCCAACTTTTTTTTTATAGTTAAGTCTTCTATTTCTCCTCTAATTTTTATTTCTATAACCTATTATTACTATTCAAAAAAAAAAAACACAACTCTTTTTTTTTGTTTTTTAAGGCAAACACCATAGATAGTCTTTGGGTGGTTATTGGTTTGTTTGTTTGTTTGTTTTAATAATTCTTGTGGGTTTTTTTTCTTTTCTTTTTTTTCTTTTTTCCTTTTTCCTTCTGCTTCTTTTCTTTAATATTGTATTTTTGAAAGTCCAACCTCTACTCTAGATTTTTAATCTTTGCTCTTTGGTTTTTGTTGTCAATTTTGTACATTTAAAAACCCAAACTTCACTACCCAATTTTACCTGAGAGCGAGATTACTGGCTTGACCACTCTCTCCTCCTTTGGACTCTCCTTTTTCTCCACCAGGTGGCCTCTGTCTCTTTTCTCCCCCATCTCTTCTCTATCCAACTCTGTGAATCTCTGTGTGTTCCAGACGGTGGAGAACACCTAAGGAACTGGTTACTGGCAGGATTTGTCTCTCTCCTTCTCATTCCTCTCTCTTATCCTTCTGGCCACTGCTGTCTACTTCCTCCCTCTCCTCTTCCCCGTATAATTCCTGTATAACTTCCTCTGAGCGGTCCAGACTATGGAACGCACATAAGGAAGTGACTACTGGCTAGCTTGCTCTCTCCTCTTTTGATCTCACTGCACCTCATTCCAGTCACCCCTAACTACCCCCTCCCTCTTCTCTTCTCCTTGTAACTCAGTGAACCTCTCTGAGTGTCCCTCAATGTGGAGAAACTTTTCATCTTTAACCTAGATGTTTTATCATCGGTGCTATATAGATGGAGAAGTCTAGAGGCTACTGTAAAAATAAAACTGAAAACCAGAAGCAGGAGGCTTAAGTCCAAAGCCTGAAAACATCAGAGAACTCTTGCATTCAGGGAACATTAAGCAATAGGAGCTCATCAAATGCCTCCATACCTACACTGAAACCAAGCTCCACCCAAGGACCAACAAGTTCCAGAACAAGACATACCATGCAAATTCTCCAGCAACACAGGAACACACCCCTGAGCTTCAATATACAGGCAGCTCAAAGTTACTCCAAAACCCTTGATGTCTCATAACCCATTACTGGTCACTCCACTGCACTCCACAGAGAAGAAACCCAGCTCCACCCACCAGAACTCCAACACAAGCCTCCCTAACCAGGAAACCTTGACAAGCCACTGATACAACCCCACCCACAGTGAGGAAGCTCCATAATAAAGAGAACTCCACAAATTACCAGAATATAAAAAGGCCACCCCAAACGCAGAATATAATCAAGATGAAGAGACAGAGGAATGCTCAGCAGGTAAAGGAATAGGAGAGTTGCCCACCAAACCAAACAAAAGAGGAAGAGGTAGGGAATGTACCTGAGAAAGAATTCCGAATATTGATAGTGAAAATGATCCAAAATCTTGAAATCAAAATGGAATCACAGATAAATAGCCTAGAGACAAGGATTGAGAAGATGCAAGAAAGGTTTAACAAGGACCTAGAAGAAATAAAAAAGAGTCAATATATAATGAATAACGCAATAAGTGAGATCAGAAACACTCTGGAGGCAACAAATAGCAGAATAATGGAGGCAGAAGATAGGATTAGTGAAATAGAAGATAGAATGGAAGAAATAAATGAATCAGAGAGGAAACAAGAAAAATGAATTAAAAGAAATGAGGACAATCTCAGAGACCTCCAGGACGATATGAAACGCTCCAACATTCGAATTATAGGAGTCCCAGAAGAAGAAGGCAAAAAGAAAGACCATGAGAAAATACGTGAGGAGATAATAGTTGAAAACTTCCCTAAAATGGGGAAGGAAATAATCACCCAAGTCCAAGAAACACACAGAGTTCCAAATAGGATAAACCCAAGGCGAAACACCCCAAGACACATATTAATCAAATTAACAAAGATCAAACACAAAGAACAAATATTAAAAGCAGCAAGGGAAAAACAACAAATAACACACAAGGGGATTCCCATAAGGATAACAGCTGATCTTTCAATAGAAACTCTTCAGGCCAGGAGGGAATGGCAAGACATACTTAAAGTGATGAAAGACAATAGCCTACAGCCCAGATTACTGTACCCAGCAAGGATCTCATTCAAATACGAAGGAGAAATCAAAAGCTTTACAGACAAGCAAAAGCTGAGAGAATTCAGCACCACCAAACCAGCTCTCCAACAAATTCCAAAGGATATTCTCTAGACAGGAAACACAAAAAGGGTGTATAAACCTGAACCCAAAACAATAAAGTAAATGGTAACAGGATCATACTTATCAATAATTACCTTAAACGTAAATGGGTTGAATGCCCCAACCAAAAGGCAAAGGCTGGCTGAATGGATACAAAAACAAGACCCCTCTATATGCTGCTTACAAGAGACCCACCTCAAAACAAGGGACACATACAGACTGAAAGTGAAGGGCTGGAAAAAGATATACCATGCAAATAGAGACCAAAAGAAAGCAGGAGTGGCAATACTCATATCTGATAAAATAGACTTTAAAACAAAGGCTGTGAAAAGAGACAAAGAAGGCCACTACATAATGATCAAAGGATCAATCCAAGAAGAAGATCTAACAATTATAAATATATATGCACCCAATATAGGAGCACCGCAATATGTAAGACAAATGCTAACAAGTATGAAAGGGGAAATCAACAATAACACAATAATAGTGGGAGACTTTAATACCCCACTCACACCTATGGACAGATCAACTAAACAGAAAATCAACAAAGAAACACAAACTTCAAATGATACATTAGACCAGTTAGACCTAATTGATATCTATAGGACATTTCACGCCAATACAATGAATTTCACCTTTTTCTCAAGTGCTCATGGAACATTCTCCAGGATAGATCAAATCCTGGGCCATAAATCTAAACTTGATAAATTCAAAAAAATCGAAATCATTCCAAGCATCTTTTTGGACCATAATGCATTAAGATTAGATCTCAATTAGAGGAGAAAAACTATTAAAAACCAACATATGGAGGTTGAACAACACACTTCTGAATAACCAACAAATCACAGAAGAAATCAAAAAAAAAATCAAAATATGCATAGAAACTAATGAAAATGAAAACACAACAACCCAAAACCTGTGGGACACTATAAAAGCAGTGCTAATGAACATAGATGCAAAAATCCTCAACAAAATTCTAGCAATCAGAATCCAACAACACATTAATAAGATCATACACCATGACCAAGTGGGCTTTATCCCAGGGATGCAAGGATTCTTCAATATCCACAAATCAATCAATGTAATTCACCACATTAATAAATTGAAAAATAAAAGCCATATGATTATCTCAATAGACGCAGAGAAGGCCTTTGACAAAATTCAAAATCCATTTATGATAAAAACTCTCCAGAAAGCAGGAATAGAAGGAACATACCTCAACATAATAAAAGCTATATATGACAAACCCACAGCAAACATTATCCTCAATGGTGAAAAATTGAAAGCATTTCCCCTAAAGTCAGGAACAAGACAAGGATGTCTACTTTCACCGCTACTATTCAACATAGTTCTGGAAGTTTTGGCCACAGCAATCAGAGCAGAAAAAGAAATGAAAGGAATCCAACAACAAAAAGAAGAAGTAAAACTCTCACTGTTTGCAGATGACATGATCCTCTACATAGACAACCCTAAAGACTCCACCAGAAAATTACTAGAGCTAATCAATGAATATAGTAAAGTTGCAGGATAAAAAATCAACACACAGAAATCCCTTGCATTCCTATACACTAATAATGAGAAAGTAGAAAAAGAAATTAAGGAAACAATTCCATTCACCATTGCAACGAAAAGAATAAAATACTTAGGAATATATCTACCTAAAGAAACTAAAGACCTATATATAGAAAACTATAAAACACTGATGAAAGAAATCAAAGAGGACACTAATAGATGGAGAAATATACCATGTTCATGGATCGGAAGAATCAATATAGTGAAAATGAGTATACTACACAAAGCCATTTACAAATTCAATGCAATCCCTATCAAGCTACCAGCCATATTTTTCACAGAACTAGAACAAATAATTTCAAGATTTGTATGGAAATACAAAAAACCTCGAATTCCCAAAGCAATCTTGAGAAAGAAGAATGGAACTGGAGGAATCAACTTGCCTGACTTCAGGCTCTACTACAAAGCCACAGTCATCAAGACAGTATGGTACTGGCACAAAGACAGAAATATAGATCAATGGAACAAAATAGAAAGCCCAGAGATAAATCCACACATATAGACACCTTATCTTTGACAAAGGAGGCAAGAATATACAATGGAGTAAAGACAATCTCTTTAACAAGTGGTGCTGGGAAAACTGGTCAACCACTTGTAAAAGAATGAAACTAGATCACTTTCTAACACCGCACACAAAAATAAACTCAAAATGGATTAAAGATCTAAATGTAAGACCAGAAACTATAAAACTCCTAGAGGAGAACATAGGCAAAACACTCTCCGACATAAATCACAGCAGGATCCTCTATGACCCACCTCCCAGAATACTGGAAATAAAAGCAAAAATAAACAAATGGGATCTAATTAAAATTAAAAGCTTCTGCACAACAAAGGAAAATATAAGCAAGGTGAAAAGACAGCCTTCTGAATGGGAGAAAATAATAGCAAATGAAGCAACTGACAAACAACTAATCTCAAAAATATACAAGCAACTTATGCAGCTCAATTCCAGAAAAATAAACGACCCAATCAAAAAATGGGCCAAAGAACTAAATAGACATTTCTCCAAAGAAGACATACGGATGGCTAACAAACACATGAAAAGATGCTCAACATCACTCATTATTAGAGAAATGCAAATCAAAACCACAGTGAGGTACCACTTCACACCAGTCAGAATGTCTGCGATCCAAAAATCTGCAAGCAATAAATGCTGGAGAGAGTGTGGAGAAAAGGGAACCCTCCTACACTGTTGGTGGGAATGCAAACTAGTACAGCCACTATGGAGAACAGTGTGGAGAGTCCTTAAAAAATTGCAAATAGAACTACCTTATGACCCAGCAATCCCACTGCTGGGCATACACACCGAGGAAACCAGAATTGAAAGAGACACATGTACCCCAGTGTTCATCGCAGCACTGTTTATAATAGCCAGGACATGGAAACAACCTAGATGTCCATCAGCAGAGGAATGGATAAGAAAGCTGTGGTACATATACACAATGGAGTATTACTCAGCCGTTAAAAAGAATTCATTTGAATCAGTTCTGATGAGATGGATGAAACTGGAGCCGATTATACAGAGTGAAGTAAGCCAGAAAGAAAAACACCAATACAGTATACTAACACATATACATGGAATTTAGAAAGATGGCAATGACGACCCTGTATGCAAGACAGGAAAAAAGACACAGATGTGTATAATGGACTTTTGGACTCAGAGGGAGAGGGAGAGGGTGGGATGATTTGGGAGAATGGCACTGTAACATGTATACTATCATGTAAGAATCGAATCGCCAGTCTATGTCCGACGCAGGATACAGCATGCTTGGGGCTGGTGCATGGTGATGATCCAGAGAGATGTTATGGGGAGGGTGGTGGGAGGGGGATTCATGTTTGGGAATGCATGTACACCCATGGTGGATTCAAAAAAATAAAAATAAAAAAATAAAAATACCAAATACAAAAAAAAAAAAAAGAGGGCATCAGAGGGCAGACACACTGAAACCATACTCACAGAAAACTAGTCAATCTAATCATACTAGGACCACAGCCTTGTCTAACTCAATGAAACCAAGCCATGCCCGCTGGGCAACCCAAGATGGGTGGGCATGGTGGAGAGGTCTGACAGAATGTGGTCCACTGGTGAAGGGAATGGCAAACCACTTTAGTATCCTTGCCTTGAGATCCGCATGAACAGTATGAAAAGGCAAAATGACAGGATACTGAAAGAGGAACTCCCTAGGTCAGTAAGTGTCCAACACGCTACTGGAGATCAGTGGAGAAATAACTCCAGAAAGGATGAAGAGATGGAGCCAAAGCAAAAACAATACCCAGCTGTGGATGTGACTGGTGATAGAAGCAAGGTCCGATGCTGTAAAGAGCAATATTGCATAGGAACCTGGAATGTCAGGTCCATGAATCAAGGCAAATTGGAAGTGGTCAAACTTGACAGGGCAAGAGTGAACGTCGACATTCTAGAAATCAGTGAACTAAAATGGACTGGAATGGGTGAATTTAACTCAGATGACCATTATATCTACTACTGCAGGCAGGAATCCCTCAGAAGAAACGGAGTAGCCATCATGGTCAACAAAAGAGTCCGAAATGCAGTACTTGGATGCAATCTCAGAAACGACAGAATGATCTCTGTTCGTCTCCAAGGCAAACCATTCAATATCACAGTAATCCAAGTCTATGCCCCAACCAGTAACGCTGAAGAAGTTGAAGTTGAACGGTTTTATGAAGACCTACAAGACCTTTTAGAACTAACACCCCAAAAAGATGTCCTTTTCATTATAGGGGACTGGAATGCAAAAGTAGGAAGGCAAGAAATACCTGGAGTAACGGGCAAATTTGGTCTTGGAATGCGGAATGAAGCAGGGCAAAGACTAATAGAGTTTTGCCAAGAAAATGCACTGGTCATAGCAAACACCCTCTTCCAACAACACGAGAGAAGACTCTACACATGGACATCACCAGATGATCGACACCGAAATCAGATTGATTATATTCTTTGCAGCCAAAGATGGAGAAGCTCTATACAGTCAACAAAAACAAGACCAGGAGCTGACTGTGGCTCAGATCATGAACTCCTTATTACCAAATTCAGACTCAAATCGAAGAAAGTAGGGAAAACCACTAGGCCATTCAGGTATGACCTAAATCAAATCCCTTATGATTATACAGTGGAAGTGAGAAATAGATTTAAGGGCCTAGATCTGATAGATAGAGTGCCTGATAGTATGAGGATGGTAGTTCACTGCTCATATGTACCAGCCTTATCAAAGATGTTCATTAAAATGCACATTTCCAGGCTTGGTGTGGGGAAATCCCCCACCATGAATAGAGTATGAGAATCTATATTTTGCTTTACTTTGTTGTTGCTGTTCAGTTGCTAAGTCGTGACCCCATGGACTACAGCATGCCAGGCTTCTCTGTCCTTCACTATCTCCTGGAGTTTGCTCAAACTCATGTCCAATTTATTTTATTTTTCTTCCAGTTGTATTGAGATATAACTGACATACAACATTGTGTAAGTTTAAGGTGTATAGCATAATGATTCAACATATGTATACATTGCAAAATGATAGAATTTACTCTTAGCAACTTTCAAATACATCATACAGCATTTGTATGTAGAGTTATCATATAGTTGGTATCTAGAGTTATCATGTAGTTCATTACATCCCCAGTACTTATTTATCTTACAACTGGAAGTTTGTAACTTTTTACCAACTACACTCAATTTCTATACCTCCCATCCCTCTGGCAACCACACATCTAATCTTTTTTTATTAATATGAGTTTGCCTTCTTTTGATTCCACATGTACAAGAGATCATACAGTGTTTACTTTCTCTGTCTGACTTATTTAACTTAGCATATGGACCCTTAAGGTCCATCCATTTATTGTAAATGGCAGAATTTTTTTTTCTTTTTTAGGGTTGAATAAATATTAAAAATTATATATATTATATATATATGTATACATCTCTCAAGAAGCTGTTCCTACTTCTAGGAGTTTTATTGTTTAGATCTCATATTTAAGTCTTCAATCCATTAGCATCTGAAGTGATTCTGAAGAATGATAAAGTTTCAGAACTACCAGTATAAAGGATTTATAAAAATTCCTACCATTGCTTTTTTAATGATTCTAGATGTTACAGATCTTGTATCAGGATCTAACTTACATCCTTGGGGTAGCCAAAGTTCCTGCACACACTGCCTTGTAAATGTTGTATTGCTAACTAACCCCACATGTTCACACAAAGTTCTTAGGCTCTCTCAGAGGACAGTGTTATCAATGAAAGATTTTAGATGAGTAATTGGAAAGGTAGTAACCTATAATCCAGCTATTATGTTATAATAAAAGTAACTTATACCATATGGCACCATACATGTATACAGCTATTAAACAAACAATATTTATTAATAAATGTACATAAAAAATTTATAAGGCCTATTCTCTAAGTTAGATGAACTTGCAGCATTCTGTTTTTTCAGTTGCTCTGACCATACCTGACACTCACTCTAGGCAGAAAGATGATGATCTTTTCACTTGTTTTAAATTTATTTACTTATTTGGCTGCACTGGGTCTTGTGGCACATGGTATCTTCAATTTTCATCAAGGCACGAAGGATATTTAGTTGTGCCATGTGAATTCAAAGTTGTGGCATGTGGGATCTAGTTTCCTGACCAGGGATCAAACCTGGGTGCCCAGCATTAGGAGCCCACAGTCTTAGCCACTTGACCACCAGGGAAATCTTAGAAGGATGGTGTTCTTGAGTAGAATTTCTTTATCTTTATATTTGCCATTTGTTATTGCCATAGGGCAACTCTAAAACCTTGTACCTATTGGCTGGAAGAAGGATGGCAAACCTTGGATACCATCTCTAAGGAGAAAGTTTACAAATCCTGTATAACCAGTTGATGCAAAGGTGGAGATGATCTCTGAGATATCGTATCCAGTCCACATATCTTAAATGCCATCATTTTCCCATGTGAGCCCATTCCCAACATGTGTCACACCATTGAAAGTGAAGTGTTAGTTGCTCAAGTAGTGTCCGACTCTGACCTCATGGACTGTAGCCTGCGAGCCTCCTTTGTCCGTGGGATTCTGCAGGCAAAAATACAGGGGTGGGTAACCACTCTCTTCTCCAGATGATCTTCCTGATCTTGGGAGCTGAACCTGGGTCTCTTGCATTGCGGGCAGATTCTTTACCATCTTAGCCATGAGGAAAGCCTGTTATGTCATTGAACAAGCCAATAATTTCACCAGTAATAACTCATTTCTGACAGTCAGTGTGCTATAAAGCAAAGCTTCAGGTATTGATTGACACATGGTTAACAGGAAAGCCCATGGGGGGCTTTTACGCTGTTATGCTGGTGGACCACACCTCACTGGAAGGGTAGATTGTTGGCCCTGATGTCCAAGAGGCAGTGCATGTATGGTGTCACACCACACAGGCTGAAGTATGTATGTGAGCTACATATTTCCGAATGAGATTTTAAGAGGACTGCTCACAGAGGTGAGAGTGCTGAAGGATAAGGAGATAAAAGAGGTGCCCAGAATACTTGGTGAGTCGGGGGAAGTGATTGCGGTGACTGACAAAATCACTGTCCCCAAACACCCAGAAATGTCATGGCAATGACTGCATCTGGCAGGTGGCAACATGATAGAAGTGACAATAATTGTTACTGCTCCCATTTATTGAGTACTAAGCCCAAGCTTTCAGTTCAGTTTGGTTTAGTTGCTAAGTCATGTCTGACGCTTTGTGACACCAGGGACTGCTCTACACTGTGCTCAGTTCTTAATATACTTGAATTTAATCTTCAGAGTAACTATTTGAGGTTGATATACAAAAATGAAGCTTGAGGGAGTCAAATAAGGTCCACAAGTTATCTAGTTGGTGTGTGAAGCTGCTATTTAAGTCATTTTTATCTGACTCTAAATCCCATGATATTTATTTTGTAAAAGGAGGAGAATGATGTGGCTTAGCAGCTGCACATGTAAAAATTATGTAGATGATTTAGGCAATAAACCGAGACATGAGTCAACAGTGTGATGTGACTGTCAAAAATAAAATTATTTCAACCTTTGACTGCATTGCTAATAATGATAGCTTATGTATTTTAAGTGTTGACCCTGGCCATGTGCTAGGTCCTATTCTAGATACTTTACATGCATTAACTCATTTTATCTTCATCACAATATTACAAGGTTATCTTCTTTATATGGAGGGAACGGAGGCTCCGATCAAAGACCTTGCCAAGGGTTACAGTAGCCAGAATGTGGTTACTGAATGAGGAGAGACACCTGTCTTCTTCTGGCCATGCCCAGATCTTTCCTTGTGCCTATAAAAGCAAGGTAGAGAATTCTGAGTTCATGAAACTTTGCTTCTTATTTACATGAGTGGTTCTTAGCGTGCTTAGAGTCCATCCAGGGAATCCAGGGAACACGGAGAGTTCCATGCTTACACTCACAGGTAATAATTCGGAATCAGCACTTTAAACAACCTTCCTGAGTGATTCCAACATCAGGTGAACTCTGAGGATACCCTAGGAACACCAGTTCAAGATAAGCTTAAGATGAGATAGTTCAGATACAAGGGTAAAAAAGGTTGTCCCATTTCTCAAAAGAAGGCACTAAGAAGTAATCCTTCACACAAGAACACACACACACAGACAGAGAGAGACAGAGGCAGAGAAGTGCCTTATTCCTAAGCCACCTCCCCACACACAGAGATTAACAAGTATGTACAAGAATACTGATTTTTTAAATTTATATACCTGATATTACTTGTTACTTTATTTATAATGGCTTTGTTGCTTTTATGACCATAGCAGTCATAAAAATTAAAATACATCCAGTAAAAATAATCTTTTAGAAGAATATTATAACACTGAAAAGCTGAAAAATCTAATTTTTTCAGTTAATAGACTGTTTTAGAGCAATTTTAGGTTCACAGTAAAATTCTGAGAAAGTAGAGTCCCCAAATTCCTGCCACCCCCCACATACACACACAGCCTCCCCACCAATATTAACATCCTACTTTAGTATGATATGCTTATTACAGTCAGGGAACTGACACTGACATATCATTATCAACCAAAGTTGATACATTAGGGTTTACATAAAGGTTAGCTCTTGGTGTTGCATTGATATAATCTATGGATTTTGACAAATGTATAATGACAGTTATCCACCATTATAATATCATTATCAACCAAAGTTGATACATTAGGGTTTACATTAAGGTTAGCTCTTGGTGTTGTATTGATACAATCTATGGATTTTGACAAACGTATAATGACAGTTATCCACCATTATAATATCATACAGAAGAGTTTCACTGCCCTAAAAATCCCCCATGCTCACTCATTCATCCCTCCTCTTCCAATTTATCCCTACACACACCAGGACCCCCTGGTAATCAATGATCTTTTTACTGTCTCCATAACTTTGTCTCTTTCATAATGTCCTATAATTGGAATCATATACTATATACCCCTTCATATTGGCTTCTTTCACTTGGCAATACACATTTAAGGATCCTTCATGTCTTTTCATGACTTGATAGTTCACTAGTTTTTGTCACCGAATAATATTCCAGTATATGAATATACCACCCTTTACCCATCACCTATTGGAGAACATATTGTTTGTTTCCATATTTTGGCAATTATGACTAAAGCTTCTGTAAATATATGTGTGAACTTAAGTTTTCAACTCAATGCAGATAAATATCAACCTGTACAATTGCTAGATTACATGGTGAGAAGATATTTGGTTGTGCAAGAGACTGCAAAACTGTCTTCCAAAGTGGCCATACCATTTGCGTTTCCACCAGCAATGAAAGAGAGTTCCTGATGCTCCACATCCTTGTCAGCATTTGATGTTGTCAGTATTTTGAATTATATCCATTCTAGTAAGTGTGTAGTGGTATCTTACTCACTGTTTTAGTTTGCAATCCCCTAGTGGAATATGATGTTGAGCATCATTTCATATGTTTATTGATGGTCTGTATATCATCTTTGGTGATATATTTGTGCAGATATCTTTCCAATTTTTAAATTAGATTGTTAATTTTCTTATAGTTGAGTTCAAGAGTTCTTATTTATTCTAGTTATTTATTTATCTTATTTATTCTAGTTCTTTATCAAATATTCCTTTTGCATATATTTTCTGTAAGGCTGTGGCTTATCATCTTATGATCTTGACAGAGTCTTTTGAAGAGCAGAACTTTTTACTTTTAATGAAGTCCAATTTACCAATTTTTTCTATCATGGAAGATACGTATATTTAAAAAGACATCACCAAATCCAAAGTTATCTAGATTTTCTCCTATATTATATTCTAGAATTTTTAATTTTTTATTAGGCCTATGATCATTTTTTTCTTCAAGTGGATGTCTAGTTGTTCTAACACCATTTATTGAAAACACTAGCCTTTCTCCAGGCTTCTCTTGTGGGTCAGCTGGTAAAGACTACACTGGCAATGCGGGAGACCTGAGTTGGATCCCTGGGTTGGGAAGATTCCCTGGAGAAGGGAAAGGCTACCCACTCCAGTATTCTGGCCTGGAGAATTCCCTGGACTACAGTCCATGGGGTCACAAAGAGTCAGACACTACTCGGCGATTTTCACTTTCACTTTTATCCTTTTGCCATTGAATTGACTTTGCTCATTTGTCACAGATCAGTTGACCATAATTGTGTGACTGTTTCTGGGCTCTCTATTCCATTCCAGTTATCTGTTTGTTTATTCTTTCCTCAGTACCATACTGTATTGCTTACTGCAGCTTTATAGTAAGTCTTGAAGCACTGTAGTGTTAATCTTCCAACTTTGTTCTTGTCTATTCTGGGTCTTTTGCCTCTTCATATGAACTTTTGAAGCACTTAGTTGATAGCCACAAAATAACTTGCTGAGGATTTGATTGGGATTACATTGAGTCTATATGTTAAGTTGGAGAGAACTACATCCTAAATATACTGAATCTTTCTACAAATGAACCTGAACTCTCTCTCCATTTATTTAGTTCATCTCTGATTTCTTTCCTCAGAGTTTTGCAGTTTTCCTCATATAAATCTCAATACCTATTATGTCCAATTTATACCTGAGTACTTCATTTTTGTGTGCCAATGTAGGTGGTACTACATTTTCAATTTCAAATTACAATGGTTTATTGCCTGTATATGGAAGTTGATTGACTTCTGTACATTCACTTTGAATCCTGCAATCTTGCTATAATTCATATCTGTTTCAGGTCAAGTTTTGGTTGATTTTTTGAGGTTTTCTACCTAGGTGATCATGTCATCTGTGAACAAAGAGTAGTTTTATTTCCTTCTTCCCAATAGATAAACTTTTGATGATCATGTTATCTGTGAACAAAGAGTAGTTTTATTTCTTTCTTCCCAATAGACAAACTTTTAAATTTCCTTTTCTTATCTAATAGCATTAGCCAGGACTTGCAGTAGAATATTAAAGAGGAGTGCTGAGACATCCTTGCCATGCTCCTAACCTAAGGAAGTTTGTAGTTTCTTTCCATTTGGTATGATGCTAACTGTAGGTTTTTGAAGATGTCTTTTATAATGTGAGGAAGTCCTCTCTATTTCTAATTTGCTGAGACACAATATAATTTTAATATAAAAAAGTACCAAAAGCAGTGTGTACAGTTCCATCCTGATTTTGTGAAAAAGGTATTTTGCATTGATAAAAAAAAAAAGAGTGGAAAAATTTGTGGACTACTTAATTCAAAGTAGTCCTTTTGGGCTGAAAATTGGGTATTTTTTTCTCTACCTATTTCTGTATTTTCTAAATTCTTCAGAATGAACCTATATGTATTTTTTTTACAACAGAAAAATAACATTATGAAAACTGATTAGGTGTTCCAGAAAGAATGATTTGCAGACAGAAGAAAAAATATTAGAAGCTAAATAAAGTAGAAATCTAAGAAGAGAGAACTGATTTAGTAACAGGGTCAGCACGAGAATGTAAGCTCTCTGAGGGTCAGGGGGTGACCGAAGGATGCCCACAGCACAATAAATCAAGTCTCAGCTTTGACTATGAAATGCCATTTATGCATTTGGCATTCTGAGCATGATTTTGGTGGGTTTGGAACCAGGTTTCTGTCTTTCCAAGTAGTTTTTGCTCATTATTTTAGAAGGAGGAAAGAGAGAGATTGAAACTGAACTGAACTACTCAATCAGGAACAGAATGATGTGATAGGTCCTAAGAGAGGGGAGGAGGAGCGCGCCCCTAGCCCCAAGGTTGCGGGGCGGAGCGCGGGCGGCTGGTGCGGGCTCCGGAGCCCCGCGCACACGTGGGCGGCGGGAAGGGGGCAGCAGCGCCCCCGCCTGGTTCCCGCGTTTGGGGGCCAGCACCTCCGGTCCGCCCAGGTGCCTCGAGAGCGCATACCGCCGCCGGCGCTCTCTGGGATCGGGGGCTCCGGCGCCTGCCGTGTGCCCGGGGCGGTGGCGGCGGCTACAGCCAAGGGGCGCCTCGCTGGCACTGCCCTGCGGCCAGCGGGCTGCAGCGAGCCCCGCGGACCGGCTGGAGCCGGGCTGAGCCGCCGCGCCCGCATCGCGCCGCACACCGCCGAGGCTTTCGCGGACAGTGCTCCCGGGCGGCGTGGGGACCCTCCCCGGGCCTCGCGCCCACCTTCCCAGGGGCCGCGGCCGCGGGCAGCTCGGGCCCGCGGCCCCTCAGCCTCAAGTCTGGGAGCTCCCGGCCCTACTCTGACATTGCCTATGGGGATCCGAGAGTTTCCTGGCAGCGCACCCAGGGGCAAAGGCATCGCCATGTGAGTAGCGCCCCGGGTGCGGGTGTGCGAGCGGGCGGCGGGGTGGCTTTCGGCAGCCGGGACACGAGCAGTCTGAAGCTGGGGAGGGGGCGGCGCGCGCGGCGAGGCTGTTTGGGAAGTTTAGGGCATCCTCTCCCTCGCCACTCGCCCCTACCTGCTCTGCCCCGAAGCGCCCAGTGCCGGGCTCCGGAGACGGGACCCGACGCCCAGGCTGCCGAGGGAGCTGGCGGGGGCGGGGGGTGTAAGGAGGGGGCGGTGGAGCGGGGAAGGGCCGCACCTGCCCGTAGAGGGCCCCGGGCTGCGCCCAGCTCGCGCTGGGATCTCACCCACATTCTCCCCCGCCCCTTCTGTCCACCCCCCCCCCCCCCCACTACCAATCTGCCCGCGGCCTCAGTGGCATGAGGAGGTCACCGGACGTCAGCCCCCGGAGACTGTCAGACATCAGCCCCCAGCTCCGGCAGCTCAAATACTTGGTGGTGGACGAGGCGATTAAGGAGGATCTGAAATGGTCGCGCTCGGTGGAGGACCTCACCAGCGGGCCCGTGGGGCTCACGTCCATCGAGGAGCGGATTCTGCGCATCACCGGCTACTACGGCTACCAGCCTTGGGCGACGAGCTACAAAAGTAAGACACCCGCCCCCCACCGCCTCCCGCCCGGCCCCATTTTCCTGGTCCGCTGGCGCATCTGCCTTGCAGTTGGCTCAGCAGTCTCCGGGAGCGCGCCCAGGCAGAGTCCAGCCCCTCCCTGCTGTCCTGCCCGCACACACAGATCCAGGTTTGCAAGTTTTAGGAAGAGGCCTGGAGACGGTTCTCTCGGACCTTTAAGAATTTCTGATCCGTTTTCTTAACACCCTCTCTCCTTCCCACAGACATCTCTCTGTCTTTATCCCCTTGCACTTGAGGTGTCACAGGAGATTGGAAACTCAGTGGATTCTTGTCCTGTGTGGCTTCTCTGTGGATCCGAAAGTGTTAGCTGCCCCAGGTTGGGTCTCAGCTGGCTTAGTGAGTAACCGCAGACTCGGCACGCCTGGATTTTAACTCTTCCCTGGATCCCTTAGGCCTGATATTGCAGGAATTATTGGGGTCTTCGTTTTAGATTTCTTTCATTCCCTTTGTCCTCAGTTTGGAGGTTGCCTATGGATCATTCTAGCGATTGGCATTTGGTCCTTGAGAGATGAATGGCTGGTGCCAGGTGGAGCAGCTGAAACTTTTCTATGCCAGTGGCTTCAGCTGATGGCTTTGGCAATGCTGTGATCAGTTTATACAGACATAACCTGTGTGATCAGGACTAATTTGGTGGGGATTTCTCTCTCATTTGGAAGAGAGAAGTTGGCTACAATGAACTCTGGAACCTATAACTGTAAGTCATAATTTGGTGATTCCATCACTGTTGTCCACAAGCAGAAAGAGAGCCATTTACCACCTCAGTCAGTCCAAGAAATTAGTATTGCTTCATTCCATTTGTAATCAAGACTGATGGCTTAATGATTCTGAGATGTGGTTTTATCCTTCAGTACTTTAAATTGGACCATATTTTATCAGTCTTCAGGAAAAAAAAATCAGGCTTTTGTAAATTAATCATATTGAGTTCTAAAAACATGTCTACCTTTAGTTTTTCCCTAAAGCCCTTGGTTCCAAGCCAAAGGTCAGTGGTATGCTGGGGGTTAGCTGGTAACTTTTAAGTTATGTGCAGGAGGAAGCACATGATTTTATAATGTTTTATTTCATTCCCTTACTTGTTTTTAAAGGACGAGAGTGATTGCATTTAACTCCGTGTCAATCTTTAAAAGGGCATCTGCGTCTCCTCCAATCTCCTGCTGCTAATGCTAGAACTGTAGCTGATAAATGGGCTTTGGATCACAGAAGGAAGGACCAAGTTTCCTTTTCAGCTGAGAAACACTGGGTATAGGATAAGAGAATGAAAACCCATTGGAAGCGATTTCTCTTATAGATAAGGGTAGGACTCTCAGTTTCTATTTCTGCTTTCTAAATTTCTATTAGACAATGTCTCTTTCTTATTGCTGTTTTCAGCTCTCTTAATAAGAAATTAGAATTGTCTAAATAAAGACAATTGTACAAATTATAGCCTTCCTAGCATTGTCTATTTAGGCCCTGAAGTCGTAAGATTTATCATTGTAATTCTATTTGTGACTGGTCCCGTGTGCTTTGTAGAAATTTTCACCAAGGTTCATGACTCTGGGTGTCGGTGGGGAGCTTACAGCAGTGATTGATTGTGTTTGGTACAAATACAGTTAATAATTAAGGCAGGGAAAAGACCATATGGAAAATGAGTCTCTTGTACCACCAGTGGTATTCTTAAATACCTTCTCTGAGGCTTCATTGAAAGAGTAAATATCAGGGGATAAGGCTACAGTGATCATTGTGATCAGAAAATCACTTTACTGCACCCTCTATTCCTGTGAAGATTCTTCTTTATTCCAAGAGAGCTCCGTTTTACTAAAATGCTTGAGGTGACAACTGACATTTTGATGAATTAATTGGATTTTGAGTTTAAATTTAGAGAAGCTCATGTTTTATTAATGTAGCCAAGTATGTTTTAGGGCAGTCCTTTGGCTGTTTTCCATTTCTACCCAAGTAGGAAAAAAAAGAAAATAAAGGTTTATCTGTCTGTTGGTGTCAGTGAGTTATTTTGTTGGTTAATAATTACACTCAACAAACTGGAAGCGATGATGATTACAAAATACTCTTCTCAGGGCATCAAGAGCAAGTTAGGGAATGTTCCAAGCCTTATCCTTGATATTATGATGTCACCTTTGATTCATCTTCAAAGTGGCTTCTCTGTGTCCCCACTGAGGGAGTTGACAGTGAGGGTATCTGGGTTAGTGGAGAGTGTAAGTAAGCTGCCTTTATAGCAGCAGATATTATTGATTGACCAAGTATTCATTGTTGTCCTCTTAATTTTTAGACTTTGTTCATCAGTCGTGTCTAACTCTTTGCTACCCCATGCACTATCCAGTCTACGAAATTCTCCAGGCTATGGAATTCTACTGGAGTGGGTGGACTTTCCCTTCCCCAGGGCATCTTCCCTTCCCAGGGATCGCACCAGGATCTCCCACATCGCAGGTGGGTTCTTTACCAACTGAGCTATCAGGGAAGCCCTTGTTTGGGGCCGTGAAGATAAATGAGGTAATTGGGAACAGTGCAGGAATAATCTTTGCTCAAGACTCTGAGCCCAATCAATGAGATGAACAAATTTCCCTGTAGACAAGGGACTTTCTGTGAAGAATTGTTTTTTTAAAAAATCCTAAAGGCCCCTGGGTCTGAGAGGGATGGTTTGTATGTAACATTCATCTGAGAATTAAGCTGTAAGCTGGTGGAAGGGTGGGATTCCTCTTTTCAGTAGCCACAGTCCTCCGATTCCACATTCTCTGTCTCTGAACAAAAATACTGCTGGACAGTATTCTTAAGGGTGCCTTCCCTGGTGGCTCAGACAGTAAAGAGTCTGCCTGCCAAGCAGGAGACTCAGGTTTAATCTCTGCATTGGAAAGATCCCCTGGAGAAGGGAATGGCTACCCACTGCAGTATTCTTGCCTGGAGAATTCCATGGACAGAGGAACCTGGTGGAGTACAGTCCATGAGGTTGCAAATAATTGGACACGACTGAGTAACTAACACTTTTCACTTTCATTCTTAGAAAGTCCTTGGCTTCCCAGTTGTAAGTGTATCCAGAGCCCAGAAGGCATGTGGTCCAAAGTAGTTGCTCAGTTAATGCTTGTTGAACAAGGGAATGGATATGACCTGAAACATTGACCTCTGAGTGAGAAAACCTTTGAATGTACATCATAATGCTTTGTATTGTTTAGTTCTTTATGCTCACTTATGTTAGCTTGGAATTTGCTTTGCCCTTTCCTTATTCTTCCATGGTGAGTGCCATCTTTGGCTTTCTGAACCATAGACTAGACTAGAATCCTTTTTTTTAAGTGGCTTTAGTTTATTCTATTATAGCAGTTGCAGTGACTGATTTTATAGAGTTAAAATAATCTTGCATGCCTATGGCAAACCCTCATGATTTTTTTTTAATTGAGGTATAGTTGATTTAAAATGTATTAGTTTCTTGTGTACCACAAAGTGATTCAGTTATACAGACATCCCTTTTCATTCTCTTTTCCATTATGGTTTATTACAGGATATTGAATATGATTCCCTGTGCTATATAGTAGGACCTTGTTGTCTAGCCATCCTATATATAACAGTTTGTATCTGCTAATCCCAAATTCCCAATCCGTCCCTCCCTCACCTGCATCCATCTTGGCAACCACAATAGACCAGAATTCTTTTTTTTTTCTTAATTTATTTATTTTTAACTGAAGGATAATAACAATGTTGTGTTGGTTTCTGCTGTACATCCACATGGATCAGTCATA
This sequence comes from Budorcas taxicolor, assembly GCF_023091745.1. Classification (NCBI taxonomy): domain Eukaryota; kingdom Metazoa; phylum Chordata; class Mammalia; order Artiodactyla; family Bovidae; genus Budorcas; species Budorcas taxicolor. Next base: position 38,634,743 of record NC_068914.1, on the reverse strand, counting down.
TGGATACATGTGGACCAGAATTCTTCTTTTGTTTTTATGGAAATTCTGACTTTTACTTGAAATATGGCCCTTGCCACAATGGGCCAGAATTCTTGATGGCACGCTTTCATTTAACCCAGGGATTCTCATCTTCAGTGCTACTGACACTTGGTAACTGAATAATCCTTTATTATGGGGGGGCGGGGAACGTCTTGTGCATAGAAGGGTGTTTAGCAGCATCCCTGGCCTGTGACAATAGGTACACCCTTCCCCCCAGCTGTGACAACCGAAAGTGTTTCCAAACAATGCCAGATGTTTCATGGAGAGGTGAAGAGTCCTCATTTAGCCTCACTCCAAATTTCTGCTGCAAGTGAACTGTCTTACCTGGAGCAGTAGCGGGCCTGCCTTCTCAATTCTTGGCCTTCTCTTCCTTCTTCCTAGACTGCGTCTTGTGTTTCCAGGAGGGGCCAGGCTAAAATAAACCACCTTTTGCAAAGAACTGGTTGCTTCTGCAGCTAACGTGATTCTGTACCCACTCATGTAAATTGATACCCTGTAGAAAGTGCTCGAGAATTCGGAACAGTTTGGATAGATTTTCACTGTTTAAAATTGTTGTTAGAGTATAGTTGCTTTACAGTGTTATATTAGTTTCTACTCTACAGTGAAGTGAATCAGCTATATGTGTATATATATCCCCTCTTTGGGGGAGTTCCTTCCCATTTAGGTCGCCACAGAGCACTGAGTAGAGTCCCCTGTGCTATATAATGGGTACTCATTAGCTATCTATTTTATACATAGTATCAATAGTGTGTATATGTCAAGGCCAATTTCCCAGTTCATCTGATCCCTCCCTTTACTGCCTTTGTGTCCATACCTTTGTTCTCTGTTTCTGTTGTGCAAATAAGATCATCTATACCATTTTTCTATATAGGAATATAGGACAGCTTTTCTAGTGACTTCCTTTCCGCTCCCACCAGGGCCACAGCAGAAGAGGAATGGCCAGCTGGACTCTCTTCTGCCTTCATAATTCTCTGGGATAGACACCAGTTGGGGAGGAGATGACTGTGGAGGGCAGAGGGAGAACCAGAGTCCAGGAATGAGCCATCCTAAAGATGGACAGTGAGGCCCCAGGCCCTGGATGCTGTGGGGGACTGGCCACATTTGGCTATAGAATGACTGAAGTAGTGGAGCTTGGAGATCTCAGATGGAGGTTCTTATGCAGGATAAAAGAGCATCTATATATGTTCCTTTATTTTCACTTATTCCTTTAGCAAAGTTTTACTTATTCATTTAATTTGGCTGTGCTAGGTCTTAGTTGCAGCACTTGGAATTTTTGATCTTTGTTGCTGTATGTGGGATCTTTAGTTGAGCCTGTGGGGTCTAGTTCCCCAACCAGGATCAAACCCAGGCGTTGGGAGAATGGAGTCTTAGCCACTGGACCACCAGGGAAATCACTCATTTAGCAAAGTTTTTGAGAGCATTTACTCCATGCCAGCAACACAGATCAGAGTTGGGAGATGTTCACAGCCGAGAAATGTCCTTGTCAAGAAATAGAAATCCACAAATACTTACATCTAGAAAATAGACACATTATTTACATTTTAGCAGGGATGTGTTACTTAGCAAAAGGTTTCCCTAAAGGATGTTTTCCAATAGTGAGCTCACAGCATTTTCAAGTAAACAAATTTTCTAGGAATAGCTTGTGGAGAGGTCATGTTTATTGCTGAAAATGAAGTACACTTGTCTCCTGAGCACACTCAACACTCCGTGTAGTGTGCGTGGTGCTGGTATATGTGAATATTAATACAAATAATTAAAAAAATTGGGACATAGTTACTTTACAATGTTATGTTGGTTTCTGCTGTACAATGAAGTGAATCAGCTATGTGTATACATACATCCCCTCCCTCTTGGAGATTCCTCCCACCTCATCCCCTCATCCCATCCCTCCAGGTCATCCCAGAGCACAGAGCTGAGCTCCCTCTGTTACACAGGAGCTTCCCACTCGCTCTCCATTTTACACATGGCCGTGCACATTGCGGTCTTCCAGTTCAAAGTCCATTTTTATGTCTGCCTCTCTTTTCCTGCCCTGCAAATAGATTCATCTGTACCATTTTGCTAGATTCCACAGATATCTGTTAATAATGATATTTGTTTTTGTCTTCCTGACTTACTTCACTCTGTATGACAGATTCTGGGTCCATCCACATCTCTGCAAATGGCACAGTTTTGTCCCTTTCTATGGCTGAATAATATCCCATTGTAGATCTGTCTGTCTGTGCCACATCTTCTTTGTCCATTGATTTTTAAAAAAATGCTGATGAGTGTAGCTTTAAGTCATTTGTAGAGTAGAGTGTAGGCTAGTCCCAAATGAACACCACGTCTCTGGTCCATCCTGGCCTGCCATTGACTGCTTGAATCAAGACTCAGAGCATGTGGAATACTGAGCAAAACCCAGTTTTTCTGGGGGGAGGTTTTGTAGCTCAAGGTAGAAAATGCGGGGCATTGAATAACTCCCCTAGTGACAAGAGAAAAGCATGTTTTCCCTTGTTTTCAGGGTCCTTTAGTTTTCAAATGTTAGGAAGGGTTTCTGTAAGTTGAGAGGGAGAGTTTTTTGGAGACGGACAGTCTGTCTACTCACTCTGCCCTTTCAGACCGGTGCATGAGTAAAGGTTGCTGATGTTGTTTCCAGTGATAACTGGAACAGTGGCTCATAGTATAATTGAATTCATAGTGAGCAACTTCTGTTTGATCCTCCCAAAATAGTAAAGGTCAGGTCAGCAATTCAAAAACGACCCACTTGGAAGAGATGTATAATTTGGTTGTAAAAGGTTATTTTACAGTGGAGCTTGGCATATGAAATTGTAGATTGAAAAGACTTTTTATGTATTCTTCTTCATATTCTTTTCCCTTATGGTTCATTACAGGATATTGAATTGAGTTCCCTGTGCTATATAGCAGGACCTTGCTTATTCATTTTATTTATAACAGTTTGCATCTTCTAATCCTAAACTGCTAAACCATCCCTTCTGCCACAACCATGAAGTCTGTTCTCTGTGTCTGTGAATCTGATTCAGTTTTGTAGATAAGTTCATTTCTGTCCTATTTCGATTCCACATATAAGTGAGATCATATGGTATTTGTCTTTTTCTTCCTGACTCACTTCACTTAGTATGACAATCTCTAGGTCCGCCTATGTTCCTGCAAATGGCATTATAGATGGAAAAGATTTTAAAGGAAAAAAAGTTGGAGGGAAGGAATAAAGCATAACATTTTCTAACGTCTCAGAGAGTCCATTTTATTCCTGAATATGAATACATGCTAACAATTTAGTAAGTATTTTTCTGAGATTAGGCAGGATTAAAATGCAGAACGATTCTTTTTTAAGAGAACGTGTTTGTCTCCAGGACACTTAGATCATCGGTCGTTGGTTATAAACCATTTGCTAATCGTCCAAATTCTCACTCCAGGAAAACCTACTCTTCCTGGCCATAGGAGAGGCTTGGGCAAGGAGATTTCTCACTGTTCTTCGTAAGTCTATCCTGAGTCTCTACAAAGGGCCTGCTGCTGCTGCTGCTGCGTAGTCGCTTCAGTCATGTCCGACTCTGTGCAACCCCATAGATGGCAGCCCTCCAGGCTCCCCTGTCCCTGGCATTCTCCAGGCAAGAACACTGGAGTGGGTTGCCATTTCCTTCTCCAATGCATGAAAGTGAAGTCGCTCAGTCGTGTCCGACTCCTAGCGACCCCATGGACTGCAGCCCACCAGGCTCCTCCATCCATGGGATTTTCCAGGCAAGAGTACTGGAGTGGGGTGCCATCGCCTTCTCCGACAAAGTGCCTAGTCTAAAAGAAATCACTCCAGCGGCGAGTGTTTCCCCTTTCCTTAAGTGGCTGGAAAAAATCAGGTGAGTTGTGTTAAAAAAGAATCCACGTGTGTATGAGCTGTTGAACTCTGTTAAGTGTTTCAGTGAGTTGATAAGTATGCTGATTGAATTGTAGCCCCTCAGGAAGGAGGGGACAACCACAGTATTTTCTGTGTTGTTGGGAGAAATGGAGGGAATGAAATCCGCCCCAGGAGCTGCCCTCTTATCTCAGCAGTGTCAATGCTGACAAGTTATTCATCTCTTCCAGCCTCTGTTTTCTTATCTACAAAATGGGGGCGAATATAACTGTTTTCCAGGATGGTTTTGAGAATTAAATGAAATAATGTATATCTAGCATCAAGCCCTTTGCCTGGCATCCAGAAATGTGCCTTTATTTCCATTTATTCATTTTGAAAACTTTTAAAATTTTATTTTGTTTTTGGCTGCACTGGGTCTCCATTGCTGTGCGGGGGCTTTTTCTAGTTGCGGCAAGCAGGAGCTGCTCTCTAGTTGGGGTGCACAGGCTTCCTACTGTGACGGCTTCTCTTCTTGTGGAGCACAGGCTGCAGGGGCGTGGGCTCAGTAGTTGCAGCTCACGGGCTCTAGAGCATGGACTCACCTGTCCCACGGCATGTGGAATCTTCCTGAACCAGGGATTAAGCCCGTGTCGCCTGCACTGGCCAGCAGAGTCTTTACCACTGGATCACCAGGTAAATCCCTTGCAAACTTTTCTAACATCTGAAAGTTCCAGAATATAAGTTATGGGAGACAGAATTCTTGCCTTAAAATCTCACAGACTGGAGAAAGGGGCAAGTGAAATAATAGGGTGTGATAAAGGTTGGCGTTGGAGCGGTAAGTTTCCGATCAGAAGCTGGAGGAGTAAGAAACCGCAGGAAGTAGGTGGAGGGAAGAGCTGCATTTCGGGCAAAGGGATGGTGTATGCACAGCAGTGCACATGAGCTGTTATTGGGAGGTCACCCAGCTCGGCTGGGACACAGCATCACAGAAATGTACAAGATGAAGCTGGACTGTGAGCAGAAACTGACCCTGTTCTCTGGTCATCTGCTGTGTGTCACCAGAAGGGCCACAGATGCACAGATGCCCCCTCACTCATCCAGGGCCCAGGCTAAGCGTCACTTCTTCCAGGGAGCTGCCTTGACCGTGTGGGATGTGGTGAGGTATCCTTGCTGGGACTCCCGTGAGGCTGTCACTTCCCTTACATGTTATCATGGCTAGCTTAATCGTGTGTCTGAAATGTACAGATGGAAAGCTGTGCAAGGGCAAGGCTCATCACTGGTCTCCAGTCCTCAGTGTGGCTCGTGGAACATAGAACTGTGATGATTCTATTCCCAGATCAGAGAGTATCTCTGGCACCTCAGTCGATAAACATTCATTAAATGTACTAGCGAAAGGCCATTTAGACGCACACAGAAGTAGTTCCATCTCCATTTCTGTGGGGTCTTCCAGGATTATCCTGCACAGAACTCTTCTAATTGTGTTCCTCTGTCAAGATTTGGGACGCCCACTGCTTGGTCACCTAAGTACACTGACATGCAGTCCCACTCCCAGGCTCATGCCAGAGTGTTTTGCCTCTTTCTGATAACTTCACTTTAGAAACGATTTGGAAGAAATGAAAAGGAAGAAGAGAAAATGGGTCGCTGGAATTTAAAACATGTTCTAGAGGCAAGATGTAAATATTGGGGGAGAGAGAGGTGAATCAGGAAAATGGCATGTGTTTATGAGAACAGTTGAAGTGGACACTTTTGGGAATATCTTCCCAGCTCAGCCTGACCCCTGTGACTGCCCTGCACTGTATCTTCAGGGTAGGCCCTTAGCATCATCTTCCTCCTGGACACCGTGGATCAGATTGGAGTGGACCCTTGACCCAAGGTCACTGTATCAGTTTCTCCCTCCTGGAATTTGAGATTAAAACCAGGAAATTGTGATCTAGTTGGCATGGTCTTTTCAGTGGAGGAGAAGCCGAGAGAGAGCCATTCTCGCTTTTGTGTGGATAGAGAGACAGAGAAAGCTGGTCCACATAGAGGGAAGAATAAGGCAGGTGCGTAAGCAACCCAGAGAGAGCCTTGATATTTTCCTGCACCCCATGCTGAGTACTATTCCCCTGTACGGTCAAGATCTTGTTACAGCTCCTCCTCCAAGCACCAGGAGACACCTTCCTGTGAAGTGAGCAGAAGCTAAGTTTTGTCCCGTGCAACTGTGGACTCCTGGCTTAAGATTCTTAAGCCATTTCTGCTCAGGCCCATGTAGGACACAACAAGGATGTACATATCAAATAATTTTTCATTGGAAATAAGAAATCACTTCCTGAGTGCTGAGATGACAAAGGCTCCGTCACTGGAGAGCTTCAGAAAGAGGTGAACACCTAGCAAGCCCAGCTGCATTGAGTATTTCCTTACCCTGTGTCAGGATTGAAGTAGACCTTTTTAAAAATACACACACACACACACACACGATGTCTTTTGGTTCAGTTCATTGGTGACTGTGCGTTGATCAGTAGAGTGATACCAGTTTTGTTTTCTTATCTTATTGCAAAGCCTTTAAAGGGATTGGACAGTTAGGAATCTGGTCAATTTTTTAAAATATTTATTTATTTGGCTCTGTTAGGTCTTAGTTGCAGCACACAGGATCTTTGTCACATCATACAGGATCCGTGGTTTGTGGGATCTTTGTTCCCAGGCAGGAATCAAACCCATGTCCCCTGTATTGAATTCTTAACCGCTGGACCACCAAGGAAGCCCCAGGAATCTGGCCAGTTTTTTTGGTTAATGATGGTGGCACATTTTTCTCTCGTGCAGCTGCAGGTTGCCTTAATTTATGACAATATTTGAGAGGGTAGGAAATAAATTGCTCCTGTCGGGTGGTTTGCAGCTGAGAAGGCTTGAGGCTGTTAATGGACTCCTGAGGCAGAGAAATTTTCAGTGTAACTTCTCAGAACCATTTTCTGGTTTTGACACATGTTTTCTGTGATATTCACGTTTGCTCCTTGTCATTCTGTTATGTATCATCCATAGTACTTGGCTAGATAAGAATCTCTTAGGATTATTTTTATCCTTCTTTATCATCTACTTTATACCTAGGTAGTGTTAGAAAAGCTTGCATATATCCTCAGAGTTTTTTTCAGTAGGGTCAGAAGAAATGATGACTTCTTTCAGAATGATGACTTTGCTTTCTTAGTTTTCTTTTTATAGAGTTTGCTCATTTTCAGTGAACATATATTAAGATGCCCTGTTCTTAAAAAAAGGAATATAATTATGATTGTAGGTATGAAACGTTTGGGTTTTGTGCTGTATTCTTCTCATCCCATGCATGTGTGGGAGTTTAAGAAACACTCTTTAGTGACAAGTGCATTATGTTGGCAAATAATTCAGAGGAAGGACTTTAACTTCTGTCCTCTATAAAGTTCTTTGAAAAGAAAGAATGAAATCGTTTGAAGACTGTTTAAATGCCATAACCCAGAACAGCAGATTTCAAGGGTTTATCCAAACTCTTTTCTTTTAAGTCAATATTTTGTTTTATTAAATATTCAACATAAGCATCTCGGTAGGTGTATCTGATTTCATGCCACAGGTGTGTTTTCAGTTCCATGAAGGTTTTGTAATTCAAATTTATTCTAGAAACACAAATGTATTCTAAAAAAATGGGTACTGGTGCCTATATCATTGTGTTTGTTCTATCTGAAACCTTGTGTTTCTCTCAGAATACATGGAAGGTTTTCGGTGTGGTGGCTGGGAAGGTGGAGAAAAGAACTCTTTCAAACCAGACCCCACTGCCACCATGCTCCCTCTTGAGCAGCCCGTGGGCCAGGCAGGAACTTCAGAAAATCACTGCAGGGAATTTCAAATACCACTCATGGGAAGGCTCGTTGGTCAGTGATTTGGTAACAGATCAAACAGTGGAACTTACTGTGAATACATATTCATTTAATCATTAATCCATTCATTCATTTTTTTCATCCAGTCACTCACTTACTCACTCTTTCGTTTATTCAGACATCAAATAGTTCACTGCTTCTAATGGGCAGTAAATATATTTACTTCTTAGATAAGCTGTACTAAATATATGGCGTATTACCTATTTCCTAGAAAACGATTGAATTGAGAAACCAGACAGACATATCCTAGTCCATGAAGTTACATGCTTTTCTTGTTTAGGGCTGTCCCACAAGTGGGCTCCATGTTTCTTTTTGGTGCTTCCATAACTAAATATATTGGGGTATTTTGGATCATATATTTTGGATCGGGTCTGAACCTCAGGAAAGCTCTTTTTCTCTTCCTTTGGAAACTAGTTGTCTGCTGCTGTAGTGAGAGTTCTGATTTGTTCATTTGTTGTAGCCCAGCCATGAAACATATTTTTCTTTTTTGTGTGTGTACTCATGCAGCAGCGAGGAGTTTTGACTGAGTAGATGAGATTAAGCGACTAAACCTGCACATGTCTTCCCTAATGTTTTTTGTTGCGGGCATTCAGTTTCTTTCCAGTTTTGAACAAAGCTTGCCTGAGATCTGAGATGTTTTTCTTCCTCTAATTTGAGCCCTATCAGAAATAGCAGCGGACAGACTGGAATTCAGGGGAGTTGAGATTTACTTTCAGCTCTACGTGTTCTTGGCTGCCTGGCTGTCTGTGCTTACTATGCTGTTTCTCTAGTTCCTGTAAGAGAAAATCCTCAACATCCACAGAAATACTCCTTTAAAGCTCTTCTCTTGGCTGTTCAGCCTAAGAATCTCATAACACTGTCCAGTTCTTCTAGATGGGATATTTCCAGGTGGCAGCTCTACTTTTATAAGTTAACAAAAATAAAAACATCTGATTAATGTGACTGTTATTTTGAATATATATATGTGTATATTATTGAAGTATGGGCTTCCCTGGTGGCTCAGAGGTTAAAGCGTCTGCCTGGAATGCAGGAGACCTGGGTTCGATCCCTGAGTCAGGAAGATCCCCTGGAGAAGGAAATGGCAACCCACTCCAGTACTCTTGCCTGGAGAATCCCATGGAGGGAGAAGCCTGGTGGGCTACAGTCCCTGGGGTCGCAAAGAGTTAGACACAACTGAGCAAATTCACTTCACTTCACTTCATAGTCAATTTACACTGTTGTGATAGTTTCAGGTGAACAGCCAAGTCATTCAGTCTTACATATATATGTGTGTATATATATACATATATATTTTTCCCCTCAGATTCTTTTCCCTGATAGGCAATTACAAAACATTGTAAACATACTTTACCTAGTTCCCTGTGCTATACAGTAGATCCTTGCTGGCTACCTTTTTTATGCATAGTGGGATGTTTATGTCAATCCTAAGCCCCCTTTCTATTCCCGTGTCCCGCCCCACTGCTCTATATCTGTGGCTCTGTCTCTGTTCTGTAAGTTCATCTGCATCATATTTTTTTAGATTCCACATATGAGTGATATACAGTATTTGTCTTTGTCTGGCTTCCTTTACTCAGTGTGATAATCTCTAGATTCATCCACGTTGCTGCAAATGACATGATTTCATTCTTTTTTCGGGGTGAGTAATATTCCACTGTGTGTACATACCACATCTTTATCCTTTCATCTCAGATGGACATCTGAGTTGTTTCCAAGGCTTGTAAGTAGTGCTGCCATGAACACTGGGGTGCCTGTGTCTTTTTGAATTATGGCTTTCTCCAGATATATGCCCAGGAGTGGGATTGCTGGGTCATGAAAGTGAAAGTGTTAGTCGTTCAGTCATGCTGACTCTTTGCAACTCTGTGAACTGTAGCCTGTGAGGCTCCTTTGTCCATGAAATTCTCCAGACAAGAATGCTGGAGTGGGTAGCCATTCCCTTCTCCAGGGGATCATCCCTACCCAGGGATCGAACCCTGCTCTCCTGCATTGCAGGTGGATAGTTTAGCATGTGAGCCACCAGGGCTGCCCTTGCTGAGCCATATGGTAATTCTGTTTTCAGTTTTTGAAGGAACCTCCATACAATTCTCCATAATGGCTGCACCAATTTTCATTCTTACTAACAGTATAGCAGGGTTCCTTTTCCTCCACATTCTCCCCAGCATTTGTTATTTGTAGACTTTTTGATGATGGCCATTGTGACCAGTGTGAGGTGATCCTGGGGTCACTTTTCCACGTGCGGATGAATCTAAGTCTCAGAGGTGTGAGTTAAAGTCTAGGATGAGGCTGGGTTGTCGAAGGACAGTATCTTATTCACTCCTCCCTTCCTATCTTGCTTGCCTCCTTTGAATTCCACCTTCTCTTGGAGCTGAGCACATGCAAATCTCATCATGGAGAGAAGGCTGTACATCTTTGAAACTGATGCTTCCTAATGGTCAGCAAGTGCCATCACTCAAATCAATTCCTAGGGACTGAAGCTGAATCCAGCTTCTGTACCCCGACACCAAATTAAATCTTGGATATAGTTTGGGTAAAGTAGAAAACAATAACTTTATTGTTTTGCAAGGCAAGGGGGTCCACAGTCAGTTAGTGCCCTCAAAACTGTGTGTCTGACCTGGAGGGGCTAGTGAGAGTTTTATAGAAATGGCTCAAAGAGCATAATCAGCTTGTGGTCATTTTTCTGATTGGTTGGTGGTGAGATAAGTGGGAGTCAGCATCAACCTTCTGGTTCCAATGGGTCTGGGGTCTCTGTGCTTGTAGGCAGTGTATGGTTAACTTCTCCCACATCTTTGGGGTGTCAGTATCTGCAAAACAGCTCAAAGGTATGGTTATGTGTATCCCTTGAGAGGGAACCCATACTCTGCCCCGGGGCTGCAATGTTGTTTCTCAACTGTTCCTCCCTTGTATGGGCATCCCTTCTTTTCCCTGAGTAGCAACCGTTGAACCTGCGCCTTGGAACTCAGGGAAGGTCTAGGAGGCTGAATGAAGCCTATTCTAGAAATGCGCATCAGTTCAGTTCAGTTGCTCAGTCACGTCTGACTCTGCAACTCCATGGACTATAGCTCGCCAGGCTTCCCTGTCCATCACCAACTCCTGGAGCTTGCTTAAACTCATGTCCATTGAGTTGGTGATGCTTTCCAACCATCTCATCCTCTGTCATCCCCTTTTCCTCCTGCCTTCAATCTTTCCCAGCATCAGGGTCTTCCAGTGAGTCAGTTCTTTGCATCAGATCACTAAAGTATTGGAGCTTCAGTCCAATGAATACTCACGACTGATTTCCTTTAGGATTGACAGGTTTGTTCTTGCAGTCCAAGGGACTCTCACGAGTCTTCTCCAATACCATAGTTCAGAAGCATCAATTCATTGGTGCTCAGCTTTCTTTCTAGTCCAACTCTCACATCTATACATGAATACAGGAAAAAACATAGCTTTGACTAGATGGACCTTTGTTGGCAAAGTAATGTCTCTGCTTTTTAATATGCTGTCTAGGTTGGTCATAACTTTTCTTCCAAGGAGCGAATGTTTTTTAATTTCATGGCTGCAGTCACCATCTGCAGTGATTTTGGAGCCCAAGAAAAATAAAGTTTCTCACTGTTTCCATTGTTTCCCCATCTATTTGCCATGAAGTGATGAGACTGGATGTCCTGATCTTTTTTTTGCATGTTGAGTTTTAACCTAGCTTTTTCACTCTTCTCTTTCACTTTCATCAAGAGACTCTTTAGTTCCTCATTGCTTTCTGCCATCAGGGTGGTGTCATCTGCATATCTGAGGTTATTGATATTTCTCCCAGAAATCTTGATTCCAGCTTGTACTTTATCCAGCCTAACATTTCGCATGGTGTACTCTGTGTAGAAGTTAAATAAGCAGGGTGACAATATACAGCCTTGATGTACTCCTTTCCTAATTTGGAGCCAGTCCATTGTTTCATGTCTGGTTCTAACTGTTGCTTCTTGACCTGCATACAGGTTTCTCAGGAGGCAAGTAAGGTAGTCTGGTATTCCCATCTTTTGAAGAGTTTTCCACAGTTTGTTGTGATCCACACAGTCAAAGGCTTTGGCATATAAAGCAAAAGTAGATGTTCTTCTGGAACTCTCCTGCTTTTTCAGTGATCCAACAGATGTTGACAATTTGAGCTCTGGTTCCTCTGCCTTTTCTAAAACCAGCTTGAACATCTGGAAGTTCACAGTTCATGTACTATTGAAGCCTGGCTTGGAGAATTTCATTACTTTACTAGTGTGTGAGATGAGTGCAATTCTGCAGTAGTTTGAGCATTCTTTGGCATTGCCTTTCTTAGGGATTAGAATGAAAACTGACCTTTTTCGGTCCTGTGGCCACTGCTGAGGTTTCCAAATTTGCTGGCATATTGAGTGCAGCACTTTCACAGCATCATCTTTGAGGATTTGAAATAGCTCAACCGGAATTCCATCATCTCCACTAGCTTTGTGATGCTTCCTAAGCCCCATTTGACTTCGCGCTTCAGGATGTCTGGCTCTAGGTGAGTGATCACACCATTGTGATTATCTGGGTCATGAAGGTCTCTTTGGTACAGTTCTTCTTGCCGCCTGTTCTTAATATCTTCTGCTTCTGTTAGGTCTATACCATTTCTGTCCTTTTTTGTGCCCATCTTTACATGAAATGTTCCCTTGGTAGCTCTAATTTTCTTGAAGAAATCTCTAGTCTTTCCCGTTCTATTGTTTTCCTCTATTACTTTGCATTGATCACTGAGGAAGGCTTTCGTATCTCTCCTTGCTATTCTTTGGAATTCTGCATTCAGATGGGTATATCTTTCCTTTCTCCTTTGCCTTTAATGTCTCTTCTTTCTCAGCTATCTGTAAGGCCTCCTCAGACAACCATTTTGCCTTTTTGCATTTCTTTTCCTTGGGGATGGTCTTGCTCACTGCCTCCTGTACAATGTCATGAACCTCTGTCCATAGTTCTTCAGTCACTCTTATCAGATCTAATCCCTTGAATCTATTTGTGACTTCCACTGTATAATCCCAAGGGATTTGATTTAGGTCATACCTCAATGGTTTAGTGGTTTTCCCTACTTTCTTCAATTTAAGTCTGAATTTGGCAATAAGGAGTTCATGATCTGAGCCACAGTCAGCTCCTGGTCTTGTTTTTCCTGACCTTATTGAGCTTCTCCATCTTTAGCTGCAAAGAATATAATTAACCTGATTTCAATATTGACCATCTGGTGATGTCCCTGTGCAGAGTCTTCTCTTATGTTGTTGGAAGAGAGTGTTTGCTATGACTAGTGTGTTCTCGTGGCAAAACTCTGTTAGCCTTTTCCCAGCTTCATTTTGGGCTCCATGGCCAAATTTGCTTTACTCCAGGTATCTCTTGACTTCCTACTTTTGCATTCCAGTCCCCTGTGATGAAAGGACATCTGTTTGGGGTGTTAGTTCTGGAAGGTCTTTTAGGTCATCATAGAATCGTTCAACTTCAGCATTACTGATTGGGGCGTAGGCTTGGATTACTGTGATATTGAATGGTTTGCCTGGAAACGACTGCAGTCCATGGGGTCACTAAGAGTCAGACACGACTGAGTGACTTCACTTTCACTTTTCACTTTCATGCATTGAAGAAGGAAATGGCAACCCATTCCAGTGTTCTTGCCTGGAGAATCCCAGGGATGGGGGAGCCTGGTGGGCTGCCATCTATGGGGTTGCACAGAGTCGGACATGACTAAAGTGACTTAGCAGCAGCAGTAGCTGGAAATGAACAGAGATTATCCTGTTCAATTCTGTGCAATTTGAGATTGCACTCAATTACTGCATTTTGCACTCTTTTGTTACCTATGAGGGCCACTGCTTTTCTTCTAAGGGATTCTTGCCCTCAGTAGTGGATATAATGGTCATCTGAATTAAATTCACCCATCGCAGTCCATTTTAGTTCACTGATTCCTAGAATGTCGACGTTCACTCTTGCCGTCTCCTGCCGACCACTTCCAGTTTGCCTTGATTCATGAACCTAACGTTCCAGGTTCCTATGCAGTATTGTTCTTTACAGCATCGGACTTTACCTCCATCACCAGTCACATCTACAGCTGGGTGTTGTTTTTGCTTTGGCTCCATCTCTTCATTCTTTCTGGAAACGTGCATATATGTGTGCTAAGTTGCTTCAGTCATGTCAGACTCTGTGTGACCCTATGGACTGTACTCCCCCAGGCTCCTCTGTCCACAGGGATTTTCCAGGCAAGAATACTGGAGTAAGTTGCCATAGACTCCTCCAGGGGATCTTCCCGACCCAGGGATCAAACACACATCTCTTATGCCTCCTGCATTGGCAGGTGGGTTCTTTAGCACTAGTACCACCTGGGAAGCCCAATCTAGAAATGGGGGATACAGAAAAGCTTTTGTGCTGAGGAGCTCTACAGGCTCCTGCTCAATTTTATTTACTCAGGTATAATACTACTTATGCCTCTAAATGAATGCATTTAATTGGAGACATTATTTTAAATTATGGGGATCGTCTTGTGAAAAAGGTCTTCCCAGCTAGCTCAGTTGGTTAAGAATCCGCCTTCAATGCAGGAGACCCTGGTTCAATTCCTGGGTCAGGAAGATCTACTGGAGAAGGGATAGGCTATCCACTCCAGTATTCTTGGTCTTCCCTTGTGGCTCAGCTGGTAAATAATCTGCCTGCAATGTGGGAGACCTGGGTTTGAAACCTGGGTTGGGAAGATCCCCTGGAGAAGGGAAAGGCTACCCACTCCAGTATTCTGGCCTGGAGAATTCCATGGACTGTATCACCCTTGGGTTTGCAAAGAGTTGGAGATGACTGAGCAACTTTCACTTTCACCTTTTGATAAAAGGGAAGATCTTGTTATGAATAACAGAAAGAGAGACTCTTTTGGAATCCCCAGTGAAACGGAGAAAGCAGAAATGCTGCAGTCTATTAAGAGCAAGTTTCCTTGAGCTGAGAGTGGAAAGGATTGATTGGTTTCAGAATCAAGTCTGCACAAGGTCAGAGGAAGAGTACTGAATGGGAGGCAAGAGTGGGGTTTGAATTTCGAACAGTTTTTATGAGAAGAAGCATGTGTGAAGGTGCTCAGCTGAGGGAGGAGAGGTGACAAGTACCTTGCAATGCTCTGTGACCATCTTTGTAGTTGTCTCAGATGAATATTGACACTCATTTCCACTGGATATACATCCAAGAGGGGAATGTCAGGTTGTGGTGTCATGGTGGACAAACCTGAAGGTGATCCCCAGTGATGTCTGCCTCAGAAGTCTAGCCCTTGAGTAATTCCCTCTTTTTGAGTGTGGGTGGGACCTGTGACTTGGTTTTAGCCAATAGAATATGGCAGGTGGTGGGATATCCTTTCCATGGTCATGTTGTGTTACGTGAGATTCCACCTTGCCAGCAAACTCCCTTTAGATCTTTTCTCTCCAGCCTTGATGAAACCGTGGGCCATGTTTTGGAGGCCTGTGTGACAAAGAACTGTGGGTAGCCTTTAATACTTGAGGGTGGCCTCTCGCCACCAAAAAACTGAAGCTGTTAGCTCTATAATCATAGGGAGCTGAAGGCTGCCCAACAGCCATACAAGCAGAAAAGTAAATCCTTCCCTAGTTGAGCTTTTTGATGAGAACCAGTCCTGCCAACATCTTGCCTTCAGCTTCCTGTATAGAGGGGAAAGAAGAATAATGTGATAACACAGGGCTTCCCAGGTGGTTCAGGGGTGAAGAATCTGCCTGCCAAACAAGATACACTGGAGATGCAGGTTCAGTCCCGGAGTTGGGAAGATGCTCTGGAGAAGGAAATGGTAATCACCAGAGTATACTTGCCTGAAAAAGCCAGTGGACAGAGGCACCTGACAGGCTACAGTCTATAGGATCACAAACAGTCAGACATGACTGAATGGTCAAGCAGGCACAGATGCAGGCTACCACAAGGGTACAGAAATGAATCGGGCATTAAGGGAGACCTGAAGGCTGGGCTTGGTTCTGCCATTTACCAACTGGGTCTCATTGTCCTGGTCCCTCACCCAGCCTGGCCATTCTTTAGTTTTTATGTTCAAAGAATGGATTTGGTGGGACTTCCCTGGTGGTCCAATGGTTAAGAATCTGCACTTCCAATGCACGGTACATGGGTTGATCCCAGGTCTGGGAATAAGATCCCCCATGCTGCGTGGTGTGGCCAAAAATTTGAAAAATAATAATACATTTAAAAAGAAAGAAGGGATTTGGCAAGATTACCTCCTGAACCCCCACCAGCCTAGAATTTTAATGAGTCTTAGATTTATCCACAGTATCAGAGGAGGTCATCTATTCTAAAAATGAGAGGTTGTTTTAAAAAAATAGAAAATTAGGAGGCTAGACAAATCTGGGTCCTATCTAGCAAATCAGCCCCATCTGAATCATTTCATCTGTTTGTATGAGCTGACGCCCTGCTACTGAGTCACTGGAAAGGGAAACACATGGATGAAAGAGTTCCTTTTCATTCCACTACTTTTTCTCATTTCTTTTGGTACATCAACCAAAGATATATTGACTGAATATTCTTTGATTAATTATGCTGAACACTCAACCATGGGAGAGTGTTTGCCTTTCACAGCTTGGAAAATAAGAGAAATAACGGTTCTAATGCACCTCTTAGAGAAAATGAGGATTTCCTATTGAACCACAGGAGTACCTACCTGGTCCTGGGTAACACCTTTTAGGCAGCTAAAAGGGTGACCAAGAGACTTAACATGGCTTTCACTGTGTTGTTTCTGTAAGACTGTTATAGGGCTTTGAATAAATTCCTTGCAGCTTTTGTGATGAGCAGCTCTGCAGAGTTCTTCTTGGAGGTGAAAGAGAAAAATAGAAATGGAGAAAGTTGGAGTGGTTGTTGAGAGGACCATCTTTGGGGAGTTGCCCCTTTAAGAGAAATTGATAAGGAAACTCGTGCTCCCCAGGCAGAAAGTGCTTTATTTTTCCCCTGGCTGATCCTCCTCCCCGGAAGCAGTTTATCAAGTGTCAGATAAGGAAGGACCCAGCTGTTCCTAGTCTTCAAGGGCAGCAGGAGTTTCCTTTGATTTTTTGCATTCAAGTGAGCTGTGGTTGGTCTCTTGATTTTTTTTTTTTTCCCTCACTGCAAAGAGGTGCTTTAACTTCCCACCTGGCCAGCTGTGGATGCCAGAAGTCTGGATCAAGGACTGTTGAACAATCCATTCACAGAACCCTTGTACTTTTAAGTGGTTCTCCAAGACCCTGTGAGGTTGATGAGCTTTGCAAAAGAGGATTATTACAACATACTATATGATTCCATCTATATGAAGTTCAAAAGCTGACAAAACTAATCTGTGGTGATAAAGGTCAGGGAAGTGGTTACACTTGGGGTTTAAGGACTGGAAAAGACGTTAGGGAGCCCTTCTTCATGATGTGGTGGAAATACTCTATGTGGGAATCTGGGGGCCAGGGTATATGTATGTAAAAGGATGCAGACATGTAAAAATGTATCAAGTAGTTTGCCCTATATGTTATAACAACTAAAAATCTCTTTATAAAATATGGTCACTGGGGGAGCGGACTGCTCTATGTAGAGACATTGGTCCCTGGATGGATCAGGTTGTTTGAGGAGGATGATAACCATCTAGGACCTTGCGCAAACTCTAGGACCTGTGGGAATCAGAACTTAAAATTAGAACTCTGGCTCCTCAGTGGTCCTCGGCATGGTTCCACTGAAGCTGCGAATAGCAGGGTATGTCTAAACCGTAATCCCACTTGTTTTGGACATCTAGATGTTTGTAAATAGAAGCAGACCTCATTTTTCCCTTTTTTGAAGGAAGGCCACCTTTCTTCCCTTTTTGCAAAGTAAACTCAGATTTCGATACTGTGTTAGTGTAGTGGAAGTTCTGAAGAAGTGTGTGCTTAAAGAAAACCAAAGGGGGCTTCCCCAGCAGTCCAGTAGTTAACAATCTGCTGCCAGTGCAGGGGACATGGATTCCTTCCCTGGTCCCGAAACTAAGATCCCACTGGCTGCAACTGCTGAGCCTGCACTCTTCAACTAGAGAGAAGCCTGTATGCGGCAACTAACACCCGATGCAGCCAAATAAATAGGTAAATATTTTTTAAAGCCAAAGAAAGGAAGCCACAGGTTTTGGCTCTTCAGGTAATGACAAGATCATAGCAAAAATAATTGGGACTTTGGATATAATCCTTTGTGCCATTCTTTACCGGTATTTTACTGCTTACTAGTTTTCCCCCAGAAGATGACCAGGGAGGCAGAAGAATGGTGATGTATAGATTGCTTCTCTTAGAAGTTTTATCCATGATAATTGGAAGTTTTTATAAAAGAAATAGCTAGAGCTAAGGCTTGAGGATTCTCTTTGTTTAAATTTCCGTGCTTCACAATAGAGGATGAGACGGTCGGATGGCATCACCAATTCAGTCGACATGAGTTCAAGCAAGGACAGGGAAGCCTGGTGTGTTGTAGTCCATGGGGTCACAGAGTCAGACACGACTGAGCGACGGGACAACAACAATTACAAACTTATTGTTGACTGTAATTTGGGGTACTGTTCTCTCTGTGGATTTTGGTCTTCAGAAAATTGCAGCTGCAAAGCATACATGTGGTCTCTCCACCCGTTACCGAATGAATCAGGTCCCACTGCTCACTGCTTACAAAATCAGTCCTCACAGATGTTGATAGAAAGGAAAAGTGCCTTTAACCAGAATGTCAGCAATCTGGGGAGATGGTGGATGCAACGTCCCCAGAAACCACCTTTGAAGATTCTGCTCAGCTATGAAAGGTTTTAAAGGGGAATAGGGAAGTAACCTCAGTGAATCATAGAGATGGGAGGTCAGAGTCCTCAGCATCACCCACTGCACGCAGGCTTGTCGACTTCTTATGATTTTTCCTCTAGAAGCTGTCCACACACTTTGTTCATGAGATTCCTGAAGGGGGAGTTAGGGAATTGATCTGGTCATCTGTTCATTACTTATGTTTCATTTCTGTTTTACTTCTTTGACCTACTAAAAGAACTGACAAGTTAGGCAAGATATTGTGTGATGAAAAGATTTTAAAGGTGTGCTTGGGGCGGAGATGAGTACAGCATGGGGGTGTCTGGTTTAAAAGTTAGTTACCATATAGCTTTGCTAAAGTGACGAGAGAAGGGGCTTCTTGCTGATGTTTGTCGTTGTTCAGTTGCTAAGTCGTCTCTGACTCTGTGACCCCATGGACTGTAACCCCCAGGCTCCTCTGTCCATGGGATTCTCCAGGCAAGAATACTGGAGTGGGTTGCCATCTCCCTGCTCCAAGGATTGAACCTGAGTCTCCCTCGACTCCCGTGTTAGCAGGCGGATTCTTTACCACTGTGCCATAAGGGAATCTTGCTGATGGTGGTTTCCTGCAAAGAGCTGCCAACAAGCCTGTGATTTTTCTTTTTTGTAAAGTGTGAAATAGACTTAATATAGAGGGGGCTTCCCATGTGGTGCTAGTGGTAAAGAATCTGCCTGCCAATGCAGAAGCTGCAGGAGACACGGGTTCAATCCCTGGGTTGGGAAGATTCCCCTGGAGTAGGAAATGGCAACCCGTTCCAGTATTCTTGCCTGGAGGATCCCATGGACAGAAGAGCCTGGCAGACTGCAGTCCATGGGGTTGCAGAGAGTTGGACGGGGTGAACAACTGAACAACTGACAGCAAGTGAGTGATACTTAATAAATATGCTTAGAACCACACTTTAAATACCAGTCTTTACCTCCTAATAAGAAGGATGATATAGGATATCAATAGTTTGACTAAGAAGGTGATGTATGTCTTTAGGGTTAGATATGTCCGGGCCTCAAAACGGGTGTGAGTTTTATCTTATGAATTCAAGTGGCCTCTATCCATGTGAGCTTCCCTAAGTAAAGTTTTGGAGAAAAGTGAAGGCCTTAGGGATCTATATCCAGATCCTCATTTTCCAAGATATTTTTGTTGCTAGTGTTTCCATTGCATTAGCTTCCAGATCTTTTCTGTGCACTTGAGTTCCTTGTTCTTTCTTTTTTTTTGAGTTCCTTACTCTTAAAAGAACTCTTTACAAACTCACCCATGTAGTCCAGATAATTGCCTTGATAATAACTAGTCAGCTACATGGGTTATACTATTGAGCTGTAAAACCTGATACACATTTAGCTTGCTTTAAAAAGCTGTGAATAGATAAGAAAATATTAAACTTTTACCAGATATATTTTAACAAGTTATTTTTACAGTTTTTATTTTATATTGGAGTATAGTTGATTGACAATGTTGTGTTAGTTTTGAGTGAACAACAAAGTGATTTGTTGTTCATACATACTTTTATATGTATATATATATATATCTTCTTTTTTCAGACTCTTTTCCCATATAAGTTATTACAGAGTATTGAGTAGAGTTCCCTGGGCTATATACTAGGTCCTCATTCAAATGAGCTATTATACGAAGACATTCTTATTGAAGTAAAATATCCATAATTAAATGAATGCAAGTTTTAAGTGTACGGCTTGATGAATGAATTTTTACAAAAATGAATAGACTCGTGTTTCCTGCATCCATATCAAGAAACAGAATACTACAAGCTGTTTATTTTTGACACTTACATGGGAGTGTTCCTTACTTAACTTTAAAGTGGTCAAAAAGGCCATAAGCTTTCATTCTGTTACGAAGGTAGCTTCCTACAGAGGTGAAAGATGTTTCAGTGAAAATAAGGAAGCTGTGTCTAGCACTGGTGTTTGTTGTAATGATTAGGGTATTTTTTATACCTTCTAATATGAGCATCATGGGAAAAGTGGGATCTCATCATGCTTGGAAGCTCTTGGAAGCTCCAGGTTTGCTTGATAATTTTAATGCCCCTTTAGAAGAACTGTCTTCAAGGCAGATTTCTCTGCTGAAATTCACATCTCTTCATGCATGTTTGTCCACCTGTTCTATTAGATGCCTCAACATTTTAATCATAGTTATTGAAACAGAGTTCCAGGTGGTGCAGCAATAAAGAACCCACCTGCCAATGTGGGAGACAAGACACCCAGGTTTGAGCCCCAGGTCAGGAAGATCCTCCGGAAATGGCAACCCATTCCAGTACTCTTGCCTGGGAAATTTCATGGATAGAGGAACCTGACGGGCTACAGTTCACGGGGTTGCAAAGAGTCAGACACAACCGAGCATGCACTCAGGCACTCCTCTTTGATAGAACCAATGTCTGGTGGTCTTTGTGTCTGCTTCTATTGATTGCTTTATTTCTTGATGGTGGTGGTTTAGTTGCTAAGTCGTGTCCAACTCTTGTGACCCCACGCCTGTAGCCTGCCAGGCTCCTCTGTCCATGGGATTCTTTGTCCATGGGACCCAGGGGTGAGTCCATTTTAACCTTTTCCCTTCCCCCTGCAGCAGTGGCGGTGGATCTTTGCTTATAACCTGAGGTCAAGATGATTTTCTACTTCATCCCTAGAGCGAGCTGGCTTTGTTCCTACTCCTACCCTATAAGCAAGAGATTGTTTTTCTTGGTGCTGAGATAAGAGAGTCTGTGGCCCAGTGGCTTTAGACTTCTGCTTTGTATAAGGGAAGAGTTGGGCAACAAGGACCTATTGTATAGCGCATGGAATTCTACTCAATGTCATGTGATAGCCTGGATAGGACAGGGGTTTGGAGAAGAAAGGATACATGTATTTGCATAGCTGAGTCCCTTCACTGTTCACCTGAAACCACCATAGCATTGTTAATCGGCCATACCCCAATACAAAATAAAAAGTTTAAAGTTTGGAAAAAAAGAGAAGTGTTGGGAAAGTGAACAGCCTTCCTGCCAGGAGCCTTTGCTACCCTGAGAGGCTCTGTCCCTGGCCTTCCCCTAGTTCTTCTAGAGAACTACTTGGTGAGAGTGAAAGTGAAAATCGCTCAGTCGCATCTGACCCTTTGTGACCCCGTGGAGTATATAGTCCATGGAATTCTCCAGGCCAGTATACTGGAGTGGGTGGGAAGGCTTAGGAAATAAACTGAGACTCCCAGCTTTTCCAGATTGATGCACAGGTCTATACTTTTCCTTTAAGACTTTATTAAACATTTAGCTGGTCTCTTCTTACCCAGTGGTATGGAAGCCTTCTCTTTCTTCCATGCTCTGCTAAAAAATGAAACAGGTGCTGTTTTCATCTCAACTTGGAGGCACTTGTCACATTTTGGAATTTAGTTTACTTGTTTGCTACCTCTGCTCTCTGCTAGGCTCAATAAATAAATACTATAATTTGTTTATTATCCAGCTCTTTGTTGTTGTTTATGTAATGTTCTCTTGAATCTTTCTACATTTTAAGAGAAATAGAACTTGGTTTTAAGTCAATATTAATTATGTATTTGTCTTTGGTGTTGGTAAGCATTTCACCAACGTACGAAGAGATAAGAGAAGGTAAATAGTTATTACACAATGAAATCCTTCCTCCTTAGTGGCTGTGACCTCTCTGTGGTCCCTAGCATTAACCTAGTGAAACGGAGATGAATCTTAGAAACACTACTGCCTTTTGATAGTTGTTTCTAAAAGTGAAGCAGACAAAGTGGCCTCTCCAGCTCAGGTCAAAGGAATGTTTCCTGGTTCACCTAGAGCCAGACATCCTGCAATGTGAAGTCAAATGGGCTTTAGGAAGCATCACTACGAACAAAGCTAGTGGAGGTGATGGAATTCCAGTTGAGCTATTTCAAATCCTGAAAGATGATGCTGTGAAAGTACTGCACTCAATATGCCAGCAAATTTGGAAACTCAGCAGTGGCCACAGGACCAAAAAAGGTCAGTTGTCATTCCAATCCCAAATAAAGGCAATGCCAAAGAATGCTCAAACTGTTGTACAGTTGCACTCATCTCACATGCTAGTAAAGTAATGCTCAAAATTCTCCAAGCCAGGCTTCAGCAATACGTGAACTGTGAACTTCCAGATAGTCAAGCTGATTTTTAAAAAGGCAGAGGAACCAGAAATCAAATTGCCAACATCTGCTGGATCATCGAAAAAGCAAGAATGTTC
Organism: Budorcas taxicolor; assembly: GCF_023091745.1. NCBI lineage: Eukaryota > Metazoa > Chordata > Mammalia > Artiodactyla > Bovidae > Budorcas > Budorcas taxicolor. The sequence continues at coordinate 38,612,076 of NC_068914.1, read as the reverse complement.
CAGAAAAACATCTATTTCTGCTTTATTGACTATGCCAAAGCCTTTGACTGTGTAGATCACAATAATCTGTGGAAAATTCTTCAAGAGATGGGAATACCATACCACCCGACCTGCCTCTTGAGAAACCTATATGCAGGTCAGGAAGCAGCAGTTAGAAATGGACACAGAACAACAGACTGGTTCCAAATAGAAAAAGGAGGACGTCAAGGCTGTATTTTGTCACCCTGCTTATTTAACTTCTATGCAGAGTACACCATGAGAAATGCCGGACTGGAGGAAGCACAAGCTGGAATCAAGATTGCTGGGAGAAATATCAATAACCTCAGATATGCAGATAACACCACCCTTATGGCAGAAAGTGAACTCAAAAGCCTCTTGATGAAAGTGAAAGAGGAGAGAGAAAAGTTGGCTTAAAGCTCAACATTCAGAAAACGAAGATTATGGCATCTGGTCCCATCACTTCATGAGAAATAGATGGGGAAACAGTGGAAACAGTGTCAGACTTTATTTTGGGGGGCTCCAAAATCACTGCAGATGGTGATTGCAGCCATGAAATTAAAAGACGCTTACTCCTTGATAGGAAAGTTATGACCAACCTAGACAGCATATTGAAAAGTAGAGACATTACTTTGTCAACAAAGGTCCATCTAGTCAAGGCTATGGTTTTTCCAGTGGTCATGTATATCTGTGAGAGTTGAACGATAAAGAAAGCTGAGCACCGAAGAATTGATGCTTTTGAACTGTGGTGTTGGAGAAGACTCTTGAGAATCCCTTGGACTGCAAGGAGATCAGTCCTGGGTGTTCATTGGTAGGACTGATGTTGAAGCTGAAATTCCAATACTTTGGCCACCTGATGCAAAGAGCTGACTCATTTGAAAAGACCCTGATGCTGGGAAAGATTGAGGGTAGGAGGAGAAGGGGACGACAGAGGATGAGATGGTTGGATGGCATCATTGACTCAATGGACATGGGTTTGGGTGGACTCCGGGAGTTGGTGTTGGACAGGGAGGCCTGGCGTGCTGCAGTTCATGGGGTCGCAAAGAGTCGGACATGACTGTGCAACTGAACTGAGCTGAACTGATTCAGTGAGTTTACATAGGTTACCTACTGTCTTGTCTGTACCATATTTTTGCCACATCTTATAGTCCGTTCCTGTCATTATCAAAACCTACATCTCAGAACAAGATAGGAAGCTGGGAGAGGAGCATTCGTTACTTCCCTTCCTGATTACCATCCAGGGTCTTGTTATAGATTCTGGCATTTTGTGATAACAGGACCTGCCACTTAGCCCTGAATGATCACTACTTCTCCTCCTATCCACCCCCAGGAATCCAGCAGTTCACATTGACACTAGATGCCTCCCCTACATCAAAACTCCCCCAAGTTTCATAGAAAGGGCACAAGATAAAGAACCCCACCTTCAGGCAGTAGGAGGCAGGGAAAAGCCTTTCAGTGAATTGGAATGCCATGCATGTGAGGACTTTGCCTTGGAAAGTGATGTCTTTGATAAAGATTTTAGCCAAAATACCAAAGAAGCTGAATGTAAACCACATTAGTAAAGAAGGTTTAGAATATCCACTCTTAAAAATTCAAGATGTGATACATCTCTGATTAAAAAAAAGAAAAAGGTAAGGGGAAAAATTATCCAAAGCTGTCTGGCTGTAGACCTCTGCCCCAGTAAAAATAATCCCAGTACATCTGATTCTCTCTCTGTTTATGCTTTCCCAATATTACGGAAATTGAGACTTTTCCTATGAATTTTAAGATATCAGTTATTTTATATTACTGAAGTGCCCTATCAGTTCAGTTCAGTTGCTCAGTCATGTCCAACTCTTTGTGACCCCATGGACTGCCGCACTCCAGGCTTCCCTGTCCATTAGAAGCTCCCAGAGCTTGCTCAAACTCATGTCCATCAAGTTGGTGATGCCATCCAACCATCTCATCCTCTGTTGTCCCCTTCTTCTCCTCTAGTGCCCTTTTGTGGATAGAAAAGATGCTGGAAAAGATCGAAGGCAAAAGAGGAGGGTGGCAGAGGATGAAATGGTTAGATAGCATCACCCATTCAATGGACATGACCTTGAACAAATTCTGGGAGATAGTGGAGGACAGGGAAGTCTGGGGTGCTGCAGTTTATGGAGTTGCAAAGAGTCAGACATAATTTAGTGACTGAACAACAAAGTATCCCTTAGAGCACTTCAGTTGAAATTGTCTAATATTCTGGAAGAATACGTTTTAGATACTCTGATGAAGGCAGAGAAGAGCTTTTGGAGTGTTTGGGAAAGAGAAGTGATGGGATCATATTTGCATTTTAGAAAATTCACTTTTAATCAGAAGGGAGACTGGACTGAGAAGCCTGGTTGGGAAGCTAAATTCTATAATATAGGCAAAAGACAATAACCATCACAACTAAGGCTGGGTCAGTGGGATGTAGAAGTTAGGATAAAAGCCAGGGTAACTGGGAGTAGATGTGATGGACTTCAGTCAGAGCATTGGTGAGAGGGATGAGGAGAGGCTGATGCTCATATTGCTGACTTGGGGAACTGGGTGATCTTCACGTAGTGATGACCATTGATTAGTTGGAGGTAGTTTCCAGAAGTCATAAGACACATCTGGGTTGAATCTTGTTATGGGTGACAGGAGATATTGATAAGTGAAGTTTATCACTGCCATTGCCCTTGTGGATGAGTTGGTGTTCTTAGTCACAGGCCATCGATATCCGGTCTGTTGTGTGCTGTGTGCTTAGTCCCTCAGTCTTGTCCGACTCTTGTGACTGTACTTCACGGACTGTAGCCCGCCAGGCTCCTCTGTCCACGGGATTCTCCAGGCAAGAATACTGGAGTGGGTTGCCATGCTATCCTCTAGGGGATCTTCACAACCCACGGATCAAATCTGGGTGTTCTTCATTGCAGGTGGATTCTGAGCCATCTGAGCCACCAGGGAAGCCCAGGAATACTTAAGTAGGTACCCTGTCCTTTCTCCAGGGGAACTTCCTGCCCCAGGAATTGACAGGGCATCTCTTGTGTTGCAGGCAGATTCCTTACCAGCTGAGCTACTGGGGAAGCCCATCTTAGTCATAGGTAAAAAGGCACTTTCTGGAAGAGCACTGAAGACTCATGTAAACTGCGAGTGATCAAATCATCAAACTGGAGAAACGAATGTGGTGCTGGGACTCCGGATACTAGGAAGCAGAGACCACAGCAAAATTCTTACCAAAGAAGAAGGCCTGTAATTGATCAATCTCATCTTGCTTTACTTGCTCAAGACTTACAGGCATTTGATTGGCTGAATCTGGGTCAGGGGATTGTCTTCTGGCTGTACCAGGAGGTAGGATGTTGAAGAATCCTCTGCCCATAGCTTAGATGGTTGGAAGCCACAGCAAGAGCAAGCTCAGAATATTACCTTCTCCAAAGATGATAGGCAGTGATAATTTCCCCCCAAATGGATTTTGGGATACTTATAGAGGGGATGGATCTCAGAAAACAGCAACAAGGTCATTATAACTAAGGAAGGTGTGGCCAGTGAGGAAAGAATGCCGAAAACATGGTAGATGGGTGGATGGTTGGGTTGATGGGTGAATGGATGGACAGATGGTTGTACAGATATATGGATATAAAGGAACTCATGTAGGCAACTGCAGAGTCAGAAAGACCAAAGGAGAACAATAAAATAGGCTCAAGGAAGCAAGGAAAGGAAAAAGTGATAGGAAAGTAGGACTGGTCAATAACTTTAAATGAAATGTAGCAGTTAAGTAAGATGAGGACAATAGGATATTTGTTTGGTTTATGTTCAATCAATAAGTCATATCCGACCCTTTGCAGCCCTGTGAACTGCAGCACACCAGGCTTCCCTGTCCTTCACTGTCTCCCAGAGTTTGCTCAAACTCATATCCATGGAGTTTGGTTTATCCTTGGATAATTACTCTCTGAGCACCCACTCGCTGTTATTGACTGTAGGATTTGGAATGGCAAGCATATCCATGCTTCCCAATCTTTCTTAGGATGCTTCAGTCTCTTTCAAGTTAATAGGCTCTAAAATTGGAAGCTAGCGCTTGGAACACCGAGCTAAGTGCATAAATCCTACTTCATGTCTAATTGATTTTGATAACAGTGTATTGTTGTGAACTTGGCGAATCTCGCTTTTCAAAGAGGAGTTGAGGTCTCAGGTTGGGTTGGAAATATCTCCATAAGATGGGGTAATAATGAGGAACATGTGTCACAGAGAGTTGAGGAGCGCCACTGCCACAGCTGGGAGATGCCAGAGTGCCTGAATCACAGTCACACTCAGTCCTGTCCTGACACTGCAGGTTCACAGATGGGAGAATCACTTACAGAAATCACAATGTGAATTCCACTTAGAAGGGTGGTTCTTCACTTAGGCTCTCCTGGGACAGAACATCTTTTGAAGCAAGGCAGAGCATGACATTCAGGGAGGAAGATGAAGCTGAGAAGATGGGAAAACCATCAAAAGCTTAGAGGTAAAACACCACAGTGGCCCTTGTTCCCATATTTTAAAATATTTTTTTTAAGTGTCAAAGTATTCTGATAAATTTAAGCCATGTACACAAGAAATCACATCAAATAATTGCCATGCTCAGTTTTCTGAAACTACTATAGAGAGGTGCCTGCATGCTAAGTCACTCAGTTGTGTCTGCCTGCAATCCCATGGACTGTAGCCCACCAGGCTCTTCTGTCCATGGGATTTCCCAGGCAAGAATACTGGCGGGGGCTGCCATTTCCTACTACAAGGGATCCTTCCAACCCAGGGATCAAATCCTTGTCTCTTGCGTCTCCTGCATTGGCAGGCGGATTCTTTACCACTGGGAAGCCCCACTCTGGAGAGGTAACTCCTGTTTATATACTGATGTGAGTATCATCTCATTTATCACAGGCATTCATACTCAAATACATCCATTCATACCTGTATGTTTTTTAGAATGGGATTATAATTTGCACATTGTTTGCAGTTTGCTTTTTGTTCACATAATAATACACACGAACACACACACACTATTGCGGATATCTTTCAATGCTGCTGCTGTTAAGTCGCTTCAGTCGTGTCCGACTCTGTGCGACCCCACAGATGGCAGCCCACCAGGCTCCCCCGTCCCTGGGATTCTCCAGGCAAGAACACTGGAGTGGGTTGCCATTTCCTTCTCCAATGCATGAAAGTGCAAAGTGAAAGTGAAGTCACTCAGTCATGTCCGACTCTTTGTGACCCCATGGACTGCAGCCTACCAGGCTCCTCTGTCCATGGGATTTTCCAGGCAAGAGTACTGGAGTGGGGTGCCATCGCCTTCTCCCATCTTTCAATGCTAGTGCCTATCAACTATATGACGAAATGGCTGTACGTAACTATTGGGCTTGAGAGGAAGAGGCACAGACAAAGGCAAAGAGATACAGCGATGCCTACACAGAGATCAGGAATGAAACGTGATTTAAGTGGTTTGGCTGATCCTGCTTGCCTGCTGCTCCATCCACTCTCCCTGCAGTAGGCCTCGGGTCATGCATTCTAGCTGCGTGCCCTTGGCCACACTGAGCACAAAATCTCCCTTCCTCAGAATCCCTAAGCAGGATTCCTAAGCATCGACCAAATCCTGCCTTTCCTCCTTACCTGAAGAAACAGAAAGCAGAGATAATTTTGACTAAAACAAACCTCTTTCATACATAAGGTATGTCATTCTGGTTCCCCTGTTTGCAGGGGACTGTCATTGATTTAATGAAGGACATACCTGGTGAAGGACAATGAAGTTGTTTCCAGTTTTTTACTATTAAAATTTCTGCAGTCACCGTCCTGGCACACGTGTGGATTTGTCTTTGATGTTTGCGTGAGATCGATGTTTAGAAACACAATTACGAGGTTGAAAGGAATGCACATTAATATTACCGATAAGATGTTCTTGCTGTGGAATGCCTTCCAGAAAGCATGTACTGACTTTCTGTGTACCTCCAGAAAGGCAGGGATCATCTTGCTGTGTATTTTTGTACCTCAGCAGCTGGCACAATCGTTGACACATGGTCTGCGCTCACAGCATCGTTGTGGAATAATCCATCAATCAATTAAAGCTTTGTGGGTTTCAAAAAACCAATTAGGCTACAACTTGCACTAGCTGTCCATGACGATGCCCAATTCCTCGGGCATAGGTAGGCCATACCTTCTTTTTTTTTTTTTTTCTTTTCCCTCTAGTTCCCATCACCAAGACTCCCTTGACTGGCTGCCACACGGTGCATTTAGCGTAGGTGGTTGGAGCAGTTAAGGGAATGAGCTGTTCTCTTTCAAGGCACCTTATATGGCTGTAGCCAGGGTACCGAGTCCCTGTGATCATGCCTTTCTCTCATTTTTGTTACTATGGTCTTTCAGTCCCTTGGTAATTCTACTTGATATTTTCCATTATTCGCTGCACACCAGGGTGCTTTTCAGAAAACCATTTAATCAGAGCTGTTGTGATCTTACATCATAACTTTGTAACTGGTGGAAGTATAAGATCTAAAAATCTCGTAACAAGATTTTCTGGGAAGAGATGTGTCTTCAAAGCTACTGTAGGAAAATCATTGCTGAATTATTATTAACTTAATGATGTTCTCCATGAGACCAACCCCACCTGAGGACCCTCCAGAAAGGTGGGGGTCATCTTACTGTGCATTTTTGTACCCCTGCAGCTGAAACAGTGCTTGACCCATGGTCTGTACTCACAGCATCTTTGTAGAGTAAATTAGCCAATCAGTTAAAGCTTTGTGGATTTCAAAAAACCGATTATGCTACAGCTTGGACACCGAAATGACTATCCTGGCTACACGGTGGTCAAGTTGAGATCCATCCCTACTTACACCAGTGCTGCCAGTGCTCAGACTATTTTTAGAACCCTTTGAAGGGAATTTCCTTGATAAATTGCATCAAAAGCATACTTTTCTTTTGATTATCCTTGGGAAGGCAGATCAGTAACCTTTGGGGCTAGATTTTTTTGTACAACTGCATTGGGGTATAGTTAGTATTCAAAAAACTACACACACTTAATATGTACAATTTGATGAGTTTGGGTATATGCATATAGCCACAAAATAATCCCCTCATCAAGACACTGAACTTAATCCATCACCCCCAAAAGTTTCCTTGTGTCTCTTTGTTTTGTGATAAGAACATTTATATATTTTTTTAATCTCTTGGACCACGAGGCATGTGGGATCTTAGTTTCACAACCAGGCATCGAACCTGTGGCCCCTGCATTGGCAGTCTGGAGTCTTAACCATTGAACCACCAAGGAAATCCCTTCTCTTAAATTTTTAAGTGCACAGCACAGTGTTATTAACCATAGGTACTGTATTGTACAGCAGACCTCTAGAACTTACTTATCTTCTGTAACTGAAACTTTCTTTTCCCTTGTCAGCTCTCAGCAACCTCCATTCTACTCTCTGCTTCTGTTAGTACTGTTTTAGGTTCTTCATACAAGTGAAATGTATAGTATATGTCTTTCTGTGTCTGGCTTATTTCAGTTTGGAGAAAGAAATGGCAACCCAGTCCAGTATTCTTGCCTGGAAAGTTCCATGGACGGAGGAACCAGGCAGGCTACAGTCCATGGGGTCGCAAACAATCGGACATGACTGAACAACTAACACTATTTCACTTATCATAATGTTCTCCAAGTTCATCTGTGTAGTTGCAGTTGGCGGGATTTCCTGTTTCCACAGAAGCCACCATATGGAAACAACCCAAGTGTCCATTGACAGGAGAATGGAGGCTAAATTTTATTTTAGAAAATAGCCAGACATTGTTCTGAATTATCCAGAGATAATTCACGACCAAGATAATCACGATGGTGTGATCACTCACCGAGAGCCAAACATCCTGGAATGTGAAGTCAAGTGGGCCTTAGACAGCATCACTATGAACAAAGCTAGTGGAGGTGATGGAATTTCAGTTGAGCTATTTCAAATCCTCAAAGATGATGCTGTGAAAGTACTGCACTCAATATGCCAGCAAATTCAGAAAACTCAGCAGTGGCCACAGGACTGGAAAAGGTCAGTTTTCATTCCAATCCCAAAGAAAGGCAATGCCAAAGAATGCTCAAACTACCTCACAATTGCACTCATCTCACACGCTAGTAAAATAATGCTCAAAATTCTCCAAGCCAGGCTTCAGGAACACGTGAACCATGAACTTCCTGATCTTCATGCTGGTTTTAGAAAAGGCAGAGGAACTGGAGATCAAATTGCCAACATCCGCTGAATCATCAAAAAAGCAAGAGAGTTCCAGAAAAACATCTACTTCTGCTTTATTGACTATGCCAAAGCCTGTGACTGTGAGGATCACAATAAACCATGGAAAATTCTTCAAGAGATGGGAATACCAGACTACCCGACCTGCCTCTTGAGAAACCTATATGCAGGTCAGGAAGCCACAGTTAGAACTGGACATGGAACAACAGACTGGTTCCAAATAGGAAAAGGAATACGTCAAGGCTGTATATTGTCACCCTGCTTATTTAACTTCTATGCAGAATACATCATGAGAAATGCTGGCTAGAAGAAGCACAAGCTGGAATCAAGATTGCTGGGAGAAATATCAATAACCTCAGATATACAGATGACACCACCCTTATGGCAGAAAGTGAACTAAAAAGCCTCTTGATGAAAGTGAAAGAGGAGAGTGAAAAAGTTGGCTTAAAGCTCTATATTCAGCAAACAAAGATCATGGCATCTGACCCCATCACTTCATGAGAAATAGATGGGGAAACAGTGGAAACAGCGTCAGACTTTATTTTGGGGGGCTCCAAAATCACTGCAGATGGTGATTGCAGCCATGAAATTAAAAGACGCTTACTCCTTGCAAGGAAAGTTATGACCAACCTAGATAGCATATTCAAAAGCAGAGACATTACTTTGCCAACAAAGGTCCGTCTAGTCAAGGCTATGGTTTTCCCAGTGGTCATGTATGGATGTGAGAGTTGGACTGTGAAGAAAGCTGAGCACCGAAGAATTGATGGTTTTGAACTGTGGTGTTGGAGAAGACTCTTGAGAGTCCCTTGGACTGCAAGGAGATCCAACCCGTCCATTCTAAAGGAGATCAGTTCTGGGTGTTCTTTGGAAGGACTGATGCTAAAGCTGAAACTCCAATACTTTGGCCACCTCATGCGACAAGTTGACTCATTGGAAAAGACTCTGATGCTGGGAGGGATTGGGAGCAGGAGGAGAAGGGGACAACAGAGGATGAGATGGCTGGATGGCATCACCAACTTGATGGATGTGAGTTTGAGTGAACTCCAGGAGTTGGTGATGGACAGGGAGGCCTGATGTGCTGCAGTTCATGGGTTTGCAAAGAGTTAGACATGACTGAGCAACTGAACTGAACTGAACTGAATTCAGGTGATAAAAATGGGAGAACATAGTGGATAATGCTCTGTGACATTTGAAACAAACCTCACTTATAAAGCAAGAAGACTGTCTCATTTGGAGCCTGTAGACCTCTATCAGTCATTAATAGCCCAAGGGGAATTTGCTAGTTTTCTGAGTGAAAACGTGAAATAATCTTTTTCACAGATACTTTCCCAATTTAAAGAGTAAAATTGCACATGACTTTTCCATAGTCTCATGAAATTCTTAATTATTTTGTTATTTAAAGCTCAGTTAGCCAATAACGCAAATCATGTTTGGTTAACAAAATGAAAGTAGATTGGCCTAATATGTTTATGTGTCATTTTCCAGTTGTTATTTCTACTAAGTTTGTGCTTTGCTTTGTTTCGTTTTTATCCCTGATATTAAAAAAACAAACACATAAGTAGTGCAATGCTGGTTCATCAGAGTGAGGAAGCATGGATGAAAGAGTAACGTAAATAATATAATTTAGGATAATCTAAATTTGAAGAATGCAGAAGATTCCAGTGCAAATATTTATTTATTTATTTTTGGCTGCACTGGGTCTTCACTGCTGCGTTGAGGACTTTCTCTACTTGCAGAGAGTGGGGGCCACTCTTTGTTGCCGTGAACAGGCTTCTCATTGCAGTGGCTTCTCTTGTTGCAGAGCACGGACCCTAGGGTGCTTGAAATTCAGGAGCTGTGGCACGTGGGCTTAGTTGCCTTGTGGTAAAGTGGACTCTTTCAGACCAGGGATCAAACCTGTGTACCCTGAGCTCGCAGGCAGGTTCTTAACCACCGGACCATCAGGGAGATCCTGCAGTGCAAAAACAGAACAGGTCTGTATGGGCTGGGTCATGAATGCATGTTACTGTGATAACTTTGCATGAGATAGTGAAGGGAAAAGTATTAAAAACTGAACCTTGATGAATAGCTAACAGTTGAAGTTTGCAGGATTACCAATTTATTTGTCTCTGGGCACAAGTGTGTTCTGATAAAACTTTACAACTCTTGAGATACACATTTTTTTTAATTCAGCATTAATTTTAATTTTTTTCTTAATCTGGGGGGAAGTTTCTTCCAGTTTTTTTTTTTCCTTTTTATAGCTTCCTGAGTTGAACACTTGCTTCATCTACTTCTATACTCGATTCTGTTTTAAAATATGTATTTAAGGGGCTAAGTACCAGTCTGTGTTTCGCTCTGTGGTGCTTATATGGGCATTCAGCTGTAAATATTTCCCAATTTCCACTGTGGTTTCCAGTGTTCACTTTAGTTTCCGGGTCAGGGCTTTCACACTGAGTTGGAAGAATGATGCCTTGAACCTCACGTCTGGGGAAGAGCAGATTCCAGTCTTTAGGGTTGATTCTGTTGATGCCCACAGTCTGGGTCAGTCATGCAGAGTCTGTTGCTGGTCAGTTTCAAGCGAAGTTCACTGACCTGTTTTAATAAATCAGCCCTTTCCAGAGAAGCACAGGATGCATTTTTCCCCCCACTGTAAGAGGGTTGAATGTTGTTGCTAATGACAGAGAAGAGATCCAAGCTACGGAAGGAAGCATTCATCATTAGTGGCCTCCTCATGGCAGAAACAGGTTCAAGTTGTACCCTTGTCAAGAAGCTTATAAAACCAGCAGCAACGTTCGTGGTAAATTACAGCTTTGCGGTTGTGCAGAGAACAGGAGGAACTATGGCAGAATCCCTTAGTAAAGGGCACTGTTGCCAGTTGGGCGCTGTCAGTTGCATCTGACTGGAGGAACAGTTGCTATTGCTTGTGCATCGTTGCCGAGGTATTTTGCTTTCACTGGGATGAAACTATGGATATGCTCACATGTGGGAGGGGCAGAGGCTTGGTGGGACATGTTTTTTCTGTTCATAATTGAAAATCTAGGGGCTTCCCTCGCAGTCCAGTGGTTAAGACTCTGTACTTCCAGTGCAAGCGGTGTGGATTCTGTCCCTGGTTGGGGAACTAAGATCCCATATGCTGCATGGGAAAAAAAAAAGAAAGAAAATCTATACAGTCTATACAAGTAGAAGAGTTTCTCATGGAGGATAAATTAGGAGTTTGGGATTAAAATACCCAGTGCGGTGCAGTGCTCAGTGCTCAACTGGGTCTGACTCTGTGTGACCCCGCAGACTGTGGCCCGCTGGGCTTGTCTGTCCGTGGGATTTCCCAGGCAAGAATAGTGGAGTGGGTTGCCATTTCCTCCTCCAGAGGATCTTTCCTGACCCAGGGATTCAACCTGTGTCTCTTGAGTTTCCTGCATTGGCAGGCAGAGTCTTTATCACTGCACTGCCTGGAAAGCCCCTCTGTATATGTAGCAGATAACCAATAAGGACCTGATGTATAGTGCAGGGTGCTGTACTTGGTATCTTGTAATAACCCATAATGGAAGAGAAGGTAAAAGAGAATATATGTGTGTGTGTGTGTGTGTGTGTGTGTATGTCTGAGTCACTTTGCAGTAACATCTGAAATTAACACAACATTGTAAATCAACTGTACTTCAATAAAAATTTAAAAAAAGAAGGACTTTCCATTTGGTTAATGATTATGCTGTGAACACTGATGCAGACCAGGAAATGACTCAGGGTCATTTCTGATGGAAACCATTGACACGTGCAAGCAGAAAGGGCACTGCTACGTAAATAAAGCCAGTGCCCGCGATGGCTAGGCTGCATGAAGCTTCATTCACACAGCACAGACCCTGGTCCCCAGAATGCCTCTGGAATGTGATTCGGCAAGAGGGAAAGAGTGAAAATTACCACACTGACAGTCAGTGTACTTCCTTTCAGATGAGGTTTAGGAAGAAATAGGAGGCAGGTACAAAGCCGTTCTTCTACAATGAGGGCTGGGCTGTTCATCGAAAACACCACTGACACAGGCAGGGTGAGTGGTTTTGAGACTGTCTCAGAGTGGTCCAAAGCATTGTGGGTAAAAGCTCTTAACCTTTAATATTTTCAACTGATTAGATCTTTTAAAGGAGAAGGCAATGGCAACCCACTCCAGTATTCTTGCCTGCAAAACTCCATGGAAAGAGGAGCCTGGTGGGCTATAGTCTGTGGGGTTGCAAAGGGTCAGACACAACTGAGTGACTGAGCATGCACACAGCACAGAGCTTTAGAAAATTACTATGACATCACTGACTCAGTTGACATGAGCTTGAGCGAACCCTGGGAGATGGTGCATTTTTCTTTCGCAAGACGGCTTTGGCTATTCGAGGTCTTTTGTGTTACCATGCAAATTAAACTTTTTTTGTTCTAGTTCTGTGAAAAATGCCATTGGCCCTTTGAGAGGGATTACTTTGAATCTGCAGATTGCCTTGGGTAGTCATTTTTGACGATAGTGATTCTTCCCATTCAAACGTCGTCTTCAGTTTCTTTCATCAGTGTCTTAGGGTTTTCAGAGTACAGGTCTTTTGCCTCCCTAGGTAGGTTTATTCCAGTTATTTATGCTTTTTGTTTTGATGATAAATGGGGATTGTTTCCTTAATTTCTCTTTCTGATGTTTGTTGTTAATGTGTAGAAATGCAACAGATTTCTGTGTATTAATTTTGTATCCTCAGTATTCTGTAATAACCTATATGGGAAGGGAATCGGAAAAGGTCTTCCACTTGCAGACAGGTGTAAACAAGGAGCAAGATGGCTTATTCTCAGGGCTGAGAGTCACATAAAGAGAAATCTTGGTTTGTCATTATCTAAATTTGTTCTTCCTCCGGTGCCATCTTCGGTCCTGTTTGTTGAGTTTTCACGTTAATCTGTGTGGTTTGCAATTGAGATCGATGTCCTGGGAAGTCAAGGACTCAAATGAGCAGCATAGTAGTGAAAATGTAAAGGAAGAACTTATGACAGAGGATTATAGGTGAGGCAAGAAGAGGAGGAAAGTTAAGCCAAGTCGCTTCACTAATAGGCTTGCCTGCTTGAAAACAAATACAGCCCCAATTTAGATGTTTTCTGTGATGGGAGGAGCTGGCTGAACTGGCCTGAGGACAACCAGCTGGTGGTGGAACCAGCTTTAGAGCCCTCAATCCCCATTTCAGGCCCCTTTGCATTAGCATTAAAGTGACTCTCATCCAGAAATTCTTCCCTTCACCCCACTCTGTCCTGCAGACCCGCTGACGGCTGACTTGTTTTCTCATAATCTGATTTTCGGGATAAACTGGATGAGAGCTAAGAATATCTAACATCGGGGAACCAAAGCTGCTGCTCTTGATGGGGCATCCCCGAGCCAGATGTTGGAAAGGATGGGGGTGCTGTAAGACCCGAAGGGCACACAGCAGTCTTGGCAGAGATGTGAAGGATGTTCTTCACAAGCAAAGGTAGCCTGTAGTCAGACCTGGTTGGAAACAGTCTGTTACTCCCAGGTTGGTTTTCTCAGACACCTCTATGCATAAGGTATGAAAGCCTGTGAGCGTCAGCATTTTTGGACACAAAAGCCAGCCATCTGTTTCCATCATATTGATCAGTTCTCAGAGGGAACATTCAACTGAGGAAAATAATAATAAAAAGAAAAAAACTAGAAAACGAACATCAGTCAAAAAATGTCTCTTTCCCTCCCTCCCTTTTTATGTTAAATGATACCTCAAGCCAAAAACTGCACAGAAAACAGGTTTTTCTCGGGGTGGGGGGGCGGGAATCTTAAGAGCATCCTCTATCATGCTCTATCTCTTTGCCTTGCATTATCCTCACTGGACTTTGCCCTCGAAGTTGCCCTTGATGTTATGTATTTTTATTCATTTATCTGTGTCTGCCATCCCTCAGTGGAAGCTTTGGTTTGTTCCCTGCAGTATCTTCAGTATCTAGAATACTGTCCAATTTTAAGTACACTGTGAACAAACCTAACTGTTAAAATAATAAGCTCTAATGATAGTAACCCCAAACGAAGGAATAGGAGATGTTTTTTATTTTGTTGAAATATAGTTGATTTATATTATATTGTGTTATTAATAATTTATGCTATACAAAATAGTGATTCAGTTATGCCCACATGTGTGTATAAATATCCTTTTTCATATTCTTTTCCATTATGGTTTATCAGAGGATATTGAATATAGTTTCCTGTACTGTACAGTAGGACCTGGTTGTTTATCCATTCTCTATATAGTAGTTTGTATCTGCTAACCCCCAAATCCCAATCCATCCCTCCCCCACCTCTCTTCCCCCTTGACAACTACAAGTCTGTCCTCTGTGTCTGTGAGTCCGTTGCTGTTTCGTAAATAAGTTCATTTGTGTCATATTTAGATTCCATATAGAAGCGGTATCATATGATATTTGTCTTTCTCTTTCTCACTTACTTCCCTTAGTATGATAATCTCTAGGTACATCTGTGTTGCTGCAAATGGAATTATTTTATTCTTTTTTATGGCTGAGTAGTATTCCATTGTATATGCGTATCTTCTTTATTCTTTCTAGGTTGTTTCCATGTTTTGGCTATTGTGAATAATGATGCTGTGAACATAGGGGTGCGTGTATCTTTTTGAATTATAGTTTTTTCTGGATATATGCCTAAGAGTGGGGTTGTTGGCTCATATACTAGCTGTGTTTAGTGTTTTGAGGAATCTCCATACTGGTTTCCATAGTGCCTGTACCAGTTTTTATTCCCACCAGCGGTGTTGGAGGGTTTTCCTTTAGGAAATATTTCTGATAGACACATTTCTCCCTGGGAAGTTTGAGGTGGGAGGGGGAAGAGGCCGTGGGAGCAGATTTCTCAGAGAAATGCTTTCCAGGCACAGTGTCCATCCTTGTCCTCAGCTATATATGATGCCATGTCTCTTAGGTCAGGCGTATCTAGCTGTGGTAGATCAGGGCTTTAAAAAAATTGAGTTCTAAAGGTCAAGGCCTCCATTAGCTCAAGCAAGAGGTGTATGGTATTTCCTGCTGCAGCATGCCCCAGTTATCTGAGCAGGGACTTTGGGAGGGGCTGCTTCTTTAGGAAAACACTCCATTGCAGATGAGTCAGATCCCCTGTTTCATGGAAACAGTGAACTCTCAAAGTTCAGGAGAACAGGAGTTGTTAGGGTCATCATTTCCAAGAAGGTGGGTAATCAAGAAGGGCAGCTCCATCACACCAGACAAGCTGGCCTTGCTTCAGTCTTCTCCACACCATACGGCTCTGGGATTGCACACCGCAAGACTCTTGAAGGGATGAGGCAAACAGAATCACAAAAAAACCCTGGACTGCATGTCAGGAGACCTGGGTTCTGATCTTGTCTGTGCTCATTCAGGGTCTGACCTGGAGCAGGTCACCTGGCTTCACTGTCTCCGTTACATAGATATAGTGTGGTTGGGGAACAAAGACATCTAAATGATGAACAAAAAGGAGAGAATGAAAAAATGATTGTTAAAGTGCTAAGGGGGAAACAGAAGAGACGGTGGAACTTCAGGAAGCTCTGAGGCTGAGGCAGTCAGACAAAGCTTCAGGAATCATTGAGATGAATCTGGAAGGCTGGGTCCATGCTGGTGGACAACGCAGAGGAAATCTCAGGTTGTGTATGTCCATGCTCAGTCGCTCAGTCACGTTCGACTCTTTGTGATCCCGTTGATGATGGCCCACCAGGCTCCTCTGCTCATGAAATTTTCCAGGCAGGAATGCTGGAGTAGGTTGCTGTTTCCTCCTCCAGGGGATCCTCCTGACCCAGAGATGGAATCCGTTATCTCCAGCTTCTCCAGTATTGGCAGGTGGATTCTTTACTACTGTGCCACCTGGGCATCAGTCTCACGTTAGAGAAAGATAAAAGTTTGGAATCCAGATTCTAGGTAAGTTAAGAGGGCAGTGATTAGAGCATCCTTGTGAAAGCCAGTGTACTGTGAAGCAGGGTGGAGAAAAGTAATTCTAGGCAGAGAATCTGTAGCTAACATGGAGAAGGCTTTACACTTCAGAGTGAGCCCTTGAAAAACTATTTATTGAATAGCTAATACATTTACATAGCTCAAAATTTTTTTGTTTAAATTTATATTAATTTTTATTGAAGTATAGTTGATTCACAAAATTGTGTTAGTTTCTTGTGTAGAGCAAAGCAACACATATACATATGTACATTTTTTATATTCTTTTCAATTGTAGTTTATTACAGAATATTGAATATATTTCCCTATACTATACTGAATGGCCTTGATTTTTTTATGTTTTATGTATAGTAATTTGTACTTCACATAGCTCAAAATTTTAAAGGAACAAAAAAATATATAATACTATTAATGTTACCTAATGTTTATTTATCCTACCAGAGAGATGGATTATGTTTATATCACACACACACACACACACAAGTAGTGGTACTTGTATCCATACATAATTAATCTCCTCATTCATTTTTACAGCTATATCATATTCCACTGTATAATGGAACCACAATCTGTTTAACCAGCCCTTACTGAAAAACAGTTGGACCATTTCCAATCTTAACACAAACAAGTCTGCAAAGAATAGACAGTACACCCTCTGTTGCCATGTTTATGAGTATATCTGTAAGATGTATTGCTAGAAGTTAAATTGCTGGTCAAACAGTATCCATTGGTGGTGTTGATAGATATCTGCAAATTTTTCTCAGTAAAGGTTACATCGATTGGCACTCCTACTAGAAATGAATGAGTGTGCCTTCCTCTCCTACCATTGTCAAAGCGGTGATATCTAACTGATCTTTGACAATCTGATGGAAATGCAGAAACTTCGGTGGAATTTAATGTTCTTTCCTCCTTTGATGATTGAGTTTAAGTATCTTTTTATATATTTAAGAGCTATTTAAATTTCCTTTTCTGGGAGTTCTTTCTTTATATTCATTGCCCTTTCAGTCAATTGCCTTTTAAAAATTTGATTTATAGGCATTATTATAAATATGTATCAGATGTGTTATGGTATTTAAAAAGCTCCCAAATTCCATGCAGCTTTCCCCATCAGGAGGTGAAGTCTTCTTTCTCCATGCCTTGAATCGGGGCTAGTTTTGTGACTTACTCAGACCAGTAGATTGTGGAAGGACGATACTGTGTGACTTTTTGAGCAAGGCTTCAGAGAACGTCTCTGTCATCCCTTGCCACCTTGAGAGGGCTAGGTAAAGAAGTCGAGCTAGCTTCTCAAGGATGAGAAATTACAAGGTACTGCCAACTATGAGGCCCTTGGGTGAGGTCACCTTGAGCCATCCAGCCAGTCTCCCCAGCAGCTGACTATGACTGTGTTTAAGTGAACTCAGAAGAGACCAGCAAAAGGACTGCTCAGCTGAGCCCAGCCTGAACTGTCAACTCAAGGAAAGCAAGCAAATAAATGGTTAATGCTCAAGTCATTAATTTGTGGGCTTTCCCACTCTTTCTTCCCTGAAAAAGATAACCAAAACCAAAACAGTATTAATTTGTAATAAAAAGTTTAATTAATTTTCTGAGTTGATCATTTGTTTTTTTTACTATGTTTTGGTGCTTTGACCATGAAAACTTTTTTACATAGTCAAATTTACCAGTCCTTTTTTTGTTTCTTGGCTTCTGGGTTATGTGTGTTAATTTAATTAGAAAGGCTTCTTTCACTCAGTGTTTTAAAAAGCAGGCACCTCTGCTTTCTCCTTGTAATTTATTTATCTATGTTACTTTTAAATGTTGGACCTATTAGGGACGTTTTGTGTTGAGAGTAATGTCACATTGTGACGTTGTCAGGGGTTGTGACATTGGTGTTCTCTTCCATTTCTTTTTTCTTTTCTTTTTAAAAGGGTGAATTACTTTTTATTTTTGGCTGCACTGTGCGGCATGTGGGATCTTAGTTCCCTGACCGAGGACTGAACCTGAACCCTCTGCATTAGAAGCACGGAGTTAACCACTGGACCACCAGGGAAGGGCCTCTTTTCCATTTTTAAAATTCCCTACATTTGTTTTAGTTTCATACTCTTGTAGTCAAATAAATTTGAGGCTCACTGACAGTCCTTGAGCTAGCTGTTCCATCTTTTACTGCTTGCACTTTGTCCTCTGGTGTTTTCTTCAGGAAGGAATGATGAGGACATAACCTCAGTGAGGCTAGGTATTCCTTTCTTTGCTTGAGGATCGTGTAGTTGTGGGCCCCCTGGGTCCTAGCGTTGAACGTTCTGTGGAGAGATCTGAGTTTAGCCTAAGTTCTGGTTCTCTGTTGTAAGTGACTGAATGTCTTTTGCTTGACTAGCCAAAGAGTTTCTTTTTTTCTCTCTTTCTTTGAAATACAATAATTTTACTACCTCTTATAGTTGACTCTTCTGTGTCAATTTTTCATGGGGCGTGTTGTAACCTTTCAGCATGTAGATTCAAGTCTTCTTACATATAAAATGTATCTTTTAGTATTTATTCTGCCCCTTATTCCAGTGTTCATCCTCAGGGATTGCAGTTGCATGTATGTCGGCTGTCCTTGTCTGTCTCACATTTGTCATTTTCTTGCTAATCACATTAAACTCTTCCCGTATTTTTTTTCCCACTTTGCTTGATTTTTCATTTCTAACCTTTATTACTTGTGCTTTTATCCATAGTTCTTCCTTGTGTTTCTCACCATTTTGCATGTATTTCTGTCATAGTTATTTTTTTCTTCTGCTTCTTTCCTGATCTCAACAATACAATTTCTTCAGAGACGTTCTTACTTCATTTTCTTGTAAATGCATGGGAAATAGTCACATTTTCCATCTATTCCAGTGGAAACTCTTTCCTGTAACTATCCTTTATCTGCCACTTGCTTTTTCTATGCCTGTTCTCTCTCTCTCTTTTTTTTTTTTTTTTTTTAATTACTTGTCATGGAAGTGGTGACTTTCTCCTATAACAGTTGTGGGGAGCTGTAAGTGAAGGAGCTGTGGGAGCCCAGACAGCTGGGAATTCCTCATGATCCTGGGATGTGTTTAAATTCATTTTGATTTCATTTCTCCCTCCTACCTAATAGGGCTAAGTGGTGTGGTTTTTCACAGTAAAGTGTCTCTCTTCCCCACCGCAGCCACAGGGGTAAACTGCCTGCCTCCTGCACGCAGACTTCTTCCTGGGTTTTCTCCCTTGGCCTTGCCCTGTTTCCACACCTGGCCCAGTGCCTGCCACATGGCACACATTGCGGCAGCACCCGGAGCCTTTAGGTTTGACACCTCAGAAATGCTTCTTCCCTTTGAGGATGATGCCTTTTCAGCTGTTTTTAACCTTCAGCCTCTGGTGCTTCTCTCTTTTCCCTCTCACATGGACCCCCATTGACACAGGCTTTCCACTAGTCTTTGGAAAGACTTTGGGGGTTTTAATGCTTAGTTTCACCAAAGGGAGCTGCTTTTGGATGACTTCCAATAAAATTGGAAAATATTGACTTTGTATTAACCAAAACAGTGGTCCTTCCAAGTGGAGGGCGAACTGTTCAAAAAAGATCTTAATGCAGTGGATAACCACAATGGTGTGGTCAGTCACCCAGAAATAGACATTCTGGAGTGTGAAATCAAGTGGGCTTTAGGAAGCATTGCTGTCAATAAAGCTAGTGGATGCAATGGAATTCCAGTAGAGCTATTCAAAACCC
Source organism: Budorcas taxicolor (assembly GCF_023091745.1). Taxonomy (NCBI): domain Eukaryota; kingdom Metazoa; phylum Chordata; class Mammalia; order Artiodactyla; family Bovidae; genus Budorcas; species Budorcas taxicolor. The sequence continues at coordinate 38,592,264 of NC_068914.1, read as the reverse complement.
TAGAAGATGATGCTGTCAAAGTGTTGCACTCAATATGTCAGCAAATCTTGAAGACCCATCAGTGGTCACAGGACAGGGAAAGGTCAATCCTCATCCCAGTTCCCGAGAAGGGCAGTACTAAAGAATGTGCTACCCATTGGACAGTTTCACTCATCTCCCATGCTAGTAAGGTCATGCTGAAAACCTTGCATGCTAGGCTTCAGCATTACATGAACCAAGAGCTTCCAGATATCCAATCTAGGTTTAGAAAAAACAGAGGAACCAGAGATCAAATTACCAACATTTTCTTGATTATAGATAAAGCAAGGGAATTCGAGAAAAACATCTATCTCTGTTTCATTGACTATGCTAAAGCCTTTGACTGTGTGGATCATAACAAACTGTGGAAAGCTCTTAAAGAGATGGAAATACCAGACCATCTTATCTGTCTCCTGAAAAACCTATATGTGGGTCAAGAAGCAACAGTTAGAACCCTGTATATAACAACTGATTGGTTCAGTATTGAGAAAGGAGTGCAACAGGGCTGTCTGTTGTCACCCTGTTTATTTAACCTATACTGGCTGGAGGAAGCACAAGTTGGAATCAAGACTGCTGGGAGAAATATCAGTAACCTCAGATATGCAGATGACACCACCCTAATGGCAGAAAGTGAAGAAGAACTAAAGAGCCTCTTGATGAAAGTGAAAGAGGAGAGTGAAAAATTGGCTTAAAGCTCAATATTCAGAAAACTAAGATCATGGCATCTGGTCCCATCACTTCATGGCAAATAGATGGGGAAACAGTGGCTGACTTTATTTTTCTGGGCTTCAGAATCACTGCAGATGGTGATTGCAGCCATGAAATTAAAAGACGCTTACTCCTTGGAAGGAAAGTAATGATCAACCTAGACAACATACTAAAAAGCAGAGACATTACTTTGCCAACAAAGGTCCATCTAGTCAAGGCTATGGTTTTTCCAGTGGTCATGTATGGATGTGAGAGTTGGACTATAAAGAAAGCTGGGCACCGAAGAATTGATGCTTTTGAACTGTGGTGTTGGAGAAGACTCTTGAGAGTCCCTTGGACTGCAAGGAGATCCAGCCAGTCCATCCTAAAGAAGATCAGTCTTGGGTGTTCATTGGAAGAACTGATGTTGAAGCTGAAATTCCAATTCTTTAGCCACTTGATGAGAAGAGCTGACTCATTTGAAAAGACCCTGATGCTGGGAAAGATTGAGGGCAGGAGTAGAAGGGGACGATGAGGATGAGATGGTTGGATGGCATCACCGACTCAATGGACTCGAGTCTGAGTGAACTCTAGGAGTTGGTGATGGGCAGGGAGGCCTGGCATGCTGTGGTTCATGGGGTCGCAAAGAGTTGGACATGACTGAGCGACTGAACTGAACTGAGCACATCATGAGAAATGCTGGGCTGGATGAGTTACAAGCTGGAATCAAGATAGGCGGGAGAAACATCAACAACCTCAGATATGCGGATGATACCACTCTAATGGCAGAAAGTGAAGAGGAACTAAAGAACCTCTTGATGAGGCTGAAGAAGGAGAGTGAAAAAGCCGGCTTAAAACTGAATATTAAGAAAACTAAGATCGTGGCATCTGGCCCCATTAGTTCATGACAAATAGAAGGGCAAAGGTGGAAGCAGTGACATGTTTCCTCTTCTTGGCTCTGCAATCACTGCGGTTGGTGACTGCAGCCATGAGATCAGAAGACAATTGCTTCTTGGCAGGAAAGGTATGACAGACCTAGGCAGTGTTTTAAAAAGCGGAGACATCACTCTGCTGACAAAGGTCTGTATAGTCAAGGCTGTGGTCTTCCCAGTGGTCATGTACAGTTGTGAGGGCAGGACCACAAAGAAGGCAGAAGGCCAAAGAATCGATGCCTTTGAACTGTGGTGCTAGAGAAGACTCCTGAGGGTCCCTTGGACAGCAAAGAGATCAAACCAGTCAGTTGTAAAGAAATCAACCCTGAATACTCATTGGAAAGACTGATGCTGAAGCTGAAGCTGTGATATTTTTGTCATCTGATGTGAAGAGCTGACTGACTGAAAAAGTTCCTGATGCTGGGAAAGACTGAGGGCTGAAGAAGAAGAGGGCATCAGAGGATGAGATGGCTGAGTGGTACCACCGATGCAATGAACATGAACTTGGGCAAACTCTGGGATATGGTGAGGAACAAGGAGGCCTGGTGTCCTGCAGTCCATGGGGTCTCAAAGAGTTGGACACGACTGGGTAACTGAACAACAACAAGTGGAGGGCTTTGCCCTTTAGCCCGTGATGATGGATAGCTGTTAGAATTCTTGAATAGTGAAACAAAATGGAGGAAAAGCCTAAGGAGTAACATCATGGATGGATTGCAGAGGATCAGTTCAAATTAAGAAGTATTAGAGCCTGGGCAAGAACCCTGAAATCTAAGGTACCAACCAGGTGTGAAACAACAATGGGCTGAACTGAACCAGCGATGATAGAATTGCCAAGGAAAGAAAAATACAAGAAATGGTGAGATGGAAACATCAATAATCCTTGGATGGTATATTAGATTTGATGGGGAAGGATAAGTTAAGAATGATTTCAAGTTTGAAACTGAGAAGTAGAATAAATCAGTCTGTGGACTGATCGTTGGGATTTCACTGAGACTCAGTACTTTTGATAAAACAAATAAGATTACCCTCTGAGAGTGAACTGAATGTCAACACAAAAGTAATGGTCGTGGAGCTGTACAGTCACCTTAAGATGATAGATTGGAGAGACACAGATGCCCTTCAGTTGCATTCCAGAGGAGTGGAGTCTTGGTGGACCACCCATCATGGCTCCGTTGGCATAGCCATCCTTGTGGAGGATGTTGATGCCCTGTGCTGCCTTGGCTGATGGGATCTGTATCCACAGGAGGGAGATTTAGGAGCCAGGTGACACCTGCACAAATCCAGGTGATAAGGAATCCATGAGGTTTCACAGGCTAGGAAGAGAGAGAAAATCAGCAACTAAAGATAGCTCTTTTTGAAGCAATGATATTTACAGAATGATAGGAAGAAGAGTACCTGGATCAGAACCAAATCAGAGAGTCAGGAACAGTATTAGAAAGGTGCAGCATCCAAAAGGAAAAGAGTACAAACAACCTGAGCCACAATCATGATAGGTGATAAGCCCATTATATTTCTTCAGTGCTAGGCTTCGTCTGAATGCAGCTCCAAAGCTGAAGCTTCTTTTAAAGAAAGACTCTGAAATTCCAACAACATAAGTTGTGCCAGAAAGAAGTAGGGGCAGGGACCGGATAGTAAGCCCTTCCCTACATCATGCAGAAGTTAGGTCAGAGGAAGAGAGTATCAGGGAAGAGGTAGAAGAAGTTTCAGAAAACTGATGGTCAGCCTTTGTGGCTGACCTGTCTTTGCGCTCATCTCACACGCTAGTAAAGTAATGCTCAAAATTCTCCAAGCCAGGCTTCAGCAATATGTGAACCATGAACTTCCAGATGTTCAAGCTGGTTTTAGAAAAGGCAGAGGAACAAGAGATCAAATTACCAACATCCGCTGGATCATGGAAAAAGCAAGAGAGTTCCAGAAAAACATCTATTTCTGCTTTATTGACTATGCCAAAGCCTTTGACTGTGTGGATCACAATAATCTGTGGAAAATTCTGAAAGAGATGGGAATACCAGACTACCTGACCTGCCTCTTGAGAAACCTATATGCAGGTCAGGAAGCCACAGTTAGAACTGGACATGGAACAACAGACTGGTTCCAAATAGGAAGAGGAGTATGTCAAGGCTGTATGTTGTCACCCTGCTTTTTTAACTTATATGCAGAGTACATCATGAGAAACACTGGCTGGAAGAAGCACAAGCTGTAATCAAGATTGCCGGGAGAAATATCAATAACATCAGATATGCAGATAACACCACCCTTATGGCAGAAAGTGAAGAGGAACTAAAAAGCCTCTTGATGAAAGTGAAAGAGGAGAGTGAAAAAGTTGGCTTAAAGCTCAACATTCAGGAAACGAAGATCATGGCATCTGGTCCCATCACTTCATGGGAAATAGATGGGGAAACAGTGGAAACAGTGTCAGACTTTATTTTTGGGGGCTCCAAAATCACTGCAGGTGGTGATTGCAGCCATGAAATTAAAAGACGCTTACTCCTTGGAAGGAAAGTTATGACCAACCTAGACAGCATATTCAAAAGCAGAGACATTACTTTGCCAACAAAGGTCCGTCTAGTCAAGGCTATAGTTTTCCCAGTGGTCATGTATGGATGCGAGAGTTGGACTGTGAAGAAAGCTGAGCGCCGAAGAATTGATGCTTTTGAACTGTGGTGTTGGAGAAGACTCCTGAGAGTCCCTTGAACAGCAAGGAGATCCAACCCGTCCATTCTAAAGGAGATCAGTCCTGGGTATTCATTGGAAAGACTGATGCTAAAGCTGAAACTCCAATACTTTGGCCACCTCATGGGAAGAGTTGATTCATTGGAAAAGACTCTGATGCTGGGAGGGATTGAGGGCAGAAAGAGAAGGGGACGACAGAGGATGAGATGGCTGGATGGCATCACTTACTCGATGGACATGAGTTTGAGTGAACTCCGGGAGTTGGTGATGGACAGGGAGGCCTGGCGTGCTGTGATTCATGGGGTCGCAAAGAGTCAGACACTACTGAGTGACTGAACTGAACTGAACTGTCTTTTTTACATTACTGGCAAGCAATGCAATCTCTAAGCATCTTTTGTAGCTTAAGGTGGCCGCCGTTGTTTTGGGTAATGAAATAAATATTCACGGAAATGCCTGGGAAAGGAGTCCCTTACTGAATAAAAAGAAGCCTTTCTTAGAGAAAGTGCTGTGTGTCCTTTGGCCTCCCACCTCTGCCCTGCTGAGATCTGAATGCACTGCAGTAACCTTCTTGCAACTATGAGGATGAAAGCTCACTGGGAACGATGTAGACCAGGAAGGTGGAAGCAGTCTGGGTCTTGGCTGATATTTGTAGACAGTCAGACCAGCCTGAGACCGTGAATCTCCAACCTTCTCCCTACCTGAGAACAATCGACCACATCTGTTTCAGTCAGTGTTGGCTGGCTTTCTGTAATTTGCAACTGAATTCGCTTTTAACTGAGACAGATATCCTGTGCTCAATTGCAGGAAGAAAGATTTAAGTTCAGTCAAGAAGGCCTTTCTGTTGACTGGGGTACTTCAACCATGAGATGGACTTCCTTTATCTTTTGCTCTGAAACAGCTCTTCCTTCCTGTAACTCCCGCCTTGTACCCTTACTGGGTGAGTGTCCCCTGCAGCTGCTATCTGTTCAGCCAGGTCAGAAACGAGGAGTCAACCTTGCTTCATCCTCCTACAACTCATGTATCTAATTGGTGGAGAACTTAGGTTGAATTATGTCTGTAACGTTTGCAGGGTTGTGAGGGAACATATACACGTGACGATGACATATATGAAGTATGTGACATTATTTTCATGTCACCACATTGTCCCCTTTCTTGCTGCCTTGGTCCAGGCTCTTGCCATCTCTGTGTGTACAACTAAAGGGTATTTCTTACTGTCTCCCAGCCTCTAACCCTTCACGTTAATGTTAAGTGACTACCTATAATGCATGTCTGTTCCAGTTACATCTCTACTTAAAAATCCCACAGAGTATGTCTCTACAACCCAAACCCTTAAGTTGGTTTAAAAGTTAAAAGTTGAGTATAACTTTTCCTATTGCCCTGAAATTGGTGACAGAGTCCATACTTTAAACAAAGTCAGTAAACACTGGGACCAGAACACCCCACTCGCCCACATGCAAGCAACCCGGTGTCACTAAAGAAGCAACAGAAATGGCCTTGCTACAATTGCATCCCCTGCCACCAACTCCAGTTATACAGAGAGAGGACCAGGCTGTGCCTTTTGGATGCAGCTGTTATTGGCTGGGGGAAGGACGGTGTTTGTGCTGAGACTTCCCTCTCCTCCTTGGGTTCTTCCTCTCTGTCGATGCCAGAGAGGAGAGAAGTGCCAGTAGAAGAGGAAGGTGGACATCTACTTTTGCGCTGGGCCAATTTGAGCAGGAAAAAGAGTTAGAAAGATGTGGCAGGGAGAGAGGGCAGTAGGGAGCGGCCCCCATGCACCATTAGTGTAGCTGATGATGTGTGAGTTTTCCTTGGAAGGTCAGTAGACATGAGACCTCTTGCCAGGACCCCACCCAAGAGGCTGCTTGCCAGGGAGGAGACTCCGGCAGTAAGCAGCTGTGGATGAAATGCCTGGGAGGATGGAGCATGGAAGAGATGGAACAGAAGCCTTAACTTCCCCATAAGGGATATATGTAGTTGCTGGGAACCCCACCCAGGCACCCCACTGCAGAGGTAGCATGTGGATGGCTTTCACTTATCCATGTGGCTAACCAAGAATGGGTGACAATGGTCCCCAGTTGAATGAAAGGACCTGTGTGAAGGACCAGGAGGCTCAGAGAGTCAGGGGGAGGGGTGTAAGAGAGCCCCCATCCCCACTCCAAGACTTCCAGTCCACAGTCTAGCCTCCTGAGGGGGTAGAGACTGTATCAGGTATGACATTGGAGTTTAAAGCTGGACTAGTACTGGGTGTTCGTTGGAAGGACTAATGTTGAGGCTGAAACTCCAATACTTTGGCCACCTGATGCGAAGAGCTGACTCATTGGAAAAGACCCTGATGCTGGGAAAGATTGAGGGCAGGAGGAGAAGGGGACGACAGGATGAGATGGTTGGATGGCATCATTGATTCGATGGACATGGGTTTGGGGGGTCTCCAGGAGTGGGTGATGGACAGGGAGGCCTGGCGTGCTGCAGTTCATGGGGTCGCAAAGAGTCGGACACGACGGAGTGACTGGACTGAACTGAACTGAACTGAGTACACTAGTACCCTAATTAAGAGAGTTGTTGTTGTTCAGTCACTGAGTCGTGCCCTACTTTTTGTGACCGCATGGAATGCAGCTCACCAGGCCCCTCTGTCCTCCACTGTCTCCCAGAGTTTGCTCAAATTCATGTCCACTGAGTCTGTGATGCTATCTAACCATCTCATCCTCTGCCGTCCCCTTCTCCTTTTGCCTTCAGTCTTTCGCAGCATCAAGGTCTTTTCCAATGAGTTGGTTCTTCGCATCAGGTGGCCAAAGTATTGGAGCTTCTGCATCAGTCTTTATCAGACTTAACTTTCACACATCCACAGCTGAGCGTCATTTCTGCTTTGTCCAAACCACTTCATTTTTTTCTGGAGCTATTAGTAATTGCCCTCTGCTCTTCCCCAGTACCGTACTGGACACCTTCTAACCTGCTCTTCTTCTGTTGTCCTATCTTTTTGCCTTTTTATGCTGTTTATGGGGTTCCTGTGATAAGAATACTGGAGTGGCTTGCCATGTCTTCCTCCATTGGACCATGTTTTGTTAGAACTGTTTACTATGACCCATCTGTCTTGGGTGGCCCTTCAAGGCTTGGCTCATAGCTTCACTGAGTTATGTAAGCCCCTTTGACATGACAAGACTGTGATCTGGGAAGGGGAATTAAAGGAGGCTGAGGGTAGAGGAAGATTAGGCCCATAGCTACGAGTGGCAGGTGGAAGAGGAACCACTGTGTCTTCAGTCCACTAGCTGATGTTCTCTGTCCTGCTGGATCTGGACTTGTCCCCCTCTGGCCTCATCCTTTGCTTCTTTCAGGATACCTTGACCCCATGGACTGTAGCCTGACCAGGCTCCTCTGTCCATGGAGATTTTCCAGGCAAGAATACTGGAGTGGGTTGCCATTTCCTCCTCCAGGGGATCTTCCCAACCCAGGGATCGAACCCGGTTCTCCTGCACTGCAGGCAGATGCTTTACTGTTCGAGCCACCAGGGAAATTGATACTTTATATTCTAGCCTTACTAAATAGTGTGAAGTGTTCTAGGCATTTCTGTTATCTATTTCTGTATAGCAAACCACGTCTAAGTTATGTGGCGTGAAAGCAACCACCATTTGATCAGTTCATGGCTTACAGGCTGCCTGAGCTCTGCTGAGCAGTTCTTCTGCTGGTAGTTCTCGAGTCTTGTGGTTGTGGTCAGGTGGCAGCTAGGGAGCTGGGGAGACCGGATCTCTTCTAGTTTTGGGACCTTTCACTCCATGTGACCTTTTCATGGAGCTTCTCCATGTGGTTACTCCAGTATCCCAAAGGAGAAAATAGAAGCTACCTCTTAGAGGCTAGCTCAGGATGGGCACAGCATCCCTGCTGCTGAACTCCTCACACTGAAGACTCTACTATTGTATGTTTCTGATTTTTGGCTTGTGATGATCCTTCTAAGCGATACATCCTATCTGGTCCCTGAGTCTGCTCTGAATAACATGTATCAACTCAGTTCGGGTCTGATAACCTCTTGTGCCCTGAACGTAGATTTTGTTTCCTTGCCACTTTCTTCCTGATTAGACTATTATCTCCCAGATGTCCTGAATTTCTCACTCTGGTTTCGTTAGTGCTAGCAAGAGGGACTAGTGGACTTACTGCAGGCAGGTAATAGGTGTTTGTTGATTGAATGAGTGAGTGAACTCATTCATACCTTTGAGGACTATTCCAGTAGGGGAGACATGACCATCATAAGGACTTAATTAATTAATTTATTTTTGGTTGTGCTGGGTCTTTGTTGTTGCACGTGGGCTTTCTCTGGATGTGGTAAGTGGTGGGGGTGGGGGTGGGGGGATGCCACTCTTCTTTGCAGTGCTCAGACTTCTCATTGCGGTAGCTTGTCTTGTTGCCAAGCACGGGCTCTAGGATGTTGGGCAGGTTTCAGTAGTTGGGTCTCCTGGTTTCTAGAGCTTGGGCTCTAGTTGTGGTGCACCAGTTTAGTTACTCCGAAGCAATATGGGATCTTCTTGGGCTAGGAACCTGTGTCTCCTGCACTGGCAAGTGGATTCTTAAAAACTACACTATCAGGGAAGTCCCCATCAAAGGATTTTTGTATGACATACTTCTGCATTTTTGGTCAAGTGACACTTGAGGTCCTTTCCAACTTAAAGATTTTGTGCATCTTGGTTAAAAAAGAGTTTCAAAGCAAGAGTGAGACAGTCTAATACATACGATAATGCATGAGGGTATTTTTAAAATTACAGAAAGCAAAGTGTTCTGTGATTGTTAATTTCATTATACCCATTGATAGCTGTATCCCAGGGTATAAGTCCAAGGTTACCCCAGAATGTTTGGAGAGGAGAGAGTTAAAGATTAGTTCCAAGTTACAAAATATAAAATAAGAAAATGCACGCAAGTTCTTTCAAACTCACTCACGTTTTACTTGACCTTTGAAGACTCAACAACACATGAGTTACTGCCCTAGCCCTTACCCTTTTTTCCATGGTAGAAAATAGAAAAACATTTCAAACAACTGTTTATATTATTTTTTTACTTCTGAACTGTGGATATGATCAGGTACCTCCAAAATGAATAAAAACAATGAAAAAAAAAAACCTTTGCTTCCCACGGGAACATGGTTTACTTTCCATTTGCTAAACATCCCTAGAGGCTATTATAAAATTGTACACATTTGAATGATTTTTAATGGCATAAACGTTACTCTTATTTTCTAATGCCTTATTCCCCAGTATGAAGTATTTATGCATACTTAAATATATATGGTATACAGTAGTTATACATCAGTTTCTTATCACTTGTTCAGTTTGTTTTTTTTTTTTTAAAGAAGGCAGCTTAGTGTTATCAGCAGTTCCAGCATTGGATGGTTTGACAGCAAGATATTTCAGAATACTTAAGGACTTTTTGCCTGCAGCTAAGAAGAAAAGGAAAAAAAAAAAACAAAAACGCAATAAGTACACATAATGGAAATCTCTCCCCAATGGCCTTTTCATTTCCTCTCAGCCCAGGGGAAAGTATTTGACTGGGGAGCAGAAATAGGGAGGGTTTGCAGCCAGCAGTATTAAAGGGCAAGAAAAGATATAATTTTTTTCAGTAACAGGTCACCCTGGGGAACTAATGGTGATTTGATTGCTCTAAGTACGATGAGTGTCAGTCAGATTTTAAGACTAAATGAGCAGAAAAACTGTGAGCTTTGAAAGTTTCTTGGAATGATGGAACTTTATTGCTGGAGGAGACCCGACAGATGGATCTTTCTCGTGTTCAGTGACTCCACAAGCGTTGTTTTGTTGGTGATGGGGCTAGAACCACGCTTCTCACCTGTGCTTACATCTTGCAGTCACCTGGGAGTTCCAAGGCCTAGATCCACCTCAGACAATCTGATTAAATTTGTCAGGGGGTGACCTGCACACTAGGACCTCACCGCCAACCTTTTTTTGCAGTTTGGTTTTCCAACATGGTCCATTCCGTGCAGGATTTTGTGGCTGGTGGGATGTATGTTTTTTCCCTTCGTACAGACACTTGTTGGCTTCCATATCCCACTTTCTTTCTTTCTTTTTTGATTGATTTGATTTCTATATCCATTGTGAAATAAAACCTCAAAAAATACCACATTCATTTTATAATATATTTATTTCCTAATAATATAAATGACTTGCCTATTTTGTGATCTATGCGGAGAAATTCTGTTTTGTTTGAGAGTTCCCTTACAACGCCAAAAATACTTCATAGTTGTTAACATCTATGATGTTAACATCATCTATGATGATTCAGTTAACATCATTCCTACCATAACAAAAGCAATTTAAGTGTTACAGAAAATATTCTGTTTAGCACAAATCTGATTATAGACTGATCACTGAGGTTGTAGAGAGAGGACTTTCAATAACTCATTCATTCAGAAACACTGGGGGTCTGTAATGTGTCAGGTGTTGTGCTAAGTACACATAAGCTTACTACCAATGACACCCATGGGCTGGATGGGGAAGAGAGATGCAAAATTTCATTTCAGAGATGAAACTCAGTTGAGTCCGTATCCCATTTTCTTCTTCTTACAGATTCACCTCGTGGTCTCAGGCCTGAACAAGATGGTCAAAATTGAGATCACAGTCAGTCTTTCTGGGTGTGGGTCCCCTACTCATATCAGCCTGTGTATCTGGCGTACTAATTGGTCCCTGCAGCTTGAGTGAGGCCATGTCCGCTGGCTCTCCTGTCCTCACTTGTGTGAACAGCCATAACTTCTCCCTACTTTCCCCTCACTTGTGACCTTTCCAGGAGATGACAGGGTGCAAAAGCTCCTCTGTGATCTTCAGGTGAGGCAGTTAAACTCCTGTCTTTTTTTTCCTTTATATTCTGATATAGAGGACCACTTTTCTCCCCAGGCAAATAACCTCATGTCACTCTAAAACCCAGAATTTAGAGTTGGAAAGGACTTTGAAGGTTATTGGTTTCTTGCTGGCTGAAGTCCTCTCTCTTTATGCCTGGCAGATGGCTCTGCAGGTTGGACTTGGATGCCCACAGGGAGAGAAGTCGTTTCTCCCACCCCAGCTCATTCAGCTGTGGATGATGCTAGTTATCAGTGTTCCTTCCTAGGTTAGATCATTTCTCACGTTATCCTGGCAGATTCTCCCTGGTATCAATTTCACTTGGTGTCCTAGTTCACTCTCTCCTGGGGGAAGGCAGGCGTGGAGGAGTGACCGGAACAGAGGCCTCCTGCTGGCATCCCCTTAAGGCATGGCTTACACTGGGCTGATTGACAAGCTGTAAGTTCCTTTGACCTTGACATTTAGTACAGTAAGTCCCCTACGTATGAACGAGTTCTATTCCAACAGTGTATTCATAAGTCGAATTTGTTTATAAGTTCAATGAACTTAGCCTAGGTATCCAGCTAACACAATTGGCTACATAGCATTGTTCTGTAATAGGCTTGGGAAGATCTCCTAGAGTAGGAAATGACAACCCATTCCAGTATCTTGTCTGGAAAATTCCATGGGTAGAGGGATCTGGCTGTCTATAGTACATGGAGTTGCAAAGAGTCAGACAGGGCTAAGTACACGCTCATAATAGATTTATATTTTTCATACAAATAATACATTAAAAAACACAAAAAATAAAGAAAACATTTTTAATCTTAGTACAGTACCTTGGACAGCACAGTAGTACAGTACAATAGCTGGCATACAGGGGTGGGCATTGAGTGAATAAGCAAGAATAGTTACTGCCTGGAGGAGGGAGATGAGGTGGAAGATGGTAGAGCTGAAGGACAGTCAGCAGTAGGCGATGGAGAGCAAGCTGCAGCTTCACTCGTGCCTGACATTGATGGCACAGGCTCTGGTTCCTTGCTAGATTCAATGCCATCTATTGTCTTGAAAAAACAATCCAGTGACGTGTGTTCGCATCTTTGAAAGTTCGCAACCTGAGGGTTCGTAGGTAGGGGACTCAGTGCAACTCCTGTTCTCCATCTGTCTGGCCTGGGAGTAACAGCTACTTCCTATCCCAGGCCTGGGATGCTAGGTTGTTGGAGGGAGACCTGTGCCCATCAGGGCCTCCACCTGCCTGTATCCTGGACCAGAGTGAGATTTTAAATGGTTGTATTATTATTGCTTATCCATGGTCTTATTGCTGGAAATTTAGTGTTTTTCCTCTCCAGTGCTCTTACGGTATCAGTAGCATTGTGTTCAATATCCATGCCCATGAATCTTTGGGAATTTTTTTGGGGGGGCGGAGGGGAATGTGTTTATTGAGTTCCTGCTGAGCCTGAAGCTGCTGATGAGTTATTAGCAAAGAGTTTGTAGTGAAATGAATTGAGCCCTTTGGTAGTTTCTACAGAGGGTCAGATTTGGTATTTTACCCTGTACATCTGTTTGTGTATATTTTCTACCTTGAGGAGTTGCTTCTTTTGACATTTCACAGACAACGCAGCCCTTCATTACTGAAGAAGGCGACACTGACAAAAATTCATCCTTGAGCATACAGCAGTTAACATCTCAGACAGAACCCAAACATCACATTTTCAAGATGTTCTCAGACCTCTCCAGCTCATTCCTTTTCATACTTGAGCCTTGTGGCTAAGGCCCTGGAAGAGGAATATTGCATCTGGGGGCCTGGCAGTGACGAATTCATCACCAGTGCTCTCACAGGCCTCATAACAGAGAATGCTATGACTTGCATAGCAAAGTAGCTCAGCATTTCAAAAGAGTTACAGTGACTTTTGTGCATAACTGCAGTCTCTTCCAGCAGTGATGGGGATGTCTGTAATCCTCAGCTGTAAGCCCCCCTGGGGCAGAGAGACAGATATTAGGCAGATGGCATTTCTAGTTCTCTGTGGCCATCTCCACTTTTGCTCTTGCAAACTTGCATTGGTATCATTGGGACTTCACTCTTTACATCTGTTTTAAAAATCTTAGAAAAATTTTTTAAATGTTTTGGCCATGTGGCTTCTTAGATCCCCAGCCAGAGATTGAACCCATGCTCCTACATTGGAAGTGCAAAGTCTTAGCCACTGGACCACCAGGGAAGTTCCTTTCTCCACATCTTAAGTGATGGACAACTCAGCTCATAACAGTGGCTTTCACGTACTTGACCCACTTCGCCACCCTCTCTCTCCCCAGTGTGGAGAGTCTTTTGCGATGGTGAGGGTTTCTGCCGCCTGCTTGGGCACCTTTTAATTCAGGTCAGCTTTTATCATGGGAGGCTGCCAGAAAAAGCCTAGAGTTTCATAGGCTAACATAGGCACCTTGCAAAGCTATCTGGCTTTATAGGTCTGGGAGGTGACAGTCTTATTTATCATGCTAGTGACTAACCTAGATCCCTGTCAGAGCATCTTCCTGCGAGGCTTTAAGTCAGTCATTTACGGTAACCCAGTAGCTGGTGTTCAGTTGCTCAGTCGTGTCCACCTCTTTGTGGCCCCATTGACTGCAGCACACCAGGCTTCCCTGTCCTTCACTATCTTCTGGAGTTTGCTCAAACTCATGTCCATTGAGTCGGTGATGCCATTCAACCATTTCATCTTCTTTCACCCCTTTCTCTTCCTGCCCTTGATCTTTCCCAGCATCAGGTGTCTAAAGTGTTGGAGCTTCAGCATCAGTCCTTCCAATGAATATTTGTGGTTGATTTTCTTTAGGATTGACTGGTTTGATCTCCTTGCAGTCCAAGGGGTTCTCTCAAGAGTCTTCTCTAGCACCACAGTTCAAAAGCATTAGTTCTTAAGTGCTCAGCCTTCTTTATGGTCCAACTCTCATATCCATACATGACTACTGGAAAAATCACAGCTTTGACAATAAGGACCTTTGTCAGCGAGGTGATGTTTCTGCTTTTTAATACGCTGTCTAGGTTCATCATCACTTTTCTTCCAAGGAGCAAGTATTTTCTAATTTCATGGCTGCAGTCACCTTCCACAGTGATTTTGGAGCCCAAGAAAATAAAGTCTGTCACCATTTCCATTTTTTCCCCATCTATTTGCTGTGAAGTAATCGGACTGGATGCCATGATCTTAGTTTTTTGAATGTTGAGTTTTAAGCCAGCTTTTTCCACTCTCTTTCATCTTCATCAAAAGGCTCTTTAGTTCCTCTTTGCCTTCTGCCTTTAGGTGGTGTCATCTGCATATCTAAGGTTATTGACATTTCTCTCAGCAGTCTTGATTCTAGCTTATGAGTGATAGAACCCAGCTTTTCACATGATGTATTCATGGGCATTTCTGCATACTTTAACATGTAGAGATGTTATTCTAATATGTATAGCACCTAACACTCTGCATATAAGTTAAATAAGCAGGGCAACAATATACAGCCTTGATGCACTCCTCTCCCAGTTTGGAACCAGTCCATTGTGCCATGTCTGATTGTAACTGTTGCTTCATGCCCTGCATACAGATTTCTCAGAAATACCTTATATTTGGACTAGAGTTTGCTTTCTAGATCAGCTTCAGACAGTCTGGATTTGAAACCTCATTTCTTCTGAAATCAGATTGGCTAATATCTGAGTGAACCTGAACCCCAGGTATGGACTTCGCTACCGAGGCTTTGCCCATGACCCAGAGCAGGTTGAAAGAACTGCCATCATTTCTGAAGAGCTCATGGACTTCCCTGGTGGTCTAGTGGCTAAGGCTCCGCACTCCTAATGCAGGCGATCCGGGTTGGATCCCTGGTCAGGGAACTAGATCCCACATGCTGCAGTTAATATCCTGCGTACCTAGCACAACCAAATAAATAAGTAAAAGAATTCAGCACAAGCTAATGCCACTGTCTGTATAAATACTGCAGTTAGAACTTTTCGAAGTGTTCCTGGACACATCCGCATCTCTAAAACCTCCTAACATTCCAAGATGTTCCCCCACCCAACCCTAGCTTTCACATCCAGCAAACTAGGCTCCAGCTCTGTGAGCGGAGAGATTTGCCTTGGACCACACTTGGACCACTGTGAACTCTTTAATGTTTTGTTAAAGGGTGGAAATCATCTTTTTCATCTCCCACTAGTCAGGAGGCAGATGTGGGATGTGGCCTGAAACAGGCACATGATTCTTAGAAGCTGCCACTGGCTGTTCTTTCTGAAGTAGCCAGAAGTTGAATGAAGGCTCTGGTCCACGTGTTCATTCATCCAAAAGTACTCACTGGAGCCTAAGTGCTAGGCATGTTGGCAACACTGAGGACCTGATCGTGCATGAGGCAACGTGGAGTGAGTCCAATGACAGATGGTAATGTAAATAAGGGAGGATTTTGCTTCCAGGACCAAGGGCAGTGCTGTGTGGGAAGCAGAGCAGAGTAATGAGACTAACCAGAGTCCTGCTTTGGCTCCTGTGTTCAGAGAAGCATGTCCAAGGAGCTGACGTTCAAGTCGAAACCTGGACGATGAGCAAAGCCAGCTGGACCAAGGGTTAGAGGACGTGTTCCAGACAGAGGGACCAACACGTGAAACAGCTGCACAAGGGAGAGCTGCATGATGCGATCCTGATGTTGGGCCTTGTTCTGTGCTCGTGAGCTCCTCCCAGCCTGGTTGCCACCATAGCTTGTCCTGCCTTTGCTCCGACCATGATGTTCCCCCAGTGAGGATATGATAACCCTCCACTGCCGTGGAGAATTCAGAGGACCATGCCATCATTAGAGTGGCTTAGAGTACACCACTCTATTGTACAAATGAAAGGAAATTGATCTGCCACCAAGATTTTTATTAGTAAAATTGTCCCCAGCCCTCTACTACTCTGTCACCAGACTGATATTGCTGTTGGACTCTGAACACTGGGGGCCTGAAGAAATAGAATACTGAGACTGGAGTTGTTTTTGATAAGATCTTTATCTACAATCTGATTTCTTTTAAACTCCTAATTCAGACTCTAAGCCTGGGGTCCTTGTGAAACTATGCAACTAAAGAAGTTTTCCAAGAGCTCATAATTTTAGTAAATGCTGGCTGTTCAAAAATGTGACTCAAAGACAGAAGACACTAAAGATATATTCTTTAGTGTGGTTACTTGTACTTGGAATCTGCATTAAGATGTTTAAGCAACTTTGTAAGCTTACAGCTTGAGGGCTGAGCACCTTATTCTTCCCTTCTGGTTCTCACCCCTTCATCCCGTCCCTTCCCTTCACCCTGGATGAGAACTGTGTCTGGCTTCTAACCAGTACAGTGCGGCAGACATGATGCGCTCTTGCTCCTGTGGTTATGTTACATTATATAAGGCTCTCCTAGTCTGTTTTGCTAGCAGACACTGGAGAGGCTCTCCTTGCTGATGTGATGAAGCAAGGGCTCATATTGAGAAGCGCACATGACAAGAAACCACAGGTGACCTCTAGGAGTCGAGGACAGCCTCCTACCAGGTACAACCTCAAGGAAATAAAATCTACCTGTAACCAGAGTGAGCTTGGGAGTGGATTCTCATCCAGCCGGGTCTTCAGATGAGAACACAGCCCTTCATACCAGATTGATTACCACAGAAGATTCCTTTCAGCTGTGTCCAGATTCCTGACCCATAGAACCGTGCTAAGAAATGTGTAAATCTTTAACTCTGTGTTAATTTGTTATGTAGTAGCAGGAAAAGATGGGAAGTTTTCTTTTTTTTCTCCCCTATCATTTAAAAAATATTTATTTGGCTGCACTGGATCTTAGTTGTGGCACACAGGATGTTTTTTTGGTTGTGGCCTGTGGGATCTTAGTTCCCTGACTAGGGATAGAACCTGGAATTGGGAGTGCAGAGTCTTAGCCACTGTACCTCCAGGGAAGTCCCAGATGGTGAAGTTTTCAATAAGCAGAAATGGATCTGGACTCTGTCAGATCTAATCTGGATGGGGAAGCCCACTTACTATCAGTTCTTGGCCAGCTAAATAGCCTCAAGAATGTCCACTTCAGTAAATTCTAACAGTTCTTTGAAAAAGTAGAGAAATAAAAGTAGAGAAACAATTTCCGGGGCTCTTAGAACCAGAAATCCATTCAAAGAATGACTTTAGTGTTTCCTAAGTCATAGAAAACCTTCCTCTTCTCACATGCTAATTTTGCTAAGGGTCAAATACAGGTTTATGGGGGTGGTTCTCAGAATTTGGTAGAAAAGCAAAGGAAACTCATGATTGTTTTTCAGTTCCTTTGTTTTCTTTGGAGAGAAATCATCAAGGCAGGCCTAGATTAAGCAAGTATCAACAGACCCTCCAGCCCTGTATGATGTAGTGTGGAATTGGCTTTCCTGGATTAAAAGCTCCTTTCCATCAGTAGAATTTACCTAGGGCAGTGACTCAGCTTTCCGGTCTATACTTTCAAAGTAGAGTTGCTAACTTTAGCACATAAACATATAGGACACCCAGGTGTATTTGAATTTCAGATCAACAATAAATCATGTCTTAGTATAATTTTGTGTCAGATATTTCATGACACATCCTTATTCTGAAAAAAAAAATTGTTGATCTAAAATTCAAATTTTGCCAAGCATCTTATATATGATATGGCAATCCTATTGTAAAGGCATTTCATTTGAAATTCAGAGCCCTGCCTCAGAAATATATTTTAGGCACTCTTTTAGAAGCACCATTCCATTTTAAAGGCTGCTGTAAAAAATGAAACAGGATCATTGGTAAGGAATTCTAGGCATCCATATGTAGATTGAATTTTGTTATATTAGATAAAACAATAATTTTTTAGATAGACTACTTGACTAATGGAGTATCCTGAATGTTAACAGTTGGGAAGCTCACAATACTTGTTCCTCAATCTTTGTTTCCAGAAGAAGAAAATGTAAAATTTGACATTAAACTTCAGTATGTGTATTACCGCATTCTTTACAATATGGGAACCTTATTTTAATGATCATGTTTATGGTAATCCATTAATGTGATAGCATCTCAGGAGCAGAGACACTATAGAACCCAAGCAAAAGAAATTTTATACTAGAAACGTCATGCAGGGTGACTTTTCATTAAAATAATTCTTTTCCAAGCAAATTTAAGTGAGTCTGAAAAACTAGCCCATGCCTCCATAAGTTTTTCTGCTCTGGAGTATTGAAAGGCTCTGCTCTGGAGTATTTATTTATTTTGAAGCCTGAAATAGGTTTAATTACTATTGAAAAAAAACAAGTTCTCTGATGTTTTAATGTTAAATTATGTCTGATTTTAAAAGGGGAATAAAAGAAAAACTTGGCTTCCAAATGGAAACTAGAATTTCACCACTGAACCGAAAGCTTTAGGAATATAGAGTGTATCTTCTCCCTGGACTGCTGTACAGAGTACAGTAAGTCTCCTACGTATGAACCTTCCGATTGAGAACTTTCAAAGATGCAAATATGCACCTGGTTCCAGCAGGGAACCAGAACCTGTGCCATCAGCGTCAGGCCTGAGTGAAACTGCAGGTTGCCCTTCTTCTCCTATTGCTGACTGTCCTTTAGCGCCACCATCTCCCACCTCCTCTCTCTCCTCCAGTCAGTAATTCTTCTTGCCTGTTCACTCAGTGCCAGTCCCTGTATGCCAGCTGTTGTACTGTACTACTGGACTTTTCAAGATGCTATCCTGTAAGATTAAAAATGTCTTTTTTATTTTTTGTGTTTGTTAATGTATTATTTGTGTGAAAGTATTACAAACCTATTACAGTACAGTACTGTATAGCCAATTGTGTTAGTTGGGTACCTAGGCTAACTGTTGGACTTATAAACAAATTGGACTTACAAACACTAGGGACAAAATTCCTTCATATGTAGGGGACTTACTGTACAGCAAACTAGGTGGCTTAAAATAGCAGAAATTTATTGTCTCATCCATCTGGTGGCTAGAAGACAAATCAAGGTGTCAATAGCATTGGTTCTTTCTAGAGGCTCTGAGAAGAATTTACCCCAGTCCCTGGGGGTTGCCAGCAATCCTTGGTGGTCCTCAGCTTCAGATGCCCCACTCCAGCCCTGACCCCCTCTTCCTGTCTTCTTATGAGGACACTAGGCATGTGGGATTAGGGGCCCACTCTACTCTGATATGTCCTTATCTTCAATAATTCATCTGCAGAATGATCCTCTCTCCAAATAAGATCACATTCTGAGGTCCTGGGGGTTAAATGGACCTCAATCTGTCTTTCTTGGGGTCATATTTCAATTTATCATCTAGGGTGGTCATGTTACAACCTGAGAATACCTACAAATGTTGTGACATTTTCCCTCCTTTTTACAGTTCTCGAGTTTTCAGATGGCTGTGTGTGTGGTTTCCCATGCTGTTTTGATAGATTTCCCGTGGAATGTTTACCTTTCCATAAGTGCAGTCAATTCAAAGGAGCTGGGGACTTCCCTAGTGGTCCAGTGACCAAGACTCTGTGTTCCCAATGCTGGGAGCCCAGGTTTGATCCCTGGTCAGGAAACTAGATCCTGCATGCCCCAACTAAGATGCAGCACAGCCAAATAAGCAAGAATAAAATAAATAAGTAAAAGCTCATGTAGTTTTCATAACAAGCCTGTGATACAGGTGCTATGAGCAGTGGCATCCCCCTTTTAAAAAATTCGGAGGGGCTATAGGGAGGACTGGTTTTCAGTGGACCACTCTCTCCTACGCTAGGACAGAGTTCCTTGTGGCTGTTGTGTGTGTGGTCATTAGCGGCACTGCCTGCGGAGAGGTGATGTGGTTTCTATCCAGAGGCCTGGCTCAAAGGCTGACCTAGACACCTGTATAGTCAAGTCCCCCAAGGTGACTGTTCTCTTGCTCTATGTACATCCCCTGCTTGGACAGGCCATGCTTCACCCACACCCCACTCCCATGACTGACCTTCCTGATCAGTTAATGCCCCCTGCTTCACCTAGTGATGATTCTAATCTTTAGATTGGAATGCCTCTACCATGTTAGCTTGTCAAAGGGGCAGTGCAGGGACTTCTCTGGTGGTCCAGCGGTTAAGACTCTGCATTTCCAAGGCAAGGGGCCTGGGTTGAATCCCTGTTTGGGGAATTAGAATCCCACATACTGGCGGTGTGGCCAAAAACAATAACAGCAACAAAAATCGTTACTCAAAGGGGTGAAGAGGAGCATGCTTCTCTGCCAGTTTTCCTGGTAACCAATGAGCCAATCGGACATCACATCCCCCATAACTATGAGGTAGAAATTGCTAGGCAGTCAGTGTAGGACTCTGAGACCTCAGTCTTATTTTCATTCAGTAAACATCTCATTCCATTTTAACCTGAAGCTCTACCCTTTGTCCTGAATTCCTGGAGTGTGTCCTTGGTCTGATAAATTATCAGCACTGAGATCCAGAGGAGGCAGTAATTAACTTCTGTACCATGTGCCTGAGGGAAAAACAATTGATGACTGTTAATTTTTAGCCCATACATCTGGTCCATTGTAAAGTGGCCAGGGGGCATGAAAAAGGGTGACGACTTAATCCAAGAATCAAGAGAAGCCATAAAGATGTTGTTAAACATCTTGACCTTTAAACTAATTGGTTAAAAATGACGCATCTTAATGAGAGGAGCCAACCGAAAATGTACAGATTAATACTGGTAAGGATATAAACTTCTGTAAGTCTTCCTTAGGGGGACTCTTTACTCCCTCTCAGTGGTCTATGTTGAGAGCTTTGTACTTTCCTTCTCCTTAGTAAATCCTATTTGCTTGAGTGTTTGTGTGTTCGTGAAGTTCATTCTTTAGCTCTGTGTGCAAGAACTCTGATTCCCGTTTCAACTGGTAACCTCCCCGTATCCCCAGTAGCAAAGATTTCTCAGCTCTGCCTGCTATCCACTGCACACAGTGGGGCGTCTCTCCAGGACCTGGCTTCAGACCTGTAAGGTCTTCCATTCATTAAACCGCTGATGCCTCTGCTGCTGACTCCAGGCTCTTTCTTTGCTTTTGAGGCTGGGCAAGCACAGGACTTGCAAGCCTGTGGGTTCAGCCCAACAACGCCACCTCCTCCACGTAGCACTGCTTTCCAGCTGCGCTTTTCCCTCCCTTCTCCTCCCGAGTGCCCTTCCTGCCTGTCCGTGGCCACCTCCTGCCTTCTCTCTTGATGTCCCTCCACCCCCTGTTTGACAGTGGGAGGCAGATTAACTGGGTGAGGTTTCTCTCTGCGGCACCCCTGATTCTTCATAGAAAAAAGGTCACATGAAAGCCGTGACTAATTAGCTCCCGAGTGTGGACTGCAGTATCCCCCTGGTGTCAGAAGGCAAGTTCTCTTTAATGACTCTGTTGACAGAGACCTGAAATAGTCCCTTAAGAAAGATAGGCATCTATTTTCTCTCATTTAATGTGAGTTCCAAAATACACGGTGAGTTGGTGCTTAAACTGAGAAAGACCCTGTGGGACTCCTGGGCATGGAAGCCTTTCTGTCCTCCATTCCTTGTTTGTAGGGAGCAGACTGCAGGTTCCATGACCTTCCCTGAGCTCCAAAAGGAAAATACCCAAAGTCACTAATCAGGGAAGGGGTGGGATGCAGAGACAAGGGAGGGGCAGCCACGAGGCAGTAGTGAAGGCTTGGAGCAGGGTCATGGTTCTCCCTCAGGAAATACACATGACAGTATCTTTGAGCTATTGGATGCTGGAGCTGAAGCTCTATTACTTTGGCCACCTGATACAAAGAGCCAACTCATTGGAAAAGACCGTGATGCTTGGAAAGGTTGAAAGCCAGAAAAGAAGGGGCCCTCAGAGGACGGGATGGTTGGGTGGCATCACCGACTCAGTGGACACGAGTTTGAGGACGCTCCAGGTGATGGTGAGGACAGGTAAACCTGACATGCTGTAGTCCATGAGGTCTCAAAGAGTCAGACTGAGTGACTGAACAATAACAACAAATGGAAGATGTTAGCATTCTTCATTCCATAGAAAGACCGCCTGAGGCCAAATTAAAGGAGTACAGGCCCTGCACACACCATAATCTTATCAACAGCCCCATCCTTGAACCATTGGTATAAAACTTCTCACCAAATCCTCCTGGGTTGGGATGACCCGCGCCAGATGCATCCTCCTTTGCCTGGAAAAGCAATAAAGCTATTCTTTTCTACTTCACCCAAAACTCTGTCTCCAAGATTTGATTTGGCATAATGCACAGAGCCCAAGCTTTTGGCATCAGTGCCGTGAGACCGTCAGAGACTCAGGCTTCTCTTGCTTTTCTGCTCCGTCCTTCTGTTATCAAGTCATGGAACCTGTAGTTGAGGCAGGAGGAATGAATGGATGGGGGAGGGGACTCTCTCCTCCCTGAGGTTGACCCCATTATGGAGCTCTCCTGGGCTTCTCCCAATCTCATTGGACCCCCACACCCCTACCCTTGACACAGGAGGCTTAAAAATGTATCTGAGTGGAGCAGGTTGCTACCTTTCAACAGAGTGGGGGTCCTGTTAGTGAGAAGAGGGAAGTGGAAGTGACGGGAAGACAGTGGAGAAGACCCACTTCTCCAGGGAAGACCCCTGGACACCAGCAGTTCCACAGACCTCAGTCTTTTCCTGTCTGCTGAGTGGACACCATAGGTAGAACTTACTAGGGGGCATTGGAAAGGGCTTGGTAAGAAACACTCAGTAAGAGCTTTCAAAGAAGCTCTGTACTTCTGGGTTATGTGATCTAAAGAAAGATAAGACCTGTGGCCTCAGGATGAACCACACTGCAGGTCTCATACAAACCCAATTTAGGTGTGATTTAGTTAAGGCTGAAATGATTGAAGTCTCTGGAGCTTTGGGGATGGAGTTGAAAGTATTTTGCATGTGAGAAAGATGTGAATTTTCAGGGAACAAAGGCAGTGTTATGGGCCAGATTGCGCCCTCTCCTGAATTCACACAATGAAGTCCTAACCCCCAGTATCTTGGGATTTGACTGTATCTGGAAATGAGGTCTTTAAAGAGGGAATTAGGTTGAAATGAGGTTACTATTAAATTAGTGTGGGGCCTAATTTAATCCATCTGTTGTCCTCAGAAGAGGAATTTGGACTATTCAGTTCAGTCGCTCAGTTACGTCTGACTCTGTGATCCCATGGACTGCAGCACACCAGGCTTTCCTGTCCTTCACCATCTCCTGGAGCTTGCTCAAACTCTTGTCCATTGAGTCAGTAATTTGTACTATAGTCAACTCCTAAACCTGCCTGATAATCCAGCAGGGCTTGTTCAGCGGCACATAATAGCAAAGTGGTTTTACTGTTCTCTTTATGTCCATGGCCGTCCTCTCCACTCATCTCTAGATCCTGGTTCAGAGACAGTATGTCTAAATTGGGGGCATTTCTGGATGCAGAAGGTTATTACACTAAGCTAATGTATGGAATTTGACTGCTGAGCCCATTTAGATAACACCGCTGTCTGTGGCACCTTCTCCAATCACAGACTTGTTCAGCTGTCTGCAGGAAGAGTTAGATGCCCGGAAAGAAGAGATACCCCTTTCCCATACCCACAATTCTCTCTGACCAAAACTCAACATCATTACCAAGAGGAAGGACCATTTCCGAGAATCACTGGCAAATAGAAGTTTAATGTATCATCTGGTGACAGCAATGAAAGAATGGAGGAGAAAAGTCATCATTCAGGTGCAATCCTATGATAATGAGTAGGGTTATCAAAAGATGTCCAGGTCTCTTCTGCTCGTTCCCTCGTTGTAAGCAAGGAGGCCACAGTTAGTCCCAGAGCAGGCCTCATCAGTGTGGGTACGGCTGGGTGAGAAGAGACCCAGGGCCGTCCTGGAGAGGACAAAGCATCCACATATACCCTGCATGTCCCAGGTCTGTCACCTGATGGGAACGGATATCCCCCACTGCCCCAGTGGCTTGGGGGGGAGGTTCCTCTGGCCACACAAGCCCCACCCAGAGTAGGTGGTGTTTAGCGAGCAGTGACCCTGAATGCTCCCAGCAGCCCTGTCTCCTCCCAGACATGGCTCGAGATGGTTGGGGGAAGTATCTGAAGCAGTGTATTCAGTTTGGCCATTAACTGCCAACATTGTTGGCTCCAAATGTGTGACCGAGCACGTGTGATGGAGGCAGCGTGGTGATTGGTTCAGCCCAGGAACTTTGGCATTTGACTGCCAGGCTTCAGATCCTGCCTCGCTTGCCTCAGGATTATACTGGTGAATTGTCTGAATCTTAAACAGCATGTGCGTGCTAAGTCACTTCAGTCGTGTCTGACTATTTGTGACTCTATGGACCATAACCCTGCAGGCTCCTCTGTCCATGGAATTCTCGAGGCAGGAATACTGGAGTGGGTTGCCATGTTCTCCTCCTGGGGATCTTCCTGACCCAGGGATTGAGCCTGCATCTCTTACATCTGCTGCATTGGCAGGTGGGTTCTTTACCACTAGCACCATCTGGGAAGCCCCTTAAAGAGCATAACATGTGCAAAAGCATTTTACACAATGACACATTATAAACAGTGTGAGCTCTGTTACGATTTTACTTCCCCCTTTTTTCAAGGAGGGGATAAAAATGAACGTAGTGAATTAGGGCACAGTTGGGTTGGAGTTCCAGCTCTGCCCCCCTGTATCTGTTGACCTTCTCTGCACCTCAGCTTCATTGTCTTGAACTTGTGGGTGATACTAATGACTATATCATGGTTGTTGAGAGAAGTAAATGGGCCAGATATGCAGGACGTGGTGAGCTCAAGAAATCATGCTTATCCCCATCACCACCATCACCACCACCATCCACATCATCACCACTGTCATCATCATCATCACCATTGTCGTCACCATCATCATCGTCATCATCACAACAGACTTTCAGGAGAGGACAGGATGGACAGAGACAACTTTTTTCTTGTTTCTCTGTTTAGCCATATTACTTGGGTTATTGAATGAGGCATCTTGGTGACTTACACACCTGGTATAATTGCATCATCACTAAACTCTGATGGTTAGCTGTTGTTGCCTTGTCTTAGAGATGAGAGAAGTAAGATTCAGCTACTTCATTCAGTTATAGAGAGCCCTGCCCCACCGTTCCCTGAGCAGCCCCAACACCTTGGTTTCCATTGTGATTGCAGGACAGACCTTAGACTTGTCTCCACATCCAGATCTCACCACCCTTGTCCCTGGCAATGAATGGATGTCCCCCAGGGACTGAAGACATTGTCTCCATGGGTCACAATACAGTTGTGTGCCTCAAGGGCCACATCTCCAGGCCCCTTTGTCATCAGAGACATGTGACTCTAGTGTCTCCTGGGAAGTCTAGAATACTATCCTATCGTGGTGCTGAAACTGACCATCTCCAAGAGTCCCAGAGTGGGAAGCAGAGCTGTGGGACTTGAGGTCACAGTTGGGGCACCTCCAGCTGTGGGGAGGTGCCATGGAGAAGTGAGCAGTTACTAGGAGAAGTGACAGATGGTCACTATCCTCCAAGCAGTGGTCCAGGGGACCACCTCTGTGTTTGTGAGGTGGACAGCCAATTCTGCCAACCTGCACGTGGTGGGGTTCAGTCTGACACTGCACAACAGGGCCTGCCAGCAAGTATTCAAATGTTAATCGTCTTCTCTTATATGCCAAGGTGGTGGGAGGAGTTGAGTATTCACATTCCTGTTTGGAATGTGGGTTTCCTGCTGTTGAGAAGCTTATAAGACAAAAGGGAGGCTGAGCACAACGGACATGGTTGTAATGCAGACAGGGAAGCCCAAAGGGTGGAGCACGGGCTGTCGCGCCCATGTGGATGGGGAACCAAGGTGAGTCCTCTTCTCTGGGATGTGGAAGGGGGGTGAGTTCCAGTGCACATAGGCAAGCTGTCTTGGTGGCAGAGCTAGGGTAGTTTTTGCTTTGGCCCTTTTCAAAAACTGTTTAAAAAATTTTTTTTGTTTGTTTGTTTTTTAAGCCACCCTGTGCCCATGTGGGATCTTAGTTCCCTGAGGTGAGGTGAGGTGAGGTGAGGTGAAGTCGCTCAGTCGTGTCCGACTCTTTGTGACCCCGTGGACTGTAGCCTACCAGGCTCCTCTGTCCATGGGATTCTCCAGGCAAGAATACTGGAGTGGGTTGCCATTTCCTTCTCCAGGGGATCTTCCCGACCCAGGGATCGAACCCAGGTCTCCTGCATTGGAGGCAGACACTTTAACCTCTGAGCCAACCAGGGATCAAATCCAACCCATTCTCCCTTAATTGGAAGCATAGAATCTTAACCACTGTACTGCGCAGGAAGTCCTGCTTATTTTTTTTGAAAACAAGTACTGACTGTCTTTTTTATTATATGGCTGGTGCAAGATTTCTCAGTAGTCTGATTACAGACCTGGCTAGACAGTCTACTCTGAAAAAACATTTTAATCCTTCTAGCACCTTTTTACTGATTTTCGATTATTTTCCAGGCCTCTGGCTAAACTGAAGTCCTTGCTGATGACTCGATGTGTTCGCTCATTATAGAGATTGTCTGATGGCCCTGTTCTCTTAGAAAGTTAGTTTTTCAGGAAGAAACTAAACCTAGAGGCAGGTGATTATAACTGCAGGATATAGTTCCATTTGGTTTCTAATAAAGCTAATCTTATTGGTGACCTGTCACCAAGTTGGGTTCTCCCTCTTTACACAAAATTGGGGTGCCTCAGAGTGGTTCAGCCCTTCTATTTAACCTAACATCCCCCTTTACTTGCTTCCCCAGTGGCTCAGTGGTAAAGAATCCACCTGCAATACAGGAGCCACAGAAGATGCAGGTTCAATTCCTGCGTCAGGAAGATCCTCTGGAGGAAGAAATGGCAACCCACTCCAATATTCTTGCAGGAAAAAATCCCATGGACAGAGGAACCAATCGGGTTACAGTTCATGGGGTTGCAGAATCAGACACGACTGAGCACAGCACACCCCCTTTACTCAGCGTTCAGTTTTTTGGGGGCCACAGCATGAGGGATCTTAAGTTCCCCAACCAGGGATCGAACCTATGCCCTCTGCAGTGGAATTGTAGAGTCTTAACCTCTGAACTACCAGGGCAGTCCCCTCAGTGTTTAGTTCTAATAAAAATGTACATGCACTTTCTGTTTCTTATTGCTTTGCTCTCCTTGACTCCTGGAATCACTTCTCATGTTTTTTGAGCACTGACTTTATATTTTCCACCAACACATCAGTGACTGTAACAGATTAAACATCTAGCAAAGGCCCCTAAGTTTCCTCAGAAACCACAGTTTAGTTCCTTCTGTGTCTCTGAATAATGTGATAACGTAGGTCAGGACATTTACCATGCACAAGAAATGTAGACTGTAATTGTTCGAGATTATATTTGAAGAGACATACTGTATAAAATGGAGAAGGCAATGGCACCCCACTCCAGTACTCTTGCCTGGAAAATCCCACGGACGGAGGAGCCTGGTAGGCTGCAGTCCATGGGGTTGCTAAGAGTCGGATACGACTGAGCGACTTCACTTTCACTTTTCACTTCTCTGCATTGGAGAAGGAAATGGCAACCCACTCCAGTGTTCTTGCCTGGAGAATCCCAGGGACGGGGGAGCCTGGTGGGCTGCCGTCTGTGGGGTCGCACAGAGTGTATATTTTAAAAGAAGACTTCCCAGGTGGCTGAGTGGTGAACAATTCACCTCCCAATGCAGGAGACCCGGATTTGATCTCTGGTCCAGGAAGATCCCACTTTCTGCAAAGCAGCTAGCCCTGTGCACCACAACTATTAACCCTGTGCTGTAGAGCCTGGGAGCCACAACTACTGAAGCCTGCAAGCTCTAGAGCCCATGCTCTGCCAGGGGCCAGCATGAGGAACTCCGCCCATGGCAAAGGTCATGAGGAAGGAGGCTTGGCATACGCAAAGGCGTGATCAAGCCTCAGGAAACCCCCTGTTCCCGAGCATCTACCCCAAAACCAGAGTCTGTTTTATGCTCTCCTCCATAACCGTTTCTCTCGGAGAAGGAGTAAACGTGCAGCTCCAAGGCAATAAAAATTCCTGGGCGTGACAAGAGTGTTTCAGTTTACAGACTCCTCTGAAGGTTATCTAGCCCACCTGTATAGGTTCGTCCAGCCACATGTGATTGTTTACAGCTTCCCGATCTGAGAGGCATGAGATGTTTTAGACTTACTAAAGGCAAATTCTTTGGGGGAGTTAGAAATTATTAGTATAATGGGTTGGTTAGGAATTATATTGGTGAAGGGTTTTTCATTTGTTGTGCCAATAATTGCTGCTAATTCCCTGCCCTGAGTGTGACAAGGGTGTTTCAGGTCAAACCTCTCTGCTGACAGACTAGCTTGTGTGACAGGATATCCATACTCCTGCCACATGATTGTTTACTACCTCTCAACCATAAACAGCACAGAGAGTTTTGGAGTATTTTGAGAGTCTTAATTAGCATAGGGCTTTTCTCATTGTTGAGTCAATTATTGCCGCCAGGCCTCCATATCCTTAGGCACCTGGGAATATATTAATCAATGTATTTGGAATATAGAAAAGGAAATACAGTAGTTTTTAAGGTTAGCAATACTAGACTTTTTGAGTTAATGAATTTTCTCTTTTGTAATAGATCACTGTACTTTGTTATAAATCACTGTGTCCTTGCTATGTAAAAATGTAACTTTATCACTATCTTAAGACTAAATAGATCTTAAGGGGAGCATTGGTGAAAGGATTTTCATTTGTTGGGCTGATGTTTGCTGCTAAATCTCCATATTCCCTGCCCTTGTAATGAATATAACTAACATATAGGAGAAATAAGTATTAACCTTTAAGCATATAGGAGAAATAAGTACTAACCTTTAAGATTAATCATGTTAACCTTGGGCTAAATAAATTCCTTTCTTGATTGTAACTCACTACACCCTCACCCTATAGGAATGTAACTTTATTTGGAGGGTGGTGCCTGGTTTAAGAAAAAACACCCTTGGAAGAAATGAGTTTTTTGGTTATCAGAAAGAAAGAATCATAAAATGTCAGCAGGTTTCATGGCCAGAAGATGATGTAATATCCCTAAGACCTTTTTTTTTATACATTTATGTGAAGCACCTGATTTTGATAAAGGTCAGGACTGCTGACCCCCACGTGACTCTGTATTCATCCCTATGTGTAACAAAAGGTATATAAGCAAACCCAAAAATAAAGAAATCGGATCAGTTTGCGGCAAGACTGATACCCCCATGTCGCTTCTTTCTTGCTCCCCGTTTCTCTGGCTGAATTCCAAGTTATTCAGTCTCTTTTCTCCACTAATTTTCCTACTACACTATCCGTTTCTAATCTTTCTATCTCTGTAACTAAATATGTATTTTTCCAAGGATGCCGACGCCGTCCCCACCTTCGAATTCCCTGGATCCACCGGGTCTGGACCCTGGCAATGCTCTGCAACAGGAGAAGCCACTATAGTGAGAGGTCTGCACACCGCAACTAGATAGTAGCCCCACTCACTGCAACTGGCAAGTGCAGAGCAACGAAGCCTGCAGAGCAATGAAGACCCAGCATAACCAAATAAATAAATTATTAATTTAAAAAAATTAAAACAAGAGTGGTAGAGCCATCTGTGTCATCAGATACTAATGTTTGCATTACAAGATGCAAATGCCAGTAAGTTCAGAGAGGAGGATGGTGGAACTTCCTTGGGGTCCTGGAAAATCTTATCACTTAGTATCCATGCCATACCCGCCTCTGGGAAGCTAGAATAACCTTTGCAGGTCACAGTCCCGTGCATCTGGAGGATGGTGTGCTGGAACTCACTGAAGACAGGTTTCTCTCTCTCCCATTTGACTAATGAGGAAAACCATGGTGCCAGTAAGGGCCACCAATTCTGTTCATTAGTGTTGGACTTGGTGTTCGTTGTTGTTCAGTTCACTAAGTCATGTCTGACTCTTTGTGACTCTGTGGACTGAAGCATGCCAGGCTTCCCTGTCCTTCACTATCTCCTGGAGTTCACTAAGATTCATGTCAATGAGTCAGTGATGCTATCTGACCATCTAATCCTCTGCTACCTGCTTCTCCTTTTGCCTTCAATGTTTCCCAGAATCAGAGTCTTTTCCAATGAGTCAGCTCTTTGCATCAGGTGGCCAAAGTATTGGAGCTTCTGCTTCAGCATCAGTCCTTCCAATGAACATTCAGGGTTGATCTCCTTTAGGATTCAGAGTTGGTAATGGAACCCAGAAAGAGTTCAGCCATGGAATGGTCCCAGATTCTTCCTTCTGAGCTGCCATGGGCAGGATGATGGTTGGAAGGTGAACCACAAGCCACCCACTGAGGATGTAGTCAGCCAGACACTTGAGCAGATACATGAAAGATTGGGAATTCCTACTGACAAGCTCAGGTGTTTTTTGAGGGGGTACAGGTTGCTAGGAGAAAGGTGAGTTTTGGCATCTTTTATACCGGGATATCCCAGCTTCTGCCTTGTATATGGTAATCTCATCTCATTCCAATAAGGATTTGGGAAGCATGTAGATAAAAGACATGAATGTGTTGTTTGCATAGTGTGGAGTGTCAGAGTCACGAGAAAGGGAAGAAAACCAGATAACTGTGAGAGCTCAGGTCATTAACATAAAGGGCAGAAA
This sequence comes from Budorcas taxicolor, assembly GCF_023091745.1. Lineage (NCBI taxonomy): Eukaryota > Metazoa > Chordata > Mammalia > Artiodactyla > Bovidae > Budorcas > Budorcas taxicolor. The sequence goes on along the minus strand of NC_068914.1, from coordinate 38,561,645 downwards.
AGAAAATATCTTGGTTGTGTGATTTTTCTTGCCTTAAAAAAAGAGAAGGAGGAAGAACAAGATGGTGGAGGAGGAGGTGGAGGTGGAGGTGGAGTACATTTCTCTCCACAGATACATCAGGAATACACCTTCAGACACAGAAGTGCATGCAGAACACCAGCTGAGAGCGGACAGGAGTACCTGACCAGAGGAAAGAATATATAGACCCATGCAAAACTCAGTAGAATGAAGGAGCTAGGGGGGGAAAAGGGGGTGTTAGCAGGACTGGACCTGCTCTCGGCAGATGGGGAAATGGAAGCAGGGGTCCGATCCCCACATTGGGGCAATTGTCTGAGTCAGAGGAGAAACATTTAAGGCTGAGAGTGAAACAGCTGATCTGTGGCAGCCTAAATGGAATGAGAATCAAACAGTCCTTGCCGCAGCCATACATACTCTGGACAGGGAGACAGGCCCCCTGGAAGGTGCAGCAGCTGGGAGCTGGAGTTTAGGGATTGTGGAGCAATCCCAAGGTGAGGGCTGCTGTTGACTGCAGAGAGATGGATTGAGGGGATGTGAGGGAGGAGACTGTGGTGGGAAATACCTGTGGAGGAAAGCCGAGCAAGCCATGGAAGCAAGGTGATACTGCTAAGTCATGTGTAGTGGGTGGAGCCATCACCATAGCCTGTCTCTCCCCCACACCAGCATTGGCAGCTGAACAATACAGAGGCTGGCCCATCAAATGCCTGATGCACTGAACTACAGAGCAGAACCCCACCCAGAGTGCTCCTTTAAGTGCCTGATGTGCAGGACCCCAGCCATGGGGCCCCTCTGTGTCCCTAATGTGCCAAACAACAGAGAAGAACCCCAGACAAGGGAGCCCTCTAAGTGCCTGAACTGGTGGAATTTTGGAGAAAAGTTGACCAAAGAGGCCTTCTGATCGCCAGCTACAAGAGGCTTGATAAAAGACTGATAGGGCCATAACTCCTGTGGCAGAGGTAGTCTGTGTCCCTGCACACTTGTCGCCACCAGAGTCCCTGCAAGCCAAGCAGCTGGGCCACCTTCACAATCAACTGTCACTGGGGCAGAGCTGCCATAGGCAGAAAATGTCTTGCATCTATGCGTGCAGGGTCTCTTCAGTAGTGTCCGACTCTTTGCGACCCTGTATGACCAAGATTACTGTACCTGGCAAGGATCTCATTCAAAATTGATGGAGAAATCAAAAGCTTTTCAGACAAGCAAATGTTAAGAGAATTCAGTACCAGCAAAGCAGCTTTACAACAAATGTTTAAGGGACTTATATGGTCAAGAAATACAAGAGAAGAAAAAAGATCTTCAAGATCAATCCCAAACAGTTAAGAAAATGGTAGTAGAAACAAATATATCAATAATTACGTTAAATGTAAATGGATTAAATGCTCTAACCAAAAGACACAGGCTGGCTGAATGGATACAAAAACAAGACCCATATATATGCTGTCTACAAGAAACCCACTTCAGGTCTAAAGACACATATAGACTGAAAGAATGGAAAAATATATTTCATGCAAATGGGAAGCAAAAGAAAGCTGGAGTAACAATTCTCATATCAGACAAAATAGAACTTAAAGAATATTACAAGAGATAAGGAAGGACACTACATAATGATCAAAATATCAATCAAAGAGGAAGACATAACAACTGTAAATATCTATGCAACCAGCATGTTGATGCTTTTGAACTGTGGTGCTGGAGAAGACTCTTGAGAGTCCCTTGAACTGCAAGGAGATCCAACCAGTCCATCCTAAAGATCAGTCCTGAGTGTTCATTAGAAGGACTGATGTTGAAGCTGAAACTCCCAATACTTTGGCCACCTGATGCAAAGAGCTGACTCATTTGAAAAGACCCTGATGCTGTGAAAGATTGAAGGAGGGAAGAAAAGAGGATAACAGAGGATGAAATGGTTGGATGGCATCACTGACTCAATGGACATGAGTTTGAGTAAACTCCAGGAGTTGGTGACAGACAGGGAGGCCTGGCGTGCTGCAGTCCATGGGGTCACAAAGAGTCAGACATGACTGAGCAACTGAATTGAACTGATGCACCCAACATAGGAGCACCTCAGTACGTAAGACAAACACTAACAGACATAAAGGGGGAAATTGACAGTAACACAATAAGACATTAACACCCCACTCACACCAGTGGACAGATCATCAAAACAGAAAATGAATAAGGAAACACAAGTCTTAAATGATACATTAGATGAGATGGATCTCATTGATATCTTTAGGACGTTCCATCCAAATGCAGAAGAATACACCTTCTTCTTAAGTGCACATGGAACATTGTCCAGGATAGACCACATCTTGGGTCACAAATCAAACCTCAATAAATTTAAGAAAATTGACATCATATCAAGCATCTTCTCAACCAAACGCTGTGAGACTAGATATCAATTACAAGAAAAAAAAAAACTGTAAGAAACACAAACACATGGAGATTAAACAACACGCTTCAAAATAACCAACAGGTTACTGATGAAATCAAAAGGGAAATCAAAACATTTCTAGAAACAAATGACAATGAAAACACAACTCAAAACCTATCGGGTGCAACAAAAGCAGTTCTAAGAGGGAAGTTTATAGCAAATCCTACCTCAAGAAACAGGAAAAACATTGAATAGACAACCTAACTTTATACCTAAAACAACTGGAAAAAGAAGAACAAAAAAAAACCCAAAATTAGTAGAAGGAAAGAAATTATAAAAATCCAAACAGAAATAAATGAAAAAGAAATGACAGAAACAATAGTAAAGATTAATAAAACTAAAAGCTTGTTCTTTGAGAAGAAAAACAAAATTGATAAACCTTAGCTGGACTCATCAAGAACAAAAGAGAGAAGAATAAAATCAACAAAATTAGAAATGAAAAAGGAGAAGTTACAACAGATAATTCAGAAATACAAAGGATTATAAGAGGCTACTATGAACATCTATATGGCAATAAAATAGATAACCTGGAAAAATGGACAGATTCTTAGAAAAGTTCAGTCTTCCAAGACTGAACCAGGAAGAAATAGAAATTATGAACAACCCAATTACAAGCACTGAAATTGAAGCTGTGACCAAAATCTCCCCAAATACAAAAGCCTAGGGCCAGATGGCTTCACAGGAGAATTCTGTCAAATATTTAGAGATGAGCTAATGCCTATCCTTCTAAAACTCTTTCAAAAATATTGCACGGGAAAGAACACTTCCAAACTCATTCTATGAGGCCACCATCACCCTGATACCAAAACCAGACAAAGACAACACAAGCAAAGAAAACTTGTCAGACCAATATCACTGATGTTATCATCTATGTTAGATGCAAAAATCCTCAACAGAATTATAGCAAACAGAATTCAGCAACACATCAAAAAGCTCATATACCATGATCAGATTGGGTTTATTCCAGGGATGCAAGGATTCTTTAATATATGCAATTCAATCAATATGATACACCATATTAACAATTTGAAAGAGACAAACCATATGGTCATCTCAATAGATGCAGAAAAAGCCTTTGACAAAATTCAACACCCACTTATGATTAAAACTCTTCAAAAAATGGACATAGCAGGAACCTCCCTCAACATAGTAAAGGCCATATATGATAAGTCTACAGCAAACATTATTCTCAATGGTGAAAAACTGAAAGCATTCCCCCTAAGATCAGGAACAAGACAAGGGTGTCCACTTTCGCCACTATTATTCAACATAGTTCTGAAAGTCATTGCTACATCAATCAGAGAAGAAAAAGAAATAAAAGGAATCTAGCTCAGAAAAGAAGAAGTAAAGCTCTCACTGTTTGCAGATGATATGATACTGTACATAGAAAACCCTAAAGATAGTATCAGAAAATTACTAGAGCTAATCAGTGAATTTAGCAAAAATTAGCAAAGTTGCAGGATACAAAATGATTACACAGAAATCACTTGCATTTCTATATACTAACAATGAAAAATCAGAAAGAGAAATTAAGGACTCAATCCTGTTTACCATTGCAAAAAAATAATTAAATATCTAGGAATAAACTTACCTAAGAAGACAAAAGAACTGTACACAGAAAATTATAAGACACTCATGAAAGAAATCAAAGATGACATAAACAGATGGAGAGATATTCCATGTTCCTGGGTAGGAAGAATCAATATTGTGAAAATGGCTATACTACCAAACACAATCTACAGATTCAATGCAATCCCTATCAAATTACCAATACTGAAAATAGAACTGCCTTATGACCCAGCAATCCCACTGCTGGGCATACACACCGAGGAAACCAGAATTGAAAGAGACACGTGTACCCCAGTGTTCATCGCAGCACTGTTTATAATAGCCAGGACATGGAAGCAACCTAGATGTCCATCAGCAGATGAATGGATAAGTAAGCTGTGGTACATATACACAATGGAGTATTATTTAGCCGTTAAAAAGAATACATTTGAATCAGTTCTAATGAGGTGGATGAAACTGGAGCCGATTATACAGAGTGAAGTAAGCCAGAAAGAAAAACACCAATATAGTATACTAACACATATATATGGAATTTAGAAAGATGGTAACGATAACCCTGTATGCGAGACAGCAAAAGAGACACAGATGTATAGAACAGTTTTTGGACTCTGTGGGAGAGGGAGAGGGTGGGATGATTTGGGAGAATGGCATTGAAACATGTATAATATCATGTAAGAAACAAATCGCCAGTCTAAGTTTGATGCAGGATACAGAATGCTTGGGGCTAGTGCACTGGGATGACCCAGAGGGATTGTTTGGGGAGGAAGGTGGGAGGGGGGTTCAGGATTGGGAACATGTGTACACCCGTGGCAGATTCATGTCGATGTATGGCAAAACCAATACAGTATTGTAAAGTAAAGTAAAATTTAAAAAATTACCAATGGCATTTTTCACAGAACTAGAACAAAAAATTTCACAATTCATATGGAAACACAAAAGACCCAGAATAGCCAAAGCAGTCTTGAGAAAGAAGATGGAGCTGGAGGAATCAACCTTCCTGACTTCAGATTATACCACAAAGCTACAGTCATCATGACAGTCATCAAGACAGTATGGCACAAAAACAGAAATATAGACCAATGGAACCAGATAGAAAGCCCAGAAATACACCCATGTACCTATGGGTTCCTTATTTTTTACAAAGGAGGCAAGAATATACAATGGGGCAAAGACAGCCTCTTCAATCAACGGTGCTGGGAAAATGGGACAGCTATGTGTAAAAGAATGAAATTAGAACACTTCCTAACACCATACACAAAGATAAACTCAAAATAATGTAAGATCAGAAACTATAAAACTCTTAGAGGAAATTATAGGCAGAACACTTGATGACATAAATTAAAGCAAGATCCTCTATGACCGACCTCCTAGACTAACGGAAATAAAAACAGAAGTAAACAAGTGGGACCTGATTAAACTTAAAAGCTTTTACACCACAAAGGAAACTCTAAGCAAGGTGAAAAGACAGCCCTTGGAGTGGGAGAAAATAATAGCAACTGAAACAACTGACAAAGGATTAATTTCCAAATATACAAGCAGCTCATATAACTCAATGCCAGAAAAACAAACAACCCAATCAAAAAGTGGGAAAAAGACCTAAACAGACATTTCTCCAAAGAAGACATACAGATAGCTAACAAATACATGAAAAGATGCTCAACATCCCTCATTATTAGAGAAATGCAAATCAAAACCACAATGTGATATCACCTCACCCTGGTCAGCATGGCCATCATCAAAAAGTCTACAAACAGTAAATGCTGGACAGGGTGTGGAGAAAAGGGAAAGCTCTTGCACTGTTGGTGGGAATGAAAATTGATACAGCCACTATGGAAGACATTATAGAGATTCCTTAAAAAACTAAGAATAAAGGCACCATATGACCCAGCAATCCTACTCCTCGGCATATACCCTGAGGAAACCAAAATTGAAAAAGACACACTTATCCCACTGTTCACTGCAGCACTATTTACAATATCTAGAATGTGGAAGCAACCTAGATGTCCATTGACAGGTGAATGGATATAGAAGTTATGGTACATCTATATGATGGAATATTACTCATCCATAAAAAGGAATGCACTTGAGTCAGTTCTGATGAGGTGGATGAACCTAGAACCTATTATACAGGGTGACGTGAGTCAGAAAGAGAAAGATAAATATCGTATTCTAACACATATATAAGGAATGTAGAAAAATGGTACTGAAGAATTTATTCACAGGGCAGCAGTGGAGAAACAGACATAGAGAATAGACTTATGGATGTGGGGAGAGAGGAGGAGAGGGTGAGATGTATGGAAAGAGTAACATGGAAACTTACATTACCATATGTAAAATAGAGAGCCAACGGGAATTAGCTATTTGGCTCAGGAAACTCAAACTGGGGCTCTGTATCAACCTAGAGGGGTGGGATGGGGAGGCAGATGGGAGGGAGGTTCAAAAGGGAGGGGATATATGTATATGCCTATGGCTGATTCATGTGGAGGTTTGACAGAAAACAACAAAATTCTGTAAAGCAATTATCCTTCAATAAAAATTTTTTAAAAGAGAAGGGGAAGGGAGAGGAAGAAAAAAACAATAATCCTTCAAAATCTATTGTTACGGCACATATTTTTTAAGTAGCTTGGCTTCTTATAAAATATGTCTTGTAGAAAAATTTGAAACTGCATATAAACAAAAAAAAGTAGAAATCATCACTAATCCTACTACCCAGTATTAAAAACAGTTGGCATCTTATTGCATTGAAAACTTTGCATCTTTTTCTTTTAAACTTTTTATTATGGAGAATTTCAGGCTTAAGGCAGAAATAGAAAGCAAAGTAGTGATATGTATCAGACACGAAGCAATTACCAGTGTTCTGCTGTGCTCTGACAGTTTTTTAAGCTCCAGACTATAACTTGCACCTCTTGTTTTCTCAATCTATATCCTACTGTGAGGTTATTTTTACCCCTAGGTCATTGAAAATTATTTTTTAAAAACATAATGTGCAACGTTGTGCCTTATTTCATGTTATATGCATGCATGCTAGGTTGCTTCAGTTGTGTCTGACTCTGTGACCCCATGAACTGTAACCCACCAGGCTCCTCTGTCCATGGGATTCTACAGGCAAGAATACTGGAGTGGGTTGCTATGCCCTCCTCCAGGGGATCTTGCAAACCCAGGGACTGAACCTAGGTCTCTTATGTCTCCTGCATTGGCAGGTGGGTTCTTTACCACTAGCTCCACGTGGGAAGCCCATTTCATGGTGTGGTTGGCATTAAATTTAAAAAACAAGTTATCAACCAGATGTGATCCTGGTAACATTTTGACAATTGATCTGACTGTGTATTTACAGCAAATTCAGGAGCCAGCTCCCTGCGACCTTTCTTGAAGCATCCTTATTAAAGGCAAAGGTGATAACCTTCAGTTCTGGCCTGGCAGACAGGATCCTGTGCATGCCCTGTGGTTAGCTCAGCTGTGTCCCACCCAGCTGTTCCCTGCGGGTCTGAGAGCTGGGCTTCGACCTGGCATCTGGGGGCCAGGTGTCACTCTGGGCTTGTGTTTTGCAGCCTTACATATTTACAAGAATTCCTTTCTCTTCCCACAATAGCTGTTTTTTGGAAGTGAATTTTATTACTAGGTTGAGCAGATCATCCTCCTCTATATGCCTATGGAATTAGAAAGCTGAAGCTTTGGCTTGAGAGGAGAAAATTCACAGTGAAGATAGACCTTTGTAATCACAGCTCCTAGATAGAAGCACAGGTTTCTTTGGCTGTCTCACCTTTTGACACACCAGGGCCCCTGGTTCTGTTGTCACCTGATGGGAGAAAGAGGGAGGTACACTACACAATAGGGTCCCTTCTGGTGGGTTTCTTTTTCTGCTGCAATAATGACCTGCCTGCATGAGGGCTACTCGCTATTGTATATTTCAGGCACTATTGCTTTGTGTTGATAACAACACTAATATCATCATCATTCATGAAGCATTTTTGGCCAATTTCTTGCCGAAGTTATGGCATCAAGCCTGTCCTGGGCTTTATGTAGCAGTTCAGTTCCTTGATCACTGAGTGCTCACTGTTTTGCAGTCACTGCTCTAAGCTCTGGATGCAGGTACAGGTCTTATCACACTAGGCAAAATCTGCAATGGTCAAGCCAGGATGTTTAGGCTGGGTCAGTGAATGCTGTCCATTTCACAGTGAAAATGAGAAGGGACGCTGATGACCTCAGTTATCAGGAAGTGACAGTCCATGTGCCTTATGCAGGTTCAGAGACGAGTGACCCTCAGGTCCCCTTCTTGGCTGTAAGTCAGCAGTCCCACGAGATGTCCATGTCTCCTCAGCATTCCTGCACATGTCTGAGATGTCTCAGCCTCCCAGGAGGCTGATCACAGAGGCTAGAGGCTAGCCAGTGTTGACCATTCAATAAGATAAACCTCTGAGTAAAGAGAGAGGTGGGGAAGGGAGGGGGTCAGGACAGAGCAGAGGAACTGGGCACACGGTGGCTGGCTGGAGGTGCCCAGCACACCCCAGTCCTTGTTGGCCACTATCAACCCACTTGATGCCCTCCCATAGAGATAGGAGGTGCCTTTTTAGAACCACCGCTTCCTTCATCAATGCAGAAATGGCAGCCTTCTTATTTTGCAAAGAAGCCTTGCTTAAAAAAAATATGTAAGGGAGTGATGGGATGAGTGGCTGGGCTCTGTATAGAGTGTGGATAGAGTAGTCTTCAGAAGGACCTGATTGTTATCTAAAGCCATCCTTTAGCGCAAGACAGTGAGACACAAAATAACTGTAAATAGTTAGGCTTCCTGGACAAAACCTTGGTGATGTGAGGACTGCAGATGCACAGAGATCAGAGGCCCCATGAGGACTCAGGGTGCCTGAGCATGGGTTCATGAATTTTCCCCATCACTGCTCAGCTCTCAAGGTCTTGCCTCCTTGATCTGTCCATGAGTCAGTGTGGTGTCTGTGATGTTTATGGGACATCACCTCTGTTGATTTCATGCAAGAGGAAGAGGGAAGAGCTGATCTGAGTGATGTGGTTAGTAAGAAATAAAGTGAGCTGTGTGATTCAAGGTCAGGATCACAGAGCGTGGTCTTGAGGACTTGGATTTGAATCCTGACCCACCTGCTCCACCCTCCACCATCTCCAGGAAGATTTGACCTCCAAGCCTCAGTGTTCTCATTTGTAAAGTGGCGGAAGCAATCCCACATGGACATCAAGTCTTGCTGTCCGATGGAGGTTAAGGAGATTTTTAACTCCTCAATGATTAGAAAAGTGATTGGAGTCAAAAAGCCCAGAGGAATAATGTCAGCAAGCATATGGTGAATTATTCAGGCCACACAGAACCCAAGCCTATCAGGGTGATAGGAAGGGAAAGGTCACTGTGTCCTGCTGTCTGGCAGCCTGTCTTTGCTCCCTCACTTTGACAAATGACCTTGGTGGGCTCATGCATCTTGCAGAGGCCTGACCCTGAAGCACAGATGTTAAATAGCTTGTGCTCTGCGCCTAGACACGCTGTCTGGTCATTGGCGAGCTGGGGTGAGGTAACCGCAGAGAGGAGCTGCTTGGCTGGATGCACTGAGATGCTGACGGTCAGGCTTTGTTTGTGGGGGTGATGATGCGTCTAACCACCTGCTTCTGCGGGTGGGTCGCCATGGGTTCTGCACGGGCCATGCCATCTGACGTGGAAGGATAATGTGAAGATTGAAGGAGTCTCATGGACCTTGTTTATAGTTTGACAGGTAGCAGCAGAGTCTGTGTGGTCACCATCAACTTCAGCTGACCCGGTGAGGCTGAGATGGGCTCACCGAGCAAGGGGAATTGTCACCTCCTCACCTGGTTCCCGCCAGCTGTACCTTCTGCCACGGAACTGGGCTTCCTGGTGGGGACAGGGAGGGCTGTGTGTGTGTTTCTGTTCTGTGCTTTCGTGTACCTTCCATTTAAACCTCACAGCAGCCCCATAGGAACATATGATTTAACCTTAAGGATGGGTAGGACTCTGCCCGTTAGAGGGAATGTAGGAGGCATTACAGAGCCTCAATTCAACCAGTATTTCTTTGTTTCTTTTTAAATTAACTAATTTATTTTAATTGGAGGATAATTACTTTACAATATTGTGGTGGGTTTTGCCACTCATTGACATGAATTACCCAGGGTGCACACGTGTCCCCCATCCTGAACCCCCCTTCCCACCTCCCTCCCCACCCCATCCCTCTGGGTTGTCCCCGAGCACTGGCTTTGAGTGCCCTGCTTCATGCATCAACCTTGCCCTGGTCATCTATTGTGCCTATGGTAATATACATGTTTCAATGCTATTCTCTCAAATCATCCCACCCTCACCTTCTCCCACATAGTCCAAAAATCTGTTCTTTACATCTGTGTCTCTTTTGCTGCCTTGCATATGGAATCGCTACTGTCTTCCTGAAGTCCATAGGAAAGGAAAGTGAAGTCGCTCAGTCATGTCCGACTCTTTGCGGCCTCATGGACTGTAGCCTACCAGGCTCCTCTGTCCATGGGATTTTCCAGGCAATAGTACTGGAGTGGATTGCCATTTCCTTCTCTAGGGGATCTTCCCGACCCAGGGATTGAACCCAGGTCTCCCACATTGTAGACACTTTACCATCTGAGCCACCAGGGAAGTCCTCCCAAAGTCCATATATATGCATTAATATACTATATTGGTATTTTTCTCTCTGATTTACTTCACTTCGTATAATAGGCTCCAGTTTCATCCACCTCATTAGAACTGACTCAAATGCATTCTTTTTTATAGCTGAGTAATGTTCCTTTGTGTATATGTAGCACAACTTCCTTTTCCATCCATCTGCCAAGTGGACATCTAGGTTGCTTCCATGTCCTGGCTATTGTAAATGGTGCTGCAGTAAACACTGGGGTCCATGTGTCTCTTTCACTTCTGGTTTCCTTGGTGAATATGCCCAGCAGTGGGACTGCTGGGTCGTATGGCAGTTCTACTTCCAGATTTTTAAGGAATCTCCACACTGTTCTCCATAGTGGCTATACTAGTTTGCATTCCCACCAACAGTGTTAAGAGGTTTCCCCTTTCTCCACACCATCTCCAGCATTTATTGTTTGTAGACTTTTTGATGGCGGCCTTTCCAACCAATGTGAGATGATACCTCATTGTGGTTTTAACTTGCATTTCTCTAATAATGAATGATGCTGAACATCTTTTCATGTGTTTATTAGCCTCTATCTCCCTCCTCCCTTTTCTGTTCTCTATATAACACCATATTTTGTTTATTTTTTAGATTTTTTTTGATGTGGACCATTTTTAAAGTCTTTATTGAATTTGTTACAATATTGCTTCTGTTTCTTGTTTTAATTTTTCGGCTTCTAGGCATGTGGGATTTCAGCTCCCTGACCAGAGATTGAACCTGCACCCCCTGCACTGGAAGGCAAAGTCTTAACTACTGGACCCCCAGGGAAGTCCCAGCCAGTATTTATTTTGTACTCAACACCTACCAGACCCTGTGTTGGGTTCTAGATATCTAAGAATGCCCAGCCTGGACCTCAGAAGGGGAACTTAGAGGTAGAATAAATAAATCAGTGGCCCACTGAGACTTGGCCTTGATCTCTTTCCTCCACATCATGCTACCCACCACCCTCCCCACCCACCTCCCAAAAGCCTGAGACTCCTAAGCCTGCATCCCCTGCAGATATTTTCTGACCCTTCTGGGAGGAGGCAAGGACATGACTGAAGATTGAGGGCAGGCAGTAGATTCTCAGCTTATTTCAGCGTAGAATTTCCAAATGGAATGAAATTACATTTTCATCATCTGACCTATGTGAAAGCAAATTTTTTCATAATGCCTATGATTTGGGGCAATATACTGAAATCAGCTGGAAATTTGAGTTTCCTTCAAATTGTGTCATCAACTGTATTAATGATAATTCTCATTATCTTCAAATGATAGGAACTGGCATTCATTCACTGGGCGCTTAGTTTGTGCCAAGCATTGTTTTAGCATCCTTTTATGCATTAGCAAATTTAATCCTCACAACAAATCTAGTAGGTTATGTTATTCCCTCCATTTTAAAAGTGAAGAAAGTCAAGCACAGATGAGTTATTTTTTTCTGTCTCCTAAACTTAATAGTTAGAAAGTGGTAGAGATAAGATTTGAACCCAGTCAGTCTGGGGAATCTGTCCTATCTTCTTTTAGGTCTGGCTGGAGATAAATTTAAGAATAGAGAAGCACCTTATGTAATCACTTATATGTGGAATCTAAAAAACAAAACAAGTTAGTGAACATGATTGTGAAGAAACAGCCTTGCAGATATAGAGAACAAACTAGTGGTTACCAGTAAGGAGATGGGGGGGCAATATAGGGGTAGAAGATTAAGAGGTACAGGCTACTATGTATAAAATAAATAAGTTATAAAGATATATAGTACAACACAGGCAATGTAACCAATATTTTAAAATAACTATAAATGGAGTATACATTTAAAAATTGTGAGTCACTATGTTGTAAAACCTGAAACTTAAGTAATATTGTACATTAACTATACCTCAGTTTTAAAAAAGAATATTTATTACCTCACTCTAAATATTGAAATTGACAAACGTCAAGAAAATGTAACATGCAAAGCAGTATTTTAAAATAAAATTTTATTTTATTTAAAAACATATCATTTAAAACAACATAAAATTTAAAAACATATCCTTTAAAATAATGTAAATTTTATTACTGTAGCCTTTGGAAAAAGGCTGTTCTGAGAATTTTGTCATTCCCATATTTTTATATTAATTTTTTTTCTTTTGTCAATGTATAGTCATTATAGATGATCCTGGGTATTTTGCATATCTTACTTGGCAGGATGAAATGGTGGAGAGCATAGTTTTTTAAAAATTTTTATTGGAGTATAGTTGATTTATAGTATTGTGTTAATTTCTGCTGTACAGCAAAATGACTCAGTTATACACACGTATTCTTTTCCATTATAACTTATCACAGGATATTGAATATAGTTCCCTGTGCTGTACAGTGGGATCTTGTCGTTTGTCCATCCTGTGTACAATAGTTTACATCTGCTAATCCTAAACTCCCAAGTCCATCCCTCCCTCACACACCCCCTCTTGGCAATTACAAGTCAGTTCTCTGTGAGTCTGTTTTTGTTCCATAGATATGTTTATTTGTATCTATTTTAGATTCCACATATAAGTGATATCATATGGTATTTGTCTTTCTTTTCTGACTGACTTTACTTGATATGATAATCTCTAGGTCCAGATGACATTATTTCATTCTTTTTGTGGCTGAGTGATATTCCATTGTATATATACGCCACACCCTTATCCATTCATCTGTCAGTGGACTCTTAGCTTGCTTCCACGTCTTGGCTATTTTAATAGTGCTGCTATGAACACTGGGGTGCTCATATCTTTTTGAATTAGAGTTTTCATCTTTTCTGGATATATACCCAGGAGTGGGATTACTGGACGATATGGTATTTCTAATTTTAGTTTTTTTAAGGAACCTCCATACTATTCTCCACAGTGGCTGCACCAATTTACATTCCCAACAGTGTTCACTTCAGTTCAGTTCGGTCGCTCAGTCGTGTCTGACTCTTTGCGACCCCATGAATCACAGCACGCTAGGCCCTCCCTGTCCATCACCAACTCCTGGAGTTCACTCAGACTCATGCCCATCGAGTCAGTGATGCTATCCAGCCATCTCATCCTCTGTCATACCCTTCTCCTCCTGCCCCCAATCCCTCCCAGCATCTTTTCCAATGAGTCAACTCTTCGCATGAGGTGGCCAAAGTACTGGAGTTTCAGCTTTAGCATCATTCCTTCCAGAGAACACCCAGGGCTGATCTCCTTTAGAATGGACTGGTTGAACAGTGTAAGAGGTCTGTTTTCATGGAGAGCATATATTGATATCCAGCACTTTGGGAGAAATTTGGTCTTGGAAAATCAAGCCCGTCACTAGGGCTAAGATTGGTATACCAGAAATCAAAAGAAATAATACACTGAATTTTTGTTACAGTAATTATATTCAATAAAGTTGCTGCAAATACTGAGTCAGTGAATACTGAACTATGTTCCCAGGGAAAATATAATATTAGGGTCCTGAGAGCCTCTGGTCACATTTTGATTTATCCATCAATACGTAACCTGGTTTTATGTGGGTTTCTCTTATTTAATGCATATATAACCTTATTTAATGCATATCATTTATTCATTAATACTGAACTCATAGCTAACAACCCTGTATATCATGCCTGAGTAAAGCTTGTCTACCACGTTTTTTTCCCCCATAAGGCTCATCACAGCCTTTTGTATTTCAATTCAGTTCAGTTCAGTTGCTCAGTCATGTCTGACTGTTTGTGACCCTATGGACTGCAGCATGCCAGGCTTCCCTGTCCATCACTAACCAACTCCTGGAGCTTGCTCAAACTCACGTCCATAGAGTTGGTGATACCATCCACCCATCTAATCTTCTGTCGTCCCCTTCTCCTGCCTTCAATCTTTCCCAGCATCAGGATCTATTCCAATGAGTCAGTTTTTCGCATCAGGTGGCCAAATATTGGAGCTTCAGCTTCACCATCAGTCCTTCCAATGAATAATCAGGACTGATTTCCTTTAGGATTGACTGCTTTGATCTCCTTGCAGTCCAAGGGACTCTCAAGAGTCTTCTCCAACACTGTAGTTCAAAATGCCAGACACCTCTTCAGTATCGTTCTGGGAGCCATTTTGAACAGCAAAATCACCATTAAAAAACACAAAAATTTGAAAAATGTGGTACCCAGTAGTGGATCACTACTGAGAACTCCTGAGAAACAGGAAAGTGGAGGGTCCTCTTTTTCATCCACAGCTGGGAACGTGAACCTTGGATGATTCAATCTTTTGCCCTCTGCATGTTCGTGCCCACCAGTGACCCTAAAACCTGCAGGTATTGATCTGGAGGTTACATTTACATTTTAGTAAGTAGGCAAATTTACAAATCTGTAATCTGCAAATAATAAGGATGGACTCTATTTTGATGCAGTATTTTACAGAATTAAATGTTAGTGTTAGTTGCTCAATGATGTCCGACCCTTTGCAACCCCATGGAGTGTAGCCGACCAGGCTCCTCTGCCCTTGGGATTCTCTAGGCAATACTGGATTGGGTTGCCATTTCCTTCTCCCATTTTAAAGAATTAAACTTAGTGCCAAAAAATCCAGGGTGAATAAAATAGAAAAATTTAGGTCAAGAGAGGATTAGTTTAAATGAGTTTTCTTCTTACCCAGACTCCTGTGTCTCCTGTGGCCCCTGCTTACCCTGTCCCTGACCATCTCCAGGGTCCCTGCCAGGCCCTCCAAGATGCCCAGGCCATCTTGATCATGTCCCCATCCTCATCCTGCTTTGAGTTTGTTTATGCCTAAAGAACCATGATAGGGTCGCCTGTGGGGGTGTCTGAATAATTTACCATGCCTCCTGAGCCCTCATAAATGTGAAAAATCTTGCTAAAAAGTCATTACAGGTGTGAACCGATATTTCCTTGATGTAAATTGAGATGCACTGGGACGTGAGGTCATCTTACTTAGTCTGAGCACTTGGTTCTGATCATCTCTACCCAGAGGTACTGGTGCTTCCTGCTGGTTGAACCCAAACTCAGCACATCCTTGGGAGCACGCTTAATCTGATGATAAAGCCTGTGTCCTTACCCCACCCACGGGCCTGCCAGTTTCCGGATTGACCCACATCCTCCACAGCCCTGTTCTGTGTACCCAGTTGCTTGCCAGGGATGCTGTTTCCCCTCTGAGCTCACAGTTTCCCTCCCTACATTCATTCTGCCTGACTGTCTTTGGTGGTGATTTAGTCGCTAAGTCGTGTCTGACTCTTGCGACCCCATGGACTGTAGCCTGCCAGTCTCCTCTGTCCATGGGATTCTCCAGGCAGGAAAACTGGAGTGGGTTGCCATTTCCTTCTCCAGGGGATCTTCCCAACCCAGGGATCAAACCCGGGTCTCCTGCATTGCAGGCAGACTCTTTACCGAGAGTCTGACTGTCTTTATGTGTGTGTGTAAATATATACTTAATTATGGCTATGCTGGGTCTGTTGCTGCACATGGTCTTTCTCTAGTTGTGATGCATGGGGTTCTCACTGAGGTGACTTCTCTTGTTGCAAAGCACAAGCTCTATGGAGTGCAGGCTTCAGTAGCTGCAGCTTGTGGGCTGGTAGTTGTGGTTCCCGGGCTCTAGAGCACAGACTCAGTACTTGTGATTCACGGGCTTAGGTGCTCTGCAGCCTGTGGGATCTTCCCGGATCAGGAATCAAACCCATGTCTCCAGCACTGGCAAGCAGATTCTTTCCACTGATCCTCCAGGGAAGGAAACCCTGTCTTGACCTTTTTATTTTGAAATAATTAAAGATGGACAGGAAGATGCAGAAAAAGATCTTGTATACCCTTTGTTCAGTATACCGTGTCAGAAACATCATGCGTAACTGTGGTACAGTATCACAACCAGGACATGGACATTGGTACCATCCATAGACCTTAATTAGATCTCAGCAGTTTTACATATGGAGAAGGCAATGGCACCGCACTCCAGGACTCTTGCCTGGAAAATCCCATGGACAGAGGCGCCTGCTAGGCTGCAGCCCATGGGGTCGCAAAGAGTCGGACATGACTGAGCGACTTCACTTTCACTTTTCACTTTCATGCATTGGAGAAGGAAGTGGCAACCCACTCCAGTGTTCTTGCCTGGAGAATCCCAGGGACGGGGGAGCCTGGTGGGCTGCCGTCTATGGGGTCACACGGAGTCGGACACGACTGAAGTGACTTAGCAGCAGCAGCAGCAGCAGTTTTCCATATACTTGTGTGTGTGTGTGTGTGTGTATTTGTGAATGCTCAGAAATGCAGTTGCTGGATTCTGTGGCAAATATGTCTGATTGTTTACTACCAAAGCATTTTCCAGAGTGGCTGTGTCATTTTATATGTCCAGTATCGATGTGCAAGTGATCAGATTTCTTTGCATTCTCAACAGCATTTGGTATTGTCGCCTTTTTATTTTTGATAGATGTTCTAATAGGTATTTAGCGATGCTCATCATGGCTTTCCTTTGTGTTTTCCTAATGACAAATGATGAACATCTTCTCATGTGCTTAGTTGCCATTCAGATATCCTCTTTGATGAAGTGTGTTCATCTCTTTTGTCCATTTTCTAAATGGATTGTTTTCATTCTTTCTGTTTACTTGATCACTTTGAGAGCTCTTTCTATATTCTGGGTATGAGTCCATTGTCAGTCACCTACATTCATTTCTATTGACAGCTGAGCAAGGCATTGACCCAGAACCTGGGGATTCAGTGATAAACAGATGTCTTTGTTCTGCCCACAGAGAGCTTCTACTCTCATGAGGAGGGAGACATTAACAACTGTTTACACATTAGGGATTTTTAGCCATGGTCGTGAGGACCGTGACAGTGAACTGTGGTGCCTGAGAACAAGGAGTGGCTAAGACAGACGTCACCTGACCAGGGGGTCAGGGCGTCCAGGAGCTGATCTGAGATCTGAAGGAGAAGGAGGTCTCCTGGAACAACTGTGAGTAGGGTAGGTGGGGGTGGAGTTGCCTGCAGGCATCCACATGGCCCTACATGCATCCTACCGTGCTCTTTCTGGGAGCTGAGTTTTAGTCTTTGATTAGGAAATGCATACATGGCAGTAAAGAAAGCCCAGAACTATGTCTTCCTTCACCTCTTGAGATTAGCTCTCTCTCCCCACTCTCTGTCTGTAACTTCTCAGCCATCGGAAAGTACATTGCAAATTTTTCACCATCATGAAACTCATCATGTTAAAATAAAAAATTTGACAATGGCCTGATCAAGCCAAAAGAGCTACTATTTGTTCCTCTTGTGACCCGATCTTGATTGAACTTGGGAGTAAGTGCCCTAGTACAAGGGTAAGGTGATAATTTCATTTAGAACATAACTGGATTTATAAATATTATAGTAGCCCTCATGCACATTTAATGTTTGAAACTTGAGTAATTTTACCAAACATCTAGAATCTAATTCTGTCCAGTACCTCCTTAGAAGTATAGTGAGCTTCAAGAGTATAAAATGTGAAGATCTTTGATTTTGATGCATGCTATTTCTTAACTTATCTGGTAAGACTTGCTCACAAGGTGTTCTCTTCTTTGTTTCCATGGTTGCTGACTTTATACTTCCCTTGTTAGCAATCCTTGCCAGCTATCTCCTCTAGAAACCACTTCATCAACAGGATTTAAGACAGTCTGGATTCAATATACATAGTTTCAAAAGTGAGAACCCCACTGGTTCCCTCACAGTCATAAGCAATATATAGGGCCCATTTCTCTCAGTTGGAATTTCTGTTGTTGTTGCAGCTCAGCTGCTAAGTCATGTCCGACTCTTTGCTACCCCATGGACTGCAGCATGCCAGGCTTCCCTGTCCTTCACTGTCTCCTGGAGATTGCTGCAACTCATGTCCACTGAGTTAGTGATGCATCCAACCATTTCATCCTCTGTCATCCCCTTCTCCTCCTGCCCTCAGTCCTTCCCAGCATCAGGGTCTTTTCCAATGAGTTGGCTCTTCCTATCAGGTGGCCAAAGTATTGGAGCTTGAGCTTCAGCTTCAGCATCAGTCCTTCCAATGAATAATTAGGGTAGATTTCCTTTTAAGATTGACTGGTTTCATTTCTTTGAGTTAAAGGCACTCTCAAGAGTCTTCTATTGCACTGCAATTTGAAAGCATCACGTCTTTGGTGACAGCCTTCCTTATGTTCCAACTCTTATGTCTGTACATGACTACTGGAAAAACCGTAGCTTTGACTATACGGACCTTTGTCGGCAAAATGATGTCTCTGCTTTTTAATATACTGTCTAGGTTTGAAATTTTGGAAACAAATGAAAGAGTCCCAGAGGTAGAATATCTAAGCACGTGTGGATTTCCTATAGATTTGGAGACAGTGCTTCTTGAGCTGAAATCAGACCACATCATAGCCTGACACCAGGACACAGTACAGGCAGACTTTGGAGGTACTGTGGGCTGGGTCCCAGACCGTCTCAATAAAATGAACCTTGCAGTAAAGTGAGTCACAGGAATTTTTGGTTTAATGCATATAAAAGTTAAGTTTACACTCTACTATTGTCTATTAAGTGTACAATAGCATTATGTCTAAAACAGTACATGCTTTAATTAAAAATACGTTATTGCTAAAAATGCTGCCTCCTGACAATGTAGGGTTGCCACAAACCTTCAATTTGTATAAAATAATACCTGTAAATGCAACAAGTTGAGGTGCAGTAAAAGGAGATATGTTTGTAGAATCATCACTGTGACAGAAAGTTAAGGAAAGGGGGTGCCCACACTCAAGACGCTTGACTTGCCCCTCACTATTGCCCCGATGCAGCCTGCATTGCCTCCCTGCTCCCTTTGCTCTGGCTCTTCCCCCTTCACATGGTCATCAAGAGAAAGCAGATCAAGAGCAGGTCCCCAGGTGCTTGGTGGCCAGGCAGTGGTGCTGTTTCCTGAGGTTGGGAGGTGCAGATTGCTCCATGACGCACTCTCTTGAGCAGATACACCGTGGGCATTTCTCTGGGTCCCTGCTGTGTCTCTGTAGAACTAGGAAGAAGAGCAACATGTGTTTTGAAAAGTGTGCAATGCAATGAAAGACTGTTAGTGACGCTGGTGCTCCTGATATGAGCCCCCACTCAAAGGCGCTTGAGAGATAGGAAGAACTGCTGTGAGTTCATCCAGCCGCTTTCTGAGCACGTCAATAAGACCCCCCAGTGACATGTGACATCATGTCTTCTGATTTCAGAGGAGCCTCCCCCGCTGAGAAACAATAACATTTACCGAACATGACACAGAGGAAAAATCGACCCAAGGAGGCTTTTCATGTGCTTTCTCTTTGTGCTCCATGAGGATTCTTTCCGTCATGTCAGTTAAATATTACATTAATCATGCACTCATTTTTGCTTCTCTCTGATCTTCCCACCGTGATCGAATTTGTCTTGGAAGAATCAACTGCTTCCAAACATAGACATATGGAAGACTGATAAGTCTGTATTTTCATAATACTTCATGTGGGTGGTGCAGTGCTTTTGAGACCCACAGAGTTTTTTCTCCGCCTTGCTCTCCTTACAATCGCTGGTACATCATGTAAGTTAATGGGAGTGTGTGTTCAGCACAGCCCTTCAGCAATCTGCTGTTCTGTAGACATTCTAGGGGTACTTTATTAGGACGTTTTAAATGACTATGTTGGGTAATTCTCTAAGCTAGAATCATGCA
The DNA here is from genome assembly GCF_023091745.1 of Budorcas taxicolor. Lineage (NCBI taxonomy): Eukaryota > Metazoa > Chordata > Mammalia > Artiodactyla > Bovidae > Budorcas > Budorcas taxicolor. Next base: position 38,541,390 of record NC_068914.1, on the reverse strand, counting down.
TAGAAGTATGAGGCAGAGAATATTGAAACCACAGCCCCTCCTTCATCTATGTGTGGGCACAGACCCAGAACTGTGCTTGGAGAAAAACTTCTGCCTGCAGGAACCGCTTACAGAGGTGAATGGACTTTTATTCAGACAAATGTTCTCGGTTTGCCTCCTAAGTATCTCCCATGTCAGTCTAGCAGAGTGGTTCAAACTCGAAGCAGTGGAGCCATGCTGTGTGGGTTACAATTCTGTTTTTACTGCTCCTAAATGGACAACCTTGGGCAAGTCACTCATGATCTGTAAGCCTTAGTATCCTGGTCTGAGAATGGGTCATATGATAATAACACTTTCCTCATTGGGTTGTGGGGATTGTTGTTGTTTTCCAGTCGCTCAGTCGTGTCCGACTCTGTGACCCCATGGGCTGCAGCACACCAGGCTTGGTGTCCTCTAACACACACTGACCCCAGGTTCTGGGGAAGATGTGGTTTTGGAGACAGTCCTGTGTGCTAGAATTAATCCTCTCGCAACCAAAAAGAGGCAGGGAAATGCAAAAGGAGACTCTTCTCATGACTACAGATAACAACCTACTAAAAACTTCAAATAAATCATATCTTTATCCTGCTATAAATTCTACCCAAACTGTAGCTCTTCTTTCATGTGTGTGTGTGTGTACACATGCCTGTGTGTCAGTGACAATGTGCTGTCATTGTTCAGTCGCTCAGTCGTGTCCGACTCTGTGACCCCATGGACTGCAGCACACCAGGCTTCCCTGTCCTTCACCGTCTCCAGAGCTTGCTCACACTCACGTCCATTTAGTCGATGATGCCGTCCAACCACCTCATACTCTGTTGTTCCCTTCTCCTCTGCTTTCAGTCTTTCTCAGCATCAGGGTCTTTTCTGAAGAGTTGGCTCTTCGAATCAGGTGGCCAGAGTATTGGAGCTTCAGCTTCAGCATCAGTCCTTCCAATGAATATTCAGGACTGGTTTCCTTTAGGATTGACTGGTTGGATCTCCTTGCAGTCCAAGGGACTCTCAAGAATCTTCTCCCACATCACAGTTCAAAAGCATCAGTTCTTCAGCGTTCAGCCTTCTTTGTCATCTATCTCTCATATCCATACATGACCACTGGAGAAACCACAGTTTTGCCTAGATGGACCTTTGTAGACAAAGTAATGTCTCTGCTTTTTAATATGCTGTCTAGGTTTGTCATAGCTTTTCTTCCAAGGAAGAAGCGTCTTTTACTTTCATGGCTGCAGTCACCATCTGCAGTGATTTTGGAACCCAAGAAAATAAAGTCTCTCACTGTTTCCATTATTTCCCCATCTATGAAGTGATGGGACCAGGTGCCATGATCTTCATTTTATGAATGTTGAGTTTTAAGCCAGCTTTTTCACTCTTCTCTCTCACTTTCATCAAGAGCATTCTCTTTCACTTTCTGCCATAATGGTGGTATCATCTGCATATCTGAGGTTATTGATATTTCTCCCAGCAATCTTGATTCCAGCTCATGCTTCATTCAGCCCAGCATTTCACATGACGTACTCTGCATATAAGCTAAATAAGCAGGGTGACAATATACAGCCTTGACATACTCCTTTCCCAATTTGGAACCAGTCCATTGTTCCATGTCCAGTTCTAACTCTTGCTTCTTGACCTGCATACAGGTTTCACAGGAGACCAGTGGAAAGTAAACACCTGAAAAGTGCTTTGAATACAAGATATGTGCAGTATACATTAGCTGTTATGCTTTCTATGGCCCTTAATATTCTTTTTGTTTTTCTTTGGATGTTAAAAATCCATGTAGTTTTTTTTCTTCTTTTTTAAAAAATTAATTAATTTATTTTAATTGGAGGCTAATTACTTTACAACATTGTAGTGGTTTTCACCGTATATTGACACGAATCAGCCACGGGTGTACACATGTCCCCCATCCTGAAGTTTTTTGAGGTTTATGTTGCACCGACTGTCTTTCCACCCCAAGTTTCCCACTTATGAGAAGCAGCTGCTTTCAACTCCTATCTTTTTGTCTTGTTAACTACTTCCATTCTGAAGATTTTTTCTAGTGTTTAAAATGGCTAGTTAATTTCCAAATATAAAAAATAAGCTTAGCTTTCGTAGTCCTCACATCCTCTATGTATTAAATCAGTATTTAAAGTAGCTTTTGTGTTGTTGGCTATTATATACAGATGTCTGAGTCATCTTGCGCAGTATGGTCTATTTTCTTTTTCCCTTGAAGTTTACCATTGAATAATTTAAAAGTTCCTGTTTTTTGTTTATGTATTACTAACTGAACTCACAGTCTCCAACAGACATGAAAGCCTCCCCTTAATGAGTTCAGATGTCTGGAACATCTCTTTGTTTTCTTTCTTATAGACCTCTCTTCCAGAGTCCTTGTTTTGCTCCAGCCTGGATTGATTACTCTCCAGGCCTCTTGGAATTCTCCATATCATCATTACCTTTCTATATTGGATCCCATGTTTTCTGGGCTCATTTCCTCCCCTTTCTTTGTTTTCTTCCTTATTTTGTTGAACCATGTCCTTTAGTAAGCTTCTTGAGAAATCATATAAGATTGATATAATTTTTGTGAACTTGCCTTTGTGTGAACCTCTTCTTGACTAAAAGCTTTTTGCTGAGGATAAAATTCTAGGTAGCAAAGCATTTTCTGTCTGAATTTTGAAGGCATTTTCTATTGTGTTCTAGTTGGACTGCAGTGTTGCTGTTGGGATATCTGAGAGTATTCTGACACTCCCATCCTTTGATTTTTTTTTTTTTTTGAAGTATAGTTGATTTGCAATATGTTGGTTCAAGTGTACAGCAAAGTGATTCAGCTATGCACACACACACACACATATGTATATACTCCATACTTTGATTTTGATCTACCTTGTCTCTCTGGAAGCTTTTGAGGTATTACTTTTATCTCTTATCCTTTGACACCATACAATAATATGTCTTAGTTGTAAGATTTTTAAGAATAATTTTTGCTGGGCACCTGGTGGAATATTTCAGTCTAGAAAGTTACGTTCTTTCATATTTGGGACATCTCTTAATAGTATTTCTTTGATAATTTCTCCTCCTTTAATTTTTCCTTTTTTCTCCTTTTGAGCCACCTTAACTCAGCTGTTGGACCTCCTGGATTATATTTATAATTCAATCTTTTAACATTTTATCTCATTTTCTGAATATCTATCTTTTACGGAGATTTCTCCAAAATTGTCTTTTAACTTTTATATTAATTTCTTTTCTTCTGATACCATATTTTAATTTTAAAAAGCTCTTTTATATTGTTGCTTCAGTTTCTTCCCATTTCTCAAAAGTTTTGAAGATTTGTAATTATAGAGATAGTTTTTAAGTTTTAATAGTTTTGTAATAGCTTTTAAGTTTTAATAGTTTTAATTGATGCTTCCTACATCAATCCTATTTCTTCTAAATGCCTTTCTTTGTTGGTTTCATTTGATTTCTGTGTTTTATGTCAGAATATTTCCTCTCATGTCTGATGATTTTTGCTGTCCATTCATATTTAAGACAGAGGCACAGAAAGGCTGTATGGGTGCTCCAGGTGCAAGGGTCATATTTTTTCAGTGGTGGATTTCATTTTAGAAGCAAATAAGTACACTGCATGTACCCTTCCTTTCAGAAGTGTGTGCGTGCGTGCATACTCAGTTGCTAAGTCATGTCTGACCCTTTGTGACCTCATGGACTGTAGCCCACCAGGCTCCTTTCTCCGTGGGGTTTTCCAGGCAAGAATGCTGGAATAGGTAGCCACTTCCTCCTCCAGGAAATCTTCCTGACCCGGGAGTCTGATCTGTGTCTCCTGCATTGGCAGGTGGATTCTTTACCATCTAAGTCGCCTGGGAAGCCACCTTTAGAAGTACTCAGTGCTAATGAAGGTGGACCTCGTAAGAGGTCCTGTAAACATCTCCGGCTTACTCCCCACCACACTTTGTTTGGTCTGCTGAGTCAATTGCCATTTATCCATCAGCTGTTCTGCTTCTAAAATTATGTGGCTGTCTCTTGACTGTTATGCATTTCTTTCCCATTCTCTCTGTGCTTATGGACTTTTGCCTTCATTACACTGTTATTATTATTTAAGTGTGATTTCCAGAGACACTGAGGTTAAACAGGGATTTACTCTGCCATGTCTTATCAGAAGTCTCCTCTTAAAAAATCCAAAGAATTTCAGACCTGCTCTTTGATTGTCACAGCGGGGCTGTCTAGATGACTGGAGGCAGAGGGTGTGGTGGTCTAGGGCGGTGGTCTCCAAGGGTGGAAATCATACTAGTAGCATTAGGAAGATATCAGAATTTCCATTTATTATTTTTTTTGAAAGAAGCTTTTAACGTTTATTTTATTTATTTATTTGGCTGCACTGGGTCTCAGCTGTAGTACGTCGGGTCTTTGATTGACATTGTGGCTCATGGGATCTTTAGCTGAAGCATGTGGACCCTTAGTACTTGCGGCATATGGGGTCTAGTTCCCTGCACCAGGGACTGAACCTGGGATCCCTGCCTTGGAAGCTCAGTGTCTTAGCTACTGGACAAGCAGTAAATAATGTTTGGTAAAGGAATCCACCTTGGACAATTCAATTACGCAGCTGTTCTTACAAGAGTCTGGACATGTGGGTGCTGTGGCAGGGTTGGGGATTGTGGGAGCAGTCTTAGGGCATGTGGGCTGGGCTGGGGCAAAGGAGAGAAGACAAGGAAGGAAAGTGAGAGGGTGGCTTGTATGGGCTCCTGTGGAAGCGCTGAGAATACTTCCTATGTCGTTGCTTCCCGTGCTGTAGAGGACTAATACACCTTGTAGAGCAAGGTGTATTGCTCACTAATACACCTTGTCATTCAAGCACATTTGACATGACTTTCTTGTCTGCCTCATCCTTTGCTATTCACACGGGGAGTTCTTTGCTCATCAAAGCCTGCCACTAACTTCAAAGGAAAGAAAAAGAAAGTCCAAAGGATACAATTGATCCTATCAGCCAACTCCAGTGAGTACAGCTTCATCTGTCTTTCTGGAGCAGACTCAGCCTTGGAAGAGGAAGAAATGTGTTCACTAGAAGTTCTTCCAATTTTAACCTCATGAGGAACTTGCTTAGAAGCCCCAACTCACTACAGGTCATAGGTGTATTATAATAGGTTGACCTAAAGTCTCTTAAGTCTGAAAGGCATCCTTTGTCAGGGTATGGATTTTTCCCCTGCAAGTAGCTATTCTTATTTAATCATAGAGATTGAGAGCTAAGAGGGAGGGCTTTCCAGATGGCTCAGTGGTAAAGAATCTGCCGGGAAGTGTAGGAGACCTGAGTTTGATCCCTGGGCCAGGAAGATCCTCTGGAGGAGGAAATGGCAACCCTCTTCAGTATTTTTGCCTGGAAAGTCAAAAGAGTAGTGTGGCTGGCTACAGTCCATGAGGTCGCAGAAGAGTCAGGCATGACTTAGCAACCAGATAATGACAACAAGAAGCTCTTTGAGAGGTTCTCTGCTTTAACACCCTCACTTCAAAAGTAAGGAAACAAAAACCCAGGCCACTAAATGACTCATCTAGGATCACGTGGCTCAGTGCGGGGTAGAGTCGAGACCAGAGCCAGTCTTTTGAAATCTGATCCAGTGTTCATTCTCAAAAACACACCAGCTCCTGAAAAGCTCTGGTCCTGGGCCTCGAATCTGCGTGGAGTTCATGTGCACTGGGGATTCTGCCTCTGTTCTCAGCTTAGCTGATACCTGGGGAATGATGAGTGATTCTGCGGAAAACCGTGGCCCCTAATTGTACCTCTCAGGAAGTACAGATGACTCAGCTGCCCAACCGGCTGCCTGCTGAAATGAATCAGTGAAGCATTTGGAGCATTTTCATTGTGTGAAAAGACTGTCAGTTGCCTGGTTACCAGAGTGACAAATACAAAGTAATTGTACTTCTCTGTGGCTGTGGGAGGAGGGTATTTAACTGTCACCATGAATTTGGAGAAGTGGAGTTAAAGGCCACATCCCTGACAGATGGAAAACATTTGCTACTTTCGGTGGTTTGTCTTACCACGGTATCAGCCACCTGTCCACAGCACCATGCAGAAACAGGGCTGGTGAGGGACAGGTCAGTGGAGAAATTAGTAGTAACACTGTTCATAATGATGATAGATGAACTTAGTCCCCACTAGGGACCAGTACTTTGGCCACTGGATATGAAGAGCAAAATCACGGGAAAGGATCCTGATGCTGGGAAAGATTGAAAGCAAAAGGAGAAGGGGGTGGCAGAGGATGAGACAGTATCACCAACTCAATGAACATGAATCTGAGCAAACTCTGGGAGATAGTGAAGGACAGGGAAGCCTGGTGTGCTACAGTCCATGGGATCACAAAGAGTTGGACATGACTTAGCACACCACCTCTATGGACCAGGCCTGGGGCCAAGTCCCGGACCTTTGAAACTTCATAAGAGCATTTTGATGCATGTATTCTTAGAATCCACATGTCACAGATGAGAAAACTGAGGATGAGGAAGGTTATCAAAGGTGGCAGACATCAGAAGCAGAAAGAATTTATATTTAGGTTGATGTAACTCCGGAGTGTAGACTCTTAACTACAATACTATTCAGCATCTCTATAAACATAGCAGACTGTGGTATGTATTAGTTATTCCTAGTGGGCCCATGGCCCATTTTCTGAGACCACTTGGCATTGGTTAAGTTGTGATCCAGACAGAAGCAATCTGCCTTACTCCTTCTTGGCTTGCATTTGAAGAGCCTGCGCAGCCCCAGGGGGAATTCATCAGGCTTCTTCAGCCTTCTTTCTCCTCTTTCCATGATGCAGGCAAGTATTACGACTGGGGAGGCTTTCCAGCATAAATTTAAAAGTATCCCATGGGAACCAAGTGACTGGATTGTAGTCCAGGCTCAACCATTAACCCCCATGTGACTTTAGAAAAGGCAGTTCTCTGGGCCTCAATTTTTTTATCTCTAAAATGGAAGATTTTCAAAGAGGTGATTTCTCAGCTTCTAGCTCTGGAAAAAATCCTCCCAGTATAAAAGTATGTCAAAACTAACAGGAAGTATGCAGGCTCTGCGGACAGCTCACCTTGGTCTGGGTCCCTGCACTTTCCAGTTTCCAATTGTGTGCTCTTGTGCGGATTTCTCAATTTCCACAAACCTCAGGTGTCACATTTGTAAGAATAGAGTGGTCTATCTCATAGAGTCATTGGGAGGATTAATTAAACAAGCTAATATGCATAGCACAGTGCCAACCATACAGTAAATATCCAGTAAATATTAGGCATTTTCACCGTCACCGTCAGCATCGTTATCATCACTAGCACCATCAGCATCGTTATCATCATCGTTATCACATCTCCATTTATCATCACTGTCACCATCATATCACCACCATCATCACCACTATCATTGTTTTCATCATCACCATCATTATCATCGTTGTCATTATCATCATCATCACTCATGGACGATGTGGAATAAAAATAGTCTAGAACTCAATACTAAAAATATATTAAAACATTTTCATACACACACTTTTTTTCTCTACAGGATAGAGCCGGATGCAAAGGTTAGTGTAGTAAGGATTTGCAACTAGTATTTCTGAGTGATAATAGAGGATGATTTGATGAGAAAGAGAAGGAGGGAGAGTCAGGCAGTGAGTAACAGCAGGATTGAAAGCTGTGGGAATAGGAACCGGGAGCCCCCGGTAAGAAGGGTGCAGCTGTGCCTGGCTGGAGCAGCAGCCTGCGTATACATGAGTGCCATTTATTTGAGATGAAATGCCCCGACCCTCCACTTGTATGAAGACTGATTGCTGATCTTTGAAGAGGAGGCTACTTTGATCTCTGATAAAGCCAGCCAGGCAGTCATCATCTGAGTCACTTTTAAATACTTTTTGATGCCCTGACAATGGAAGCTTTTTTTAGACAAGTCTCAGGGTACCAACACCAGAAGAAAGAGGAAGGTAAAGGCTCCCTGCTGATCCCTTGTAAGTAGCATATGTATACCTGGAAGCAGCTGATCATGCCATTGCTCACACACTTGCCAGCCTGAGTCCAGAAGTGAGGGGAGGGGCCTCGTCTGTGACCACATCCTCCCCTGGCAAGGAAGCAGGGCTGGGATGCAGGAGTTACTGCTGGCAGGTGGGACCTTGCCTCTGCTTACATCCAACATCTGTAGCCTCTTGGGAAAGCCCCATCATTGCACATTTTTCTAGCGAGTCTTTTTGGGCACGTTAGGAATAGCACAGCTTGAGAGAAGAGGAAGGTGAACGAAGTTTTCCTTATCTGGACTCTGTTCTGGCCTGTACAGAGTTTTAGCTAACTAGAATTGCGTTGTCTTCACCTGCGGGCATTTTATTGTCATCTTTGAACAGATGGAACATTTTATCAGTGTTACACATGCTGTTCTAATGCTCAGATCAAGTGTGAATTTGGAATGATAGTTCAGCTGAGAAACAGCTAAGACAGCTCCTCTGTGGGGATGAGGAATCAGTGGGCTCCCTAGGGCACTCACACTAGTTATCAACACGTTCCCTCTCTGGCATGTGCTGCCACAGGAATTTGTTGGCTCATGAGGTGAGGTGAACATCTCAGTGCCCTGAACTGTGTTCATCCACTTTCAGGGTGTCTGAGGACACCCCTTTCTACAGTGATTAATTCAGATTCACCATTACTGGGACCCGTTGCTGAGTGGGACTTCTCTGCATCCTCTCATTTGATACTAACAGCAGGCAGGTAATCCTATACTCTTTTAATAAGGTGAGCAAATGGAAGCTTGACTTTGTTAGGAAGCTTGCCAAAACTTGGTTAATGGGTAGAATGAGATGTGACTTCATATGGGGTGATCCTGCAATCCAGGCTCATATGTCTAAGCTCTCCTGCCTTGATGGGTGTGGTTCTGCTCCTCTGGGTCATGATTATTCCTAATTTTGGGGGGCTACAGGATTTTGTTCAGTGAAGTGTAAAGGCTATATGTTTTAAAACGTAAACTCATAATACAGCTTGTAAATGTTAGGCATCCAGAGAGCAAGATTCACACTTATGTTCAGTTACGTAGTTTCTCAGGGATATCTGTTCCTCGGGAAGCTCTCAAACTTCATATACAGAACCAGGACATGTTTTTCATCACTTTCCACTTTAGCTACTGGGGAAGGACACGATTCCATCCTATATAAAGCAGTCTGTCTGCAGCAAAGCTCTATTAAGCCTTTTCTATGAACAAAGTGCTGATTGAGGCTCACTGCATCAGTAAGAAAACAGCAGAGGAAGATAAATTGCTCCCAGGCTAAATGCATGGGTTGCTACCCTCTCTCCTGACTGCTGCACAGGTATGCATTTTGCCAAAACTTGTGCCCTTGCGGTGCCTCTTTTGATATGTGGGACTCCCTCCCCCCACTACCCTTTTTTTTGTCTCTGTAATAAAAGATGACCCTTGCCTTTGGGGAACGCATGGCCTAGTGGACAGACAGATGGCATCAAAAGAGCAATTGTGAGTAAGTACAGTTTAAAAGATACTGTATCAGTCTGGTCCAGTCAGGAGATAGAAACCACAAAGTGATTTCAGCAGGGAGTTTAACGTAATCAGTTTTTAAGCTGGGTTGACAGCATAACAAGAAGGTGTTAGAGAGCTCTACAGGGTACCTCAGGGCTGAGGGAGACTACCCAGGAAAGGACAAATTTGGATGGAGCCCCCTCCCTGAGGCCGGGGGGCTCACCCCACTGGAGAAGGTTTGGGAGCATTGCCAGGGCTAGAGGTGGTTTGCAAAAAGCAGCTCTCCAGGGCACAGGCATATGGAGCTTGCATGGTGTGCACAGGAATGAGGGCACGAGGGTTAGTGGAGGGCGTGGGGCACCCAGTGTCTGAGTGGGCAGGGCCACAGGAGACTGACCTCCTGAATGGGGGCAGGTGGGTATAGGGAGCCAGGGCTCTGGTGCAGGTGAGTCTTCAGGTCCATGCAAAAGAGGTCCCCAGGTGAGCCAGTGCCAAGAGGTTGCAGGGGGGACCTCGAGTTCTGGGGTGTGCCTGGAACACAGCACCTCAACCCTCCATGTACTCATGGTCACATTGCTGGCCAAAGGGGCAGCCCTGGAATCAGACAGAGAAGTCTTAGCATCCTCCACTGAGAAAGCTTCATCTTGTGCTCATTGCAGCAGACAGATAGTTAAATGAATCCATTCCGCCCATTGTCATGGAGCAGAGGAAGGGGAAATTTGGAACTGAGCAGTCATACCTGGCCTAGCTGTCTGGCCATTCATTCAGGGCCAGCCTGGCAGTGACATTTGAGAGGAACCTCAGAACGTGCTGGGCACATCCTCCAGTGCGGTGGGGCTTTGCCCTCCTTGCCTGTCTGCTGCAGTCTTTCTGACTCTCCATGTGGCTAGACTCTGTCCTGTGACTCAGAAGAGCAGGGAGGGGCTCTTTCTTAACAGTGTTTCTCGAAAGACCTTCAGCAGACAGTCTTTAGTTTCATGGTTCTGCCATCCTACAGCCCCCGATGCTTCCGTATCTTCCTGCTGCCCACAGGGGAAGGGACTGGATACTCAGTCAAGTCTTTCAGCCTTTCAGTGACCCAGCTGCTACCAGCCTCTGAGTGTCTGTCACCAACCCTCCCTCTTGGCTTTGCTTCCAGCCAGACCAAACAGCTTTGGGGTTTCCCAGGACACCATTGCTCATCCTGCACCTTGTTGTTGTCCTGGTGTTTGTTCCCACGTGACTTGTCTTTTGTGTTTCAGCCCTCGTGTCACTCCGTCTTCCAGCCTCTCTGCATCCACTTGTCCTCATAGGAACCTCTGCTCCTTTCTGTTCCGCGCATGCTCCGTCCTTCCTCCACCGGAACACTGATTCTTTTCTTTTCCTTTTTTTCTCTGCTCCTTCACTTCCTTCTTTGATTTTGTGAAATATCATACTCTCAGTTGGAATGCACAGCTGCTTATGTGTTCATATTTGCTTCAAGTCTATCTTTAATGAAAAGCTAAGATGTTAAGGCCTTCCCAGGTAGCACCAGTGGTAAAGGACCCGCCTGCCAATGCAGGTAGGTGTAAGAGACATAGGTTCGACCCCTGGATTGGGAAGATCCCCTGGAGGAGGGCATGGCAACCCACCCCAGTATTCTTGCCTGGAGAATCCCATGGACAGAGGAGCTTGCTGGGCTATAATCCATAGGGTTGCAAAGAGTCAGACATGACTGAAGCAACTTAGCACACGTGGATAGATAAGTATATCCACAAACATCATATATTACTCTTTTTTACATTTTATTTATTTTATTAAATTTATTATTAGTTTCATATTATTATATTTTATTAAAATTTAATTTTAAATTTTATAAATTTTGCTATTAACTTTAATACCATAGTAGAAACATTGTTCTATAATTTCATTTTTCTCCTCCATGTTTTGATTGTATGATCTACCCATGTTGACATATATAATGTTGGTCCACTCATGTAAACTGCTCCTATGGTATTCTGTGCTATGAATATGCCACAATTCAGTCATTCCCCAGTGGAGGTGGTTTCCATGCCTTGTATATTTCAGTTACCAAATTGTTTGTCATATATGTTGCAATTGTGACAACATTTAATTATAATTCATATAGCTCTTCTTCCTCTACTAGGCTGTAAACTCTTTCAGAGCAGAAATCATGTTTGACTTTGGTCTCTGTCCCCCACATTTAATGAATATTATACCCGATGGAGAATAGGTGCAAAACAGTTGCTTGTTGAAATTCTGTAATGTCACTGGGGGATAATGTGGAGGGCTCCTCAGAGAAGGTGGTCTGCCTGACTAGTAGTGACTTTCTACCTGGGAAAGTATTTCTCCCAGAAAATCCTTTGAGGTTATAGAGAACTGTTGCCTAGTAGAACTTTCTGCAATAATGAAAGGGTTTTATATCTGTACTGCCCAGCTCAGTAGTCTCTGGTTATATGTGACTACTGAACACTTGAAAAATGGGCTAGTTTTTGAGAAACTGAATTTTAAATTTAATTTCATTTTAATTAAATAGCCACAAATGTCTAGTGGCTATAGTATTGGATAGTTTTAGAAGCAGGCTTTACAGAAATGTCTAATCACAGAAACAAATACTGCTTGGTATTGCTTATATGTAGAATCTAAAAAGCCCGGAATTTCTCTGGTGGTCAGTTGGTTAAGACTCTGCACTTTCAGTTCAGGGGACATGGGTTTGATTACAGATCAAGGAACTAAAATCCCACATTCTGTGCAGTGTGGCCAAAAATAATTTTTTTAAAAAAAGCTAAACTTGGAAAAGCAGAGAGTAGAATGGTTGTTGTTGGGGGAGGGGGACAGGGTGGTATGAGAAATAGGGTTATATTGGTCAGAAGGAAGAAGTTTCAGTTCTGTAGGCTAAGTTTTACAGATCTGATATACAACATGATGACTATAGTTAATAGTACAATATTGGATTCTTGAAATTTGCTAACAGAGTAGATCTTAAGTGTCCTCAACACACACACAATGGTCACTATATGAGGTGAAAAATGTTATTAATTTGATTGTGGGGCTTCTCTTGTGGCTCAGCTGGTAAAGAATCTGCCTGCAATGCAGGAGACTTGAGTTCGATCCCCTGGGTTGGGAAGATCCCCTGGAAATGGAAAGGCTACCCACTCCAGTATTCTGGCCTGGAGAGTTCCATGGACTGTATAGTCCACGGGGTCACAAAGAGTCGGACATGACTGAGCAGCTTATTCATTTCATCACATACACATATAACAAAACATCACTGATTAACTCCAGGCTGGTAGGGACCCAATATGCTACTGGAGAAGAGTGGATAAATAACTCCAGAAAGAATGAAGAGATGGAGCCAAAGCAAAAATAGTGCTCAGTTGTGGATATGACTTGTGATGGAAGAAAAGTCCAAAGATGTAAAAAACAATATTGCATATCGGAACCTGTAATGTTAGGTCCATGAATCAAGGTAAATTAGAAATGGTCAAACAGGAGATGGCAAGAGTGAATACTGACATTTTAGGAATCAGTGAACCAGTGGGCTGGAATTGGCATATTTAATTCCATTATATCTACTACTGTGGGCAAGAATCCCTTAGAAGAAAAAGAGTAGCCCTCATAGTCAACAAAAGGGTCCGAAAGGCCATACTTGGGTGCAGTCTCAAAAGCGACAGAATGTACTCTATTCATTCCCAAGGCAAACCATTCAATATCACAGTAATCCAAGTCTGTGCCCCAACCACTAATGCTGAAAGCTGAAGTTGAAAAGTTCTATGAGGACCTACAAGACCTTCTAAAACTAATACCAAAAAAAAGATGTCCTTTTCATCATACAGAACTGGAATGCAAAATTAGGAAATCAAGAGGTACCTGGAGTCACAGGCATGTTACTGTTTGACCTTGGAATACAAAATGAAGCAGGGAAAAGGCTAACAGAGTTTTGCCAAGAGAATGCACTGGTCATTGCAAACACTCTCTTCCAACAACACCAAGAGAAGACTCTACACATGAACATCAGCAGATGGTCAATACCAAAATCAGGTTGATTATATTCTTTGCAACCGAAGATGGAGGAGCTCTACACAGTCAGCAAAAAACAGACTGGGAGCTGACTGTGGCTCAGATCATGAACTCCTTATTGCAAAATTCAGATGTAAATTGAAGAAAGTAGGGAAAACCACTAGATCATTCAGGTATGAATGATCAAATCCTTTGCAATTATACAGTGAAAGTGACAAACAGATTCAAAGGATTAGATCTAATAGACAGAGTGCCTGAATAACTATGGATTAAGGTTCATGACACTGTACAGGAGCCAGTGATCAAAACCATCCCCAAGAAATAGAAATGCAAAAAGGCAAAATGGTTGTATGAGAAGGTCTTACAAATAGCTGAGAAAAGAAGAGAAGTGAAAAGCAAAGGAGAAAAGGAAAGATATAGCTATCTGAATGCAGAGTTCCAAAGAATAGCAAGGAGAGATAAGAAAGCCTCCCTCAATAATCAATGCAAAGAAACAGAGGAAAACAATAGAATGGGAAAGACTAGAGATCTCTTCAAGAAAATCAGAGATACTAAGGGACCATTTCATGCAAAGATGGGCATAATAAAGGACAGAAATGGTATGGACATAACAGAAGCAGAAAATATTAAGAAGAGGTGGCAAGAATACACAGAAAAACTATACAAAAAACCTTAATGACCCAGGTAACCATGATCAGTTCAGTTCAGTTCAGTCACTCAGTCTTGTCCAACTCTTTGCAACCCCATGGACTGCAGCACGCCAGGCCTCCCAGTCCATCACCAATTCCCACAGTTTACTCAAACTCATGTCCGTTGAGTCGGTGATGCCATCCAACCATCTCATCCTCTGTTGTCCCCTTCTCCTCCCACCTTAAATCTTTCCTAGCATCAGGGTCTTCTCTAATGGATCAGTTGTTTGCATCAGGTGGCCAAAGTAGTGGAGTTTCAGCTTTAACATCAGTCTTTCCAATGAACACTCAGGATTGATCTCCTTTAGGATGGACTGGTTGGATCTCTTTGCAGTCCAAGGGATTCTTAGAGTCTTCTCCAGCACCACAGTTCAAAAGCATCAGTTCTTCAGTGCTCAGCTTTCTTTATAGTCCAAATCTCGCATCCATACATGCCTACTGGAAAAAACCATAGCCTTGACTAGACAGACCTTTGTTGGCAAAGTAATGTCTCTGCTTTTAAATATGCTATCTGGGTTTGACATAGCTTGTCTTCCAAGGAGCAAGCTTCTTTTAATTTCATGGCTGCAGTCACCATCTGCAGTGATTTTGGAGCCCCCCAAAATAAAGTCTGCCACCATTTCCACTGTTTCCTCATCTATTTGCCATGAAGTGATGAGACCAGATGCCATGATCTTAGTTTTCTGAATGTTGAGATTTAAGCCAACTTTTTGACTGTCTTCTTTCACTTTCATCAAGAGGCTCTTTAGTTCCTTTTCACTTTCTGCTATAAGGATGGTGTCATCTGTATATCTGAGGTTATTGATATTTCTCCCAGCAATCTTGATTCCAGCTTGTGCTTCATCCAGCCCAGCATTTCTCATGATGTACTCTGCATATAAGTTAAATAACCAGGGTGATAATATACAGCCCTGACATACTCCTTTTCCTATTTGGGACCAGTCTGTTGTTCCATGTCCAGTTCTAACTGTTGCTTCCTGACCTGCATACAGATTTCTCAAGAGGCAGGTCAGGTGGTCTGGTATTCCCATCTCTTTCAGAATTTTCCACCGTTTATTGTGATCCACACAGTCAAAGGCTTTGGCATAGTCAATAAAGCAGAAATAGACATTTTCCTGGAACATTCTTGCTTTTTCAATGATCAAGCAGATGTTGGCAATTTGTTCTCTGGTTCCTCTGCCTTTTGTAAAACCAGCTTGAGCATCTGGAAGTTCACAGTTCATGTACTGTTGAAGCCTGGTTTGGTAACCACGATGGTGTGTGATAACTCACTTAGAGCCAGACATCCTGGAATGTGAAGTCAAGTGGGCCTTAGAAAGCATCACTACAAACAAAACTAGTGGAAGTGATGGAATTCCAGCTGAGCTATTTCAAATCCTAAAAGATGATGCTGTGAAAGTGCTGCACTCAATATGCCAGCAAATTTGGAAAACTCAGCAGAGGCCACAGGACTGGAAAAGTTCAGTTTTCATTCCATCCCAAACAAAGGCAATGCCAAAGAATGTTCAAACTAACACACAGTTGCACTCATCTCACACGCTAGGAAAGTGATGCTCAAATTTCTCCAAATGAGGCTTCAACAGTATGTGAGCTGAGAACTTCCAAATGTTCAAGCTGAATTTAGAACAGGCATAAGAACCAGAGATCTAATTGCCAGCATCTGTTCGATCACACAAAAAGCAAGAGAATTCTAGAAAAACATCTACTACTGTTTCATTGACTATGCTAAAGACTTTGACTGTGTGGATCACAACAAATTGTGGGAAATTCTTAAAGAGGTGGGAATACCAGACCACCTGACTTGCCTCTTGAGAAAGCTATATGCAAGTCAAGAAGCAACAGTTAGAACCAGACATGGAATAACAGACTGGTTCCAAACTGGGAAAGGAGTATGTCGAGGCTATATATATATATATATATCACCCTGCTTATTTATCATGTGAAATGCCAGGCTGGATGAAGCACAAGCTGGAATCAAGATTGCCAGGAGAAATATCAATAACCTCAGATATGCAGATAACACCACCCTTATGGCAGAAAGTGAAGAAGAACTAAAGAGCCTCTTGATGAAAGTGAAAGAGGAGAGGGAAGAAGCTGGCTTAAAACTCAACATTCAGAAAACTCAGATCATTGCATCTGGTCCCATCACTTCATGGCAAATAGATGGGGAAACAATGGAAACAGTGACAGACTTTATCTTCTTAGGCTTCAAAATCACTGTGGATGGTGACTGAATCCATGAAATTAAAAGACGCTTGCTCCTTGGAAGAAAAGCTATGACCAACCTAGACAGCATATTAAAAAGCAGAGACATTACTTTGCCAGCGAAAGTCCATCTAGGTAAAGCTATGGTTTTTCCAGTAGTCATGTCTGCATATGAGATCAGACCATAAAGAAAAGTGAGCACCGAAGAATTGATGTTTTTAAACTGTGATGTTGGAGAAGACTCTTGAGAGTCCCTTAGACTGCAAGGAAATCAAACTGGTCAGTCCTATAGGAAATCAATCCTGAATATTCATTGGAAAGACTGATGCTGAAGCTGAAACTCCAATATTTTGGCCACCTGATGTGAAGAGCTGACTCATTTGTGATCACAAAGGCCCTGATGCGGGGAAAGATTGAAGAGAGGAGGAGCTGGAGACGACAGAGGATGAGATGGTTGGATGACATTACCTACTTGATGGACAGGAGTTTCAGAAGCTCTGGGATTTGGTGATGGACAGGGAAACCTGGTGTGCTATAGTCCACGAGGTTGCTAAGAGTAAGACATGATTGAGTGACTGAACTGAACTGAAAAAAAATCACATTCTATGCTTAAACATAAACAATTTTTGCTTGTAGTTATACCTCAGTAGAATTGGAAAAAAGATGAATGAAAATTTAAAGTCTAATATCTGCTGATAGTGAAAAAGACAGTGTTTCCTGTCAGTGTGTCCTTCAGTGATCATTTTGAATGAATAATGATGAGGAGTTTGCCACATAATTAGCAAGTGTCAGTCTATGGGTGCCAGAGGTTTCCTTCATCTGTAAAATGATATCTCTGATGCCTGCTTTCTAGGATTATTTTAGAGGCAAATTCTTTTAGCCTGGCGTCTATTAAAGATGGCAGCTGTTTATCTTCTTGTTATTACATTATTATCTTACTATAGATTTGGATGTGACTTTTGGTTCCTGGCCTCAGGTCTGCTGAGGGAAGGCAGATGAGGTGGATGTGAGCCATAGCACCCCCATTGATCTGAGCTGTGTTCCCACACAAGTTGGGGTGATCTGTTTTTCCACTCTGCACCCTGCGTACCCTCTGGCTTAGAGTGTGTTTCCCAGATTATTTTGGCACCAATTCTTTTTTACTTATTTATTTTTATTGAAGTAAAATCAATTTATGATCTATGAGCAATTAATTATTTGTACCGCAAAGTGATTCAGCTATATATATATATATATATATATATATATATACACACACATATATATACACACATTCTTTTCTCTTTATATTCTGTATGATCATTATGGTTTATCCAGGATATTGAATATTATCATTCAGTTCAGTTCAGTTCAGTCGCTCAGTCGTGTCCGACTCTTTGCGACCCCATGAATTGCAGCACGCCAGGCCTCCCTGTCCATCACCAACTCCTGGAGTTCACTCAAACTCGTGTCCATTGAGTCGGTGATGCCATCCAGCCATCTCATCCTCTGTCGTCCCCTTCTCCTACTGCCCGCAATCCCTCCCAGCATCAGAGTCTTTTCCAATGAGTCAACTCTTCGCATGAGGTGGCCAAAGTACTGGAGTTTCAGCTTTAGCATCAGTCCTTCCAAAGAAATCCCAGGGCTGATCTCCTTCAGAATGGACTGGTTGGATCTCCTTGCAGTCCAAGGGACTCTCAAGAGTCTTCTCCAACACCACAGTTCAAAAGCATCAATTCTTCGGCACTCAGCCTTCTTCACAGTCCAACTCTCACATCCATACATGACCACTGGAAAAACCATAGCCTTGACTAGATGGACCTTAGTCAGCAAAGTAATGTCTCTGCTTTTGAATACTCTGTCTAGGTTGGTCATAACTTTTCTTCCAAGGAGTAAGCGTCTTTTAATTTCATGGCTGCAGTCACCATCTGCAGTGATTTTGGAGCCCCCCAAAATAAAGTCTGACACTGTTTCCACTGTTTCCCCATCTATTTGCCATGAAGTGATGGGACCAGATGCCATGATCTTCGTTTTCTGAATGTTGAGCTTTAGGCCAACTTTTTCACTCACCTCTTTCACTTTCATCAAGAGGCTTTTTAGTTCCTCTTCAATTTCTGCCATAAGGGTGGTGTCATCTGCATATCTGAGGTTCTTGATATTTCTCCCGGCAATCTTGATTCCAGCTTGTGTTTCTTCCAGCCCAGCGTTTCTCATGATGTACTCTGCATAGAAGTTAAATAAGCAGGGTGACAATATACAGCCTTGACGCACTCCTTTTCCTATTTGGAACCAGTCTGTTGTTCCATGTCCAGTTCTAACTGTTGCTTATCACTGCTGTATAGCAAAATGATTCAGCTATACATATAGGTACCTTCTTCTTTCTTTCCATTCTTTTCCATTATGGTTTGTCACAGGATATTGACTATAGTTCCCTGTGCTATGTTTACAGTAGGACCTTGTTGTATCCATTCTATGTATTGTAGTTTTCATCTGCTAAGCCCAGACTCCCACTCCATCCTTCCCCATTGGCAGCTACAGACTCTACATCTGTGATTCTGTTTCTGTTTCATAAATTGGTTCATTTGCATCCTATTTTAGATTCCACATGTAAGTGATATCATATAGTAATTGTCTGTCTGTCTGACTTACTTTAACATCTTCCCTGGAGGCGCAGATGGTAAAGCGTTTGCCTGCAATGCGGGAGACCCAGGTTCGATCCCTGGGTCAGGAAGATCCCCTGGAGCAGGAAATGGCAACCCACTCCAGTATTCTTACCTGGAAAATCCCATGGATGGAGGAGCCTGGCTTGCTCCAGTCCACGGGGTCACAAAGAGGTGGACACGACTGACTTGCTTTACTTAGCATGATCATCTCTGGTTGCGTCCATGTTGCCGCAAGTGGCATGATTTCCTTCTCTTTGGTGGCTGAGTAGGACTCCACTGGCTGTACTCCACATTTCCCGTATCCATTCTTCCATCAGTGGACATTTAGGTTGTTTCCATGCCTTGGCTACTGTGATCAGTGCTGCTGTGAACATCGGGGCTTAGCACCAATTCTGGATGCCCATTCATGGCGGAGATTCTGGACACTCTTCCTCTCCTCGGCCTTCTTTTTGAAGGATTTCAACACTTGTCACCCTGTATCCCTCTGCTGCTTGTCTGCAGTGCCTGCCCTGCCCTGGCTGCCACAGTGCCGTCTCTCTCCTGCCTACTGAGACTCAGTCCCCCACTGCCCAGCTTGGAGGCTGCCTCTGCCAGGCAGGTGCCTATATGCCATGTGCTCCCTTCCCACGCTCATTCACACCTCTGTGTGTGTTTGTCCTGCCTCACAGCATTTGCATATATTTCTAGACTTTAAATTCCATGAAAACAGATGTCTTTCTGTGTTCCTCACAGTATCACCATTCCAAACCCAGAAGATCACTGTAGCACTATTTACAATAGCCAGTACATGGAAACCACCTAAATGTCCAATGACAGATGAATGGAGAAAGAATGTATGGTAAATGGATATATATATATAATGGATTTAGAAAAGGCAGAGGAACCAGAGATCAAATTGCCCACATCCCTTGGGTCACAGAAAAAGCAAGAGAATTCCAGAAAAACATCTACTTCTGCTTCATTGACTATGCTAAAGCCTTCGACTGTGTGGATCACAACAAATTATGGAAAATTCTTAAAGAGGTAGGAATACCAGACCACCTTAACCTACCTCCTGAGAAACCTGTGTGTAGGTCACAAACCAACAGTTAGAAACGGACATGAAACAACGGACTGGTTCCAAATAGGGAAAGGAGTACATCAAGGCTGTATATTGTCATCCTGCTTATTTAACTTAAATACAGAGTACATCATTCGAAATGCCAGGCTGGATGAAGCACAACCTGGAATCAAGATTGTCGGGAGAAATATCAATAACCTCAGATATGAAGATGACACCACCCTTATGGCAGAAAGCGAAGAAGAACTAAAAAGCCTCTTGATGAAAGTGAAAGAGGAGAGTGAAAAAGCTGGCTTAAAACTCAGCATTAAAAAAACAAAGATCATGGCATCTGGTCCCATCACTTCATGGCAAATAGATGGGGAAACAATGGAAACAGTGACAGGCTTTATTTTCTTGGGCTCCAAAATCACTATGAATGGTGACTGCAGCCATGAAATTAAAAGACGTTTGTTTCTTGGAAGAAAAGGTATGACCAACCTAGACAGCATATTTAAAAGCAGAGACATTACTTTGCCAGCAAAGGTCTGTCTAGTCAAAGCTATGATTTTTCCAGTAGTCATGTATGGATGTGAGAGTTGAAGCTTAAAGAAGGCTGAGCACCAAAGAATTGATGCTTTTTGAACTGTGATGTTGGAGGAGACTCCTGAGAGTCCCTTGAAAGTTCCTTGCAAGGAAATCAAACCAATCAGTCCTAAAGGAAATCAGTCCTGAATATTCATTGGAAGGACTGATGGCTGAAGTTGAAGTTCCAATAGTTTGGCTACCTAATTCAAAGAGCTGACTCATTAGAAAAGACCCTGATGCTGGGAAAGATTGAGGGCAGGAGGAGAAGGGGACGACAGAGAATGAGATGGTTTGATGGCATCACCGACTCAATGGACCTGAGTTTGAGCAAGCTCTGGGAGTTGGTGATGGAGAGGGAAGCCTGGTGTGCTGCAGTCCATGGGGTCATAAAGAGTTGGCCATGACTGAGTGACTGAAGTTAACTACTCAGCCATAAAAAAAAGAACAGAGCAGGGTCATTTGTAGAGATGTGGATGGACCAAGAGTCTGTCAGACAGAGTGAAGTAAGTCAGAACGAGTAAAACAAGTATCGTATGGATGGAATAAAACATATGTGTGTAATCTGGAAAAATGGTACAGATGAACCTATTTTCCAAGGCAGGAATAGAGATGCAGATATAGAGAATGGACACGTGGGCATGGGGGAAATGGGAGAGGGGGACAAATTGGGAGCCTGGGATCGGCACATACACACCACCAGGTGTAAAATACGCAACTAGTGTGAAACTGCTATAACGCACAGGAAGCTTAGCTCAACCAGTGCTCTGTGATGACCTAGAAGGGGGCGGTTGGGGTGGTGGGTGAGAGGTCTTAAGAGGGACAGGATATATGTACACATATGGCTGCTTCATTGTACAGCAGAAACTAACACAACATTGTAAAACAATTGTATTCCAATTTTAAAAAATTTAAAAATGAATGAATAAATCAGTGGGAATAGATCAGTATTTATAATATTATTCTCCTTTTAAACTAGTCCTTTTATCTTGAGAATAACCCCGGGCACTCACTCACAATGGGACCATCTTCCCAGGAAAGCCCTTTGTTTATAAAATCACAAAATATACTCTCTTCATCACAAGAACTTTAATCTCTGTGTAATTAAGATATTTGAAAATTTTTAAAGTGAACACTGCCAGAGAATGACCAAGGTTCTAACTCAGCGAGGAATTCATATATGGATTTAGAAGAAATTAGGACTGCTCTCATTTCTTTGGGGAAAAAGCAGCTTCCTGTTCTTGGAATAATAAGCATGTGTGCTAAGCTTAGTCACTCAGTCGTGTCCGACTCTGTGACCCCATGGACTGTAGCCCCCACCATGCTCTGTCCATGGGGATTCTCCAGGCAAGAATACTGGAGTGGGTTGCCATGCCCTCCTCTGAAGGATCTTCCCAACCCAGGGGTCTAACCTGGGTCTCCCACATTGCAGGCGGATTCTTTACCATCTGAATAGGCAGCTAATTAGAAGTGAAGTTTGACTTAGAAGCTAAAGATGGAATTAAAGTCTTTGCCGTTCACTTTGATTTAGATTTTGGTTTGGTGTTGTCATTAGTGTGAAAATAGCCTGGTTTTGTTCCCAATTTTAGGTGTAGCAGGGGACACACTGCTGGTTAGCAAGGCTGTCTGAAATTGAGTGTATTCATGACATCCTGATATGCGTGGCCTGGTCCTCTGTGCCATAGAGAGTTGTTAAGAGAGACACAGGAACACCCATCATGTCAAACAGGAGACAGTCTTATGAGTCATTACTGTGTCTGAGGATGCTACTGATTTCTGAATTAGAGTCCAACAGCAACCGTGGAGTGCCCCTCTGTGACCAAGAAAGGTAATGGAACAGAAGCTAAGAAAGCTCTGCATTCACTGCGAATGGAAATTTAAAAATCTTGCTTTCTGATTTTTAGAGTCGAAAAGTGAATTAGCACATTATTGAACTTAAAAACGAGGCTTCTCAGTTGGACCTTTGTCAGAGCCTCCGAGGAAGGGGCAGGCCAGAATAGATGAGTTGTCGGGGAAGCTAATTTCTTTATTTGGGGGGGTGAGCTCTGCTTCCTTGGGCAGTTGTTGCTGTAACTGGCATCAAGACAGGATGGCTGCCACTGCGTGACAGGGACAGTGACATTCCCCTCGAGGGCTAATTCTTTAATTTAGGGAGAGACAAAGAAAAGGAGCAAGTCTAAAGCCAGGAGGCAGGAGCTCAGGGAATTTGATCCTCACAGGGGCTGGCTTCTTGAAAATAAAATCCAGACTGGAGAGTTGGACCCTAATATGTGCGACCACATGAGAAAGCCTTAAATAAAGCCATTTTCTTTTGGGGTGATGCTCATGGTTGGCCTGTTGGATCAAGATGAACAGCAAGGCAGAAATCTGCAGCCTCAAAGGGTTTGCATTTTCAGAGACAGAATCTTATTTGGTGACATATCAGGAACCTTAAATTAGTTTGTGATCATTTTTCTTAATATGATGAGGAAGCCAGTAATGGGGGAAGCAGTGGTACTTCTCTCCTCGTACACCCCTTGATGAACAAGCAGTATTTTCTGGAACTGAAAGTCGCTCAGTCGTGTCCGACTGTTTGTGACCCCATGACTGTATAGTCCATGGAATTCTCCAGGCCAGAATACTGGAGTGGGTAGCCTTTCCCTTCTCAACCCAGGGGATCTTCCCAACCCAGGGGTCAAACCCAGGTCTCCCACATTGCACGTGAATTCTTTACCAGCTGAGCCACAAGGGAAGCCCCACTTTCTGGATAAGCTCCAGAAAATATAGCTAAGGCAATATTGCATTCTGTTTATCATACCACAGATACTAGAAATTGGATTTCCAATACTGAGTGGCTCTTGACATCATTTTTGCCAGTCTTGCCTTTGAAAGTTTTCATTTATTTTGTGCTTTATAAGACTCCAGCTGTCTTTACCTCAATACAGTAAGTCCCCTACATATGAAGGAGTTCCATTCCAAGAGCGGGTTCATAAGTCCAGTTTGTTCGTAAGTCCAACAAAGTTAGCCTAGGGACCCAACTAACCCAGGTGGGCTAGCAGTAAAGAATCTGCCTGCCAGCGTAGGAGGCATAAGAGACTCGGGTTCCATCCCTGTGTCAGAGAGATCCCCTGGAGGCATGGCAACCCACTCCAGTATTCTTGCCTGGAGAATCCCCTGGAGAGAGGAGCCTGGCTGGCTATGGTCCACAGGGTCGCACAGAGTCAGACACAACTGCAGGGACTTAGCATGAGCACCCAACTAACACAATTGGCTATATAGTGCTTTACTGTAATAGGTTTATAATACTTTTTGCACAAATAATAATAGAAAACAAACACAAAAAATAAACATTTTAATTTTTTTGTTTAAAAAAATCATAATTTCTTTGGTTGAATAGAATAAGAAAAAATTACCATGGCTTTCTTAAAACCATTCAGTACATTTATATGAATGCCCACATTTTCATGAAAATGGAGATAAGTGGACATTCTTAATACAGTATAGAGATAAAACACTCCTGGAGAAAAATTAACAAGAAGTTAATTGTTAATAAAACATTTTTAATCTTATAGTACAGTACCTTGAAAACTACAGTGATACTAGTTACATTACTGCTGCTTTTACACTTGCTTCTGGACATCCTGGGCTTAAACTAAAGATACCGTTCTACTGTACTCTATTCAGTACTGTACAGTGAAATACGCAAAAACACAACCACCTGTAGAGGATGTATGCACTTGACGGTGTATGCCAAACACGTGAGTCTGTGATTGGATGTGCAAACGCACACTTGCATCTTTGAAAGTTCGCAACTTGAAGCTTCGTATGTAGGGGACTTACTGTAGTCCCTCCGTTTCCTCACAATGACCCTGGAAGATAAGTGGGTTGGGTACCATTCCCATTTTTACACTCAAGAGAACTGAAGCTTACAGAGGTTATCACAAGTCTGACTGATGCATCAGAGAGAATATAGCAGTTTGTGGTCAGTTTTCTCTAGGTCCCAAAGTTTAAGAAATCTTTTCCCCATTCAGTGGAAAAGAAAAGTTTAGCGAGGAAGATGGCAGAATCAGAGTAGTTATATTCTGCATACGGCTATCTGTACTGAATGTCGTGAATCAAACCTGCGATTCCCCATGTTGGGGGAAATAAGCCCTGAGTGGTTGTCCAGTTTGGTGTATCCATCATCTACCTTGCTGACTGTCATCATCAAGCTGTCCTAAATTCCTAAAGGTTTGGTGAGAGCAGTGGAAGGATGGAAAGCCAGTTGAAATGAATTGGCTCCAAGTGCTGAGAAGCAGTCATTCACTCTTCCTGTAGGAGGACCAGCCTCTGCCTGGGGCCCAGTTGTGCTTCTCGCTGTAGGGTTTGCAGTCTGTCACCAATGGCGCTGAATGAAAAGATAATTTTGCATCTCTCCATTTTACTCATGTAAGATTTTTATTTGAGAGTAGTTGTAGATTTACAGAAAGATTGTGTAGTACACAGAGTTCTCATGGACCCAAGTTCTCCTGTGATTAACATCATATGTTAATGTCATACATTAGTCACAATGATCAACCAGTAGAGATAATTTATTAAGTCCATGCTTTATTCATGTTTCCTTAGTTCCACTCAAATGTCCTTTTTCTGTCCTGGGATCCCATCCAGGACACATCATTACCTTTAGTTGTCATGTCTCCGTAAGACTCTTCTTGGCTGTGACAGTTTCTCAGAATCTCCTTGTTTCTGGGGACCTGGACAGGTGAGGAGGACGAGGGAGGGGTTTGTAAACCGTCCCTCAGTGCGGGTATGTCCAGTGTTTTTCTCATGGTTAGACTGGGATTATGGGTTTGGAGAAGAGCATACAGGCCATTCTCATGACACCGTGTTAAAGAGGAAGGGCCGGCCACTGCCATGGCTTCACTCTGCGGATACTGACCTAGGTCACCTGGCTCAGGTAGTGTTATCAGGATTCTCCTCCGCAGAGTTGCCCCTCCCCCCATCTCGGTACCATCCTCTTTGGCAGGACATCACCACGCTTGGCCCTCGCATCAGGAGTCGGGGACTGTGGTCTGCTTTGTTAAAGGATGGAGAGTCTACATAAATCATTTGGATTTCTTCTGAAAGGGAGAATTGTCTCTCTTCCCCTGTTTGTTTATGTATTCAATCAGTTAGGTAAGTCAGAGTGGACTCAGACATTTATTTTATCCTTTGGGTTACTGTCCAGGACTCTTCGTTTGCTCACCCAGATCGTTTCCCCTGGTCCATCAGGAGCTCCTTCATGTGGCCTCTGAGTCATTTTGACTCACCTCAGTCTTGTGGGTGGGATTTTTGTTGTTGTTGTTTTGTTTTGAACATGTCCTTCCTTCCGGCTACTACAGGAGGCTTCAGGCACATTTTTTGTGTTTCCTGCTGCTGCTGCTGCTGCTGCTGCTAAGTCGCTTCAGTCGTGTCTGACGCTGTGCGACCCCATAGACGGCAGCCCACCAGGCTCCCCCGTCCCTGAGATTCTCCAGGCAAGAACACTGGAGTGGGTTGCCATTTCCTTCTCCAATGCATGAAAGTGAAAAGTGAAAGTGAAGTCGCTGTCATGTCCAATTCTTCTCGATCCCATGGACTGTAGCCTAGCAGGCTCTTCCGCCCATGGGATTTTCTAGGCAAGAGTACTGGAGTGGGGTGCCATTACCCCTTTAAAGGCCCTGTCTCCAAATACAGTCATGTTGGGAGCTGGGCTTCAATGTATGGATGGGGGTGGGGTGGGGGAGATGGCCACCAACTGGCTCTTAACAGGGCTACAGAGAATTAAGAAATAGCCCCGAGATTCACATGATTCATAGGAACAATGTTTTCCAATCCACATTTATTTCCTATTTTTTTGGTCTGGTTTACCAGACCAGATATCTAGAGAAATGATGGGAAAATACATCTTCCTGTCATCAAGGCATTCATTAGGTATTTTAGTTTCCTGCCCTAGTCCTCAAATCAGCCATTTCTCTAAGGAGTCCTAATTCCTTTTAAGAAAAAGTTATTTTTCAATATTTATGTGCCAGGTGTTGGTTGTGGCATGCAGGATCTGTTTAATTGAAGCATGTGAACTCTTAGTTGCAAAATATGGGATCAAGTTCCCTGACCAGGGGTCAAACCTGGGCCTCCTTCATTGGGAGTGTGGAGTCTTAGCCATTGAACTGCCAGGGAAGTCCTCCTAATTCCTTTTATTGGAGAATAGTGTTAGAAACGGGCTTCTCTGGTAGCTCAGCTAGTAAAGAATCTGCCTGCACTGCAGGATACCCCGGTTCGATTCCTGGGTCAGGAAGATCCCTTGGAGAGGGGATTGGCTACCCACTTCAGTATTCATGGGCTTCCCTGGTGGCTCAGATGGCAAAGAATCTGTCTGCAATGTGGGAGACCTGGATTCGATCCCTGGGTTGGGAAGATCCCCTGGAGAAGGAAATGTCAATGCACTCCAGTATTCTTGCCTGGAGAATCCCACGGACAGAGGAGCCTGGTGGATACAGTCCATGAGGCTGCACTGGACGTGACTGAGTGACTGAGCGCAGCACAGCAGTGTAGAAACCAGAGTGAGTGGGAGAAGAGCACACTGGCGTAGATGTGTCTTAACGCCCCATAACAGGCCAATTCCTTGATTCTGTTAGACTTGAACAGGTATCCTCAGTCCTTCAGAAGAAAGGGAATTGAAGTATTTTCCTGGTTCTTCTCTTAGATTCGAGAGGAAGGAGAGGTGTGAATCCCCTGGCACCAGCCCTTTCTCTCCTCCAGTCATGAGACTGAGACCAAGGATATCTCTCTTCTGGAGCCTCTCTTCCCCCTTAGAGAACATTGTGTGAACCAGATATTATGATACAGATCCTTATAAATGCAGCTAAACTTACAGGAACAAGGGGACAAGTGAGAAGTAAGGCTCTCCTAAAAATCTAGACCACATGGCGGTTGGTATTGCTTCACCAGTGTCATAGACACTAAGAACAAACTGTTGACTTGCTCACAGATCAAACTCTCTATCCCTGTACTTCTCAAGTTTAAGAAATGCACAGACCCCTTTTAATGGGAGAGAAAATTCTTATAAACACCCTGTGTTTTTTTTTTAATCGGTATAAACCTGAAAGCCACTCACTGTTACCACCCAGAGCCATCTGCGTTCCACATACCATGCATGGTGGGTGGCTCAGTTTTCCCCACCTTACTCTACTTAATCTACCAAAAGAGAACAAACACTAGAACAAAGCCCTTGAAGACACCATTCACTCATTCTGTCTACAGATATTTAGTGACAGAAACTTGGGATACATCAATGAAGAAACAAGTCAGTTTCTTGTTTATCTCCTTGTTCAGTTAGAGTTTATCTCCTAAACCGGGCGTTGGCAGACTATAGAGAGTGGACATTTTCATCTTTGTGGGCCCTACAATCTCTGTCAAAATGACCCACTTCTGTCATTTTGGCCTCAAGCAGTCACAGATGCTAGACCTGTGGACAGGTGGGTGTGGCTGTGTTCCAATAAAACTTTATTTAAAACCACAAGTGGTGGGCCACATTTGCTTGGAGGGCTATATGACTGGACCTCTCTTCCAGACAGTAAGCAATAAACCTAATAAGGAGATAAGATATAGCCAGAAGATCATATGTTTTCTCTATGGAAAGAGAAAACATTGGGCAGAGGAAAAAGGATTGGAAGTGCTGAGGGGCTGAGGGTGGTGCTTTTATGTAGAATCAGAAGGGGATGTCTGAGCCAAGTTTTGGAGGTGAATAAGCCATGTGGTGTCATGAAAGAAGCGTGTTGTGGGCAGAGGGAAGAATCGAGCAAAGTCCCATCCATGAGGAGGCCTGTTGTGATGGAGATGGCCAGCATGGCTGTAGTAGAAGGAGGGAAGGGGAGAAGTGGGCACTGAGATCAGAGAGGGAGGCCCAGGCGCCAGGACAGGGGCCTTTTACCCTGAGTGAGATGGGAGCTGCTCTAGGTATGGACTGGCCTCTGTGTATGTGACTGTCCTCTTGCGTGTCATGCTTGCTTTGATGCCATTGCTCTCAGCAAGCTCTTAAAGCAACTGGCAAAGAAGAAGCACAGCTTGAAATCCACTAGGTCGTGAACGCAGATGTGAATGGTGCACTTTGAAGCTTTCGATGAACAGGTGATCTGAATACACTTTCTTTAACATTTTAAAGACTATCAGAAACATAAAACTATAAAAATGTTTAAACTCTACCATAAAGAATTCACAGATTCCCCAGGAATATGTCTGTGGGGCCTGTTTGATCCTGTAACATGTTTTCTTTCTTTTTTTAAACGGAAATGTAGTTGATTTACAGTGTTTCAGGTGTACACCAAAGTGATTGTCATCTATATCTGTGTCTCTATCTCTTTTTCAGACTCTTTTCCATAGATTATTATAAGGTATCAAATATAGTTCCCTGAGCTACACAGTAAATCCTTATTGCCTATCTGTTTTATATATAGTAGTTTGTATCTGCTAATCCCAAACTCCTAATTTATTCTCCTCCTTCCCCTTTGGTAACAAAAAGTTTGTTTTCTATGTCTGTGAGTCTGTTTCTGACTTGTATATAGATTCTGTTGTATTATTCTTTTAGATTCAACATATAAGTAATGCCATATAGCATTTGTCTATCATACTAAGTGAAGTAAGTCAGACTGAGAAAATCTCTAGGTCCGTCCATGTTGTTGCCAATGGCACAATCTCATTCCTTTTTATGGCTGAGTAACTGTCCATCATATACATGTAACACATCTTCTTTGTCCATCCCTCTGTCGATGGCCACAGGTTGCTCCCATGTCTTGTCTATTGTACACAGTTCTGCAGTGAACACTGGGATGCATGTATCTTAACATGCCTTCTCACATGTGGTTTTATGACCAATTCAGTTTGAAGGTGAGAGGCATTCTCAGATTAGAACTAAATAGAAGAATATATTTAAGGAAAGACCAGGTTTAATCGATAAAAACCGATAATTGAGAATTATTAAGAATTATTTTCTCTGTGTTCCGGATTCCAGAGTTCTTGGAGCAGATGCCAGGGACCGTGGTTTCTTTTGAACTGGAGAGTGCCTGGGAATGTCCTTTCTTCTCTCCATCCTGTCCTTTCTCACTCACCTATTCAGCTCCTTCTCCAGAACAGCTTTCTGTTCATAGATCTCATGCTGATGATGCTGTAAACGCCAAAGGAGAACATGCCAATTCCAGGGGCAGAGTCAGGATGACACGTGCTGTCAGGAGCCAGGTGTCCTGAAGCCAAATATTTCAGGCACTTGTTCATGATCCACCATCCATTGTATTTCCCCTGAAAATGTCCCCTTTTAGGCCAGTATGTTCTGAGCAAAAGGGGCATGTTTCCACCTTTTTCCCCCCTCTTCTCTCCTCTCCATCCTCTGGGTTAGAGCCATTTGTTAGTGAAGATTCCCCTTTCCTCTGGACCACAGAAAGCCAGTCCTTTCTTAGCTCTGTGTTAACACACTTTATTCATTTCTGTCCCCCTGTCCCTCTCTCCCCGACTCCCCTTGCTTGGACCTCCACAGCACTTAGATGGGATAGGTGCTGAGGAAATTCCTAGCATATCCTGGAGCAGTGGCTGGCACTGCCTTCCTTGCCCACTCCTGAGTGTTCCTGAGGATGGCCCTGGTGTCTGAAGCCACTGCTGGCCATCACTCAGAACCCAGAGGGGTCCTTCTGTCACATCTGCTCCCAGCCACCTCCAGACTGAGGCTCCAGGCTCCTGGAATCTGCCTGGTAAATTTCTCCTCCGTTTCTGATGGACAGGATGGGGAGGGAAGAGGAAGAAACCCTTCATATAGTTCTTAGGTTGATTCTTGCTTTTCCTTTTTCTCTTTTTTTAATGGAGGTAAAAGGGTAAAAGTTTGATTTTAAATATCTCATTCCTTACCTACGCTGTTTCCATAAGGTACATATACTAAACAGTATTTGTTTTTAACATCATTGTTGATTCTGTCCTTCTGAAATTCACTGAAACATGGGTCTCTATCTCTGTGAGTGCCTGCACTCCTGTCTGTTAAACATAAGCACAGCAGAAATACTGCATTTCATTTTTGAAGGAAAGGCAGGCGTTTGAATAGCAAGTGGTACAGGCTTCCTCTCCTCTATTTTTCAGATGTGTTTCACAAAACACTCCCGCTTTCCAAGCTGAATGCCACGGGCAACTCTGTGTTTGCAGATGCTTGTGGAATTTAATTTTCTTAGATACTTGTTATCAATTTAGTTCACGTTCACGTTGATTCAAGTGCAGTGCTCATAATTCCATTCAGTTAGTGGCTGTTCCCATCCCAGTTTCGGAGGCGAGCATGCAATCATCAAGGGCTCCTCTACACCAGGATTTTCTTTTAATTTACTTATCTCAGTCTAAAATTGCTTTCTGCCTTTTTGATCAGGGCAAAGAAAATCAACACTCACTCCCCAGTCTGCCTCCGGGGGAGTGGAATGTACATCCCAGCCGCCTTCTCCAGCTTTGCTGAATAATTATTAATATACACATAAGCACCAGAATTGTGCAGTTTACTGAAAAGGCCCTTTTAGGAGTTCAGCTCCATGAAGAATCATTTTACTCAGAGAGATTTATGTTAATTTCTTATTTGAGACAGTTCACAGAAACTGCTGCCCTTCAAAAATTAGTCTTCAGAGACTTCCCTGGTGGTTCAGTGACTGACTCCACACTTTCCGTGCAGGAGACCTAGTTTCGATCCCTGGTCAGGGAATTAGATCCCATATGCCACAACTGAGAGAGCAAGTGCTGTAACTAAAGATCCTGCATGCTGCAGCTAAGACCTGAAGCAGCCAAATAAATAAATATTTTTTTTAATTAGTCTTCATTGTGAGAAATTGGTAAGAACTTGGGAGTTACGCTAATGAGCTGAGATGATTGCCACAAATGCTTGTCTGTTTAAGACTTTGCTTATAGATATGGTCAACTCTGTGAATTGTGTATATATGGTCTGAGGTGCTTTTCTTCTTTTACATCCAGAAAGAAGGATGTAGCTACCTTTGACTGCCTTTCTGCTACCGGGTACTGGCAGTAGTTTAGTCGCTAAGTTGTGTCCAACTCTTTGCAACCCTGTGGACTGTAGCCTGCCAGAGCAGACTCCTCTGTCCATGGGATTTTCCAGGCAAGAACACTGGAGTGGGTTGCCATTTCCTCCTCCAGGGCACCTTCCCAACCCAGGGGTCGAATCTGGGTCTCCTGCATTGGCAGGAGGATTCTCTACTGCTGAGCCAACCTGGGAGGCCTATTCCAAAAATTCTTCTCAGATCCTATGAGTCAAATAGCTATCAAATTCCTCCAGGCCCACTCTCTCTCAATCCATTCTATTTTTTTCACACTCTGTGCTGTGAATGAAGGGGCCCAGGAATGAAAGGATGCTAGATCAAAACTAGTCTATTTCCTGATGGGCTAGTAAAGATAGAAAAAATTACTTCAGAGCCCCCAAAGTTTCACATACATTGATGACCTTTAGCCAGCTTTCTCAGTCAGGGCTGACTTCAGCTGGTGTAAGAGACTTCAACCAAGGCATCATGGAAAGAATTCATGGGAAAAAGGAACCTACATTGAGCAGGGCATGGAAGACAGGGTCTATTTTTCAAGTTCTGACTGAAATTGAGCATTTCCTTCATTCGGATGTTGGCAAACACTGCAGTGGAAAGCACAGCAGCTGTGACTTTGTCACCATAGAAATAACATTTTCATATCATGTTATATTAGTTGAAAACATTTTTGTACTAATCAGTACTTCAAAATTAGATTCTTTAGGGGGACCTCTGCAAGATCTTATATTGTTTAATGCATTAATAAATAAGTGCTTGCCAGGGTCCAGCCCCAGTGGATCCAAGGAATTCAAAGTGGGGACTGCGTTGGTGAGGAAAAAACTTATTTATTTATAAATATAAGGTTAGATTAGGAAGAAATAGTGTAGTAAGAAAATTTAGTGGAGAAAAGAGGCTGAATAACTTGGTTTACGTGGAAAGCCAATAACGTTCCAGACAAGGAGCTTGCACCATCTACGTTAGGCCACCGGCGTCCTCTTGAATATCAGAGGGTGCCCCACCTTGGGCTCCCTCTCTTACAGATCTTAGAAGCTGGGGCAAGTAAGTAGACAT
This sequence comes from Budorcas taxicolor, assembly GCF_023091745.1. NCBI lineage: Eukaryota > Metazoa > Chordata > Mammalia > Artiodactyla > Bovidae > Budorcas > Budorcas taxicolor. Next base: position 38,508,691 of record NC_068914.1, on the reverse strand, counting down.
GGCAAGCCTCCACACCCCAGATGGGAATTCAGCCTGAAATTAGAGTAAAGAGGAGACACAGGGGAAACCAGTCCTTCCAATGACTGGCCCGGCCTCTATTGTCTAGAAAGGCCTTTTATACCTTTTTGATTGTACATAGAGATCAGTGGGTAATACAAAATTATGCAGCGTTAGCAGCCCAGACTGTTATCAAAACCAGGCTTTTCTCTCTGCATACCTAGTTGTATACACAAGTCTTAGGTGATTTACATCATCTTCCGGCCAAAAGGGCCAATTAACATTTTACAGCCTTTTTTCTGATAAAGGCTTGTCAACCAGAAGACTTATTTGTGTTGTTCTTCTCAAAGTCTGGTGCCACTCTCAGAAAACACTAAATGAAGTTACATTCTTACATAGCAAAGATACAGCAATTTATAACAAGTAAAATGAGTACATTGATTTATAACAAAAGAAAAGTAATTAACTCAAAATTCTAGTGTTGCTAACATCAAAACTATTATATGTCTTTTTCCATATCCCATTTACATTGATTAACATCCTCCCAGGTGCCTAAAAGAAAAGGAATATGGAGGCCTGGCAGCAATCATTGAGTCAACAGTGAAATCCGTCACCAATATGATTTTTAGCTCTTTAGAAAAGGCTCTGTATCTTTAAGATGTTTTCAAGCTTTGTGCCTCTTGCAGTTGGGGGTCTGCAAGCAATTCACAAGCTGTAAGAGGTCCGGGGAACCTGTTAGGCAAGCTAGAGAGTTATCAGAGGGAGTTTTAAGCCGAGACATTCTTTTGCAGGAGACTGAAGCCCTGAATTAACTTTTTCCAGAGAGTGTCAGAAAAGTAGAAAAACACAATACAATAAGGCAGGCATATTCTTATTTTGGGGGGGTACATACTCAGGAAATACCAGGGGGAAACCTGAGGCCTGATTTGCCTTGCCCATCAGGCCTCTGCCGCATGACCTTGTCACGGGTGGGATTCCTCACGCTGGCTCCCGGCAAGTGCGTATATGATTGTGCCTGAGAACTTTTAATGAATTTGATCAGTGAATTGCAATAAAATGAGTTGCTTTCTTTTAAGAGGTTAAAAACATTATTCTGAAAAGGAGTCTGTAGGCTGGCTTGCCAAAGGATTCTGTGGCATGACAGGTTAAGAAGCTCTGGTTTGGTGTCTCTGCAGCCACTCACCAGTCTCTGCCCCCAGGAGGCATAGGAAGGTGGGTGGCAGGCATTGTAGCCGAGAGGATCCATGTGTGGACTCTGGAATGAGACTGACTGGATTTGGATTCCGGCCCCTACAGTTATTGGCTCTGTGATTACCGTGGGTAAGTCACTTAACTCCAGTTAACCTCATTTTCTCAACTCCAGAATCTTAGTGATAAAAGGCCACACCTATAGAGTTACCAGTGCATGCATGCTTAGTCACTCAGTCGTGTCTGGCTGTTTTGCGACCCCATGGACTGCAGCCCGCTAGGCACCTCTGTCCATGGGATTCTCCAGGCAAGAATACTGGAGTGGGTAACCATTCCCTTCTCCAGGGGATTTTCCTGACCTGGAGATCAGACTCGCTTCTCTTGCATTGGCAGGCGGGTTCTTTTACCACTGAACCACCTGGAAAGCCTTTTGATCCAGGCACCTCTGCCTAAAATTCATTTTGGCCCACCTTTCCTTGACATAGAACTTGTCTTGGCAATGTGATCCAGAGTGTCATTTGGGAGATTTTGAATTGTTTCTGTAGATTTATTTAAGCATCTTTTTTCCCTAAAATAATTCCTTTATTTATTACAGTGATTGCATGCTACCTTTCTGGAGAGGGGTCGATTTTGTGCATCCATTCCATTGGTAATTCAGGGAATAGCAGCTAGATATTTGAAGACGAAAGAAGATCAAAATCACCTTCCATCTGGTTCATGTTCCAGCTGGATCAGGTGGGAGCAGGCTTCAGTTTGGCCCAGAGGAACTGCGCAGCACACTTCTGCCAGAACCGAAATCAAGACCAAATAACGGAGAGGTGTGTTTCACAAGTCTAAGAGGAAACTTGTTGGTTGGTAACTCCTTCATCAGAATGTGTGAACTGATTAATCCCTAGCTCCTGGCATTTACAGAGTTCACAACTGTAATTTTAGCCATCAAATCCAGCAGGAGTTCCTAAATACTTAAGGTGAATTCTCTAATATGATATATTTCCATTTTCATTGAAGTAAAGTGCTCTCTTTGTACTTGGAAAGTGAAAGTGAAAGTTTAGTCGCTCAGTCGTGTCCGACTCTTTGCGATCCCATAGACTGTAGCCTACCAGGCTCCTCCACCCATGGCATTTTCCAAGCAAGAGTACTGGAGTGGGTTGCCATTTCCTTCTGCAGGGGATCTTCCCAACCAGGGATCGAACCTGGGTCTCCCAGGTTGTAGGCAGACGCTTTACCATCTGAGCCACCAGGGAAGTCCTAAATTCATGGGCAGAAACAGGCTGTTATAAAGTCCTTGTTCCTCCTGAGGTTAGAAATCAAATATTCAAGCAGTAGAAAACCTTTTCCTTTCTTTTCCTCCCTCCCTTCCTTCCACTTCTCTTTAGATTGTGCATTATCTGTATTCTAAATTGGCAATAAAAGGATTAGCTCACTAGAAGTTTGTTCGAATTTAGACAACTCTTCAGAAGTTCATTCTTCCTCTTTCAGTAACTCCTAGGAATATTAGGTTAATAAAAGAGTCTCAGTTCAGTTCAGGTCAGTCACTCAGTCATGTCTGACTCTTTGTGACCCCATGAACCACAGCACGCCAGGCCTCCCTGTCCAACACCAACTCTCGGAGTTTACTCAAACTCATGTCCATTGAATCGGTGATGCCATCCAACCATCCCATCCTCTGTGGTCCCCTTCTCCTCTCGCCTTCAATCTTTCCCAGCATCAGGGTCTTTTCAAATGAGTCAGCACTTCACATCAGGTGGCCAAAGTACTGGAGTTTCAGCGTCGACATCAGTCCTTCCAATGAATATTCAGGACTGATTTCCTTTAGGATGGACTGGTTGGATCTCCTTGTTGTCCAAGGGACTCTCAAGAGTCTTCTCCAACACCACAGTTCGAAAGCGTCAATTCTTTGGTGCCCAGCTTTCTTTATAGTCCAACTCTCACATCCATGCATGACTACTGGAAGAACCATAGCCTTGACTAGATGGACTTTTGTTGACAAAGTAATGTCTCTGCTTTTGAATATGCTGTCTAGGTTGGTCATAACTTTCCTTCCAAGGAGTAAGCGTCTTTTAATTTCATGGCTGCAGTCACCATCTGCAGTGATTTTGGAGCCCCCAAAAATAAAGTCTGACACTGTTTCCACTGTTTCCCCATCTATTTCCCATGAAGTGATGGGACCTGATGCCATGATCTTAGTTTTCTGAATGTTGAGATTTAAGCCAACTTTTTCACTCTCCTCTTTCACTTTCATCAAGAGGCTCTTTAGCTCCTCTTCACTTTCTGCCATAAGGGTGCTGTCATCTGCATATCTGAGGTTATTGATATTTCTCCCAGCAATCTTGATTCCAGCTTGTGCTTCATCCAGCCCAGCGTTTCTCATGATGTACTCTGCATATAAGTTAAATAAGCAGGGTGACAGTATATAGCCTTGATGTGCTCCTTTTCCTATTTGGAACCAGTCTGTTGTTCCATGTCCAGTTCTAACTGTTGCTTCCTGATCTGCATACAGATTTCTCATGAGGCAGATCAGGTGGTCTGGTATTCACACATCATTTAGGCTATTGTTCTTGGTTAGGTGTTTCCCATCTTAGGACCACCTGTAATATTCATTTTCACAAGCTTTTATCTCAAAAAAAGAAAAAAAAAAAAAGATGCTACTGGTGACATGTGGTGTGACTAGATTCAGATTTATGCAGAGAGTATGTTTTGTACCTAGCTTCTCTCCCATAAGGCAACTTATACCTCCGTGGTGGGTGCAAGCTTGGTTCTTGTTTATTTACTTAGCTGTGTCTGGTCTTAGCTGTAGCATGCGGGATCTTTCAGTTGCAGCTTCCAAACTCTTAGATACAGCGTGTGGCAGCTAGTTCCCTCACCAGGGTTCAAACCTGGGTCTGCTGCATTTGGAGCGGAGTCTTAGCCATTGGAACCACCAGGGAAGGCCCAGGGTTGATCCTTTTGTTAAGCGTGATTATTAGTTCCGAGCTCAGGCATTTCTGAGAAGCGCTTCTAAAGATGCTGTTGTTGTTCACTATTCTCAAAAAGGCCCATGGAGAACATCAAAATATTTTGCACACAAGATAATTCAGTTAAGCATTTATGAATGATCTGCCAAAAGAAATATCTAGTGGTAGACCTTTCTGAAGGAGATCAGCCCTGGAATTTCTTTGGAGGGAATGATGCTGAAGCTGAAGCTCCAGTACTTTGGCCACCTCATGCGAAGAGCTGACTCATTGGAAAAGACTCTGATGCTGGGAGGGGTTGGGGGCAGGAGGAGAAGGGGACGACCGAGGATGAGATGGCTGGATGGCATCACTGACTCGATGGACGTGAGTCTGAGTGAACTTTGGGAGTTGGTGATGGACAGGGAGGCCTGGCGTGCTGCGATTCATGGGGTCGCAAAGAGTCGGACACGACTGAGCGACTGAACTGAACTGAACTGAGGCCTTTCTGAGTCCGGCTCTTTCTTAGGTGCTGAAAACACAGTCCCCACCCAAAGGCAGCTCAGGCAGTAGAGGTGTCAAACAAGTAAACACCTTGATACATTACAGTGAAAAAAGGGGCTTGGGGGACAGCAGAGCAGGACTGAACACCCCACCCTGGAGGAAAGTCAGAGAAGTTTCCTCCGTTAAAGGAGTTGTCTGCATTGAGTGTTGAAGATAATGAGGAATTATTTTAGCAGGGAAGAGGGATGGAGAGGGGGAAAGGGAGTTCTAAAAGAGGCAGCCAATGGGGAAATAGAGTTGGGACAGAAATATGCAGATAAGCCTGGAGTGTCTTCTTATGCTAAGGACAGGAGCTGAGGAGGTACTTAAAATAATGGAAGTTTAGCGTAGGGGCACTGCTCTAAGCAGAGCAGTGACATGATTGGCTTTGTGTTTCAGTGGATCTGGTAGTGATGTAGAGAATGGAATACGGAGTATTAGGTCAGCCATAGGTAGACCAGAAAGCTGTTTGCTTACCTAAGTAGAGAAAAGTGAGGCCTGAACTAATGTGGTCACAGATGATGGACAGAAAGGAACACATGTGAGCGATATTAAAGAAATACACTTGGTAAAACTTGGTGACCAGTTTTTTGAATGAAGAGAAAGAAATTTAGTCTGTTCATTTCTTATTTCATTTAACAGAGATTTATTGGGAGCCCTTCATGTTTTAGCAGTAAGCAGTAGGAAGGGCTTCCCAAGTGGCGCTAGTGGTAAAGAATCTGCCTGCTAATGCCTGAGACGCGGTTTGATCCCTAGGTCAGGAAGATGCCCTGGAGGGCATGGCAACTCACTCCAGAATTCTTTCCTGGAGAATCCCATGGACAGAGGAGCCTGGCGGGCTACGAACCTTAGGGTCAAAGAGTCAGACACAACTGAAGTGACTTAGCATGCATGTGCAAAAGAAAAAAGCTAATGTTCCCGCACTCAGAGAGTGCGTTCTAAGGGGGAGAGACAAATGATAAAAGAATAAGCTAATGCAAAAGCAAGATACTTTCAGGGTGAAAGCGAGCGGGTTGACCAGTAAGCAGCATCAGGTTGCAGGTGGGAAGGAGAGAATGCCTGCAGGTGCCCCAGGAAAGTGCTACAGCTACTGTGATGGTAGCCTCCAGTGCTTATGGCTTACTATACTAGACGTTGGCTTCTTACTCCCATCACTGTCTGACATGAGTTCAGTGGGTCTACTTGGTCTTTCTCCTCCATGTTCCTTAGAGATCCATGCTTCTTCCATCTTGAACCAAACGCCTTTGGCCTGTGATCTCCACGGAAGGGAAGCAGGACTATTTTTCCAAACCTGGAAATGACGTATGTCACTGTCACATAATTTCACTGGCCAAAATCCAGTATCGTGCTCCCAGCCTAACCGCAAAGGAGACTAACGTGTGCAGTGTAATCATGCTTGTCCAGAAAGAGAAAATGAGATTTGAGAGCAGATACTCAGCTATCCATCTAGGCTAGCTATCTGTCTGTCTTATCTGTCTGTCTGTCCATTCATCCATCCATCACCTGTCTACGCAGACACACACAGCAGATTTAAATGACAAAAGCAAACTGTAGCATGTTTCCGAGTTGTTCCTCACAAATGCTTTCCTAGTCTTGTGCACGTTTTGTTGCAGAAGTTTTGTTTGCAAACCAAAGCAGCATTATGGCTTATTTAAAGATGAATGTGACTGTATTCTGTTACAACTAATGATTCCTCTGAAACCTGTTTCAGTATAAGTACATCATGCTCAGCACAGTGCAAAAACATATAGGTGTTCAATAATTGTATTGATGAGTAGATCCTTAGATGGGTGAATGATGAGTGGACTGAACAAATCAAAAATCATTTTTGCTGTTTTGGAAGAGTTAATTTACTTCCTCTGCCATGAGTGATGTTAATATAGAGTTCTCTCAAATGGCTGTTTTTAATCAGTTTCCCATCACTTGCAACAAGAATTCAGTGGACATAGGCCTTTAACACTTTATTTTATTTGGCTCTTTAGAGTGGATTGAGTACTGTTCCCCTAAAATTCATGTCCACTTGGAATTACAGTGTGCTCTTATTTGGAAATAAGATCTCTGCAGTTATAGATAACTGAGGATCTTGAGATGAAATCATCCTGGATATAGTGTAGACCCTATATTCAATGACTAGCGTCTTTATAGGAAGAGGACACAGAGAAAGCCAAGTGACAAAGGAGGCAGAGGTTGAAGTCTTGCGTCTACAAGCCAAGGACTTCTGGGAACAGTAGAAGCCAGGAGGGGTGTGGACAGATCCCAGTGTTGCAGAAGCCAGTCCCTCAAGAGACCAAGCGCCGCACCCAGAGAGCTGGAGAACTCAGGTTTACTGCACTGGCAGGTCCAGAGGAGTTAACCCTTCCAGCTCTGAGCCCGGACAAAGAAGTTACAGAGTTTTTATAGACAGTGCATGGCCCCAGACTTCAGTGGGCAGCACTGACTGTTCATAGGCTGATTCAAACTTGGGGTCTCCTGAACTTCAGAACAGCTGTTAGGACACAGCAGGGCGGATGCCTAACCTTTACACAAACAAACATGATTAAGCAGGATTGCAGGGTCTGGGTAATTGACAAGGGTGAGTGAGTAAGTTTCAGCTCCTAGCATTGTAGCAAGTATCTGTCTTCCGGAAACTATGTAACTTACATGACTTTGCAAGGAGCTAGCTGAGTTGCAGAAGCAGAAGGAGCATGAGGTTGTTTCTGGCTGGGTGCAAGTTTTAAAATTTTCTTCTTCAATACCTGCTCCTGATGTCCCTCAGATCTTATAAGGCATCAACCTTTTGATCTTCTTGGCTCAGGGGCCAATAACTTTTCAGGGCTAGGAGGTGTGTGATGACCCTCTTGTCCACAACAGCCTCAGATAGGCTGGAAATTGTCCTCATGAATAATGGCAAAAGGCAAGGTCCCAAGGAGGAGTAGGACTATTCCTACTAGAGCTTTGAATCTTTCTAGATAAGAAAACCATCCCCCAGATACCTCTCTGGGATTCCATCCCTTCCAAGTCTGGACTGGGACATGAGCTATGTTAGTTATCTTTCTGGTTATTTCTTCTAAAACCTTTCCCTTATCATCTATCTGTAGGCAATGGTTACTAAGATTGAACTTTCCACAGATGCACTTTTCTGCAGCCAGTAAAGTAATCTAGGGCTAGGTGATTTTGATAAATAGCCTTACACATCCTGGTTTGTTGTTCTGCTAATAAATCAAGAGCCTTGGCCGTTTCATTAGTAATAATTTCAGTTACCACCTGGAACCAGATAATTCTGTTAAGCATGTAAATTGGGGTTTGGTAGCCCCAGGACCCATCTTCTGCCCACGTGGCTGGCATGTAGTTATCGGATTATGCATTCAGGAGGCCATTTGTCATCTTTCCAGTCTCCAATCTGTAGAGATCTGTGCTTTTTGGTGGGGCCTCTGTCTTTATAAACTGGGATTCCCAGTGATTCACCTTTGGCTAGGGGGAGTGGGAAAAAGGAGACAGATAGTCCCCAACACCCATGCCCCTGACCAGTTGGCAAAACTGAATTATGTGTTAGTCCCGCAAGTCCAATATAATCCTTCTGGATCTGACCAATGGCCTTCAGTGGACAAATCATCCCATTGGGTCTTTAAATCGGGGAAGCTTGTTAGAGAGTGAGGATTAGGTTCTATATAGTTTGGGCTTCCCCATCAACCATAAGTATCACAGTGTATTATAATGCTTTTGGCCAAAACAAGTGAGGTTTCCTACTGGAACACTGAATGATGGGCCCCACCTTGCCGGGCAGTTTTTGCTGATTATGGAAGTCTTTAAATGCCAAATTCTGACCCCGGTCTGCTTGAATTTTCCTGAGTTGTAAAAGGGTCTCTGGGGATCTAATTCTTTAGCTTCCCAGAGCTATTGGTCTCCCATATTAGTTCCCACACACACATAGCAAGAAATAAGCATTAAAGTCTGGGCTATGGTCTTTGCTAGGGCTAGGAACAGATTTTTAGTCTTGGCTGAAATTGGAGGGGGGGCCACTTTCCATCTCTTCATAAAAGGAATGGAAGAGCCTGTGTGTGGAAACCCGGAGTGGAACAGAAATGCTCTGGAATATCAATGCAGTTCCTAGGTCAATACCTCTCCCATTAATATAGATGCCGATTTGGTGACCCTTTTTCCATCTTGGGTCTCTGGGGTTGAAAACAGTGAAAGTGACTGGGCTCCATGTCTCTGACTTAATTTGGGACCAACAGTTCCCTTTTGGAGTGCTACTTTGTCCTTATTCTCCCAGGTCGCCTCTGTATTTTCCCACGTCGCACATCTGATGCAGGCCGAGGTCCAGCAGCGATGCCAGTTGTCTTCATAACACCCCGTGTTATGGGATGCCGGGTTACACATATATTTGTCATCAAGTGAATGTTCTCATTCACTGTGATGAGCCCCTGTGATTTAGAAGGCTGGGGTTTTGTCGGCAGCAGCGCACACGGCACAGTGCACCGACACCAGTGTTCCAAAGCCGTGATTTGCGTCCTGTTCATCAGGAGCCTTCCTTCTAGGTGGCAAACTGCTAACCAGTTTTCACTGGGGGTGGAACCGGGGGTCAAAACAAATATATTGGCCTTCTTGTTGACAATTAGAATAGGTTGTTTTATTATGTGCACAAGTTACTTGACCTCTTCTTGGTAAGAGAAGTGAGTATGGTAAAGCAAGGTCTACGTGACCCCCTGACTTGATCTAGTCATGTGAATGCATGAAATACATGTGGGGTCTGTTTTACTTTCTAATACACTACAGCTTAGCTGGATATAAACCACTATTACACAAAACATTTGATTCCACTTAACAATCCCACTGCCTTTAGGTAGATTGTAATCAAGGCGACCTTTTGTATCTGACCCACAGAAAGCATCAAGGCCAGTGGAATAACCTGTCCCCATTTGGCAGGGTGTCATTGTAACCTTGACTCTCCGATGTCCCTAGTTGAAGAAGGGAAGGTGGTGGGGGGCGGAGGGGTGGTGATGGTCTGATCCAGTAACGATTACAAGAGGCACCTAATAAGGATGATACTCCCCACTATGATGAGATAGCAGACAGCTAATAGCAGCTTCTGACCCAAATTCCAGTCCTGGTGTGTGGCTGAAGCTAGTTCTATAGCAAAGAGCACGGCAGTAATGCCCATCAGGGAAGGGGCCAGGGGTGACCATGGAAGCCCATTTATATCCAATAACCGGATTCTCAAGCTTCCACTGTGTGTTGACCAGCCAACTGCTGGGATGTGGCTGGAGCAGGGCTGTCAAATCCTCAAGCTTCGGCTGTGCCTTGACTAGTCAGCTCCTAGAGTGACTAGCTGTCACTTTTGGACCCAGACTTGGAGTGGGTTCTCGGGGTCTTGAACTGCTTTCCAGATGGTCTTGTCACGGGGAGTTGCTGCTGTGTTGCCTCTGGTGAGGTGGATCCAGGGGGTGACACCTGTAACTTTAACAGCAGTAGAGGTTGCCAGGACGACCGTATGGGGGTCTGTCCAGACTGGCTGAAGTGGTTCCTTTTTCCAGTCTTTAGCCTGTACCTTGTCTCCTGGCTGATAAGGATGAACTCAGTTCCCAAAGGAATGGGAGTCCTTCCTAAGGTTTCTCAGGTGATATGGCAGAAGACTTCTCCCAGGGCCTGAAGGTATCAGGACATCTCCAGGTCAGCTAGTTGTCGGGGTTCTCCCTTGAACTTTCCTATCACTGGGGGTGGTCTCCCGTATAAGATCTCAAAGGGAGAATAGCCTGAGGACCTCGGGTGCATCGAGTAAGGCTAGGGGTAGCGTGTAACTCGGCCTACTGACAGTAGCAGTAACTGGGTCTACTGACAAAGCTTAGCTAACGTAGTCTTGTGGGTCCAGTTCATGCACTCAGCTTTCCCAGAGTTTTGTGGCCTATAAGTGGTATGGGGCTTCCATTTGACTCCTAGTGTCTTGGACAAAGTCTGGATTATCTCAGACACAAAGGCTGGCTTGTTGTCGGACCCTAAGGAGAGAGGTAGCCCATATCTCAGGATTATGTCTCTTAGCAGGACCTTGGACACCTCTCATGCCCGTTCAGTGCACGTGGGGTAGGCCTCAGCCAGCCCATCCTGAGTAGGTGCAGACTACCACAAGTAAATTCTTACAGCCCCTGTAGGGCTTGACTTCAGTAAAGTCCACTTCTAGATCTTCAAAGGGCAGTGTCCCAGCTGTCTGCAACCCTAGGCTGGGTCTTGGTCCTTGGCTGGCATTGTTATGCGCACAAGTCACTCATCTAGCGTTGATCTCATCACACAGGGTTGGGAGCTTAGGAATGAAATAGTAACAGCTCAGGAAACTTTCCAGCTTAGTTTTCCCTAAGTGAGTTGTCTCACGGTGCTGTTTCACCAGCTGGATTGCTGGATTGCTGGGGACAAAGAGTCTTTGATCTAGAAGCTTCCACCAGCCCTCTTTTCCTTTTGTTCCTCCCTCATCCAAAGCCCATTGATCTTCTTCCTTGGTATATCTCAGGGATGGAGACAGTTCTGGTGCCAAGAGGACCTTAGAGATTGGCTCAGGGCCCACTGTGGGACTCGGTTGGGTTGGTTGGGCTGCCAGCTCCTTGGCTGCCTAGTCGGCCAACCAGTTTCCTTTGTTGACTGGATCAGTTCCTCTTTGATGGCCTTTGCACTTGATGACTGCCACTTGGGAAGGCTTCCATACTGCCTCTAACAGTTGAAGGATTTCTTTGTTTTTGATATCCTTTCCCTCTGCGGTCAGTAGCCCCTTTCTTTATTAATAGCTCCATGAACATGTAAAGTAGCAAAGGCACACCTTGAGTCAGTTGTAGATGTTAACTCTCTTTCCTTCGGCATGCCTTCGCACCTGGATGAGTGCCCACAGCTCACCCCGTTGTGCTGACCACCCTTGTGGCAAGGCCTCAGCCGTTACTATCTCATCCATTGTCATTATTGCATAGCCTGCTTTGCGTTGTCCATCCTGGATGAAACTGCTTCCATCAGTAAATAGTTCCAGTTCCAGGTTCTGGAGGGGCGCGTCCATCAGGTCTGGCCTGCTCAAATAAATTTCATCTATGACCTCCTTACAGTTATGATTGGGGGTTCCCATCTCTGTAGGTAAGTAGGTGCTGGGATTCAGCATCCACACAGTCTCTAGGCAGACCCGTGGGTTTTCGCAAAGCAGTCCCTGATAGTGAGTCCTGGTATTGGTCAGCCACTTGTGCCCCTGGCTGTTCATCAGCACAGGAACAGCATGGGAACTTTTACATATATATTTTGTCCCAGCGTAAGTTTACCTGCTTCTCTGACCAGGACCACAGTGGCAGCCAATGCCCAGAGACATGGCAGCCATCCCGCAGCCACAGGATCCAGTTTGGATAGGTATGTGACCAGGCACTGCCATGGCCCAACTGTTTGTCTGAGGACCCCAGTGCAGTGTGACTTTTCTCATGCACCAAGAGGTTAAAGTCCCATGTCACATCTGGCAGCCCTAATGCTGGAGCGCTGGTCAAGAGTCTCTTTATCTCCTTGAAGGCCCCCATTCTAGGGGGTCCTTGCCAGACCCTACTGTGGTGTTGAACAATGGTTTGGCAATTTCAGAAAAGCCCAGTATCCAGATCTGGCAGAATCCGGCATCTCTGAGGAACTCAGACTTCTTTCTTGGTGCTTGGCTGAAGTATTGAACAGATGGTTCGCTTCCTCTCATGTCCGAACCCCTGAGGCCCTTTTGAAATGACAAACCCAAGGTACTTGACCTCCTGTCTGCAGATCTGAGGCTTTTTCCATGACACCTTGCACCCCGTGGTGGAGAGTAGAGCCAATAAGGCTTTAGTATCTTTCCAGCAGTCCCCTTGGGTGGGACTGGCTAGCATCAGTTCATCTGCATCCTGGAATAAGGTACAGTTCAAGGTTTCTCTTGGGAAGGCAGCAAGATCCGCAGCCAGGGCTTAACCAAACAGGGTAGGTGAGTTCTTGAAGCTTTGCGGCAGTCAGGTCCAAGTCAGCTGTGTCCTTCTCCCAGTGTGTGGGTCTTCCCACTCAAAGACAAACAAGGGCTGGCTGGCTGGTAGCTGGAGACAGAAGGCATCCTTGAGATCAAGGCAGGTGAGCCAGCTTGCTTGGCCAGGTAAGAGGCTCAGGAGGGTGTAAGGGTTTGGGACCACTGGATGAAATACTGATCACTACATTGTTGACAATGTGGAAGTCCTAGATGGGGCGATAATTGTTCCCTCCCGGCTTCTTAACCAATAAGAGCAGAGTGTTCCAGGGAGACTGACAATCAGAATTTCAGCATTGCGTCAGTGTTGGATGTGGTCCCGAATTCCCAGGTGTGCCTCCCATGGTACTGGGTTAAGGTTAGGGTTAGGAACATGGCCTCTGTCTGACAGGAGTGGCCCCTGGCCTCAGATTGACCACCATGGGCTCATGGGTTTTGGCCAAACCTGGGGACCCCTTCTCTGCCAGGACAGCAGAAAACTCTTTAAGCAGGCTGGTTGAATTTGTTTGTTCTCTCTTGGAAGAATAGAGGTGCCATTCATCTTCTCTGGGCACAGTCACAGCCATCATCAGAGCCCATTGACTCCCCAGGGTGAGGCTCGTGAGCTCCCTGGGAGCAAAGGTGATCTGCACCCCAAGCTTTGTCAGCAAGTCTCTTCTCAGCAAGGGAATGGGGCACTCCGGTAAGTACAGGAATTCATGAGTCACTAGATGGCCCCCTGGCTGGCATGAGCGGGCCTTGCAAAATGAGCAAGCAGTCCTGTCCCCAGTGGCCCGGACAGTAGTTGCTGTTCGACCTGTGAGGGGAGCCACAGGTCTGGTCACCACAGAGTGGTCAGCTCTGGTGTCCACCATAAAAGTTATTGATTGGCCCCCTACTTTCATTGCGACTGTAGGCTCCCTGGGGGTCCAGAATCAGGGACCCTGGTCCTCCTTAGCCTGAGTCTGCTCTGGCCAGGCCAGTAAGATCTTGGACGACTGGCTCAGGCTGGTACCTTTCTCTGCTGGGTTGATCAAACTTCTCTGACCCTTCGACGCCCCTCTGCGAAGGGGGCCTTCATCCTTCCCGTGTCCAGCCCCTTTGCAGTAGGCGCACTGGTCGTGATGTAGTGTGGGTCTCTTGACGTCCCCTTTTCGCGGGGGAGCAGTCTTGTTTCACAGGACTTGGGTTCCTCAGCACGGCAACCAGCAGGGATACTTGCTTCATTCGCTTGTCACCCATCTTTGGGGCTTCTCGGTCGGGGTTTACAAACACCTTGTTTGCAACCTCCAGCAGCTGAGTGGCATTCATTCCTGTGAAGCCCTCAAGCTTCTGGAGCTTACGGCAGATGTCAGCGTAAGACTGAGCTGTGGGCGCTGTGTTGATCATGCGTTGGTTCTCTCGTGCTTCAGTGTTGAAAGGGGTGTACACCCAGGACACCTGACACAGTCTCTCATAGAACTCCATGGGTGATTCACCTGGCTTCTGGTGCGCCTCTGTTGTCTTGGACATATTGGTTGGTTTTCTGGCTCCTCTCAGTCAGTCCCTGCAACAGGGCTTGCCAGTACTTGTTGAGGGAGTGCTTCCCATCCAGGGCGTTGAAGTCCCAGTTGGGCCAAACGTCCAGTGCAACCCGCAGGGCGTTGGCTGCAGGGTCTACTGTACCAGCTGGTGTGGGCCCTTGGAGCCATCGCTGAGCCTCTGACAGGCTCCAGCAGCATTCCTCAGTGTTGAAGAGAGCCAGGAGGAGGTGGCGACAGTCATCCCAGGTAGCGAAGAAGAGACTCAATAGGTCAATCACTGCCTGTGGTTTTTCCGAGCAGGATGGAGTGTGGTGCTTCCAGTTCAGGAGGTTAGTAAAAGGGTTGGTAGTAAAAGACTCGGTGTCCTGGCTGGACAGAGCCATCCTAATTAACCTGGGGAGGGCCTCGGGTCTCTCGTAAGGGCATCTGCAGGGCTGTGGGCTGTTGGGCTGGTTGGTTGGCCGAGCAAAGTTGCAGCAGGCTCGGAGGGCGCTCTGGACTTGGAGGCGGTGGAGACACAGATGGTGGGGGGCTGTCCGGTAAAGGGTGAAGAGGCTGAACGGGAACTGGCAGAGCAATTGGAATGTAAGGCAGAGGCACGGGGTGGGGGGCACTCTTCTTTGGGGTCCCCTTGGGGGATAACCTTTGCTGGCTTTTCTTTGCCTTTTCTCAGAACTGGTAGGACCACAAAGATCCTACACTTTCCCTGCCTGTTTCGCAGAACCGAACCCAAAGGGGTAGCTGATCAGCGATTTGTAAGCAGGAGTCTATGTATGGAAACTGGTCTGGGTGCCTGGGGGTCCCTCTCATCACTCGGTATACAGCTCTGACCACAAGAAGGTCTTCGGCAGGCCATCCCACCCCGAAGGTGGGCCATTCACACAGGATACAGATCTTTCCCGAGGTCATCTTAACCCCATAGTCTCCAGAAACCTTTCTTAAAGTTTTTTCAGCATACAATCTAAAACCATTGGCTTAGAAGAACTCCTCCTCCGCCCATGTTGACAAATAAAATCTACCACTCTGACCAGGAATGAGAGGGTTGCGCATGGGAAGGGCCTTGTCTAGGGCCTTATATTCTAGGTAGCACTGATGTCACCACTCCTGGAAGGCCCAGGATTCCCAGACAGCAGAATTACGTGTCTCAGGGAGATGGGACTGAAAGGAGGACATCCCTTGTAATGGGATTCCCAGAGGAATAACTTCAGGTGGGGCTCCGGAGTGGGTGTGGGGTGACTGACCCTCTCAAGGGCACTGAGCAGGCGGGGAGAGCAATATACATACTCCTCACCTAGCTGAAGGGCCTGAAATGCTTGGGGAATCGGGATTACGCAGGAATGCTGACGAAGGTAGCCTCGTAAAGAGAATCCAGAAGTGTGCAGGAGCACATCTGAGTGTATTACTCCTCATGGGCTGGTTCAGGGGACCAAGAGAGAGGGAGGTACAGATCAGTTTGGCAGAAGGGGCACGTTTTTCAAGGGAGATCTAATTTCTCAATAAGTCAGCTCAAAGAGTCAGCTGATGGGAGGGGAGAGTGAGCCTTAAAAATTTTAAGAAAATAATTTTGGTCCTAGGACTAAGGGCCGTTTGAACATACACAATTTTAAATCAAATCGGTGACCAATTGTCCCCCTCCCCGGTGGAGCGAAGACAAATAAGGGTGGGTGCTCCCTCATTTGAGGAGACGATTCAGGTGCCCGCCTGGCCATGTCCCTGTGGGGCACTTAAGCACCTCTTAGCTTTGGTGGGTGAGTATAAACCCCTGACCCGAATCTGACTCGCAGGGAGGGACTGAGTCCCCCAGAGACAGACACCGCCTTGAGCCGTAAGAGGTCATCATGTAACCGCAGGTTAGGGCCCTCAGACTCTGTAGCCACGAAGGCTGTCAAGCCACACAATCGCCCTGGATCGAGGACGAACCATTCAGACCAGAATGGACCAGAGTTTATCACAGAGCCTCGCTCTCTGGGAAGGTCCCTAACTGGTGGTCTTCTTACTGAAGACCTTAGGAGACCAGACCTGACTGGGTTCTGTGCCCCAGGGCCTTACCTTATCCTGCGACCATTCCTGGTGACTTGGTTCGTCCCTCCAGTGAGTCAGTCAGGGCTTGGCCATCCAGAGAGTTGGAACAACAGTCCAAGAGAGAACCCGGGAAACCATCAGGGTGCATGCCTCCTCATTCAATCAGAGTTCCTTTGCTCCGGCCTGGCCAAGCCACCGGTCAGGCAGCTCAAGGGGCCAGCATGGTTGGAATCTCGCTGGGGCCTCCAGAAATGTTGCAGAAGTCAGTCTGTGGAGAAACCAGGCACCACACTTGAAGAGCTGGAGAACTCAGGTTTATGACCCCGGCGGGCCTAGAGGAGTTAACACTTCCCCCTCTGAGCCCCCAACGAAGGAGTTACAGAGTTTTTATAGATAGTACATGACACCAGGCTTTAGTGGCAGTGCTGACTGTGAATAGGCTGGTTCAAACTAGGGGTCTTGCATGCACGGACACAGCAGGGGGGATGTTTGACCTCTACGCCAACAAACATGGTTAAGCAGGATTACAGGGCCTGGGTAATTGACAAGGGTGAGTGAGGTAAGTTTCAAGGCCTAGCACTGTTGTAAGTTTCTGTTTTCCTGAAACTATGTAACTTAAAACTATGTAACTTACATGATTTTCAAGGAGCACCCCACTCCAGTACTCTTGCCTGGAAAATCCCATGGAGGAAGGAGCCCATAGGCTGCAGTCCATGGGGTTGCTAAGAGTCAGACGTGACTGAGTGACTTCACTTTCACTTTTCACTTTCACACATTGGAGAAGGAAATGGCAACCCACTCCAGTGTTCTTGCCTGGAGAATCCCAGGGACGGGGAGCCTGGTGGGCTACCGTCCATGGGGTCGCACAGAGTTGGACACGACTGAAGCAACTTAGCAGCAGCAACAGCTGCTGAGTTGCATAAGCAGAAGAAACATGAGGTTATTTCTAGCTGGGTACAAGTTTTTAAATTTTCCCCTTCACCAGAAGGACCCAGCCTTGCTACCACCCGATTCTGGACTTCTCACCTCTTTCACAGAATAAATACAGGATACATGACTGTTGTTTTAAGCTCTCTCACTTGTGACAAATTGCTGTGACAGTCCTAGAAAACTGATACACTCCTTGATCACCCACTGGAATATTTCTTTTTTCTCAAAAAGTATTTACTTATGATTTCATATGCGGAAATTCTTTTATTTTTGAGAAGGGGACGACAGAGGATGAGATGGCTGGATGGCATCACCGATTTGATGGGCGTGAGTTTGAGTGAACTCCGGGAGTTAGTGATGGACAGGGAGGCCTGGCATGCTGCGATTCATGGAGTCGCAAAGAGTCGGACATGACTGAGTAACTGAACTGAACTGAACTGAACCTGGCCACAGCATAAGCGTGATTCTTTCAGTTTTGGCCAAATAAAGCCTTTGCACCCATCTACTTAGGGGAACTTTTGTGAAACTGTCTTCCCTTAGGTTACATTAACATCATACCCTGGAAGTCATTCTTTAGATGCTCCATATTAAGGAGAAAGAGAAACTTCCTAGACCCTTGATCACTGCTTCTCATGATTCAGGGGAAAGTGTCCTGGTCAGTGCCCTCTGAGCTCAAGCCATCATCTTTCTGGATATGTGTGTCCACCTTGACGTTTTGATCCAGTCCGAGAATATAGAGCCAGGCCAGCTGCCTGGTATGTCCCCTGTCTTATCCCTGGAGTTTAGAGACTCTGCTTTTATCCAGCAAACATCTGTCCCCAACAGTCCGAAGAAATGGTGTGTGGCAAAAGGCACAGTGAATAGTTCGTTTGGACCTCCAGTGTGGCTCATCATCAAGTCATTTATATCCAAATTAATGTGTGATTTACCGTGATTGTAAGAAAACACTGAGAGATGGTGTCATAGTCATTAATGCACCTTGATGACATGGTATATATTTTGTATTATTCCATGACTTTATTGCATCACTAAAGAGAGGCTCATGTAGTTACAAGATAAAAAAGGGATCTGTGATCATTGTCTTTAAAGTGTAAAAGATTGGTAGTTGCCTTAAAGCTCAACATTCAGAAAACTAAGATCATGAAATCCGGTCCCATCACTTCATGGGAAATAGATGGGGAAACAGTGGAAACAGTGGCTGACTTTATTTTTCTGGGCTCCAAAAGCACTGTAGATGGTGATTGCAGCCATGAAATTAAAAGACGCTTACTCCTTGGAAGGAAAGTTATGACCAACCTAGACAGCATATTCAAAAGCAGAGACATTACTTTGTCAACAAAAGTCCATATAGTCAAGGCTATGGTTTTTCCAGTAGTCATGTATGGATGTGACAGTTGGACTGTGAAGAAGGCTGAGCACCGAAGAATTGATGCTTTTGAACTGTGGTGTTGGAGAAGACTCTTGAGAGTCCCTTGGACTGCAAGGAGATCCAACCAGTCCATCCTAAAGGAGATCAGCCCTGGGTGTTCATTGGAAGGACTGATGTTGAAGCTGAAACTCCAATACTTTGGCTACCTGATGCAAAGAGTTGACTCATTGGAAAACACCCTGATGCTGGGAGGGATTGGGGGCAGGAGGAGAAGGGGACGACAGAGGATGAGATGGTTGGATGGCATCACCGACTCGATGGACATGAGTTTGTGTGAACTCCGGGAGTTGGTGATGGACAGGGAGGCCTGGCATGCTGTGGTTCATGGGGTTGCAAAGAGTCGGACACGACTGAGTGACTGAACTGAATTGAACTACTGATGTAAAAAGAACCAAAGGAATAAAAAGACACTGTGTGACAGCCATAATCAGTTTCTTCTACTGGAGAAAAAAATAATTGTGTGTCTTTTTTAATACAGTGCTAATTTTAAAATAACCCTATATTGTATGAGCAACATAACCACATTACAGAATATGGAAATGAAAGAAAACATATCCATAATCCCAATATTCTAATACAGTGGTTTTAACTTGCCTGTATTTCCTTCCAGGTTTTATTCTCTATATGTTTTGTATAGTTAATGTAATTTTTTTCCTTCTTTGTTATTTACTTTTTGGAGTCTATTCTATTTTTATGAAAGTGCAGTGGGTGTACATAGTAACTAATAGATGAAATGTTACAAGAGTGCTATGAAAGAGCAATCATTTTCCACCTTCCTTCACCCACCTCTAGTCTCAAGCCCAACTGGAAACTTCTTAACTATTTTGGTTATTACTATATCTAGTAATTATTTCCATCAGTCCAAATAATATGCATACAACTGTAGTTATTTTTATTCTGAAGTATTTTAAATACATCAAAAGGTATAATACAAAAGACAGCATAACTACCACCCAGCTCTATTGAATACTGTCTTACTGTACCTTGCTTCAGTTTTTTAAGAAAAAAATTGTTGCAAACTTATACCCCCACAGTCCCCACCCCCAGATCCCATCACTTTGTCTCTTCTCTCCAGGGAGTAACTTGGACCTTGAACTTAATATTCATCTTTCCCATGTGTGCTTTTCACATCAGCAATTCTCACACATGTTGATCTCATAATTCCTTTGCATTCTTAAAATTTATTGAGGGCCCCCAAATATTTTTATGTGGAATGTTGCTATGCAGATTTATAGTGTTTGAAACAATGACTGAGACATTTTATAAATATTTATTAATTTATTTAAGACAGTAATAAACTCATTACACATGAACATAAATAACACTTCTATGAAAAATAACTACTTTTCCAAAGCAAAAGAAGAGTGAAGTGTTTTACATTTTGCAAGTTTATGTCTGGCTTAATAAAAAGCAACTGGATCTCATATTTGCTTCTACATTCAGTTACTGTCACATTCACGTGCTTCATGTCCTGTATCTTCCTGATGGAATAAGAGTGAAAAAGTGTTAGTATGATATGAAAATAGTTTTGACATCACAGAACTCCTTTCTAAGGTTTCAGAGGCCCTTTGAGAACCACTGTTTTGTGTCATCAGATAAATATAGCCAGAAACTATATAAAATTATCCTGTTGATTTTCAGACTTTGTGTATTTTGTGCTGTGCTGTACGTATTATTGTGAAATTTGCTCTATTATTCTTTCCATGTGGTGTTTTAATATTTATGAACTTGCAACACAAGCTTAAATGAGTTTAACAGTTTTATCATACATATATAAATCTATGAATACTAGATACTTTTCCTAGTGTCCAGGAGTCTCTGGCAGAGGTGTGGGTCGGCGGTGGCCTGCTGCAGGGTTGAGGGCATTGAGTGCAGGAGTGCATGGGACCTTTTGGGAGGGAACACAGCCCCGCCCATGAACAGAAAATTGGATTAAGGATTTACTGAGCATGGCCCTACCCATGAGAGCAAGACCCAGTTTCCTCCTCAGTCAGTTTCTCCCATCAGGGAGCTTCCATAAGCCTCTTCTCCTTATCCCTCAGAGGGCAGACAGAATGAAAACCACAATCACAGAAAACTAATCAAACTGATCACATGGACCACAGCCTTGTCTAACTCAGTGAAACTATGAGCCATGCCATGTAGGGCCAGCCACCCAAGACGGACGGGTCATGGTGGAGAGTTCTGATAAAACGTGGTCCACTGGAGAGGGGAATGGCAAACCACTTCAGTGTTCTTGCCTTGAGAACCCCATGAACAGTATGAAAAGGCAAAAAGATAGGACCCTGAAAGATAAACTCCCCAAGTTGGTAGGTGTCCAATATGCTACTAGAGATCAGTGGAGAAATAACTCCAGAAAGAATGAAGGGATGGAGCCAAAGCAAAAACAACACCCAGTTGTGGATGTGACTGGTGATGGAAGTAAAGTCGAATGCTATAAAGAGGAATATTGCATAGGAACCTGGAATGTTAGGTCCGTGGATCAAGGTAAATTGGAAGTGGTCAAACAGGACATGGCAAAAGTGAACATCGACATTTTAGGAATCAGTGAATTAAAATGGACTGGAATGGGTGAATTTAATTTAGATGACCATTGTATCTACTACTGTGGGCAAGAATCCCTTAGAAGAAATGGAGTAGCCCTAAATGGGCTTGGGTGCAATCTCAAAAACGACAGAATGATCTCTATTCGTTTCAAAGGCAAACCATTCAGTATCACAGTAGTGCAAGTGTATGCCCTGACAAGTAATGCTGAAGAAGCTGAAGTTAAATGGTCCTATGAGGACCTACAAGACCTTCTGGAACTAACACCCAAAAAAGATGTCCTTTTTGTTACCGGGGACTAGAATGCAAAAGTAGGAAGTCAAGAGATACCTGGAGTAACAGGCGAATTTGGCCTTAGAGTACAAAACAAAGCAGGGTGAAGGCTAACAGAGTCTTGCCAAGAGAATGCACTGGTCATAGAAAACACCCTCTTCCAACAACACAAGAGAAGACTCTATGCATGGACATCACCAGATGGTCAATACCTGATTATATTCTTTGCAGGCAAAGATGGAGAAGCTCTATATAGTCAGCAAAAACAAGACCAAGAGCTGACTGTGGCGCAGATCATGAACTCCTTATTGCAAAATTCAGACTTAAAATGAAGAAAGTAGGGAAAACCACTAGACCATTCAGGTATGATCTAAATCAAGCCCTTTGTGATTATACAGTGGAAGTGACAGATTCAAGGGATTAGATCTGATAGACAGTGCCTGAAGAACTATGGATGGAGGTTTGTGACATTTTACAGGAGGCAGTGATCAAGACCATCCCCAAGAAAAAGAAATGCAAAAAGGCAAAATGGTTGTCTGAGGAGGCCTTACAAATAGCTGAGAAAAGAAGAGAAGTTAAAGGCAAAGGAGAAAGGAAAGATATGCCCATCTAAATGCAGAGTTCCAAAGAATAGCAAGGAGAGATAAGAAAGCCTTCCTCAGTGATCAGTGCAAAGAAATAGAGGAAAACAATAGAATGGGAAAGACTAGCGATCTCTTCAAGAAAAGTAGAGCTACCAAGGGAACATTTCATGCAAAGATGGGCTCAATAAAGGACAGAAATGGTACGGACCTAACAGAAGCAGAAGATATTGAGAAGAGGTGGCAAGAATACACAGAACTATAGAAAAAAGATCTTTGTAACCCAGATAACCACGATGGTGTGATCACTCACCTAGAGCCAAACATCCTGGAATGTGAAGTCAAGTGGGCCTTAGGAAGGACCACTACAAACAAAGCTAGTGGAGGTGATGGAATTCCAATTGAGCTATTTCAAATCCTAAAAGATGATGCTGTGAAAATGCGACACTCCATATGCCAGAAAATTTGGAAAACTCAGCAGTGGCCACAGGACTGAAAAAGGTCAGTTTTCATTCCAATCCCAAAGAAAGGCAATGCCAAAGAATATTCAAACTCCCCGCACAATTGCACTCATCTCACATGCTAGCAAAGTAATGCTCAAAATTCTCCAATCTAGGCTTCAACAGTACATGAACCAAGAACTTCCAGATGTTCAAGCTGGATTTAGGAAAGGCAGAGAAACCAGAGATCAAATTGTCAACATCCGTTGGATCGTTGAAAATGCAAGAGAGTTCCAGAAAAACATCTATTTCTGTTTTATTGACTATGCTAAAGCCTTTGACTGTGGATCACAATGAACTGTGGAAAATTCTTCAAGAGATGAGAATACCAGACCACCTTACCTGCCGCCTGAGAAATCTGTATGCAGGTCAGGAAGCCACAGTTAGAACTGGACATGGAACAACAGACTGGTTCCAAATAGGAAAAGGAGTACGTCAAGGCTGTATATTGTCACCCTGCTTATTTAACTTCTATGCAGAGTATATCGTGCAAAATGTCTGGCTGGATGAAGCACAAGCTGGAACCAAGATTGCCGGGAGAAATATCATTAATCTCAGATGTACAAATGACAGCAGAAAGCGAAGAACTAAAGAGCCTCTTGATGAAAGTGAAAGAGGAAAGTGAAAATGCTGGTTTAAAGCTCAACATTCAAAAAAAAAGATCATGGCATCCGGTCCCATCACTTCATGGCAAATAGATGGGGAAGCAATGGAAACAGTGAGAGACTTTATTTTCTTGGGCTCCAAAATCATTGCAGATGGTGACTGTAGCCATGAAATGAAAAGACACTTGCTCTTTGGAAGAAAGCTATGACCAACTTAAACAGCATATTAAAAAGCAGAGACATTACTTTGCCAACAAAGGTCCATCTAGTCAAAGCTATGATTTTTCCAATAGTCATTTATGGATGTGAGAGTTGGACTATAAAGAAAGCTGAGCACCGAAGATGCTTTTGAACTGTGGTGTTGGAGAAGACTCTTGAGAGTCCCTTGGACTGCAAGGAGATCCAACCAGTCCATTCTGAAGAAGATCAGCCCTGGGATTTCTCTGGAAGGAATGATGCTGAAGCTGAAGCTCCTATACTTTGGCCACCTGATGTGAAGAACTGACTCATTGGAAAAGACCCTGATACTGGGAAGGGTGCTGAAGGCATGAGGAGAAGGGGATGATGAAGGCGGGAGGAGAAGGGGATGACAGAGGATGTGACGGTTGGATGGCATCACTGACTCGATAGACATGAGTTTGATTAACCCAGGAGTTAATGATGGACAGGGAAGCCTGGCAAGCTGCAGTCCACGGGGTTGCAAAAAGTCAGAAACAACTGAGTGACTGAACTGAGCTTCCTAGTCTTGGTAGATATTTGGATTGTTTTTAGTTTCTTCCCTGTTACCAAGAAAGTTGCAATGAATATCCTTGTCATCTTCTTGTGACGTTTTGTACCAAATGGAGCTAGATGGAGAATCTTTCTGCTGAAAAGATTGTGTACCTTTGATTTTTCTAGATAATTGCTAAATTGTTCTCCAAAGTAGCTGTGCAAATTTATACACCGACTGGATGTATTCGAGTTCCTGCTGTTCTACAAGATTGACACGTTGCATTCAGATTTTCAGTTTTGGGCCAGTTTGATAAACATACATTTGTATTTCATTACCATTTTAATTTGCCTTTCTTGGATTATTAACACATTTCTGTTTCAGTTTCTTCATCTCTGCGTTTCCTGTACATTTCCTTTGCCTGTTTTTTATCAGTTTAGTGTTTTTTTTAATAATTATTTTCCTACAAATTTATCAGAGCTCTTCATAAATTCTGATTCCTAATTCTCTGCTGACTGTATGGATGGTAAATATCATATTTTTTAAACCATTTTTATTGAAGTATAGTTAGTTTATAATTTTGTGTTAGCTTCAAGTGTACAACAAAGTGATTTAGTTATATATATATATTCCTTTTCAGATTCTTTTCCATTATAGGTTATTATAAGACATTGAATATAGCTTCCTGTGAGGAACAGAGAGCTCTAGCATGCTGCAGTCCGTGGGGTCACAAAGAGTCAGACATGGTTTAGTGCCTGACAACAACAACGTTTATATTTATGAGTACTTTCATGTACGGCTTATCAATACATATTTGTTGTCTAAGAAATACTTTTCCCTGAAATTATTAAAGTACTCTTCTAGATATTTTGAAAAAGCTAAACAGTTCTTGGCCATGAATTGAACCATAATGTTGACATCACCACAACTGAATTTGTCTCTTTATTTATTCTCAGATTTTAGTGTGTACAAAGAGCTAGAAAGGTATGGTTATACTTGCAGGTCAAAATATTAATGTCACTAGACTTGGCATGTTAATAGTACAAGTGTAGGCTGACAGAGGGGAGTGTGGAAGAGGAAGCAAAGACTAGGGACTCGAATGTCCTCATCCTAAGTACTGGGGTTTTACAAAGTTCTAAGGTCTTTCGTAGCTGTTAATGTCCCACCGCTCAGTAAAGTCATCACGATTCTGTTCCACGATTGTAAGCAAGTCCCCCAGAAGGTTGTGTTATATAACAAAACAGCAAATACTCCCTCAGGGACCCATGGCTCACCCTGACATACTTAATCACATGTAATATCCTTCCATATAGTAGTGGTGCTGTGGCTAATTATATTTACTTTATGTAATTAATTCCATAGGATTTTAATGTGTCCTCTTAAAATAAAACACAAAATTTGTTTGACTTTACTGTCTTAAAATTAAAAAAAAAAAAAATACCGTGTCCAAACCAATCCCAGGGTTAATCGTATACAGTTTAGGTAGTATAGTATCTGGAGATACGAATTACCTATTACCAGAGTTTCTCCTCTACAGCAACACATTACACTAAGGGATTCTGGTGCATTTATTCCTGATAGTGTAGGAAGCAGACACTCAAACCCAGAGTGGGATATTAAGAACCCTGAAGTATCAGAACACTGAAACCATTATTATTCTATTTTATTTTGGAATTACTTAAAAAGAAGACAATGAAAATCAACGCCAGTTGCCTCAAGTAACTTGAAAACAACAAAATATGGAGAGTGTCTGTGACGAGAGGGGGAATATTAGCACAGTTGGTGTGTGCCTTTGAAAGGATTGCTTGCAGGTACTCGCAGTTGTGGGTGTGTGGAAGGAGAAAGTGCAAAGGATTTGAGATCTGCTGATGAAATGTGCTTCTTTTAAAAAAAAATTGACTTCTGGGTTGACTTTTGCATTTTCAAGTCTAGGAAGGTTCAGGACTTGAGGATGGAAAATTGAATTTTATAGTTACCGCCTTTCATTGTTGTTGTTTTTGAACAAGCTTTATTTTTCATAATATGAGTGGGCTGTGAGTGGTATAAAACAAAATCATGTCCTCCTTTGGTGGGCATGTAAATTTTAACATAAAGGTACAACCTTTTGGAAATAAAGCATTTTTGATCTTTTGGCTTGACCACAGCTTAACAACTGTTCATTTCCTGCAGTTCTGCACAAATATCTCTTCATAGTTCCGAAACTGACCATTTGTTTAGAAGAATAAGAGTTTAGCTGAGTGTGCTGCCGTTTCAGAAAATGCAGTGAATGAAAAGTTAAAATCAAAGCAAATTAATACAGTCAAAATGCTCCATCTGTGGGATCTAGAAATTTCATAAAACAGGGAGTTAGATTATTGTGAGGTCGGTGAAATGACCTGGATTAACTGGCCCCTGCAGCAAGCCAGTGGTAGCAGTCAGGGGTCTTGTGAGAGCCAAATCCATCCCCTCTGGACTTAGTCTTGGCGCCACCTGGTGGCAGCATTCCACTTCTGCTTCACCATCAGTGGGAATGACTGGGGATCATGTAGCTGGCTGGTTAAGGGCTGAGAAACATTACCAGGTCCCCAAGACTTTTCTCATCATTGCGGCTGTCAGTCTGTCCTCTACTGCAGCTCCCATCGCACTCCCACAGTCTGCAAGGTTTTCAAATCTGCCTCCCCTCTTCCCACCTCTCTGACTTCTTATGGTCTCACCCTCTCCTTGCCATGCTGGCCTCCTCACCATTTCTTGGCCCCTCTAGACTTGCTGGCTGGGACTCCACACAGCAGCAGGAAGTCCAGGAATCCACACAGCAGCAGGAAGTCCAGGAATCTGCATGGAAGGACCCTGGGGACGCGGAAATCCACCTTCCTGGGCCTTCCCAATTGTGAAAATAGGGTCGCCTTCGATCATGCTCTTCGTCTCATCCTCCCTCTACACTTCCTCCCCATCTCCCCGCAAAGATAAAAACTGTAGTCCCTGCCTCGCTTTTTACAAAGGAGTTGGATACAGGCAAAGAATGGAAGCTCCTCTCCATCCCTGCACACACACAGGCACACACACACACACACACACACACGCACATACACACGCACCCACACACACATGCACGCGCACACACACACACATGCGCACACACACGCACACAGATTGTATTGAGATATGTATTATCACAGGTTTTATTGTACCTTTCCATGGGAATCATTAGGGACTGCATATAAGTTAATTTTTGTATAAATAAACTTGGCCCCTTAAAACACCAAAAGTTTTATCAATAATTTATAATGAAACTTCTTAAAAATATGTACCATTCTATCCTGCTTTCTTACAACTTGTATTATCAAAGCTCACTGCTATGATCATCATTTGTCATAGCCTGTTTTAATGAAGATGTATTGCAGGGGCCATTGTGATTTCTTGACCTACATCTACAAATGACCGCTGACTTTTAAGATTCTTGACATTCCAATTTAGGTTTCTATAATTGCTTCATTTATTCTTCTTGCTCTGAAACTTTCACCTGGCTAGTTTTGTCACAGTCAGCATACTCACCTTGAACAGACAATGTCTATTAACGATTCTGATTTGCTGTATTTGAATATTATATCATAGGCTGAAAAGCCAAATAAAAATCTTACTAGACTTTAAAAAAAATTTATTGGAGTATAGTTGATTTACAATGTTGTGTTTTAGGTGTACAGCACCGTGATTCCATCTGTGTGTGTGTGTGTGTGTGTGTATGCGTGCATGCATGCTAAGTCGCTTCAGTTGTGTCCGACTCTGTGCAAACCCTGTGAACTGTAGCCCAGTCCATATTCCAAATATTGTGTCCTGGTTTCTGGCTTAGAGAACGTGATCAGCACATTCATATTCGTCCTTTCTCCCATAGTCAAATATAACAGGATGCTGAGTATGTTCTCATTTTCTTTTTAACGTGGGAGATGGTTTGCATGTGTATTTTACCTAATCAAGTCCATCACATTGTTCTAATGATCCACAGTAGTTAACATCTGTTTCTGTTTTTCCCTATGTAAAGAACTTCTTTGTTTTCTGTAGATTTTGTATAATGTCATGATTGGCATCCTTTTTACGTTACTGCATGACCAGTCAGGTGCCTGCAGCAATTTCATGGGATGGCTACTTTAAAATTTAGAGCCGTTAGTGGTCCTCTTACTCTTCTAGATTTGCACATGGAGCTACCATTGGAAGTACTGGTGCTTATGAAACACAGCACATCCTCCACCTGCCTTCTGTCCATAGAAAAACTTTCGCCAAAGAATAAGTTTAACCAAAGAAGTGAGAAAATGCGGAAGCAAAGGAAAACAGTCAAACAGGACAAAATAATCACAGTTTAGTCATTAAGTAGGAGAGGGCAATGGCACCCCTCTCCAGGACTCTTGCCTGGAAAATCCCATGGGCGGAGGAGCCTGGTGGGCTGCAGTCCATGGGGTCAATAAGAGTCGGACATGACTGAGCGACTTCACTTTCACTTTTTACTTTCATGCATTGGAGAAGGAAATGGCAACCCACTCCAGTGTTCTTGCCTGGAGAATCCCAGGGACGGGGGAGCCTGGTGGGCTGCCGTCTATGAGGTCGCACAGAGTCGGACATGACTGAAGCGACTTAGCAGCAGTGGCAGCAGCAGTCATTAAGTAAAGTCAAGGACCTTTAGCTCCATCTCAAGGGCTATAGGTCATGTAAATACTGAAACCCCTACCACATGGAAGAAGTTAACTACCTGGTGACCAGACTTAGCCATGAATATAAGCTGCCACAATTCCAAGAACTGGCCTCAAAGGAAAGAAAACACAGCCACCCTCAAACTGAAGATTACCTGTACTCAAAACAATCAAGGTGATGCCGGTCAGACCACGGTGTGACCAGTTTCGAGAAGACCATCAGGGCTGACTGTGCTGTTTCTGCACGTAGCCCCCTCCCTCTGCCTATACACCCGTGAAACTCCCCATAAATGTTCATCCCCACTGATTGTTGGTAGAGAGTTGGCCTTTGGACATGGATCCTCCCTCCCCACCAGTTGCCAGGTGCTGGAAATGAAGTCAACTTGCCTTGGCACTAACCTTGCCTCTTGAGCACTGGCTTTTGAGCATCAAACGGTCAGACCCCACTTCCGAAGGTGTGTACTGAACCTTCATTTTAGGAGGTGGGGAGAAAGATGCAGAGAGGTCACCTGTCCTGTCCGACAGGAGGCCTGCCTCCGGGTGGGTGTTCCTCATGACTGTCCCACAGTCTGTCTTGTTACATACGTGGTAAATGACTTCCTTAAGCGGAGCCAGCGTGTGTCTGCCCCGAGTGTGGTGGGGCGCCACAGTGACAGGGCGGGGCCTGGAGATGCACCTGGGTGGCAGCAGCACGAGGCTCTCCTGGGCACCACGTGCTGTCAGATGCTCTCTTTTCCCCACAAATACTCACGGAGAACCTGTGTGTCAGGCACCGTCCAGGGTGCTTAGACTATTCCTTCAAACAGAACAGTTAAAAATCTCTCTACCCTCGAACAGACTTCTGGTTGCCAAGGGGGAGAGAATGGAGGGATGGACTGGGAGTTTGAGGTAGGCAGATGCAAACTAATGTATAAGGTACAGATCTGAGAGTTGGACCATAAGGAAGGCTGAGCACCGAAGAATTGATGCTTTTGAACTCTGGTGCTGGAGAAGACTCTTCAGAGTCCCTTGGACAGCAAGAAGATCAAATCAGTTCCCAGGTGGTGCTAGTGGTAAAGAACCCACCTGCCAATGCAGGAGACAAAAGAGATATGGGTTCAATCCCTAGGCTGGGAAGATCCCTTGGAGAAGGAAATGGCAACCCACTCTAGTATTCTTGACTGGAGAATCCCATGGATGGAGGAGCCTGGTGGGCTGCAGTCCGAGGGGGTAGCAAAGAGTCGGACATGACTGAAGTGACTTAGCATGAAGGAAATCAACCCTGAATATTCCTTAGAAGGACTGATGCTGAAGCTGAAGCTCCAATACTTTGGCTGCCTGATGCAAAGACCCAACTCATTGGAAAAGAACCTGTTGTTGGGAAAGATTGAGGGCAGGAGGAAACAGGGGCAACAGAGGATGAGAGTCACCAACTCCATGGACATGAGTTTGAGCAAACTGCGGGAGATAGTGAAGGATGGGGAAGCCTAGTGTGCTGCAGTCCATGGGATTACGAAGAGTCGGACTTCACTTCGTGACTAAACAACAACAATGGTGGATAAACAGCAAGGTCCTATACTCAGTAGCCTGAGGTAAACCATAATGGGAAAGAAAAAATAAACTTTTAGTGCAAATGCCCTCATTGTGCTTATCTTAGAATCATTCTCAGAATGAGTTCTCTGTCCCATCAGGGCTCTCTGGGGGCAAAGACTACATCCATGTCACTCTGCAGTGTCCTGGCAGAGAGCCTGGGAGTCCATGGGTGAATGAACTTAACTTACCAAGTTCATCTGTTTCCAAATCTTTGCCATTTCTTTTACCACCAGTAAGACTAGAGCATCTATGGGACAAACGGAAATGATCCACGTAATAGACCTGGGTCTATCACTCCCACTGTGGTGGTTGCAATAAATATATTTTTTCAGAATACTTAATAAATATCACATGTTACACAGAGCCGTGAGTATGGGATCTTTCACTGAGTCGGTACAGCCTTGAAAGGAAAGAAGCAGGATACTTTCAAAGATTTACAGCTGCTGAATCAAATATACTGGTAAAAGCAATAGAATGTCTAAACCTCGTTTCCTCTCAAACTCTGTACTTCCTACTGGTATTTCTCATTAAGATGTCACATGGACCACCTTTTCTCCTCCTGGTGTTGGAGGCTAGTTGTTCAAATACGGGAATTAAAAGACTTTACTATCTCTAGTCAGTCAAGTTGCCTTCTATTCAAAGGGCACAGTTTTAAGCCCTGATTAGAAGGTTGATCCAGAAGGCTAATGAGAGTACAGTTGCTCCCACTGTGAATGAAAGAACTGATTACAGTGTGTGTCTGTGTATGTGTGCACGCTTAGTCATGTCCAGGCTCCTCCGTCCATGGAATTCTCCAGGCAATAGTACTGAATTGAAGTGAAGTGAAGTGAAAGTCGCTCAATCGTGTCTGATTCTTTGCGACCCCATGGACTATACAGTCCATGGAATTCTCCAGGCCAGAATACTGGAGTGGGTAGCTGTTCCCTTCTCCAGGGGATCTTCCCTGCCCAGGGATCGAACCCAGGTCTCCCACATTGCAGGCGGATTCCTTATCCTCTGGATACTGAAGCAGGTTGCCATTTCCTTCTCCAGGGTATCTTCCCAACCCAGGGACTGAACCCACGTCACTTGCATCTCCTGCATTGGCAGGCAGATTCTTCAGCAGCTGAGCCACAGGGGAGGCCCATGTATCTGAGGGGAAATAATTGTTTTCAGAGTCAGATGTATGTAAGTAATTACTGAAATTAATTCAACAGCAGGGGATGTCAGGGGCAGCTTGACTTTTGTGTGTTGTTGCCAGCTCCAGGGACATGTAGACTAATAGTGCCAGTTTATTTTGTATTTTCTCCAGTCTTGTCTGAGCAGCTCTGTTGTAAGCTTGCATTTATCTCCGAAGAAGCTGGCAGTTAATAAAAGGAGTTTGCGTGGCCGTATGCTTCCATCTGTGTTTTTTTCAGATCCAGACATAGAGTTAGGGACAATTGCCTCTGCCTGTCCTTGAGCTCTTCATTCATTCTACAGATATTTTCTGTGCACCTGTCAGATATTGATGGATTTAATGCAACTAACAGTACAGGGTCCCTCTATGTTTAGCTTTTTAAGAAATCAAAACCTGTGTCCATGGGGGCTGCACCATTTTGCATTTCCATTAGGAATGTATGAGAGTTGACATTTATCTAAATCTTTGCTTACACTTGTTATTTTCTGGGTTTTCTTTTGTTTTTTAAGAGAAAAAGAGCCACTTAGTAGGTGTGAAGTGATGTTTCACTGTGATTTTGATTTGCGAAGGCAATGGCACCCCACTCCAGGACTCTTGCCTGGAAAATCCCATGGATGGAGGAGCCTGGTGCGCAGTCCATGGGGTCGCTAAGAGTCAGACACGACTGAGCGACTTTACTTTCACTTTTCACTTTCATGCACTGGAGAAGGAAATGGCAACCCACTCCAGTGTTCTTGCCTGGAGAATCCCAGGGATGGGGAAGCCTGGTGGGCTGCGGTCTATGGCGTGGCACAGAGTCGGACACGACTGAAGCCACTTAGCAGTAGCAGCAATGACTAAAATTATTGAGCACCTTTTCATATGCTTATTGACAGCTTACTCAAATCCATTGTCCAGGGAATTCCTGCGTGGTCCAGTGGTTAAGACTCCACCTTCCAATGCAGGAGACATGAGTTCAATCCCTGGTTGGGGAATTAAGATCCCATACTTGTTGTTGTTCGGGTGCTAAGTTGTGTCCTGCTCTTTGTGACCCCATGGACAGCAGCACACCAGGCTTCCCTGTCCTTCACTATCTCCTGGAGTTTGCTCACATTCATGTGCATTGGATTGGTGATGCTCTCTAACCATCTCATCCTCTGCTGCCCTCTCGTCCTTTTGCCTCAGTCTTTCCCAGAATCAGGGTCATTTCCAGTGAGTTAGCTCTTCACATCAGGCCAAAGTATTGGAGCCTCAGCTTCAGCATCAGTGCTTCCAATGACTATTCAGGATTGATTTCTTTTAGGATTGACTGGTTTGATCTCATTGCTGTCCAAGGGACACTAAAGAGTCTTCTCCAGCACCGCAGTTTGAAAGCATCACTTCTTTGGCACTCAGTCTTCTTTATGGTCCAACTCTCACATCCATACACAACTGACTATTGGAAAAACATAGCTTTGACTACATATGCCGTGAGTGGCAGCCAATAAATAAATAAATAAATGTTTAAAAAAATCCTTTGTGCATTTTTCAACTGTGTTCTTGCCTTTTTGTTGTTGAGTTGTATACATTCTGAATATTATACATTCTGAATATTAAACTCTTACCAGATACAAAAAAATATGTAAGATCCCTGCCCTGATGTGTGGTGGGAGAGACCCACGGAGCAGATGACCATGTGCTATGCTGGGGAGTGTTTCATACCATGAAGGAGAACAAAGCCATGTTATGAGAAGGATGTGGAGTAGGGAAGGGAACTGGCTGTCTTTCATGGGAATGGTCAGGGAAGAAACACGGATAGGATGGTAACTGAGCAGAAACTTGAAGGAAAGGCTGGGGGTATGTGGATATTGGGCAGTAAAGTTTTCCAGGTGAAGGGGAAAGGCAGTGCGACCCCCTGAGATGAGGCTGTGCTTGAAGTGAGTGAAGACCATGAGGAAGGTGACTGAGGCAGTGAAATCTGAGAAGAGTAGCAGGATGCAGGTGAGAAGGAGTGAGGGGCCAGACACATCAGGCTTCAGAGGACCTTGTAAGGACCTCAGCTTGGTGGGGAAAGAAGGGAGACACTGGAAGGCTTTGGTTAGAAGAGTGTTGTGAACTAACATAGGTTTTTTAAGAATTACTTTGGTTGTTGGTCCGTGATGTGATCAGTCGTGTCTACATAATGAGGCCTCCATAAAAAGCCCACAAGGATGGATTTTGGAGAGCTTTTGGGGTGGTGAACACGTGGGGAAAATGACTTGTTCATAGAGAAGGTAGAAGCTTCATGCCCTTTTTCTGTGCCTTGCTCTGTACATGTCTTGCCTATATGTGCTCCTGAGTTATCTCCTTTCATAATAAACCAATGATCTAGTGAGTTTAAAAAAAAATCACTTTGGTTGGTTCTATGGAAAATCAGATGGTAGGAGAACAAAGGTAGACTCTGGGAGACCTGGGGGAGGAGAGGAGCTCCTAGACCCACCCAGGAGAGACCATGGCAGTGGCCTGGAGGTCTGCGGAGTGACTCCACCTACTGACCTCTTTCATGTGCATGTACTTTCCCCACTGTTATGCCCAGTGTCCAAGTCCCCGAAACTGAGAGAATAAGACGTCCACAGCAATGCAGAAGCATAAAGGGGTTTATTGCTAGCTCGAGTTAGGGCCCAAGTCTCATCCAGCACAGTGGAATCTTGACAAGAGCCCCAAGCTCTAAATCACAGCTGCTTATATACAGGCGGTCTTTTGTCTCAGCAATAGTGTAGTTGGCGTGTGGTGATTGACTCAACCTTGGGTCATCGTGGTGATTGATTTAACCTTGGCGTCATCAGGGAGGACCTTGGTGTTATCGGGGACCTTGGTGTCATCAGGGACCTTGGTGGGGCTTCCTAGAGTTATGACTCATGCTTACAAGAACCTGAGGCCTAGGCCCAGTGTGGCCTGTCGAGCCTGTCATGGCTCAGGTCAGGTCCCAACTTTCCCCCCTGTCTTTTGATCATATAGAGGAATCTTCCTCTATCTGAGGGTCCAGGGTGATTCGTCTGGGTCCTGTCGATGGGTGAGCTTCATCTTTAAAGGGTTGGAGGGATGTGGTGTCACCTTTCATTTTCTCTGGGCCTTTTTAGTTCCTCCGGAGTGGCACAGCACGCATGGTTACAGTGCACCCAAGGTCCAATACTGTCGACCTTCAGGGCAGTAGGGGTAGTAAGAACAACATAAGGGCCCTTCCACCTAGGCTCTAATGTCTTGATTTGATGCCATTTGAGGGGGTATTACATGCTCGGAAGAGAGCGAAGGGAAGGAGAGTCACCCAGTCCCCACCAGTCTCTATTGCCAGTTTTGCCAAAGTTTGTTTTAGAGTCCGATTCATTTTTTCTACCTGTCCTGAGCTCTGGGGATTGTATTCGCAAGGTAGTTTTCATTTGGTCCCCAGAGCTAAGGCCAGTCCCTGAACAATTTGACTCACAAAAGCAGGTCCATTATCAGAGCCAATGGTTACCGGCAGCCCAAACCTAGGCACTATCTCTTTTAGGAGTTTTTTAGCTACCATTGTTGCTGTTTCCCTCTTAGTGGGATATGCTTCCATCCACCCAGAGAAAGTATCGACCAGAACTAACAGATAATGGTACCCATACTTGCCTGGCCTTACCTCTGTAAAATCTATCTCCCAGGGTTGTCCCGGCCTTTCTCCCCGGTACCTTATACCCATGTGCTGTCCTTTTCCTGGTCTCATTATCTGGCACGCCTTACAGGCACGGACTATGTCTTGTATAGTTGCCTTTTGTCGGGGAAACCGCAGACGTGCTGTCTGTAAGAGTGCTAGAGTTTTTTTCTCTCCCAGATGGGTGGTCTGATGTAGGTGCGTGCAAAGGTGTTGACCCAAGTTAGCCGGAAGCAACAAGTTGTCATTTTGGTCTCGATACCATCTGTCTTTGCCCTCTGGACAGTTGGCATTCTCTTGAATCCAGCTTAGATCGGAAGAGGAATACTCGGGGGTCGGGGGCAGGGTTCCCATTCCAGGGGGTGGCAATCCCACAATCAGTATGGGGGTTTTACAATCTCTGAGGGCTGCTTGAGAATCCCTTTAATGGCATGGGGAGTGTAGACCAGGAGCTGTTGTCCATATGTTAACTTGTCGGCATCATGGACCAGGAGAGCAGTGGCTGCGATGATTCGGAGGCAGGGTGGCCACCCCGCAGCTATTGGGTCCAGTCTTTTAGAGAGGTAGGCTACAGGTCGCTTCCAAGGCCCCCATTGCTGCATAAGACTCTCTTTTCTACTCCCTGTTTTTTATCCACAAACAGTTGGAAGGGCTTAGACGGGTTAGGGAGAGCAAGGGCCGGGGCTTTTAGCAGAGCCTGCCAAAGTTCTTGAAATGCCTGTCTCATTGGCTCAGTCCAAGTCCAGTTTTTACTCTCTTCGCTCCCTTCATATAATGGCTGGGCATTTTTAGCAAACCCCAAGATCCATAGCCTGCAATACCCAATAGTCCCAAGAAATTCTCTCACTGGACGAGAAGGACTGAGTATTGGGCCCCCGTGTCCACCATGAAGCCGACCGGTTTTTCTTCCACATGTATAGTTACCCAGGACTCGGGGAGGGGGACTGAGCCCTGACCCCCCCTAATTGTTATCATCTCCTGCATATAAGACGTGGGCCCCCGGGGAAGGTGCTTCTTCCCTGGTGGGCTTTTCCCCCAGGTTTGTTGTTTTTTTTTTAGGGCACTCTCTTCTCCAGTGTCCTCGCTTTTGACAATATGCACATCGGTCCTTTCTTAGTCTCTGTCTAACTTGTGTCTCGGCCTGACTTTACTAGTTCCCTGAGAATTAGCTCCTTGTCTCACCCCTGCAAAGAATATCTGGGCTAATTTTTTTTGATTCCTGCGGTTTTCTTTGGCCTTGAACTTCCTCTTACCGTCTAACACATTCTTTTCTTTTCTCTGGAGTTTTCCTATGGTTAAAAACCCTCTCTGTTGTCCTCACCAGGTCTTGTATGGATTGTTCCCCAGCCTCTCTATTTTTGCAGTTTTCTCTTGATATCTGGGGCTGCCTGATTTACAAATACTAGCATAACTGCCGCGCATGACTCATCGGCCTGTGGGTCATGGGGATATACTGCCTAAAAGTTTCCATTAATCTCTCAAGGAAGGCTGCTGGGCTATCTTCTGGCGCCTGTCTAACCAGATTTACCTTAGCCAAATTTGTTGGTTTCCTGGCTTTTAGAGTCTGGCGGTACACTCAGAGACGCTCCCTACCTTTAGCGCGCTCGAAATCCCATCGGGGCCGCGTTAGGGGGAATCTCTCATCAATCAGATTAGGTTGCGTTGTAGGTCTCCCATCTACCCCTGGAACATTCTTCTGTGCTTCCGACAATATCTGTTCGTGTTCCTCTGTGGTGAAAAGCACTTGTAACAGCTGCTGACAATCATAGTGGAAAAGGGCCAGTATTGGTACATTTGTTCCCCGTCCAGGCGGGCTGGCCCCGCCCGAACAGGAAGCACCTGGACCGTGGAGGTGGGGGCTTCTGGGCTGTCCTCATCCACCACATTTAGGGCTCCCCTAGTTCTTTCTCGAGTTCCCTGGGCGGGGCCCCCCTCCTGGGTTGGGGCCAAGGGTTCGGTATCCCTTCGCTTTCCTCCGGACAAGATCTGAGGTACCTAAGGGGGCAAAGGTGGATGCGCATAGCGGGGTGGGGAGAGATCAGTTTCTAGGACAATTAGGTTAGGATATAGTGAGGATTCCTGGAATACCGGCTTTACCCCGGCCGTTGCTCTCTTTGTATTTTTTTTTCTTCGGATGTTTTCATAACAAGTACCTGTGGGATAGACGAAGTGGGGGAAGGGGAAGTAAAGAGCTGGGAAATAAAAGGTCTCAGCCAGGCCGGTGGATTTTCTACCAAATCTTGTCAGACCAAAATATAGGGAGTTTGGTCTGGGTGTCCAGACGGGCCAGGAATGAGCACTTTCTCTCTAATTGCTTGAATAATTGGCAGGCTGAAGGTTCCTTCTCACGGCCAGCCGACATCAAAGGCAGGCCAGTCGGCGGAACGAAAAATCATTAGTTTGTTCTTCTTCATCAACACCGATAGATTTTGTGCTCTAGACTTAAAATCAGAAAAGTGGTCAGTCATAAGGGACAAAGGAGTAGAAGTTGCTTGCCCCATGATTACAGAGAAGAACACAGGAGACAAAATGAACACACAAAGATCAGAGACAATGCCGGCACTCACACAGACATGACAAACAGATAACAAATACACATCGGCTGAGAACACAGCACTAGGTCTTCCTGGGCCCCCCCAAAACTTCTTTTCCCTTGAGGTTATCTTACCAACAAGGTGTCCACAGAGATGGCCACCTTCCCAGCACGATGCTGGGCCTCGGCCTTATGCCAGCTAGGTTTACTCCCTTTACAGAGCCAGCTGCCTTCCCAGCACAATGCTGGGCCTCGCCCTTATGCTGGACTTAACCAGACTTAACACCGGTGTTCAGATATCTTTCCTCCTAGTGAGGAAACCCCTTCTACCGGGAGAGTGTTATTCTTCCCAGTTAAAGGGATCCCGGACGAGCCCCCAGATGTTATGCCCAGTGTCCAAGTCCCCAAAACTGAGAGAATAAGACATCCACAGCAATGCAAAAGCATAAAGGGGTTTATTGCTAGCTCAAGTTAGGGCCCAAGTCTCATCCAGCACAGTGGAATCTTGACGAGGGCCCCGAGCTCTAAATCACAGCTGGTTATATACAGGTGGTCTTTTGTCTCAGCAATAGTGTAGTTGGCGTGTGGTGATTGACTCAACCTTGGGTCATTGTGGTGATTGATTTAACCTTGGCATCATCAGGGAGGACCTTGGTGTCATCGGGGACCTTGGTGGGGCTTCCCAGAATTGTGACTCATGCTTACAAGAACCTGAGGCTTAGGCCTAGTGTGGCCTGTCGAGCCTGTCATGGCTCAGGTCAGGTCCCAACACCCACCAGAATCCCAATCCCAGATGGGCAGGTGTGCTAACCATTACTTCTGCAGCCCTTCTATAGACCCTTGGCGTAGATGGATAAACAGAACAAGAGACACAGCAATGAGGAGGAGAAGGGAGGCCAGAGCAGAGACCTTGATCAAACCACCCAGCCCACGGATCATAATACCTTACCCTGACTTCTGGTTCCTTAGATACTAGGGAATGTTTCTGAAATTCCCTGGATCAGATGGATTTAAATCACTTTATCTGGTAAATATATGTGATACTCTGCTTTGATTTCAGCTGGTGAGGGTATGCTTTCCTGTGTGCCTCCATTACTTGATGTCTTTGGCCAGGCTTTCTGCTCTCGGTCTGGTCCAATAGAAAGCAGAACACACAGTCAATTCTGCACTCTCCAGGTCTGGACCCCTTGGGCAGGCTGGCATTTGGCACCCCTTCAAAGCAGATCTGTCTGTATTCGTTCCATGAGACTAGGAGGGGTTGGTTTTTATATTAATATACAAAACAGACTCATGTAATAATTCATGTTTGCCAGAGAAGTGTCCTTATAAAATTTGGTCATTTGCATCTCGTTTCTCTGTGGTTCTTGTTCTCTCCTGTTTCTTCAGTCACTTTATGTACAAGACAACTTCTCAGGAAGTATTTTGAAGGGTTTTATATGTAAATAGCAAGAATCCTGTAGACATCATGACTTCATGCATTATTCAGTTCTAAGATTTCAACTTACTGCCTGCTGAGGGCTGAAATTAATTGCCTACATCACAAAAAATTCTTAAGAAGGAAAAACCAGGACAGAGCAGCGTTAAGAGAGTTAAGAAGGTTTGCTTGCTGTTTTGTTTCGTGTTTGTTTTAATTCCCCGTGGAAGGTAATGCCATGTGTCACTTGTATAAGCATTCTGTTTGGAAACCTGAGTTAACAGGCATCCTTTTGTAAAATGTGTTCCAGTGATATTTTAGTTTACATAGAGATTTCCATCCCAGGGAGCCGAGCCTGGCCTCGCTCATCTGTCTCCCCACCCTGAACAATCCCATAGTCTTTGGAAGCTTGTCTAAGGATTTAATGGGTTTTTAAATTTTTTTATTGAAGTATAGTTGAACAGATGTAAGCTTATATATATACACAATATAGAGAGAGAGACTAAATAAGAAACTAGCACAGTTCACTGTGCTACTATGTAGCTATACAATGCTATACAGTAGCACAGGGAACTATATTCAATATTCTGTGATAAACCATAATAAAAAAGAATATATGTAAAAACGTATATATAAGGATTGTTAAAAAATCTCAAGTTACCTATTGGGCAGAAGAAGAAGTAAGAAGACATTTTCCCGCTTTCCATTTCTTC
Source organism: Budorcas taxicolor (assembly GCF_023091745.1). NCBI lineage: Eukaryota > Metazoa > Chordata > Mammalia > Artiodactyla > Bovidae > Budorcas > Budorcas taxicolor. The sequence goes on along the minus strand of NC_068914.1, from coordinate 38,469,313 downwards.
TTTATCTTTTCTTCCTTAATTCCTCTGTCCATGGGATTTCCCAGGCAGGAATACTGGAGTGGGTTGCCATTTCCTACTCCACGCGATACTCCCGACCCAGGGATGGAACCCACGTCTCCTGCATTGCAGGTGGATTCTTTACCACTAGCACCACTGAATCTCTTTTAACTGGGTGTAGGATGACAAGTAAATATGAGACACAGATTCCTTAAGCTGAATCGGCTTAATCCAAAAGCAAAAAACAGCATATTCTGCCAGGCCTGGAACCAACTAAATTTTGCAGCCTCAGCATGGCTATAAGATGTGTTTCTGTTAATAGAATTGATGTATTATGAAAAGTTCCAAAGAACATACTTTGGTTGATGACAGGAAAATTAGGAATAAGTGGAAGCAACCTCTTATTGACTGAATGGAACCCCCAGCTTCCAGACTTTATCCCAGGCTTCTCAACTCCAGGTGTTTTGTTGGACTCAGAGGGAGTTACATGTTACTAGAATCACACAGAAATGAGATGGGAAATGGATATATCCATTCCTCTGGATGGACATTTAGATTGCCTCCATGTCTTGTCTTGGAGTTCAGTTCAGTTCATTTCAGTCACTCAGTCGTGTCCGACTCTTTGCGACCCCATGAATCACAGCACACCAGGCCTCCCTGTCCATCACCAACTCCTGGAGTTCACTCAGACTCACATCCATCAAGTCAGTGATGCCATCCAGCCATCTCATCCTCTGTCATCCCCTTCTTCTCCTGCCCCCAATCCCTCCCGGCATCAGAGTGTTTTCCAATGAGTCAACTCGTCGCATGAGGTGGCCAAAGTACTGGAGTTTCAGCTTTAGCATCATTCCTTCCAAAGAAATCCCAGGGCTGATCTCCTTCAGAATGGACTGGTTGGATCTCCTTGCAGTCCAAGGGACTCTCAAGAGTCTTCTCCAACACCACAGTTCAAACACATCAATTCTTCGGCACTCAGCTTTCTTCACTGTCCAACTCTCACATCCATACATGACCACTGGAAAAACCATAGCCTTGACTAGATGGACCTTTGTTGGCAAAGTAATATCTCTGCTTTTGAATATGCTATCTAGGTTGGTCATAACTTTCCTTCCAAGGAGTAAGCATCTTTTAATTTCATGGCTGCAGTCACCATCTGCAGTGATTTTGGAGCCCAAAATAAATAAAGTCTGACACTGTTTCCACTGTTTCCCCATCTATTTCCCATGAAGTGATGGGACCAGATGCCATGATCTTAGTTTTCTGACTGTTGAGCTTTAAGCCAACTTTTTCACTCTCCTCTTTCACTTTCATCAAGAGGCTTTTGAGTTCCTCTTCACTTTCTGCCATAAGGGTGGTCTCATCTGCATATCTGAGGTGATTGATATTTCTCCCGGCAATCTTGATTCCAGCTTGTGCTTCTTCCAGCCCAGCATTTCTCATGATGTACTCTGCATATAAATGGAAACTCACTCCAGTATTTTTACCTGGAAAATTCCATGGACTAGAGAGCCTGGGGGGCTCTCTGTGTCACCAGGAGTCGGACGCAACTGAGCACACATGTGCACGCTTGTCTTGTCTATGGTGAACAGTGCTGAAATGAACATGGGGGTGCATGTCTCTTTTCAATTGGTTTTCTCTGATATATGTCCAGGAGTGGGATTGCTGGATTATGTGCATGACAAGATCTGCTTGTCCTTTTTACTGGTTGGACATCTCATAGCATCTTCAAATTGGAGCACCTTCCTGGGCTTGTTTTTGGAGGAATCTTATTTCTCTGACCAGGGATCAAAACCGACCCCCTGTATTGGCTGCATGGAATCTTAATCACTGGGCCACCAGGAAGTCCCACAGGGGGCAGGAGGGCTCACCTTCACAAAGACCAAAGGGCCTCCTTAGAAGTGGGCATTCTAGAATCAGCCTAAGTCCTTTATGCAAATGGCAGGAGCTCTGGAAGGCAGACTAAGAACACCAGTATCGTCGGGTTTCTTACTACCTCTTACAGAAGAGCCCCAGTTCTGTACTCACAGCGGAGATTTGCCTAGAATGGGTCCAGACAGTTTGTTGGCTTCTCCCATAAGCCTTTGGCAGAGGCACACCTTGTAGAGAAGTGAGGGGCAGTCATGGAGATTTCCCCAGCTTTTGGTGATAGTTTTAAATTCCTTGTGCCCAGTTTGTGAACAACTTGGACCTTCAGTAATGATGCATCTTAGGATTTTTGACTTGCAGATTTGGGAATAAGCATTCCCTCAACCATCCTTAAACTGTGTCTCCTATTTCCCTTCTGTTCTTAACTGGAATGGGATATTTTGTTTTGACTGGAGTCTGGGTCTATAAGGCAGCCAGTTTTGAGGTGTAATTTGTACCCAGGCAAGCTTGTATCTGGATCTCAACATCCTTCCCATTAGATATTTGCTTTTAATTATTATTAGTTTGCTCCTTTTTAAATTTCACTTTGAGGTTTATTTATTTCTTTAATTTTTTTGCCTAGGCCACGTGGCATGTGGAATCTTATTTCCCTGACCAGGGATCAAAACCGACCCCCTGTATTGGCTGCATGGAGTCTTAATCACTGGGCCACCAGGGAGTCCCATAGAGATTTGCTTTTATTTGAAGGCAACAAAGGTCACAAGCCTTAGACTCCTGTCAATGACAGTGCCTTGAATATAGCCTCTTTTCTATGACCCTGAACCATGGGAAACTCAGTGGTCGTATAATAAATTCCATGCCAGTTTTACTGATGTTTGGATGTTCTTGGGGGGGTGGGGGGGGCGGTGGGGCGGAGGTTGTCTGTGTATGATGAGGGGCCCAGAGTAAGTCTATTTTGATTCTCACTGTGCTCTGGGGAGTTTCAGGGGCTGTCTGAGTTCAGCAGGGACACTGTCTAGTCCTTAACTGAGAAATCAGTTTGGAATAGTTTGGGAACACCTGTTCTGTGGGTCAAAAACTGTCAGATATCAGCAATTACATATGTTTTAATAAAAAGAGTATGAAATCATAAGGTATTTATTCATTTTTCTCTTACATTTCTATCGCAGTACCCTAACATGGTGATTGGTAAGATCGCTGGAGAAATGACTGAGTGAATGAGTGAATGAATGAATTTGGTGCCTATTTGAATTACTCGTGTCTAACTCAGGCTCTGCGTTTGCTTCTGCATGCTGCATCCATATCCTTAAAATCAGAAGATGACCCTTCATGACACCCGAACTGGCAAATGGCAAGCTGTCTCGCTTAGCTCAAGCATATAATGTGAGCTGATGAGTGGGCAGAATGAGTCAGGGGCTGGGTGTTGGCATGAGATTATGAAGAGCTTGGGGAACCATGCTCAGGAGTTGCGACGTTAGTCTTTAGCCATCTGGGAATTATCTCTGGGCTTTGAAGCAGAGGAGTTGGCTGAACATATCTCTATTTATTTCACTTTGCCATTTTATTGCAGTATAGTTGCTTTACTCTGCTGTGTTGGTTTCTGCTGCTCAGCAAAGTGAACCAGCTATATATATATGTACATATATCCCCTCTTTTTTTTGGATTTCCTTCCCATTTAGGGAAGCTCTGAGCATTTAGAGCACTGAGCAGAGTTCCCTGAGCTATACAGCAGGTTCTCATCAGTTATATATTTTATATATAGTAATGTATATTTGTCAGTCCTGATCGCCCAATTCATCCCGTCCCCTCCTTCCTCTCCCCCTTGGTGTTCATACGTATGTTCCCTACATCGGTGTCTCTATTCCTGCCCTGAAAATAAATTCATCTGTACCATTTTTCTGGATTTCACGTAAGAGTTAATACATGATATTTGTTTTTCTCTTTCTTCACTCTGTATGACAGTCTCTGGGCCCATCCACATATCTCTCTTTTCAAAGAAAACAATTTTCTTAATTTAATGGGCAGAATGCTAATATTGAAAAGAGAACTGTATTTACCTCTAGGAAAGGGCTAATTTACGTGCATTCAATCCTTCCCATAACACAGTATAAGCTTGATTATATGTGATTAATAATTGCAGTTTGCCTGAATGTTGCGTTTTCTTGGCTGGGATGTATTTATAGATCATAAAAGATTTATCTAGGTTGCACATACCTGAAGAGTGAGTAGCTGTTGCTGGTAAATGTCAGGACAGTGAAGGTGGATGGTGTCTTTGGCGAGCCCACTTCAGGAAGGCGTTGTGGGCCACATTTAGAGACCCTGGCCCCAGTTCCGCCCCCTCAGCGGCTTTCTCCTGCTCAGCAGGCATTTCTCACCGGTTGTCACAGCAGCACCAAAATGTGAGCTGGACGCCCCGCAGGATGATCAGCCCGATTTCTCTGGCGGTAATAAGTTAGCCTTCCCTCTGATCGTTCCATTACTTTGTGAGCCTGCCGTGACCTGAAGAAACTTTCAGGAAGGGAAGGTGATTGATAAGTAAAGGAACAGGTGAGAGGAAGTCCTCTCCTTTTCTACCCTCCTTTCTGGCCACGGGCCTCTCTGCCTCCACTGTTGCCTCCAAGCCTTTGGGTGGCTGTGTTCACCTGGGGTGGGGAGAGGCATTCCTGTCTTATCCTAAGTCATTCAGAGTAAAGATTTATTTCTGTTTTGCTTATTTATTTATTTTTGGCTGCACTGGGCCTTCATTGCTCTGCAGGGGCTTTCTCTAGTTGGGGTGAGCGGGGGTGATTCTCTAGTTGCTTCTCACTGTGGTGGCTTCTCTTGTTGCGGAGCATGGGGTCTAGGGTGGGCTCAGTGGTCACGGCACACGAGCGTAGTTGCCTTCTCAGATCTTAGTTCCAGTGTGTGGGATCTTAGCTCCCGGACCAGGGATCAAACCCATGTCCCCTGTATTGGCAGATAGATTCTTGACCACTGGACCACCAGGGAAGTCTCAGAATAAGGATTCCGTGCTCACCTGTAGAGCTTCCAGAATTCTCCGATGCCATGTGCCCGCCCAGCCACATGGGACAGTGACTAAACACTTGCTTGAGCTGGTGATGTACCTGTTAAGTGTTACCAGATGCTCAGTGCCCAGATTCAGAATGAAGTCGGCAATCCAAGGTCGCTCCATTATACTGAGGAAGGGGCATAGGGCTGCCCAGAGTTAATGTCCTTCCCAGTGTTGCTCAGCTAGTGAGTGAACAAGCCAGGCTGGGCCAGGGACTCTTGACCTGAGCTCACAGCTCTACTTCACTGTACATCCTTCATCCTCTTCCTCAGCAACAGTGTTGGTGAGCTTTTTTTTTTTTTTTTTAAATTTACTTGGGACTTCCCTGATGACTCGGACAGTAAAGAATCTGCCTGCAGTGCAGGAGACCCAGGTTCAATCCCTGGGTTGGAAAGATCCCTGGAGTAGGGCATGGAAGCGCACTCCAGTATTATCGCCTGGAGAAGCTCATGGACAGAGGAGCCTGGTGGGCTGCAGGCCATAGGGTTGCAAAGAGTTGGACACAACATTTTATTGCACCACCTTTTCTGCAGTATTAAATGTTATCATTCCCGTATGTTACTGAATAGATTGTCATTACTGCAGGGGACATAACAGAGCTAGGGAAACTTTTCCTTGAGATTTAAACTCTGAAGGATATTCTCTTAGGTTGGAGGATTTCCTTTCTGCCAGCTTATCTCTGTCTTGCTTTTATCTGCCAGTGTCTCTGCAGAAACATCAGTAGGATTTCATGAAAGCAGAGAAGTAAAGGATGGAGAGAGTTTTGAATGTCCTTCCAAGGGTGTCCCTTCTCTCCTCCATCGCCTCTGGGGCTCTCTTAAGCAGATGGTTATAGCCCTTCTTCCCCTAGGGTTTCTGGCAAATTCTGAGAACCCCAGGGGACCATGTTGTTACAGAAGAAGATGTTGGAACCAGCATGGAATGTGAAGATTTGACCTCTGGGTTGCAGATTGGTGTTTTGTTTGTTTTAATTTTTATTGTAAGTTAGTTGATTTACAATATATATTGTGTTAGTATTAGGTGTAGAGAAAAGTGATTCAGTTATACACATACATATATACATTCTTTTTCAGATTCTTTTTCGTATAAGGTATTACAGAACATTGAGTAGAGTTCCCTGGGCTGTGCAGTAAGTCCTTGTTGATTATCTGTTTTATATACAGTAGTGTATATGTTAATCCCGGTCTCTTAATTTATCACTTCTCCCCACATTTACCCTTTGGTAAGGTAAGTTTGATTTTGAGATCTGTGAGTGTGTTCAGTTCAGTTCAGTTGCTCAGTCGTGTCCGACTCTTTGCAACCCCATGAATCACAGCACGCCAGGCCTCCCTATCCATCACCAACTCCCAGAGTTCACTCATACTCGAGTCCATTGAGTCCGTGATGCCATCCAGCCATCTCATCCTCTGTCGTCCCCTTCTTCTCCTGCCCCCAATCCCTCCCAGCATCAGAGTCTTTTCCAATGAGTCAGCTCTTCGCATGAGGTGGCCAAAGTACTGGAGTTTCAGCTTTAGCATCATTCCTTCCAAAGAAATCCCAGGGCTGATCTCCTTCAGAATGGACTGGTTGGATCTCCTTGCAGTCCAAGGGACTCTCAAGAGTCTTCTCCAACACCACAGTTCAAAAGCATCAATTCTTTGGTGCTCAGCCTTCTTCACAGTCCAACTCTCACATCCATACATGACCACAGGAAAAACCATAGCCTTGACTAGACGGACCTTAGTCGGCAAAGTAATGTCTCTGCTTTTGAATATACTATCTAGGTTGGTCATAACTTTTCTTCCAAGGAGTAAGCATCTTTTAATTTCATGGCTGCAGTCACCATCTGCAGTGATTTTGGAGCCCAAAAAAATTAAGTCTGACACTGTTTCCACTGTTTCTCCGTCTATTTCCCATGGAGTGATAGGACCGGATGCCATGATCTTCGTTTTCTGACTGTTGAGCTTTGGGCCAACTTTTTCACTCTCCACTTTCACTTTCATCAAGAGGCTTTTTATTTCCTCTTCACTTTCTGCCGTAAGGATGGTGTCATCTGCATATCTGAGGTTATTGATATTTCTCCTGGCAATCTTGATTCCAGCTTGTGTTTCTTCCAGTCCAGCATTTCTCATGATGTACTCTGCATAGAAGTTAAATAAGCAGGGTGACAATATACAACCTTGACGTACTCCTGTTCCTATTTGGAACCAGTCTGTTGTTCCATGTCCAGTTCTAACTGTTACTTCCTGACCCGCATACAGATTTCTCAAGAGGCAGGTCAGGTGGTCTGGTATTCCCATCTCTTTCAGAATTTTCCACAGTTTATTGTGATCCACACAGTCAAAGGTTTTGGCATAGTCAATAAAACAGAAGTAAATGTTTTTCTCTTGCTTTTTCCATGATCCAAAAAGAGTTTATTTGTATCGTTTTCCTATTAGGTTCCACATATAAGTGATGTCGTAAGGCCTTTGTCTTTCTCTGACTTTTGATGACCTCTAGGTCCATCCATGCTGCTTCAGGTGGCGTTGTTCTGCTCTTTTTTACAACGGAGCAGTATTCCATTGTGTATGTCTGCCACGTCTTCTGTGTCCGTCCCTCTGTTGATGGGCACTTACGTTGCTTCCATGTCTTGGCTAATGTGAACAGTGCCACAGTGAACATAGGCATGCATGTATCTTTTCAAAATTATGGTTTTCTCTGGATATATGCCTAGGAGTGGGATTGCTATATGATATGGTGCTTCTGTTTTTCGTTTTTTAAGGAACCTCCATACTATTTTCCATAGTGGCTGAACCAACTTACATTCCCATCAACCGTGTAGGAGGGTTCCCTGTTCTCCACACGGTCTCCAGCATTTATTGTTTGTAGACTTTTTGATGATGACTGTTCTGACCAGTGTGGGGTAATGTTGCATTATGGAGTGCTGCAAATAAAAATAAATGTTAGTCACTGAGGAAACACGTGTGGCCTCCGCTGGCAGAGCCTCCCCCACTGTCTGTCTTCAGTGGACCTGGCTTCATCTGTTTATGCTCCAGGGCAAATCCTCCAGCACTGGGTTCACATCCCTGTGAATGAAGTCAGGAGTCCTGGCTTGGCTTTACCACATAGAGTGTTGAGTGTTTGAGTTGTGGTAAACTCATTTAACATATTAAAAAAAAATTTTTTTTTGTCTTTGTGGCTTGCAGGATCTTAGTTCCCCAACCAGGGATTAAACCTGGGGCCCAGCCATGAAAGCACTGAGTCTTAGCCACTGGACCTCCAGGGAATTCCCTCTTTTAGCAGCTTTGGGCCTCAGTTTCCTAATCTGGGGGAAGTTTTGCAGGCTATTATGTGAAGACAGCATGAACTAATATATATGTCAGCCCTTGGAAACTGTAAAAACCCATGTGGACATTAGGGATATTAGGGCGTTTTTTTAATATTTATTTGGCTGTGCCGGGTCTTAGTTGTAGCTTGCAGGATTTTCAATCTTCATTACTGCTTGTGACGTCTAATTCCCTGACCAGGGATTGAACCTGGGGCCCTTGCATTGGGAGTGAGGAGTCTTAGCCACTTAACCAGCAAGGAAGTCCCTATCAGGGACCTTCGTGTGCAGTTCTTCACAGAATGTGTCCTGGCACCATCCCTTTGCCAGAACACAGATGTGAGAGCAAAGGCTTTATCTGTCCCAGTTTTGAGAGTTTCTGCTCCAAGATAACTTTCCTGACTTATTCTCAATCCATTCTGATAGCATAATGTGTATATAAAAAGAGCTCAAATGGAAAAGTGCTACAGACTGTCCACGATGATAACCCGACCTGGTTCTTACTGGTTCCCATCTCAAGGTGATTTTTCTCCAGCCTTTCTCTGTGCTTAATGTTAGTCATTTCATGGAGAAAGACCAAGCCTTTTCTTCCTGTTGTTTCTCCCCTAAAATTGCTTAAATATGCAGCAAACATCCCTGGATGACCAGCTCCTCCATGGAAGACCCCAGGAGGTCTTCAGCTATTCGCGTGCCTGGGATGGGGACGAGAAGTCTCGTCTCCCATCGCCAGCCTCTCCAGCACACTTTCCACCCAGTTTAAGAGGGAGAAACCGTCCAGCTGAGGAAGAAGGAAGTAACCAGCCTCTTAGATGCACCCTGGGCAGGAGTGAGGACGCATTCCTCTGTGTTGGCCAGTTCCCCTGTGCACATGGTAACAAGATGATACAAACAGGCAGAGGAGGGCAAGGGGAACTGGAACGCTGCTGGAGGGGGCGTCTGCAGCTGCGGGATGTTTTTGCCAGATGCAGACATGTAAGCTGAGGCTGGTGCTCACTCTCCACCAACTCTGCAAACAGCGGACCACCCAGAAGACACACAGGCAGGTGGGGCAGCAGCGTTTCCAGGGCTCAGACCTGCAGTTGGATGCGTTCAACTGTCAGATCAGACTGATCAGACTGGGGTCTTCTGTGTCTCATTTCCCACAGTGTAAACTTGCCTTTGCCACTCAGAGCTGAGTCTTTGCCCAGAGTTTGATTCCGTCTGTTAATACCAGCAACTTCAACTTGAGGGAGGTATTAGAAGCCTGTTATTTTTAAGACAAAAGAAGGAATCTATGCCAGTTCCTCCTCTGCCTCCATATTTAGAGGGAGGCCAACTAAATGATCCTCAGCTTTGGAATCCAACAGGAACTGGGAGAAAGTTGACTTGCCTTTTAAATCCTCCAAATCCACACTTCATGCAGTGATTTGAAGCAAGGCGTTAGATGTTAGAAGCACCAAGTGCTCATGGTTAAGTTTCTTAAAGCCAGCTCTGCATCAGAAGAGGGATGCCCTACAATTAGAGAGGCTGTTTAGATGCTACAGGCAGTTCTCAGTTGATGCCCAATTGTGTTAGTTGTTTCCATAGAAACAGTGTGCAACTGATGGTCATTTCTGGGGACATCACCTCCTAACCCTTAAAGTAGCTATGCACTGACCCAGAGGCCCACAGTTTAAGGGCCACTACTTATATGCAGAGTACATCATGAGAAACGCTGTGCTGGAAGAAGCACAAGCTGGAATCAAGATTGCCGGGAGAAATATCATTAACCTCAGATATGCAGATAACACCACCCTTATGGCAGAAAGTGAAGAGGAAATAAAAAGCCTCTTGATAAAAGTGAAAGAGGAGAGTGAAAAAGTTGGCTTAAAGTTCAACATTCAGAAAACGAAGATCATGGCATCAGGTCCCATCACTTCGTGGGAAATAGATGGGGAAACAGTGGAAACAGTGTCAGACTTTATTTTGGGGGGCTCCAAAATCACTGCAGATGGTGACTGCAGCCATGAAATTAAAAGACGCTTACTCCTTGGAAGGAAAGTAATGACCAACCTAGATAGCATATTGAAAAGCAGAGACATTACTTTGCCAACAAAGGTCCATCTAGTCAAGGCTATGGTTTTTCCAGTGGTCATGTATGGATGTGAGAGTTGGGCTGTGAAGAAAGCTGAGCGCTGAAGAATTGATGCTTTTGAACTGTGGTGTTGGAGAAGACTCTTGAGAGTCCCTTGGACTGCAAGGAGATCCAACCAGTCCATTCTGAAGGAGATCAGCCCTGGGATTTCTTTGGAGGGAATGATGCTGAAGCTGAAACTCCAGTACTTTGGCCACCTCATGTGAAGAGTTGACTCATTTGAAAAGACCCTGATGCTGGGAAAGATTGAGGGCAGGACGAGAAGGGGATGACAGAGGATGAGATGATTGGATGGCATCACTGACTCAATGGACATGGGTTTGGGTGGACTCCAAGTGTTGGTGATGGACCAGGAGGCCTGGTGTGCTGCAATTCATGGGGTCACAAAGAGTCGGACATGACTGAGCAACTGAACTGAACCTGCTGCTCTAACTGGTCAGAAGGCCATTGTTGGTATTCCAACTTTCTTTTCACACCGTGCGTTATGACTGCACTGTTATGCGGGTACTTGTCTGATTGGGGTTTTTTTATCTGATGGTGTATCTTAAAACTTCATTCCTAAAAGGTCTAAATTATCAGCGGCGTTACTCTTTTCAGGTTGCTGTCATTTTCCATGGATTTTTCTATTGAACCTGGAATTACCCCCAGATAATCGGGAGCAGACCATCTAAGCTTAGGAAACTAGAGCGGGGTTGCGGGAAAGCACCAAGGGCTGAGGTGAAGTTAGTGGTCATTCACTACAAGTAGACCAGCCATTTATGGCCGTGTGTATCAATATTAACCAAATAGAGGTTTTGCTTGGTGAATATGAATAAGGGAAAGGGGGTAGGTGGGAATATATCAGAGAACACGTATGTATGTTGAAGCTGGATGAGGAGTGGAGGGTGGGCATGAAAGGGGAACAAGGTATAAGTTAGGTAAGATTGATAGACTCGAAGCCAAGAAAGGTGATATAACTTGACATCACATCACCTTTTTTTTGTTTTTATTCGCTCAAGAGATAAAATTCTATTGACCTCATGGTCTGGATTCAGGATATTTCCCAATATCATTGTGTGCTGTTTTACAGGTGATTTACACACTTGGAGACCATATGAATTTCTTGTTGTTGTTAAGTTGCTAAGTCGAGTCTGACTCTTGCAACCCCATGGACTATAGCCCACCAGGCTCCTCTGTTGATGGGATTTCCCAGGCAAGAGTACTGGAGTGGGTTGCCATTTCCTTCTCCAGGGGATCTTCCTGACCCAGGGACTGAACCTGTATGTCCTGCATTGGCAGGTGGGTTCTTTACTACTGAACCACCAGCAAAGCCCATATGAATGCCTTAGGCACACTTCATGTGAATGAGAAAGGATTGAAAGTGTCAGAACTTGGGACTCGGTGTTCTGAAAGGCAGCAGGTTGTCTGCATTGATAAGAACATGCCTGGAGCCCAGCTGCCTGGGGGCCAGCTATAGACCTGCCACTTTCTCACTGGAGGAATTTGGCAGGTTGTTCAGCATTTCCACACTGCAGTCTTCTCATCTGTAAAGTGGGAATAGTAGCAATGTCTCTCATAGGGAGATGATGAGGAAGAAGGAGTTCATGTGTGTGGAGCACTTAGAAGTGTGCTTGGGAAAATCTAAAAAAAGAGGGGATATATGGATACATATAGATGATCCATTTTGCTGTACAGTAGAAACTAACACAACATTATAAAGCATCTATACTCCAATAAAGATTAATTAAAAAGAAAAAAAGAAATGCACTTGGCACATCATGAATACTCAGAAGGTGTTAGCTATTAATCTTGTATCTCAGAGGATACTTTTATACCACGAAGTGGGGGCTGGATTTATTCCTAATCCCATCTGACATATGTGAAACATTCTGCTTAGTTTCCTCTTTGTCCTGTGTTGTCTCTACTTAGACAAAAAAAAAAGAGTTTTTAACTCAAACCAGGCTGGCAGAGGCACAGCGTGCAGCTTCTATCGATGAGAGCAGGCCTTCGGCACCTTGTCTACTTGCTAACATTTGTTTGACAACCCAGATATTCTGGAAATATTTCCTTTTGCCCTCTCAGTGTTCTCTGCACAGATGGTACTATCTGTGGGTCTTTCCTAAACTCACTGGTCTCTTAAGAAATCAGAAAACCTTAGCAAAGCTCTTGGTTTTCTTATGCCCCAACACCCTCTGACCTTGCCCCCTCCCAGCCTCCCTGGAACTGCAGCCAGTTCCTCTCTGTTTTGCTTCCAAGGAAGAAGCAATTGTAAAGATGCACTGGGAGAAGATTCTGAAAGAAAGATGCCCCCTCTGGCTCTGTTCCTCCTGAAGTCTCATCTCCTCCGCATCCCTTTTTCTAAAGGGTAAATTTTATTTTGTAAATTAAATTTTTATTGGAGTATAGTTGTTTCACAGTGTTGGGTTCATTTCTGCTGCTTAGCAAAGTGAATCAGCCATATGTATACATATATCCCCTCTCTTTTGGGTTTCCTTTCCATTTAGGTCACCACAGTGTACTGAGTAGAGTTCTCTGTGCCATACACTTGGTTCTCATTAGTTATCTGTGTTATAGGTAGTAGTGAATATATGTTAATCCCAGTCTCCCAGTTCATCCCACCCTCCTTCCCACTGCGGGGTCCACGTGTTTGTTCTCTACGTCTGTGTCTGTTTCTGCTGGAAACCCCCCCACCCTGCTGTCCCAAGCATATTCAGACTCCTCCCCATTCATTTCATTGTCCATCCTTCCTCAGGATTTAGGTAGGCCTTATTACCTGTGGAACTGCAAAGAGTGTAGCTCCTTCTCTATTTTGATAGGTTTGAGTCTCTCCATGTCCAGAAAGTCCTTACTTGTGGGACGTTTGAGGAACTACCACTCTGCATGGTTAGAACAGGGCCCTGGGACAGTGGTGGGAAGCAGGGCTGGAGAGGTGAATCGGAGGCACATCCTGAATCTGGATGTTCAGGCTTCACCGACACTGGGATAGGACCTCACTCAGTTCTGTACCAAAGAAAGGCAGTCTCACTTAGAGGGTAGTGGATGGAGCCTCTGCCATCCACCCTGGAGGGGATGGCAGAGTGGGGTCAGGGAACCCTCTTAGAAAGCTACTTCTGTGACCTAACATCACAGTGATGGAAACAACCACTTCCATTCTTGAGCACCCACCTTGGAATATGCACTATACACAGTAAAGTAAAAGGTCTCTCAGTTGTGTCTGACTCTTTGCAACCCAAAGGACTGTAGCCCTCCTGGCTCCTCCATCCATGGAATTCTCCAGGCCAGAATACTGGAGTGAATTGCCACTTCCTTCTCCAGGGGATTTTCCCAACCCAGGGAGCAAACCCAGGTCTCCCACATTGTAGGCAGATTTTTTACTGTCTGAGCCACCAATAAATCCCCTATATATGAACAAGTTCCATTCCAAGAGTGCGTTTGTAAGTTCAATTTGTTCCTAAGTCCAAGAGAGTTAGCCTAGGTACCCAACTAACACAATCGACATTATAGTACTGTGCTATAATAGATTTATAATACTTTTCACACAAATAATACATAAAAGCACACAAAAATAAAGATAACATTTTAAATCTTCCAGTACAGCACCTTGAAAAGTGCAGTAGTACAGTACAACAGCTGGCATGCAGGGGCTGCATCGAATGAACAGGCAAGAAGAGTTACTGCCTGGAGGAGGGAGAGGAGGTGGGAGATGGTAGAGCTGAAGGATCGTCAGCGATAGGAGACGGAGGGCAGGGTGCAGTTTCACTTACGCCTGACATTGACAATGCACGTTCTCATCTTTGAAAGTTGGCAGCTTGAAGGTTCGTATGCAGGAGACTTACTATATACCCCAGGACCTCATCCAAGCCTCACAGTAGCCAAGGGCAGCAAATATCACCTTACGTTTTACAGAGGAAGCATCTGGGCTCAGAGAAATGAAGAGACGGCAGAGTCAGAGCTGAGACTTGAGTCAAAACCCCTTCCCTCTCCCCCCACTTCATACTACCTACCATGAATAACCTCCCCAGTCTGTGAGGTCAGTTATGGAACCTGAACTGAGTCAATGATTGTGGAATATGAGAAGAGGAGGTAAAACTCAGCTGACTTGGTGATTGGATTTGAGGAGGAAGAAAATGGAAAGGAATCCAGGATGACTCCCAGGGCCTGGGTATGTCTGAGTAGTGAATACTAGTGTGATCTACAGATGTAGGCTGCTGCAGAAAATGCAGATTCGGTTGGTTGGTTTCCAGTCCTCAGTAGTATCAGACTCTTGGCGCCCTCATGAACAGCAGCACGCCTGGCCTCCCTTTCTTTCACTATCTCCCGGAGTTGGCTCAGACCCATGTCCACTGAGTCAGTGATGCCATCCAACCATCTCATCCTCTGTTGTCCCCTTCTTCTGCCCTCAATCTTTCCCATCATCAGGGTCTTTTCCAATAAGTCGGCTCTTTGCATCAGGTGGCCAAAGTATTGGAGCTTCAGCTTCAGCATCAGTCCTTCCAATGAATATTCAGGGCTGATTTCCTGTAGGATTGACTGGTTGGATCTCCTTGCAGTCCAAGGGACTCTCAAGAGTCTTCAGAATCAGTTTGAAAGCATAAATTCTTCAGCACTCAGCCTTGTTTATGGTCCAACTCTCACATCTGTACATGACTACTGGAAGAACCATAGCTTTGAGTACACGGACCTTTGTCAGCAAAGTGATGTCTTTGCTTTTTAATATGCTGTCTAGGTTCATCATAGCGTTTCTTCCAAGAAGCAAGCATCTTTTAATTTCAAGGCTGCAGTCACCATCCAGTTATTTTGGCGCCCAAGAAAATAGAAATGACAATTTTGCAAACATGAAGGAGATGAAGAAACTAATCGGTGCTTGCACATTCAAGGTACATGCCGGGACTTTCCTGGTGGTCCAGTGGTTATGAGCTTCCAGTGCAGGGGACACAGAATCAGTCTGTGGTTGGAGAACTAAGGTTGCACAAATCATGCAGCTCAATCAAGGGAAAAAAAATCAAGGCATTTGGCAAGTGGGAGTGATGTGGTGATGGTGGTAGTGGTACAGGCGATGTTATAAGGGCTGTGATGGAGGTGGTGGTGTTGATGTTGGATGTGTGGCTGATGGAAGTAGAAGTGAAGGTGGTTTTGGAGGTGTGGTGATGGCCTTGGTCGTGGTGATGGTGATGAGGATGGTTGAAGTGGAGGTGGTTTGGGAGGTAGTGGTGATGGTGGTGGTGGGTGATGGTGATGAGGATGGTGGAGGTTGAAGGGGAGGTGGTTTTGGTGGTGGGTGATGGTAGTGGAGGTAGTGGTGATGGTCGTGGCAACTGCATAGAAGGAACAACAATGGAGTGGAGACAGATTGTTGACATCGTCATCATTTTTTCATCCTTTCCATTTTTCTGGTTGAGAGGGAAACGTGTGAACAGAGGAGGCAGAAATCATACCGTGCGCTACTGATTGAGTTGTGAGTCTGTTATGGACAGGCTAAAACTCAAGCTGCCAGAGTATACTTAGTAGTGGTTTCTGGGAAGCAACAAAGAACAGATATAATCATTTTGAGTAAGAATTCGGCTCTTCTTGACATAAACTTAGAGACACCTGAAAACGCAGTCGTATTTTGAAGCAGGTTTTGGCGAAATGCACTGACTGCACCTTGGTTCGGAGACCAACATGATGAGAGCACAGAGGTGCATTCTTTTCCAGCACACCTACTTCCACAAAGATTATCTTCTCCAGGTGGGAGGCACCTGCCCAGTGTGTGGAACAAAGCCGATGTCCAGTAACCCTTGGATGACCAAAGGAGCTAATGGGGAAATGTTGGCATGGAATGGACAATGGAAACATTCTGCACCGCTCAGTTGACATGAGTTTGTTATCACAAGCCTGATTTAGAAATAGTCACCAAGTTCACAGCCCAGAGCATCCTCCAGCTTTACTAACAGAGTTAATAGAAAGATCTTAGAATGTCAATGAGCTTTGCCTAACATTTGCTTTCCATAATATGCATCCATTGTAGGACATGTATTCTGAAGACCCAATGTATTCTGAATAATTGGTTGTGTGAATCTTATTTCTTAAATAAATATAAACTAGATTTTATGATGTTCATAAAATGTGACAGCTGAATGACGGTCAAGGGAAAGAAACAAAATCAAAACAAATACCATTATGAGCACCATTTCTATAAACAACAATTACCTTTGGGTCAAGATTCTGAATAAAACATTTCTGGAAAGAGCCAGACTTTCTCACATACTTGATTTCCCTCCAGCACCCCCCAAGGCAGTCCCTCAGCTTCTTCTGTAACATCTCCAATAGCAGCTACTGGAGATGATCTTATTATGTATATGTACCCATAGTGCCCTCTCGCTTTCTATATCTTGTGCCTCAAGGGATATTTTTGTGTGAAAACCACTCTGAAAAGTGAAAGGGCACCCAGGAAGCTGGTGTTGCCTTTGAGACAGATAATCAAAGAGGGTTGGTGAGTTTTCCCCTTCAGAATCCCTGGGATATTTCTGGTCAGTTTCTCTACGTATTTTCCAAGGAAATGTGCAGAATATTTCCTGAATCTGTTTGTTGTTCTAATGAAACCAAACAGTCCTGGAACAACTTGATGTTCTAACTTGGAAATAAATAGAGTGAAAGTGTGGACGCACACAGGCACATTTCTACTCTGTGGGAGGGAGACGAGAATGGGGGGGAGGGGGAAGGTGGTCCTTTTATCTCCATTTAACTCAAAGTCAAATGTGCTCTTCCCGGGGATTCCCAATTGGTGCCTTGTAAGGGGGATGGATCATGACTGTATTTCTTTCCACAGAACCTGTAACTTGTGCCAGAAAGGGCAGTGTCAGGATAGAGCAGGGACCTGAGCTAAGCCACTTTGTCATTCATTCGCTGTGTCACATATCCTTATCTCTAAAGAGAGAGCTTTTCTAGAGCTCTTCTTTGAAAGTGAAAGTCATGCCTGACTCTTTGCGACCCCATGGACTGTAGCCCACCAGGCTCCTCTGTGCATGGGATTCTCCAGGCAAGAATACTGGAGTGGGTAGCCATTCCCTTCTCCAGGGGACTTTCATGACCTAGGGAATCCAACCCGGGTCTCTGGAATTGTAGGCAGATTCTTTACTGTCTGAGGCACCGAGGAAGCCCACAGAGCTCTTCTATGGTGGTGAGCGATCTCATCAGCCTCCTCTCTTATCCCTCTTCATTTCATCAAGTACGCTTCATCCTCTTGGGTCTTCTTTTAGTCCCTGAAACATGAGCAACTTCCCACCAAATGGTCTGCACCCATGCCTTGCCCACTGCTGGGAATGCTTTTTTGTCTAACTTTTTCATCTCAGATGAGCTAAGTCTCCTACCCTGGTGGAACTCAGAGGAGACATCCATCCCTGAGCCACCGAAGCAGCCAGGTATGTCTTTCCACATCATTCCGGAAAGGTATCGGAAAACCCATAGGTCTAGTAATGGCAGACATTCTTCCTCCTTCAGCAACAGTTGGGCAAAGGGTTTGATTTTTGTCATGGCACTATCTAGATAAGCTTAAAATTGGCCAAATGCATTTTCTGCCTCAGATTCAAGAAGCCTGAAGCATAGATTGGAGGAGACCTGTTATGCTCAGCAGAGAGGAGAATGGTTTATTCTCACACTACTATTCACTGGAGGAGTGCATGCCATGCCACACGTAACTGACTGCCATGGTAGTTTCTGGGTTCAGCTTCCAGCCCTTCAGAGAGTAACAGGACGGGGGCCTTCCCCATTGGTCCAGTGGTTAAGAATTCGCCTTCCAAACCGGGGAGTGCAGGTTCAATCCCTGATGGAGGAGCTACGGTCTCAAATGCACTGAGGCCAAAAAACCAAAACAGAAAGCTGAAGCAGTGTTGTAACAAACTTAATAAAACCTTTAAAGGAAGTATTGGTACTGAATTTAAAACGTAAAGGATGGATCTATACGTATAACTGAATCGCTTTGCTTATACCTGAAACTAATACGACATTGTAAACCAACTGTACTCTAAAATAAAAATTTTAAAAATGAAAAATGGTATTAGTACCAATGGTTACATAGAATGAGTTTACTCTTCACCTTTCCACATGGGAGAAAAAGAGGAACCTCATATCTTCCGTTTCCTGGAACTTCTTCAGAAAACAGACACTCTATCTGTTGAACAAAAACCTGAGGGTTTTTTTAAATTCTTATTTATTTGCATTTTTTAAAATTTTTATTGAAAGATAGTTGATTTACAATGCTGTGTTAGTTTCAGTTGTACAGCAAGGTGATTCAGTTTTACATACATTTATTATTTTTTTACATTCTCTTCCATGATAGGTTATTTTGTACAGTTTCCTGTGCTATACAGTAGGTCCCTGTTGTTTAGCTATTTTATATATATAATAGTGTTCTTGCCTGGAGAATCCCAGGGACAGGGGAGCCTGGTGGGCTGCTGTCTATGGGGTCGCACAGAGTCAGACATGACTGAAGCGACTTAGCAGCAGCAGCAGCAGCAGCAACAGTATGTATGAAAGCTTGAGTTTTAAAGTCATTGCATTCTTGGAAACTTGAGAGCAGGATCTCAGACCAGATTCATCTCTGGATTGATTTGGCAGAGGGGAGAAGACTTGCTATTGTTCTTTATCTTATTCCTTGTTTGGGAGAAGATAGGAAAACAAGGTTAAGGATGTGTCCTGGACTGTCTGAGCAAGGAAGGATACCGAACGTCTTTTCCAGAAGAGTCCAGCCTTGTGCAAGATCCATCCTTTCAGCACACATGCTTATTTCTTGGTCTGTAAACCGTCAACATTATTTCCTCCCCAGAGTGGATGAAAGATGAGTGAGCGAGGGTCTGGCCTGTGCCACGCTTCATTGTCTAGGGGGTGAGACTCAAACAGCTCTGAAAAGCACCAAAACCCCAAACGTTGCCGCCACCGTGACTGCTGCTGGTGACATAACATATCCGGGGCCCTCCATGCCCCCTCTCATTCCTTCTGCAATTACACAGCCCACTAAACACGCCCAGGAGTTAAGCTGCCCAAGCAGCTGTCGACTTTCCACATGAAGATTCCAAACCGCAGCAGCTGAAGTCTGAACTTCTGCAAAAAATACTTGGCTGGAAACATCCACAGATGGCCCAACAAGCTCATTGATCTGCTTGTAACTGAAACAGAAGCCAAACACGTGTGAGAGAAGGAAGAGTGAGCGGAGCAGAGCCTGGGAAACTCACTGAATCCACATCGTGCAAAGCGACATGTCCTTCTGCACACACAGTCTAGTGCATTGAAAAACCAGCTGGAAATGCACGTGCCAGATTAGACTTCCGGCAAACAGAAGCACCTGGAAATGCACGTGCCAGATTAGACTTCCGGCAAACAGAAGCACCTGGAAATGCACGTGCCAGATTAGACTTCCGGCAAACAGAAGCACCTGGAAATGCACGTGCCAGATTAGACTTCCGGCAAACAGAAGCACCTGGAAATGCACGTGCCAGATTAGACTTCCGGCAAACAGAAGCACCTGGAAATGCACGTGCCAGATTAGACTTCCGGCAAACAGAAGCACCTGGAAATGCACGTGCCAGATTAGACTTCCGGCAAACAGAAGCACCTGGAAATGCACGTGCCAGATTAGACTTCCGGCAAACAGAAGCACCTGGAAATGCACGTGCCAGATTAGACTTCCGGCAAACAGAAGCACCTGGAAATGCACGTGCCAGATTAGACTTCCGGCAAACAGAAGCACCTGGAAATGCACGTGCCAGATTAGACTTCCGGCAAACAGAAGCACCTGGAAATGCACGTGCCAGATTAGACTTCCGGCAAACAGAAGCACCTGGAAATGCACGTGCCAGATTAGACTTCCGGCAAACAGAAGCACCTGGAAATGCACGTGCCAGATTAGACTTCCGGCAAACAGAAGCACCTGGAAATGCACGTGCAAGATTAGACTTCCGGTAAACAGAAGGCAGGAGAAGGCAGTGGCACCCCACTCCAGGACTCTTGCCTGGAAAATCCCATGGACGAAGGAGCCTGGTGGGCTGCAGTCCATGGGGTCGCCAAGAGTCGGACACGACTGAGTGACTTCACTTTCGCTTTTCACTTTCATGCATTGGAGAAGGAAATGGCAACCCACTCCGGTGTTCTTGCCTGGAGAATCCCAGGGACGGGGAGCTTGGTGGGCTGCTGTCTATGGGGTCACACAGAGTCAGACACGACTGAAGCGACTTAGCAGCAGCAGCAGCAAACAGAAGGCAAAGAATGGTGAATGTAGCTTGGGGTGACATTTGGAAGCCAGCCTTCTAACTGACATGTGGGAGAGACACCAGTGCATTCAAGTTCAGTGTGCTTGTGCAAGTTTCGAAGGAAAGGTGACTCAAGAGAGGATGTGCATTCGTACCTCGATGACTCCCAGACCCTCCTCAATGTGTCCCTGATGTTGCCTGGGCAATTCTGCTTCATGATTATTCATGAGAGAAATGAACTGCATCTGAGCATCTGCCTCTGATCACAGCTACATCTGGCCTTCAAGGCCACCCTCAGAGGCCAAGGATCGTGAAGCGTGGGTCATGGACAGATGGGCTTTGGTGCAGACTGTGGACCCTACCCAAGACTGTGAACTCTCTGGGCTGTGGTCCATGAGCGCCTGCAGAACACAAGCTGGGGAGTCATGCATGGATGGGTGAGTCTTTGTGGAAGCCCAGGTTTCCAGAGAAGTTCCAGCACCTTATTGGAGAAAAAAAAGAAGAACAGTTTGGTTACCATGTGAATGTGTCAGCATCACCCGTCCCCAGTGACAGCACACTTAGTCATAAGACACCCCGTGAGTTTTCCTGTGTGGGGAGGGGAGAGCCACTGAGGAAGCCCAGCTTTCCCAACTGGGCAGGATGCTGCCACAGGGACTTATTTCTAGCTCTCACAGCATCCAGACTATTGAATTGGGAGCTCCATGACTGGGAGGAGGGGGCAGACTGGGAGAGCAGTGTATAAGACACGTGGAGGGCATTACAGGACATGGTTCCAGCTGACAGCATCCTTGGTTCCATCAGGAAGCCAGCTCATGAACCTGGGGAAAATCTCACCCCCAGATCCCCCCAGCTGGCCCGTGTGCAACCCCAACACAGCATGTGCTAACCCACACCTCACCCACTCTGTGGCAGTTCCCTGTGTGAGCTCCTCAGGACCACGGCAGAAAGTCGGACCAGTCTGCCCACAAGGGTGAAGCCACAAACTTGAATTGTAGTGCCACCTTCAGGAAGACACAGGAAAGGCGATCCACAGTCCACACTGTATGTAGAGAAGGCTCTCGGGCTTAAGAATTCTGCCAGGAGAGGGAGCGGGAAGCTTGGGTCAGGTGTATGCATACGCGTCTGAGAAAGCCTCAGAATCTGGCAAAAGTGATGAAAGGTATTTCTACCCTGAAGGCACTTAGTAAAAGTTAGAGGAAGTGAAAGGGAAAGTCTCTCAGTCATGTCCAACCCTTTGCGACCCCATGGACTGTCGCCCACCAGTCCATGGGATTCTCCAGGCCAGAATACTGGAGTGGGTACCCATTCCCTTCTCCAGGGGATCTTCCCAAATGCTACCTCAAATATGCAAACAACACTGCAGAACTCCGAGGACCGTGAGAAAGCAAGGAAACGTGGCATCATCAGAAAGATCACCAGGATCTTCTAGTAACTGAGCCCCAAGACGTGGAGATCTGCAATTAACCTGATAAAAAATTAGATATAGCACTTTTACAGAAACTCATTGAGGTACAAGAAAGCACAGAAGGATGAGTCAGTGAAATCAGGAAAGCAGTACACAACCAAAATGAGAAATTTAACAAAGAGATAGAAATCAAAAAAAAGAACCAGATTCCGGAGCTGAAGAATTCCATGAATGAAGTAAAAAATGCGACAGGAAGAATCAACATTACAGTAGATTAAATAGAAGAAAACAGCCAGTGAGACTGAGGAGAGGAGCCTGTTCAGGACTTCTTGGTGGTCCACTGGTTAAGACTCTGCCTTCCAATGCAGGGGACAGTGGGTTTGATTCCTGGTTGTAGAACTAAGATCCCACATGCGGCAGAGCAGCTAAGTCCACACACAACTAGAAAGGCTGAGTGCTACAACGAGAAGCTCACCTGCTGCAGCAAAGACCCAGCACAGCCTAATGATAATAATAAATGTATTATTTTAAAAAGAAGTGACTGTGTTTGAGGAGACAAAAGACAGAAAGGGAGGAAAGAGTCTTTGCCTATGTGTTCTGTCTTCTCCCATGTGATCTGTGAGACAGTGTTAAGAAAATCAATAGCTAAATCACTGAAGTTTCAGAAGAAGAGACAGAGAAGGAGGTAGAAGGATCGTTTAAAGACATGATGGCTGAGTGCTTCCCAAACTAGCAAGAGATTTGGAATTCCAAGTTCATGAAGCTAAAAACCATCCTATTATTTCAAACCAAACCCACCTTTTCTAAAACACATAATAATAAAAATATCAAAAATCAAAGACCAAGAGAGAATCCTAA
This sequence comes from Budorcas taxicolor, assembly GCF_023091745.1. Taxonomy (NCBI): domain Eukaryota; kingdom Metazoa; phylum Chordata; class Mammalia; order Artiodactyla; family Bovidae; genus Budorcas; species Budorcas taxicolor. The sequence continues at coordinate 38,446,537 of NC_068914.1, read as the reverse complement.
AGGCAGCAAGAGAAAAGCTTATAACGTACAAGGAAACCACATTGGCTATCAGCAGATAGATCTCAGCAGAAACCTTACAAGCTGGGAGGGAGTGGGACATTTTCAAAGGGCTAAAAGAAAAAAAATGTCGACCAAGAATACTCTATTCAGCAAAGTTATCCTTCAGAAATGAAAGATAAAGACTTCTAAGACAAACAAAAACTAAGGAAATCCATCCCCATGAGATCTACCTTAAAAGAAAAACTGAATTGAAAAGACACATGCGCCCCAGTGTTCACAGCAGCAGCACTGTTTACAGTGGCCAGGACGTGGAAGCAACCTAAATGTGCATCGACAGGTGATAAAGAAAGTGAAGTTGCTCAGTCGTGTCCGACTCTTTGTGACCCCATGGGGTGTAGCCTACCAGGCTCCTCCGTCTGTGGGATTCTCCAGGCAAGAGTACTGGAGTGGGTTGCCGTTTCCTTCTCCAGGAGATCTTCCCAACCAGGTGGCATACGTATAATATTAGTCAGAAAAAAGAGTGAAATAATTCCATTTGCAGCAACACTGATGAACCCAGAGATGATCATATTACGTGAAGTAAGTCAGCCAGAGAAAGACAAATGTCATATGATATCACTCCTACATGGAATCTAAAGAAAAGATACAAATGAATTTATTTACAAAATAGAAATAAACTCACAGACATAGGAAACAAACTTATGGTTACCAAAGAGGGGAGGCAGGGGCAAGGATAAATTGGCAATTTGGGATCAAAAGATATATACTACTATATATAAAATAGATAAACAATAAGGACCTACTTTCTCGCACAGGGAACTATATTCAGTATCTTATAAAAAACTGTAATGGAAAAGACAGCATATTAAAAAGCAGAGACATTACTTTGCCAGCAAAGGTCCCTCTAGCCAAGGCTATGGTTTTTCCAGTGGTCATGTATGGATTTGAGAGTTGTACCATAAAGAAATCTGAGTGCAGAAGAATTGATGCTTTTGAACTTCTGTGTTGGAGAAGGCTCTTGAGAGTCCCTTGGACTGCAAGGAGATCCAACCAGTCCATCCCAAAGGAAATCAGTCCTGGGTGTTCATTGGAAGGACTGATGTTGAAGCTGAAAGTCCAATACTTTGGGCACCTGATTCGAAGAGCTGACTTATTGGAAAAGACCCTGATGCTGGGGAAGATTGAGGGCAGGAGGAGAAGGGGATGACAGAGGATGACATGGCTGGATGGCATGAACGACTCAATGGACATGGTTTGGGTGAACTCCAGGAGTTGGTGATGGACAGGGAGGCCTGGCATGCTGCGGTCCCTGGTGTCGCAGAGAATCGGACACGACTGAGCGACTGAACTGAGCTGAATGGAAAAGAATCTGAAAACGTATATTCTGGATCACTTTACTGTACATCTAAAACACTGTACAATTTTTTTAAATAAATAAATAAATTCTCATATTGCTTAAGGATTTGTGAAAGAAAGTAACACTCCCTACTGAAGATCTCTTTGTTTAGAATCTTAGGGCAGGTAGGAATTTTACAGAGGGACTAGGTTAAAGCGTCTGCCTGCAATGTGGGAGACCTGGGTTCGATCCCTGGGTCAGGAAGATCCCCTGGAGAAGGAAATGGCAACCCACTCCAGTGTTCTTGCCTGGAGAATCCCATGGACGGAGGAGCTTGGTGGGCTAGAGTCCACGGGTTGCAAAGAATCGGACACGACTGAGCGACTTCACTAACTAACACTAAGGAATAGAAAATGGGGCTTCCCAGGTGGCACTAGTGGTAAAGAACCCGCCTGCCGTGCAGGAGACCTCAGAGACACGGGTTCGATCCCTGGGTCAGGAAGATCCCCTGGAGGAGGAAATGGCAACCCACTCCAGTATTCTTGCCTGAAGAATTCCATGCACAGAGGAGCCTGGCGGGCTACAGTCAATGGGGTCACAAAGAGTCAGACATGACTGTAGCAACTTAGAATAAATGCATATTTAATTTTAATTATAATATACCCTGAAATGAAGTCTTTCTCCTTTCTTTGGCTTTAGTTCATGGCACATGGCGACTTGTAGGATACTTTTCACCGAAGTATGCAGACTGATGCAAGTGTCCTCTTGTCCTCCTTATGCAGTGATGCTCTGGTAGATATTTTACACAAAAATCTCGAGGAGGGGAGGCGGAGCTCTTCTTGCAGCATTTTGCCGATTTCTGTGGTGTCACTGCTGCCACACTGCTGTTTTCAGACTTCCAGAGTGACATCACCAGATGTGTGTTTAGGAGAAGATGCACATAATGCTCTTATGAGCCAGCAGGAGTTAGCCTGAAACATCACAGCACACCATTAATAGATTTCTACTGTTTTTTGGAAATAACATGCGTGTTCATTGCTAATGGAAATATACTGAATTTTGCTTAAGTTTGGGGAGAAAAATTTGAAAATGTGCTCTTGAGTCATTTGAATTTCTGTGAAAGGCTTATAATTTTTTTAAAAGAAGATTGCATATGTGTTCCTTTAGGTGTGAAAAAATGAAGGTAAATAAAACTACATATTCAACATGGTTGATTTATCTTTAATTATAAACTGACGTAATTAGGGGAGGTTCCATTTCAGAGGTTCCATGAAGGACTATTAGTTTAAGGGGAAAATTGCAGAATACTATGAGAGTTAAAATATTTGTGAGTCATGACTGATTCAGTTTTGTTATTCTGTTTTGGACAGAACCATCAATCTCTCCTTGGGTTCATGTACACTTGACATTAAAAATGATGCCCTTGTTTGTTGAGAATATAAATTTTATTGTTTTGAATCTATTTTTGTTTTTTTTTTTAATCAGCCTCAGAGCAAGAGATTTAAACACCTAGCAGAATTTTAGGTTGGCCTGAGAAGGGATGGTCTTTCTTGGACATTTGTGGGAGAATTGAAGAGAAATTTTTCATCAGGTAAATATAGACACAAGATGGTGCTAAAGGAGTGTCTCTTAAGCATGGTTCCTTTATTTTAAAACCATATTTAGAAATGAGTAATTTTAAGATGTGATTTACATCGGTGTGTATGAGTGTTTAAGGATCTTTCAAGAGGAGATCAGTACTGAATTAATGCAAAAATGTGGTGGGAAAGAATTCGTGAAGACTGTGAAGTGAACAGATCAATGTGAGGAGGGCAGGGGGGTTGCCTCTGTCCCCTTGACTTCTCTTCTTTCCAAAGAAGCGTATTCATCTTGCCTTCTCTTGCTTGTGGTCGACTAAGAGCTCAGGTTGGTATCTGCTCCAAGAAGGAAACTTGTTGGAATCTCCTGGAAGAACTTTAAAAAAAAATCTGTATTTAGCCGACTGAGGTCTCAGTTGTGGCACTCGGATCTTCATTATCTTATGCAGGGCGTGGTTTCTCTGCTTGTAGTCGCCCTGGGGCATGTGGGATTTTAGTTCAGCAAATTTGGAAAACTCAGCAGTGGCCACAGGACTGGAAAAGGTCAGTTTTCATTCCAATCCCAAAGAAAGGCAATGCCACAGAATGCTCAAACTACCGCACTATTGCACTCATCTCAAATGCTAGTAAAGTTAGTGCTCAAAATTCTCCAAGCCAGGCTTCAGCAATACGTGAACCATGAACTTCCAGATGTTCAAGGTGGTTTTAGAAAAGGCAGAAGAACCAGAAATCAAATTGCCAACATCCGCTGGATCATCAAAAAAGCAAGAGAGTTCCAGAAAAACATCTATTTCTGCTTTATTGACTATGCCAAAGCCTTTGACTGTGTGGATCACAATAAACTGGAAAATTCTGAAAGACATGGGAATTACCAGACCACCTGACCTGCCTCTTGAGAAACCTGTATGCAGGTCAGGAAGCCACAGTTAGAACTGGACATAGAACAACAGACTGGTTCCAAATAGGAAAAGGAGTACGTCAAGGCTGTATATTGTCACTCTGCTTATTTAACTTCTGTGTAGAGTACATCATGAGAAATGCTGGACTGGAAGAAACACAAGCTGGAATCAAGATTGCCAGGAGAAACATCAATAACCTCAGATATGCAGGTAACACCACCCTTATGGCAGAAAGTGAAGAGGAAATAAAAAGCCTCTTGATGAAAGTGAAAGTGGAGAGTGAAAAAGTTGGCTTAAAGCTCAACATTCAGAAAACTAAGATCATGGCATCCGGTCCCATCACTTCATGGGAAATGGATGGGGAAACAGTGGAAACAGTGGCTGACTTTATTTTTGGGGGCTCCAAAATCACTGCAGATGGTGACTGCAGCCATGAAATTAAAAGACGCTTACTCCTTGGAAGAAAAGTTATGACCAACCTAGATAGCATATTCAAAAGCAGAGACATTACTTTGCCAACAAAGGTCCATCTAGTCAAGGCTATGGTTTTTCCAGTGGTCATGTATGGATGTGAGAGTTGGACTGTGAAGAAGGCTGAGCACTGAAGAACTGATGCTTTTGAACTGTGGTGTTGGAGAAGACTCTTGAGAGTCCCTTGGACTGCAAGGAGATCCAACCAGTCCATTCTGAAGGAGATCAGCCCTGGGATTTCTTTGGAGGGAATGATGCTAAAGCTGAAACTCCAGTACTTTGGCCACCTCATGTGAAAAGTTGACTCATTGGAAAAGACTCTGATGCTGGGAGGGATTGGGGGCAGGAGGAGAAGGGGACGACAGAGGATGAGATGGCTGGATGGCATCAGGGACTCGATGGACATGAGTCTGAGTGAATTCCGGGAGATGGTGATGAACAGGAAGGCCTGGCATACTGCGATTCATGGGGTCGCAGAGTCGGACACGACTGAGCGACTGAACTGAACTGAACTGAACCAGGGATCAAACCCACACCCCCTACAGATTCTTAACCGTTGGACAACCAGGAAAGTGCCTCCTGGAAGAGCTTTAATCTGCAACTTTTCTCTCTGCCTTGGGGAAGATTTCCTAGTCTGACCTCCCATCCCATCTTCATTCATTCATATCTCTGCCCTCTTTGCCCACTGCTGCCCCTATGTCTGTTAATGTACAGAGATGCCTTCACCAGATGTAATCTGGTCTCTATGTGCCCTTACATATGGACTGCTCAGAGGACCAAAAGTCCTAGCTGCTTTCTTTTCTTCTTATTATTTTCTACATTATTTATTTATTTTGGGCTGCGCTGGGTCTTGGTTGCTGTGCATGGACTTTCTCTAGTTGCAGTGAGCGGGGGGGCCACTCTCTAGAACCTGAGTCGCCTGCCTTGACAGGCAAATTCTTAACCACTGGACCCCCAGGGAAGTTCCTTACTCTCATTTTAAAATTGAGGAAACTGAGATTCATGGAGGTCAAATGACCTTTGCCCAAAGTCACACACCGATACATGGCAGACCAGGGTGCCAGCTATTCTGGCAGAACAGTCAGGATTTTGATGTATTAGTTTGCTTTTCCTTTAATGAAAAGCCAGCATAGCTTATTTAGAGGAAGACCACAAACAGAGCCGAGGAGGTCTGAGTGAATTGTCTGAATCACACCGTGTCAGTTGGCTTGGCTGCAAGGGAGCAGAAGCCAGGGTTGGCAGGAGCTCACGACCCCTCTGGAAGCTTCTGCTTGGACCAGGCACGTGTTATATCCACACACATCAGCTGCAGCACTCCTGACTGAGCTCAGGGCACTGGGAGGAGGCTGTCTGCTTCCCACACAGGATCCCAGGACAGGGCTGGGAGGTAGGAAGGGGCATGCAACCTCTGGCACAGTAATACAACCTACCTCTGTCCCCCAAAGCCTGTACTGCCTGGGCCTTCAGCTCTAATCCAGTAGCATTGCCACAACCCAGTAGAGCCAAGTGTTAATGAAAACAAAATCTCTTAACTACCACAATCTCATGGAGACATCAGGAGTGGAAAAATCAAATGCAACATGAAAAAATCTGACTTGTGACCATCTGTAGCTGACTAGTTATGAAAATGTTTAGAATAATGTCGTGTGTCACCTATGGTGTAGAAATGTCTCGTGTTTATCAGCAGCATCACAAAATCTCTGGTGCAGGAGATGGGTCCTTTCTGCTGATCTGAAGCAGAAATGAAGCCCAGTCACTTCCTATGTGAGCCTGGTGTCTGACCGGTAGACCATATCTGACTTGCACCCCTGGGAGATAAAAAATCCTCTAGCCTCTTTTATTAGGTGATTAACAATTATACTCAGACAGCTAAACCAGCTAGTATTCTGGTGAGGGTGTGAACATAATAGTGATAATAACTAGAAAGTACAGATGAGCTGCTAAAAATAGCATCCTTGCCTATTCTATGAGAAGTAAACCTCCGTCAGGCAGCAACATACATCAGATTTTTCTCCTTTGCACACCCCCCACCAACAGTAATACAGTCCTCAGTGATTTAAAGAGCAAAGCGACTTTTTTCTCTTGGAATCTGACCGTAATTTGTGAGCTGCCTTTGTAAAAGCACCCTGGCTGGAAAGGTCCATTGGGCAACGTCTCTGTGTTTCTTAGAGGTAAAATTGAAGCAACAAGAATGACTGGTACCCTTATTGCTACTGAATGGATCTTGGAATGCTCGTTTCTTACAGAGTGAAAATAAATCCTCAATATCTTCTCTTAAAGCATTGGCAGTCAGTGATAACATGTCTATCATATAACTGTTTTAGAGTTCTCCACTCAAAATTAGAGTTAGCTTGGCAAGCTGCTTGGTCCCAGTGGGCTGGTTGCCTTAGGGCTGGGTCCCTCAGATGAGCTCCCTGCAGGAAGCCATCTGAGTATCTGACATCCGGGGGTTGATGGTGTGACAGGGGACAGAGCCCACAGCAGAGATGTGGTAAGAGCTGCACTGTTGTTGAGGTCAGGAAGCTTTCCTGCTGATGGTCTTCAGTGCTCACTTTACCCACAACTTTGATCGCTTACTGGATACCAACCAGTGCACTAGGCACTGAGGATTCGGAGACAATGGAGCATCAGTGAAACCTCCCTGTGGCGCTGCTGGACAGTGCCCTGATGCTTTCTAGGCATTCAGCTCTCCTGGGTGGGGCAGCAAAGATGGCATTTTGTCCAAGACTCAGTTCTGTTCTTCAGTCGCTCAGTCATATCTGCTTCTGTGCAACCCCATGGACTGCAGCACGCCAGGCCTCCCTGTCCTCTCCTATCTCCTGGAGCTTGCTCAAATTCATGTCCATTGAGTCGATAATGCCATCCAACCATCTCATCATCTGTTGCCCCTTCTCCTCCTATCCTCAATCTTTCCCAACATCAGGGTCTTTTCCAATGAATCAGCTCTTCGCATCAAGTGGCCAAAGGATTGGAATTTCAGCTTCAGCCCTTCCAATGAATATGCAGGGTTGGTTTCCTTTAGGATTGACTGGTTTGATCTCCTTGCTGTCCAAAGGGACTTGCAAGAGTCTTCGCCAGCACCACAATACAAAAGCATCAGTTCTTCAGTACTCAGACTTCTTTGTGATCCAGCTCTCACATCCGTACATGACTACTGGAAAAACCATAGCTTGACTGTATGGACCTTTGTCCGCAAAGTGATGTCTCTGCTTTTTAACATGCTGTCTAAGTTTGTCATAGCTTTTCTTCCAAGGAGCAAGTGTCTTTTAATTTCATGGCTGCAGTCACCATCAGCAGTGATTTTGGAACCCAAGAAAAGACTCAGAATTTATCTTTATTAATCAAATGTCTTCCACCCAGTATTTCTGCTGAGTTTCCCCTACACACATTTGCACACATTTGAAGGTAAATAGAGAAGTCAGAGGATGAGATGTTTACTTGAGTAAACTCCAGGAGATGGAGGAGGACAGGGAAGATTGGAGTGCTGCAGTCCACGGGGTCATAGAACCAGACACGACCGAGTGGCTGAACAGCAAGAGAAATCAGGCTTGACTTTTTTGGTCCTCTTCCCACATTAACCTGAGGACATGTTGCCCCCTAGAGGTTAAAATAAGTCATTACCTTGCAACACAGTCTCGTTTGCTGCTGCTGCTGCTGCTGCTGCTGCTAAATCGCTTCAGTCGTGTCCGACTCTGTGCGACCCCAGAGACGGCAGCCCACCAGGCTCCCCCGTCCCTGGGATTCTCCAGGCGAGAACACTGGAGTGGGTTGCCATTTCCTTCTCCAACAGTCTTGTTTAGTAGCATTCTGTTTTAGGTGAGGAAATAATGAAAACAAAGATGATGAAAAGAGAGATGAAAATATTCTAGAGAAAGAATGAAGCTAAAGGAATTGTGGATCTGGAGATTCATAGTTCTGGTGATGGGGACCATGGGGTGTGTGTGTGCGTGCGTGTGTGTGCAGGCATACGATACACTCATCTTTTCTCAGCTCTGTTTTGGTTCATAAGATCACCCTGCTGACCTCCAAGTGGCAGTGCCCTGTGCCAGATTCTAGGCATTGTGTTTCATAGCCTCTGTCACTTTTACTGAGATTTGGATGGGGGCTGTCTCAGAAAATAACTCAGTGTGCTTCCATAGCCTGCCTCGTGAATGATGAAGCCAACACTGCTTTCCTTTTACAGACCCACACCTGACCTGGCCACTTAGGTCCTTTCTCCTCCTTATTATCCTGCTTATATCAGTCAAGGTCACCCAGTGTATGGCGCAGTGACAAGTGACCCGCGAATCTCACGAGCTGGTAACAGTGTGGGCTTGTTTCTCACTTTAGCTGCACGTGCATTTTGGGCAGACTTCACTCTGACTCACATCACCTTTTTTTTTGGTTTACGTGTTTGTTTGTGGCTGCACCGGGCCTTTGTTTGTGCGTGAGGGCTCTCTCTAGTTGTGGCGAGTGGGGCCCACTCTCTAGTGGTAGTTCCTGGGCTTCTCACTGCAGTGGCCTCTCCTGTTGCAGAGCATGGGCTCTAGACCTGCGGGCTGCAGTAGCTGCCACTCTCAGGCCCTAGCGCTCAGCAGCCGCGGCACACAGGCTCAGGTGTCTCGAGGCTCGTGGAGTCTTCCCGGACCAGGGATCAAACCCATGTCCCTGCATTAGCAGGCAGATTCCCAACCATTAGACCACCAGGCAAGTCCCACACCTGTCATGTTTCAATCAGGTGAGTGTTCTTGACTTCATGGGCTCAGGAGGGGCACGTTCGGTTCCTTATTTGTGTCTGATATCCACCCACCCCATGCAGAGGCAGCTCATGTTTGGGCAGCGGGCTTTCCCAGCTCCTGACTAACCACCGCCTATGAGACCCGCCGTGTCCTGACTCCACTCCCTTGTCTGCGCGTGTCCTTAATCCACCTTCTTTGATGCCAGCAGAGTTATTTTCCTAGAGAGCAGCTCTGTCACTTCCCTTTGGGAAGGCTTTTCCTCATAGGCATCACTCATGAATTATAGTCGAAATTACTTAAGAGGACTCTCCTGGCAGTCCAGTTTTTAAGAACCTACCTTCCAGTGCAAGGGACATGGGTTCTGGTTGCTGAACTAAGATCCCACATGCTGTGGGGCCGCTAAGCCTGTGTGCTGCAACCACTGAGCCCACAATTAGAGAAGGCCCCAGTGCCGCAAGGAAGAGACCTTGAGCCACAACAAAGGCCCAGTGCAGCCAAAATCAAATCAAATAAATAAGTTCCAAAAAAAAGTACTTAGCATGCTGCTCACAGCCATCTCAGGTCTGGCAGTAACCTACCCCTCCATCTTCCTCCATAACAAACACAGCATCACTTACTCTAACTGCACAGAACCACTAGCCCCCCTGGGGACATAAAGGATATGGTTAACAGTGTGGCCTCTGAAGCTGCACAGTTCCATGACCCTAGGCTTCTGGGTCAGCTGTTGAATGGGGATCAGAGGGCGCACTTTTCAGGGCTCTGTGACTTCCAAGGAGTAAATGTGTGACAAGCTTATGCCTGGCTGATGCAGCGCTCGATTGATGGGGACTGTTGTTTCTGCTGCTGTGACTGGTTTTATTATTAGTATTTGCTTGGCTGTGCCATGTAGCATGTGGCTTCTTAGTTCCCTAACTAAGAAGGGATCGACCCAGCACCCCCTGCACTGGCAGCATGGAGTCTTGACCACTGGACCACGAGCAAAGCCCCTGTTACTACTATTTTAGATGAAGTATCTTTCAGATTCACCCACCTCAACCAAAGCCGCTTCCTTTGCCATCAAGACTTCTCCCACCCCACCCACACCCAAGCTGTTGAAGTCCTCGTTATCTTTCTGCTTTAACTGATTCTCTAGTAGATGCAACCGCAAACTCACACGCCATTGTAAGAAATGACACAGTGATCCCACGCACCCTTGACCCAGGTTCTCCTGTGCTAGCATCTTACAAAACTATAGTCCAACCAGGAGACTGACCTTGGTACAATCCACTGATGTTAGTGTCAGCGATCTGACTTGTACTTGTGTGAGTGTGTGTGTTATTTTATCACATGTATAAGTTCAAGGCTCCATCACAAGGGTGTCTCGCTGCCCTTCTATAGTTGCACCTCCACCTCCCTCCCCACCCCACCCCCTTCCCTAACCCCTGATGACCACTCGTCTGTCCTCCATCTCTATAATTTTGTCATTTCAAAAACGTGGAAGCATACAGTATGCAATATTCTGGGGTTGCCTTTTTTCTCTCAGCTTAATTTCTGGGAGAATCATCCAAGTTGTGGGCATTCATAATTTGTCCCTTTTTATTGCTGCCTACTCATCTTTGAAGGCCTCCACAAAACTATATCAGGGCCCCTGACTGGAATTAATCACGTGTTTTTTGCTCATGTATCACTCTTGAATACCTCTCTGTGATTTGAAGCTATTTAATAACCAGGTTTTGTATTTGCATAACTCTTCAGGGTTTGAAAGGTACTTCTGCGTGCATTATTTCACGTCGTTTTGTATAAATATCTCTTTCTGGTGCCTTTGTGCACATCTTGATGCCATCAAGCTGTGCCCTCTCCTAGCTTTGTTAAAGTAAAAGGCAGCACCTCTCCTGGTGGCCCCCAGTGTTGCTGATGTGAGTATCTTTCAGGCAGATTTTGTATGTGAAGTCGTCTCCTGACATGATTCAAGCAGACTGAATAATCCTGTCATTTTGGTGCAGCTGAAGGGGCAGTTGTTCCTGGTTCTGTGTAAAAGAAAATCATAGAACAAGGAGACTGTTTTTTAAAAGTAAGATGGTATCATCAATACACTGATCTAAAAGCCTCCTATGGGGGATGATAGCTTAGGTGTTGTGAAATGCAAGTGTTACCACAGTGAAAGCAGAGTATTAAAAGTAGGGTGCCCTAGGCTTTCTTTAAAGGGAATAGATTGAACACCAGTTTAGAGCAGAAGAGATTTGTAGGTGTGGCGGTGTTCCTTTTCAGCATGAATTTGGAAAGATTGAAAGAGAGTGTCTGTTGCTCAGTTGTGGCTGACTCTTTCTGACTTCATGGACTAGCCTGCCAGGCTCCTCTATCCATGGAATTCTCCAGGCAAGAATAATAGAGTGTATTGTCATTCCCTTCTGCAGGGGATCTTCCTCACCCAGGGGTCAAACCCCGGTCTCCTGTTTGGCAGGCAGATCCTTTACCATTTGAGCCACCAGGAAAAGATAATACATTGCCCAATAATGCACTGGAAGTGTCAAAATAAAAATCTACTTAAACATCACATATATTTAATACATACATACCTGCACACACACATTTATGGCTAAGGTCCTAACATGGTACGAGTCAGACATGCCTGGTGATTTGCAGCATACCTTTAAGAATCTTCTGTCCATTACTCCAACCAGAGGACCAGGGCACACTCTACAGGCCTGACATCAGGTTGGTGTCCCAGGGTGAGGGCTCAGAGGGGAGAGATGATTAACAGAAGTCAGAAGAGCCAAGAGGAAATGTTGGCCTGCTGTGTCCTCAACACTGCAAAAGCAATGTTGCAATGGAAAAAATGAGTTGGCATCAAGATCATAAAGAAGAGTCAAATCTAGAAAGGTCAGAAAGGAAGAGATTCAGAAACACGGTAGAAGTCAGGAAGGAATGCAGATTCACAGCAGGGCTGGGTTCTGCTCTTCAGTGACTCTAATCACCTGGCTGAGGAACTTGCAGAGGCCAGCCCTGAAGGCCAGAGTGGTTGTGGATTGAGTTCTTCAGGAGAAGGCTGGTCACGGGGGCAGCACATACACAGGGTCTCCGAGGTGGAAGGTGTCAGTTCTGAAAGTCAGGACTCAAAAGGTGGGATGAGGGTTGAGAATCAAAGTAGATTTCACAGAGTGCTGGAGAAAAACTGGCAATGAATAAGAGCAGTGTTGGAGCCATGGCTGAGAACCGACTTCCACGGGGGAAATATACAAAGAGGAGGTGATCCTTGAGCTTCATTTTGAAAAATATATAGGGATCAAGTGAAAGGGGATTCTGGACAAAGAGCTTCCAAAAAGGCGATATGGAAAAGGCAGGTTGTAGGTTATGTTCAGGGAGTTATAATAGTTCCTCGGTGCGGTAATGTGCACCTGTCCCCTTACCCAAGATTCGAGTGTCTGGAGATAAAGCGTTGCAGCTCGCACCTTTTTTGCTTTGTCATAAAATTTAGTACATCTCAGTAGACTCATTTAGGGAATAGGCTCTAAAGGCAGCGTGCAAGAGGTCAGAGTTGGTCCTTAAAAATCTCTGAAGTTGTCCATAAAATGCAGTGAGTTCAACACAAACACATTATTCTCCTGCATTGGAAGAGATCAATATTTCTGCAGCTGAACACAGGGTGTAGTGGTGGATTTGCACCTATGCTCATCAGGAGAGGGGAGAAGTAAGCAAAAGAGCAGAAGATGGTATTCTCAACATATATACCCTAAAAATTCAGAATATATAAGGAATCCTTTCAAATAAACAAGAAAAAGACAGCCCGCTTATGCTGACATGACCTAAAGATATCAACAAGCACTTTACAAAAGAGGAGTTCTGTTGGTTAATACACATGAAATGGTGCCCAACCTTGCTGGTCATCAAGGAAGTACTAACTGAAACCAAAATGATACCCCAGTACCTCTATTCAATGGTCACAGTTTAAAAGAAAATAGTAATACAGTATACCCGCAAACTACCAGACACCTGGGCAATAAAGACACAAATAAAAGGTGTACAAGGCTTTCAGTGAAAACCGTAGACATCGCTGAGAAATGCTAGATGGAGAAGGCCTAAGTAAATGGAAAGATACATCATGTCTATGTTATGACATCAATACTAAGATGTCGGTTCCCCACAGTTGCTCCATAGAGCTGGTGAAATTACAATCAAAGTTCTTGAGAACTTTTATTTAGAAATTGATAAACAGATTATAAAATGCGTAGCAGAAAACCTAGTAGCAAAGAACAAGTTTAGAAAAGTACACCACTAGATTCTAAAAATTATGATGTTACACGGATTGAGAGAGTGAGGAATTGGTGTTAGGATAAACAAATAGACAAACGAACACAGAGTTCGTAAATACAGCAGCTCCTGAAGCTGCTTGAGTTTTCCTGAAGATGCCAATGGCACAATAATATGGAAAAATGGAGCCTTTTCAATAAATGATATTGAAACTACTGAATACTCAATTGCGGAAAAAATAAACTTTGGCCTGTACCTCTCACCATAAACAAAAATTACTTCCAGATGAATCATTGCTCTAAAAAATAAAAATAAAAAACTCTCTTAAAAAGGATAGAAAAAATATCTTTATTACCTTGAGATAATATTTCTTAGAAGGGGCTTCCCTGGTGGCTCAGCAGTAAAGAATCCGCCTGCAATGCAGGAGTCTCAGAAGACCCAGGTTCGATCCCTGGCTTGGGAAGATCCCCTGGAGAAAGGAATGGTAACCCACTCCAGTATTCTTGCCTGGAGAATCCCATGGGCAGAGGAGCCTGGTGGGGCGATCAATGGGGTCACAAAGAATCAGACATGACTGAAGCGACGTAGCATGCACGCAGTAGTTCTTAGAAAGGATCCAAAAAGCCTAATAATGAAAGAAAAAACTGTTAAATTCATGTTAACAGATATAAAAACTTGAAAACTAGTAAGCAAAACCAGCCACAAGCTGCAAAACATATTTACAATGTGTGTATCTAAGCAAGAACTTCCCCGGTAGATAAATCATTCTTTCAAATTAGTGATAAAAGTTCAAACCACCTGATTTTTTTTGAATGGGCAGAAGACTTAATAGGCATTTTACAAAATAAATTACCCCAAATAGACAATAAGCATGTAAAAAATTGTTCAGCATCATTGCTCTCAGATGACGGGGTGTTAAAATTCCAGTTTCTAAGAAACAGACTCACAGACATAGAAAACAAATGTATGGTTACCAAAGGTGATACTGGGGAGGGGGGAGATAAATTAGGAGTTTGGGATTGACATGTACACGCTGCTGCTACTGCTGCTGCTGCTAAGTTGCTTCAGTCGTGTCCGACTCTTAGCAACCCCATGGACTGCAGCCTACCAGGCTCCTCCATCCATGGGACTTTTCAGACAAAAGAGTACTGGAGTGGGGCGCCACTGCCTACTCCAACATGTACACACTACTATATATAACTGTACAGCACAGGGAACTCTACTCAGTATCTTATAATAACTATAATGGAAACGAATCTGAAAATATATATGAATATAAAAGTATATATAACTGAATTACTGTGCTGGACACCTGAAACGAACATGACGTTGTAAATTAACCATACCTCCATAAATCACAGTTTATACCACCTGAAGATTCTGTACCCAAATCCGGTGGTGGTGTTGTTGTTTTTATTATTTGTATACAATTGCCAAGCAATTAACTCAATTCTGACACTAGCTACCAAGTATCACACCCAACACATTTAGGGTTCAGTGCTACAAAGCTGCCCGCCGAACCTCCCACTTTAAAACACCAATCACGAGGCCATGTTGTCACCCATGCTTCTGACCGACTGGCTGTAGACTGGAGGTTTCCACTACCTTCTCTAGGGTTTGATTAATTTGCTAGAGTGGTTCACAGAACTTAGAAAAATCACCAGTTTACATCCACACACACCCACTCAGTGATTTAAATTTTAAAAGAGTCGCAATCTCACATGTTGGAAAGGATGTGGAGCAAGTGAAACGCTCATACACTGCTGTTGGGTGTGTCAGTTGGTACAGATACTTTGTAAAAAATGTGGGACAGTCTCACAGGTTGTGCCATGTTACGTTTATGTTTATATAGTTCAAAAAGGAGGCAAAATGAATCTTCGGTATTAGAAGTCCAGATATTGGTTAATTTGGGGATAAAGAAGGGAATAAAGAGAAGTGCCGTGGTCCAGCCTCAGCAGAGTCCAGGGATATCCTCAGGATGGACGACGTCGGCGAATGAAGAAAGATAGAGAAAGAGATAAGGAAAGAACGACAAGGGGTGGCCAAGCTTCAGTGAGTGAGGCCCATTTACTTTATTCTTCTCGGGGCTTTTATACCCTGAGTTATACATACAGCAAGGTGAAAAATGCAGAGTCAGCTCAACATTCCATCAGTAATAACTTTCATCAATATCAGGTTCCTTCTTGTACGAGTCTTATTCTCTGTACATCATCTTCTGTTCCAGAGGCCTGTTGATATTCCATGACCTCTTTTTGATAAATGTTGGTCAGCCAGAACAATAATCTTCCTTTAAAGTGTTTCTTCTTAAATTCTTAGCCTGCGTCACCCTTAAAGTACAGAGTTACATTTTTATGGAGCAAAGATTCAGCAGGTTACAGAAAAGAAAGAACTTATTAACTCAAAGTCTAATGTTGCTAATGTTAAAACTGCTGCTTATTATTTCTATATCTTAACTATATGCTCGCCCAGGAACACAATGGATAAGGGATGTGAGAACTTGGCCGCAAGCATAGGCTCAACAATGTTGCAAGAGTCTGGATAAACCTGCCAAATAAGCTAGAACGCTAACAGAGGGTTTGAAACACTCCTTTCATGCCCAGGAGATTTATCAACTAGAGCCCTAAGTTAACTCTTTTGGTCAGGGACAGCCCCCTGCTAATGTCAGAAGAGCTGGTGAAAGACATAAAATAATAAGACAGACAGATTCTGGTTTGGGGGTAGATGCTCGAGCAGGTCCAGGGGGTCCATTGAGTCCTGAGGCCTTGCTCATCAGGACTCTTCCGCATGACCTTGTCATGGGTCGGATGGCCCAGGGATTCCCTCGAGTCCTGCATGACCTTGTCATGGGTGGCTCTCCCATGCTGGCTCCCGGCAGATAAGGACTACCAGGAAGGTAATTTCTGGGTCCTTCCTGCTCTTGATGCATATGCTTAGCATCTTTCATCTCTCTATGTTTGTGTTGTACTGGAATGAAAAGTTGATCAAGGGGACTTCCCTGGTGGTCCAGTGGTTAAGAATTTGCCTGCCAGTGCAAGGGACACGGGTTTGATCCCTGGTCTGGGAAAATCCCACATGCTGAGGGGCACCTAAGCCCAGCGCCGCAACTACTGAGCCTGTGCTGTAGAGCCCATGCTCTGCAACAAGAGAAGCCGCCTCAATGAGAAGCTCACACACTGCAACTAAGGCGTATCCCCCACTCACCACAACAAAGACCCAGCGCAGCCAAAATTAAATAAATTAATTTTTTTAAAGTTGATCAAGTGTTATTATCTCTTTCAGATGTATTTAAGATTTTAGAAACAATGGGAAATAGTTGAATACTTGCATGTCTTATTTGCATATCTGTCTTTGCAGTTTTCCGCTATAAGGAAAGCTTCACCTTGGAGCTATAATCCATCCTCCCCCACCCAGCCCCCCTCCTCCCCAGTCCTGTCTCAGCAGCTGCTATTCCCTTGCTTGACATCTTCGTGGAGTATTTATGGACACCGTGTAAATGAATAACTTAGGCCAAGGTCAGAAGCAAATCAGAGATGGAGCTAAGGTTGAAGACTATGGCTGCCATACCTCTGATGGGTCTAAGCTCATGGTTGTGGAGAGGAGTCCAGCCCAACATCCATCAGCATGCATGTTGGCAATCCCATCATTTCCCAGCTAGAATCTGTAACAAATTCACCCGCAGTGTCTTCTTCCTTATCGGAGAGAGGAGTCTGGAGGGGAAGAGCTTTTAACAGATGCCAAACTAGAAAGCATTTGGCAGGTGGCTCTGTTCTCTGGGGCCAGGCACTAATTAGTCAGCCTAATTTAGAACAGATCACTCTTCTCTTTTTATAAATAACTGTTGATGCTCGGCAAATAATATGTAGTAATAATAAGGTTCTCTTGTGCAAACAACGTTTTTGTTTATTCTAGACTATGGATCAGCTCGAGGGAGTGGGGCAGAGGAGAGGCTGTGTAGCTCTTTTCCCTCAAGGCAGCTGAGACTGGGAACATCACAAACATTGCCTGAACACAGAGGTCAGAAGGGAAATATTTAGCAGGAGGGAAGTTTTGGAGCACATGGAGCATGAACTTCCTCTAACAAGGCGGAGGTCAGAGGAGACTGCTGTCCTGCCACCTACCTGTCTTTGTCTCTCCATTTCCCTCTCTCTCTGGGTGTGCGTGTATTGTTTCTTTCTGCTTATCACCAGATTAATTCATGCTCGCTCGCATCCAAGTAAGACAAACGGAAAGAAGGCACCTACCCCTCATTGCTCAGAGCTTGTTTTTCCAGTGCCTCTTTCTATATGCATTTGCTTTTAAAGAAAAACTTGCTGGTGTGCGTCCTGTCTTTTAATTGCTGTCACCGCTGAAAAATATGTTAAAAATCTCCTCATATGGTGGCACAACCTGCTTCAACACCATTTGTATTGCTGCCTAATAAATTGCTAATTTAAATGGCCTCTTTTTGTTATATGCTTCGGTTATTTAAACTATGTAGTTGCTCTGAGCAATGCTGTGATGAATATACATTGGTATACATCTATAATTGTTTTACCTAAGACAATTTCTGGAAGTGGATTTGTTGAAATCGAGGGATATGCAAATATAAAATTTTTTTGGTCTGTATGGGCAAGAAGGCAATGGCACCCCACTCCAGTACTCTTGCCTGGAAAATCCCATGGACAGAGGAGCCTGGTAGGCTGCAGTCCATGGGGTCGCTGAGTCAGACTCAACTGAGCGACTTCACTTTCACTTTTCACTTTCATGCATTGGAGAAGGAAATGGCAACCCACTCCAGTGTTCTTGCCTGGAGAATCCCAGGGACGGGGGAGCCTGGTGGGCTGCCGTCTATGGGGTCGCACAGAGTCGGACACGACTGAAGCAACTTAGCAGCAGCATGGGCAAGTTGACATCAAGGTTGTAATTCTTGCCTGCAGTCTGTGAGCAATTTCATTGCACTCTTGACAGTATTGTATACTAACATTTCATCTGATAGTTCTAATTTGATTTGATGGAGGAAACATTGTATGTTGTGATGTTGACCATAGTTTTCTGAATTAACTTTTCCAATCTTTTGTGAATTTTATCATGCTATTATATTTTCTATTATTAATAAGTTGGAGCTTTTATGCTACAAAATTTTTTCTTTATTTTGCATTTGTCTGTGAATTTTATTCACTGTGGTTTATCATGCTTAGAAAGGGTAATCCCATTCTAATATTATATGACTATTCACACAAATTTCTTTTAGAACTTTTATGTTTTAATTTTCATGCTAAGGTTCTAGTGATAGTTAACAGCTATTGAGTGCTAACTTTATGCTGAGTACTGTTGGGAGTGCTTTACATTTATGGAATCATTTAACCCTCCTTACTATCTATGATGTCATTGAATCTTCCTTACTATCTATGAGGTAAGCTACTATTGTTGTGCCCATTGTATAGATGGGTAAACTGTGGCAGAGAATGATTAAGTAACTTATCTAGGGTCCAAAGCTAGTAATGAAGGTGGAACTTTAATATAGTAAGTCTAACTGTGCATAATATTCTCTCACCTTCAATTTTTTCCTGGTAGTGTCTTTTTAAAGAATTAGAACAACTTTCTTTTTTATTTACTAGAAACTCACCCCAAAATAGCTGGAATAATTTAGAAAGAATAAGATCATAAATTTCTGAAAGAATGAAAGTCCCCAAATCTACTCTACAACAACAAGAACAATGTAACTTTTTAAAAGACCCAGAGAACTGAAATGTCACTTAGATTCCTGAGGGAGCTTTCCTTTGACTTATGTTTAAAGGCATCTGTTGCAAAGAGTCGGAAACAACTGAGTGACTTTCACTTTCATCATGCTGCTTCTCTTGTGGATCAGCTGGTAAAGAATTCACCTGCAATTCGGGAGACCTGGGTTCGATCCCTGGGTTGGGAAGATCCCTTGGAAAAGGGAAAGGCTATCCACTCTAGTATTGTGGCCTGGAGTTGCAAAGAGTCGGACAGGACTGAGCGACTTTCACTTTCACTTTAAAGGCATCTAGAGACCTGGATGACGATTTTTCACTTGCTGGAGGACCAGTTCTATGGAGGACACATTCTTCACCAGAGGGTCCCCAGCTCTTCAGAATTCTAGTTCCCTGCAGCACATAAAACAGCAGAAAAATTTGACATGGGATTAGTATTGGAACATGGCTTCCCTGGTGTCTCAGTGGTAAAGAATTGACCTGCGATGCAGGAGACATAGTTTCCATCCCTGGGTTGGGAAGATCCCCTGGAGATGGAAATGGCAACCCACTCCAGTATTCTTGCCTTGGAAATGCCATGGACAGGTGAGCTGGGCGGGCTACAGTCCATGGGGTCGCAGGGGAGTTGAACTTAGTGACTAAGCAACAAACACTGGAACTAGCACTTTGGCATTTTGTGATTTTCTGTTTTCTGCAGGAGGGTTTCAGTCCTGGCCCAGCTGATGAAGAGTTGAATGAACATAGGACTCAGCCATTAAAAAAAGAACAAAATAATGCCATTTTCAGCAACATGGATGGACCTAGCGATTATCATTCTAAGTGAAGTCAGCCAGACAGAGAAGACAAATACCAGATGATGTCACTCATATGTGGAATCTAAAATATGACACAAACAAACTTATTTACAAAACAGAAACAGATTCACAGAGATAGAGGAGAGACTTGTGGTTGCCGTGGCGGGGTGGGAGGAGGGGTGGACTGGTAGTTTGGGGTTAGCAGGTGCAAACTATTACTTATAGGATGGATAAATGACAAGGTCCTACTGTACAGCACAGGGAAGTATATTCAATATCCTGGGATAAACCATACTGGAAAAGAATATTTTTAAAATGTGTATATGTGTGTAACTGAGTCACTTTGCTATACAGCAAAAATTAACACACCACTGTAAATCAACTATACTTCAATTAAAAAAAATTAAATTTAAGAAAAGAGCTGAACTTAGGAAGAAGCAAAGCAGGCATTGGACAATGATATCAGGCATTTTCCAAGATAGGAGTAAGACAGCAGCTGTCACCCTCTCTTCTGGTAAGTGACCTAATTATCAGTGACTTAATTATCCTTTCTCTGAAACCCATTGCTTTTATGGATACAGAACACATTCAGTGCAATTCACAAGCAGAACAACTGCTTTGAGCAGGTCAGCATCTTCAGTGACCCTGGGAGACATGTATCCCTTCTCATGGAGGAGGTAGGTGGGTATATACTCAGATGAGTCCAGATAGAGAGAATGGGATGAATATAAATAAGGGGAGAAAGCATAGCCCAGAATACATGAAGTGTATTTGACAGGAGAGAATAAGCATGGCAAGATAAGTCAGCTTTTTAAGATCAGAGAGAGGGACTTTCCTGGTGGTGCAGTGGTTAAGAATCCATGCTTTGACCACAAGAAGCACAGGTTCAATACCTGGTCAGGGAGCTAAGATCCTGTGTGCTTTGTGGTTCAGCTGAGAAAAAAAAATCACAAAGAGCTCTGAAAGCCACACGAGAGGATAATTTATTTCATTTAAAAAATATTTACTGAGCAGCCACTGGATGGCAGGTACCATTCTGCCATCAAAGATATAACAGTGGGGAAAAGAAAAGGCCAAATTCCTACTCTTATGAAAAGTATTTTCTAGTTAAATATCAGGTAACATTAAGTACAATGAAGGAAAACAGGATAAAGAGAGACAGCTGCGGTCCTCAGCCTCAACCCTGCCTGCATGCTGCAATCTTCCAGGGAGATTTAGAAAATAGTGATGCCCAGATCCTTGCCTGAAGACAAGGGGGTTAAAACCTTCGGGATGGGCCCTGGCGGTGATATTTTCTAATGTCCAGCCCAGGTGAGAACCACCAAGTCAGAGAATGAGGACAGGACCCTTCACCAGATGGGCTGGTCAGAGAGGGCCCCTCTATTTGAGCAGAGATGAGGCTGGATGAAAGGCCATCCTGTGGATGCTTGGAAAAGCTGTGTTGCCAGCATCCAGCTCCACACCCGGCACTTAGGAGGCATGAAGGAGTGAAGAGATGAATGGACAGACTGCATCAGTATATAGGATGATGTCAGTGAAGCTTTACTGGAGAGGATTAAATTAACTGGGCACCTTATGTTGGGGGTCACCCCAACATAAGGCCACCCCAAGATTACACAGTTTCCTAGGAGGCTCACCACTGAGTCCTACACAGGACTGAGGTTTCTTACAGAAAAAGGATACAAAGGGAAAACCAGCAAAGGGGACAGGCACACTCTGCTAGATCTAGTGGAAACTGGCCGTGAGCTTCAGGGTGGTTTCCCTCTGTGGAGTCACACAGGACACACTTAAGACCTGGAGGGTCAAGTGGCAACAATGCATGTGAAATGTCATCCCCCAAGGAAGCATGTGAGATGTAGCACCTGGGGTCTTTCTTAGGTGCTCGTCCTGTAGGCACTCTTGCCTAACACGAAGAATCCAGACTCCCAGAAGGAAAGTAGAAAGCAGAAAGTGTTCGGTAGAAACCACATGTTTGTGTTTTATCTGAAATCTGAGTCCCCAGATGCCAGCCTTTTTAAGGAGGGCCATCTTAGGCCTGCTGTGTTAACGCTTCTTCCACACGATGCCATCTACTGAGGGTCAGATGGTTTCTCTGTGTTCTAGAACAACCCTGTGTAGTTCCCAGAGGGACCGTTCCTTGTAAGTTGTTTAAAAGTTTCACAAAACTAAAATCTGTTATGCATGGCTACATATAGGCTTGAGTTTTGCCTTCCATGAGATATTAGGACAATTTTGGGGAAATGTTAATATGTCACCTCTGACATCTAGTCCAGTTCAGAGCCCATTTCAGGTTCTTACGTAAGATGTAGAAAGCCCAAGCAGACAGCAAATCATACTTATTCTTCTTCCTGGAACAGTGCTATCTATTCCCCAAGTGTTAGTTGCTCAGTCATGTCTGACTCTTTGCAACCTCCTGGACTGTAGCCTGCCAGGCTCCTCTGTCCATGGGATTCTCCAGGCATGAATACTGGAGTGGGTTGCTATTTCCTTCTCCAGTGGGTCTTCCCAACCCAGGATCGAACCCCAGTCTCCTGTGACTCCTGCACTGCAGGTGGGTTCTTTATCCACGGAGCCACCTCGTTGGGGAGTTAAGATCCCACATGCCTCTGGCCCCAGACAACTAAAACGTGAAGAGCAGGAACAATGCTGTAACAAATTCCATAATGACTTTTAGAATTGTTGCTGTTCAGTTGCTTAGTCTTGTTAAAATTGTTGCTGTTCAGTCGCTTAGTCTTGTTCAACTCTCTGTGATCCCTTGGACTGTAGCACACCAGACTTTAAAAATGGTCCACATCAAAATAATCTTTAAAAAATTCAGCAATGGAAACAACTTGATGTGTTGGCTTTCACATTCCCCCTCGTTTTCTAATTCAGATTCAGGGAGCACTACCGAGCCTCTTCGGTTTATGGAAAAACTAAGAATAAGAAGATTGACCTTGTCTGTCTCACAGCCCTTCCCTGATTAGTTCTGCCCAATGGCAATTTGATTTACACCTGGCGTTGCTGCCAAAGAGTCGCTGTTCTCCTGGGTTGACAAAATAATTCACTGCATGGTGAGCTCTTTAGAATCTTTGATGGGTGGACTTGAAACTTCAGAGAGAGAAGGATGACACGGAATGTGGCAGCTATTAATTGGACTAGATGAAATTTATCGCTGGGCATTTTGCTCAGGGTGGCAATTCAATTATGGAGCGACCATGTGGTGTCACAGACACCATGTGTGGAGCAGTCAGTGAGGCTGAGCCTGCGAGAATGACAGGCAGCATGCTCTTGTTTGGTATGCCTGTGGCATCTCCTCTGGCTTCTTCTTGGGTAATATATTACCAAAAGAAGGCTTCTAATAAATGAGGAAGTAAAACTCAAAATAATGACAGAGCCTTGTGAGCTGATGAGTGATGTCCTTTCTAAAGCCTTCCAGATGTTCCATCTGGTGTAGGTGGAGACCCAGGCACTGGACTCAGCACTCTCCATCCCTGGTCTTGTGTGATGAGTGATTCACCTCACCTCTCTTTGTCCTTCCGTGGCTCCACAGTGCCTTTCAAATCAATTCCAAAGCAGTTCACAAGGCTCTTCATGCTTGCCAGCTCTTCTTTGAAGAAACCCCTCTTTGCATCAAGTTCCACCCACTGAACCACTTGCTAAGTCCTCTGTAATGTCCAGACCGTTGGCCATGGTGAGTCCTTGCCTGAACACCCCTCTCTAGCTCCTCCTCCCTCCTCCTAGCCCCAAAATAACACCTACTCATCCCTTAGCTGTTTACTGTTTATTATTTCCTCCCGGTGGCCATTCTTACCCTTCTGGGAGTCCCCACAGTGTCCCCTGTTCCTCTCTAGCCTCGCACTTGCTTCATCATATCGAGGTGATCTTTGTCCCCAGCAGACGTGAGCCAAGTCACATCAAAGACCACACCTGCGTGAGCCAAGTCACGTCAAGGACCACACCTGCCTTTCCCACCGCTCTGCCCCTCACTGCCTCCCGGGGAGCCTGGTCACGGTCATCCCTCAGCAAGTATATATTGAGTGAAGGTAGATGATCATAAGGATAAGCTCATAATACTTGAGGAGGGCATGGCAAGCCACTCCCATATTCTTTCCCGGAGAATCCCATGGACAAAGGAGCCTGGAGGGCTACAGTCCATAGGGTCACAAAGAACCGGACATGACTGAAGTGATTTAGTCAAGTGCTGAGATTTAGCACTCATGCACTGGAAGGAAGACTTAAGAAATGCTTATATTTGTAACTCTATTTCTGTTTTGAAGACAAGTTCATTTGCATCTTTTTAATTTAGATTCCACAGATAAGTGATATCATATACTTATCTTTGTCTGACTTACAGATGTAGAAAACAAGCTTATAGTTCCCAGGGTATAAGGAAGGGTGAAGGGATGAGTTGGGACTGACATATACACACATATGCTACTGAATGGAACTTGGGATTCCATGATTTTGGAGCCCAGGATTAGAAAATCTGTCACTGCTTCCACTTTTTCCCCTTCTATTTGCCATGACGTGATGGGACCAGATGCCATGATCTTAGTTTTTTGAATGTTGAGTTTTAAGCCAGCTTTTTCACCCTCTTATTTCACCTTCATCAAGAAGCTCTTTAGTTCCTCTTCACTATCTGCCATTAGAGTGACATCATATGAGGTTGTTGATATTTCTCCTGGCAATCTTGATTCCAGCTTGTGATTCATCCAGTCTGGCACTTTGCATGATGTACTCTGCATAGAAGTTAAGTCAGCAGGGTGATACACACAGCCTTGACGTACTCCTTTCCCAGTTTTGAACCAGGCCATTGTTCCATGTCTGGTTCTAACTGTTACTCCTTAACTGGCATATAGGTTTATATCAGGAGACAGGTAAGGTGGTCTGGTATTCCCACACTTTAAGGATTGTCCACAGTTTGTTGTGATCCACACAGTCGATGGCTTTAACGTAGTCAGTGAAGCAGAAGGAGATGTTTTTTTCTGGAATTCCCTTGCTTTCTCTATGATCCAACGAATGTTGGCAATTTAAAGACCTACTGTAGAGCACAAGGAAATCTATTCAATACTCAGTAATGACCTATATGGGAAAAAGAATCTTACAAAGAGTGCAAGTATATATATGTATAACTGATTCACTTTGTTATACAGCAGAAACTAACATAACATTATAAATCAACTATATTCCAATAAAAATTTCTAAAAAAGAAATCTTTTAGGTGGTTCTGAGTGCCTGAAAGGGGCTCAGGGACATAATTGAAATTGACATAAGTCTTACCAGTTCTGTTCTTCAGGGCTTCACTGAGGGCGTGAGGGACTTGCTGGGAGAGAATGAAAATCAGAGCTTAAAAAAAAAGGAAGACCTATTGGGTGGAGTGAACAGAGGGGCATTTTACCAAAGTTCACCTCTTGGCCCCAAAAGCTCACGGGATTATGCTGTTAAAAAACCAGGAAGGAGCTCACTCCATGGGCCTGAGCCCCCTGAGGAAGTCAGAGTAGACAGAAGCTTATCTCAGGACTGATGGGGAAAACGGAAACACCTGGAGGAAAATTTCTGGGTCCAGAGGCAGAGCGCTGGAATCAGCATAAACAGGAATCCCTTTTTAATCAAATGGGAATATTTGCTGCCTGATGGCACATGGGGAAGAACAATTTGGTCTTAAGAAGGAGTCTGGACTCCTGTGCTTTTGATAAAATTGTTATGTCAGCCTCAAAAAGAGAGTATGACACTTCGGCATGTGGGACCCTACGGCTGGAAGTCTTACAAATTCAGTGTTTTCCAGAGCATGAAATGTGGCCCTTGGGGACTTCCCTGGTGATCCAATGGTTAAGAATCTGCCTTCCAATGCAGGGGATGCAGGTTTCATCCCTGGCAGGGAGCTAAGATCCCACATGTCTCGGAACAGTTCAGCTGACTCACTTTGCTGTATACCTGAAACCAACACAACATTGTAAGTCGAATATATTCCAATAAAAATTGGGGGGAAAAAAAAGTTGGATAAAGTGACTTTCAAGTCATAAGCTTCTATAAGTCTTTTTTTTTTTCCCAAAGTCCAATCTGAATGCTCAACCTTTCTCTACATTTTTAGTTGTTATGTGTTATTAAAGAGTTAGTGATGTTTTTTCGAGAATGATAATGTGCCTACTGATGGGAGATGTCCCAAGTGGCCATGATACTGTAACTGTGATATTTACATGAATGGTTTCCAACAGTAATTTAATCCAGAGAATTCCCTGACTCCTGTCCATCAGCTTGTCCCTCATGATTTCCTGAAAAACCAAAAAAAAGAAAAAAGAGGCATCCTTGATCTTGTGTGAATTCTGGGACATCCATTTCATATGCTCTTTTCTTCCTCTCCTTGAAGAACACCCCTGAGAGCTATGTTCTCGTGATTGATATTTCAAAAGGAATGTGAGCTGCCTCATATCACTGGCCAAAATCAGTAGAATCAGGAGCAGCCTTTTGGGATGAATAAACACGGTTTCAAATATTTGTATAAGAAGTCACTGCAATCAAGAGAGAAACATTTACAATGTAAACAAGTAAATACTTTGTGTTTTGTCGTGCACAATTGATTTTAACTGCCCCAAACAATCCAATCTCCAGCAGACCAGGTGGTACCTGGAAATTCAATCCTTTTAGCAGTATAAGGATCAATAGTAAGCACGTGGTGCAGGTGGCAATTTATGCCTTTCCCCAGAGAGATGCCTGATGCTCATTCTCTGCCATGGTAAGGTCTCAGGGCTGCCAGGTTTTCCCATACATCCTGACCCCATATGTGCTTTGACCCTTATATGGCCTTTTGAACCGGAAGTGAAACCTCCCTCTGATAGTATTTGCTCAACCAAACCCAACACTTGGAACAATGAAGTCTAGGGAAGGAGATTTATTCTTTCAAGTTTCAGCTAATTGTTTGATTTAAATTTTTCTCAAATGTAACGGCTAATTATCTGTACTTCCTGAGGCAGGATATGTATGAATGGGAACTCATTGTAAATAAAGCAACCAATTTATTTGTTTGTTTGTTTTTTTCCCCATTGCTTAAGGAGTAGCCCAATTTGATGACCCAGTTAAAGGGACAGACGATATTGATTTTGACTGCGAGGTAGGAAGGACTGGTGACTGGGCTTTCTCTGAGCTTCTCTGTATCTCCAGACAGTGCAATACCACCATGTCATACATTTTTGCCAGGCCCATGGGTCTGTACTTTGTCTACTTTTATGCTGTCTATTTAAAGACCTCTCTGTGGTCCCAAGATTTTAAAAAAATATGTATTCACCTTCTTTTTCATCCTTCTCCCCTCCCACATCTTACCTCATTGGATAATATCATCAGAATATATCCCATTGAAATCTGCCACTGATTATCTAAAAGTTGTCCAGGTGTGGAGAAGGTTCCAAGCAGATGGTAGCAGTGACAGTGTAGCGTTTCTGTCTGTGTCCGTGACAGAAGATGGATAAAGATGCATAGAATAGATATTGATACAATACAGTGGAACATTACACAACCATAAAAAATGAAATAATGCCATTTGCAGCAACATGGATAAACCTAGAGGTTATCATACTAAGTGAAATATCCTACTAAGAGAAAGACAAATATCCTATGACATCACTTATATGTGGAATCTTAAAAAAATGATACTAATGAACTTATTTACAAAACAAACTCACATAGAAAAAAGTTTATGGTTACCAAGGGGAAAGGTGGAGAAGAAGGATAAATTGGGAGTTTGGGATTAACATATATATACTACTATATAAAAAATAGATAATCAGCAAAGGCCTACTTTATAACACAGAGAACTCTATTTAGTATTCTCTAATAACCTACATGGGGAAAGAATCTGAAAAAGAGGAGGTGTATGTATACGTATAACTAAATCACTTTTCAGGTGTGTTAGTACATCTGAAACTAACACAACACTGCAAATCAATTCTTGTTGTTATTCAGTTGCTAAGTTGCATCCAACTCTTTGTGAACCCATGTACTGCAGCACGCCAGGCTTCCCTGTCCTTTACTATCTCCCAGAGTTTGCTCAAGTTCATGTTCATTGAGTCAGTGATGGACTATCTAACCGTCTCATCTTCTGCCGCCCTCTTCTCTCTTTGCCTTCAGTCTTTCCCAGCATCTGAGTCTTTTCCAATGAGTTGGTTCTTTGCATCAGGCGGCCAAAGTATTGGAGCTTCAGCTTCAGCATCAGTCCTTCCAATGAATATTCAGGGTTGATTTGCTTTAGGATTGACTGTTGATCTCCTTGCTGTCCAAGGGACTCTCAAGAGTCTTATCCAGCTCCACAATTTCAAAATCAAGCATACTCCAATGTAAAATTAAAATTAAATAACTAAGCAAAGACAGAAGCCCGTGAGAATTTGTAACAAAATGAAACAAAAAGATATCCCAGGATTCCAGAATACAAGCAGGTGGAGATGGATGATGAACAAGCCAGAGGTCCTGCCTGCTGGTGGCACCTGTGAGGGAGAGAAGGAAGGGATGGGCAGCTTGCTGATCAATGTGAGAACAAGAGGACTCCAAGTGGCCAACAGATCATCTCTGGAAAGAGCAGACCATTTTAAGGACCTCTAACACAGGATCGGGTTTTGTTCTCTCTGATACCAGGTCAATGGAGGGGGCCCACAGCAAGACTGAAGGAGCTGGAGCCAGAGTCCTTGTGGGTGGGTGCTGGAGATGACCCCCTCACCAGACCTCCCTCCCAGGACAAAACTCACCAGCGGGGTACTGCTTAGTGGTCAAGATTGACCATGATGGGGATAAACAGGAAGGAAGAAGAGAGAAATTCCAGAAAATGGCTGGGAAAGGTGACAGAGCCAGGACAGCCCAGAGGCAAGTTGCCATCTATGTAAACTACACGCAAAATAGAAGCCCTGCAGAGCTAGAGAAGCTTTCCCCAATCCCATCTCATTCTGAAAGTTCGGGGTGGGGGAAACAATTTCACATCAAAATGAACAACAGAAAAATTCTATAGTCAAACCCCATGCAGAGTTTAATTGTCAGAAAAAAGAGACTAAGGACCAGAATAAAACCCTTACACAATAAAATCACGATGCCAAGACATGCCCAATAACAGTGTCACCTAAAATTTCAAAATAGTGGGAAATTATCTAAGACATGAAATAAACAACAGAATTAACCACAACCCAGAAATGAGGTGAGACAACTCAGGAAAGAATTAGAAAAGAAAGGAAAAGTAACTTCAGAGATTAAGATCGATCTAGAAGGAACACAGAAACAAAAAGACATAACGTAATGGCTTAAAAGAAATAGAAGGTAAAAAAGGAAATTGTTACAATGAAAAAGAAATGACTAGATGAAAAAATTTGTTGTAAGTGTTGAAGATGGACAAAAAGATCAAACATATGATTAATAGGAGTTGCTTAAGAAAAAGCCCAAAATGATGGGACGGAATGAATACTGAAAACTGTAATTCAAGAAAACTTTCCCAAAATAAAGACAAATTGAAACTACATATGAAGTGAGCATAATGTGTATCTGAAAAGAATGACCTCAGAATAGCAACACTAAGACACTGCCTTGTAAAACAACTGGATTTTAGAGATGAAGAAAATATGTATTTAGACCATTAGGAAAAAAGAAAACATAATTTCAAAGCAAAAGAAAAAGAGGTTATTATCAGTTTTCAAACAGCAATCCCAGAAGAAAATGGAGTATCACATTTACCTACACAAGTGAAAACAAAAGTGTGATCCAAGGGTTTTATATCGAGTATGAAGAACTCAGGGCATGTTGTTCCCATGAACATTTCCCGTGGAATCTTCTTGAACACTGTCTTCGGACAACCAAACAACTAGCGAGATGTTGACATAAGGACTAGTGTGGAGTGTTAAGCCAAGTTGAGATGAGCTCAGTGTTGGGATGACGTTCTGACAGTGTAGATAGAACCGTAGGGAGAATACATTGAGAACCTGGAATAGTATTTTCAGCACTTATGTGGGACGTTGTATCAGACTTATTCAGAGACTGTTGTGTGTGTTCTATTGGGTAAAGCAAATGAATAATTGTGACAGACTGTATTTTAATTCGGTCATCCCCTGTAGCCTTTGAAAGCCCATATTCTGAATGTGCAAGATAGGAGATCAGGGACAGTAATGGACAGCAAATAAGGGCCCTGAAGTCTTGGACTTGGTTGGAACTCACTATGAACTCAACAGGTATTTCACAGATGTGTCTATTATCTGTCTCCATCGGAATATTTTCTAGTTCTCTAGTTCAGTATTTTCTAGAATCACTTGCAAGGATTCTTGCAAGAATAGTTGATTCGAGGTCTGGACAGAAAATATACAAAATGAACCTGGGATCTCTTGGAATATCAGATAGTGAGGAAGCTATCAGAAATCATGGGGTCAGACTTTCCTGGTGATGCAGTGCTTAAGACTCTGCCTTCCAATACAGTGGGGGCATGGGTTCAATCCCTCATCAGGGAAACTTAAGGTCCAAAATTTAAAAAAAAAAAAAAAAAAAAAGAATCACAGGGTCATACTCAGTTTTCTCTAAGTGTATGAAAACTATAAATGGACTTATTTCATTATCTGTATAATAAAAATTTCACTGGCAAAGCATAAGACAAAACAGAAAGAAACCACAGGGCCATACAGGGGTACCAAAGCAAATTTAAGGAGGACAAATTTGATGTTTGACATCATCCCTTCACCCTCCAAATCTAAGTGGCCATCATAATTAAAACTTTAAAAAATCAGATCTTTGTGAGATTTCCTTATACTTACTTTCATGTCAGCAAATTTTATTTGATATATGGGCATGAAATGCCATCATAAGCATTTTTAGTGTTTGGTATTCTAAAGATTTTAATTCAGCCTGTAGCCTGTCCAAGGGCTCTGATCCAGGGCTTAACAGCCCCTGACTGCTGTAATGGCAAAAGACATCCACCAGGGAGCAGAATAAGCAAGTACAGGTAGAATTCCTTTCTGGTTTTCTTTGTTTTATTGTTTTAAGACAGCTTTATTTCAGGGAGAAATATTAGGGACAGATTGTCTAATGAATATTTATCTCATGCCTTGATCCTTGTCCCCTTCTTTTAAAGGGTCTTGATACTTTTCCCTGCCCTTCTGAGTTAAAACCGCTATTTGCTATTATATGTTGAATCAGATAGTTAGCTGATCCCTAGGCCTTTTCAATTATGAGCCATACACACTCAAAACATCCAAGGTAAACAATTGGAATTGAGTCATTTGATTGGAAGCAAGTTCCATCACTGTGTCGACTAAAAATTATAGTCAGAACCAGAAGGTAGAGACTTATTTTATTTGGTAGGAATGTTTAGGACTCCAAGCCTGGGAAACATCTCAGCAGCTCTGAGAAAACTGCTCCCAGGAGGCAGGAGTGGGAGTCAGGCTATATACAAGTTTGCAACAAAGGAAGCAGGCCGTCTTAACCTCAAAGATCAGGTATCAATTAAGGCATTTAGCATTCTGTGGGTGGGAAGGTGGGAGCCTCTGGGCTCGCTGCACCTCAGCTGTCTGGGGCCAGTCCTGTTTCCTTGCTCAGCATGCTACCTGAATCCCCCCAGCTCCTTAGCAATAGACTGCAGTTTGGGAGCCCTTATTCACGTCTGGAGGCCAGAAATCGCTGATGGCTGTGACATTTCTTGTTTATTAATATGGCAGGAGACATTGTCATTTCACAACTGATATTAACAAGTTTGAAAATTGTTAGTTTCTCATTCTTTCACTGAGTCAGTTCTCAATTGTAAAGTTTTAAATGATTTTCTTTATGTTGCTGCTGCTACTGCTGCTAAGTAGCTTCAGTCGTGTCCGACTCTGTGCGACCTTATAGACGGCAGCCCACCAGGCTCCTCTGTCCCTGGGATTCTCCAGGCAAGAACTCTGGAGTGGATTGCCATTTCCTTCTCTAATGCATGAAAGTGAAAAGTGAAAGTGAAGTCACTCAGTTGTGCCCAACTCTTAGCGACCCCATGGACTGACTGCAGCCTACCAGGCTCCTCTGTCCATAGGATTTTCCAGGCAAGAGTACTGGAGTGGGGCGCCATTGCCTACTGCCCACCAATTCCTCAGTCATGTCCTTCTGGCTACTTTCCGAGGTCAGATCTCCACATCCGTGGAGTTCATTAACCATCTTAGATGCTATAATATTGTAGTGTTGCAGGAAGGGGGACCCCTTCCAGGGCCTGAACTGGGCTGTTGTCTAACACTCCGAAATGAATTGTCCGAGGAGACACATGTGCTGACAAAGCAAGAGATTTTATTGGGAAAGGGCACCCGGGTGGAGAGCAGTAGGGTAAGGGAACCCAGGAGAACTGCTCTGCTGTGTGGCTCACAGTCTCGAGTTTTATGGTGACGGGATTAGTTTCCGGGTGGTCTTTGGCCAATCATTCTAATTCAGAGTCTTTCCTGGTGGCACACGCATCACTCAGCCAAGATGGATGCTAGCAAGAGGGATTCTGGGAAGTGGACGGACACGCGGTGTCTCCTTTTGACCTTTCCCGAACTCTTCTGGTTGGTGGTGGCTTATTAGTTCCATATTCCTTATCAGGATCTCTTGTCATAAAACAACTCATGCAAATGGTTACTATGGTGCCTGGCCAGGGAGGGCGGGTTCAATCTGTGTGCTTCCCCTAACAGTAGTAGAGTTTCTTAGATTGTTTCATATCCCAAGAAGACCAGAGGAAATAAGCTCATGTGATTCACCGAGTTGGGCTGTCTGAAGAATCTTCCCCTGCACCCCTTCAGCATCTACAGCAGAGGGTGCTAACATGGGGCTCCATCAAGGGACCTTGGGTCTCCATGCGGTTCTGCACCCTGCTTTGTCATGAGTACCAGGGGATGAAGAGCACATCTTCCTATCGGGGGAGGTTTTCATCCATCTCCTTAGAAATAACACCTAAAATTACGTGTTTTCAGAACTTCTTCAGATGAATCTGAGGCACAGCCAGATTCAGATCCTTGACCAAGCTGGAGGATGCTCTGAATCTCTTAGTTGGTAGGTAGACTGCTCACATGTTTATGTATACTCATGAGCACAGCTTTTCTGGCACTAAGAATCATGGTTTTCATCACAGTCTCGAGAGCCTGCAGCCCATAAAGGGGCATGAACCATTCCTATATCAGAAATGCCTCCATCATGGAGTCCTGATGGGACTGAGTCCACGCTCTCTCTGCTCACTGCACCAAAGGCCAATGAATCTGAAAAACGAGGTGTTGAGGCAAGGAATATGACTTTATCCGAAGAGCCAGCTGACCGAGAAGATGGCAAACTAATGTCTCAAAATAACCCTCTTGTCGGGTCTAGATGCCAGATTCTTTTATGGATTAGAGATGGGTAGGGGAGGTGAGGAAACAAAGTAAAAAAGTCCATTCATCTTGCACATGTCTCCTAGAATGGCAAGCCTCAGGCAGAGGAATGTGCTAATTTCTTCTTCCTGCAATCTGCAGGTGGACAGGGTTGTGGACAAAGGCACTTTAGCTCACTGGTCAGGCAGAAGGGCAGGATTCTCTGCCATCATGTATGATTATAATAACAAAAGCAATGGAAAGCAAGTCAAAGAAACAGTTGCAGCATGGAATAAGAATTGACTTCTCCCTGCACTACTCACACCTGTGCAAGAGAACCAGTCACTGTGGTGGTGACGAAGTGCTTCTCTCTTCCATTCAGTTCTGCCCATTAAAATTTCACTGTGTTGTGCAGGACCTTTGAGTGGGCACAGGCTTCTGGTTAATAAAGGCTGTAGCTAAACAGGCAGTCTTAAACAAAACAAAACAAAACAACTATTTGGCTGCACCACATGGGATCTTCTTTGCAGCCCAAGGGCTCTAGAGCCCAGGCTCAGTAGTTGTGGCTCCATGCCATTTGGGATCCTCCCAGACTAGGGATCAGACCTATGTCCCTTGCATTGAAGGGTGGATTTTTTAACCACTGGACCACAGGGGAAGTCCCAACCAGGAACTTTTTTTTAATTATTATTAATTTTTTAATTGAAGGGTAATTGCTTTACAGAATTTTGTTGTTTTCTCTCAAACCTCAACATGAATCAGCCATGGGTATACATATATCCTCTCCCTTTTGAACCTCCCTCCCATCTCCCTCCCCATCCCACCCTTCTAGGTTGATACAGAAACCCTGTTTGAGTTTCCTGAGCCACACAGCAAATTCCCATTGGCTCCCTATTTTACATATGGTAATATAAGTTTCCATGTTACTCCTTCCATATCTCACCCTCTCCTCCCCTCTCCCCATGTCCATAAGTCTGTTCTCTATGTCTGTTTCTCCACTGCTGCCCTGTACATAAGTTCTTCAGTACCATTTTTCTAGATTCTGTATAGATGTGTTAGAATACGGTATTTATCTTTCTCTTTCTGACTTACTTCACTTTGTATAATAGGTTCTAGGTCACTTTCACTTTTCACTTTCATGCATTGGAGAAGGAAGTGGCGACCTACTCCAGTGTTCTTGCCTGGAGAACCCCAGGGACGGGGGAGCCTGTTGGGCTGCCATCTGTGGGGTCACATAGAGTGGACATGACTGAGGCAACTTAGCAGCAGCAGCAGCAGCAGGTTCATCCACTTCATTAGAACTGACTCAAATGCATTCCTTTTTATGGCTGCGTAATATTCCATTGTGTATACTTACCACAGCTTCTTTATCCATTCATCTGTCAATGGACATCTAGGTTGCTTCCATGTGCAAACAGGCACTTTTAGAACCAGAAGGCGTGAAGAGGTTTGCAAGTCTCTTTAATGACCTAGCCTGCAGCATGCTCTTTGGGAGCTTGCCTGGCTCCAGAAGGTGCTCAGAGAAACTATTGAACATTCTCATGTCTGCATTTTATATTCTTTCAGTTGAGCAGCTCGTGTGCTTTGAGGAGTTGGCAGATCTTGACTGTAATCAATCCATGAATATAAATGAGGTGCTAGCTTGGACAGTTTGGTAATGACGTTGATTGTGTCAGTAGCTGCCAGAAAGATAATGGTGATAAACTCCAGTTTTTGAGTGGCTTAGGCAGTCTAGAATCACAGCTTCATCCAAATTAATTTTTCTGTGACACAGGATCTTGTCAGTCTTGGTTCTGCTGCTGCTGCTAAGTCGCTTCAGTCATGTCCAACTCTGTGCGACCCCGTAGATGGCAGCCCACCAGGCTGCCCCGTCCCTGGGATTCTCCAGGCAAGAACACTGGAGTGGGTTGCCATTTCCTTCTCCAATGCATGAAAGTGAAAAGTGAAAGTGAAGTTACTCAGTTGTGTCCGCCTCTTCGCGACCCCATGGACTGCAGCCTACCAGGCTCCTCTGTCCATGGGTTTTTCCAGGCAAGAGTACTGGAGTGGGGTGCCATTGCCTTCTCTGGTCTTGGTTCTAAACTACAGCAAATACTGTTAAACAGCACTGAATTGCAGTGAATGTCATTTCTCTTCTCCTCCAGACAGCAGAGCTGTAGACCACTATCTCTTCTTGTGAGCCAAAAAATGTCAGCATTAGAATGGACCAGGACAGTGGGAAGGACACAATTAACTAAGACACACCAGTGCCACCACCAGTCATGATGAGAGAAAAAGCATGAATCTGTTAGAAAGACAGATGTAGAAATTCTAAATAAATGACTGGAAAATCTAACCCAGAAGTATATTAAAAAGAGTAATGTAGCATCAATCAGTAGGGCTAATCCAAACCCTAACCCTATCATTTCATATTAGGAAAGCTGTTCATGATATATTCAGTACTAATGTATTATCAGTGAGCTATTAACATGTATTAACATGAGCTATTCAATACTTATGTATTAACAATGAATATCCATATGATTCTCTTCTTAGATGCTTAAAAAGCATTCAGTGTAAGAACTGACTCCCGATTTTAACTAAAACAGTTCTCAGTAAACTAGAAATTAACAAATACCTCTTCCCTCCAGCAAAATTGTATGTCTGAGACCCAAGGCCCACACTGGGGGCATTTCTATTCCTACTGAAGTAAAAAGCAGTCAAGGACACCCACTAGGATTGTCCTTATTTACTGTTATCCTGAAAACTCTGACCAGTATAGAAAGGACACAGAAGTAAGAGCAAGGCGTTGGACAGGAAGCTGAAAGAATATAATTTGTGGACAGTAATGACTTCCCAGGTGGTGCTAGTGGTAAAGTGAAAAAGTGAAAGTCTCTCAGTCCTGCCCAACTCTTTGCGACCCCATGGACTGTAGCCTGCCTAGCTCCTCTCTCCATGAGGAGTCTCCAGGCCAGAATACTGGAGTGGGTTGCACACCCTCCTCCAGGGGATCTTCTCAACTCAGGGATCAAATCTCTGCCTACCAGTGCAGGAGATATAAGAGACACAGATTTGGTCCCTGGGTCAGGAAGATCCCCTGGAGGAGGAAATGGTAATCCACTCCAGCATTCTTGCCTGGAAAATTCCATGGACAGAGGAGCCTGCCAGGCTACAGTCCGTGGGATTGCAAAGAGTTGGGCATGACTGAGCATGCATGTGCGTGCATGCGTGCACACACACACAATGAATCTCTACCTGGAAAAGCCAAGGGAATCAATACAATCTGTTAGCGTATAAGGGTAGCTCACCTGGTAAAGAATCTGTCTGGAATGCAGGAGACCCCGGTTTGATTCCTGGGCCAGGAAGTTCCCCTGGAGAAGGGCATGACAACCTACTCCAGTATTCTTGCCTGGAGAATCCCCATGGACAGAGGAGCCTTGTGGGCTACCGTTCATGGCGTCATGAAGAGTCGGACATGACTGAGTGACTAAGCACACAACAGCATGATAGGCAGTGTAGTAATAAATATAGCTGATGGTGACATGAGAAATTTGAAAAAAATAAAATGTTTTCCTACTTACTAAAAATGACCAGTAGGAAATACATTAATTCTAAATCCTATTCAAAGTAGACATATGTAAAATGTTTAAAATAAACTAACTCAGAAGAATGTAAGATCTATGACAAAACATGAATAAATAGGAAGTTTCTCACCCTTGTGTATCCGAAAGTGGGGTCCAGCTGCTCACCACTCAAAAACCAATAAAGAGTCAAGGTTGGTGGGAAGGAAAATTTGCTTTATTTTGGCTGCTGGCAATTGAGGTGGGGGGAGGGCAGACGCCTGACCAAAGGCCAACTCCCCCTCCTTCCTGAGAGTCAGTGGGCAAGAGCTTTTATAGGTGTGGGGTGGGGTGGGGTGGGTTAGGTGCAGAAACAGCACAGTCAGCCTTGACAAGTCATCCTGAGATTGGTCATGTGGTGGTCTGACGGGCGTCATCTTGATTGTTTTAGGTACAGTTAATCCTTAGTTCCAGGGTTGATTTGTTTCCTTTCCTTTGAAGCCAGTTCTTGGAATTGAGGCAGCTGATGTCATGGCTACAGTCTGGTGATCATGTAGTTAACTTCTTCCACCTGGCAGGGGTTTCAGTATCTACAAGACAACTCACAGGAGATGGCTCAGAATATTACCTGTAGCCCTCGAGGAGGAGCTAAAGTCCTTAGCTTTGCTAATGACTGAACTGTTAATTTGGTCTCTTTGACGGTTTTCCTTTGTTTCTGCATGTCCTCATGTCTCTGATTAAACTAAGTCTTTGGCTAAAGTTTTTCCACAGACAGAAGTCAGTCCGAGGATATGGTGGCGGGGCAAGGATGCAAGAGTCCTGCTCAGTTTCACTTGTGTTGCAAAATTCCATATTATACAGATGCTTACCAGAGTTAGTCTGATTTAAATAGTGCTTAATTTATGGATTATCATTGGGTTTTTGCAGGGAGGAGCCTGAAAAACTATCAAAATTCACTTGAAAGCAAAAACAGAAGATAGTCAAGAAACTTTCAAGAGGGGAAAATGCTAAGGAGATATTTGCCTTAACGACTTTTCAAATATCTTTTATAAAATACCCCAATTAAAATATTGTGGTATTGTCTGAACATACATATTTTAATAGAATGGAAGATAGATTCATGAACAGGTCAGAATTAAAATAATGATAACAATTACTGAAAAAATGCTAGGAAATGGATGGTTTTGTATTCAGAAATGAAAGAGAATGTTATTTCATTTGTTGTTCTTTAGTTGCTCTGTCGTGTCTGACTCTTTTGCGACCCTATGGGTTGTAGCCTGCCAGGCTCCTCTGTCCATGGGATTTCCCAGGCAAGAATACTGGAGTGAGTTGCCATCCCCTGCTGCAGGAGATCTTGTCTTCTCCAGGGAAGGTCTTCTTCCTGACCCAGGGATCAAATCTGCATCTCCTGCATTAGCAGGCAGATTCCTTGCCAGTGAGTTAGTAACTCCAGGCCTTAGCAAAAGGGACCAGGGATGCGAGTGCAGGAAAGTCACGGAGATCAGATAGGCCCCGTGCAGCTTTCTGGGAGGATAGCAAGTGATAAGGCTCCAAGCCCTGTGTAATGAGCCAGGTCTGCTGGCCTGAGGCTCCCTCCACGTATTTCCCTGGGGAACTCGGCGTGTGAAGATGGCTTCCTCTGGCCATGTTTGTGCTAATTAAGAGTGAGGTGTCCCACATGTTGCTTCTCTTGGATGTCCATGTAGTGCTGAGTGTAGTAATACCTTGAGAAGGTAAGTAGTCATCAAAACGGTGACCTAGGTCTCGTGCTGAGCGTCTGTAAATTCCAGGTCCCCATCACAGCTGTCCTACCTGTTTGCAGACAGTTTTGCTCCTTGGAGATTCTTCTGCCTTGCAGGTTGCTTTTGATGCCTTTGCCCCCGAAGATTGTCTTTATTTCTAAGGCTTCACAACATTTTGAACTTTCCTCAGTTTTTTTTTTTTTTTTAACCCGGCAGTATTCAATATTTCTATCACAAATTGCCCTGTATAATTGGGTGCTGATGCAAAGATATTCGTTCTCTCCTACACACCGAGGGGGGTTGGGAAAGTGGCACATCTCTTAGCTGCTGGACGATGCTGATGCTCGGGAGGAAGTGGAGGAAAGCTGGGGGCTCAGGGTT
This sequence comes from Budorcas taxicolor, assembly GCF_023091745.1. Classification (NCBI taxonomy): domain Eukaryota; kingdom Metazoa; phylum Chordata; class Mammalia; order Artiodactyla; family Bovidae; genus Budorcas; species Budorcas taxicolor. Next base: position 38,407,868 of record NC_068914.1, on the reverse strand, counting down.
GGTTGCAGGCAGGATGGGGAAGGAAGACCAGAAGGAGACCTCCTGCAGGGCAGGGTCTGCTCCTCCGAGGCAGCAGGGTGAGGGTGAAAATGTGACTTGGGGATGTGTGCGGGGAACTGGATGCCTACTGTTCTGGTGACGGTGATGGGCAAGGAAAGCACAGGGACCAGTGAGGGATGCGCTTGCAATTCCTGGAGGAAGGGTAGCCTGGAGCCTCTGTCCATTCCGTATGAAACCCCCTCATCTTGATAGATTTCCCAGAGGAAATTCTTTCTATAGGGGAGGAGACCAAGAGCAGAAAAGATTTTTCAGCTGACCCATCAAACACGCTGGACATATTTTTAAATGCAAGTCCTTTTCTCTCCCAAACCACCTCTGAACTGAACTCTGATTCTCCTCCAGCTCTGCCAGCCCTTCCTCCTGAGAGGGTCCCCTTCCTCCTGAGAGGGTCCCAGTGTCCTCTAAATCACTCATCTTCTCTTTGCTCAGCACCCAGGAGGGGAAGAGCTTATTCAGAAACTGTCAGCTTCTCTCGATTTTAAAAATCAAAGTAATATTCCCTCAGAAAAGAAAGAGGAAAAAGATCTCTCCTGTATAATGCATAAGAAAAAAAGACTGATTAAAATGCAGGAGAAACTGTATGGAGAAGCGATCTCATTGGTAGAAGCGTTCCTCTCTCTCTCCCCTCCCCTGTTTCTTTTTGTCTGTCCCTCATCCCTCCTTCCATCTCCCCTCCACCCCCAGCTGTGAGTGACAGCTGAGCCGCTCACCACCGCTGTTGCCCCAGGCACAGTCATTAGAACCCTGGTCATGCAGCTTACCCCAACAGTCCGACTTTAAATACAGGTGCCCAGGCTTTTCCAGTTGTCATTTTCCCTTCTTGTTCAGCAGAAGACAGGGTTGCTTCAATCCTGCCAGCCCATCCCTGGTGGCAGAGATGAAGAAAGAATCCTATCCGAATGGGACATCCAGTGGGCCAGTTCCCTTTTGCCCTCTGTAGGAACATCGCCAGCTTATTGCTGGCACTTTTCTCAAGCACAATTGTGTTTAGCATCCCCGAGACACTGAGAAAGATATTTTGCTGACATTTTGCACGAGAAACTGTGATATTTTAAGACAGTCTTTTCTTTATTTTACAAAAATAACATCTTATAAACAGTAGCAATGTCTTTCTGAAAAGGGCTCCTAATTTAAAAAATGAAAACAGTCATAACTCCATCATATTGTCTGTAAAGAGAAGAGCATCTGAGCTGTTGATAGAACCCCTCTGTGAGAAGCTGTGGCCCTCAGATACAACAACTAGGACAGCCTCCTGGGAGAGTTGCTGGTTTCATTTCGTGGCCAGCTTATCTCTAGCCTCAATTTTTAAAAAAAAAGGCTTTATTTTTTAGAGCAGTTTTAGGCTCACAGTGAAATTAAGAGGGATTACAGCGAGTTCCTACATACCTGCTGTTCCCCATCATCACCCAAAGTGATGGCTTACCTTAGGTTCACTATTGGTATTGTACATTCCATGAGCTTGGACCAATGTGTGATGGTGTGTGTCTGCCACGATTGTGCCATAAGGAAGCCTTGATTTTAATACAATGGAAAATAAGAAAGTCCATCTCCACAGCCAGCGGTTGCCCCGGCAGGGAGGGGTGCGCCGTCGTGGGTGGGATGCTGTGTGCCTGTCCCTCGTGGTTGGCGGCTTCTGTCCAGCAGGACAGGCTGGGATGGGGCCCAGGAATCTGAAGGGAGGATTGGGGGGCCCTGAGGCCACAGTTCCTGAGCTTCTGTGACCCTCCAGGTTCCTCAGGGCAGAAGGGAGCAGGGGAGGCCCCTCTGACCTTGAGCAGCAGAGCATCGTGTCAACGGCAGTTAGATCTGGGACTCTTGAACGGTTTTGGATGAGGTGAGGCCTCTTGGCTCACACTAAGGCATTTTAAGGTCTTCTTTTAAAAATGCTTCATCTTGAGGTTCCTTTCTGAATTTGCATTTCTTCAGTGCTGTTGGTTTCATGGGATTAAAAAAATATCCCTAGGGGTCTTCCCTGGCTAGCCAGTGGTTAAGTACTTTGAGTTTCACCTGCAAGAGGCGCAAATTTGATTCCCGGTCCAGGAGCTAACATCCCACAGGCTGTGCAGTACAGCCAAAAATAACAGAAGAAGAAATATCCCCAGACAAGCAGCAAAAATGTAAAAACTGCCTGGCTCCCCAGTCCAGTTGCATGCCCAAGGGAGACAGGATTTTAAAGGATTTTTCACCTCCCCTTACTGATGTCGGCTGCCCCTAGCCCATAGGAGGATCACTTAGGATTCTAGGTCACTCGGGGGTCCACCTAGAGATGGAGAGATGGCTCCTGTCCCCGGGAGTCGGACCCATTGCAGGGCCCCCATCAGGACCACATACCATTGCAACTAGAGGATTCTTCATCGTCCTCTCCCTCCACCTCAGACCCCGAGCACATTCCTGCCACTCTGCCAGCTGTTCGCTGCAACTGTGCTAGAATCACGTGAAAATAATAACTAACACTTTAGAGCTTCCTGTCTGGAGCTTTTTATGTGTCATCCCATCTCATGACATCCTCACAGCACTTCTCTGAGAAAAGTGTGACTGGCATCGATGTTTTTCACGTGAGCCCTGAGGCTCAGAGAGGTAAAGGAAGTGCCCAAGGTTCCCATAGCTTGCAAGGGCTGGAGCCCTGGTGGGAAGACACACCACCTCCAGGGAGCCCCTCAAGGATGCAGATAAGCAAGTACTATAAAGAGGTGCTGTCCATATCCATGTGTGGGTGAGTTTCTCATTGACATGTCAACTGAAACAGAACTATTTTGACACTTTTTTTTTTTTAACTTTGCTTGCAAGGGCTCTTTGTTTTGGTGTGCAGGGCTTTCTCTAGTTGCAGCTCGAGGGCTCTAGAGTTCGAGGGCTCAGAAGTTGTGGCCCGTGGGCTCTCTAGTTGTGGCGCTTGGTCTTAGTTGCTCCAAGGCATGGGATCTTAGTTTCCTGACCAGGGATTCAACCCACGTCCCCTGCATTGACAAGTGGATTCTTAACCACTGGAACCACCAGAGAAGTCCCCCGACACAGACCTATTTTGATCCCTCTTGGCGTTCAGCTCCAGACTTCTCGTGTCAAGAACAGTACTTGTAGTGGAGTCTTGCAACTACAGAATGCCTTTAGCTTTTCAGAATGCTTTCACGTCCATTATAAAATAATAACCGTTTGAAGCAGGTCAGGCTGCCATCTGCAGCCGCCTTCCATATCCAGCAGAGGGGAAATGATGATTGAATATACCCCTTTTGCCAGGAAATCACATCGTTTATTTTCCTCCCACACACTACTTGGTGAGGTGGATGTCACTGATCAGATGAAAAATGTGGGACATGTTAAGGCTAATTTGGCTAAGGTTCCCCAAAGGAGCTGACCTGCTGCCCAGCCCATGTTATGTCCCTTAGTCCAGAGGACCACAGACTTTTTCTGGAAATGGTCAGTATTTTAAGACTTTGTGGGCCATGTGGTTCCAGCTCTGCCATTGCAGCCCAGAGAGCAGCCGCTGACAGTAGCTAAGCAAGAAGGTATGGCCGTGTCTGATGAAGCTGTACTGACCAAGACAAATGGCAGGCCAGACCCCAGTCCACACAGCTGTTTGGAGACAAGAACCGCTGATATAACTGAATTTCCCTCAGGCCGTCCTAAAACCATAGCCCCAGGGCCCTGCACCTTAGGGCCAGGATATGACTTTCAGACGAGCTAAAGGTTTGTTGCACCTTGGTGTCATCGAGCTTTTCAGAGAACCGGAGGTGGCCAGGGCGCTCCCTCTTGGTCCCTGCAAGTCGCCCCACACGACCCAGCCAGGCTGAAGTCACCTCTCCAGGGACCTCAAGAGCCCTGTGTCCTTGTTGCCCATAATGAATGAGGTGGAGGTGCCGGGCTGTGGCTCTGCCCGTCCTGGAAGTATTGGTGTCATCCTGGCCACCGTGCCTCGGCATTCCAAGTGGACAGGACCGCTGGCCAGAAGGTCACCGTTATTTACAGCAGTGGCTCTTAATGACTCCTGGTGTGTGGAACACAGCGTCTGTGATTCTATTGCTGACTACCTGCCCAGAAGTGCCGGGTGAAGGTTCAGGGCTGCAGTTCACCATTCCTGGTGGATGGTGAGGCTGGAACGGCTGTAGGGGGAGACTTTGGGGTCTCAGGAATCTGACCCACCCCTGGGGACTCTTTCCGATCAGATGACTTGAGGCTGGAGCAGACACACAGCCAAACCCCCCACCCCTGCCTGTTGAGGGGCTCAGGTGTGGTCCATACGGAGGAGGGGCACGACTGCCCACCTGCCTTCACTGGCCCAGGGGTCAGGGCTGTGGGTACTATACCTGCACGCTTAGCATCAGGACCAGGGTTGGGTTTCTGGATGCCTTAAGCATAAAGGAAATTCTGATCGAGGACCAGAGGTGTTTCTTGGAATCCACAGAAGTATGAGACAGCCAGTCTAGGAGGGGAAATCAGGACCACCATGATGCGTGACCCTCAGCACAATGGCCACCTTCAGGAACCCAGCCCCACGACTCCTGGTCTGTGTGTCTCGGCTGGTGTTCCAGTCCCCAGCAGTAGGAAGTCAGCTGGCCTGGCTGTGCTCAGGTGTCTCCCCTGGATCAGCAGCTAGAGCTGGTACTGATGTCCCTGTAGACAAGCCCCCAGGGGAGGCCCTTCCCCAGGAGGCATGGCTACCTTTGGAGGGCTCCTTTCCTGCTGTGCCAGAGCTGTGGTCAGGGGGCTGGGCTCTCAGCCCAGCTCTGTAGCCAGTTAGTGATGTCACCTTGGAACAGCTGTCCTCCAACCCCGCTCAGTTTTCCCATCAGGGCCTCTGGGCTCTGGCATTTGGTAGCCAAAGGGGCACTGATCTCTGCCTGAAAGCTTTGTTGGACCCCCAAGCATTCCTGGCTATGATTGGCTGAGAGTAATGCCCTGGAAAGAGGCATCCATCCTGCTCCCTGATACCTTGATAACCACAGGAACCACAGTCCCACTGCAGGAGGCAGCCACCCACCAGCTTCATGGAAAGTCCAGGCTCAGAGGCTGCTAGCCTTTGGTCCAGTGGATCACTGCAGAGCCCCACATATACCCAGTAAGGAGAGTGAAGCACGTTATCCCTGAGAGACACCTTGTGTGACATATGTTATCACTTTCTGTCCTCAGCCTGTATATGTCTTCTCCAGCCCCGCCCTCAGTCTCTATGATGGTTAATTTTTGTGTCTACTTGGCTAGGCATATTACTCAGGTCAAACACCAGTCTAGATGTTGCTGTGACTTTAGAAAAAAATTATTGATATACAGTTGATCGATAATGTATTAGTTTCAGGTGTACAGCAAACTAATTTAATTATGTGTATATTTTTATATACATGCATCAGTTCAGTTCAGTTCAGTCGCTCAGTCATGTCTGACTCTGCAACCCCATGAACCGCAGCACACCAGGCCTCCCTGCCCAACACCAACTCCCAGAGTTTACCCAAACCCATGTCCATTGTGTTGGTGATGCATCCAACCATCTCCTCCTCTGTCGTCCCCTTCTCCTCCTGCCTTTAATCTTTCCCAGCATCAGGGTCTTTTCAAATGAGTCAGCCCTTCACATCAGGTGGCCAAAGTATTGGAGTTTCAGCTTCAACATCAGTCCTTCCAATGAACACCCAGGACTGATCTCCTTCAGAATGGACTGGTTGGAACTCCTTGCAGTCCAAGGGACTCTCAAGAGTCTTCTCCAACACCACAGTTCAAAAGCATCAATTCTTCGGTGCTCAGCTTTCTTTATAGTCCAACTCCCACATCCATACATGACTACTGGATGCATACATATATATATATATTCTTTTTCAGATTATTTTCCTTTATAGGTTATTACAAGACATTGAATATAGTTCCCTGTGCTATACAGTAAGTCCTTATTATTTGCCTGTTTTATATAGAGAGGTGTGTATATGTTAACCCCAAACTCTTAATTTAAACCTCCCCCATCTCATCTTCTTTGGTAACCATAACTTTGTTTTTTATGTCTGGGAGTCTGTTTCTGTTTTGTAAATAAGTTCATTTGTATCCTTTTTTAAGATTTGACATATAAATGATATATGATATTTGTCTTTCTCTGACTTTACTTAGTATGATAATTCTAGGTCCATCCATGTTCCTATAAATGGCATTATTTCATTCTTTTTATGGCTGAATAATATTCCATTTTGTATATGGACTACATCTTTATCCATTCATCTGTTGGACATTTAGGTTCTTTCCATGTCTTGGCTGTTATAAATAGTGCTGCTATGAACATTGGGGTACATATATTTTTCCAAATTATAGTTTTCTCCAGATATTTGCCCAGGAGTGGGATTGCTGGATCATATGGTAACTCTGTTTTTAGTTTGTAAAGGAATCTCCATACGTTAAAGTTCTTTTTAGATGAGATTAACATTTAAATCAATAGACTTGGGGAAGAGCAGATCACCCTCCATGACATGGGTGGGCCCTATTAAACCAACTGAAGGTCTTAAGAGAAAAAAAATTGACCTCCTCCAGGAAAGTGGGGATTCTGCCTCCAGGTTGCCTTTAGACTCAAACTGTAGCACCAGCTTTCCCCGGTTGGCCGGCCTGCAGATTTTGGATGGGCCAGCCTCCACAATCACATGACCCAGTTCTTTAAAATACCTCTGGACAAATGTGAAGGCCCTGTGTTTCAGGCCCTGTACTGGGGACATCACCCGCATCCCCATCTCATTTCCTCCTCACCGGAGCCTTGTGAAGCCGCTGGCCTGCTCCGTTACTGAGGAGGACACTGAGGCTTCCAGAGGATAAACCATGTGCTGGGAATGGAGGTTGGTCAGGCTCAAGCTTAATAAAACTGATGCCTAAAGCAAAGCTGTTTCTCCCTCACCATGCCACCTTCCAAGTAGGGACTGAAGCCCAGGGACCAGCGCAAAGGTGAAATTTCAGCCAGTGCAGATCATGCATTTTGGCCAGTGGTCCACAGGAGGCTTCCTGGTAGTTAAGCCACCAACTGTCAGGCAAACCCCGGGGGTATAACGTGCCCATTCCCACAAACCCAGCCCCAGGTAGACAGCAGACCCCTCTCAGGCATCCACCCCTTTCTGGGCATAGAGACAAAAGTTCAGGCTCCCTTGGCATCCCCCGTGCTCTCGCTGTAGCCCTGTGCGTGTCCTGGCCCCCAGGAGCCCCAGAATCCAGCTTCAGAGTTGCAGGATCCACAGCATGTACAGACCAAAAGCTGCGGAGGCATCTGGGCAGAGTTCAAGGAAGTGCATTTACAGCAAGTACTTACACTGTCAGTAAAGCATCACTTCCTTTCCTCCCAAGTCATTCTGACGCGGCCCTGCCATGGGGACAGTCGCCCTCTGAGGATCTTGGCAAGCCAAACACGTCCTTGCTGGGTGATGCCAAGAGACAATTAAGAAATTTAATTTGCACATTCATGCTTAGCTCACTTCGGAGATCCTTCCGTACACCCTGTGATAATGTAAGTGGGTTAAGTATCTCACAGCTTCAAGACTCCTCATTTTGCGCAGTGGTTCTCAAACTGTGGCCCAGGTACCAGCAGCATCAGCATCTCCTGGGAGCTTGGTGGAAACACCCATTCCCAGGCCTCTCTTCCGACATCCTGAGTCAGAAACCTCTGGGATGGGGCCCAGGAATCTGAGTTGCAGTGTGCCTTCCAGGCGACTCTGATGGATGCCTCCCCAACATAGCCATGTGTGGTGCTCATGGGATCACTGAGGGACATCTGGAGAGTAGTAACGCCTCAGCCCTGGCCTCAGAGGTCCTGCTTTCTTGATCTGGGGGGCACCTGGGCACAGCAGCCCTTCTCAGACTAAGCGATGTCTGTGAAATCACCTGGAAAACCTATTGTTGTTCAGTTGCCAAGTCCTGTCCAACTATTTGCCACCCTGTGGACTTCAGCATGCCAGGCTTCCCTGTCCTTCACTGTCTCCCGGAGTTTGCTCAGATTCATGTCCGTTCAGTCGGTGATGCCATCCAACCATCTCATCCTCTGTCACCTCTTCTCCTGTAATGCATGTCTGTTCCATGGCTGGACCCTCAGAGATTCTGATTCTGTGCAGCAGGGCTTGTCCCAGGAATCTGCATTCAGAATACACTCCCTAGATGATTTTTGACATGGATGGTCTGCCAACCTTAATCTGAGAAACACAGGCTCCAAACACCCAGCTTGGGATTTCCCTAGTGGTCCAGTGGTTAAGAATCCATCTCCCAATGCAAGGGACGTGGCCCGATCCATGGTTGGGGAACGAAGGTTACACATGCCACAGGGTAACTAAGCCGTCGAGCCACGCCTTGAGAGAAGCCCCCACGCTGCCATGGAGACCCAGACCAGCCAAAAAAAAAAGCACCCAGCTGTGCTTATCGCCACTCTGATTCATAGAATACAGAACACGGATATATTCATTTCCTAGGGCTGCTGTAACAAACAGCACAAATCTGGTGGCTTAAAACAAGAGGAGTTTTGGGTTTCACAATTCCAGAGGCCAGAAGTGAACAGACAGAGTGTTGTTAGGGCCACATTCTTTTCAGAGTCTTTAGAGGAGGATTCTTGCTTATTTCTTCCTGTCTCTGGCCACTCCAGGAGGTCCTTGACTTTCAGCCATGAAACTAGTCTCTGCCTCAGCCGAATCCCCTGTATCTCTCCCTCCGTGCATCTCTGTGTCTCTCCTCCTCATCTTATAAAGATGCCACAATGGTTGGATTAGGGGTCTCCTGGCTCCAGGGTGATCTTAACTAATTGGCAACTTCAAGAACCCTATTTCTAAATCAAGTCACATTTTTTGTTTGTTTTTCTTTTGGGCTTCCTAGATGGCTCAATGGTAAGAATCTGCCTGCCAGTGCAGGAGACTTAAGAGATGCAGGTTCAATCCCTGGGATGGGAAGATCCCCTGAAGGAGGGCATGACAGCCCTCTCCAGTATTCTTGCCTGGAGAATCCCACAGACAGAGGAGCCTGGTGGGCTACAGTCCATGGGGGTGCAAAGATTTGGATGTGAGTGAGCACACACAGAACTAAATATGTATATTATATATTATATAAATATGTATATATATATGTATGTTATACATGTATATTTTTTTCTTTTTCAGATTCTTTTCCTGTCTAGTTTATTACAGAATATTGAGTAGAGTTCCCTGCACTGTCAATAAGTCCTTGTTGATTATCTATTTAAGATATAACAGCGTGTATCTGTTAATCCCAAACTCCTAATTTACCCACTCCCTTTCCCCTTCGGTAACCATAGGTTTGGTTTTGAGGTCTGTGAGTCTGTTTATGTTTCATAAATAAATTCACTGTATCATTTTTTAGATTCTACATATAAGTGATATCATGTGATATGTGCCCTTCTCTTTCTGACTTACTTCACTTAGGATGGGAATCATCTAGGTCCATGCTATAAATGGCATTATTTCATTTTTAATAGCTAAGGAGTGTTCCGGTATGCATGTCCCACATGCTCTTGATCCATTCCTCTATTGATGGATGTTTAGGTTGTTTCCATGTCCTGGCTATCGTGAATAGTGCCGCTATGAACCTAGAGGGCATGTATCCTTTTGAATTGGAGTTTTCTCTGGATATATGCCCATGAGTAGGATTTCTGGATCACATGGCAACTCCAGTTTTAGTTTTTTAAGGAACCTCCATACTGTCCTCCATCGTCTTCTATCAAGTCACATGTTGAGATGCTGAGGGTTAAGATGTCAACATCTCTTTCTGGGGGACACAGTTCGGCCCCAACCATGGGCCAGGTCTGGGGGAACTCCAAATGCTCAGGTGCAGGAAGGAGTGGGAGAGGTGGGTGGAGTCTGAATGCTCCAGATTAAACACGATTCGTCCCTGCCTCCTGCCCAGGGCAGGGCCAGGAAAGCAGCGGCCACTGCCCTGGCAGACACTGGGCCGTCTGCACCCAGCTCTTCCGCCTTCTCTCCAGCCCCGTTTGCTCTGTGTGAAATCTCTTGGCACTTATCTCCTCTCTGCAGAGCAGATAGCCCTGCCAGGCAAGAGAACAAAATGACACAGAGATCTTGTCTGGGTTGGCTTTTCTTGAACAACCCCAGGGCACTCAGGTGTCCAGGTCATCCGTGAGTGCAAGTTTGCAACTGACAGTGGCCTGTGTCCTGACCTTTCCTAACCGCGAGCCTCCATCCATACCGCTTCCTAACTTTCACATTCCCACCTGCCCTTCTAGCTAGATCCTGATCAGAAATATCAGGATGTATTGCACTGTGGTCAATGTCACAGGCCCAAGGACCCAGCTATCATTCTCTAACGATTTATTTGAGATCATGAAGACTCACAGGATGTTGTGGAAATGGGATGAAGAGGACCCATGTGCCACATGTGTGCCGTGAGCTAAGGATTCTAATGTCTAGCTTATCAAAGAGTGGAAATTCCAGTTCATCATCACATCAAGGCTAGGGAGTGGCTTCAACAGAAGCTGTGATCGTCTGTTCCCAACTTCAAAGCTCATGTATGAGAATCATGAAAATATCAAACATCTTCATGCTACCATTACCTGCCAGGCATGGTTCTGGCAGTGTGTGTGTGTATATGCTCAGTCGTGTCTGGCTCCATGGACTGTACCCCACCAGGGACTGTACCCTGTCCATGGGATTCTCCAGGCAGGAATACTGGAGAGGGCTGGCATGCCCTCCTCCAGGGAATCTTCCCAATGCAGAGGTTGAACCCATGTCTCCTGCACTGCGGGCAGATTCTTTACTGCTGAGCTATCAGGGAAGCCCATTGCTCACCGTAGGGCCAAATTGGGAAGGGTGGGATATTTGATATTACTCCAAAAGCAGTCATCATGAGGATTAGAAAGTCCTTGGGAATTTTGAGGATAAGACTTGGAATTTTTAAGTACATTTTGCCTTGACCAGGCTGGGCCCTGGTGGCTCAGAGGTTAAAGCATCTGCCTCCAATGCGGGAGACCCGGGTTCGATCCCTGGGTCAGGAAGATCCCCTGGAGAAGGAAATGGCAATCCACTCCAGTATTCTTGCCTGGAGAATCCTATGGACGGAGAAGCCTAGTAGGTTACAGTCTACGGGGTCCAAAGAGTCGGACACGACTGAGCGACTTCACCTTGCCTTGTCCAAGGGCCATTCTGACCATAGTCCCTGCCTTTAGGAGCTGTGCAGCCACCTGCTAGGCCATTAAGACTCTTTCTGTGAAAAACAAGGGCTTCCTCTTCACCCTGACAGATTCATCACATCTGAGAGTAAGAAGATGGGCTTGTGAGTGGTTTTTCCCCCTGGACACTGAGCGAGGTGCCTGTGGGCACTGAAGAAGGGGAACTTCCCTTCTGTTCTCATATCTATTGCTGGCATCCGTAACCTTCCTGCCAAGTAGAACAGGGCTCTCTGGGTAATTAGAACGAGAGGGCTCTTCCAGACGTTGCTGGACTGGGTGGGGCTGGGGTGAGGCTTAGCCAGCAGAGGCTGGGTGGGTGCAGCCTTGTCTGTGACGACCTCAGATGGAATAGAACTAAGGCCATGGTTTCAGTGAATAGAAGAATTTTAGGGAATGTTCCAATTAGGCTGCAGGTCCATGTTCTTGACCCTTATCTTGATGAAGCTGACAGATGGGAACTTGAAAGTGTCTTAATGTGAAGAAAAAAAAAAAAAGACATAAGTTTTAAAAATCAAATCTTAATTACTGGGACAGCAGGCTTGATTCAAATGCTCAGTTAATATCCATTTTCTTATCAGCACTGAATTGGAACACATCCAAGGAAGAATAAGTTATAAGCCCAGGGACATGGCATTAACACTTAAATTTTGACCAATTATGTTAAAAATAACTTCACAATTCAAGTTGAATTAAAGAAGAGGATAAGGGGAGGGCTATATAGTGACGTGAAGCATGCCAGTTATCTGAGACAGATCGCAAAGCCTCTTTGACTTCAGCAGTGGAATTCAGGAGTACTTTCTTAGAATTAATAGCTGGAAGAGGCATTGCGTGTGCGTGTTCAGTCACTCCCCTGGCGCAACCTGGGTGACTGCAGAGAGGTCCTGTGCTGCTGTTGCCATGGTGCCATGTTGCCATGGGAAGATGCCCTGTCCCTGTGCTGGCAATCTCCTTGTGGCACCAACTCTGCACGTCTGTGACAAGGATGTGGGACCAGTCAAGGGGGGTGCCTGGGGCCCCTGTTTACCCTGAGCTTATGCCAAGGGCAAGCAGACTTCTGTCAAGATCCAAGACCCAGTGGAGGGCTTTCCTGATGGCTCAGTGGCATAGATTCTGTGTGCCAATGCAGGAGACATGGGTTAGATCCCTGATCCAGGATGACCCCACTTGCCTTGGAGTAACTGACTGAGTCTGTTCTCTCAAGCCTGGAAGCCACAGCTGCTGAAGCCCACACAGCCCAGAGCCCATGCTCTGCAACAGGAGAAGACACTGTAGTGAGAAGCCCGACACCGCGGCTGGAGAGCGGCCCCCAATCACCAAAGCTAGAGCAACAATGAAGCCCCAGCGCAGACAAAAATAAATAAAGATGTTTAATTACTTTAAAAAAACCCAGTGGAGGTGGAGTCCCTACAGGACTGCTAGGCCCCCCAACCCCGCTTTAGTGTATGTCAACCTGACCTTGTATCAGTGGATTAAAAAATGGGCAGTTGGAGGAATTCCCTGATGGTCCAGTGATTGAGACTCCATGCCAAGGGCCCAGCTTCAGTCCCTGGTCAGGGAACTAAAACTCCTCAAGCTGCACAGTGCAGCCAAAAAAAATAAATAAATAAAACCAAAAAACCAGTCATTTCAGCCACTTTGGATGCATAATAGTTTATAAAATATATGTATTTATATATAATGCATGATGCATTATAATAGCTAGTATTTATTGAGCACCTACTATGTGCCAAACATTGTTTATATTGATGTATTACAGACCCTATCTTTTTAAAAATTTATTTTATTGAAGTATAGTTGATTTATACTGTTGTGTTAATTTCTGCTGTACATCACAATGATTCAGATATATATATATATTTATTTTTTCATATTGTTTTCCATTATGGTTTATCCCAAGATACTGAATACAGTTCCCTGTACTATACAGTAGGACCTTGTGGTTTATCCATCCTACATATAATAGTTTGCATTTGCTAATCCCAAACTCCCAGTCCATCAGTCCTCCTCCTCCCCTCCCCCATGGCAACTGTAAGTCTGTTCTCTAAGAACATTGTTAGTCGCTAAGTCGTGTCTGACTCTTTGCGACCCCATGAACTGTAGCCCACCAGGCTCCTCTGTCCAAGAGATTTTCCAGGCAAGAATACTGGAGTGGGTTGCCATTCCCTCCTCCAGGGGATCTTCCCTACCCAGGGAATGATCCTGCGTTTCCTCCATCTCCTGCACTGCTGGAGAATTCTTTACTGCTGAGCTATAAGACATCCTCTTATTTAATCACTCCGATGTCTCTAGGAGAGAGGTGGTTATGGTCTTCATTTTTCACATGAGGAACCTGGAATTCAGAGCATCAGCCACCTGCCTGAGGCCAAGTACCAGGTGCTGAATCAGATTCCACTCCACTGCGTGCATGTATATGAATGTCTTAGCAGATGCAAAAGCTCAGACCTCCCAGTCAGAGGCCCTGTAGAAACCCTATCACTGAGGAAAGCTCAAAATGTCTGCAACCAGAAGGCTGTACGTTCTCCTTGATGAGCAGGAAGTTCTGGAAGATGTTTGTAGGAAACGTCATCCTTGATAACCTGTCAACGTGATTCAGGGAACAGCCTGATACCTGCCCACCAAGAGCAACGTCCTCACCTGAGCCACATGGGGAAAGCTTTCACTGTCAGGGACCATCAGGCAGAGAATGAGGGAGAGAAAGCTGAGATTCTTGTTCAAAAAATATTTCAGTCCCAATGGGAACTGAGAGAGATCTTATCACCTGATGGACCAGCACATTTGGAGGTGGATTTTGCTTCTGCTCACCATCCTGTATTTTGTTTTTGAGTGCGTGCTTAGTCATGTCCGACTCTTTACGACCCCATGGACTGTAGCTTGCCAGCCTCCTCTATGGGATTCTCCAGGCCAGAACACTGGAGTGGGTTGCCATTTCCCCCTCAGGGGATCTTTCTGACCCATGGATTGAACCTGCGTATCCTGCAGTGACAGGCAGATCCTTTACTGCTGAGCCACCTGGAGATCTCTTGTGAATTTCAGAATTTTCTTGGGCTCAGAAATGTGCCTACAGCTTCTGTATCTCAAGTGGAGATGTCACCATAGTTACCCTGTCCAATAAACTTTTTTCATTTCTATGCCTCTCATTTCCATATATTATTTTATTCAGATTTCTCATCAAGAAAGTTCCAGCAGTATCTACCCTGGGAAAATCCTCTTCAGTTTAATCAAAAAGAACACTCTGTATTAGCTATTTTATTCTCTCATCATGTTTAGAAGAAGGAGGACAATTAGTTTCCATTCTTATCTGCCGGCTGTGTGCGTGCTCAGTTGTGTCCGACTTTTTGCAATCTCATGGACTGTAGCTCCCCAGGTTTCTCTGTCCATAGAATTTTCCAGGCAAGAATATTGGATTGGGTTGCCATTTCCTCCTCCAGGGGATCTTTCTGACCCAGGGATCAAATCTGCATCTCCTATGTCTCCTGCACTGGGAGGCGGATTCTTTCCCACTGCCCCACCTGGGAAGCCATTCTTAAAAACCATCTTAATTTCCTCTTGTGCATTACAGGCAGGAAGAAACGTTCCTTTACCTTTGGGTGAAGAAAAGGAGACAGGGCAGGAGGAAGTCAGTAATTAGGGCTGCTCTGCAAGCCTGTTTATGTCATCCTGTCTTGGAAGAAAAGCTGAGTGCGTATCGGTTGGTTAGAAGGGAAGTCTGGGTAAGCCGGTGGTCTGAAACGCTGTCTCTGGATTCTAGGTGGCAAGAAGGCACGGCCAGAAACTCAGTGGTCCCCAGCACGGCCAGGTCAGGGCAAAGGGAAAAACCCCGGGACCAGCGCGGGGTGTAGGAAAACAGGGATCAGACCCAGACACACACCACGTCCTCTTTTTATTCCCAGAGCAGCCTCTTCCTTCCTTCCTGTTTGAAGTCTCTCCCTCCCTTCACATCTGCCAGGCTCCTCTCTCCCAAGCGCAGCCCTGAGCCCATCCTTACCCTTCAAACGATTCAGCCTTCAAAGGGCTTCCCAATAGCATGTGCTGGATACCCATCCCCCATCCACCCCAGCCCTATTAGCCAGAGAGGTTAGAGGGGCTCAGAAGCAAAGTCTGACCCTTTTCTGTGACGTCGATGAATCTCCTTCCTGAAATGTGCTGAAGTTCTCCATGAGGCCCGTTCCACCAGGAGGCTCTGAAGACTTTATATACACTTCTGCTTTGCCCACTCCAGTGTTCTCGGGCTTCCTTTGTAGCTCAGCTGTTAAAGAATCTGCCTGCAGTGCAGGAGGCCTGGGTTTGATTCCTGGGTTGGGAAGATCCCCCTGGAGAAGGGAAAGTCTACCCACCCCCCACGCCAGTATTCTGGCCTAGAGAATTCTATGGACTGTATAGTCCATGGGGTCACAAAGAGTCGGACACGACTGAGTGACTTTCACTTCTGCTTTGGACGGTAGGTTTGTAGTCTTTGCCAAACGGGGGAGAGTTTCATGGCCGTTGCTGATGGCTAGTGATCAGCGTTTGAAGTAGATCATTTTTTAAACAGAATTGTTTTTTTGGCTGAGCTGAATCTTCACTGCTGCACAGACTGCTCCCTAGCTGTGGCCAGCGGGGTCTGCTCTTGAGTTGAGGGACGCTGGCTCCTTGTTGTGGTGACTTCTCTTGTTGCGACAGCGCAGGCTCCAGGGCACGCTGGCCTCAGTAGCTGTGGTTCTCGGGCCCTAAAGCCCAGGGTCAGTAGTCATGGTGCACAGTCTTAGCTTCCTGGCAGCACGTGGGGATCTTCCTGGATCAGGGATGGAACCCAGGACTCCTGCATTGGCGGGCGGATTCTTTACAGTGAGCCAACAAGGGAAGCCTGAAGTTAGTTCATTTTTGAGAAAAGGAAGCTGGTCCATCTCTTCCTAGAGTGTCTGGATGCTACTCTCTTCTATGGAAAAGCCAGTTTCCAAGCAGGCATAAACAGAAGATCTTTGCGATCTTTGTTGTGATGATGAGAAGAGAGTCAGTCCCAGGAAACCCGGGTTCCACTTGGGAAACCGGCAGCCCCCTCCTTGGCCATAAGTGTGCTGAATAAGTTGGTCCCTCAGGCCTTCCCAGTTTCCACTGTTTTGAGAGAACAGCATCTCCGTCAGAACAGACTGGAAAGTCCTTTCAGAAAGTCAGCCTGCATCAGAGTCCTGTGCACTCTGATGGCTCCCAGAAGAGCACCCAGCTGGGGAGCTGACAGGGAGCCCCTGAGCGGCCTTGTCTGTCCCAAACCATCTCCTTCAGAACCACTACTGCTCAGCCTGGGCACCTGTGAGAAGCTCAGACTTCTGGGCCCCACCCCAGATGTACTGAATTAGAGCATCTGCAGGAGGTAATCAGGAACCTGCTTTAAAAACTCTCTCCAAACAGACCCGTGGTTGCTAGCGGGGAGGGAAACAGGGGAGGGAAGGATTGGGAGTTTAGGATTAGCAGATGTAAACTATTATATATAGCATGGATAAATAGCAAGGTCCAACTGTATAGCACAGGGAACTATATTCAATATCCTGTAACAAACCTTAATGGAAATGAATATGAAAATGAATATATATACATGTGTGTGTGTGTGTATGTATAACTGAATCACTTTGCTGAACAGGAGAAATTAACACAAAATTGTAAATCAAGTATACTTCTCTCCGGGTTCTTGTTATAGTCTCTAAACCCTGATAATTACTGTTTCAGGGGTTCTGACTAAGCTTTTCCTCATACCAGAATGGCTCCATAGCTGAAATTCTGTCTTTGGAGGATTACCCTTGGGGATCTTGCATGTTGGTTTGAATTTGGATCTTCTGAGTCTTCAGGTTGAATCAGAAGTGCTACTAGAGGGGAAGCACTTTCAGACCAGGTCCTAATGACACATCAGCCTCCACAGTGCCTGTGATATCTCATGGTCTGGTACAGATTTTCTCTCTTGCAAGTCATGCTCTCACAACTACAGTGGTTCTAGTTATGTTTTCTCTTGCAGTTCTCACAGCTAACGCAGAAAATCAGTTCATGGCTAATTTATAGCCACACATCGTTCAAGGCACACTTTATTCATCAGACTTAACTCTTTCCAGAAACTAAATCCAGGCCCTGAGAATACTAAAATACCATTCTGGCAGCCTGTTTCAAAACAGGAATTCCAGCAGTGTTTGAGCAGTGATAACATTTTAGTAATAAGAGGACCATCCCCCAGTGTCTTACAGTCACCTGAAAGGCACTGGTCATTTGGATGAGCTTTTTCCAGTGTGTATAGTGACAGTCCACTGTGCACTTGGGATGCTTGTTACATGAAGCCTCCAGGTTCAGTGGGAAGAGGCAGTACCCAGCCCCCACCCCGGCACCCAAGCCCCCGCCCCTGACATCTGCAGTCAATTGACTGCGGGCGTCAGAATCAACTCTTACTAGAATTGCACTTGGAATCAAATCTTATGATTTTTTAATGATAACTGGCTGTCTTCAAGCAGCCTTCATATTGTTTCTATCATTGAACTTCACAGCAACCCTTTAAGATAGGAGAGTTGTCATTTTCTGTTTTTTAAATAGATTTTTATTTTAGAACAATCTTAAGCTCAGAGCAAAATTGAACAAAAAGCAGAGTTCCTATCTACTCCCTCCCCGACACATGTCGAACCTCCCCCATTATCAACATCCCCACCAGAGTGATACATTTGTGCCAGTCAGTGAGTCCATACTGGCACACCATAATCACCCAAAGTCCATCATTTATCTTGAGGTTCACTCTTGATGTTTGACATCCTGTTTAGACATTTGGACAAGTGTCCAATGACATGTGTCTGCCATGTTAACATGCTGGCGTGAAGGTGCCCTGTATTCCACCTGTTCATTCTTCTTTCCCACAAACCGGCGGCAACCACTGATCTTTTCACTGCTCCACAATTTTTGCATTTTTTGGAATGCCCTACAGCTGAACTTCCGTCTCCTTTTGATGGACCTGGAAACTGATGCCCAGAGATGTGTGTGACATGGTTAAGAACCTCAGTCTCAGGACTCCTAGACCCACGCTCCCTCCATGAACCGCTGCCTGTGCATTGCCTCAACTGTGATGACCTCAGACTCGAGTAGAATAGAACTAAGGCGATGGTTTCAGTGAGTAGAATTTTAGGGAATGTTCCAATTAGGCTGCAGGTCCGTATTTTTTATTCTTATCTTGATGAAGCTGACAGATGGGAGCTTGAAAGTATCTTAATGTGAAGAAAAATACAGACAATGTTTTAAAAATCAAACCTTAATTATTGGGACAGCAAGCTTAACTCAAATGCTCAGAAATGCTCAATTAATACCCACTTTCTTATCAGCACTGAGTTGGAACACATCCAAGGATGAATAAGTTTTTATGAGTCCAGGGACAAGGTATTAACACTTAAATTTTGACCAATTGTGTTAAAAATCACTTCACAATTCAAGTTCAATTAAAGAGACTAAGGGGAGGGATAGATAGCAGTGTGAAGCCTGCCAGCTGTCTGAGATAGACTGCAAAGCCTCTTTGACTTCAGCAGTGGAATTCAGAAATACTTAAAGGATGAATAGCTGGAAGAGGCATTGTGTGAGCATGCTCAGTCACTTCAGCTGTGTCTGGCTCTGTGCGATCCTACGAACCCACCAGGCTCCTCTGTCCATGGGATTCTCCAGGCAAGAATACTGGAGTGGGCTGCCATCTCTCCTTCAGGGGATCTTCCCAACCCAGGGATTGAACCCGTGTCTCTTAGGTCTCCTGCTTTGGCAGGCGGGTTCTTCACCACTAGCACCACCTGGGAAACCCAGAAGAGGCATTGTTGGAGCACAAAGTAAACACATGCATCATTTTACTGGATGACATGAAATTCCCCTCCATAGTAGTGAGGAGGTGAAGCAGATTCTGAAAACTTGGATAGGAGGAGCCTGGATCATCCGAGTGTAAGTGAGTCTTCACTTCAAAGAACAGAAAGAAGCAACCCTGAAGAAAAGTGAACATGTGGGGGGCCAGCCAATGTATTTCATAGTATAAATTTACTTTTTTCCTCTTTCTTCCTTATTTTTTAAATTATGAAAGTATGATACCACATTTACAGGAGACTTGGAAAATACAGAACAAAAGTTACATATAGTTACCTATAGTTCCACTATATATTACAATTGTTCTTAAGTAGATAAATTAAGATTTTTTATTTGGAGTTTCAATATCAAGCTCTCAAAAATTAATAGGTATACAGAAAAGTAGAAGGATATAGTGGTCCTGAAAAGCACCATTAACCAATTAAGATTTGTATAGTATTCACACAATAATAGTATAAGTTTGAGGCCATTCACAATACACTGCGGATGGTGACCGCAGCCATGAAATTCAAAGATGCTTGCTCCTTGGAAGAAAAGCTGTGACAAACCTAGACAGCATATGAAAAAGCAGAGACATCACCTTTCAGACAAAAGTCCATATAGTTAAAGCTCTGGTCTTTCCAGTAGTCATGTACAGATATGAGAATTGGACCATAAAGAAGACTGAGGGCCGAAGAATTGATGCTTTTGAGCTGTGGTGTTGGAGAAGACTCTTGGGGTTCCCTTGGACAGCAAGAAGATCAAACCAGTCAATCCTAAAGGAAATCAACCCTGAATATTCATTGGAAGGACTGATGCTGAAGCTGAAGCCCCAATACTTTCGCCACCTGATGCGAAGAGCCGACTCATTGGAAAAGACTCTGATGCTGGGGGAGATTGAGGGCAGAAGGAGAAGGGGGCAACAGAGGATGAGATGGCTGGATAGCATCATCAACTCAATGAACATGAGCTTGAGCAAACTCCAGCAGATAGTGAAGGACAGTGGAGCCTGGCATGCTGCAGTCCGTGGGGTCGCAAAGAGTCGGACATGTCTTAACACATAAGCAGCAGCAGATGTGCACCTCAGGTGTGTACTGAGTTGCATGGCACAGATGAACCTAACTGCAGGGCCAATGAGATGCTGACACAGAAAACAGATATATGGCTGGGGGTGTGGGGCTTGAGAAGAGGCGGGAAGGGGAGGGTGGGATGAACTGGAACTTAGGATTGACATACATGCACTACCATGTGTAAATAAATAGCTAGTGGGAAGCTGGACGGGGAGTTGAGCTCAGTGCTCTGCGATGACCTAGAGGGATGGGATGGAGGTGGGGTGGGAGGGAGGAACAGGAGAGAGGGGATATATGTATACATACAGCTGATTCACTTCATTGTACACTGGAAACTAACAACATTGTACATTGCTGTACGTTTATAGAACTTCCCTGGTGGCTCAGACGGTAAAGCGTCTGCCTACAATGCGGGAAACCTGGGTTCAATCCCTGGGTCGGGAAGATCTCCTGGAGAAGGAAATGGCAACCCAATCCAGTATTCTTGCCTGGAAAACCCCATGGATGGAGGAGCCTGGTGGGCTACAGTCCATGGGATTGCAAAGAGTCGGACACGACTGAGCAACTTCACTTTCACTTTGTACGTTTATAGCATTGTAAAGCAATTGAAATGCTAAGTCATTTCAGTTGTGTCCAACTCTTGGCGACCCCATGGACCACAGCCCACTAGGCTCCTCTGTCCGTGGGATTCTCCAAGCAAGAATACTGAAGTGAGTTGCCATGCCCTCTTCCAGGGGATCTTACCGACCCAGGGATGGAACCCTTATCTCTTATGTCTCCTGTATTGTCAGATGGATTCTTTACTGCTGGCACCACATGGAAAGTCCCAAAGCAACTATACTCCAATTAAAAAAAAAAAAAGATGGGATGATGGCTCCTTTCACTCTGCTACTGATGCTTTTATCCCTCTCTTGGCTTGAGCCACTCATGGAGTCCTGCTGGTTTTCATTTCCACTCTCTGGGAAACAAGACTTTCAACAAAGCCTCCTGTTTACATACTGTAGGCTTGGGGGCCATGTGACACTGTCTGAAGACAGCATTTGCCAAGAGGTCCCCATTAAGAGATGAACGGAGGCCCTGGGGTAGGGTCACACTGTCCACTCAGCTGCCCGCAAGGCTGCCCGTTCATACTCCTGGTTTGTTGTAAAGCATCCTTCAAGCAGGGGATGGTCTCGTCCTGCTGAAGTCACCCTCGTATGGTATTGACCAAGTCCTGGGTTTGGCTGCCATGGCTAAGTGACTTTGAATCGACCAACATTCCTTTATATGATGTGGTCAGCAAACAGAGAGTCAGTGTAGGGATGGGGCCAAGTCTCAGTGGAGTTGGTTGCACAGCAAGTTCCAAGCCATGGGCTGATTCAGCCCCCTACTCTGAGAAGTGGGAAAAGCAAGGCACCCTCTCCTAGTGCCACTTCCTCCTCCCAGTCTTTTCAGATTCTCTCTGTGGGCCAGCCTGACACCTGTTTGATGTGAGAGAGACCTGAACCCAGAGACTTGCGGTGTCCTGTGGCAGGTACAGAGGGTAGACATGCCGTCAGGATCACTGGTGACAATTATGATTCTTCCCCATCAGCCTGTTCACGTATATGCTGCTCTGTTGACATAACTTACATCTGGTGAGTCTGCCATTTCAGCCATTAGTTTCAGTAACTGCAGAAATAGTGACTCACTGTGTGCAAAGTGCTGGGCTAGGCGTTTGGTGAACATGCCTCACCTAATCCTCATGGCACCCTTTGCAAGGTCATAATCTCTGTTATTATCATGATAATAGGCACCGTGGCAGAGGGCCCAGGGGCAGTCCTGGCACTTGAGAAACAGAGGCTGTGCCTCTTCCCTTTCTCTCAGCTCCTGCTGTGCTCTCTGCTCTCTGGCCTGGCTCCTGTTCTTCCTTCTCTCTGGTTCCTCCTTCCTCCTCTTAGCTACTCCAGCTTTCCTACCCTTCCCCGTGTGGCCAGCTCTCCTGGCTCTGGACTCCAGGGAAATTGATCAGCAACTCCTCTATCAGAAGGGGAAAATCAACCTTGTGTCCCTAGTTTCTCGACTCTGGAGCTGTTGTCACTATCCAGAGGCACCTCTTTAGGGGCCCCAGTTATCACCTGCTGACCCCACCTGTGTGAAAGGTTTTTACATCAGATGCCGTACCTAAAGCTTCTGTAGGTAAACAGAGAACCAGCCAGGCTCGCCCATACAAGCACAGGGTTATCAGAAGGTGACTCAGGAGGGGAAGAGAGAGGATCCCAGACACAGAAAGTGAGGGTGAGCAGCTTCTGGATACACACAGGGTCAACGAGACCTGTTCAGGGCTTAGGAATAGATGTGAGCCCTTCCATAAGAAACACTGGGCATCTCCAGACTCTCTCTGTGATAGGGAGTGACTTTATTTCCCCAGGGCATCCCAATCCCAGAATGTTCCAATTCTGGTGACTTTCACCCCATTTCCCTGTTTCCTACCATGCCCAGCTCTGCAGAAGAGCAGTTAGAAAGACAGACAACAGGGAGTTCCCTAGCAGCCCAATGGTTAGAACTCTGTGCTTCCACTGCAAGGGGCATAGGTTCCATCCCTGATTGATCCCACATGCCTCACAGCACAGCCAAAAGAGAAAAAAAAAGACAACAGGTGTGTCTGCACATTTGAAAAGAGCATATTTGCCCGGAACCGCATAAGCAACCTTCCAGCCAGGTGCCTGATGAGCTGGAGACACTCCTTTCTGAGCAGGGGATAAAACAACAGCTCAGCATTCCTGCTTCTTAAAGCTGCACGAGGCTCTCAGCAGGGCAAGGAAGACCAACCACAAGGAAGTGGATCAGTGGGAAGGGAAGTAGCCAGAGATCGCACGTGGCCAGAACCCTTCCATTCTCTGCTGCTTCCTCCATCCTATGGCTGTCCTGGCCAGGCCTTCCCAGGAGCATTTGCCAAGATGGCCTTTGTTGAAGAACTCAGAAACCATCCCGGTCCCCCACTCCTTCCCTCCAGCCTCCCCCAGCCACAGAACGATTCTGACTATCGCACCACAAATTAACCTCTTGCCTCACTGCCATCCCATTCCCCCTGTACAATGTCTTGATTCAAATTCGGCTTTATTCTTCCCACTTTCCCCCACTTCTGGCTCCCAGCATGGCCCCAGCAAGGGGCAGCAGGAAATAAAGGAAAATTTTAATAATCCAGATTTATCGAGGCCTTGAAACCACGTGGGCTCGGTTCCTAGCCGAGAAACTTGCCAGTGTTATCTGAAACCCTGTCCCAGGCTTGAAGTCTTCAGAATGTCTGTCAAATAAGACGTAATGCTCAACTTTAGGTGGTGTATTTTTTTTTCAGTCAACAAGTAAATGCTCGGTAAACATTCATTGAATCAAGGAATAAATGAGAGAAGGAGGAACAGCCTGGTGTGGGTCACCAGGTGGTGCAGGGAGAATGGAAGGCATTTGCTCACCTATGGAGAATCCCAGGGTGGAGGGTGACAACTCAGTGGAGCCTGGGCTGTGCCTGCCCCAGAGAGCACTGACGTCCTCTAGAGCATGTGCAGAGATGCTTCAGAATCTTCACTGACCTGGACTTCATATCATTGATTCCAGGAGTGAGAAGAACCAGATCAGGTTGTAATATAAGTGTATTTGCAGTAAGCTGTTGTGATGAAAGACCAACAAGAAAAACACAGACAGCTGAACAACACCCACCTTTTTTTATTCTTAAAAGATTAAGTGTATTTACTCCTGTGATATCCCGTACACACCAAGGTCATCATTAACACTGAGCTGTTAGGAATGCCCTCCAGGTTTTCCCCTCACCTGTAACACACTGTAAATATAAACACAGAAGGATGCGTTGACACGTGAATACCAACTCACACCCGAGAGGCTCTGGAGAGACTTTTTGGTAGATTGTTAAACCTAGTGAGTATCAACTTTGGTAGCTCAGCGATCTCAGAGGAAAAGGAAAGGGAATATCTAGAACAGCCCTCAACCGATGTTTTCATGTCTTGATTAAGATCTTTTACTCAAGTAAGAAATGAATTCCTGTGAAGGTGTTTTGCTCATTTTCCTGTTGATTACCTGGATGAAGTGTTTCTTTTTAAAGATGAAACTGTTGCCAGGAAACTGATGGATGGGATTGCACTCCAGTCTCGTAGGTGCTTTGGAGCTGCTCTTAGCATCCCCCTTCTGAGCAAATGTATATTTTAACTTCATTTTTGGCTGGACTGGGTCTTCATTGCTATGTGAGGGCTTTCTCTAGTTGTGAGCGGGAGCTCCTCTCGAGTGCACGGGCTCCTTATTGCAATGGCTTGTCTTACCGTGGAGCATGGGCTCTGGCGTGGAGACTTCAGTAGCTGCAGCACACCGGCTCTGGAGTGGGCTCAGTACTTGTGGCACATAGCTTTAGTTGCCTCAAAGCATGTGGGATCTTACCAGACCAGGGATAGAACCCATATCCCCTGAATTGGCAGGAGGATTCTTAACCACACGGGACCAGCAGGGAGGCCCTGAGCAAATATTTTGAAAAAGCACATACCAGAAATCCTAATAGTTGAAGCTACACTAGAATGAGTTTCCATATAGATGTCAAAGTACTGGACTTCACTTGTCTGTACCACTGCAGTCAGCCAGCCCAGGGGGGTTAACAGCTGGTGGAAAACTGGGGCCATGTGGAGATCAGAGTCTGAGGATCACAGTGAGCAGTGTAGAGTCCGTGTTTTAGCTGACTCACCATCCCTTTACTGATATGTACTCAAACCGTTCTCTGATGGCTCAGATGGTAAAGAATCTGCCCACCATGCGGGAGACTGGAGTTCAACCCCTGGACTGGAAAGATCCCTTGGAGAAGGGAATGGCTACCTGCTCCAGTATTCTTGCTGGAGAATTCCGTGGACAGAAGAGCCTGATGAGGTTGCAAAGAGTTGGACAAGACTGAGCAAGGAATTGCATTGCACGTAGACAGTGGTACTGTAATCCTTGAACTGGATGGTCTAGAAATGTATGTCACTCATGTGCGCTTAAACACACCTAGCAGTATGCAGAAGCTGGCTCCTGCAAGCTCACTAGGGGCAATTGTACACATCTCCTTCCAATTTCATGTTCAGTGACTTCATATTGATAACCTGAAATGGACCATAGAGTTGGGATTTCTGGATAATAATATGAACAGTCTGTCAGTTACACAGAAGGTTCAACACAGAGTGATTATTCTGAATAAACACAGGATTATCACTCTGTGTTGAGCCTTCTGTGTAACTGACAGACTTTTCTAGTAGTGGCTGCACATTTTCCAGTGCTTCCAGCAGTGTAGGAGGTTTTCCTCTCAGTTTCTCCACATCCTCTCCAATCCTTGTTGTTGTCTGACATTTTGGTTCTAGCCATCCAAATGAGTGTGAAGTAGTACCTCGTTGGGGTTTTGATTTGCATTTCCGTGAGGTCTGTTGATGCTGTGATTACGTTGTGAAAGTGCTGCACTCAATATGTCAGCAAATTTGGAAAACTCAGCAGTGGCCACAGGACTGGAAAAGGTCACAGGATTGGATTTCATTCCAATCCCAAAGAAAAGCAATGCCAAAGAATCCTCAAACTACCACACAGTTGCACTCATCTCACATGCTAGCAAAGTAATGCTCAAAATTCTCCGAGCTAGGCTTCAACAGTACGTGAACCAAGAACTTCCAGATTTAGAAGTTCAAGCTGGATTTAGAAAAGGCAGAGGAATCAGAGATCAAATTGCCAACATGCTTTGGATCATAGGAAAAGCAGAAGAATTCCAGAAAAACATCTATTTCTGCTTTGTTAGCTATGTCAAAGCTTTTGACTGTGTGGATCATAACAAACTGGAAAATTCTGAAAGAGATGGGAATACCAGACCACTTTATGGGCCTCCTGAGAAATCTGTATGCAGGTCAAGAAGCAACAGTTAGAACTGGAAATGGAACAACAGACTGGTTCCAAATTGGGAAAGGAGTACGTCAAGGCTGTATATTGTCATCCTGCTTACTCAACTTATATGCAAAGTACATCTTGCAAAATGCCGGGCTGGATGAAGCACAAGCTGGAATCAAGATTGCCAGGAGAAATATCAACAAACTCAGATATGCAGATGACACCACCCTTATGGCAGAAAGCGAAGAGGATCTAAAGAACCTCTTGATGAAAGTGAAAGAGGAGCGTGAAAAAGCTGGCTTAAAACTCAACATTCAAAAAACTAAGATCATGGCTTCTGGTCCCATCACTTCATGGCAAATAGATGGGGAAACAATGGGAAGAGACACACTTTATTTTCTTGGGCTCCAAAATCACTGCAGATGGTGACTACAGCCATGAAATTAAGACATTTGCTCCTTGGAAGAAAAGCTATGACCAACCTAGACAGCATATTAAAAAGCAAAGACATTACTTTGCCACCAAAGTCCCATCTAGTCAAAACTATGGTTCTTCCAGTAGTCATGTATGGATGTGAGATTTGGACTATAAAGAAAGTTGAGCGCCAAAGAACTGATATTGGAGAAGACTCTTGAGGATCCCTTGGACAGCAAAGAGATCCGCCCAGTCCATCCTAAAGGAAATCAGTCCATTCATTGGAAGGACTGATGCTGAAGCTGAAGCCCCAGTACTTTGGCCACCTGATGCAAAGAACTGACTCCTTGGAAAAGACCCTGACTCTGGGAAAGATTGAAGACAAGAGGAGAAGGGGACAACAGAGGATGAGATGGGTGGATGGCATCACTGACTCAACGGACATGAGTTTGAGCATGCTCCGGGAGTTGGTGATGGACAGGGAAGCCTGGTGTGCTGCAGTCCATGTGGTCACAAAGGCAGACACGACTGAGCGACTGAACTGACCTGAGGTCTGTGGATGCTGTGCATCTTCTCATGTGCTTTCATTGGCCGTTTGTATATCTTTTTTGGAGAAATGGATATTCAGATCTTTTGCCCTTCTTTCTTTTCGTTTTTTAAAGATCTCATTGTTTTGAAGCAGTTTTAGGTTTATAACAGAACTGAGAGTGAGGTACACATATTTTTTACACACCCTCAACCCTGATACATAAATAGTCTCCACTATCAACATCACTTATCAAGGTGGTCCATGTTTTACCAAGAATGAACCTACATGGACACATCATAATCACTCAAAGTCCATAGTTTACTTTTAGACTCACTCTTGGTACCGTACGTTTGGACCAATGCATATACCTATGTCCATCATTATAGTATGATCGTATCTTTACTGCCTTAATATTCCTCTGTACTCTGTATATTTATTTATCCCTGCTTCTAACAAACCCTGTCTCTGGCAACCACTGATCTTTTTTACCATCTCCAAGTTTTGCCTTTTCCATAATATCATATAGTGGGAATACTACCATAGGCCTTGTCACATCAGATCTTTCACTTACTAAGGTGCATTTAAGGTGCATTTTATGTCTTTTCATGGCTTGACAACTCATTTCTTTTAGCACAGAATAATATTCCTTTGTCTGTGAAGTCAAAGTGAAAGTTGCTCAGTCATGTCCAACTCTTTGCGACCCCATGGACTATAGCCTGCCAGGCTCTTCTATCCATGGAATTCTCCAGGCCAGAATACTGGAGTGAATAGCCTATCCCTTCTCCAGCGGATCTTCCCGACCCAGGAATCAAACCGAGGTCTCCTGCACTGCAGGTGGATTCTTTACCAGCTGAGCTACCAGGTAGTCCATTGTCCGGATGGACCACAATTTATAGACCCATTCACCTATAGAAATACATGTTGGTTGGCAATTATGAATTGCTATCAGTTCAGTTCAGTTGCTCAGTCATGTCCAACACTTTGCAACCCCATGGACTGCAACATGCCAGGCCTCCCTGTCCATCACCAACTCCCAGAGTTCACTCAGACTCATGATCATTGAGTCAGTGATGCCATCCAACCTCCTGCTTTCAATCTTTCCTAGCATCAGGGTCTTTTCAAATGAGTCAGCTCTTCGCATGAGGTGGCCAAAGTACTGGAGTTTCAGCTTTAGCATCATTCCTTCCAAAGAACACCCAGGACCGATCTCCTTTAGGATGGACTGGTTGGATCTCCTTGCAGTCCAAGGGACTCTCAGGAGTCTTCTCCAACACCACAGTTCAAAAGCATCAATTCTTCGGCACTCACCTTTCTTTATAGTCCAACTCCCATATCCATACATGACCAATGGAAAAACCATAGCCTTGACCTGACGGACCTTTGTTGACAAAGGAATGTCTTTTTCTTTTTAATATTCTGTCTATGTTGGTCATAACTTTCCTTCCAAGGAGTAAATGCCTTTTAATTTCATGGCTGCAATCACCATCTGCAGTGATTTTGGAGCCCAAAAAAATAAAGTCAGCCACTGTTTCCACTGTTTCCCCATCTATTTGCCACAAAGTGATGGGACCAGATGCCATGGTCTTAGTTTTCTGAATGTTGAGCTTTAAGCCAACTTTTTCACTCTCCACTTTCACTTTCATCAAGAGGCTCTTTAGTTCTTCTTCACTTTCTGCCATAAGGGTGGTGTTATTTGCATATCTGAAGTTATTGATATTTCTCCTGGAAATTTGATTCCAGCTTGTGCTTCATCCAGCCCAGCGTTTCTCATGATGTACTCTGCATATAAGTTAAATAAGCAGGATAACAATATACAGCCTTGACGTACTCCTTTCCCTATTTGGAACCAGTCTGTTGTTCCATGTCCAGTTCTAACTGTTGCTTCCTGACCTGCATACAGGTTTCTCAAGAGGCAAGTCAGGTGGTCTGGTATTCCCATGTCTTTCAGAATTTTCCACAGTTTATTGTGATCCACACAGTCAAAGGCTTTGACATAGTCAATAAAGCAGAAATATATGTTTTTTCTGGAACTCTCTTGCTTTTTACATGATCCAGCGGATGTTGGCAATTTGATCTCTGGTTCTTCTGCCTTTTCTAAACCAGCTTGAACATCTGGAAGTTGATGGTTCACGTACTGCTGAAGCCTGGCTTGCAGAATTTTGAGCATTACTTTACTAGCGTGTGAGATGAATGCAATCGTATGGTAATTTGAGGATTCTTTGGCATTGCCTTTCTTTGGGATTGGAATGAAAACTGACTTTTTCCAGTCCTGTGGCCACTGCTGAGTTTTTCAAATTTGCTGACATATTGAGTGCAGCACTTTCACAGCATCATGTTTCAGGATTTGAAATAGCTCAACTAGAATTCCATCACCTCCACTAGCTTTGATCTAGGGATGCTTCCTAAGGCTCACTTGACTTCACATTCCAAAATGTCTGGCTCTAAATGAATGATCCCACCATTGTGATTATCTGGGTCGTGAAGATCTTTTTTGTACAATCCTTCTGTGTATTCTTGCCACCTCTTCTTAATATCTTCTGCTTCTGTTAGGTCCATACCATGGCTATTAACTGCTATAAACATCTACGTGCAGGTTTTAGTGTGGGCATAAGTTTTCAGCTTCTTTTGGTAAATACCAAGAAGCATAATAGTTGGATCATATGGTAAGAGTATGTTCAGTTTTGAATGAAACTGCCTCCCAAAGTGGTGTACCATTTTGCATTCCCCAAAACAATATGCGTTCCTGTTGTTCCACATCCTTGCCTGTATTTCGTGTTGTCAGTGTTCCAGATTTTGGCTGTCCTAATATGTGTGTATAGTGATATTTCATTGTCTTAATTTGCGTTTCCCTGATGACATACGATGTGGAGCATCTATTCATATGCTTATTTGCTGTCTGTGTATCTTCTTTGCTGAGGTATTTGGTTGGTGATGTATTCTTTGGCCCATTTTTAAATCACCATTGCCTATTTTTTAGTGGAGTTGTCTTTTATTACTGAGTCATCAGAGTTCTTTATGTATTTTGGATACTCATGCTCAGTTGCTTCGGTCGTGTCTGACTCTTCGTGATGCCATGGACTGGAGCCCGCCAGGTTCCTCTGACCATGGGATTCTCCAGGCAAGGATACTGGAATGGGTTGCCATGCCCTCCTCCAGCGGATCTTCGTGTCCCAGACATTGAACCCGTCTCTTACTTCCCCTGCATTGGCAGGTGGGTTTTTTACTACTAGCGCCACCTGGGAAGCCCCTATATTTTGGATACAAGTCCCTAGTCAGATATGTGGTCTGGGCATATTTTCTCCCCTTTCATTTGTTATCTTTTTGGTTTCGTAATGGTGAGAAGCATATGAGTTTGCTCTTTTTCCTTTGCCTATATTTCTGACGAAAAGCCTTAACAGATGCTCTAATTCAGAAGCCCCCTACTTTTCTGGCACCAGGGACCAGTTTCGTAGAAGACAGTTTTTCCACGGATGGAGGGTGGGTATGGTTTTCAGGATGACTCAAGCACATTACATTTATTGTGCTCTTTATGTCTATATTATTACATCGGCCCCACCTCAGACCATCAGGCATTAGATCCCTGAGGCTGAGGACTCTTGCAGTCTAATTCACCTGATTTCCCCTTGTGAAACCCCCTCTCCCAGAAAGCTTTCATGTGGAGCTAGGAAGCACTCACATTGTCTTTTTTCTTAAGACCGAATTTTTTTTTTGCTAGAGGCACAACTTCCTTTTCTAAAAACAAGTCACTTTAAAGATGTTCTAATTTACCTGAATCTTGTCCAAAGTTTAAAACTGAAGTCCAAAAAAGAGTAGCCTCTTTATTTTACCTCCAGAGGAGTCTCTGAAATGCAGGCGGGTCCCATCCATCTCAAATGCTCTCGGCTTCCTAGCAGCAGCTGCAAGACAGACCTCATCATTCTGGCCGTTTGCACTTCTACTGGTATATTTAGGTTGTTTCTATTGAGTGTTCCCAGAATAGCCATAGGCTTTGGTTTCTCTGCATCCCTTTGAGCTTTATTCCTTCCTGGCCCAAATTAAGAGTGATGTACTAGGTGATTTCCAAAGCCCTTTCCACCTCAGAGGGTCTGTGTTCTTAATCACTGTCCATGCTCTCCTTTGCCTGGGCACACAGTGTCATCTGTAAGCCATACTCAGTGTAAGCAGGACTGAACTGTTGCCAAAATGCAGAAGAGGTCCCAGCTGTGAATCGGATTAGGCTCAAGCCCTCTGAATCCCAATGCAATTATATCATGCTCAATAGCGAAGTCGTGTCTGACTCTTTGCGACCCTATGGACTGCAGCCCACCGGGCTTCTCAGTCTATGGGCTTCTCCAGGCAAGAATACTGGAGAGGGTCGCCATGCCCTCTTCCAGGGGATCTTCCCCACCCAGGGATCGAACCTGCGCCTCTTAGGTCTACCTGCATTGGCAGGTGGGTTCTCTACCACTAAGGCCACCTGGGACTGTTCAAATTCATAGAGAAGTTTCCTACAAATATTTTTTTGGGTGAAGACAAATTATGTTTACATATATCCTTTCTTGGCAGGGTTGTGGGCAAATATTTTGCAATGAAAGTGACTTTTTTATCACAGTTTATGCTAATGCCTTAAGTTACCTTTTTTGGTTTTTTTGGGGGGGTTTTTTGCTTGTTATTTCCAGTTAGCTTTGAGGATAGTTGAGTTGAACCCTCTGTGGTTTATTTTTCCCATCTTATGAATGATTCGAATAATGCTTCCAGGACCACAAATGAAGTGTACCTTAAATTCTGAGAATGCCACTACTGGGGACAGATTTTCAAGTTCCAGTCATCATGTCTGAGATGTTTTAGGCTGTTACTCATCCCAAATTAGAATTCTGCTATCAACAGAGTGTTTGATGCCAGCTCACTTTAAATAAGCAGTCAAGGTTAAAACAAAAATCAATGAGTGGCTCTTGTATTTCCCATAACCTGGACCCCAAACAGAACTGCACCAGGCTTGATTCTCACTGCCAAAAGTGGAGAATTCAATACTTGAATGCAAGTGTCTGTGATGGTTTCCTTTTTTATTATTTTTACTTTTTTTAATTAAAAAATTCTATTGAAGTATCACTGGTTTACAGTGTTGGGTTAGTTTCTGCTGGACAGCAGAGTGATTCATATAAATTTTTTTTTCATTCTTTTCCCTTATGGTTTATCCCAGGATACTGAATATATTAATAGTTCCCTGTGCTATACTGTAAGACCTTGCTGTGTATCCATCCTATATATAATAGTTTACATCTGCTAATCCCAAACTCCCACTGCTTTCCTCCTCCATCCGTCTCCTTCTTGGCAACCACAGTCTATTCTCTATGTCTGTGAGCCTGTTTCTGTTTTTTAGATAAGCTCATTTGTGTTTCATTTTAGGTTACAAATATAAGCGTTATCATATGGCGTCTTTCTCCTTCTGATTTATTCATTTAGTGTAATAATCTCTAAAGTCATCCATGTAGCTGCAGATGGCATTATTTCATCCTTTGGGGGGCTGAGTAGTATTCCACTGTATGTATGTGCCACACCTTCGTATCCATTGATCTGTCGCTGAACGTTTAGGTTGTTTCCATGTCTTGGCTGTTGTAAATAGTGCTTCTGTGAACACGGGGGTGTATGTATCTTTTCGAATTACGGTTTTGTGTAATGATCCCCTTTTGATACTGTTTTTTTGTTTCCATTTTTATAGTTTTACAAGAAGAGTGGGTTTAAAGGAGGGGTAGAGTGGAGATGGAAAGGGGCATGTTTTAGACAGCGTCAAAGAGAGAAAGAAAGCTTGAGAGAAAGGGGGATATTGAATCGTGTCACATTTTGTACATTTGAGCTTTTAGGAAGCAGAGAGAATGGATCAGGCCAAATAAATCCAAGCTGGGAAGTATTTTAACAAGCAATAGGTAATGGGTATGGTGATGGACAGGGAGGCCTGGCGTGCTGCGATTCATGGGGTCACAAAGAGTCAGACATGACTGAGCGACTGAACTGAACTGAACTGAATGGGTACTTTGGCCACCTCATGCGAAGAGTTGACTCATTGGAAAAGACTCTGATGCTGGGAGGGATTGGGGGCAGGAGGAAAAGGGGACAACAGAGGATGAGATGGCTGGATGGCATCACTGACTCGATGGACATGAGTTTGAGTGAACTCCAGGAGTTGGTGATGGACAGGGAGTCCTGGCGTGCTGCGATTCATGGGGTCACAAAGAGTCAGACACGACTGAGCGACTGAACTGAACTGAACTGAACTGAATGGGTATACACAAATCCATTAATAAAAACTGTGTCTAATAATAACTGTTGCCCCTCGCCCTGAGGCTGAGGTGATGGGGCAGCAGGGAACCCAGCCAGCTGCAAGGAGACAGCCATCTTCCTATCCAAGATGGAAAGATTAGCCTTTCCATTAGCCTTCCAGCCGGCCCATCAGCCTTTCCACTCTTGTATACTCAAGGGTGGGCTTGCCTGGTGGCTCAGACAGTAAAGAATCATCTGCAATACACGAGACCTGGATTTGATCCCTGGGTTGAGAAGATCCCCTGGAGAAGGAAATGGCAACCCACTCCAGTATTCTTACCTGGGAAATCCCATGGACAGAGGAGCCTGGCGGGCTACAGTCCTTGGGGTTGAAAAAGAGCCCAACACGACTTAGAGACTAAACGGCATCAGTACTCAAGGGCGAAATCTAAACCTACATGGAAGCAGGAATAAAAAGATGAGGCGGAGAGAGGATGAGGAAGGATTTCACTAACACTGGAGCAAAGGCAGAAGCAGTCAGTCTAGGCAACTGGTCGCTGCTGAGCCCAGGAATGTGTGTTTGTCGCTTAGTTGTGTCCAGCTCTTTGGGACCCCGTGGACTGTAGCCCTCCAGGCTCCTCTGCCTGTCAAATTTTCTAGGCAAGAATACTGGAGTGGGTACCATTCCCTTCTCCCGGGGGTCTTCTCTACCCAGTGACTGAGCCCATGCCCCCTGCATCTCCTGCGTTGGTTCTTTACCACTAGCGCCACCTGGCAAGTCCCCAGGAGAGTACCATTCAGGTAAGAGGGGTTCAGTGTCTCTCACCAGCTCAAGAGCTTCCAAGGTCTGCAGTCCTTCTCGCCTGCAGGAAGAAGTCAGTGCTGTTCTTAAAGCACCTTTTTCATCCTCCCTTCTCTTTGCTCATTACTAGTATTATCTGAAAATTTACACAGTAAGGATACAAAAAGGATGTGAGAAAGCAAAATATTTAGAATACAGAGAATGGAACTGTATATTTATTTTTGATGTTATAATAGACACTTCTACAAAGACAGAGGAACAATGGCTTTAAAAGCATGGACCTAAAAGTGTTTTCTATAAAAAGAATAGAAATTGTCTAAATATTTTGAAAGAAAAACCAGCCACACCATTATTTTATGCTCTCCTGCACATGAAGACTTTTCCTGTTTTTGTTAGCATTTTATCTGTTTACAAGAGACACATTTTTAGACCCTGAAGATTATTCTTAAGTATCAAAATTGGTTTCAACCCCACCCCATCCTCTACTGAACTGAACTTCTAAAAGCAGACAAAGTTCTCCTTTAGAGAAGTCTGGAGGAGAAAGGGAATGAATCACTATTTTTATTTTTGGTGGTGAGAGGAAGAAAGAGGGGGGGAAAATGGTAGCCTCTTTAGTTTTTTATCCAATGTGATAAACTGTGTGCATTGTTTTTTCTCTAGCACGTTCCCTATCTTATTGAATAACTTGTTTCATCAGGTGTGTTTTACACAGCTCTTTTGTGTAAATACACCATACTTTATTTCCTGTTTCGCTGTGGTTGAACACTTAGGTTGTTTCCAACTTTTTGCTGATTAAGAATAAAACTTGGATGGACATCCTTGTAATATATCTCTATTCACACCAGATGATTTCTTGGGAAGAATTCTTAAAAATGGAAATAGTGGGTAACAGACCAAAAAAATTTTTATTTTGTAGGAATTTTAATAGATACTGCTAGCTTTCAGAAAGGGTCTATTTTTGCTCCCACCAGCAGTATATTGATTCAAAGATAATCATCTTAAAAGCAAAATGGGGATTGACAAAAATCCAAGAAGAAATTTTGACTAGGTAATTTCAAAGGTTCCCATTAACTAGCAAATTATGATTGTGTTGACATGCTGTGGCCAACCTAAACCAAACCTGGTGGTCTCACGAAGGAGTGCCCTGGACTGGTCACTAACCCATTGCCTCAAGTGTGCCCTTAAAACACTGAGAAGCTCATCTTTGTCAAAATGACAAGGAGTTACTTGTTTGAATATAGTTTTGGAATCCGGAAGACAGAAATACTCTAATACCAAGGAGCTAATTTTAGGAACAACCATTTAGGGGCTTCCCTAGTGGCTCAGATGGTAAAGAATCTGCCTGCCGTGAGGGAGACCCAGGTTCTATCCCTGGGTCAGGAAGATCCTCTGGAGAAGGAAATGGCTACCCACTTGCAGTATTATTGCCTGAAGAATTCCATGGACAGAGGAGCCTGGCGGGCTACAGTCCAGGGGTCGCAAAGAGTCGGACACAACTGAGCGACTAACACTGATGTGAGCATTGAACTCTCCAAACCCCACTGGAGCTTTAGGGACACCTCGAGGCTTGTCGCCTTACTCTACATTCACCAGTCATTTGGGAGAGAAAGGCTAACTGACTGCCTCAATCAGGAGTAGCAGAATGTAACCTCGAGACCTCTGGCCTCTTCTCACTTTTATCCAAAATCAATGGTAACATCTCTTTCAGCCTCCAAGCAAACAAGAGACTTGGTCTTAAGCAGGATTTTGGTTTGATGCTTTAAAAAAATGAGGTGTGTTCCTCATGTCTGATTAAATTGGGGAACATCTTTGTACCTTTGCCCTGCACCAGCTCCTCTGGTGAGCCCTGCAACCAGATCCCCACATGCTCAGCACAAGCCAATAGATATCTCATGCAAAACAAGAAAGAAAAGGACAATTCTCACTGCTTTTTTGGGGGGAAGACACAGTTGTTTCTTTGGGGCACTTTAGACTTTTTGGCCAGTGGGTCCCTTGGTAGTGATCTCTGATGGGCAGAGTGGTCACGCTCCCTCGGGGAGTTGACAGAGCTCCAGAGGACTTGGTCAGCTGTGCTCTGAGATGTGGCCTCAGTGTGTCATCCCACGGAGTGTCGCTGGTCAGAACTCACTGTCACGGAGCAGGAAGCACATCCCCAGAAACAGAATGTGCTCTTCATGAAAGACTTCCAGCAAAGCGATTGGAAAGAGAGTTCCAGAAGCAGGAAGGGCAGAGCCACGCTCTGGTCCCTTCCCTGCCAGGACCCCATCAGGGCCCCGCTTTCTGTGAAACCGGAGACTGAGGTGGCAGAAACAGCCAGAAGCCAGGATGGGACATTAGGGCTTCTTTTTTATTTTTTCTATCGTATTTCATATTTAGTTTTCTGCCTGGGCTGAGGACATCCTTTATTTTTTATTTTTAGTATCTATTCATTTATTTATTTTATTTTTTTTGGCTGGCCAGGGGGCAAGGGGGTCTTTGTTGTGGCCCAAGGACTTTCTCTAGTTGCAGGGAGTGGAGCTGCTCTTTGTTGCAATGCGCAGGCTTCTCACTGCAACAGCTTCTCTGGGGCACAGGCTCTAAGGTGTGCAGGCTTCGGTAAGGGCAGCGTGGGGGCTCAGTAGTTTTGGCTGCCGGGCTCTAGAGTGCTGGCTCAGTAGATGTGCATGCAGGCTTAGTTGCTGCTGAGCATGTGGGATCTTCCTGGACAGGGATGGAACCCTTGTATCCTGCACGGATTCTTGAACTTTGGACTACCAAGGAAGCCCCTTGAGGGTTTCTAAAGAGAGAGAGCAACCTGGCCAAGAGTGAAGCCCTCTGCTGGGAGCAAAGTGGTCTGTTCTTTGGATGGAAGGAGAGGACCCCAATAGCCAGAGGAAAGTTCATCCTCGGTGGGAGGAAAGAGCCAGACCAAGACTTCAGAAAAGCCAGTCAGCGAGGAGGAGGATTTTAGGCACGGGAATTCCAGGGTCAGGTCAGCAGAGACACTTCCCAGGAGTTTTGCTTGGTGGGGTGGATGGTGGACCTGGAGCTGTGGGTTGAGGAAAGGGCAGGTAAAGGTGCTGTGTGGGTGAGGGGCGTGTAACAGCTGGGACTGGGAAAATGTGGCGGGGGGGGGGGGGGGGGGGAGGAGGCATGACCCCCCTGTGCCATCCCTACAGGGAAATGCAGACTCTGTGATTCTTGGGGGCCCCTGTTACTTTCATGATACATGGAGGGGCAGGACTCAGCCAGGCTTCAGGAGAGCTGAGCTGGTTCCTGGATCCCCCAGCCTACATGAGGGATCAAGAAGAGCCAGGTCCTCGGGAGAGGAAAGAAGTCACTGGGCATCAATGCTGCCCTGAAGAGCTCACAGGGCATTTGTGTTGCCTGAGATTCCTTGGACGAATGGGTGAGACTTCCCTGGTGGCTCAGACTGTAATGAATCTGCCTGCAATGCAGGAGACCCTGGGTTGATCCCTGGGACAGGAAGATTACCCAGAGAAGGGAATGGCAACCCACTCCAATATGCTTGCCTGGAGAATTCCATGGACAAAAGGAACCTGGTGGGATACAGTCCATGGGGTCCCAGAGTCAGGCATGACTAAGTGACTAACATGCACTTTTCCTGATTCCTGAAGAAACTGTTTCTGGGGCTGGTTCAGGACACCCATCCTGACAGAACTTGCCTCTTGCAGTCCTGCTGAATCTACTTCTCCACAGTGAGTCTCTAGTCCATCTCAAGCTGGCAAGTTCCAGCTCTTTCTGCTCTGGCGATTCTTCATTCCTTCCCTCCATGATGCCTACAGAGGCTCTGTCTGTGGGCAAGATCTCTCTGTCAGGGCCTTCACAGCCCAGCAGGGTAGGAGGAGAAGGCGGTGACAGAGGATGAGACGGTTGGATGGCATCATTGACTCAATGGGCATGAGTTTGAGCAAACTTCAGGAGATAGTGAAGGACAGTGAAGCCTGGTGTGCTACAGACCATGGGGTCGCAAAGAGGTGGACACAAATGAGCGACTGAACAACAACAAGGAAGCTGAAAAGAGTATAAAAATAGCTGCAAGATAGGGCAGAGAGGATCACAGCCTCCAACGATACAAAGGGTGTTAAGAGCAGCTCCTGATCAGTCTGAGACATCAGAACTTCAGAACTTCTATCAGCCTCTCTTGGAGCCTGGTCCTCCCTGAACAGGATCTTGCCTGTGGGTCCTGACTGACACTTAGTAACTCAAGAGTGGAGAAATTTGGAACTTCGTTAATGGCTCTGTGGTTAAGACTCTGAACTTCCGATGCAGGGGCCAAGGGTTCCATCCCTGGTTGGAGAACTAAGATCCCACAAAAATGGCAAAAAGAATGAATTCATTAATTGCTGCATACTTAAGGAAAAAAAGTGTGGGTGGCTCCTTCCCAAATCCACACATTTTTCCTCTTTTAAGCTGAGTCTTAAGGCCAGTCCCCTTGTTTCACCCTTGGAAACAAACACCACCAAGGGAGTCTGCCCGGGATACTGATGGGGATCTGATGTAGGTCAGTCTCCTGGTCCCCACCCTTCAGGGGAGGAAGATCAGAGGGATCAGGCAGGAGGCCAGCTGTGGTCGATGAATCATCCGGAAAACGGCAGGCGGCTATTTCTGAGCCAAACGCCACTGATCTGCCTCCTCACCTTGAGTCCAGTGTCCTGGTCTGCAGAGCGCTCCCTCTGAGCTGGAGCCAGTGAGGGGCAGAGAGCCCGGGCAAAAGCCAGCCAGCGCCTTAGTCACTCCTGTTACCTCGTGGGCGGAAGGCATGGTCTGGGAGGAGGGCAAAGCCGACAGTTCTATAAAAGCTCTAAACTCTGGGTCTGTGGATACCCGCTCCCTCCCTTCCTCCCTCTCTCCCTCCTGCCTTCCTCGTTCCTTTCTGCCTGCTTTGAGCACCTGCTTTGTAAACCATATACTGTATCCAGCCCTGGAGATACAACAAACCAGGGGTGGCCCTTCCCCATGAAAGAACCTAGAGGGAGAGACTGAAAATAGTGCCTGGCGTGTGCTGAGCGCCTGCCATTTGCCACACACTGTTACAGCCACTCACCGTGCATCAGTTCCTTTGTTCTTCACAACAGCACCATAAGGTATCTGCTCATTTGATCTCACTTCTAGGATGAAATGGCTGAGCATAGAGAGACTGAACAACTCACCCTAATGAAACCATATATAAGCAGGGCCCCCTTCCATACTGGCTCACAGTATTGGGAGGTCTTTGTGAAGCTGGTAGGTACATCCATTTCCCAAGGCAGAGGAGAACCATCATTTCTTTTTTTTTCTTATTGGGGTTCAGTTCCGTTCAGTTCAGTCACTCAGTTGTGTCCAACTCTTTGAGACACCATGAACCGCAGCATGCCAGGCCTCCCTGTCCACCACCAACTCCCAGAGTCTACCCAAACCCATGTCCATTGAGTTGGTCATGCCATCTAACCATCTCATCCTCTGTCGTCCTCTTCTCCTCCTACCCTCAATTTTTCCCAGCATCAGGGTCTTTTCCAGTGAGTCAGCTCTTTGCATCAGGTGGTCAGAGTACTGGAGTTTCATCTTCAACATCAGTCCTACCAAGAGCAGCCAAGACTGGTCTCCTTTAGGATGGACTGGTTGGATCTCCTTGCAGTCCAAGGGACTCTCAAGAGTCTTCTCCAACACCACAGCTCAAAAGCATCGATTCTTTGGCACTCAGCTTTCTTTATAGTCCAACTCCCACATCCATACATGACCACTGGAAAAACCATAGCCTTGACTAGACAGACCTTTCTTGGCAAAGCAATGTCTTTGCTTTTTAATATTCTGTCTAGGTTGGTCATAACTTTCCTTCCAAGGAGTAAACGCCTTTGAATTTCATGGCTGCAATCACCATCTGCAGTGATTTTGGAGCCCAGAAAAATAAAGTCTGATACTGTTTCCACTGTTTCCCCATCTATTTGCCATGAAGTGATGGGACCAGATGCCATGATCTTAGTTATCTGAATGTTGAGCTTTAAGCCAACTTTTTCACTCTCCTCTTTCACTTTCATCAAGAGGCTCTTTAGTTTCTCTTCACTTTCTGCCATAAGGGTGGTATCATCTGCATATCTGAGGTTATGGATATTTCTCCCGGCTATCTCAATTCCAGCTTGTGTTTCAGCCAGCCCAGCGTTTCTCATGATGTACTCTGCATATAAGTTAAATAAGCAGGATAACAATATACAGCCTTGACGTACTCCTTTTCCTATTTGGAACCAGTCTGTTGTTCCATGTCCAGTTCTAACTGTTGCTTCCTGACCTGCATACAGGTTTCTCAAGAGGCAAGTCAGGTGGTCTGGTATTCCCATGTCTTTCAGAATTTTCCACAGTTTATTGTGATCCACACAGTCAAAGGCTTTGGCATAGTCGATAAAGCAGAAATAGATGTTTTTCTGGAACTCTCTTGCTCTTTTGATGATCCAGCAGATGTTGGCAATTTGATCTCTTGTTCCTCTGCCTTTTCTAAAATATATACTTTATATATAAATATAGCTGATTAACCATTTTGTGATAGTTTTAGGTGAACGGCAAAGGGACTCAGCTATACATATACACTTACCCATTCTCACCTAAATTCTCCTCCTATCCAGGCTGGAGAACCATCATTTCTTGAATACCTGTTGGGGACTAGACATGGTGTGGTCCTTCTACACGCCTCATCTGTGCTGATACTCAGTTAGGACTCTGAAGTCCCAGGAGGGGGAACCCCAGGCTATTCCAGGTGTCCACCTAGGA
The DNA here is from genome assembly GCF_023091745.1 of Budorcas taxicolor. Taxonomy (NCBI): domain Eukaryota; kingdom Metazoa; phylum Chordata; class Mammalia; order Artiodactyla; family Bovidae; genus Budorcas; species Budorcas taxicolor. The sequence continues at coordinate 38,367,222 of NC_068914.1, read as the reverse complement.
GCCCCTACCCCCAGCCATGCTGCTTTTCGAGGACGTCTGCCCCCTGTTGTCTGCCACTGAGCAAGGACAAGCTCTTGACTGGGATCCATAGAGGAAGCTACCAGACATCCTGTTGCAGCCTCTGGGCACCCTCCATTGCTCGTCATGATCCCAGCTCGGGGCTCAGCATGACGACCGGGCCAGCTGGTGTCTAGTGGTCATGGAGCAGGCAAGGAGATGCCTGGACGAATGTGTCTGGAAACCCACTGGTGACATCCAGTGATCCTGCTTCTTGGTGTCCTGCCCGGAGTTATCCAACCTTGACATTCCTCCTTAGAGAAAGAGGAGAAATCCTAGCGGGACACCAGTGAGCCCAGGTTTGTTGGTAATATACCTCACCGAAGCAGAGAAGGGAGAAGTGAAGATAGAGAGGGCTGCCCTGCACCTGCACTTGAAGTTCCTGACAAAGGTTGTCAGTTATTCCTGCCAGATCAGGGCAATGAGCTGCCCAGTGCATGAGGGTTAATTTCTTTTAATCATTAGATTTTTTCTCCTTTGCAATGGTTGCTCCTCTCTGAAAGCTTCTGAATCCTGTAGACTGACTTATTTGGGTAAGAGTTCATTTCTGGTTCCTGGAGCTACTTTAAGTGATAATTTTGAAACTCGAGTAACCACAGGAATAATTTGTTACTCTTCCTCCTTAATACTGTAAAGGACACAGTGTTAAATATTTCAGAGTGAATTAATTGAAGTGGTCTGTTTTCTATCTGTTGAAAATCTTGACTGGATTTAAAATTTTTATTATTTATCTTGAACAGATTAAGTAAATGTTTTTGCATACAAAGAATGTTATTGTTAACAACATTTTTCAAATCACATGGATTATGACCCATGAGTGAAGTATAATCAAACCAACTTAGTTGATCACTATCAGTGGTTTTTTTTCCTTTTTTTTTGCAATGAAAGAACAGAATAGAACAAAATGAATAGGAAAAGAATAGCCAAAACATGATAAAAGGTATATTTTATTAAATATTAAAATCAGTTATATATATTTGTCTATGTAAAACATATGCCTAATTTTTAAAATGATATGTAATTTACAAATAGTTGATTCTTCTTTTGTATTATACAACTTTATGAATTTTGACAAATGTAAATGTACTTCTAGCTTTGTCCAAAAAGTGAGAAAACTACTTAAAGCAAAAATCTGCTTAACTAAGTGGAGATATTCACAAAGAATAAGATTCATTTAAGATCTTTGGAGGCACTGACATTGTTGTACCTAAAAAGATAATTTCACACACCACTGATTTTAAAGCCAAACAGCACCTTGGAGACTCTCCAGTCAATGGTTTTCAAAACTTTCTTTTTGCAGTGACAACGGTTTTTATAAGCCAGATCTACCATGGAACACCAACAAGTAAGGTAGAGTTGCTTTGCACAGAGACCAGGAAGCAGTCTGAAAACCCTCTTGTGCCCAGATTAGGAAACTGAGGACAACAGTGTCTGAGTGGCCACTCAAGGTTGGTCACTCCAGCTGGCAGGGCTGGAGTTCAGACTCAAGCTCTTGGCCGTTGTTCAAGGTCTTTTCCATGCTGTCTTGCATGGAAGCTCAAGAGAGTCATAAGTACAATTTAACCCCACCAAAGAGATTGGATGCCTCAGTTGAACTATCCTGTGAAAGTGTTTGTCACTTCAGTCATGTCTGACGCTTTGCGAGCCCATGGACTGCAGCACACTAGGCTCCTTTGTCCTTGGAATTCTTCAGGCAAGAATACTGGAGTGAGTTGCCATTCCCTTCCAGGAGATCTTTCCAGCCCAGGGATTGAATCCAGGTCTCCTGGATTGCAGGTGGATTCTTTACCATCGGAGCCACCAGGGAGGCCCTATATGTATCCACATACCAGCAGAGAGGAAGGAATAGGCCAGTGACCCCTGTGGATGGCAGAATCGTGAGTCTGCTCAGGAAGTCAGGTTAGGATATTTGGGCAGCATGAGTTATTTAGGGAAGCTGAAGCCTGAATGTAAGCCCAGAGCTGGACGCTCCATGCCAGGAGGAAGTGTGGTAGGCCTCCAGAATTTGAGGAATCGGCCGGGCCCTACATAGCACTTGCTTCGGGGTGATTCACCCCCAGTTTATCTGCCTCTTCCTTCCTAACAGGCCATGAGCAGGCCCCTACCTGTGGGCTGCAACTGAAATATAGCCACTTGGTGGTAGGAGAAACCAGCTGTTTCATCTGCTTCCTTTTCTGGGACCCCTCTTTCACTTTTTCCTCTTTGGTTTGCAAGTGGGAAGCGGGGCGATAGCAAGAAGGTTGTTAGGGGCAGGTCAGGGAGTATAAAAATCGGGTTTGTGGTGTGTAAATTCTGCATCAAAGGCTTGTTACCCTCGTGTCTATTCACTGAACTTACTTCGAACACACAGAGACCATCTACTTTCTTATTTACATTGCTTAAAGTATTCTATTACATAAACATGTGACAGTTTGCTTCTCTGTTGATAGACTTGGGTCATTTACAGTTTGTGGCTACACGGATCTCTAATACTATGGACACTTTTCTATGTGTCTCCTGATGTTGTTGCTGTTGTTGATGTTCAGTCCCTAAGTCATGCCTGACTGTTTGTGACCCCATGGACTGTAGCACACTAGGCTCCTCTGTCCTCCACTGTCTCCGGAGTGAATGAATTTGCTCAGATTCATGTCCGTTGAGTCAATGATGCTATCTAAACATCTCATTCTATGCCATCCCCTTATCCTTCTGCTCTAAATCTTCCCCAGCATCAGGGTCTTTTCCAGTGAGTCGGCTCTTCGCATCAGGTCGCCAAAGTATTGGAGCTTCAGCTTCAGCATCAGTCCTTCCAATGAATATTCAGGGTTGATTTCCTCTAGGATTGACTTGTTTGATCTCTTTGCATTCCAAGAGACTCTCAAGAATCTTCTCCAACACCACAGTTCAAAAGCACCTATATATTTCCCTAGGGGGAACCTGCTGTCCAACACAGGGAACTCAGCTTGGTGCTCCGTGATAACCTAGAGGGGTGGGATGGGAGGGGTTGGGAGGAGATTCAAGAGGGAGGAGATATATGTATACATATAACTGATTTACTTCATTGTACAGCAGTAATTCACACAGCAACACGGTAAAGCAATCATACTGCAATTAAAAAAATAAAAGGAGAAACACTGAAGAAAACAAAACCAAAATAGAGCAGAGAAGCTAGGCTATCTATTCTCTGTGAGCACACCATACCAGGCTGCCGCAAACTGCCATTAACTATCCCACGTCCTCAACTGCATTGAGGGAAACAGAAAAACAAACGAGAGTGGCGTCAGAGCCAAAGAACACGCTTCTGTCAGAACAGCGGCCATCGGATGTCGAGCTCACGAAACACTTGACTTTGATGAGTGAACCTTACATTTTTAGAAGATGGCAAGGAAGATCTGTTAATGAATATGACCTGGAAAATGTCATCCCAGATCTGCTTTCGGATTAATCCCTGTAATACTAAATCTAAGACAGGTGGATGCCCAATAATATCGTTGAGTTATTGGCTCCCACTCGTACTCTCCAAAGGGACTTCCCAGGTGGCTCAGTGGTAAGGAATTTGCAATGCAGGAGACCCAGGTTAAGACCCAAGGATTTTCCCTTGGGTGGGGAAGATCCCCTGGAGAAGGGAATGGCTACCCAGTCTGGTATTCTTGCCTGGAGAACCCCATGGATAGAGGAGCCTGCTGGGCTACAGTCCTTGGTGCTGCAAGAGTCAGACATGACTTAGTGACTAAACAACATACCCTCCAAAAAAGAGGAGAGGTCAAGTGACCCATCCTCTGTCCTGGATATTTTTTATACAGAGTTGTTTCCACTGATATTTCAAGGATCATGTCTCTTTTTTGTTGTTGTTGAAAGAATTATTAGCACTTTTTTTCTTTTGGTAATTTGAGGTTTGGGTGTTGAGTGGGAAACTTGGTGATTTTCTGGGTATCCCTGAATTAGATCATTATAGCCTAGCTCCAGCATAGTTTTAAATTGTTTGAATTTTTAAGATACTGGTTTATACTCATACACCAGTACACAGTTAACTTTCTAGAATACTTTTATGTATGTGAGTTTTTAAATATGCATCCCCATCACACCTTGGAGAAGGAAATGGCAACCCAGTCCAGTATTCTTGCCTGAAGAATCCCATGGACAAAGGAGGCTGGCAGGCTAAAGTTCTTGGGATTGAAAGGCTGTTGCTGAACGAAAAGAGGCCAGGATTCTTGGTCTCCAGAGGAGAAGAATTCAATCCGGAGCCAGAGACGAGGCTTGATTGCTCAGAGCTTTTGTGTAATAAAGTTTTATTAAAGTACAAAGGAGACAGAGAAAGCTTCTGACATAGGCATCAGAAGGGGGCAGAAAGAGTGCCCCCCTGCTAGTCTTCAGCTGGATGTTATATAGTCACCAGCAGTCTGTCAATGAAAGAAAGGAATGTCCCCTCACGCATAAGATGCATTTTGGGATAATCTTGGCACCAGATGATTCATCCCAGGCCATAAATTGATTAACTTGGATCTTGTAGAAGGGCAGATTACCATACAAATAGTTTCATTTACATAGATTAGGGGAACAATATCTGAGTATAACATACTGGTTTGTCAAGTAGGTTCTGAGCCATTAGGGGGAACCAACTTGAAGACAGAGTCTGGGGTAAATGCATAGTACATTAACATAGCTTAAGACAAATATTTCCGTACAAATATTTCCGTAAGCAAAATGTATTGGTGAACTCAAGGTTTGAGAATAGTTAACTCCAGGTGAAACCAGGTATCATTATGGCAACACAGTATTTTAAGAGAAACCTCCTTTTAAATTTGTATAGAGAAGGAAAAAATATTGCTAGTTTGTTTCCTCCTGCTGCTTAAGAGAGATAAAAATGTCTGACACTTGCAGGCTATTTCCTCCATTTGGAGACCCCTGGCCTTCCTGCCTGTTACCCTCAGGATCACAGAGTTTACATGACTGAAGCGACTTAGCCTGCATGCATCACACCTACTCCCAAAAAGATGTGCACTGAGGAGTATCAGTGTTCCTATGGAAAGTAGCAGGGCCTCCTGATTTAAAAAGAAGTGGAGGGGGCTTCACTGGTGTCTGGTGCTTAAGAATCGAAGCTTCCACTGCAAAGGGCATGGATTCCATCCCTGGCCAGGGAACTAAGATTCTGCAAGCTGGTGGTGTGGCAAAAAAATAAATAAACATAATATTTTTAAAAGGAGTGGAGGAAGCTTGTTTTTTATTTGAAACACAGGTGAGGGAGCACACAGGCTGATAGAGTTGAATAGAGAAAAGCACTCAATGTTAAAACTAAGGGGAAGAAGTCGAGCACTGGTACCATACCACCTCTTTGATAAGCAGAGCTCGAAAGCCGCAAGGAGCTGATGACCTCTTGGGTATCAAAGCGGCCTAGAGTGAAATTAATGGCAAGGGTATTCAGTAATGTTTAATTATCTATCATCAAAAAAGCAAGAGAGTTCCAGAAAAACATCCATTTCTGCTTTATCGACTATGCCAAAGCCTTTGACTGTGTGGATCACGATAAACTGTGGAAAATTCTGAAAGAGATGGGAATACCAGACCAACTGACCTGCGTCTTGAGAAACCTATATGCAGGACAGGAAGCAACAGTTAGAACTGGACATGGAACAACTCACTGGTTCCAAATAGGAAAAGGAGTACATCAAGGCTGTATATTGTCACCTTGCTTATATACAGAGTATATCATGAGAAACGGTGGGCTGGTTGAAACACAAGCTGGAATCAAGATTGCCAGGAGAAATATCAATAACCTCAGGTATGCAGATGACACCACCCTTATGGCAGAAAGTGAACTAAAGAGCTTCTTGATGAAAGTGAAAGAGGAGAGTGAAGAAGTTGGCTTAAAGCTCAACATTCAGAAAACTAAGATCATGGCATCCGGTCCCATCACTTCATGGCAAACAGATAGGGAAACAATGGAAACCATGAGAGACTTTGTTTTGGGGGGCTTCAAAATCACTGCAGGTGGTGATTGCAGCCATGAAATTAAAAGGCATTTACTCCTTGGAAGGAAAGTTATGACTAACCTAGACAGCATATTAAAAAACAGAGACATTACTTTGCCAACAAAGGTCCATCTAGTCAAGGCTATGGTTTTCCAGTAGTCATGTATGGATGTGAGAGTTGGACTATAAAGAAAGGTTAGTGCCAAAGAATTGATGCTTTTGAACTGTGGTGTTGGAGAAGATTCTTGAGAGTCCCTTGGACTGCAAGGAGATCCAACCAGTCCATCCTAAAGGAGATCAGTCCTGGGTGTTCATTGGAAGGTCTGATGCTAAAGCTGAAATTCCAATACTTTGGCCACCTGATGCGAAGAGCTGACTCATTTGTAAAGACCCTGATGCTGGGAAAGATTAAGGGCAGGAGGAGAAGGGGATGACAGAGGATGAGATGGTTGGATGGCATCACTGACTCAATGGACATGACTTTGGGTAGGCTCCAGGAGTTGGTGTTGGACAGGGAGGGCTAGTGTGCTGCAGTCCGTGGGGTCGCAAAGAGTTGGACACAACTGAGCAACTGAACTGAACTGAGTTATATATTTGAATTATACTTAAGATTGCAATAAATAGAAAGTAGTTACCTAAAAGGGCTTCCCAGGTGGCACTAGGGGTAAAGAACCTGCTTGCCAGTACAGAAGACATAACAGATGTAGGTTCGATCCCTGGGTCATGAAAGATCCCCTGGAGGAGGGCATGGCAACCCGCTCCAGTATTCTTACCTGGAGAATCCCATGGACAGAGGAGCCTGGTGGGCTACCGTCCATAGGATCACAAAGTGTTGGACACGACTGAAGCGACTTCGTGTGCACACAAGCACAGATAACTAAAGAATCAGCTAGGCAGACGCTTATTGGACATTTCGGTTGTGACCTGTGCAGCACAATGCGTTTGGCAGTCCAGACAAGCATGAGCATGACGACCTCTTCTAAAACCACAGTGAAATGAAAGGAAATGGATTACAGATTGCTGTGTCTCCCACCTCAGCTGGAATAGTTACATGGAATTTTTACATTTTATAACGTAAGAGAATAGCATAGCAGTTGTAGGTGTAGGCTTTTGATTTGTTCAGAGTTGCTCAAGGGAGAAGGCAATGGCACCCCACTCCAGTACTCTTGCCTGGAAAATCCCACGGACGGAAGAGCCTGGTGGGCTGCAGTTCATGAGGTCCCTAGGAGTTGGACACGACTAAGCGACTTCCCTTTCACTTTTCACTTTCATGCATTGGAGAAGGAAATGGCAACCCACTCCAGTGTTCTTGCCTGGAGAATCCCAGGGACGGGGGAGCCTGGTGGGCTGCCGTCTATGGGGTCGCACAGAGTCGGACACGACTGAAGTGACTTAGCAGCAGCAGCAGCTCAAGGGAAAAAATGGAGACACTGATGTAGAGAACGGATTTGTGGACACAGAGGGGAAAGTGTGGGACAAATGGAGAATGTATCGACATAGGTACAGTACCATGTGCAAAATAGATGGCTGGAGAGAATTTGCTGTCTAATACAGGGAGACAAGCCTGATGCTCTATGATGACCTGGGGGAGGGGGGTTGCAGGGAAGGGAGGGACTCTCAAGAGGGAGAGGATATGTATATAAAGGCTGATTCAAGTTGTTGTATGGCAGAAACCAACATAACATTGTAAAGCAATTTTCCTCCATTAAAAAATAAATAGAAAAATAAATAAATCCCTGCTCAGCTGGTTTGTATATTACCTGGGACATTTTAGTTCATTTCTCTTAGCCTCAGTTTCCCCATTTGTAAAACTAAGTAACAACAAATTTGCAGAGCTTTTGTGAGTAGAAAATGAAGTGATTTATGTAAAACACAGCACAGTACTTGATACATAGTGCTCATAAAGTGGGTAAGTTATGATGTGATGTTTATTTTATTTAGTTATTGTGTATATGGCAAATGTTGATTGATGAAACAACACATGGGAATATTATGTTGAAAGGTCTTCTTTAATAGATGAGATTTTCTGAGTTTTTGGTTTGCTTTTTGTTTGTTTGTGCTTAATTTTTAGAAAGAAGGGAATGGTTTATTGACTTACTGTGGTGTCATCTCTCGGAGAAGGCAATGGCACCCCACTCCAGTACTCCTGCCTGGAAAATCCCATGGACGGAGGAGCCTGGTGGGCTGCAGTCCATGGGGTCGCTGAGGGTCGGACACGACTGAGCGATTTCACTTTCACTTTTCACTTTCATGCATTGGAGAAGGAAATGGCAACCCACTCCAGTGTTCTTGCCTGGAGGGTCCCAGGGACGGGGGAGCCTGGTGGGCTGCCATCTACGGGGTCGCACAGAGTTGGACATGACTGAAGCGACTTAGCAGCAGCAGCATCTCTAGAGTCCTGGGGACAAGGTCCGAGTAAAAGGCTCATAGTGTGAAGGCCACCACTAGAGGGCCTTTCCTTTGCTAGAGCAATGAGGCAGCGACCCTGGGAAGCCCTGGCTTTTTGGAGACCCAGCAGTCATACTGTTCATTTCAGGAGTTCTAGAGAGCAAGCAAATAACAAGAACCTTTCAAAAGCAACTGGTAGGAACCACTTCCACGAGAGATCTGGGAGCATGCAGATGGATGTCACCAGAGACACCTGGTAGTTCCAGGCTAGGGAAACCGGATTGCTGTAAGACCCCTCTCCACCTCTGCCATGCCACTGAGTTACCCTTATGGGGGATAAAAATGACATCGTAGAGTGGAACACCCACTTTGTGACAGGAAACCAGGTAGAGTGGGAGGTATGGGCTTAACAATAACAACGAAACCCACCTGGAAGCAGCACGGAGTCTTCAGATTCCCAGCGGAGACTGAGAGCAAAACCGATGGCTGCGTGAATGAGATGCCCCTAAAGCCCTTGAGTTCCTGGACCCCACAAGTCCTGTGCGTCCTTTCCACAAGGATGATGGCTGGGCACCTGTGATGATGCACTATCATGAGATAAACGTCCTGGGGACTGGGTAGTCACTCAGGGATCGCCCAGCCAGTGATGCAAGGGGTATGTCATTACTTTTAATCAAGCATCACTGGCCAGTAGCTTACAGGTGGGTCATAATAGAAGCAGTGAGACCAGGGCTTGCAGAGGCAAAAGCTGCGGCAGAAACCTAGAATCTGGGCCGAAATGAAGCTTTCCCTGCTTCCCAAGCAGTCGAACCTCTCAGGACTGGGGCACCAGGACAGGCGCAGAAGTCCCACGCCTTTGTTTTCTTGTGGCAGCCTTGCTTCTCTGGACTTGGCACCGTCCTCAAGAGGAAAAAGAGCTGTCCAGGGGATCAGGCAGAATAACTTGCCCCCAGACTTCCAAAGAAGTTAATGCCAGCCTGGGAAAGCTTTGCCTTTTTCTGACTCCTCTCGTAAACCAATACTTAAGGATTTTGCGCAGGGAGGAGGCTGACTCCCCATCCGAAGTCAGTAGCTCCCTGTTTAAACTTGTGAACCTCTGAGGCTAAGTTCTCAGGGCCTCGCCTTCCGTGCGCTGGTTTCAGCAAAGGACAGGGGCCGCCGGGGAGCTGCGGGCAGGCCCCCGCCTGGACCGGAGGCAACCCTCGGGGCCGAGCTCCGAGGGAGGAAGCCGGGCTGCGGGGCTGGGCGGGCGGCCCGGGGCGGGGGCGGAGCAGGTGAGCCCGCGGGGTGGGAGCGGGGAGTGCACTTGTCCGTGACGTTGGAGTTTGCGGCAACCTCGGATCGGGAGGCTGTGCGCGCGGGTGCGGAGTGGGTGCGCTGCCGGCGACCATGCGCTCCGCGGGGCGGCCGCCGCAGTGAGCCCTGCGCGGCGACGGGAGCCCGGCCGGCGGCCCCGGGAGGCAGGGCCGGGGCGGCCAGCAGCTCGCGCTCCTCCCCGGAGGAGGCCAACGGGCCCGCGAGGCGCGCTCCAGCCGGCCCCAGGATGTAGGCGATCGGCGGCGGCGCTCCTGCAGGCTGACGGCTCATCATGAAGAAGCACTCGGCCCGGGTGGCCCCGCTCAGCGCCTGCAACAGTCCGGTCCTGACCCTCACCAAAGTGGAAGGTAACGGACCGGGGCGGCGGGGCCTGGAGCGGGGATCCTCGCACCCTGTTACCTGTGCCGCTGGGGCAGCGCCGCGCGCCTCCGGAGGTGGCGGCTCGGTTGCCCGGCTGCCCCGAGAGGCTGCGGGGAGCGGGCTGCGGGCTGCCCACCCGGCTGCCTCCTGTCCAGCACTTCAGCTCCTTCGAGGCCTGTCCGGAGTCCCCTGGGTTGGGAGCGTCACCCTCCCTCACCCCATCCCGCCCCCGGGCAGACCAGAGATATAGCTCAGAGAGGGCTGGCTGCCGCAGGCGGAGACCTCCCGCCCAGCGCTCTGAGCCTTCCCCAGCCCACAAGCCAAGCGATGCCCCGCTCCGTGGCAGGCCCAGCAGGTGAGCGAAAAGCCACCAGCAGTCTGGAAAACGTTTCTTTCCCCCTCCTCAGGGGATCTGAAGCAGAGACCATAGTGGCTCGGGAGAGCCACCTTACTCAGACCCAGCGGACACTCAGCTGGAGTAAAGAGGACCTTGCCTTTCTATGGGGGAAGGAGGAAAAACAGAGGGAGACAGCCTCAGCCCCCAGCTCCTCCTCCCAGGAGGCCACGGTGGACTGGCTGAGTCTCCTTAGCCAGGTGAGGGCTGCGGAGGGACCGTCAGTGGGTTGAGGAAAGCAGACCCCTCCTTCTAGACTGAGGATCCCAGTGCAAACCTGGCTTCCCCTGTGACTGGAGCTTGGAGCTGGGACCTCTATGTGATGGTTTCTGAGGACCCTGTATTCCCTCCTGAGCTCTTGTTTGTTACAAGGAGAGAGGGAATTTGAGAGGGAGAGGAGGCTGGCAGGGCACCTGCCAGTCGTCATCCTGGTACCGTTGCCCCCATACTAGAGAGGAGGCCTCTGAGGCCCAGAAGGGTGGATGGACTTGTCCAAGACCTACAACGGGAGGTGGAGAAGCAGGAATGGAATCTCAGCTGTTGGAACCAAAAGCCATGCTTTTCAGAACATCACTTTGCACTAACCTGCAACTCAGCAATTTCTTATATTCTATATATTTCTTAATACTTAACTATTTCTCCTTTCCTACCTTTAGAAGATTGTTGGGGTTTTTTGTTTGGTTGGTTGTTTTATTCCTGCATATGGCTGTCTCTCCCATCCCCCACCCCAATTTTAGGAAAGACTTGGTATGAGTGAGCCACACCTGAATTTAGTGCATCGCCTACCTCTGGGGTGGGGGTGAAAAAAAGTGAACGTGTTAGTCGCTCCATCTGTCCTACTCTTTGTGACCCAATGGCCTGTAGCCTGCCACACTCCTCTGTCCGTAGGATTCTCCAGGCAAGAATACTGGAGTGGGTAGCTATTCACCATTGCATATTCAAGCCTTCCTGAGGATCTTGCCCAAAGGTATAAGCAAGTTGGGGAGGGGAAGAGTTGGATAGTTGTGTCCCTTGGGGAAGCTCGTTCGTGGGGTCTTCATGGGAAGTGGCTCTGTCTTCACTGATTAAGTCAAATCGGTCAACCCTGCTCTCTAGTTGTGGGGTACCTCCCCCAGGCAGCCCCCAGCCCACCTTGGGCAGAACACCTCCCAGGGGGCACTCGGAACCAGGCTGGGCATGAATGGTGAGGCCTCCAGAGCTGGGCACTGTGACCTCAGAGGTACTACAGAGGGCAAGGGTGACTTGCCAGGCACAGGCCCCCCTCCAGCCAGGCCTAGGGTTGGCCTGCAAGGAGTGAAGATGGGGATTCCCTCCCCCAAGTCCCTTAGGGCTACGACCAGGTGAGCCTTGAGCCTACTCTTCACATGGATGACCTAGAAGAGCCCAGGTTTGGTTTCTTAATTAACATTTGCACATAAATGTCTGTGGATAATGGGAAGTGTATTAAACTAAGAATCGGACAGCTCAGGGGATTAGACTCCCCCCTTGCAGTGTATAAATCATAAACACTGAGCATCAGTTTCCTCAATTGTAGAACAGAACTAACAATCTACCTCAGGGGACTTTGGGAAATGAATGCAGTTAGGTCAGTAGGTAGGTAGGTGACAATACCTGGCACATGCCTGGCACACAGTAGGTGCTTAATAAATGTCTGGCAATCCTCCAGTCACAGACTGTCCCACACCTTTGGTGAACCTTCTTGCTGCTCTCAAAAAGAGTACCTGTGTGGGGTATCTAGTTGTTTTTGGAAGTATCTGGAAGCATCTGAAGAGTTCCAGTGATACCAGAAGACCTCCAGTTGCCTTTTTGTATAGGATACCTGTGTGAGTATCAGAAAAAGTCTGCAGGGCAGAGCTAATTAAATCTGCCCTGGGTATGCTAGACTTTCATGTAGCTCTTTCTGTCTGTCTGCTTTTCTTCCCTTGGTATTTGTGTTCAGTTTGGTTTGGGGTCTATTTTTTGAAACCATTTGCATCTGTGTGCTTGTTTTGGAAGTGTTGAATCATTTTGTTTTGCCTGGATGCACAGGATAAGGTGGTCCCCCTACTGTGGCTGTCTCTGTGTGGATGGCAGACAGGCTCCAGTGATGGAAGGCAGCTAGCAAAGAATATTTATTAGCTTGTGTGGTATGTCTTCTAAGGGGAGGCAAGAAAGCCCCAGCATGTGGTACATATAAAACCAAAATAGAAAATACAACTCTTGGTGGAACTCAAGCACAGGATGGTGGACAAGATGACTTCATTTACTCAACAAATACCTCCTCTGAGCCTGCTCTGTGTCCCTGGAAGTGCGAATAGGAGCAATGAGACTTCATTCTTAGAAGGAAGTTTCAGCTGAGTGGGAAAGAGACCCATAGAAATGAATAGGCAATCCAGTGCAAGGCAGTAAATTCTGGTTCAGAACTGAGGACAGAGAATTGCAGGGACACTGATAACTGGATAATCTGAGGAGGGGAAGGGGAAAGATTCCTGAGGAGGAGGAAGAGGCCTTCCTGAGGAGGAGGAGGAGATGGGGGAGGCCTTCCTGAGGAGGAAGAGGAGGACTTCCTGAAGAGGAGAAGGGGGAGGAGGAGGAGGAGGCTTTCCTGAGGAGGGGGAGGAGGAGGCCTTCCTGAGGAGGTAGAAGAGGCCTTCCTGAGGAGGAGAAGGGGGAGAAGGAGGGGGAGGAGGGGGAGGAGGCCTTCCTAAAGAGGAAGAAGAGGCCTTCCTGAGGAGGAGGAGGAGGCCTTCCTGAGGAGAAAGAAAAGAAGGAGAGGGAGGCCTTCCTGAGGAGGAAGAGGAGGCCTTCCTAAAGAGGAGGAGGGGGAGGAGGAAGCCTTCCCGGGAAAGAAGATGAGGAGGAGGAGCTCTCCCCGAGGAGGAGGAGGAGGCCTTCCTGAGGGGGAGATTTTTCTGTGGAGGAAGTCTTCTGAGGTAGAGTCCTTGCTATTGAAGTGAGAAACCTGTCAGGCAGGGAGGGAGGGGAGGCTGGTCCAGGCAGAGGGAAGGGTAAGTGCACAGGTCCTGCCAGAAAGCATGAGAAGGGGACTGCGCCTGGGCTCTGGGAGAGGCCTGGGCTCCAGGAGAGGTTGCGTCTTGAAAAGGGACTTCCAGCCCGGCTGATGGCATCTGTCCTGTCTGACAGCACACCTTGTTTTTTTTCATCTTCCTTTCCTGGCGTTCCCCCTGGACTCAGACACTGAATATTGATCAGTAACGCATCTTTACTTGGATTGTCTGTATTCACAACCAACTAATTCATGTTCAATAAAATTGCATTCAGTAGGAATTAATGGCTGAGAACAGGACAATAAATTCCCCCAGGAGGCCGCCATGGCCTGTGGACTGTACGTGGACTGGGTTTGGGGCCCACCTCTCCTGCTGAAGCAAGTGACTTTGGCTTGATGATTAAAGCTCTCTGAGAATCAGTTCTTTCAAATGGAAATGAGGGTGATGATCTGTCTCTAATAATAATGAGAGTAACAGTTTCCTGCTAATGAGTGTTATCAATAGGTTGCAGGCACTTTGCTGGGGGAGGTGGCTACATAATCTCTTTGCCTTCTAAAAGAAGCAAGCATTATTACTGCAGTTTACAGTTGAGGAAACTGAGGCATCTGGGATTCACTCATAGAAGCTATGCAATGAGAAATCAAGGGTACTGTCAATTCCCTGGTAGTCCAGTGCTTTAAGAATCTGTGAATCCGCAGAAGGCCTGGATTCAATCCCTGGTCAGGGAACTAAGATCCTGTAAACTGCAGCATGGCCAATAAAAAATTTTAGATAAAATTCTATTAGAAAAAAAAGGAAGAAGCAAGGGTGCCAGGCTACACAGGCATAGTTGCCTGGCACTTTGTACGTGCTCAGTACCTATCTGCTCCCGTCACAGTGTGACTTGGAGGTCTGGACCACTGCTATGGCTCACAGGGCCCACTACTGTTGCTGTCACTACTGCCTCTGCTTCAGGGTGGTCAGCCCATCTCAGCCTCCCCCAGCCTCGATCTGGCTCCTTTGTTTATTCATTTATGACTTTGTTAGGTGTTTGTTGCGGGCGGGGCTTCTTGCTGTGGTGTGTTGCCGCGAGGCATGTGGGATCCTAGTTCTCCAACCAGGGATGGAACCCATGTCTCCTGCCTTGGAAGGTTGATTCTTAACCTCTAGACCACGAGGGAAGTCCCTCTGTTTTTTGTTTTTTTGAAAGATGGTTTCATTTATTTTACTTTTTGGCTGTGCTGAGTCTTTGTTGATTCTAAGGGTTTTTCCTACTTGGGATACACGGGCTTCTCATTGCGGTGACTTCTCTGGTTGTGGAGCCCGGGCTTTAGGGCATGTGGCTTCAGTGGTTGTGTCTCCTGGGCTCTGGAGCCCAGGCTTAATAGTTGTGGTGCACAGGCCTTGTTACTCCGTGGCATGTCTGATCTTCCCAGATCAGGGATCGAACCCGTGTCTCCTGCATTGGCAAGCTGATTTTTTATCACTGAGCCACCAGGGAAGCCACCTGCTTTGCTTTTTTTAAAGGAATAAGACTGTTATTTGGGGACATGCAGCCCTGAGGGTCAACCTTAGAAACCTCTTGTCTTGAGAAGTATACTGCTGAAGGGTTCCCGTGCCCAAAATGTTTCCTAGGTTGCATCGCTCTAGGCCTAAAACCTCAAGGACAAAAATCACTCCTGAATTGATCCAGTGTGTTACCTAATATGTGCAAGAGAAGGAACCAGATATTACTGGAGGTGCTAAAAGGAGCCAGTTAAAATCCTTGACCCAAACAGGTGAGAAATGTCGCAAAGAAAGATTGCATGTTGGAAGGTAACTTTTCTCTTTGGTCGTGCCCCCTGCACGTGAGCTCTTAGTTCCTCCACTGGGGATGGAACCTGGGCCCTCTACATTGGAAGTACAGTCTTAACCACTGGACTGCCGGGGAAATCCCTGAAGCTCGCTTTTGGCGGGGACGCAGATGGCCGCTCTTGTCGCTCTTACCCTTGCTTTGTCAAAATGACGCAATCTAACAGGACACTGTTTCCTGCTGAGCCTGGATGTGGTCTCAGAACCTTTCTCATCACTGAACTCCAGGTGATGGTTATGTTTCCTTTCACACTGGTCTTCTGGGAGCATGATCGCAGCATCGTGGTAGAGGCCACGCCTCTGCCCTCTGCTGTCCTCGTGTGCTGTGCATAGTTGCTCAGTTATGTCCAGCTCTTTGCGGCCCCCATGGACTGTAGCCTGCCAGGCTCCTCTGTCCATGGGGATTCTCCAGGCAAGAATATTGGACTGGGTTGCCATGCCCTCCTCCAGGGAATCTTCCCAACCCAGGGATCAAACCCAGGTCTCCTGCATTGTAGGCGAATTGTTTACTATATGAGCCACTAGTGAAACCCTGGTGTCATAGGTGAAAGGTAAGAACATGGGGTTCCAGGCAGAGGCAGCCCTATGGACCAAGATGCAGAGTTAGAAGAGGGTAGCATTTGGCAGAGACCTGTGGGAGTCTGGTGGGGACAGAGCTTACGTAGAAGTCAGGGGAAGAAGGTCCAAGGTCAAGGCTGGCCCCAGGCAAACTTGGAGGGCCTCTCAAATTCTGGCCCTGGGAGAGTAGACGGAAACTAGTAGAAAGAGGGTGGTGTGGAAGAGAAGGGAGACTGAGTCTGGGATACATGGCTATGATGTTCAGAATGAACCATGAAGGGGATTTCACCAATCACAGTAAATCTTTATAAAGGAATTAGAGTAGAATCAAAAACAGTCAAGTATATCACAGGCTGAGTTGAAGTAGGAGGGCAGAGAGGGAGTCATCCAAGAGGACTCTAAAGATGAAGATGCTTTAAATTCCCTGGCAGTCCAGTGGTTAGGACTCTGCACTTCCACTTCAGAGGCACAGGTTCGATTCCTGGTCAGGGAACTACGATCCTGAAAGTTGAGTGACATGGGTCCCCCTGAAAAAATTAAATAAAAACAAATAAAGATTAAGATGTCATTGGCAGTCACAGCAGGGAGACAGGGGATGCGTCAAATTTAGACGAGACAAGAGTGAGGCCTTGGCAGCGCCTTTGAGTGCAGGTATTTGCGTGTAGGAGGCAAGGACCTGGGAGAAAGAGGTGGTGACGGCCCAGTGACAAATCAGGTGGGAGGTGGCATTGTGGGGACGAACGGGCTGGCCCAGAAGCCTGCTGGTCGCAGACGTTGGGGAGATGGAAGAGGCAAAGCCCAGATCAAAGGGCATCGTGGAAATCCCAGGAGGAAAACCAAGAATGAGAAATCGTGCTGCAATATCAAATAGGGCCAAAGGAAGCAGGTTTGGTTTTGTCTTTTGACCTCACTGTTCAGTTTGTGGAACTAGAACCCTTGTCCTTGACAGTGAGAACACAGAGTCCTAACCTCTGGACCCCAGGACACAGTTTTATAGAAACAATTTTGCTGGTCCACAAACCAGATTGCAAGGGGTGAGTGTTTGGCAAAGAAGAAAAGCAGAGGCCAGTAAAGGTGCTGGTCAGTAAGAGAGGTGAGGGGAGTTAGGTTCTCTTTAGGGGAAAGGGGAGAGATTTGGGGAGATCGGGTCAAAGTGTTAGTCATTCACTTGTGTCCAACTCTTTGCAATGCCATGGACTGATGATAGCCCACCAGGTTCTTTTGTCCATGAAATTCTTGAGGCAAGAATACTGGAGTGGGTAGCCATTCCCTTCTGCAGGGCATCTTCCCAGGCCAGGGATCGAACCTGCATCTCCTGGTTGGCAAGCAGATTTGTTATCACTGAGTCACCTGGGAAGCCCTAGGGAGAGCTGATGTTTCTGAAAATCGGAGGAAGGAGTTTAGTGCCGGGGCAGGTCTGGAGTTGCCCCAGGAGAGTGTGATTAAGGCAGCAAAGACTGGAGGCAGAGGGGCTTGGGAGGACAGACCAGGCCAGAGAAGGGATGGTTAGCCTGGCAAGAAGGGAAGAGATGAGATCAAAGACCTCAGAAATGTCGGCTGCTAGGGAGGGAAGCCGAGGATCTGAGCTGATGACTTGGATCTTCTCTGTAATGTACGAAGTGGCACCATCTGCCAGCAATGATGGATGGAGATGAAGGCTCACAGAGGTGAGAAAGGGTTCGGAGAAGCTGTGTGGGAGAGCCCAGGAGAGATATAACTCTTAAAAGCCTTTTTGGCCAGTGATCTATTCTCACTGGTTAAGACACCGTGTCACTGAAGGGGAGTGTGGAGGAAGAACGCCCTGTGGGCACAGGATGCTGGCATTTCATGTCCTGCTTCCCTACTAGCTAATTCTCACCTCCTGGAACCTGGGCTTCTCTTTTCTGAAAAGAAAGGGGATTAAAGTCGAGCTTCCTTGGCTGCTTCAGCAGAAAGAGTCTATGAGTCTAGTAAATAGCTTACTCATTAGCAGGGACTGGTTTATCTAATGAAATCTCTTTACTATCAGAGAGCAAGACTGAGGGAACAAGACCCAGAGCAAGTCAGAAATTTGATGTGTGTGTGTGTGCGCACATGTATATAAGTGTGGATGTGTGTGTGTGTGTGCATGTGTCTTCATGCATGCTCAGTCCTGTCTGACTGTTTTGTGACCCCATGGACTGTAGCCCGTCAAGCTCCTCTGTCATGGATTCTCCAGGCAAGAAGACTGGTGTGGGTTGTCATTTCCTCCTCCAGGGGATCTTCCTGACCCAGGGATCGCACCCGAGTCACTTGCGCCTCCTGAACTGGCATGTGGATTCTTTACAACTGCACCACCTGGGAAGCCCCACGTGTGTGTGCACGCATGTGTGTGTGTATGTGTGCTTGTATGTCTGTGTGTTCTTGTGTGTGTGTGCATGCTTGTATTTATGTATATGTGTGTACATGTGTGCATGTGCGTGTGTGTTTTTCAGGGGTGGGATTTGGCATCTGGGCAGGAAGAAGAAGAAAAGTTAAATGAGTACTTAGATTCTATGAATCTTCAGCAGCAGGAAAGCAATGGACTCCAGACAATAGCCCCCCATGATGGGGGTACAGAAAGACGTCTAGAAAGACCCCAAAGAGGAGTGTGCAAATGTCCAGCTTTGCCTGGAGCTGGCCTGGGTGTTTCCACAACAAAGCCTCTCTGCCTGGGATGTGCTCAGCCCATCACCCTCAGCCCAGGCAGAGGGGTGGAGCGAAGCCAAGGAGGACTTTTGATACCTTAAGCTGACCGCACTTGGGTCCTTGAGCAAGCACCCTCAGTCCTGCCTTAGAGATGGACGTTATATGACTCTGCTGAGAACCAGATGTTCTAGAAGACGATGCTCTTTGTGCATCAAGATGAGTTGTGTAACCGCCTAGGCCACCAGTTAAAATGTCGCCCTGTCTCCCTGCTCCCCGTTGGAGGGGGAGACTCCATGTGCCCCTTCTTTCCTGGGGGGCTGTGCTGCACACAGTCTGCCTTCCTGTAACCCCCATCTCCCTGTGAGGCACGACAGCCTGACTCCCACCACACAGACTTGAGAGAAGTACATAAGTTGGTATTTGTGTGCGGGTCCCAGCAGCTCAGGAGTATCCCCTGATCTTTCTGGGGTGAGTGCCTGCTGTGAACAGAAGCATGATGTGCCTGGGCAGGCAGTGGAACTCTGGAGGCTAACAGGCCACGACTGGCAGGTGCTGGGATTAAAACTGATCCCTTCCAGCCCAGGTGTCTTCAGACCACGGATCCAAACAGGCCCTTGCTCCCCTCCCAAGGTGGCCTCTTCCCTCCCCCAAGGCGCTAGGGCATTATCTCAAGCTTACCCGTATCCACTCACCTTCTCAGAAGTCATGTTTGCTTTGAGCTGTGAACATTCCAGAATTATTTTAAATCCACTGCAAGAGGCAGTGTGGTTTGGGTATTGGGAGTTATTTGGGGACCTCTAAGGATGTGAGGAGTGGGGCGGAAAAGCCAGTCTGTTCTCAGAGGTGGTGATGATGGCCGGGGAGCAGGCCAGATTTGGGGCTGATTCAGACGAGCACTGCGGCCAGGTGGAACTTCCAGTGAAGTTCCTTCTGCCAACTGGCTCCACCTCCTTTTAAAAAGCAGCCTTCCTTCACCTCCCAATTCTGTATCCACACTAGGGAAATAATTTTGTTTTTTAAAAACAACTTTGCAGCTGCCATGTTGTCATCCATCTCTGCATGTTAATCTCCAGGAATTACAGTAAGTTCAGTTCAGTCGCTCAGTCGTGTCCAACTCTTTGTGACCCCATGAATCGCAGCACACCAGGCCTCCCTGTCTATCACCAACTCCCGGAGTTCACTCAGACTCACATCCATCGAGTCCGTGATGCCATCCAGCCATCTCATCCTCTGTCATCCCCTTTACCTCCTGCCCCCAATCCCTCCCAGCATCAGAGTCTTTTCCAATGAGTCAACTCTTCGCATGAGGTGGCCAAAGTACTAGAGTTTCAGCTTTAGCATCATTCCTTCCAAAGAACACCCAGGGCTGATCTCCTTTAGGATGGACTGGTTGGATCTCCTTGCAGCCCAAGGGACTGTCAAGAGTCTTCTCCAACACCACAGTTCAAAAGCATCAATTCTTCGGCACTTAGCTTTCTTCACAGTCCAACTCTCGCATCCATACATGACCACTGGAAAAACCATAGCCTTGACCTGATGGACCTATGTTGGCAAAATAATGTCTCTGCTTTTGAATATGCTATCTAGGTTGGTCATAACTTTTCTTCCAAGGAGTAAGCGTCTTTTAATTTCATGGCTGCAGTCACCATCTGCAGTGATTTTGGAGCCCCCCAAAATAAAGTCTGACACTGTTTCCACGGTTTCCCCATTTATTTGCCATGAAGTGATGGGACCAGATGCCATGATCTTAGTTTTCTGAATGTTGAGCTTTAAGCCAACTTTTTCACTCTCTCACTTTCATCAAGAGGCTTTTTAGCTCCTCTTCACTTTCT
Source organism: Budorcas taxicolor (assembly GCF_023091745.1). Classification (NCBI taxonomy): domain Eukaryota; kingdom Metazoa; phylum Chordata; class Mammalia; order Artiodactyla; family Bovidae; genus Budorcas; species Budorcas taxicolor. The sequence continues at coordinate 38,346,908 of NC_068914.1, read as the reverse complement.
GCCATAAGGGTGGTGTCATCTGCATATCTGAGGTGATTGATATTTCTCCTGGCAATTTTGATTCCAGCTTGTGCTTCTTCCAGCCCAGCATTTCTCATGATGTACTGTGCATATAAGTTAAATAAGCAGGGTGACAATATACAGCCTTGACGTACTCCTTTTCCTGTTTGGAACCAGTCTGTTGTTCCATGTCCAGTTCTAACTGTTGCTTCCTGACCTGCATACAGATTTCTCAAGGGCAGGTCAGGTGGTCTGGTATTCCCATCTCTTTCAGAATTTTCCACAGTTTCTTGTGATCCACGCAGTCAAAGGCTTTGGCATAGTCAATAAAGCAGAAATGGATGTTTTTCTGGAACTCTCTTGCTTTTTCCATGATCCAGCGGATGTTGGCAATTTGATCTCTGGTTCCTCTGCCTTTTCTAAACCAGCTTGAACATCTGGAAGTTCACGGTTCATGTATTGCTGAAGCCTGGCTTGGAGAATTTTGAGCATTCCTTTACTAGCATGTGAGATGAGTGCAATTGTGTGGTAGTTTGAGCATTCTTTGGCATTGCCTTTCTTTGGGATTGGAATGAAAACTGCCGTTTTCCAGTCCTGTGGCCACTGATGAGTTTTCCAAATTTGCTGGCATATTGAGTGCAGCACTTTCACAGCATCATCTTTCAGGATTTTAAATAGCTCAACTGGAATTCCATCACCTCCACTAGTTTTGTTCATAGTGATGCTTTCTAAGGCCCACTAGACATTGAATTACAGCAAAGGCTTAAGCAATTCAGAGAAGTACCTGGTATTTCTAATGTAGTCATCCATGACAGTTCTTTCTTTCTTTTTTTTTTTAAAATATATCTTGTATTTTAGAATTGTTGTTGTTTAGTCGCTAAGTCATGTCTGACTCTTTTGCGACCCCATGGACTATAGCCTGCCAGGCTCCTCTCTCCAGGGATTTTTCAGGCAAGAACACTGGAGTGGGTTTCCATTTCCTTCTCCAGGAGACCTTCCCAACCCAGGGATCAAACACATGTCTCCTGCATTGCAGGTGGATTTTTTACCACTGAGCCACCAGGGATGCCCTCTTTTAGAATAGTTTAGATTTACAGAAAAGTTGCAGAGATAGTACAGAGAGTTCTTAAATACTTCACATCCAATTTCTTCTATTATTAACATCTTCTATTGGTATGGTACATTTATCACAATTAATGAGCTAACATTGGTGTGTTATTATTAACTAAAATTCTTATTTATTCAGATTTCTTTGGTTCTTACCTCCCATCTTTTTCTGTTCTAGGATGCTGTCTAGCATGCCATATCACATGCCTCCTCAGTCTTCTCTTGGTTACGATGTGGCGACATTTCTTCTAAGAGGTTATCACAATAAATACTCATCCACAGCTTGTCACCACTTCCTGCACAGTGACAGCTCTCGGTCTATGCCTCACACCTTCACAAACACAGTGCACTCCCTGCTTAAACATGCTCAGGTCAGTCTGCTCAGGCTGCCATGACAAAGTACCACCGCCTGGATGACTTAATAGACTACTTTCTCACTGTTCTGCAGGCTGGAAGTCCAAGACCAGTTTCAGTTTTAGTTCAGTCGCTCAGTCGTGTCCGACTCTTTGCAACCCCATGGACCACAGCACACCAGGCCTCCCTGTCCATCACCAACTCCCAGAGTCTACCCAAACCCATGTCCATTGAGTTGGTGATGCCATCCAACCATCTCATCCTCTGTCGTCCCCTTCTCCTCCCACCTTCAATCTTTCCCAGCATCAGGGTCTTTTCTAATGAGTCGATTTTTGCATCAGCTGGCCAAAGTATTGGAGTTTCAGCTTCAACATCAGTCCTTCCAATGAACACCCAGGACTGATCTCCTTTAGGATGGACTGGTTAGATCTCCTTGCAGTCCATGGGACTCTCAAGAGTCTTCTCCAACACCACAGTTCAAAAGCATCGATTCTTTGGTGCTCAGCTTTCTTCACAGTCCAACTCTCACATCCATACATGACCACTGGAAAAACCGTAGCCTTGACTAGACAGAACTTTGTTGGCAAAGTAATGTCTCTGCTTTTTAATATGCTGTCTAGGTTGGAGAAGGAAATGGCAACCCACTCCAGTGTTCTTGCCTGGAGAATCCCAGAGACGGGGGAGCCTGGTGGGCTGTCATCTCTGGGGTTGCACAGAGTCGGACATGACTGAAGTGACTTAGCAGGTTGGTCATAAGTTTCCTTCCAAGGAGTAAGCGTCTTTTAATTTCATGGCTGCAATCACCAAGATCAAGTTGTAGGCAAAGTTGGCTTCTGGTGGAGGTGCTCTTCCTGCCTTATAGACAGCCACTTCTTTGCTGTGTCCTCATGCAGCTCCTCTCTATATCCACAGGAAGAGCTCCCTGCTGTCTCTCTTCCCATAATGCCACCAACCCTATCAGATCAGGGCCCCACCCTTATGACCTTAGAGGCTTCAACTGCAAATGCAGCCGTTGGAGGTTACAGTCTTAATGTATAAATTGAAGGAGGACATAGACATTCAGCTCACAAAAGTCTTCATTTCATATTGGTGAACCCCAACCCAGAGTTCCATACACACTCAGGATGCTCCAAATTTAAAAATAGAGTCTGTCCTTTTGAAAACTTAAAGCCCCTCTTTAGTGATCAGCAGATGTGACCAGGGTGGTCAGCACCAATCAGTTCCAAAGGGAAGAATAAGGATGCTGTCCATTCCTCTGGATGCTTTGGGGCCAGATGGATGCTTGGAACTGCATTCAGCCCCTCACTACTCTGTGACCTTGGGAGACTAACTGTGAGACCCTCAGCTGTCCCACAAAGGAAAAAAAGTCATATTTTGCCAACATTAAGGCAAGTTTTGGAAACAGCTGTGTAATCTCCTGGCAGAGAGCATATACACTTATGTTTAACTGTCACTTGGGGAATTCCCTGGGGGTCCAGTGGTTAGGACTTCATGTTTTCACTGCCAAGGACCTGGGTTCAATTCCCTGGTTGGGGAACTAGGATCCTGCAAGCAGTGCAATTGCATGACCACACAGTCTGAAATAAATTTAAAAAAAAAAAACAAAAACCTCATCACCTGCCCTTTGCTTCCCCGTGCCCTCTTCTTCTCCCTTACTCAGGGTCAGCTTTAATTATCTGTGGAGTCCATCTTTCCTGGGGCCCTTTGCCAGACAGGAGTGTGACTGATCCTTCATCATGCATGAATAATGGGAATATTTTCTGACCCAAAGGCCAGGAATACAAACAGAAGTTTGACAAGTGCAGCTGAGCATCATCTGTCAGGATATGTGACATCAGGATTGCTTTGGGGACACCCAGGGCTGGGGTGGCTTTACACATGTGGCAGCCTTTTCTTCCTTTCCCGCGAAACCATGTCTTAAAAGAAACAGTCACACGTAAATTCACTGAGCAAGTATTTAATGAGCAGATGAAGTAAACAAAACCTGAACTGCATTTTTGGGAGATGAATTACACTTGCAAATGGCCATAAACAAAAGCTTTCTTCCAAGCTCCTGATTTTATAAAAGCGGTTTTGTTGGGTGACCAGGCCCTGAAAGGATATATGCGTCAGTGATCAGCAAATGGGGAAATCGCTCATCAAGCCCTATTCCCAGGGCAATCCAGAAAAAGAAAAGGGTGGGGGCTCTGTTCCCAGAGCAGCCATCAATTGTGTCTTGTGTGGGTCAATTGGAGACATTGACCCATCTACAACGTGGATACTGTGAACCCCAACACTTGGACAGACAAGCTCCCCTAGGAAAGGGTGTGTGTCTACCTTTTGCCTCACAGCTAGCTAGCAGCAGCTAAGTCGCTTCAGTCGTGTCTGACTCTGTGCGACCCCATAGATGGCAGCCCACCAGGCTCCCCTGTCCCTGGGATTCTCCAGGCAAGATCACTGGAGTGTGTTGCCATTTCCTTCTCCAATGCATGAAAGTGAAAAGTGAAAGTGAAGTCGCTCAGTCTCATCCAACCCTTAGCGACCCCATGGACTGCAGCCTACCAGGCTCCTCCATCCATGGGAGTTTCCAGGCAAGAGTACTGGAATGGGTTGCCATTGCCTTCTTATGCCTTACAGTACATGTCAATAAATTGGCTAAAACTTTAGTCCATCTAAGAGAAACAAAAACATATCTGTACAAAGACTTAAAGTAAGTCCCCAACATACAAACAAGTTCTGTTCTGAGAGCGTGTTTTTAAGTCTGATTTTTTCCTAAGTTCAACAAAGTAAGCCCAGGTACCCAACTAACACAATCTGCTATATTATACTGTACTGTAATAGGCTTATAATACTTTTCACACAAACAATACATAAAAACAAATGAAAAAACATTTTAACTTTACAGTACAGTACCCTGAAGAGCACAGTAGTACAGTATAACTGCTGGCATACAGGGTCTGGCGTCAAGTGAACAGGCAAGAGTTACTGCCTGGAGGAGGGGGTGGAGATGGGAGATGGTGGAGCTGAAAGATCATCAGCAATAGGAGACGAGGGGCAAGCTGCAGTGTTCTCACTCCTGACATTGATGGGACACACGTTCACATCTTTGAAAGTTTACAACTTGCAGGTTCATCGTAGGGGACTTACTGTATATATGAGTGTTCATAGCAGCGTAATTCACAGTAGCCAAAGAACTGGAAACTGTACCCTTGTCCATCAACTGATAACTGGATAAGCAAAATTTAGACTAGCCATATGCCCAACTATCCAGTTGTAAAAAGAATGAGCTCCTGCCGCATGCCAGGAGTGCCATGGAGGAACCTCAAATACATTATGCTGAGTGAAAAGATGCAAAAGTCAACAAATTTATATGAAAAAACCAGAGTAGGCAAATCTGTAGTGATAGAAGATTTGTGGTTGCCTGGGATGGGGGCAGGGGCCTGGGGAGTGACTTCAGAGCACACATGAGGACCCATTTTCAGATGGTGGAAGTGTTCTAAGACTGGATGGGGTGATAGATTCACGATTCTGTAGATTTACTAAGAATTGTGAATTGCACTTCTGAAACAAGTGAATTTTGCAGTTAGGAAAATTAGTCCTCAAAAAAAAGCTTTGAAAAATTAACCGTGTAGGTCTTACTGATGGAGGCGTCGTGGGCAGTCTCTTCTCCTGTTCTCTTCAGGATGATAACCCCTCCACTTCCAGGAGGCTGGGACCTGGCCAGCCTGTGGGTTATCCTTGAGTCCAGCTCTGAGTCCCTCATCCCTAAGACAGTGACTCTTGCACTTTCTAAGTGCAGAACTTCCTGGCTACTTCAGAGAAAGAGTCAACAAGCATCTGCTTTTACTAGGGGACTTCAGAAAAGAAATATTTGTGTTCTGTCTCTCTCTTTTTGGCTGTGCTGGGTCTTTGTTACAGCGCGTGGACATTTCTCTAGTTGTAGAACACGGACTCTAGAGCCCACGGGCCCAGTAGTTGTCAAGCAGAAGGTCAGTGGGATCTTAGTCCCCTGACCAGGGATTGAACCCACATCCTCTACACTGGAAGGTGGATTCTTAACCACTGCACCACTAGAGAAGTCACCATTTGTATTCTCTCAGAGGCTTGGAGGAGCCATTTTATGGGAATTTGAAGTTGACGGTGAGTGATTTTCCAATTGTTCTTGCTTTCTTGTTGGAGAAATGACTTTCACTAACTAAACCCAAAAAGGCCCTCAATTCATAATTTTCTCAGCAAAAAACAATAGACATCTCATGGGACAGAGGACTTGCCTAGGTCCCAGAATGAGTTAGCCACTGAACCAGACCTCCAAGAGTTTCTTTCTGCTAGGTAGGAACACAGCCTCTAGGCACTGCTTGAGTGAAGAGTGCAAATTTTTCTAGATCCCTTTTAAGAGAGAAGTATCAGATATGATTTTGCAGGTAGGACTAATGTATGGTTCCAGCAAATTGTGTGACACTGAACACTGGCTCAAACAGTAAAGAGTCCACCTGCAATGCAGGAGACCTGGGTTCAATCCCTGAGTTGAGAAGATCCCCTGGAGAAGGGACTGGCAACCCACTCTGTTAATTGATTATAATATATAATATTATAATAATTATTGGCTTCCCAGGTGATGTTAGTGGTAAAGAAACTACCTTTCAATGCAGGAGACTGAAGAGACATGGGTTCAACCCCTGGGTCAGGGAGACCCCTGGAGGAGGGCATGGCAACCCACTCCAGGATTCTTACCTAGAAAATCCCATGGACAGAGGGGCCTGAAAAGCTACGGTCTGTAGCATCACAAAGAGTCAGACACGACTGAAGCAACTTAGCATGGATGAACACAGCTCAGGATGGAAGTTTACACACAGGTATGGTTATATCTTAGCATGCCGTGGAATATGCATTGTGTGTAGGAGAACACTCTTCCTACACACACACATACTTTTCTCCAAAATGCTCAGTGGAAGCAGCTCCAGTGACGGTAACTGGGAAACGCCCACCTGTCTCCCAGCTGTTTCGAGTGAATCAAGTGGTGTACACAGGACGTGTAGAGACAACACAGCCAAAGGGTGATGCATGACGCCACAATGACCACATCTGTCAGTACAACCATGCGGTCAGAATATATCATCTCCTTTGCACTGAGCCCAGAACCTTTGGCTCAAGTGCAAGGTTAGGATGGCCAACTCAAGATCATAGAGGGCTTGTTAGTGGGAAGGGGGTCTTGGCGAGTGAGGATGACATAAAGAGTATTTTAGTTGTGTCGTCACGGTCAGAGGAGCTGAGGCGGGACGCAGCATGAGGCTCATTCAGCCCTGATTTCTTAGTGACACTCTGCAGTGCCTCTTTCAGGGGTGATAAGGAGCAACAACAAACACTTGGTTACTTGTGTTGCTGTGACCACGAAGGCACTGGTACGGAGGAGTCACTTGTCATTTAGGAGGGGAGAGAAAATAAACCAGAATTTCTTGCACAGGAGTATGCAAGAGGATTTCGAAAGGGGCAACTGGCCCCCTCGGTGTCATTCTTCCTTTCTGAAATCTGGCATCAGTTGGACGGCTGCTGAAAATGACCTTGAGAACGGTAGCATGGGGGGGGACGTGTTTGCTGCCTTTCAGATACGGGAGAAAAAACACATCTGCTAACCAAATTAATTGTGTCATTCTATCTTTATTCTTTAATTTTATCTGTTTGTTATGGACACTGGGGCATGTATAATGTATGTTTACTTCCTAGAAAAAGGAAGTTCCAAAATCTGAATTTGCTCACGTCTCTTCTGCTAGCCTGGCAACTTCTCCTGCTGTGTATCTGGCCAGAGCAAGACTGGGCATTGCAGTGGCGCCAGGCAGTGGGGGATTTCAGAGCTCACCGTCTTCCTCACCACTCTTGGGGCAGACCAGGTCCTGATCCTGATCTTCGCTTCTCTTGTCCTTCATCCTGTCTATCCTGCAATACCCAAGCCAAGCTTCTGCCTCCTCTGATCTTTCTGGGATCATGGCCACACTGGTGTCACTGTCTTCAGAGTTTGCCTTGCAGTCAAAATTTCTCCATCCATGATTGTTCTGTAATTCTTTCATAGATCTGTTTTGTCACTCCCAGATAGACTGCAAGTTCCTGAAGAGCAGGATGCAGCCATGTTTTATATTTATTTATTGACCGCCAAAGTTCTTGGCACAGGGCGGACGCTTCGTGGTAACTTCCTAGCAGATTGAAACACTCCTAGGATGTGTTGCAGTATATGCAGCCCTGCGAGATTTAGAAACACGTGCTCTTATGCATCCAGTTAGATGACTGCTGGCCAAAAATACAGTAGAACCCCAGTTTTGTTGTGTGTGAATGTGTATGTGTTGTGCAAAGATACAAATTTTGCTGGGGAAAATGCAGCTAAATGTCCAGTGATATCTTTAGGTACTAAGATTCGAATTTGCAGTGCACTGTTTTTACTTACACTATGAAATACTTTTGTAACGATTCTGTAAAGAATATTTTTAGTTTACATGAGGTAGGTCTGGTTTAAAAGAAGTATTAGGAATGAGTGAGGTAATGAAATTGGCAAGTGATTTATCACTATATGAGACTCCAGGCCATGAAATGGAAAGTTTGCAATGTATTGGGTTTGAATCCCTCTCATTCTTTATCGTCTATTCCAGTTTTTCCAAAAGTGTGTTCTAGGGGACCCGAGTTCTACCACAGGTATTATGTTGAAATAATATGGGAAGCACACATTCTCCAGCTGCCTTTTGGAAATCCACTACGTCTGTTAGTCATGTAGCAAAAGAATCTGTTTCCCAAACTTCTGATCCTGGGATTCTTCTTTCTGATAATACTGTACCTGTTAATTGCATTATACTTAGGGAAACATAGTTCTATCTTATTATTTAATAACAGAGTGCAGAATGTCTTTATTTTGCTTCTGTATTATCAATATGCCCTGGTCAAATGAGCCAAGAGGTTAAAAAGTTGGATATAATTTCTTTAATCCAAATATATAAAGACATTTAGATAGTCCAGTCTTTTAAAAGAGAGATTTAATTTTACACTTTTTATGAGCTCAATTTGTTTTGTTTGTTTGGCTGGTTTTTTTTTTCCCCCCTTACAGCATGTGGGATCTTTCCCATCCAGGGATTGAACCTGCATCTTGTCCATTTGAAGGCAGAATCTTACCCACTGGACCACCAGGAAGTCCTAACAGTACAATATGCCATGATTTGGTGATTTTTCCTTCATTGTAACACTGCATAGCATCAGTCATCGCTTCATTCTTTAAGTTTTCAAACTTAATTGGCAAAACTGGATGAACATGTTAGGAGCCTGAATTTTTTTTCAGCCTCCTCTAGGTTCTATTCTTAAATGGCCAGTTAATACTGTGAAACTGCATTTCCTTTCTATGTGGACATTTTTCCTTTCATCTCCATAATTATCTTCTTGGTATGAGTTTCTGATAGTTGATGCTGGTGGTCAAGGTATCACCCAGCCCTAACATTGCTTGAACACTCAGCAGTGACGGGTTGCAGAGGCTCACCCCAAATGTCAGGGAGTTAGTGTATACGCTGAAACCTGTGTGCTTCTGTCTGAAAATGGAAGATGTAGGGATTCACTGTGAACAGACACGATGTCCTCGTGGAAGGGTATTAGGCAGAAGGAGAGGGATCTTCCTTGCTTTTACGCCCTCTGCTTCTCCCCTCTCTGCAGCCCATGCCAGAAACACACAACTTGTTGGAAGCTGAGAGGTGATCAAGCATGTGGTTTTCCAAGTGCTTTCTGACTCAGATATATGCACACATGAAAAGGAAGAGGAGGAGGGAGAATAAATATTAATAAAGCAGGCACAGAAGCACAATATGTTTACTAGATGGTGTCAAGGATTTGGGGTCAGTAAAGGACATTGTCTCTCCTTGGCCAGCTACAAAGGCTTTGGATTACCCTTGGCTAAAAGCGATACAACCCAGGACTTCCATGGCAATCCAGTGATTGGACTCTGTGCTTTCACTGCTGAGGACCTGGATTCGATCCCTTTTCAGAAAATTAAGATCCCACAGGCTGCGTGGTGTGGCAAAAAAACACAAAAGAGAGATACAGCCAGACTTAGCAATTAATGCTAGGATTAGCTAATACCTATATAATAGGCTGGAGTTTCCCAGGTGACTCAGTGGTAAGGAATCTGCCTGCCAATGAAGGAGACGAGGGTTCGATCTCTGGGTCAGGAAGATCCCTAGGAGAAGGAAATAGCAGCCCACTCCAGTATTCTTGCCTGGGAAATCCCATGGATGGAGGAGCCTGGCAGGTTACAGTCCATGGGGGTCACAAAGAGTCGGACATGACTTAGCAACTAAGTAATAACAACATATAATAGGCTACCTTGAATCAGGATTTTGCCTCATAGAATTATTATATTTCTGGGACTTTCCCTTGGTCCAGTGGTTAAGACATCACACTCCCAATTCGGGGACCTGGGTTCAATCCTTGCTGCTGCAACTAGAGATCTCACATGCCATGTTGAAAGTTACCAAGATCTTGAGTGCCACAACTAGGATCTGGCATGGCCAAATAAGTAAATAAATATTTTAAAAAGCATTATTATATTTCAGACAGTATAATATATAAAACTTGGTTTCATAGTATTCAGTTCAGTTCAGTCGCTCAGTCGTGTCCGACTCTTTGCGACCCCATGAATCGCAGCATGCCAGGCCTCCCTGTCCATCACCAACTCCTGGAGTTCACTCAGACTCATGTCCATTGAGTCAGTGACGCCATCCAGCCATCTCATCCTCTGTAGTCCCCTTCTCCTCCTGCCCCCAATCCCTCCCAGCATCAGAGTCTTTTCCAATGAGTCATCTCTTCGCATGAGGTGGCCAAAGTACTGGAATTTCAGCTTCAGCATCATTCCTTCCAAAGAAATCCCAGGGTTGATCTCCTTCAGAATGGCTTGGTTGGATCTCCTTGCAGTCCAAGGGACTGTCAAGAGTCTTCTCCAACACCACAGTTCAAAAGCATCAATTCTTTGGCACTCAGCCTTCTTCACAGTCCAACTCTCACATCCATACATGACCACAGGAAAAACCATAGCCTTGACTAGATGGACCCTAGTGGGCAAAGTAATGTCTCTGCTTTTGAATATGCTGTCTAGGTTGGTCAGAACTTTCCTTCCAAGGAGTAAGCATCTTTTAATTTCATGGCTGCCATCACCATCTGCAGTGATTTTGGAGCCCAGAAAAATAAAGTCTGACACTGTTTCCACTGTTTCCCCATCTATTTCCCATGAAGTGATGGGACCAGATGCCATGATCTTAGTTTTCTGAATGTTGAGCTTTAAGCCAACTTTTTCACTCTCCACTTTCACTTTCATCAGGAGGCTTTTTAGTTCCTCTTCACTTTCTGCCATAAGGGTGGTGTCATCTGTGTATCTGAGGTTATTGATATTTCTCCTAGCAATCTTGATTCCAGCCTGTGTTTCTTCCAGTCCAGCGTTTCTCATGATGTACTCTGCATAGAAGTTAAATAAGCAGGGTGACATAGTATTAGAGCTATTGAAATTGCAATTAAGTTTAAACAGCTTCCATAGAGTACCATTTGACCCCAATATACTTTGTACCCATCTCCTGTACCACTGCAGGGTCTGCCGTCTTTCAGCTGAGTGCCTGGCTGATCATATAAAAGGCAAGTAGGCCGTCTCTTGGAAATTCGCCCCCACCCATGGTCACACCTTACACAAGTTACAATTCTGTTTAAATTTCCAGATGACTGACCTGCACACAATCATGAATGGAAACCAAACAGTGGAAGAGAATGCCTTTTCCATTTTCTCATGGTCTGTGGGAACAGTGCTGCTGCATAGCCATGCTCTGAGCTGCAGCCTGGCTTCCAGAAGTCACACGGTCCTCCAGCCGATCGTCGGAGGGCTTTCAGAGCACCAGCTGCCAGAGGCTGTGGTTTTTAAGTAACACTGCACAGTGGGACTGATGGCCATCAGCTAGGAGTCAGTAAGAGCAAATAGAGGAGTAAGAGGGTTGTTCAGTGTCTCCTGCTGTATCTCTTTGCAACCCCATGGACTGTAGCGGGCCAGGCTTCCCTGTCCTTCACCATCTCCCAGAGTTTGCTCAAACTCATGTCCATTGAGTCAGTGATGCCATCCAACCATCTCATCCTCTTTCGTCCCCTTCTCCTCTTGCCCTCAGTCTTCCCTAGCATCAGGGTCTTTTCCGATGAGTGACAGATACCTATTTCTTTTTTTTTAGCCACACCCCACAGTCATGTGGGATCTTAGTTCTTGACCAGGGGTCAAAGCCACATCCCCTACATTGGAAGGGCAGAGTCTTAGCCACTGGATCACCAGGGAGGTTCCAGGACAATCTGTCTTTGCTCTACATGCATGCTTTGCTCTTGGCATCCATGCCCTTAAGTGCCAGGCAAGGAGGAGCTTCTGTCACTGTAACAGGAGCTTCTAGAGGTCAAGGCCTATGACCTTCTCAGGAGGGAATCCCTAGCCCCTAGCACTGCCCACTGCTGGAGTTGCACATCAATCCCTGTAAACTGAAATAGTAGCGAAATATTTGGAAAAATATTTCAGCCACTCTGGGTTCTGGAGAAATGTTTCCGCTTCTCCAGGTGTGCACAGAGATCACCTGCTGAAATACACATTCTGATGCCAGGGTTCCTGAGATTCCGCATTGCCAGCAAGCTGGGGATGGTGCTGATGCTGCCAGCCCACGCCTGAACCATCTTTTGGGGTTCAAGCTTCTAGAGGATTCTTGAGGAAGGGTAGGACACGACTTGGCGATCAAACAATCGCAATTCTAGAGGACCAGAAAACCAGAGGCGATGTCTTGAAGTTTTGTTTCAGGAAGCTGTCTCCAGGCCCCCATTCCCCCCACCCACCCCCCAACTCTCCTCCCCAGGGTCGCGATGACAATGGCAGTGGGGGAGTCAGTTGCCCTCTTGGCATCCCTCCCACCCCCACCCCGTTCGGCCTGGCTGCGTGAAGGTGTGGAGGCCCCAGTTAACCTCTCCCTTCTCTGCCGCCAGGGGAGGAGCGCCCCCGGGACTCCCCGGGCCCGGCGGAGGCCCAGGCGCCGGCGGGCACCGAGGCCGGTGGGAGATCGAGCCGCCGCTGCTGGAGATGCTCCCGCGCGCAGCTCAAGAAGATCTTCTGGGGTGTGGCGGTGGTGCTGTGCGTGTGCGCCTCCTGGGCGGGCGCCACGCAGCTCGCCAAGCTGACCTTCAGGAAGTTCGATGCTCCCTTCACCCTGACGTGGTTTGCCACCAACTGGAACTTTTTATTCTTCCCCTTGTACTACGCGGGGCACATCTGCAAGTCAGCGGAGAAGCAGTCAGTGAAGCAGAGATACAGGTAGGCACCTCCCCTGGGATGCTGGCTCGGCATGGGGCTGCTCTCTGGAACGCTGATGCTGCTGGGTGGGTGATGAGATGGGCCAGCAGACACCGTAGGGAGAAGTCACCGTGTCACTCGTTGTCTTAGTGAGGTTCCAGGACCGGAATTCATTCCTTTCAGAAGTGGTGAACACCCTTCCTCCGCCTCTAGCTCTTCACCCCAGGAATTCCTTTCTAGTAGGCGGGAGAAGGCAGCAGCTTCCAGAGATGGGCTGTGCTAAGTCCCCGGAAAGGGTAGAAACGGGAAAACTGTATGGCTCTGTTATCCTCCTCAGACTGGACTGAGGATAGGTCCATGGAGCCAGGTGAGCTGGCTCCTCCCTGTAACTTAGCTTCTCCACCCGCGGGTGCTCATAGCAAACACTTGATTGCTCATTTCCTCTCCGCACAAGACATTTCCTCTTTTGATTACGTGGTTGGAGGCGGGTGTCTGAATATCTGGCAGTGTTGCCATCAAAGTCAAAGCATTGTCTGAACTTTGTTGACTGTATTTACGCATGCATATTTTCTCATTGAAATGACCTCCCTTTAAAAGAGGTCAGAAGTCCAGATGCCAGCCCTCTGCCACAATGTACAGCAGGGTGCCCCAACCTCCTCCAGAGTCAGATGCTTAGTGTTGGCCCTGGGTTATCAACTATGCCCATCCCTGGTTCTCATGGTCACCCAAAGCTGAGGTCCTCTGTGACTATGTCAAGGACCTTACTATTGGCCCAAATCAGATCTACTCAGGAAAAAAAACAAAAACAAAACAGGAAAGAATATTGGTCAAGGTGACCAGGTGGGCCTGGGGAATTTCTCTTTCATCAGCCTCAGAGGTGGAAAAAAATCTGGAAGTTGAGGGTTGTTCACTCCTTCACCACTGCCTGGTTTCCACCCCACCCCCTTACTTCCACACCACCAAACCCCCTGTACCGTCACCTTGTCCCATTTACCATCTGGTTCAAACTTCAGCCCCGGTCTGAAAAGTTGCCTTTAGAAGTTGCAAGGTAGCCAAAAAACATCATTGAATTCAAGGCGTAAAGAGGTTTTAGGAATGAAGGTTACATGCAGATCAGAATTTTTTTCTGCGATTCTACCATTTTGTCAATGTCAAATTCAACTTGGAGGTGTGAGGCGCCAAAGTTTTTGAATGTTCAGAGATAATTTGGACTGGCTCCTTTAAAAGGCCAAGTGGTAAGTCAGAGCACTCGTTCTAGAGGAAGGAGCACTGGTGAGCTTTCAGTGACCAGCATCCCTTAGTGGAAAGGACTGGGAGTGAGTTCCAGAGACAGGCATGTGGCAGCCTGGAACCCAGAACCGGGGCCCAGGCCTGGGGCATTGTCAGTGTTGACTGAAATCAGTGGCTTCATGGCCCAGCCAGAAATCACTCGGGAGGCACTTAATGTACCTCTTCTGAACAGCAGCTAAAAGCAGACTGAAACAGATTGGTTTAGAAACTTTAACAGAGCCCCAGATTGTCCCAAAGTCAAGACAGAAATAATGGCCTGCTTTTAGTCACAGAGAAAAGCAAATATTCAGTAAATAATGCATTAATAGTAAAGTAGCCCTGAGTGTATTCAGTTTGTAATTAGGAGTTTGCCTTTCTTTAAACAGAGTAGGATAGTATGCCGCTGCCTCTCGCAAAATGGGTGTATGTGCCCTTTCTTCATGGAGAATTTCTGGAGGGAAGATGAAATGGTCTTTCTCTGCTTTGTTCAAACATGTGGACTCAAAGAGGGCTTCCCTGAGAGGCAACACCAGCTACTGCCCTAAGCACGTGTCTTTAACATGACGCTCACCTTGGGACAAGACTGGCATCACTGGCCATTTAGTGCAGGCCCAGCACCATTAATTAATTGTGCTGAAAACAACACAGGAGGAACCAGGCTCAGTTGGTTAAAAGGTCTACAGGGAAAAAAAACAAACGCAAGATCATTGAAGCAGATTAAACATAGAAAGATGTCACACCTTGATTTCAGCTTATGGTCTGCTAAAATATTAAAAATATTTGGGAAAAATCAGAAGAGAATCATAGTGATGATTATGTCAGCTGAAGAACAGTGGAGGGCAAGGGGCAAAACCATAACTTGATTAGAGAAGCCAGGTAAAATCTTGCCCAATTTCTGTGCTAAAGCTGAGCTCACCACTTTTAAAAAAAATCTTTCTGGTTATAAATTGTGTTCTGCTTGTGTCTAAACAGAGCTGCTGATTTTACCAGTCGATGATTGGGCAGCCAGTTAATCTAGGCACCACTGGAGGAGTGAAAGAATATTCTTTCTCAGAAAAGGGAGAGGAAAATGTTAACATCACAGACTTTACCTAGAAACTCATGACTACGTCACATCTCAAACTGGGAGTTCTTTTTTTATTGGCTGTTTTTTAAAAATTATTAACATTTAGTTGATGTACAATATTATATAAGTTTTAGGTGTGCAGGCTAGTAATTCACAGTTTTTACAGGCTATACTCCATTTATAGTTAATATAAAATATTGGCTGTTTCCCCACATTATACTGTATATCCATGTAGTTTGTTTTATACCTAATAGTGAGGCCAAATCAGGCCTCCATACCCCAACACCAAATTAAATCTCAGAGGCAGAGTTTTGTGTGAAGTAGAAAAAAATAGCTTTATTGCTTTGCCAAGCAAAGAGGACCACAGCAGACTAATGCCCTCGGAACTGTGTGTCCTGACCTGGAGGGCGGGGTGAGGAGTTTCATCTTAACGGTTCAGAGAGGATGTGATCAGCTCACGGGCATTCTTCGGATGGGTTGGTGGTGAGGAAAGTGGGAGTCAGCTTCATCAACCTTCTGTTGTTCCAATGGGTCTGGGGTCTACATGCTTGTGGGCAGCATGCAGTTAACTTCTCCCACCTGGTGGGGGTTTCAGTATCTGCAGAATGGTTCAATCTTATTTTTCTGTGCATCCCTGGAGGGGAACCAGGACCCTGCCCCAAGGCTGCACTCTTGTTTCTTGCCTGTTCCTTCCTCATCTCCAAATCCCCTCCCTTCCCTGATTAGCATCTATTTGAACCTGCTCTTTGGATCTCAGGGAAGGTCATGGAGGCTGAATGAAGCCTGTTTCCTGGAATCAAAAACTGGGGGTGTTGACTTAAAAAATAGTGACAACCTAAAAGTTGAGAGTTTTGTTTTATTCAGTGGGGATTTTTAGGACTTCAGGGCTGGGAGACAGCATCTCAAGTAACCTGAGAGAACTGCTCCTAGGAGCCGGGGTGGGGGGTGGGAGTGGGATGGAGGCGGGTGTGGGTAGTGTCAGGTTAAATAGAAGTTTGCAACTAAGGGCAAGGAATCGGAACATCAAAAGTATTTTTGTGAATTAAAGAAAACCAGATATCCTAAGTTAAGGAATTTAGCACTTTTCTACAAGATGCAAGAGTCTGGGCTCACTGAAATCATTCCTTTCATATGCATCTCAGCTACCCTAGGGGCCATATCCTGTGTTTCTTCACATCGTGAGTTCCTCAGTGCTCACCACAGGGAGGGGCTGCAGCCTAGTGGCTGCCAGATTGTGCAGGCATTCCTCTCCTTCCCGAGTGCCCCAGAGGGCTGGAATCACTGATAACTGTGACATCCTTGTTTACTGCTATACAGGAAATACTCCATTTCTCAGGGGATATAGAAAAGCTTTTGTGCCAGGAGCCCCATTGGGTCCTTTTTGGTATCAGTAATTTGTACATTTTAATCCCCTATCACATTGGGTGTTCTTTAAACAGATATTAGGGTTCCCAGAAATCAAGGCAAACTGAAATCGCATCTTCCATGTTTGTACTTTTATTGAAATGAATGGAAAATCTAGAGTCAACTGAACAGATGTATCTGGGTGAAAGTTTCAGCAGGAAGCTGGGGAGAGAAGGAAAAAGGTGAAGGTGGCCAGATAAGCCAACCTTTCTAGTGGTTTTCAGGAAAAATCAGGTAGATTCTTTCCTTCTCAACCTCCCCGCTGAGGCTAGTTCCCCAACACGAGGCTAGAAAAGTCAGCCAAAGCACGGGGAGGAAATCATATGTTGCCTCAAACTCTGAGCTGCTCAAACTCTGAGTCTCTGGGATCTTGTTGATGGGCCAACGATGATTCCGTAGGTCTGGATGGACGTGAGGTTCTGCTTTCTTAATGAGCTCCCAGGAGTTGCTGGTGCTGCTGGCCCACGGGCTGCCCTTGGACTGTCAAGGCCCTGGAGTTCTTGAATCTCAGTTACACAGGTTTTAAAATGCTGCTGATCTGCTGAAATGCAGGAAGCAGGACTCACCATACCATATCAATTGGCAGGTGACTCTCTTTGGGCCCCAAGGATGTTTGAGTCCTGATCTGCTGCTGCTTGCGAGGAAGAGGAGGCCCCTTGGGCAAGTCTTTTAAGCTCCAGGAGCCTCAGATGCTCGTTTGTAAACAGAAGGTGATGACACATGTACCATTTAGCACAAAAGATTGTTGTGTGATCAAATGAGACACCATGCCCTAACGGCTGTGAAATGCCATAAAAATGCCAGGAACTATCACTGTGTTGTGGTATCCTCTGTGTTGTACAAGGCAGCTAATAAAGTAAGCATGGGCTGCCTTGGACCCCATAGAGGATATCACAATACAGTGATAATTCCTGGCATTTTTATGGCATTTCACAGCCTTTAGGATGAATTGGCCTATTTAAACTGCAGGAGTGGGTCTGCCAGGACTGCCCACCCCTGCAGACTCATGCAGGTATTACACCTTACAGAAATCAACTTGCAGGGACTTTCCTGGTGGTGCATTGGTTAAGACTGCACTTCCAATGCATTGGGCATGGGTTTGATCCCTGATTGGGGAACTAAGATCCCACATGACTCACAATGCAACCAAAATAAATAAATAAAAAGAAATCAGCATGCAGGTCTGCTGACTACACAAGGCATTCTAGAGTGATCAGGCCTTCCTGATATCAGGCATTGTTCTCAAGAATTGGAGTGTGGGTGGGAAAACCTCCCAAACCCAGCTGTCCTGAATTTTCAGCCTCAAGCCTGTGGCCTCCGCAGTAACCTGCTAAAAACTTCCTTCTTTCCCCAGATCATCAACATCCCCACCCTCACCATCCCTGTTTCTCACTGACAGCCAGCCACAGAGATGCCCTGAGGTGCTCAGTACTCAGGGAGGCTTCTGACCAGAGGGATGCATGTGGGTGCTGTGGAAACTGCAGGCGTGACCTGAGAGGGGGTTCAGCTCCCAGGAGTCCATGTGAAGCCGGGCGCCAGAGGGAGGCACGCAGGGGAAACTATGTCAGGTTCATGACCCTGGAAAGACTGTCATGGGCAGGCATGGTGATGACATACAGCCTTCTAGCTTCTCTGACCCTGAGACACGGGGACGGTGTCTCTGATCCCAGAGGCCGCCACAGCAAGCAGGAATCAGCCAGAGCAGATCTGGGGCACTCGCGACCTTATCAGGTCTTTCAGGAATTTCTCCCAGTGGTGACCTCTTTTCATGAGCTAGCGCTAGAACCTTCTGCTAACATGGGGCTGCCAGAAAAGGGAACGATGCTGTGGTGACCAGTGTTTCCGCCTTCTGGAAGATAGCCAGTTGACTCTGCTTCAGAAACACCCACAGACGTTCTGAGCCAGGAAAGGGGAGAACACAGTTTTCACGCCTCCTGTCTGTCTTCTGTCCTGAGGGGCCAGGTGTGTGCCCCTGGCTGGACAGACTTACGCGGGATCCACAAGGGGTCTTGCAGCTGTAACGTTCAAAGTCTAATGAGCAGGGCGTCCCAAGCTGGAGGCCTGTGCCTTCTGGAAATGGTAACTGCACATCTTCCCAGGGACACAATTATCCATGGTCCCTGTCCTCAAGGAGCTCACATCCCTGGGAGAGTCCGATAGACAAGCGGATGAGGGTAGGCGCAGGGGCCCCAGGGGAGAGGCCCAGGTACTTGGGTCCCGGAGCAGATGGGGGGTTTCTTGGAGGAAATGACCAAGGAGCAGTCTCTTAGAAGACGAGCAGTTGGACCTGTAGGTGCTGAATCCTGGGGGGTTTGGGAATGCACTAAGGCTGGCGGAGAGCCTGGTGCCTGAGAAGCTCTGATCCTGTGTGGGAGGTGAGTGGGGGAGGTCAGGAGGAGGGGAGGGCAGTGAGGGCAGACTGTGTGACTCCAGTGCATGCAGAGAGGTTTAGTTATGGTGTGAATGTTGGGAGAGGGTGGGGATGGCAGAAAAGTCATCAGATTGGATCTTTAGCAATACAGTAAGTCTCCCACATAGGAACCTTCAAGTTGCAAACTTTCAAAGATGAGAACATGCCCAGCTATTGTGCTGTACTACTGTATTTTTCAAGGTACTGTACTGTAAGATTTAAAATGTTTTCTTTATTTTCTGTGTTGTTTTGTGTGTGTGTGTGTGTGTGTGTGTGTGTGTGAAAGTAAAGTTTGCTCAGTCATGTCCGACTCTTTGCGAGGCCATGGACTATACAGTCCATGGGATTCTCCAGGCCAGAATGCTGGAGTGGGTAGCTGTTCCCTTCTCCAGGGGATCTTCCAAACCCAGGGATTGAACCCAGGTCTCCTGTATTGCAGGTGGATTCTTTACCAGCTGAACCTCCAGGGAAGCCCTGGTGTAAAGAGGTTTATTTGTTACTTCTGTGAGAGTCTTGTATTAGTTGGGTACCTAGGCTAACTTTGTTGGGCTTATGAACAAACTGGACTTAGAAATGCGCTGTCGTAACAGAACTTGTTCGTACGTAGGGGGCTTACTCTACCACTATCCCTCTGTCAAGGATAGGACTGAGGGCAAGTGGAGGCCAGGCCTGTTGAACAAGCACAAGCCCAATGTCTATGTGTCAAGGATTTAACTGAAAAAAATACACAGCATAAGAGTTGAGAATTATATTTTATTCAGCAGACATACTAAGAACTTAAGCCTGGGATACAGCCTCTCAGCGCTAAAGAATTACTCTGAAGATGTATGAGAGGAGCCAGAATATATAGGAGTTTTTGCAACAAAGACCAGATAGTCAGAACATCCAAAGATTGCCTTCATGCTTAATGCTCAGTCATGTCCTCTCTTTGCAACCCTATGGACTGTAGCCCGCCAGGCTCTTCTGACCATGGGATTTCCCAGGCAAGAATACTGGAATGGGTTGCCATTTCCTACTCCAAGGGTTCTTCCTAACCCAGGGATCAAACCCGTGTCTCTTGCATTAGCAGACAGATTCTTTACCACTGTGCCACCTGGAAAGCCCATTAAAAGATTACTGTTAATTAAAGAAAACCATATATCTCAGAGTTAAGGAATTTAGCCCTTTCCTGTGTATGGCAAGATGTAAGAGTCTGGGCTCTTTGAAATCATCCCTTCGATGCAGCTCAGCTACCTGGGGCCAGTATCCTGTGCTTTCGCATCCTGAGTCCCTTCAGGGTGCAGGGTTGAGGGTGGCTTGGTGACGGGTATCCTGTTTGTTTCCATCCTGAGTCCCCTCCGTGCTCACTGTCGGGTGGCTCTAATGCGACAGCTTGACGGTTGAAACATCCTTTGTTTACTGACGTGGCAGGTGACATTTTTCATCCACGAGGCATGCGGGCATGTGTCAGTGACACAGATGTTGTTCCTGAACTTAGGAGCTCACATCCAAGTGGGAGAGACGCCCATATGAAAAACAGAACAGGGTGTAAGGAGGAGAAGGCAGGGCAGACTGTCTGCGCTGCAGCTTGAGTGCGAGGACAGGCTTCAGTTGACAGCAAGACTAACCAATCAGACAGTTAATGGACTTACCGTACCACTAGCTATGGGGAAACCGTTAGGCGTTGGGTCAAGGGACTGGGGCTTTATTCCCCAGGCAGTGGGAGCCTCTGACAGTTTTTGAGTCCAGGGCTGATCCAATCAGAGCTGCTTTCAAAATTAAGAGTCCGAGTGCTAATTATATAACGGCACAGAACACGTGCCCATCTCATATCAGAGGCAGAATGATTCAGTATTACGGTTTTTGTTTGTTTGTTTGGAGTGCAGACCTTGAAGGCCGGGTCTTTTGCTGTGAATTTTCAGCTTCTCCTTCAGCTGAAAGCAAACTGTTAACGTTGGTGAAAAGCATTTCAGTGGTTATTTTCTTGTCTAACTCGGCCATTCTGGAAATTGGAAGGGTATCTTCTTTCCGGGAAACACTGATATGTGTTTTTCAGGCCCATGGTGAACATGAAGGCGTGGCCAAGGTCGCCCTAGTTAGCGATGCCCCAGCACGCCCAGCCCTCCTGGCATGGTTGGGCCTCCCACCTGGTGGGAGCTGATGGGCCTCCTTGCTCGCTTTTGCTTCCCTGAGCCCTGAACATGCTGTGACCCATTGCTGCCACCAACAGTTCTTCTCCAGAGGGTGAGGGCACTCGAAACAGAGCCACAGGGACCCCTCCATTCCAGGAAGACAGAGACAGCCCTTCACTCATGACACAAAATCTGCCAAGGGACTGCTGTGTGTCAGGCACTGTTCTGGCTGCTATGGAAATAGCGGTGACCTAAGCAAATGAAAATCCCGGCCTTTGTGGAGCTTACCTCTTTGTTGGGAAGCAAACAAACAAAATAGAATAAGTCAGATGATGCTGAGTGCTCTGGAGAAAGATGGCACAGGGCTGGAGTAGGAGTGCTGGGTGCAGAGGCATTAACGTCAGGCTGGGGACCTGTGTGTCTTTCTGGAGGCACTTGTGGTTACTCCAGCATCTCCTTACCCCATCCAGACCCAAATGCCTGGGTTAGCCCCGGTTACTCACTGATTCGTTCATTCTTTATTCATTCCTACAGTAATGTACACTTGTGACTATTAACTCTGACCAGGGACGGTTCTGAGCACTTTGCTGCCCCTCAGATGTCTGTCTAAAGCCCCAGAGATGAAGCTGTCTTTGCAGCCCAGGATACTGGAGTCCAGTGGCAAGGGAGTCTGACCAGATTGACCTGTAGGGGGTCCAACAGTCCTATGTGACCACCAGCGCCAGGGCCGGGGATGGAGGAGAGGGCAGGATATCCTGCAAGCAGTCATCTTTGGGGGGCTTTCCTGGTGGCTCAGCAGTGAAGACTACACCTGCAATGCAGGAGATATGGGTTTGATCCCTGGGTGGGGAAGATCCCCTGGAGGAGATCTCAGTGACCCACTCCAGTATTCTTCCCTGGGAAATCCTGTGGACAGAGGAGCATGGCGGGCTCCAGTACATTGGGTCACGAGTCAGACACTACTTAGCAACTAAACAGAAGTACAACAGTCATCCTTTTGCCATCCGTCTTCCTCCTAACTTGAAGCAGTCTTATTTCCAATAAGTTTCCCATCTTATTTCTAAGGATAAGTTTCCCATCTAAGAATTATCCACCCAAAAAGCAACACGCTACGTCCAGAGCCCTTGCAGTTGATGTTGTGGTTGTTGTTTGTTTTTTGTGACTGGTTTAGAGAAAATGGGCACAATATTTGGTAACTGTGGTTTTTCATTTAGCCTGTGTCTTCTGCTTGGTGGCAAATAACAGTAATTGTGCATAAATATCTTCAAGGGGGAAAGGGTAGGAATAAATCAGGAGGTTGGGATTAACAAATATACACTACTATATATAAAATAGATAACCAACAAGGACCTACTATATAGCACAGGGAACTCTACTTAATATTTGGTAATAACCTATATGGGAAAAGAATCTGAAAAAGAAATATATGTGTGTGTGTGTGTGTGTAACTCAATAACTGTGCTGTACACCTAAAACTAACACGATGTTGTAACTCAGTTATACTTCAGTTGGGGCTTCCCCGGTGGTTCAGTAGTAAAGAATCTGCCAGCATTGCAGGAGACGTGGATTCGATTCCTGGGTCGGGAAGAGCCCCTGGAGGAGGGCATGGCAAACCACTCTAGTATTCTTGCCTGGAGAACTCCATGGACAGGGGAGCCTGGCAGGCTGCAGTCCATAGGATTGCAAAGGGTTGGACACGACTGAAACAGCTGAGCATACATGCACATACTTCAATCAAAATAAAACATTTTAAAAAATAATCTTCATATCAGGAGACGTTGGTCAGGTTTGCTGCTGAGGCAGAGCTCCTTCCCCCTACAGACACACACACATAGTCAGGTGAGCGTCAGAACCTATGGTGTAGGCGCAGGACCGTCCATAGTCAATGCTCTGAATCTAAGATGTCATAATGGTCCCCCGGTCAGCAGAGGCAGGAATGAGATGGGGGCGGCTGGTAAAGGCTTAGATAGTCTCTGCATGTTTTAAGACAGCGTCAGAAACATTCAGGGCTGTGTCAGTGGAGAAATGAAACACAGAGCATCATCCCTGTGTCCCCCGGGTTGTGACGCTGACCTCATGCCTTTATGCCACGTCCCCGCTGCCAGATCCCTGCTGCTCTATCCTGTCGTCATGGTATTTGTAGCTTAGCTCACTTTGTTTCCCCTCGGGTGTCACCTCCACCCCACTTTCACATCTCGGTTCAACAGCTGCCAGCCTCATTGCAGAGAAGTTGAGTGACAGCCAGGCACGTGCAAAGTGGAGTCCAGAACATCCAAGAGTGACTTTTCAGCTTTCACTAAGGCAAACAGGAAATACTGTATTAGCTTCTGACCGCCTCTGTTCTCATGTACTTCAGTCACTGTTCAACCCCCAGTTACCTGAGGTCTCTGTTCAGCCTTGAACAGATATCAAGAGTTTGTCTTTGCAGTGCAGTTGTTTTTCGGGAGGTTGTGCCCTTGTAATTTCAGAGCATGTCTAATTCAGCCGCAGCTGTGTGGTTTTTCTCAGGCAGTTTCACTGAAATTTTTCCAAAGGTTGACTCCAGTGTTCATATTTGTGGACTTGAAGAATGCTGGCCACTTAAATAATTGCCATAAGTGGGTGATTACAGCTCTTTGATGGTCAAGATACCCCAGGCTGGGTTTATTAATAAGAGATATCGTAACAGCTTTAGCACAAAGCACCAGGGTCACTGTGAATATTTGCAAGATCAGTATTAAAGGCATAAGAGGTAGAGAACAGGGAATCTCCAGGTCCCAGAGGGAGATCTTCCAGGCAGTGGGTCTTGAGGGGCAGTTAACATTGTATGTCTTCCCTGTAGCTCAAGCAGTTAAGAATCTGCCTGCAATGCAGGAGATCCGGGTTTGATCCCTGGGTCGGAAAGATCCTCTGGAGAAGGGAATGGCAATCCACTCCAGTATTCTTGCCTGGAGAATCCCATAGACAGAGGAACCTGGCAGGGTACAGTCTGTGGGATCGCAAAGAATCGGACACAACTGAGTGACTAACACTACTGCTAACATTGTACAGGTCAGGTGATGGGAAAAATCTCCTGTGCATTGCATGAGGGAAGGTGCAAAGAGGTATAAGCAGGTGTGTGGGGGTTGCAGGAAGAGGGGACACTGCTAGAAGCCACCAGGAGGCACAGACCCCTGCCATCCCACCAGCTCATGTCAAGCCGTTTCTTACTTTCCATGTGCTTCCTAATCAAAGAATCAAGACTAACAAGCCAGCTCACAGGTGCATTAGAATTTTAACATCTTACCACATTTAGGAAAAAAGATACCTGCATGGAGATCTCAAAGATGAAAAAGGAACTTTGACGATTCTTTAACCCAAATCATCCATACTAGTCAGAGCGGCCACAGATGCTCAGAGGAAGGGCGTGAGACCTTTGTTGGCTTCAATCCCAGACCCCTCCAGAAATCCTTCTGCTGCTAAGTCGCTTCAGTCGTGTCCGACTCTGTGCGACCCCACAGACGGGGGCCCACCAGGCTCCCCCGTCCCTGGGATTCTCCAGGCAAGAACACTGGAGTGGGTTGCCGTTTCCTTCTCCAGTGCATGAAAGTGAAAAGTGAAAGTGAAGTCACAAATGCTAGCAGGGCATAAATGGTCGATACTGTTTCCTCATAGGAAGGAAGGTGGAGGCAGCACCGGACAGGATAGATGATGCGGGGGGACGGCGGAGAGGACGCTACCAGCCTATCTTGGAGCACTGGGATAAAATGATAAGAAGGTGGCTTGCCATTAGTCAGCTGATGTTTGAAACCCAGCTTTGCCTTTATTTGGCTATATTGCCATGATTTAGTAAACCAAAAGCTCTAAGCCTTGCTCCTTAGCTATAAAATGGAAACCCTAATTCCTACCTCTGAGGGTTGCAATTGACAGTTCCCTTATTCCAGGCTCTCCTAGTTTCTGCAGAGATCTGGTGTTTGAACTGAACACAATTAAATATGCTAGTGTCTATAAAACCTCAAACCTCACCTGGTCCAGAGGTTTCTGACCCATCTTTGGTTGACTCCAAATGTGAATTTTCAAACTCACACAAATCCTGCCTCCTGCTCTCTGCAGATCGTAATATGATGGTGATGGTGATGATGGTAGTGATGGTGGTGATGATGGTGATGGTGATGGTGAGATGAAGGTGATGGTGATAATAGTGATGGCGATAAGGATGGTGATAATGAGGATGATAGTGATGGTGATGATGATGATAAAGATGGTGATGATGGTGAGATGAAGATGGTATTAATAATGATGGTGATGATGATAAAGATGGTGATGATAATAGTGGTCATGATGATGGTGGTGATGGTGATGATGATGATGATGGTGATGGTGTTGGAAAACATCCCAACCACACATTGACTGAGTCTTTCTCCTCCTGAGGATTCAGATAAGTCGTGTAGCCAGTGGGGAGCCCATGGCAGAGAGGACAGATTCATGCCTTGTTATTATTTTGGCCTGTTGGGAAAGAGGCATTTCTTGGCAGAAGTGAGCTTTGAGACAAGTTTGCCAGGAAAAGGGCAGAGAACTCATGTGGTCCATGCCACGGTCATGTCATCTAGAGTGACCTGAGGGTTAGACAAAAATGCAAGGTGATTCACATGTCTCGACGGCGGTGTCCTGTCAAACTCTTGATGTTATTTTTGGTTCACTGAAGCTAAAAAGAAAAGGGGGTGGAAATGCTGGTACTGTGCAGATTGCTAAAGCACAACCCTGCTCCATCCTCTTTCTTCTGCAGGCAGCACCCTAGCCTTGATTGCATGTGACGCAGAGCTGAATTGGAATGGCCACCCCTGACCCTGGGCACAGACATTGTAATGGCTTGCAAATCCCTCACCTCGCTTCCTTCCCCATATAGTATTCGCACACCTACTAGTGTGATCCTTGCACCAGGCACCAAGGATGCAGAGAGGAACATGGCAGAGGGAAGGAATCCCAGGCACTGAAGTCTGTCTGGTTCAGGTTCTCAAATCCACTGTTTACAAAGCCACATAATGAATCGCCACTACCCAGTGGTGACTTAAATGGGAAGGAAATCTTTAAAAAAAAAAGGGGTTATATGGGTACATATAACTGACTCACATTGTTGTACAGAAGAAACTACCAAACATTGTAAAGCACTGTACTCCAGAAAAAGTTTTTAAGAATAGTAATATGAAAATCACATGACTAAAAAAATTCTGCATGACTCCAAAGTTTCATTTCTGTTCAGGGATCTGATATTGAACAATGGGGCAATAATGCCTATGTCCACAGGCTGGCTGTAGGATCAGGGTACTTGTTTGAACTTGACTGTTGATTGGGACTGAATTAACAGCAGTCACAGCTCCTCCCGCTACTAGAACAATTATTGCTGGGGTGGTGGTGGTTAATTTACATTCTCTACCTGAACAGCCTTACTGCGCTGGCCGTACTTCTCTGAGCTATTTCACTTCTAACTGAGCCCCAGAGCAAAAAGCTTTTGTACACATTCATCGTCTCCTATATTATTTCATTACATGACATTCACTCCTCAGTTAGGAAATTGGGAACTTACGGGAAAAGCAGTCACTGGAAACTGTTATGCCTGATTTTTTTGTGGTTCTAAACTTTATTTCTGTTATTCTTATATTCTTTTCCATTATTGTTTATCACAGGATATTGAATACAGTCCCCTGTGCTGTACAGTAGGACCTTGTTGTTTATGCATCTTAAATATAATAGCTTACATTTGCTAACCTAAGTCTCCCACTCCATCCCCCCCTCAGCCCCTTCCTCTTTGTATTTTGCCTAATTTTTAAAGCAAAATCAAACCATATTCTCTTATATAGCCAGGGTCTATGCTGAGCACTTCCTGGAGTCAGCCTCCCCACTCCACCAAAACACTTATTTGTGGCCATGCCGGGAGGCTTGTGGGAATCTTAGTTCCCTGACCAGGGATTGAACCTGGGCCTTTGGCAGTGAAAGTGCAGCGTCCTACCACTGGACCACCAGTTCAGTTCAGTTGCTCAGTTGTGTCCAACTCTTTGCGACCTCATGGACTCCAGCACACCAGGCCTCCCTGTCCATCACCAACTCCTGGAGTTTACCCAAACTCATGTCCATTGAGTCGGTGATGCCATCCAACCATCTCATCCTCTGTCATCCCCTTCTCTTCCCACCCTCAATCTTTCCCAGCATCAGGGTCTTTTCAAATGAGTCAGCTCTTCACATCAGGTGGCCAAAGTATTGGAGTTTCAGCTTCAAATCAGTCCTTCCAATGAGCACCCAGGACTGATCTTTAGAATGGATTGGTTGGATCTCCTTGCAGTCCAAGGGACTCTCAAGAGTCTTCTCCAACACCACAGTTCAAAAGCATTAATTCTTCATCACTCAGCACCAGGGAAAGTCCCAAAACACGTTTTGTCTACTTCAAGTATGAACCAGAGCAGACCAGGCCCCCTTGGGCCAATGTTCCCCTCCACTCACCACCCAGGTCTGTCTGGGCCTGTAGTGCTTGGGTGCATGGCAGGGCTGGGAGCGGAGGGGAGTGAGTCCCCAGCCGAGGGTCCCTGAGAAACTTCAGGTGCCTTTCCCAGTGTGGACCCCTTTGTTCTAAGAGAGACTCCAGCGGTTGGTGGGTCTCCTGTACCTCAGAGCCCTTGAACCTGGCTCTGCCAAGGTCTTTGTCATTGAAAGTACATCTTGGTTTAGTGGCCACACTTCATACCGTTTAGTTGAGTTTGTCACAAAAGATGACAAATCTAACTGCCTTTTTGGATGTTTGTACAAATTCTATTCTCGTGCTTCCTGGACCTTTTAAAATAGAATTATAGTCGTTTCATTTACCTCCTCAGCTGTTTTAAAAAACAAAATGATTTATGTACTTACTGTAACATTTCAGAGCACATCAGGATCCTTTCACGCTTTTCTTTTCTAAGTGCCTGACTTTATGACACTTACGTTGAATGAGTTACTCTCTACCATACATACATAATTAATTTATAGTGTAAACGAAATTAAAAGCACTGGAAACTAAAGCTCCCTCATTGCAGGAATATCTCATGAGGACCATTCTATGGAATATTTTCTTGTGCATTTCTCTAGGTTGTGGGGGGGTGGTGGAAATGCAAGTGAATTTTTTCAGTGATGAACTTTAGATGCTCCAAGAGGATGGAGACCGGCTTGTAAATATTTTCTTATGGATTAGTGTTGAGGCAGGAGGATTGGGTCTTTTCAGTGTTTTGTTGGTTGTCTTTCAAACGTTTGGTTTTATGAAAGTTAGGTGAAAGTTGGTGTGTTTAAGCCCAGCTTGGAGAGAACCCTTGTTTCTTGGTGAAGGTGTTTTCTCCTTCACCTAGAGAAGGAGATGGAATAGAGAGCAGATGGAATTGACAAGGCAGACTGAGGGGCATGTGCACACGTGCATTTTACAGGATCCTTCTGGGGGGCTTGTGAGGCTTTGTACATCTTCCTTGGAGAGGAGGGACGGAGCCTCGTAAGCTTCCCGGCCACATCCCCAGCTCTCCAGGGGAACCAAGTCCCTGGCAATTCATAGTCACTGGCACCGTGAAGCACTTTCAGATTATCCTGCAGCAGAGATAGGGACATCCATCACGAGGTCCCTGCTCTTCCTACCACACTGTGGGATTGTTGCCAGAAGAAGTATCTGGCTAGGAACTATATCTCCCAGCCTCCCTCTGCATCTACACTGGGCCAAGGGACTTCCCCCAAAGGTGGTCAACAAAGGTAACTCAAGGGCGAGCAAACATTTCCCACCTTCTTCCCTGCCCCACTGACTGCCTGCACAGGATTCCCATGGTCTTAAAGATGGAAGAGCCTCTGGTTCCCAAATGTGACAAGTTTTTAAGTAAATTGAGGTTAAAACAAAACAAAAGACTACCTAAGAAGAGCTGTCTCTACTCACTGTCTTCTTTGTTCTTCCTGAGTTCATTCTTGAACCCACTACTTTTCATCCTCACCACTACTTGCAAATCCACCACTTGGTGAAAGTGGATCATGGCAAAACCACGAGGGATCTCCACACCACCGATGGCAGTGATCAAAATCAGCCTTCATCTTGTACAGCCTGGATGGAACGGCACCAGTATCCTGCGGTCCTTTTTGAAATGCCAAGGGCAGAAACAGCATGATGTGCATACATTTTTGGCAAGGCAAATAGGAGAATCACCAAGTGGTAAAATTCCACCTGTCTTCCAACACCACGGATCAGTACTGAACTTCTCTTGTGCTCAGCCACTGAATCAGTGGGGTTGACACAGCCGCTGATATGCTCATTAGTACAGTCCTCATGTTTCTCCCCCAGCCTGTAGAGCTGAAGTTCACCTGAAAACCTGTGTCATCCACCACATGCATTTCAGCATCCTCACTACCCAAAAGCTTCCGTGGAGTTGTATTTTTATTCTGAATACACCAAGCCCCCTATATATGAACAATTTCCATTCCGAGAGCACATTCATAAATCCAATTTGTTCATAATTCCCACAACGTTAGCCTAGGTACCTAACTAACAAATCGGCTGTATAGTTCAGTTCGGTTCAGTTCAGTTCAGTTCGGTTCAGTTCAGTCGCTCAGTCGTATCCAACTCTTTGCAACCCCATGAATTGCAGCATGCCAGGCCTCCCTGTCCATCACCAACTCCTGGAGTTCACCCAAACTCATATCCATCGAGTCAATAATGCCACCCAGCCATCTCATTCTCTGTTGTCCCCTTCTCCTCTTGCCCCCAATCCCTCCCAGCATCAGAGTCTTTTCTAATGAGTCAGCTCTTCGCATGAGGTGGCCAAAGTATTGCAGTTTCAGCTTTAGCATCAGTCCTTCCAATGAACACCCAGGACTGATATCCTTTAGAATGGGCTGGTTGGATCTCCTTGCAGTCCAAAGGACTCTCAAGAGTCTTCTCCAACACCACAGTTCAAAACATCAATTCTTTGGCGCTTGGCCTTCTTCACAGTCCAACTCTCACATCCATACATGACCACTGGAAAAACTGTAGCCTTGACTAGACAGACCTTTGTTGGCAAAGTAATGTGTCTGCTTTTGAATATGCTATCTAGGTTGGTCATAACTTTCCTTCCAAGGAGTAAGCGTCTTTTAATTTCATGGCTGCAATCACCATCTGCCGTGATTTTGGAGCCCCAAAATATAAAGTCTGACACTGTTTCCACTGTTTCCCCATCCATTTGCCATGAAGTGATGGGACCAGATGCCATGATCT
The DNA here is from genome assembly GCF_023091745.1 of Budorcas taxicolor. Classification (NCBI taxonomy): domain Eukaryota; kingdom Metazoa; phylum Chordata; class Mammalia; order Artiodactyla; family Bovidae; genus Budorcas; species Budorcas taxicolor. The sequence goes on along the minus strand of NC_068914.1, from coordinate 38,316,695 downwards.
TCGTTTTCTGAATGTTGAGCTTTAAGCCAACTTTTTCACTCTCCTCTTTCACTTTCATCAAGAGGCTTTTTAGTTCCTCTTCACTTTCTGCCATTATACTATAATAGGTATATAATACTTTTCACACAAATAGTACATAGAAAGCAAACACAAAAAGTAAACATTTTTAATCTTATGGTAGAGTACCTTGAAAAGTACATAGTGCGGTACAATAGCTGGCACTCCTTAGTACTGCCAGCTACATCACTGCTGCTTTTAGGCTTGCTTCCACACATCTTGGACTTGAAATAAAGATACTGTACTACTTTACTCAATATGTACAGTGAAGCACACAAAAGCACAGCCACTTGTAGAGGATGCATGCACGTGATGATGTGTGCCAGACACGTGAACTAACTTATCTGATTGGACTTGAGAACACATGTTCCTGTCTTTGAAAGTTTGCAACTTGAAGGTTTGTCCGTAGGGGACTTACTGTATAATAAAAATTGTAAAAGCATACCTGGACAGAAGATGGCAGCCCTTAAACACAAGGAGGGGTGTCTCACCTGCAGATCCCCAGCCCCTAACTCAGCCCCTGGCACAGAGCACAGACTGGGTGCTGGTAGGAGAGAGGGCAGGAGGAGGAAGGAGTTACCAGTGGGCAGTGTCAGCTTGTCATTTGGCATGTACGCTGTCACAGCTGATGCTGAGACCCGCTCTCAGAGGGCACTTGCCCCAGGGGGGCAGGGAAGGCGGCTCTGTCCTTACAACAAGCCATGCCCCTTCCAGCCAGAATGACTGACTGACCCTATTCTGAAAGAGCTCTTTAAGGATGAAACAGTTTCAGAAAAAGCAGGGCTTGATTATCAGATATGTTTTGGAAGTTAGGTCTGAAATTAGGACACTCCAGTTCAGGGGATGCCCTTTAGCTGTCTGATTAAAGCCAGAGCAAAAAACCCATCCTCATGAAAGTTCAGTGTGGCATTTTGGTTAGGACTTCACATTCTTCTTCTTCTTTTTTTTTTTTTTTTTTGGTTGATATTCTTAAGTCTCCTTTATTTATTTTTTTAAATATAAATTTATTTTAATTGGAGGTTAATTACTTTACAATATTGTATTGGTTTTGCCATACATCAACAGGAATCCAGCAAAAGAGACACAGATGTATAGGGTTTCACATTCTTTTAAAACTACATGCTCATCGCACCCCAGAATGGAGGAGTTTAGAAGATTTGTGCATTCAGGGTCTTAAAGGTCCGGCAGACATTCTAACCTGCTGTGAGAGTTGAGACTTTATAGCTGTTTCAGTTACGGTCACTGTTTAACAAGCTGCCCCTAACTTCCTGGTGTCAGCACCCCTCTGCTATGGTCTGCGGGTGAGGAATTCCAGCTGAGCACCAGGAGTGGATGTTCCCCGCTCTGTGATGTCAGCAGCGTCCACTGGGAAGATGTGCTGGGTAACTCAGCAGCTGGGGCTGCAATCCTCTGGGGGTCTCCCAGTGTGTGGTGGTTGAGGCTGGCTGTCACCTGTTACCTCCACTGCAGCTGTCGACCTGCACACCTACACCTGCCCGGCCTCTGCAGGTAGCCTGGGCTTCCTTACAGCGTGGTGGCCCAGGGGAGTCAGACTGCTCCCACCGTGGCTAGGAGCCCTAAAGTGCAGTGCCCCAGGGGAACGGGGCCTCGTTCCTTTTAGGACCTGGTCTCGGAAGCCACCGGGGATGTTTTCACTGCCCCTTTTTTCTGTCACAAGCCCACCCAGTTTCTTTTTATTGCTTGTGGTTTTGGTTGCATAGGTTTTGTTGCTGCGTGTGGGCTTTCTCTAGTTGCAGCAAGCAGGGGCTACCCTCTAGGCTTCTCCTTGCAGTGGCTTCTCTTGTTGCTGAGCACAAGCTCTAGGGTACATGGGCTCAGTACTTGTGGTCCAGGGGCTTAGTTGCTCTGTGGCATGTGGGATCTTCCTGGACCAGAGAGGGAACCCGTATCCCCTGCATTGGCAGGTGGATTCTTAACCACTGGACCACCAGGGGAATCCCCATGCAGTTTCAAAGGGAACATAGACCCCACCTCTCAACTGGAGGATGGTGAGGTCCCTGGAGGAAGTGTGCCTAGAATGGAAGGTTTTGTTGCCACCACCTTTGAAGAATACACAACATCTGAAGCCAGTGTGGTGTGTGGAGGAGGGTGGTAGACACCCCTCTGTCAGAAAGAGCTGTGTCCGGGCTACCAAAGGCAGGCAGGAGCCTTGGGTGGGAGGCGGAGGACCTGGTTCTGGAGGAGGATTCCATCAGGGATGCAGCGGAGCCTCAAGACACTTCTCTCCCCTGACCTGGGGAGACATCAGAGCCCCAATGCCCTCCTGACACTGGTGGACATGACCTGACCAGCCATCCAGCCCATCTGGGCATCTGTGGGGTCTCCAGGTCAGATTCTGCTCCAGCTTCACCCCAGGCATCTGCCACTGCCTCTGCCATCTTCCTTCTTTGAGAATCAAAGCCTTTATCAGTAAAGCAGAAAACAATATCAACCTGGGTAGAGAGGGCTAACAAAAGTGATAATAACTGACTCAGTGAATGTCAAACTACTCCAAAACTGCTCAGTTACAGGAACAAACACATTGTGTGTTTACGGTCCAGGTATCACCTTGATGTCTTTTTCTGTACTGATTTTTCCCTTTCTAAAGATGTGAATTATTTTTATGCAAATAATGTAAGGATTGCAGTATTACAGGTCCCTGACAGCACAGGAATTTATAACTCAAGTCACGTCCTTTGATGCACTGGACCTGGCATTAACAAAAAACCCCACAGAAGATCAAAACAGCCATATGCTGGATTAAAGCATGAATAGGAAATTGCTCCCAGAAGCCTTAGGGATGGCAGAGCAGAGTATCCTTGCGGCTCTGTGGACTGAGAGCTGTGAGTCTCTCTTGGCTGCCCGGTGTGTTCAAGTCAGGTGGTACAGGTGAGGGATAAGGCCAGACCATGTGCTGACCCAGGGGCCAGGGGGACACAGGAGAGGTGACAGACACCACAGGATGTGGTAGTCTCGAAAGAGGGAAAACCACGGCTGAGTCCAAGACCTCGGAGTTCACGGGGCTGGAAACCAAAGTGTGGAACCAGATGGGATGAAGCGCAGGCGGTAAGCAGTTAGGGGCGTGGGTGTAGTGGGTGTTGAGTGCTGGGAAAAGAAGAGAGAAGGATGGGGCAGGGGGAGGGGGAAAGAAATATAACAGTTCTTTTACAATAGTAATATTTATTTCCATTTAAGCTTTGGCACATCTTTTTTTTTTTCTGGCCACACTGTGAGGCATGCAAGATCTTGGTTCCCTGACCAGGAATCGAACCCGAGCCCCCTGCAGTGGAATCATAGAGTCCTAACCACTGGACCATAACAATGTTAGGAAGTCCCATAACAATGGTTTTAAACTTCGTTGTTTGATAGATTAGTTAGTTGGTTGGCTGGCTAATTGATTGGGCAATTGGGCAGTTGATTGGTTGGCTAGTTAGTTTTTGGTTTGGGGGTATTTAGCATAGAAATACTTTCTTCTAATTAGAAAAAAGATCACTCAGGTAAATGCTAGATAGAAAAAAAGATTCAAGAATCGCTGCTCCACTATCCCACATCTCAGTCCATAGATGATGTTGACACTTCAGCCCAGGAAGATAATGGATATCATAGGTGTCCCCAGCAGAGGGACTCAGGCAGATCTGGTGCTTATTGTCTTGAGTCTGTGTCCCCCGGAATGCGTTCCCCAAATGTGAGGGGTGCAGAGTGTTCATTAGGCTTCTGTGGGCAGATCCATTGGTGAAATGCATGGTGTTTAAGGCCAGCAATTCTTGGTCTTGAAGTGTTAACACACACTGGAACCTTACAGGTGACATGGAATATGGGCTGTCTCCCACCACAGCCCTTTTTCTACTGAACGTAACACATGTGCTAATATTCTGGGAGGTATGTTTTTGAAGATAATTTTTAAAATAATTATTAGAAGGAAAAGAAATAGATTGAATTCTTAACAAAAAAGAGATGCAGTACGTGGCAGTTGGGAGAAAAGAGGAGAGCATTTGGCTGAGACAGAAGAAAGCAGAGGCGGAGAGCAGAGCAGCTCGGCCATGGTCCCCAGCAGAGGGAGGCCAGAGACGGATCCTGCTTTGTAGAGGTGACAATGCCAGCCAACTCCAGTGGAAACACAAGAGCAGTTGGGTATTCTTGACCATCCCTGGATGCCTCGTTAAGCTAGACTTTGGTCCTCTGATAAACCTTTGACCTTCTTTAGAAATATTTCATTGCTCAAGAGATAAAGGAAATAACTAGGAATGGTGTTATCTGACCAATAAGGAAAAGCAACTTAGTGAGTGACAATTTCAGGGACACAAGAGAAAGTGGGACTTCCCTGGCAGTCCAGGGGTTAAGACTCTGCACTGCCACTGCAGGGGCTCAGGTTCCATCTCTGGTCAGGGAACTAACATGCCACATTCTGTGTGGAATGGCCAAAAAAAAAATAATTTTAAAACAGTGTAATATTAACAATATATATATAAATAAAATCTTAAAAAGAGAAAGTGACCATGTCATCCTAAAGTTTGTGAAAGGGAAACACGTATTTATAGACGTGGAGAGACCTTAAAATGAGAGATCCTCTGGGTTGGACCCTTTGGCACTGTGGGCTAGTAATGGAAATAACAACCAGATGGAAGCTATATGGAGGAAAGGAGCCCATTTACAAGCTCCACCAAAACAAGCTGAAATCCCTAGTGATAAACAGAACAACTTTTATAGTACCCCTATGAAGAAGACTTCAAAACTCTGGAGACTCAACAACATAAAAATGTCGGTCCTCCCTACGCTAATTTCTGAGTGTAATGGTATCCAAATTAAAGCACCAAAAGGTTTGTTTTAGAAAATGGACCAAAAAATCCCACTAAGGGGAACTCGCTGTTCTAGAGGTGAAAACCTGATAGGAGGCCATGTTTTGGAGGAATTAAAGCAGGGTGATGCTGCCACACGATTAGAGGACTGAGCAAGCCTCAGAACATCACAAGTAGACCTGGATACATGAAGAGTGTTAGTATGTGATAAATGTGCTGTTTCGTGTCAGTGAAGGAAAGATGAACCACTCAATAAGTGATGTTGGGACAACTGGGAAGCCATCTAGGAAAAAAAATAAATTTGACTACTCTAAGCCTAGATAAACTCCAAATGGAATTTAATTGTAAAACTTAAAATATTATGAGTGCTAAATAAAATATGAGGTAATCCTGTTATTGGCTTTCCAGATGGCTCAGTGGTAAAGAATCTGCCTGCGATGCCGGAGACCCGGGTTCAATCCCTGGGTCAGGAAGATTACATGGAGAAGGAAATGGCTACCCACTTCAGTATCCTTGCCTGGGAAATCCCATGGATAGAGGAGCCTGGCTGGCTACAGTCCATGGGGTCGCAAAGAGTTGGAGACAACTCAGCAACTGAACAAAAGCAACAGTAAATCTTTTTTATAACTTTTATTGTTCTTCTCACTTTGATTCAAAGTCTAGAAATCATCAAAGAAAAGTTGAACAAATTATAAATAAAACTACATTAAAAAAAAAAGTTTAAAGACTGCTGCTTGGCAAAAAAAATAATAATCACCATAAACAAAGTGAGAAAAACAAACTGACAAGTTGGGGGAAATGGTTGCAATTCATTTAATAAACAAAGAGTTAAGTTCTCTAATAAATAGCTTTTATAAATCAATATAAAAATGACCAACAACTCAATAGGAAAATGTACAAAAGATGTAAGAAGTAGTTCATAGGACAGGAAATTAAAATAGCTTATGAATGAATGAAAAATTGTGAGAGAAAAGCAAATAATTAAAACTGGTACTTTTTTTTACCTAATTGATAATATGCTGTGTTGGTAAAACTGTAAGAAACAGGTACTTTACTACTTTGCTGGTGAGGTGTAAATTATTAAACCTTACTTAGGGCAATTTTTGTAGTAGTACCTACCACAATCACAAATGCATATGCACTTTGACCTAGGACTTCACCGCTAGTAATTTATGTTACAAGATATACAAGAAAGCCTGGATCCTGAAGTATAAACAAGGTAACTTTGCAGCATTGTTTGTAATTAACTAAAGATTAGAGATAGTCTCAAATATTCATCAGTTAGAGGCTGACTAATGAGTGTATGGTACAGGCTTACAGTGGATGCTACTCAGCTGTCAATAGAGGATACTTGCAGCCAGTGTCAGCTAAAACCACTTCCCATCCCATTTGGACCCATCTTCCACCTTTCTGACCTCAGTTCCCATCCTCTACTCTTATAGATTGCATAAAATACCAGTAAAATCATGAATATAAAAATCACAAGTGTTGAATGAACAAGACACTTAAAGTTTTCACAGATACTAGCCCTACTTCTCTCTGCCAACGTGCTGAGAACAGCTATGACTCATACCGCAAAGATGGAGCAGTTTAGTGGTACCCCGTGTAAGGGAAGGCAGGCAAGAGTTTGGCATTCTCACATGCTGTGGTGGGAGGATAGATTGATACAATAGTTTTGGGGGTCAATTTGACAATGTCTATTAAAGTTTTAAATGCCCATTAACCCACCTATTTCTACTTTGAGAAATTTATCTGTCGACATCTGTGTATATAAGGATGCTCACTGTTTGCTTTACGCTTGGCCTCAGGTTTTTGGGTCCATGTTGAATGGCAGTCAGAAACCAGGTTCTAATGACTGCTTCTGTCGGGGGCTCCTCTTCTTATCTTCAATGCAGGCTTGTCTGTGGCTGTTATTACCACCACATGACTATTTTATAGCAATAGAAGAAATATCGACCACTGGTCAGTCAGTAAAAAAGAAGGACCCCACAGATAGAAACCAAAGCCTGTTACCCCAAATGCAATCATGACTTCTTTCAGACCGTGGCCTAGAACATTAGTTTTCCAGTGATGATAATTGAATGCCCAGAGTGTTAAACTCATCTCATGAACATAGCCAAGAGTGTATTCTCATCATGAGTGTATTCTGTTTAACCTAAATAACCAAAGAAATTTACTAAAGTAAAATTAACTGAAAAACATAGATTTTTACTTAAAGAAAAAAAAAGAAACAGGCAAAAAGTAAGAGGCTAGTAGAGACAGGGAAGCATGGAGTACATGGTGGTTTCAAAATATTACCCGCCCACCCTTGGAGGTTAATTTTCCTCACCTTAAGTATGGGTTGGACATAATGATTCATACTGCTAAGTGAAAGAAATGATTCATACAGCTGATACTGTGATTCCAACTCTATGAGGTTCTGTGAAAGGCAAAACTATAGGCAGAGTGAAAACAGGTCAGTGATAGAGGGGGAGCCGCTGTTGTTGCTGTGTATTTGCTCAGACATATCCAACTTTTTGCAACCCCATGGACTGTAGCCCGCCAGACTCCTCTGTGGGATTTCCCAGGCAAGCATACTGGAGAGAGTTGCCGTTTCCTTCTCCAGCGGATCTTCCTGACCCCGGGATTGTTTGCTCTGACTCTACGAAATGATTTGAGAATTTGTGCGTTAACAAGGAGTGCATGTACGGTGATTATATAAGAGGTTAAACATTGCTCACATTTGGGAAAGCCTGGTCAGGCCTCTAAAGGAAACTGTTTGTACTATCTTTGCAACTTTTCTCTAAATCTAAAATTAGTTCAAAATAAAGTGGTTAAAAAAAACAAAAGTACATCTTGGACTTCGCAGGTGGCACTAGTGGTAGAGAAGCCACCTGCCAGTGCAGGAGACATAAGAAATGTGGGTTCAATCCCTGGGTCGGGAAGATCCCCCGGAGGAGGGCATGGCAACCCACTCCAGTATTCTTGCCTGGAGAATCCCATGGGCAGAGGAGCCTGATGGGCTACAGTCCATGGGGTCACAAAGAGTCGGACACGACTGAAGCGACTTAGCACGCAGCGTGCAAAAGCCCTAGCCCAGTGGCTGGTATGGGGTTGGGCTTTTGGGTATGTGTCTTCCTACAGGAGAAGGAAACAGCTCCACTTCCTTCCAGGGTCCTCAGGTTGTCCTCGGCATCTGATTTTGGCAGAATCAGGACCCGAGTGTACCAAATGAAGCCTCTTTCCTGCCCATCCCATCAGCATGTTTCCTGTGGGTAAACTGACCTGCAGCAGCTTCCAGATGACACGAGGCTGGTTCCAGAATGAGGTTCTGCTTGTGGCCTCAGGGCAGATACCAAGACCCAGGGCTCTGTTCCCCACCTTCTCCTTCTCGCTTCCCCCCTGACACAGGCCCCAGATGGTGGTTTCTGGAACTCCATCTGCCTTAGGGAAACAGGACTGTTTGTGTTCTAACATTCAGTTAGCCAGAGAGAGATGAGTTTTTGTTAGGCAAACAGCTATTTGACTAATGGATTTGGCCTTGGAACAAGAGCAGGCTGCGTACGTGTCTAGGTTGTTAGACTTCTGGGTTACGGTTCATATTTGGAGCAGGTGTGCCTGTGGTCATGGGGCTCTGCATTTGGTTACCTTGCTAATGGGATCAAACACATACACACAGGATTGCTGATGAAAGGAAAGAGTTGCTATGTACAGTAACTCAAATGATTGACCCTGGTAACCCGGCTGCACCAGCTGCTGTGGGGATCAGAGATGCTCTGAGAAAGGGGCTTGCAAAGGCAGAGAGAAACCCTGGGAGTTAACGGTGGGAGTTGGGGAAGATTCCATTCTGATGAGAGTGAGGGCTAGGGATGTTTAAAAGGGAAATTTTTAAAAGAAGGATGTCCAAGAGAACTGGAAGAATTTTAAAGGGAAGCAGACATTTCTAGTGAGAATTTTAACTCTTAGAAAGAATAGTTTCCTATGCAAAAAAAGTTCTCTCTTCTGCCTCCTTTGTGAAACTTTAAGTAAAATTTATCCTGCTTCCCAGGTGGTGCAGTAGTAAAGAATCCGCCACCAATGCAGGAGATTTAGGAGACATGGATTCGATCCCTGGGTCAGGAAAATTCCCTGGAAGAGGAAATGGCGACCCACTCCAGTATTCTTGCCTGGAAAATCCCATGGACAGAGGGACCTGGCGGGCTACAGTCCATAGGGTCACAAAGAGTCGGACATGACTGTTGAGACTTGGCACATCCTGCTTAATCCTCTGTTCTGGGCTCTGTTGCTCGGGAAGGGGCAAGAATCCAGAGCTTGAGGTGAGCCTTGGACCCAACATTAACCTTGGGGACACGTACCCCACCCTCAGATCAGGAGCTTCCATCCTGACAGCCCTAGGCGGCTCAGGGGCTCAGCGATGAAGTGAGGATTGGTTAGGTTGACAACATTAAAATTAAGAGTATCTTGGGACTTCCCTGGGATTCCACTGGTTAAGAATCCTTCTTCCAGTGCAGGGGGCACAGGTTCGATCCCTGGTTGGGGAACTAAGACCCCACCATATGCTACATGTTATGCCAAAAAAGAAAAAAAAAATTAATATCTTTCAGAAAAAGACACCATACACTGGGAGAAAAGATTAGCAATGCAAATTACTGACAAAGAGTTAATATCCTGAGGGCCACCAGCTCTGATCCTCTCTGAGCTCTCCCCAACCCCAGGGAGCCCAGCTCTGTCTCCTCAAGGACCTCACTCCAGCAGCTGCCTTCACTCCCTCCTGCTCATCACTGTGACCTCTTGTTAGAACATTCCCATCAGCTAACCATAATATAGTAGCTCCAAGAATTTGCGAAATCCCCTTGCCCCAGGGCCGCCTCATTAATCTCTGAATAGAGAGAAGCTCACCCGCAGAGCAGTCTTTACTGGTTGTCTCCCTTTCTCTCTTAACCCCACAGTCACCGAGGGGCCCTGATCAGAGCAGACGTGCCAAGTCCAGAGTCACTCACTTCCGTTCTTCCCCTCACATGGGCACACCCCCCTTCTGGAGACACTGTCTTCCCCCGACTCCTGGGACCCCACACTCTCTGTGTCAGCCCCCAGTCCTCCCTGGCTCTTCTCCGTCCTCCTCCCTGACCTCTGAACTGTCCAGGGCCTCCAAGCCCTGCCCTCCACCTTTGACTCCCAATTCTGCGCCTCTGCTCTTGGTTTCTCTCCTTTCTAGAGGTCTGTCTGCCTGTATCTGCAGAGCTCAGTCAGGTCTCCACTCAGATGTCCCTCTTCCAGTGAGGCCTTTCCTAATCCTAGAGCTCAGAGCTCTGCTCTCTTTCCTCCGCAGTACTTAAGAGCAGCTAGTCCACTCTTCATTTACATGAGTGTTTGCTTGTGTCCTCTCTCTTTTAGGATGTATGTTGACTTTGCTCACTGTCATCACCCAGAACCTAGAATAGTACCTTGCAGAGAATACGCATTTGATTTGTATATCGGGGGATCAGGTGTGGGGGCTGTTTATTTTGCCTTCAAGTTTGAAAGATGTTTTTACTGGATATAGAATTTTTATCTTTCAGTATCTTAAAGATGTCTCTCCAGGGACTTCCCTGGTCGTCCAGTGGTTAAGACTCTACAGCTCTACCCGCAGGGGGCACAGGTTCTATCCCTGGTCAGGGAACTAAGATCCTGTATGCTGTACCAAATGGCCCAAAAGAAAAACAAACCAACATGAGGTCTTTCAAAGTTAGACAGACCTCTGTTTGAGGCTCAAGCTCCACTACGTATGAGCTATCCTAATTTGGCAGTTTATTTAATCTCTCCAAGTCATAGTCTTTTCATTGGTAACTTGAGTGGAAGCCAAATTTCAGAAAGTACTGACTTCAGGTACTTCAGGAAGTACTGACTTGAGAGGGTAAGATATCAAGGTCAAAGTTAGGTTTCTAAAGCACTTTGCAACCATGCAAAAAATGCCAGTCCCTTGCTCCCCTTTACAGTACAGCTAGGCAAAGCAGAGTGGGGAAAAAACATGGAAATTCCATGTCCTCAGAGGAGATCACTCCCTCACTGGTTTATTTCCAGAAAAGTATCAAAAAAAAGTCTCTCCATTATCTTCTGGTTTGCATAGTTTCTGAAGAAGCCTGATGTAATTTCTGTCTGTGTTGTTTCTCTCTTTTTACATTTTTATTGGAATATAGTTGATTTGCAGGCTTCCCAGGTGGTACTAGTGGTAAAGAACCTGCCCGCCAGTGCAGGATATGCAAGAAACTCAGGTTTGATCCCTGGATGGGGAAGTGGGGAAGAGCCCCTGGAGGAGAGCATGGCAACCTGCTCTAGTATTCTTGCCTGGGGAATCCCGTGGACAGAGGAGCCTGGAAGGCAGTGGTCCGTGGGGCAGCAAAGATTCGGATACGACTGAAGCAACTGAGCACGCACGCAGGGATAGTGGGTTTGCAGTGTTGTGTTGCTTTTTTTAAACTGTAGTAAAGTATCCGTGACATCAGGTTTACCATCTTAACCATTTCTGACTGTATAATTCAGTGGTATTAAGTACTTGACTCTGTTGTACAACCATCACCACCATCCATCTCCAAAACTATTTCATCTTCCCAAACTGAAACTCTGTCTGCATTAAGTAACAATATCCCTCTTCCCCTCCCCTCAGGCCCCTGGGAGCCACTGCTCTACTCTCTGTTTCTATGTATTTGACTATTCTAGAGACCTCGTACAGTATTTGTCCTTTTGTGACTGATATTTCTCTTAGAATTATGCCTCCTATGCCACTAATATTACGCCGCCTAGCTCTATGCATAATAGTCCTCGAGATCCATCACACTGTATCCTATGTCAGAATCTCCTCCCTTTTTAAAGTTGACTAATATTCCATTTTGTGTTGACACCACCTTTTGTTTATCTATTAATCCATTAACGGACACTTGGATTGCTTCCATGTCTTGGCTTTTGTGAATATGGCTGTTCTGAACATGGCTGTGCAGATACCTCCTGGAGTCTCTGTCTCAGTTCTTTCTTGTATGCCCAGAAGTGGAATGGCTGAATCAGATGATAGCTGTGCTCTGAATCTGTCGCCGCACTGTTTTGCATCGCACTGATTTACATCCCACAAAAGTGCACAAGGGCTCCAGTTTCTTCACACCCTCATCAGTGTTTATTTTCAGTGTTAAATTTTTTTTTTTTAATTTTGGCCCTTGTAATGGATGTAAGGCGATATCTCATTACGGTTTTGGTTTGCATTGCTCTAATGATTATTGATTTTGAACATCTTTTCATATGCTTATTGGCCATCTTATTTCACCTTTGGAGAAACATCCATTCAAGTCCTTTGCTTGTTTTTTAATCAGGTTATTTGGTCTTTTTGTTGTTGCTGTTGAGCTGTAGGAGTTTTGTCAATACATTCTGGACATTAACCCACTATCATCAAATAAATGATTTGCAAATATTGTTTCCCATTCTGTAGTGGTCTTTCATGCTATGGATGGTGTCCTTTGACCTCAGATGTTTTAAATTTTGATGTAATCCAATTTATCTACATTCGCTTGTGTTAACGCTTTTGGTGCCACATCCAAGAAGTCGTTGCCCAATCCAACATCATGAGGCTGTTTTTACTCTTAAGTTTTCTTCTAAGGGTGGTATAGTTCTAGGTCTTATGTTTAAGTCTTTTATCCATTTTGCATTCATTTTTGGATACAGTGCAAGGTAAGGATCCATATTCATTCTTTTCATGTTGTTTACCATCATTGGTTGTTGAAGAAACTGTCATTTTCCCCACTGAATGGTCTTGGCAACCTTGTTGAAAATTGCTGGATTATATACACGAGGATTTATTTCTGGGCTGTCTGTTCTATTTCATTGTTTTGTTTGTCTTTATGCCACTACCATACTGTTTTGATTATTGTAGCTTTGTACTATATTCTGACACCAAGAATCAATTTTGCTGTTCTTTTTCAAGATAGCTTTGGCTATTGGGCATCTTTTAAGATTCTGTATTAATGTTACAGTGGATTTTTTTATATTTCTGGGTACCTAGTTTTTAATCAAATTTTAAGATGTTTAAATATCTTGCTTATTATTAAAAAATATAATAGAAAAATGGGCAAAGGGTTTAACCTGCATGCCATGGACGAGAAAACCTGCTGGCCAGTAAATATATGAAATGCTCAACTTCTTTAGTGATCTAGGAACTTTACATGAAGACCTATGGGAGATGCCTTTTGTGCCCATCAGGCTGGCAAAAATTAACAAATCAGGCGGTGCCATGTGCAATATCTAGAGCCTGCACTCACTGGTGGAAAGCTAAGTTGGGCCTATCCCTTTTAAAAACAGTTCATAGCAACTGCAAAGTCTGTAATAACAAAATACCAGAAAACAACCCAAATACCCGTGTGTGTGTGTGTGTTATTCACTCAGTTGTGTCCAACTCCTTGCAACCCCATAAACTGTAGCCCAGCAGGATTCTCTCTGTCCATGAGATTTCCCAGGCAAGAATACTGGAGTGGAGAGCCATTTCCTTCTCCAGAGATCTTCCTGAACCAGGGATTGAACCCAGGTCTCCTGCATTGCAGGCAGATTCTTTACCTCCTGAGCCACCAAGGAAGCCCAAATACCCCTGAAGCAACATGGAAGTAATTTGTGTTATACACACACAATAGAATGCCATAGAGCGGTGACAACGAATGAAACTCAGCAGTAGGCATCTCTAAGGATGACTTTCTGGAACATAGTGTTAGGAGAAAAAGGAAAAAAGCAAGTCACAGAAAAAGGTGGTCACTGTAATTCCATTGATGCAGAGTTTAAAGCATACAAAGTTAAACTACATATTGATTAGTGGTGTATATATATATAGTATATATACTATAAAGAAATATATAGGGAAGATAAGCCCAGGATAGCAGTACTTTATTGGGGGAAAGGAGGAAAAAGAAGGACATATTGTCTTAGTTCTTTTGGAGTGGGATTATTTCCTTTTATTTTAAAATATCTAAAATGGATTCAAATGGATTGATACTATCAAATAACCATTGATACTATCAAATAACCATATCACTGTAAATGGTTACAGTGATACAGTGATAAAAAGTAAAATGATTAAATGTCATATTTAACTAAAGTTCAGCTACTCATTCATTTATTGACAATTCAATGCAAAATTTACATTCTCTAGGATTATGTATGTATGCTCTATCATGGCTGACCCTTTGCAACCCCATGACTATAGTCCACCAGGCTCCTCTGTCTGTGGGTTTTCCCAAGCAAGAATACTGGAGTGGGTAGCTGTTTCCTACTCCAGGGGATCTTCCCGACCTGGGGTTTGAACTTGAGTCTCCTACATTGACAGGCGGATTCTTTGCCACTGTGCCACCTGGAATTATCACATGTATTAAGAAGTATATTCCTAAAAGGAAAAAGCTAAACAATTGGAAACTACATCTCAACAAGCAAAGTTAATTTCATTTTTATAGTATGAGACATTAACGCCCATATCCAAAAATACAATTCATAATAACTAGAGATTCTGCTTTTGAAGTAAGTTCATTACTGACCTTACTATTAGAAGCACACTGTAATTGCATACACAGAGTTCTAAAATATTATCACAGACTATAGGAGCATCTTAGTAACATTTAAATATATATATATATATGGTACTATATTGATTTAAAAATTATTTCCTGAAACAATAATCAGTGAGGCATATGAGGCATATTTGTCCCCAGTCACTCTTTTGTTAATATGCTTATCCTGTTTAAGGGTTTCCCTGGTACCTCAGACGGCAAAGAATCCACCTGCAGTGCAGGAGACATGGGTTCAATCCCTGAGTCTGGAAGATCCCCGACAGGAGGGCCTAGCAATGCACTCCAGTACTCTTGCCTGGAGAGTCCCATGGACAGATGAGTTTGGCGGGCTACAGTCCATGGGAATGGCGAAGAGTTGAACACGACTGAGCAGCTAAGCACATCCAACAGGATGTTATCCTGTTGGAGAATTATTTTCCATCTTCTTTCACTGACTCACTTTAGCTTTTGCATGAGTTAAGAGGTGAACTTTCATGTTATTTGGTTGAATAAACTTACAACAGCCTTCAAACAGACACACAAAAGGTTTCTCCCCAGTACATGTGAACACAAATTGGACAGGGAAAAATGTTTTCCTGGACCGTTCAAGAGTACATGTAAATGGCTTCACTTCAGTATGAACCAGAAAATGGCTTTTTAGTTTTGTGCTCCCCTTGAAGGCTTTCCCACATTCTGCACATCCATGATCTCAGGGACTGTGAACCCAGAGATGCTTTCCCAGGAATGCTCTATTCTTGAACTCTCTTATGTATCCATTGTGAAGACAATTATTTTTCTGGAGCATCGTATTCTTTATTTGTGCTTGGCTTCATTCTAATACATTCTGTGAGCTGTTTAGGATCTGGAAAGTCAGTGCTGGGTATTCCTCCGGGAGGAAGCTTCTTGCCTGTTTTGTACTCAGAAAACTCAAGAAGTGGATTCTGCCCAACAATCTGTTGAGGAAATTCTTGTTTTGCCTTTTTAATTTTTTTTCATGTATTCCAAGGAACATTCAAGAAGTGAGCTTGCCATAAGAACCTGTTGAGAAAGCTCTTGTTCCAGTCCTTCTTGCAGACAAAGGACTTAAGAAGTGAGTCTTCTTCCGTGATAGGTTCAGAAAACTCACTTCTTATTATGTATTCTATGTAAGAGTAAGAGAAGGAATCCTCTTCAGCGACCTGAACACTAGCCTCATAGAACACATCCTCATCACATAAGGTCCACGTTGTCTCCGGAGGTTCCTGCTGGGCTGGCGGTACCTTGTCCCCACTGACGGCTCTTCTACCCAGGCCTTTATGCCCAAGTGTCTTTTCACTTTTCTTCAATCTCTGGTTCATGGCATCCTGCTGGTTCCCTCTTATAAGGTTTGCACCAGGTTAGAGCAATCACTTCCAGGCAGGAGCTCTCTGTCTGAGTTGTCTTCAGCTAGCACCCATGCTCCTGTGATTCACTATATCTCCTATTCCAGTTCCTTTTAATGATAAGACATAGAAGAAACCACTAGTTGTGCTCCTGACAGAGAGTTGAAATCAACCCCGCTTTACCTGGAAATGTTCTAGATCTTAAGCTGATTGTTGAGCATCCTTTTGTTTTGCTTGATATATGGTGTAAATGTTTGCTTCTTCACATCTAATGTTAAATTACTTTATGCTTTAAAGAACTAGAATCCAGCTGTAAAAAAAAAATGGATAGAGCTATATACCAGAAGGGGCTTCCCAGGTGACACTAGTTAGTGAAGAAGCTGCTTGTCAGTGCAGGAGACATAAGAGA
This sequence comes from Budorcas taxicolor, assembly GCF_023091745.1. Classification (NCBI taxonomy): domain Eukaryota; kingdom Metazoa; phylum Chordata; class Mammalia; order Artiodactyla; family Bovidae; genus Budorcas; species Budorcas taxicolor. Next base: position 38,300,545 of record NC_068914.1, on the reverse strand, counting down.
CACAGGTTCAGTCCCTGGGTCAGGAAGATCGCCTGGAGGAGGACCTGGCAACCCACTCCAGTATTCTTGCCTGGAGAACCCCAGGGACAGAGGAGCCTGGCAGGCTACCATCCATAGTGTTGCAGAGTCGGACATGACTGAAGCGACTTAGCACCCACACGTTTGACAGAACTGTTCCCTGGTATAAAACTGTGAACAGGAGTAGTCCGATTCTCCTACCCTGCCTATAACTGGTTTGCGCTCTCTTAGAGGAGATCCTCAAAGTCGTGATCTCTGAGAGGCAACATTTGGAGAGGATCCTACAAAGTGGGAGGAAACCAGAATGGAACAGAATATATCCACCAGATCCACCAGGTGGCACGTTCTTCAGTGACCCCGTAGTCAAGTGCAGGGCTGGCCCAGGCTGACTACACAGAATTCTCTTTTTTTAACTTGTTATTTTATACTGGAGTGTAGCCAATTAACAATGTTGTCATTGTTTCAGGTAGACAGCAAAAGGACTTAGCCATACATACACATGTATCCATTCTCCCCCAAACTCCCATCCAGGCTGCCACATGACATCGAGCAGAGTTCCCTGTGCTACACAGTAGGTCCTTGTTGGTTTTACATTTTAAATATAGCAGTGTGTACAAGTCGATCCCAAACTCCCTAACTATCTCTTCCCATCATCCTTCCCTGCTGGCAACCATAAGCTTGTTCTCTAAGTCTGAAAGCCTGTTCCTGTTTTGTATCTCCCCTTCTTTATCTGGCTTTCTTCACTCAGGATGACAGTCTCTAGGCCCATCCGTGTTGCTGCAGACCACTCTGCCTTGAGTCCCTCCAGCCTTTTTTGTCCCAACCCTCATTCATCTCTCCAGGCCTGCCATGCTGCCCTTGGCATTCCTGGCACAATCTGGTAAGCAGCAGAGCATAGCATCCCTAACCTTCCCTTCTTGAAGTGTAAAACCCTATGCCCATTTTCACTTACGCTCTAGGACAAATTGAGTAACAAGTGCTGTCTTGGTATTTTAAATCCCAATTAATGTGCTTGCATGCTCAGTCACTTCAGTCCTATCTGACTCTGCGACCCTATGGACTGTAGCCCACCAGGCTCCTCTGTCCATGGGGTTCTCCAGGCAAGAATGCTGGAGTGGGTTGCCATGCCCTCCTTCAGGGGATCTTCCCCACCCAGGGACTGAACCCCCATCTCCTGTGCCTCCTGCATTGCAGGCGGATTCTTCATGCCTGAGCCACCAGGGAAGCGCAATTAACGTGTAAGACCTCCCAATGAATGCCTTTATTTGTACATATGGACATGTTTCAGTTCCTTTTGGTTGTACAGACTTTGGGGCACCCCTCAACTCATACCGATCCAAGAAACCATCTCACAGGCCTTGTGCTTCTGCCACTGAGTCAGAAAACCACCAAGGAGGAGGCTTCCTTGGCAGTCCAGCAGCAAGGCTCAGATGGCAGGACAGTTTATTTGGAAGCAATAGCCTATGTACTCTGGTTTCTTTATACCATTGGAATTTTATTGCGAAATTTAAAATTTAATGAAGTTCAAATCATAAACTTCCTAATATAGTAGGAGACTAGCTGTAAATTTACAGATGTGGAGAAATATGAGTTGATTTAATCCATTGAGTGACTCTGGTATTCACCACCAAAAGATACTCTTTTTTGTTTGTTTGTTTGTTTGCCTTTGCTGGGTCTTTGTTATGGTACACAAGCCTTCTCTAGTTCGGGGCATGCAGGCTTCTCTGTTGCAAAGCTCTTCTCTTTGAGCTTGGGCTCAGGAGTTGTTGCATGTGAGCTTAGTCGCTCCGTGGCACATGGGATCTTCCCAGACCAGGCATTGTCTCCCGCATTGACAGGCAGACTCTCAACCACTGGACCACCAGTGAAGTCTGCTGGGGTAGATTTTTGATCTGAGCTTCTCTCTCCTATTGGGCAGAAGTCCTGGACAGACACAGGGCTGAGAGGCAACTTCTATTTACTACCATGTACAGACCACCAATATGGTGGCTCCGACAGGGAAAGAATAGGTGAAGGATCTGCCTGCAACACGGGAGACCAGGTTCCATCCCTGGGTAGGGAAGATCCCCTGGAGAAGGGAATGACAGCCCACTCCAGTATTCTTGCATGGAGAATTCCACAGACAGAGGAGCCTGGTGGGCTGCAGTCCATGTGGTCACAGAGAGTCTGACACAACTGAGCAACTAACACTTTCATAGACCACCAACAGTTGATGAGTTATTCTTTATTCTTTACAGATAGTTAAAAAAAAGAAGTTCTTGAAATACTTGTTGTGGAAATCTTGTGAAGACAATCAGTACAAAAACTAAAAACATCTAGAGTCTGGTCTTGATGAATAGATTCATTCCTGGAATTATTAGTAAATAATAACCTTCTCTGAATCAGAGCTTCTTTCTTTTGCAACATAGAAATCATACTTCCTTCTTTTTTTATATTCTACAGGTGTGTGAGAGGTCCTTTGAGACCCATAAAAATGCTATAAAATTTAAAGTGTATTCTTTCAAATAAAATCTGACTAACTCAAAAATCTCATTCAGCAGAGGTTTGACTCTCAAGCTCTATCATGGCATTAATAGACTTTGCTTGCAGAGAAAGAGTAAAATATCACCAATGAATTGATCTGATGTCATCATCTCAGTGAATAGTGATAATGCCTTGACCTTCAATTAATTTGGGGATTGATCTCTCCTTAATAAACATGTTTGGACCACAAGCAAAGAGAGGGTGAAACCCATTATAGTTAAAGATCATGGGCTGGTCCTCTTATTGGAATATTTTGAAACTGTGTATACTTGCCAGAGTGTGAAAAGTAGGATGGCATAGAAGCAGTGGGGGACTTCCCTGGAGGAACAGTGGTTCAGAATCCACCCGCCAATGCAGGGGACATGGGTTCAATCCTTGGGCTGGGAGCTAAAATCCCGCATGCCACAGGGCACCTAAGCCCACGTGCCACAGCTGCTGAGCCTGTGTGCCCTGGAGCCTGTGCTCTGCAAGAAGGGAAGCCACCACCGCAAGCAGCCTGTGTGTTGCAGCAAAGACCCAGCACAGCCAAACATAGATAAAAATTAAAAAAAAAAAGAGCAGTGGATCTCTATCAATGAAACTTTTTTTAAGAAGATAGAAAATAGGACATAAGGGTTCTGGAAGCAGAATAACTCATGTCAGCCATGGACCGCAGGATCGGGAAGGTTAAGAAGTTGCACATCAAGGACATCTTTAACATTTCCTTTCCATACCTTGGCTTCCTTGGTGGCCCAGACTGTTAAGGATCCACCTGCAGTGCAGGAGACCCAGGTCCCATCCCTGGGTCGGGCAGATCCCCTGGAGAAGGGAATGACAACCCACTCTAGTATTCTTGCCTAGAGAGTTCTAGGGAGAGAAGAGCCTGGCGGGCTACAGTCCATGGGGTCGGAAGGAGTCAGACACAACTGAGCAACTAACACTTTCAGAGTGGCTAACACTTTCGCTCCAAAATCACTGCAGATGGTGATTGCAGCCATGAAATTAAAAGACGCTTACTCCTTGGAAGAAAAGTTATGACCAACCTACATAGCATATTCAAAAGCAGAGACATTACTTTGCTGACCAGGGTCCGTCTAGTCAAGACTATGATTTTTCCTGTGGTCATGTATGGATGGGAGAGTTGGACTGTGAAGAAGGCTGAGCGCCGAAGAATTGATGCTTTTGAACTGTGGTGTTGGAGAAGACTCTTGAGAGTCCCTTGGACTGCAAGGAGATCCAACCAGTCCATTCTGAAGATCAACCCTGGGATTTCTTTGGAAGGAATGGTGCTAAAGCTGAAGCTCCAGTACTTTGGCCACCTCATGCGAAGAGTTGACTCATTGGAAAAGACTCTGATGCTGGGAAGGATTGGGGGCAGGAGGAGAAAGGGACGACCGAGGATGAGATGGCTGGATGGCATCACTGACTCGATGGACGTGAGTCTGAGCAAACTCCGGGAGTTGGTGATGGACAGGGAGGCCTGGCGTGCTGCGATTCATGGGGTCACAAAGAGTTGGACACGACTGAGCGACTGAACTGAACTGAACTGAACACTTTCTCTTTAGCATACGCAGCTGCTGGAGCACTGTTTGACCTGTGGCCTCTTTATTTGTGGTCCTCCCTTGCATCTGAATCTGTCCTGAGACAGCAGGAAGGTGGGCTGAGCGTGTGGTGCAAGCACTGGCCGATCCAGTCACCATCAGATGGACCGTGAAGGAAGTCAGGAGATGGATGTAAAGTCGGACTTGGTGCTCTTAAGAACTCTTCCACCCCCTGAGAGTATGTGTCCTGCGACTTCATCAGAGCTTTATTGCTTTTTCTGAAGATGTGTAAAAGCAGTGTCAAATCTTCTTAAATCCCACCTGTTTTCCTATCCTCCCCCCACCTCCATTGTCATGGTGACCACTGCTGTGTAGATTTGCTTTCCCAATGAAACATTGCCTAGTTCCATGTGCTGTCTTGGAGGGACCTGATTGCCTGCCCCTGTCTGTCGTTTTGCTTGCCTCGTGGCTGCCTCTCATTCTACTGGTTTGGACAGTAAAGACACCCCTAGTGAGTCACGGGGATCAGCATGGTATGAGAAGTGTCAGATGGATTTTGAAGTCTTCAGAATGTAACGGAAAGTAGGGTCTGGCTGCTTGCTGCTCAAAAAGCTGGAAAATTTGCTTTATTTTGGACGCTGGCAGCCATGGATGGGGAGAGGACAGACTCCAGTCCAAAGGCCGGCTCCCCCGCTCCAACAATCAGTGGGCTACAGCTAGGAACAGCATATTCAGCTCTTGACAGTCATCTTGGAATGGGTCATCCGTGACCTGACCAGCATCATCTTGATCGTTTGACGTACAGTTAACCTGCAGTTCCAGGGTTGATTTGTTTCCTTGTTTTTTGAGGCCAGTTCTCAGAACTGTAATTTATGTCGTCTACAGTCTGGGCATCATGTAGTCAACTTCCTCACCTGATGGGATTTCAGCATCTGCATAACAGTTCACAGGACATGGCTCAGAATATTTTCTGTTGCCCTTGAGAAGGAACAAGAGGACCCTGACTATGCTTAATGACTAAAGTGTTACCGTTTGGTCTCTTGGACTATTTTCAGGCTTCCCTGGTTCCTCAGCTGGTAAAGAATCCACCTGCAATGCAGGAGACCTGGGTTCGATCCCTGGTTTGGGAAGATCCCCTGGAGAAGGGAATGGCTACCCACTGCAGTATTCTGACCTGGAGAATTCCATGGACTGTATAGTCTGTGGGGTGACAAAGAGTCGGACATGACTGAGCGACTTTCACTCCTACTTGACTGTTTTCCTTTGTTTCTGCATTTTCTCACTTCTCTGATTAAACTTATCTTTGGCTACATTTTCCCACAGACAAAAGGCAGACAGAGGACATGAGGGAATGGGCAGGATCCTGCTCCTTTTCAATAGGATGGCGGCAGCCCCTGGAATTCATTAACAGGAAGGGTCTGCACCTTAGACCCCATGGTGTGAAGTGACTGTGGAGTCAGCATTTACCAGACACGCTCTTCCTTCAGCGTCTTCTCTGCCGCTCCATCTATTATGTAATCACGTGAACATAATGTTACCATCTGATGCCTCCTTTGCTCTGGAGCCCCACCGATACTGGCTCACTCTAGTTGTCCTGTCTTTCTATCTGTAGGTCAAAGTCCCTCCTTCAATGCATTAATTTTTTAAGCTGAAATATACCCTGGTGGTCTACTTTTACCAGATGGTAAAGAATTGGCCTGCATTGCAGGAGACACGAGTTCATTCCCTGGTTAGGAAAGATGCCCTGGAGAAGGCCATGGCTACCCACTCCAGTATTGTTGCCTGGAGAATCCCATGGACAGAGGAGCCTGGCGGACTGCAGTCCATGGGGTCGCAGAGTCAGACACGACTGAGCGACTCTTTCACTTTCACTTTTATAGTTAATTTACGATGTTTCAGGTGTGTAGAAAGTGGTCTGGTTTTACATATATATATATTATGCGTGTATATATTTGTTATAACTGGAGAGAGAGTGTGTACACACACATACACACACATATATATAGTGTTCTTTTTCAAGTTCTTTTCCATTGTAGGTTATTACAAGATATTGAATATAGTTCCCTTTGCTGTATCTGTTGTTGTTTATCTGTTTTATATTTATTAATGTGTATCTGTTAATCCCAAATTCCTAATTTATCCCTCCCACCCTTTCCCCTTTGGGAACTGCAAGTTTATCTTCCATGTCTGTGAATCTATTTCTGTTCATAAATATGTTCATTCGCATCATTTCTTAGATTCCACATATAAGTGATATCATGTGTTTGTCTTTCTCTGACATTTCGCTAAGCCTGATATTCCGTAGGTCCATCCATGTTGCTGCCAACGGCTGTGTTTCACTCTCTTCGTGGCTGAGTAATATTCCACTGTAGACACGTGCCACATCGTCCTTATCCATTCGTCTGTCGATGGACGTTTAGGTTGCGTCCATGTCTTGGCTATTGCGAGCTGTGCTGCTGTGAACATTGGGTGCATGTTTCTTTTCAAATTAGAGTTTTCATCTTTCCCAGGTATATGCCCAAGAGTGACATCAGTGCACTGATTTTTATTGGACTCACTCCCAAAACCAAACATCTGACTTCCGATATATCTTTACACATTTTTTCTACCCTTTGCATAGGTGGTTGCATATCAAAGTGTGAGGGTCTGGAATCAGGTAGGAATGGATCTGGGGGATAAAAGAACCTGTGGGACCTTGGTGAAGGATGGCAAACTGATGAAATGAAATCTGGAGCTGCTGGAGATATGGGGGAAATAAATAGCAGTCTGGGAAGTTCCCCCTAGCCCAGGGGTGCCAGGAAACAGCTCTGGGGGGTTTCCAAGTCAAAAGTGTAGACTGACGGGTAGGGCAGTTTTTGAGCCTTTCTTTCTCATCACATACCACTTAGTAACATTGGTGTACCAAGTAGGCCATTCTCTAGGACATAGTATTTTGGTTAAATTTTTATTTGTTTACATTTAAGTGTGTATATATATATAAATTCCCCTACATACAAACCTTCAAGTTGCAAATTTTCAAAGATGCAAATGTATGTTCAGATATCCAGTCACACAAGTTAGTCCACACGTCTGTCGTACTTTGTCACACACGTGCTTCCTCTACCAATGATTGTGCTTCTGGGTATTTTTCTGTGCAGCACTGTACAGGGTACAGTAGTAAGCATCTTTATTTCTAGCCCAGGGTGTCTGAAAGCAAGCCTAAAAGCAGCAATGATGTAGCTGGTACGACTGTACTTTTCAAGGTACTGTACTGTAAGATTTAAAACGTTTTCTTTTTTTTTGTTTTTGCTTTTTATGTATTATTTGTGTGAAAAGTAATATAAACCTAATTCAGTAATTACTATATAGCTGACTGTGTTAGTTGGGTACCTAGGCTAACTTTGTTGTACTTACGAACAAGGTGGACTTACAAATGTGCTCTTGGAATGAACCTCATTGGTATGTAGGGGACTTGCTGTAGAGATGAAATAAGCAACTTATGAACTAGCTCAACACTTAGACTAGTTGGCAGTAAAATTCTGATTGTTTTCAGGAGGATATTTTTTTCTAATTAAAAGTATCTTGTTGGAATTTTGGTCCTGTTATGAGAGGCAAAAATCTTAATAAAGGCTTAATATGAGCTATGACACATAGAAGCATGGGTGGAGGAATCAGGAAAATGAGAATAGATACAAAAAAAGACATGGTCTGGTATTTCTGGGGAAATTATGTTTCATTTGGAACAACTACACATGACATGTTAAAAAAGAACCCAGGAAGCTTCACAAGAGACAGCACATGATCAGCTGCCGAGTGAGGGAGCTAGGCAGTCATTTCAGGAGAGGGGACACGGGTGTGAACACGCCCAGGTGGAGGCGTGAGACCTCGGGGCCCCCTGCTGACTGCAGTGCCACCCTGCTCTGCATATCTGCTAACCAGCAGTGAAGAGCTACCCCAGCAGGGGCAGGTGTGATGGTGCAGACAGTGTTCTCAGAGGAGGAGGAGCTCCCTGGCCGGTGGCTTCGCCTCAAGTCATCATCTATCCTGTTGTCACAGACGTTCACCGTCAGTGCTGCAGACGGAAGACCGAGAATTCTGCATTTCACATCTCCTTATTTTAGTAAGATTCCAATTGCATTTCCCTGCACTTCTCATTTTATGTCATCCCTAGTTAAGGGGACATAGATGCTTTTTTCAATATTGTGCAGAGACAGAAGGATGTTTAAAATGCCTATGAACATTAAATGTATATACATGTACACATACCTACGTACATGGATACATATATAGATATATGTAGATGGTAGATAGGTGGAAGGATGGATGGACAGTTAGATGGACTGATATATGTGGTACATATATATCTGAGTATGTGTATATACATTTATGGGCTTCCCTGGTGGCTCAGATGATAAAGAATCTGTCTGCAGTGTGGGAGACCTGGGTTTGATACCTGGATTGAGAAGATCCCCTGGAGCATGGCAACCCCCTCCAGTATTCTTGCCTGGCGAATCCCCATGGACAGAGGAGCCTGGCGGGCTACAGTCCATGGGGTCCCTAAGAGTTGGGCACCACTGAGCACAGACAGCATATACATTTATATATATGAGTGTGCTCAGTGCAACCCCACAGGCTATATCCCGCCGGGCTTCTCTGTCCATGGGTTTTCCCATGCAAGAATACTGGAGTGGGTTGCCATTTCCTTCTCCAGGGGATCTTCCCGACCCAGGGATCAAACCCACATCTCCTGTGTCTCCTGCATTGGCAGGCACATTCTTTACTGCTGAGGCACCAGGGAAGCCCCAGAGATAGAGATATATACACGCAAAAGATGATGTTGATAAGTAACACTGGTTCAGCCTTTGCTACATTCAGTAGGTGCCACAGACTCTTCTCAGCACTGTGCCTCTACTAAATATTATAAGCCTAGTCCCCTAGGCCCCTGCTAGGGGAGAAGTGACGAGATGGTCCTCATTTTCCATGTGAGGCTGAGGCCCTGGCAGGTTTCACCACTCACCTGCCCAAGACACACATCTACGAAATGAAGAGTCAGAATCTGCGTGGAGGCCTCAGCTCCGAACCCAAGCTTACGCAGGAGTTGCCTCCCTGAAGCAGCGCTGGGGGAGGTCACGGCCACTGACTTAGCATTTTCTCACTCCTGCTTCACAGCCAATGCGTGGAATATTTTTATTCATCGGGAGCCGGTGACAATCCACATGCAAATCGTCTGAGTCTCTTCTGTCTCAGAAGCACTGAAACACAGCGTGTATTCGAGGTTCTCTGGCACGGCCTGGCCTTGGACTGGCGCTGAGCCCTCCAGGCCTGGCTTTTTTCATCCACCCTGAGACACGACCCCCAGAATCTGCGTGCTCAGAGCAGGGCCTCAGGGCAGAGGAGACAGTGGGTGCTGGGGTCCTGGGGGTGGGGCCAGGAGCCCCCCAGCACCTCTGTGGATCCGTGTCCACCTTGCCTGAGGGACATTACATGCAGATTCTAACGTCACAGCCTACAGTATATGCTCTCTAAACAACCCAGTGGGCACCTCCATGAAGGCAGGGCCCCTTCCTGTTGACCTAAATACTCATTAGGTCCTAGCCCAGGGCCTGAGTTGGGAGAACCCGAACCCTAACCTGAGATGGGAGATCACTAGAAACACAGTGGGCATGTGCGCAAGACCAGGTGGAAAGAACCCGAGGTCACATCAGTGGCAACTCTCCTCCTGGTAGAATCTTTCTTGAGCCAGGTCACTTTCTGTGGCTCGGTGTCTATTTTATAATGATCTGCAGGCCGGGAGGAAACAAAAAAAGGATCATGCAGAATAGTAGGTAGGAATTACGCTCGAATTAAAAATGAAAAATGAGGACAAATCTTGACTTGGATGTTAGTGGCTCCAGCTCAGGCCTTGTTATAAATAATACTTGGTGGCCACAGAGGCCGACATCTGGCCGTTTGCCACCAACAACCATGGTGAAGGCAGGTAGGGAGTACCGAGGGGCCCACGTGGACAGCCAGGGCAGCTTCAGGGCGTCTTTCCACAAGGGACTTAAAATAGCCATTTCTCAGTTGCTTGGGAGGAAAAGGGGAAAGGCTAGAGGCATTCTGATAGGGACTGTGCCTCCGTCTCTGACATCACCTGGGAGGAGGGTGGAAGGCCTTTACAAAATCCATTGTCATACACAGTCCAACAAGAGGAACCTCAGTCCCACTGACGCGATGCCATGGCTGGGAGGGTTCAAATAAGGGGGCATAACCACGGTACTTGTGCATGTTGGGGGTGGTATCTTCTTAGGAAAGAGGAGGTAACTAAGCATAAACTTGAAAGTGATCCCTTGTTATAAAAAAAGCCCTGTTCAGCGCAGTAATGTATCCCACATAGTGGCCTTATACCACCCCTGGATCCAGAACTTGGTCCAAACGCCACCCACCACGGCTGCAGAGGGAGGAAGAGACAAAAGAGCCTGGGTTGGGGATTTTCTTTTCTTTCTACTAAATATGTATTTATCTGGCTGCACCGGATCTTACTTGCGGCACACGGGATGGACTTAGTTGTGATGTGGGGTATCTAGTTCTCTGACCAGAGGTGGAACCCTGGCCCCTGCATTGGAAGCATGAAATCTTAGCCACTGGACCACCAGGGACGTCCCTGGCTTGGGGCCTTTCTTTCCCCTGATCTTTACTGGCTTTTCTGTAACCCTGAGCAGATCACTCAGTCCTCCTTTCATCCAGCTGCTGCATCTGCAAAGTGGAAGGAGATTCTTAACACCTGCCTTGTTTCTTTTCTGCTTTACCCTGTGATCGTTCACTTATTCACCACTTCTTTGTTCTCCCTGCCCCCAGTTTTATTAAGATATTATTGACACATAACTTACTCGTTTCTTCAGCAAACATTATTGAGGATTTAAGTTGTACCAAGACCTGTCCCAACCGTTAGTGATCACATAGCCAGCAAGACCCAGTGCCTGATCTCATGGGGGCGCGCGTTCTTGGGAAGGCAGCAGGCGGTGAACACATACATGCATGCACATTCATGTACGGGGGCACACACACGCACATTCATATACAGGGGCACACACATGCACATTCATGTACGGGGCACACACATGCACATTCATATACAGGGGCACACACACGCATATTCATGTACGGGGCACACACACGCACATTCATGTACGGGGCACACACACGCACATTCGTATACAGGGGCACACACACGCACATTCGTATACAGGGGCACACACACGCACATTCGTATACAGGGGCACACACACACACATTCGTATACAGGGGCACACACACACACACATTCGTATACAGGGGCTCACACACACGCACATTCGTATACAGGGGCACACACACGCACATTCGTATACAGGGGCGCTCACAGGCACATTCGTATACAGGGGCGCGCACACGCACATTCGTATACAGGGGCGCTCACAGGCACATTCGTATACAGGGGCGCACACACGCACATTCGTATACAGGGGCGCACACACGCACATTCGTATACAGGGGCGCACACACGCACATTCATATACAGGGGCACACACGCACACACGTATGTGCTCAAATAAGTGCAAGCATATATGACATATATAAAGATATGTGTGTGCACATATAGTATACCCATTAATGCAGTTTCAAATGATGCGGGTCTGCTGAAGAAAATTATTTTAAAAGACTCTGGTGTGATGAGAAGCACAAAAGTGAGTAAGACCAAAGCAGTGAGATGTGATGGGGAGCCAGGGATGGAAGTGAGGGAAAGAACATTGCCGGGACAGCTGTGGGAAGGAGCTCGGGTTTCTTCTTTCATTTTGATTATTAATTGGTTTGTTTGTTCACTGTTTGCCTGCCCACTGGAGTGTCGGCTCTAGGAGGGCCTTTGTCTATCTGGTCACTACTTTATCTCCACTGACTAGAGTAATTCCTGCCATGTAATAGGTGCTAATTTTGCTATTGTTAAATGAATAAATGAATATACAATGTATACGTGTTTGTTTACTATCAAGGTATACATATTACTTGATGGCTTGCTTTTTTCACTTAATGATAATGTCTTATGGATCTTTCTTTTTATTATTTAGTTTTTATTGCAGTATACTTTACAATGTTGTGTTAGCTTCTTCTGCACAGCAAAAGGAATCAGCCATATGTATACTTATATCCCCTCCCTTTTGGATTTCCTTCCCATTCAGGCCACCACCGTGCATTAAGTAGCGTTCTCCTGATGTTCTCTTCAGTTGTCTGTTTTATACATACTATCAATAGTGCATGGGCATCCCAGGTGGCACTAGTGGTAAAAAGCCAGTGCAGGAGATGTAAAAGACGCTGGTTCCATCCCTGCAGAGACACAGGTTTGATCCCTGCGTCGGGAAGATCCCCTGAAGGAGGGCGTGGCAACCCACTGCAGTATTCTTGCCTGGAGAATCCCATGAACAGAGGAGCCTGGTGGGCTACGGTCCATAGCATTGCAGAGAGTCGAACACAATTGAAGTGACTTAGCCTGCACGCACATCAGTCGTGTATATGGAGCTCACATTTTATTAGAGCTTTGGTTGTGGGGCAGGGGGGTGCCGACATGAGGCTGTGGGGAGAGGAGGGGTTGCGGAGCTCTGTGTGACCTTGTCAGCCTTTCATAGCATGTTGCTTTAGAGACCCTATCTCCAACCCCATTCCCTGTTTTAATGATGGGGAAATAACATCCAAGGCATTTCAGCACTCCTGGGAGCCGCCAGCCTCCACGCCCCCGCCAGGGTTCTTTCACTGCACACCCCTTTGCTCCGGTGGGAATGGCTGGTCCATCCCCACTCCTACCCCACGCTCCTCCAGCCACCAGCCAGTCTGCTCTCGCCTGCTTCGGTTCCCTCCACCCCTACGGCCACCAGCTTCCCCAGCTGGAGAGCCCCTCACCAAGGGTGCCCCGTGCTGCTCCCCGCAGTGGACCCAGCCCATCTTCCCGCCAGGGTAAATGGAGGCCTGTCAGCCAGCTGCATTCCCCAGACAGGCGTTAAGTGGCAGAGAGTTCTCTGTCATTGCCCTGCCCCAGCTGCTGCTCCAGCTCCCCCCTCCCCTGATCCAGGAATCCCTCTCCAGGGGAATCTGGAGGTGCTGACAAAGCCACTCAGCTCCCGGGGTGACCCGGGCAAAAAGAGGAAACTGGCAAAGTGATGGCATGTTTCTGGAAAGTCTTTAGGAACCTCATGCTTTTCAAGGAAATGCTTTGGGGGAGCTTGTCCTTTTAAGGAAGTGGGAGGGTCTCAAAATATGACACGTGGTCCACCTGCAGCTCATCACTTGGAAGCTTGTTAAGATGCCAAGTCTGAGAACCAGCTTCAACAAACCACAAATAAGGCAGAGTTCCCATACCGCCACTGAAAATTCTGCATGCCACAGGGAGAATCCAAGATCCCGCATGCAGCAACTGAGACCCAGTGCGGCCGAAAAAAAACTTAAAAAAAAGCAGCAACAAAATATGATTCCCAACAAAAGCCCCAGATCTTGAAGGGTATGTTGATTCTGTGCATCATGGTCCTTGCGGCCTCCGCTGTGAGTCACAGGGATGGATCACAGTAGGTATGGAGAGATGCTAGTGCGTCTAGAAGAGTGATGGGAATTCTACACTGGAGGGACAGGATCTCTGTGTGGCCTGGGGTCTGTTCACTGCCCCTTGAAATTTTGCATGAAAAGGGATGGTGATGCGTCTAGAATATGCACTTTGAAGGTCCCCAAGCAGCGCTGTCAGAACTCCCTGCCATGGAGGATATGCCCTGACTGCCCTTTCGAGCAAATCCCCCACTCAGCACCCATTTACTAACTACTGCATGCTTGGAATATGGCTAATTTGACCGATATACTGGATGTTTAGTTTTCTTTCATTGTATTAATTTATATTTTTTAAAAAAAAACCAACTTGTGGTTTAGCCATATTGTACAATCTAGCTTTAGGAGGAATTTAAAATGCTTAACTTGAAAAGGTTAGAAGAAGGGTATCTCCTCAGTGTTTTCAAATATGTTGAGATGCTGTCATGGACAAGGGTGGGTTACACTTTTACTATTTTTAAAGTTGCTTTAGAGGGAAAAATTAGAAGTCTTCAAGAAGGCTGGACATGACTTTTGATGACTGTGAATATAGTGAAGACAGTGGAGTCTGATTTCTTTTTTCATTATTTTTCATTTTTATTGAAGTATGGTGGATTTATAATGTGTTCATTTCAGGTTTACAGCAAGGTGATTCATTTATATATATATTCATTTATATATATGGGTATATTTAAATATATTCATTTTTATATATTTAAACATATATATATATATATGGCTTCCCCAGTGGTTCAACTGGTAAAGAACCTTCTTGCCAGTGCAAGAAATACAAGAGACGTGGGTTCAATCCCTGGGTCAGGAAGATCCCCTGGAGAAGGAAATGGCTACCCACTCCAGTATTCTTGCCTGGAAACTTCCACAAAGAGAGGATTCCGGCGGGTTACAGTCCATGGGGTCACAGAGTCAGGCATGACTGCATGCGCACAATGTATGTCTATCCGTGTGTGTATATTCCTTTTCATATTGTCTCCATTTTGGTTTATCACAAGGTATTGAATATAGTTCCCTATGCTATACAGTAGGACCTTGTTATTTATTTTATTAAGTAACTTGTGTCTGCTAATCCTGGAGCCTAATTTCTTGAGTTCAAATCCTGCTCCACTACTTTATAGACCGTGGCTCCCATAAACAAGAGCTGTGAATGTTAACACTATGTTGTTGCTACACAAAGACACAATAAAGATGGAGTGTCTTAGTCCTGGAGCTGTGCAGCAATGGCTCGGCCTTCCCCTCGGCTCCCAGAGCTTCTGGAACTGCACCAAGTGCTGCTGGAGGTGAAAGAGGGTAGGATGAGAGACAGGTCACCCCAGATGTCCCTTAAGAGCAGTGATACTTATAGCTGAAAAGGTCTGAGAGCAGCCACAGGTGGGGACCTATCCAGGTGGAATTCTCCGAGGTGGGAGCAGGTGCCAGCAGAGAAGAGTCCGGGGGGCAGGTGTGCAGAAACAGAGGAGTAACTCAGGATTGTTGGTGCCTCCAGCGAAAGAGATCCCGGGATCTTGATGGGCAAATCCACAGATAGCAATTTGAGCAAACTCCGGAAGATGGTGGAGGACAGGGGAACTGGCTTGCTGCAGTCCACTGGGTCACAAAGAGTCCGGCACCACTTAGCAACTGAACAACAGATAGCACTAAACCAAGGCCAGAAAGCTATAGGAAGAAACGAGGTCCTATTATATAGCACGGAACTATGTTCAGTGGGCTGTCCATGTGTTCAGCTACTAAGTCATGTCTGACACTGCAACCCCATGGACCCCATGGGAGCATGCCAGGCTCCCCTGTCCTCCACTATTTCCCAGAGTTTGCTCAAATTCATGTCCATTGAGTCAGTGATGCTGTCTAACCATCTCATCCTCTGCCACCTTTTTCTCCTTTTGCCCTCAATCTTTCCCAGCATCAGAGTCAGCTCTTCACACCAGGTGGCCAAAGTATTGGAGCTTCAGCATCAGTCCTTCCGATGAATATTCAGGGTTGATTTCCTTTAGGATTGGCTGGTTTGATCTCCGTGCAGTCCAAGGGACTAAGAGTCTTCTCCAGCACCACAATTCAAAAGCATCAGTTCTTCGGTGCTCAGACTTCTTTATGGTCCAACTCTCACATCCGTACATGACTTTCTACCATTAGAGAGGTGTCATCTGCATATGCTATATTCACTATCCTGTGATAAATGCGAAAGAATATATGTATGCATAACTGAGTCACCTTGCTGTACAGCAGAAATTAGTCCAATGTAAATCGACTATACTTCAATACTTTCTTTCAAACAAAACAAAAAAAGATATAGGAGAGTAATTTGGACCTGTATTCCCAGGACTGGGCATCCAAAAAGAAAGTCACCTGCTTTCTCAACGATCGAGGAATTAAAGAAGATGCCTCTTACGTGATACAGAGGAGATGAACCAGTAGGAAGAATAGACCCTGCCTAAGATCTGGTCAAAAGAGGAGCATAAAACTAGGGACTTTTGGAAGAGATTTTCAGTGAAGTTAAGTTAGCTTGTGTTGCATGACATGTACCATGTACCCAAATCTGTACATGTCCTATGTAACGAATCTGTTTGGTAGAGAGCTGGTGCACTTAAATACATGGGGATTTCAAAGGCATTTTTAATAGCCACCTGTGGGTCTCCATACTGCAGTCAGGGCTGGGTAGTGCAGCAGAAAACAGAAGAAGAAAGCCCTCTATTCCAGGATCTTGGTCTCTGTAGGAGGACTGTCTTGTCCCTGTGGATGAGGGTCGTGGTGGGGCCAGTGGGCAGAAAAGTCAGCAAAGCAGGGACGAGACTCCTTCCCGTCTGGTTTGGAGGCTTTTTGAAGCACAGTTTCAAATGTTGTCTGATTAGGGAGCTTTAGAGCAAGGGCGGCTCACCCAGCAGCTTCGTTCTGTCTTATTGTGATTTTGTAGAGAGAAGAGAAGGTCGGGTGAGACACTGAATTTGGAGGCAAGGACTTTGTGCTTTAACCAGAATCTTTAGGCAAAGGGCAGGTCCCTTACACCCATAGGACTTCTCAGCTGAATTTACATCAGTCCTGCATAAGTAGATTGGAGAAGGAAATGGCAACCCACTCCAGTGTTCTTGCCTGGAGAATCCCAGGGAAGGGGGAGCCTGGTGGGCTGCCGTCTATGGGGTCGCACAGAGTCGGACACGACTGAAGCAACTTAGCAGCAGTAATAGCAGCAAGTAGGCAGTGTCTACACTTAGGGCCCTTTGATACCCTTCTAAATTACTGTCTTTGGCCTGGGTTTGTGTTCTTGCCTGAAGCCTTATAAATGCTGATCTCACTTTTCTAAAGAGGAAAACAACAGAGGGTCTCTTCTCATCCTCCCGAAGCCCCTTCATTGCAGATACCTCTTATTCTTTTCATCAAGTGATCGTGGCCTCCTAAAACAGACAGTGGTAGACCCTGGCTAGGAATTAGGACAAACAAGATTTATGCTTCTAAAGTGGGTTTCTGGAAGGCAGAGACACTGAAGCCTGAGAGCAGGAATAGCTGAGAAAAGAGTTATCAACTGTAAAAGGTGGACGCTACATCATTTAGGAGAGAGGGAACCAAAGCTAGAATGTTATTGTTTGAGTATCTTTCTCCCAAGATAACTTTATGCAGACTTGCTTAAACTCACGTGGTTTTTAAAAATATTTATTTATGTATCTGGTTGCGTCGGGTCTTAATAGTAGCAGGCGAGACCTTTGTTGCCGCACGCGGGCTTCCCTAGTTGCAGCTCACAGGCTTCTTTCTAGTTGCGATGCACGGACTTAGATGACTCAAGGCATGTGGGATCTTAGTTCCCTGCCCAGGGATCAAACCCACATCCCCCGCATTGGAAAGCAGATTCTTAACCACTGGACCACCAGCAAAGTCCTGACTCTTGTGGTTTTTAAAAAAGAAATGGAAAGACAGAGAGGAGAGGAGTAAGGGGCTTCCAGCTTTCAAGTCCCTGTTAGGCTGGGGGCCTGAGAGGCAGGTGGGCAGGCGGGGCCAGCAGGTCCCAACAGAGTGCTCGTGGGGCACCCAGAGACCACAGGCAGGGCAGGATGGGGAGCAGAGCACAGGGTCAGGAAGGCCAGGAGCCCGACACGGAAGTGCCGGTGGGCCGGAGATGGGGGAAATAGCCAGGCTACTCGGGGAGTGGGCCTGGGGTCAGCTTCCCCTACAGGCTAGGTCTAGAACAGGAAAAAAAAGTTGTGGCCAAAGACGGCCTCCTGATTGAGAACAACAGACTAAAAAATCTAATTTGGGAATTAGTTCCACTTACAGTTACGTTACCAGAAGTTGGCTTTGCTCCATTATGTAAGTAAGCAATGGATGTGTATCTTGCAGCGCGTGAGTTAAGACTTCCCTGGATTTGCTGGCATGTCGGGCACCACTACCCAGGTCATCCTTGCTTTATTAACCGTGTCCGGCAACGGGCCCATTAACTGGCCTGGTGATTCTTGTGGCTGGAGAGGTCTGCTCCTCACCCAGCTCTGATCACCAGGGGCAGGAAGAGCCCCACCTTTATCCACCAGGGGCCACTTTCCTTAATAGAACATCTTAGCATCTCAATGGCAAAGAATCTTCATTTTCCTGTGTACTATTTAAAAAACACATTTATTTATTTATTTGACTGCTCCAGGTCTTGGTTGCAGCACACAGAATCTTTAGTTGCAGCATGTGGGATCTATTTCCCTGACCAGGGATCAGACCCGGGCCCCCTGCATTTGGAGTGTGGCGTCTTAGCCACTGGACCACCAGCGAAGTTCCTTCCCATGTACTCTTAGTGGAGATGGTTCCTGCTTCGTTTTCAGCTCAAGGCTTCACCCCAAATGAGGATGCCCACTACATCGCTGTGGGTACCAAATGGACTCCCTCCTAGACAGCCCACACTTTATCTCCTTGTTCCTATTCACCACCTACTTTCAGATGTCTGAGCATGTTTGCAGGACGGAGGGGCTATAATTAGAATAAGCTGATGGCTGTGTTTTAACCCTTCTACTGAGATTTCATCCTTAAATGAACTGAAACTCGCTTTGCTGTTTATTGGAGGCCAGTGGAGAGGAGAATGACTTGGGATGCCCCGAGGCCAGGAAGTCACAGCACAGTATTCACTGAGCCCGGTGCTTTCTGAGAAGGGAGGGGTGGAACAGGGAAATAGCTGGGTAGTACTGGATTAGACAGACAGGAAGCAGGGTGGCTGGACCCTAGATAGCCTGGCGAACTCTCCCTAGGCCAGGACAGTCACTTGACTTTGCTTGTTATTATCAACAGCCCCATTTCTCAAACAACTCCCCAGTTGCCAGCAGGGTGCCAAGCACGCGTACCTACTGTATGTCATTTCTATTGCATAGTCATCCTAGGAGGTAAGCATTATGGCCATATCCTCTTTAAAGATGAGCCTCAGAGAGGTTGACTAACTTGTCAGGTATCACAGGCAGGATCTGAACCCAAAGTGCCTCCAGATGCGGCCTTGCTGGAATTTGCCCAGCAGTCCAGTGTCTGGGACTCAGCGCTTCCACTGCAGAGGGCACAGGTTCAATCCCTGGGCGGGGAGCTAAGATCCTGCATGCCACGTGGTGTGGCCAGGAAAACACAGATGCTGCCTCGCTGACAGCATCCTCATCCTGTCTGCTCTGGCTGGGTCCTGGGACCTCCTGATGATTGCCTGTGGCTTCGGCATCAGCAGCTGTGGTCAGTGTGAAATGCCCTCCTGAAGGCAGCAGTCAGCGTGGGGACAGCAAGTGCTTTTCCAGGTAACTGTGTCCTTACTTGAGTTTAATCGGCTGAGTTGTGTACCCCTAAAGTACATATGCTGAAATCCTAAACCTCCAGAACTTCAGAATGTGACTTTTTTTTTTTGAGACGTGGCATTGAAAGAGGTGTGTGTGTGTGATAGTCACTCAATCATGTCCCACTCTTTTGCGACCCATGGACTGTAGTCGGCCAGACTCCTCTGTCTCTGGGATTTTCCAGGCACGAATACTAGAGTGCGTTGCCATTCTGTTCTCTAGGGGATCTTCCCACCCAGGGATCGAACCTGGGTCTCCTGCATTGCAGGCAGGTTCTTTACGGTCTCAGCCACCAGGGAAGCCCTTGAAAGAGTTCAAAGATTAAGTTCAAATGAGGATGGTCTAATCCAATCTGACCGGTGGAAGAGGAGATTAGGACACAGACACACAGAGAGAAGCCCCATGAGGACACAGGGGAGAGACAGCCAGCTGAGGAGAGAGGCCTCAGAAGGAACCAGCCCTGCTACTATCTTGATCTTGGATTTCCAGTTCCCGGAACTCTGAGGACATAAACATCTGTTGTCTCAGCCACCCAGCCAGTGGTGCCATGTTACAGCAGAGGCTTCTGTTTCCTCTTCGTCCCCAGTTCGCAAAGAAGAGGAAGGACATGGACTCAATCCACATCAATCTCTGTAAAAACAGAGATTCAATGAGGTGTTAAAACAGACTCTTTTAATGCTTCTGACCCAAAAAATAGCTGGTAGTTTAATCATAACAACAGTTTAAAATAGGATCTTTAGACTTGTATCAAAGAATCCGTATATATAAACAAAGCAGGAAGCTCAGTTTTTCTCTTGAACTGGAAACAGGTCCATGATAAGTGGTCACATATCCCATGCCGCCAAGGGGACCTTTGAAATGGTTCGACCTTTCGCTTGGAAGGAGACTCCCTACATTATCAGCTCCTGGGAATCCGTCATCTCCAGCTTGTGTGAAGATCTCTGTGTATTTTACTCAAGATTACAACACATTGTGAAGGCCCAGCCAACCACTTGCTCATCTATTACGCATCATGTCAAATTACTGTCAGAGCGGCCGCCCTGCCCGAGGAGCAAGGAGCAGGCTGGGACTACCCGCTGCAGCTGAGCCAGGCTCTTTGCCCTTTTACCGGAGCATCTGTTTGCCCTGGTACAGGGTGGACAGGAGGATCCCAGCCTCACAGCCCTGTGGAGCGAGCTGCCAGGCACTACAAAGGGTCCTCCCAACGCCTTTTGACATTGTGGTGCCAGGATGCACACAGCCACTCTCTAAAGGAAATAAGCAGCCCTAAATCCTTCACCAGGCAGTCTCTGCTATGCTCAGTTCTGGGGGAGGTGGGAGGGGGGCGGAGATCAAAGGACCCACCACACTGATGCACGTGTGTGCGTATTAAGTTCTTTGGTTGTGTCCGACTCTTTGTGACCCTGTGGACTGTAGCCCACCAGGCTCCTCTGTCCATGGGATTCTCCAGGAAAGAATACTGGAGTGGGGTGTCAAGCCCTCCTCCAGGGGATCTTCCCAACTCAGGGATTGAACCTGCGTCTCTTACGTTCCCTGCACTGGCGGGCAGGTTCTTTACCACGAATGCCATCTTGGGAGGCCCTGATGCATAGTCCCTGATATTAACCAGGACTGCAGCCTCAGATGTTCATCTGGTCCATAAGCCGGACAAGTTCTACTGGGCCTTTAATTCATGATTCGGGTGGGATAGGAGCTGGTGGTTCTCTCACCCCTGCCTCTCTCCAAGGTCTAGAACAGAGCCTTCCCAGGGTCCCTCCTGTCAGAGGACTGACTCCACAGCCCTCTCCCATCAGGCTGGCCCATGCCCGAGTGCACATGACTACAAGCCAAACCTGGATTTTGCAGGAACCCTTTTGAACAAATGATCTCTTTCTTATGCTTCATCCAGCAAATATTCTTAAAACACAAAGGACAGGTGTTTTCTGCTAATTACTGTCATTTTCTCACAAGTAATCAACAATTTCACAATTCGTGGCTAATTAGCAGCCAGGAGTTTAGGTCCACTTGAAGCTTCCTTGAAAACACTGGGGAGTCCTTCCCTGCGGTCCAGTGGTTAAGAATCTGCCTGCCAGTTCAGGGAGCATGGGTTCAGTCCCGGTCTGGGAAGATTTCACATGCCATGGGTCAAACAGCCCATGTGCCACAGCTGCTGAGCCCACATGCCTAGAGTCCATGCTCCGCAACAAGAAAAGCCACTGCGTGAGAGCCCCGTGCACCACAAGAAAGGGTAGTCCCCGCTGGCTGCAATCAGAGGAAGCGCACACCCAGCAGCAAAGACTCTGTACAGCCAAAAATAAATTTTAAAAAAATTAAGACAAAAAAGCACTGGTGAAAACAAAATAGTACTAGGGGCCACAAGAAAACCAGATTGGACTAGCTGTCCCTTAGAGAAATCCTAATAATGGTGAGAGTGAATGGATTCCATAATGTGGGCCACCGCTGAAACAAACTCTGGAACATGGGCTTAGTCCAGTGGATATGTTTATCAGTGATTTTGGTAAAATCATGAAAGTTTCATTCATTAAAATTGTAAATGACAAACTCTAGGAGGATTAATGATGTCTTGGGGGCTTCCATGGTGGCTCAGATGGTAAACAATCTGCCTGCAATGCGGGAGACCTGGGTTTGATACCTGGATCGGGAAGATCCCCTGGAGGAGGGCATGCAACCCACTCCCGTATTCTTATCTGGAGAACCCCCACGGACACAGTCCCATGGGGTCGCAAAGAGTCGGACATGTCCGAGTGAGTAAGCACAGCACAGCACATGGTGAAACCAGGACCCAAAAAGATCTGGGTGGCTAGAAAGCAGGGCCAGATCCAATACGAAATGCAATAGGAGTTTGTCTAAAGTGTCCACATAAATCTACAAAACAAGGAGCAAGCTGGACGGGGGGGAGGCACAGCTCGACAACCACACATATGTGAAAAGGGCTTCCGTTGACTATGACTGTAAAATGAGTTATTTGCATGGTGAGGCCATCAAAGAATTTTGTTTAATCTTGCCTGGCAAATCCCATGGACCGAGGAGCCTGGTGGGCTGCAGTCCATGGGGTCGCTAAGAGTCAGACACGACTGAGCGACTTCCCTTTCACTTTTCACTTTCATGCATTGGAGAAGGAAATGGCAACCCACTCCAGTGTTCTTGTCTGGAGAACCCCAGGGATGGGGGAGCCTGGTGGGCTGCCATCTATGGGGTCACACAGAGTCGGACACGACTGAAGTGACTTAGCAGCAGCAGCAGTAGCAGCAGCAGGTTATATGATGAACTGCAATAATTTGAATTTGGGAACTGACAGCTTTGTCCCTTTCTGCAGTGATCAGGTTATACTAGTAATGTTGTATGCGGCCATACTTTGAGAAAGACAAGAATGAGACTTCTCTGGCGGTCCAGTGGCTAAGACTCACCACTCCCAATGCAGGGGGCCAAGATTCCATCCCTGGTCAGGGAGCTAGATCCCACATGCCACAAGTAAGAGTCTGCATGCTTCAAGAAGGCAACTAAGACCCAGCACAGCCAAATAAATAAATAATAATAGTAATAAGAGGTAAGGTTCATTGAGTGCTTACTTTGTACAGGCACTAATCATAAGTACCTCATACAAAGCAGTTCATTTAACAGCCGTGTGAGGTGGATATTACTGCTGTTTCCATTTCACAGATGATGAAGCTGAGGCACAGGAGCAGGGAGTCTGTGGAACTGGCCCAGGTAACCATCCTACACAGTGCTTGGACTCAGGCTCTTGAGCTCGTGTTTTTAACCACATTTTTTACTTGGTTCCCAGCATCACTGAAGGGCATTGCAATGTCATGAAAACTTTTGCCCAAGGATATGAGACTTCAAAATCTGAATGGGATTATTTACTTTGACTCCAAGCTTAAATTCCATTTCCTTCATTTGGGTTGACTTTGGGTTGAAAGACAGTGGCCTCAATGTCGAGGATGGTGTTGGGCAAGCCTTTGTTACCCAGATGGTCAAGGGCAGTGTCTGCACCACAGCGTCAACTCCCCACCTCCAAACCAGGGCACCGCCCCCATGGAAGCAAAGCGGTAAATCTCACAGCCTTAGGAAACTGAGATCATTGAATGCAATCTAGAAATTTGTAGAACTTTAATCAAATGCTCAAAATATAAATCATTATACATTTAGTTCTTAAAAAAAACACTTATGATTCTTGCAGTGTAGCAGCAATTAATAGAAGTTTCTGAAATGCAGTCAGACTAGTCCTTGTGTCTACTGTGATTTAGTACAAAATGCTAAGGCCGTTTTTAGTTTATTCTGTTGACAACATGAGAGATTAGACTCAAGCCTCAAAGTATTTTCTTTAAATTGAAGTCTGTCCTTTTATTTATTTTGTATTAATTAGTTTGTAATAATGGTATAGTTGTGTCACAATGCTGGGTTAGCTTTTACTGCACAGAAAAGTGAATGGGCCGTACATATACATCTGTCCACTCCGTTTGGCCTCCTTCCCGTTTAGGTCACCGCAGCGCAGTAAGTGGAGCTCCTGTGCCATGCGGTATGTCCCCACTAGTTGTCTCTTCTATGCATAGGATCAATAGTGTGTACATGTCAATCCCAATCTCCCAGTTCCCCCAACACCACTCCTTTCCCACCTTGGTAACCATACATTTTTTCTGTATGTCTGTGTCTCTATTCCTCCTTTGCATATAGGGTTATCTATACCATTTTTCTAGATTCCACATATATACGTTAATAGATGGTATTTGTTTTTTCTCTTTCTGACTTACTTCCCTCTGTATGAGCGTCTCTGGGTCCATCCATGTCTCTACAGATGACCCAGTTTCATCCCCATTGTGTATATGTATCACGTCTTTTTTATCCATTCGTCTATTGGTAAACATTTAGGTTACTTCCAAAGTCTGTCCTTTCAAAAGGAAAGAATAGAAAGGGTGACGAGGGTAATATATAAGGTGTTTCTACCATGGCAGCTGCTTTGGTGATTAGTGAACTATTTTCTCTCATTTAGCTACTACCTTCATCCTCCAAGGTTGCCCATTTTCCTGATGAAGAAATTAAGGATCCCAAAGGTTCCACAAGTTATTTATGGCCCTGCCAGTATAAGTAGTGAAGCAGTGTTTCATCTTTATCTCTCTGGCTTCAAAAGTTATTGTTTCATACACTGACCCACGCTGCCTTCTGATCAAGGCTCTAGGAACCAAAGGCCTTGGTTTCGTTGACCATAACTGTGGTGCTGCCCATTTCAGATGTGATTGCTCCCTCTGAAGCTCACCAGAAGCCTCTGGCTTCCCCAGTTGTTTGGCCAGAGAATTATAAGCATCACAGTACAACTCAGAGGGAAAATGGGGAAGGAGAAAATATATGTATGATGAGCACAATTCTATAAGTCAGACATGGTGCCCAGAACCTTGAAATGCTAATTAACTGGTGTCCAGTGAATGATATTGTATTAAGCTTCCATGGGAGAGGATTGCCCTCTCTGGGGTCCTATGCTGTGCTTAGTTGCTCAGTCATGTCTGATTCTTTGTGACCCTGTGGACTGCAGCTCACTAGGCTCTTCTGTCCATGGGGATTCTCCAGGCAAGAATAGTGGAGTGGGTTGCCATGCCCTCCTCCAGGGCATCTTCCCAACCCAGGGAGCGAACCCAGGTCTCCCGCATTGCAGGCAGATTCTTTACAATCTGAGCCACCAGGAAGCCCTAGGGGGCCTTTGTCGTCAGATCTTCCAGTCAATATACAGACCAAGTTGATGGGAGAAGTGTCAAGATATAGTCTTGAACTTCACATGTTCTACTAAGGAAGAATAGACTCTTCACCAGAGATTCAAAAAAGGCACGGGATTACTATAGCTGTTGTGGGCGAGGGCCGAGAGCCCAGCTTGAGTCACATGCCTGACCTTCTGCCTTCCCCCTCCCCACCCCCATCCCCTGCCGCCTGCCCACACACACACTAATCATTGGGACCAGAAAGACACCTGCAATTCAATCCAGATGGCTGGAGGTCACTTCTCAAAAGCAGAATTGCACACAGATCACCAGCAGAACTTGTTTTCTGCAGATTCTGGTCTCAAGGTGACGCTCTGGAGTGGTCTGAGATTCTGCATTCTTAACAGTCTCCCAGCCGATGATGATGTTTCTGGTCCCTGGACCACCCCACGAGGACCTTGGCTAGAGCTTGTACCTTGGCTAGGGGTCCACCAGGAAGAGGAGCAGTTTCCCCCCAAAAATAGAGAGGGTTAGTACAGAGCTGCCCACTTAAAGGGACTTTTGTAGTTAGAGAAACCACCATCATTTGTGTTCATCCCAATCAAGGTGTTCTTGCATTCAGAAGGCAAAAAAAAAAACTGCAGTTGGTATCTGGTGTTTTCCAAATACATGTAAAGGCAAGAGGCAAAACCATCAGGAGCTGGTGAGGGTCCTTGATGTACGGAGGACAGAAAAGAAGCACTGAGCTCTGAGGTGGGATAAGAGTCACAGGGGAGCATGAGGTTGAGAGGCAGAGAGCAATGCTCGGCTGTCCTGGCTCCAGGGAAACCATAGCTCGGATACACGCGTCTGGGCTTGGCTGCATGTCTGACGGCTTGGGCTTGTATGTTTCAGGATGAAGTGGGCAGAGATTCGTAAGGCCTTGATTTAATTCGACTTCCTGTAAGTGTGGTTCTGATGCCTGTCAACTGCCTTTTGTGCTGAGTTTTGACCACTTGGCACATTTAGAACCGTGACAGGCATAGTAACAGTTGAAGCAATTGATCTCTTCCGGGTTTGGCTGAGAACAGCTGAAAAACCATTTGGCTTCTCACCTGTGGCCCTCTACAGGCCAGTGGGGTCACCATTCTGGGCTTTCATACAGAACATGGGGAAGATTCTGTCTCCCTAAGTCATCTGCTTTCTGAAATGTTACCAAGAAATGATGAAAATAATTGTGATGCTTGATGGAGAATTCTGGGAGGCTAGAATACACCTAGAATCCTGACACTTCGAAATCCCTGCCTTGGATGGGAAAGGGCCCTGCAAGCTTGCACTGTGGGGCCCGGGCCCACACTGGGCTGGTGTCTTTTTTTTTTAATTGAAGTACAGTTGCTTTACAATGTTGTGTTAATTTCTGCTGTATAGCAAAATTATTTTAGTTATGAATATATATACGTTCTTTTCTTCTATATTCTTTTCCATTATGGTTTATCATAGGATATTGAGTATAGCTCTCTGTACTGTACAGTAGGACCTGTTGTCTTCACAGGCTCAGAGTGAGGGGCCATGGCTGGTTGGGTGGCCCCTGTGAACAGAGGGGAAGCCGCAGAGCAGGCTCAACCTCTCTTCCTGCTGCTGCACAGACCAGAGCCCTGGGTCCAGCCTCTGCTCCAGGGGGTAGACGTCTAAGCCATTAGAACATGAATTAGCTCTGCACAGAGGCACACTGGTAAAGAATCCACTTGCCAGTGCAGGAGGCTCAAGAGATGCGGGTTTGATCCCTGGGTCTGAAAGATCCCCTGGAGAAGGAAATGGCAACCCACTCCAGTATTCGTAACTGGAGAATTCCATGGACAGAGGAACCTGGTGAGCTACAGTCTAGGGGGTCGAAAAGAGTTGGACATGACTGAGCAAGGATGAAACGCACCAGAATATGAATCACATATTCATAGATGATTGACTGTAAATGGATCTTGAACTGATCCTGCATTTCATAGATGAAAAAACTGAGGCCTGGAGACATACAGCTAATTCACTGTTAGACTGAAGACTCTTACATTCATTATCAGATTCCCTGAAAGGGCACTTAAGCGAGATCTTGCTTCCAGATACCTCTGCTGCCCCCAGGCAGATGGGGTCACTTTACTTTGGAAGCCTCCACTTTCCTAGAAAACATAGACAGCCTCTCTCACAACCACTTGGATGTTCTGGATATTTGTAGATTCTGGGTGAACAGAAAGAATATGGGAAATAGGAAGGCCCATCAGGAAGCTCCTGGAGTAAACAGGACCCCTGAGAACAACACTTCCTGGGGTGCAGGCCAAAGTCTAGGATGGGATGAAATGAGAGCAGCAATTCAGGTAAACCCTGAAGTTCTCACTAAGCCAGAGAAACACCCCAAAGTAAAGGCAGCTCTCGCTCAGCCATTTTTTTTGTTACTACTTTTTTTTTTTTTTTGAACTTTTTATTTTGTATTGGGATATAGCCAATTAGCAAACAGTGTTGTGATAGTTTCAGGTGAACAGCAAAGGGACTCAGCCACACATATATATATGCATTCTACCCCAAACCCCCTCCCATCCAGGCTGCCACACAACTTTGAGAGTTCTATGTGCTATACAGTAGGTCCTTGTTGGTTATCCATTTTAGATACAGCAGTGTATACATGTCAATCCCATACTCCCTAACTAACCCCTCCCCAGACAACCATAAGTTCATTTTCTAAGTCTTTGAGTCTCTGTTTTGTAAGTAAATTCATTTGTATCATTTCTTTTTAGATTCCACATGTAGGGGATGTCATACAATGTTGCCCCTTCTCTGTCTGACTTACTTCGCTCAGTATGACACTCTCTAGGTCCATCCATATTGTCTCTCAGCCATTTTTGAATCCTTGAACCTCAAGGAATCACCAGAGTCTTCTTCAAGGTGTACAGTGCGTTTCTACAGTCAATAGTCAGGACCAAGTCGTACGTATTTCAACAATTCCTCAGGTCCAATCTCTTTCTAAAGGAGCTGTTGGTTTGTGCCATGGAAATCCATCCAACTCTGAAAAAGTCAGTGCTGTTCATTTGGACAGAGGCAGTTCTAGCTGTGTGTGTAAGGGAAAGAGAGAGAGAGAGAGAGAGGAAAACTGCCTGCAAAAATCAGCGGACACATATCCACACACCAGTCTCCTGGTACCAGCCTTGAAAAGCTTTACAGTTAATGTAAATCAATCCCATCCAAAATGGCACGTTATGAAATTGACCTTGTCCAAAACCTTTCTGTCCTTGAGATACAACAGAATTTCATCCTTTGTAAAATTGTTCTCCTTAGTAACAACCCTGACTTTTCAGCCCCCATTGAGTTTGTGGCATCTTTGTTTTAAATTCCCAGTTCGAGATCAGGAAAACACAGACTGGTCATCTGTCACTGAATTGTAAAAATCTTTAAACTCTGCAGTTTGAAGGAAGCTATTTTTTAAAAGCAAAAAAACCCATTGACAAGTCAGAGGTAGAGCCTTTAGGATAACTTCCCTGAATTTTTCTTTCTGAAGACAAAGCACGCCCTTGCTTTTAAATAGTTTGGGCACAGCTCCTGAAATTAGCAAAGAGCATTGCCCACACATCTGCATAATTAGTTGCAGGGAATATACCCTTAATCCACATACCCGTTTCTACAAAATGCAGAGAAGCAGTTTTCTTACGGTCAGCACTCCACGCAGGCCCCTTCCACAGTCACTGAGCAGGAAGTGGCAAGGGAACCGCTGCAACAGGCTGGGCTTGGTTTTCTCATTCTTTCCGGGCCAGCTGAGTGGGTGGTAAAGATAAGCCAGTTTACCTGGTACATCGGCCACCACGAAGGTGTCACCAAAATAAATGCGGAGAATGGGGGAGTGAATTGGGAGCCCCTAGTTAAACTGAGCCCTGCTACTAACCAGCTTTGCAACCCTAGACAGAACTCATCACCTCTGTGCCTGAGGTTGCCTACCTTTACAAAAGAAAGTCAGATTTCCAACGTCCCTACCAGCATAGACAGTCCAGTCTTAGAATATCCATTTGCCAAACTTTCTAGCAGCATAAACGTGCTAATGTTGCCAAAAATGCTTAAATATCAAGAACTGAGTTGTGGTCATTTATTCACCAGTATATTTTGAGTCGGGCACTATCCTAGGCCCTGACAGATACAAACGTGACTAGTGAAAGTGAAAGTCGCTCAGTTGTGTCCGACTCTTTGCGACCCCATGGGCTTACTTCATGGAATTCTCCAGGCCAGAATACTGGAGTGGGTGGCCTTTCCCTTCTCCAGGAGATCTTCCCAACCCAGGGATCGAACCCAGGTCTCCCACATTGCCAGCGGATTCTTTACCAGCTGAGCCACCAGGGAAGCCAGGTTCCTTCACCTAGGAAGAAAGCAGCAGTCAGTGGGAAGAGGTGGTGGTGGTTTAGTCGCTAAGTCGTGTCCGGCTCTTGCAATCCGTGGACTGTAGCCTGCCAGGCTCCTCTGTCCATGGGATTCTCCAGGTAAGCGTACTGGAGCGAGTTGCCAGTTCCTTCTCCAGGGGGTCTTCAAAAACAGAATTTAAAAACCTTGGGGAGATGTGATGGAGCTGACACAGGATTTTGTGGGGCAGATTTGCAGGGTGCTGGGTGGGGCTGGAGGTGGAAGAGGAAGCCTCGAGTGAGAAGGTGCCTGGCAGCTCTGGAGAGGGGATAGCAGTGGCAGAATGTCTCTGAATTTCTGAAGCCCATAAGAACCAAGTTCAATGCAGTACAGAGAAATGCCTTGATTCCTGACAAGGCAGGACCCTGCCTCTGAGCTCTGCTGTCCTGGCCAGGTCCTAGGTATGACTTCCTGCAGCCATCTTTCAAAGACAGGCCATCAGGACAAGATATTGTTTATACTCCTCTGAGAAAGATCCAGGACATCAGAAGATACAACAGGAGCAACAAAGGGGCTAAAGTCAAGCTCAAGGTCTTTTGAAATTCCATAGCATAATATAATGGTCCCATTATACCATTGTTGCATCTCTGTGGACAGATCTGTGAAACATCTGTATGCAATAGCTCACCGTACATTGCATTAGTTCCTTCAGAGCTCGGACACTGAAGATTGCCATTCTGGCCACTGACCAAATGCCATTGCCTTTCATTGTGACAGAAGCAGAGAGCGCCCCAGTCATTGGCCCCCGGTCTCAAGCCTCGGACTTTCCAGTGCCAAGATGAGAGACAGACAGGGCCAGAGGGACAGATGCTCACCCAAGGCCTTCAGGAAATTCCATTAGATTTGGGGAGTATCTGCCAGTCGTCTCTCCACATGGATAGAATCCTAGGTCCCTGAAATGTGGTGTGGAAGAACAGAAGTGAGCACACAGGTTCCATTGTTGAACAAGGCTTTTTTCTTGTTGAACAGTTTTTATAAACTTCTTCCTTGAGATGAACTAAATGGGCCCTCTCCGAAGCCCCAGACAAATAGCCACCCACTGGGAAGAAAGCCAGTCCAGCCAGCAGGTGAATGCAGGCGTCAGTTACAGCTGTGGGGCCCAGCTCAGGAGTCCAGCAGGCACCCTCAGATCTATATCACCCCATCCTCATGAAGTTTAAGTCTCACCTTCTTTTTGATGACCAAGAAAAAGTCCACAGATCTGCCACGGCTTCTTCACTGTGATAAAAGTGCTGTTGAGTCAGGTGTTATAAAAATATATTTCTGGTTTAAGTCTTGACAGCTTAGTGAGACTCAAAATGAATCTTTACTGAAAGGCAGAGAAGTAGATGCGAAAGCTCAGGGGCTTCCCTGGTGGTCCAGTGGTTGAGAATCCACCTGCCAACGCGGGGGACACGTAGACAGATAGATAGACCAGGGTTCAATCCCTGGTTCTGGCAGATCCCACACGCCTCGGAGCAACTAAGCTCATGCGCCACAACTACTGAGCTTGTGCTCTAGAGCCTGTGAGCTGCAACTGCTGAAGCCTGAGCGCCCTAGAACCTCTGCTCTGCAGCAAGACAAGCCGCTGCAGGGAGAAGCCCACACGCCACCACCAGGGAGTAGTCCCCGCTCGCCGCAACCAGACAAAGCCCGCGCACAGCAGTGAAGACCCAGTGCAGCCAAAAATACATAAATAAATCTTTGGAAATTCTAAAATGCTCAGCAGCTGTTATTTTCTGAGACCCGTTTCTCAAGAGCTGGGTGCTGTGTCCCTCAGCTTCACAGTGGGATGCGCTTCATTAATGCAGTACACGGACTCTTCCTGAAGCGCTGGTCCTATCTCAGGGCTAACAGCTCTCTTTAGAGCCCATCTCCAGCTTGTCTCCTACCAGCTCAGGAGAGGCATCCTCTGCTACAACAGATGGTCCTGTGATGTCTTCCTGCTACAGGAAACCATGTGTCCAATCTCACTGGGTTAAGTGGACCACAAGCCAAGGTTCCCCGAGCAGCTTTCTTCTGGGCACAGATATTTGAATGAACTCCTAGAACAGGCAGAGTGGTTTCTGATATTGAGAGGCTGTTTCAGACTGGGAGGAAATGCTCATCAATTCTGGGGGCCTGTCCTTCCTAAGTGGCCAGAGGACTCCAGCTGGTACTTTAGTCTCCACATATAAGTGGAAGCTGTGGGATCTTGCCCACCCAGGAATTGAACCCAGGTCTCCTGCATTCCAGGAAGAGTATTTACCATCTGAGCCGTCAGGGGAACCCATCATTCAGTGTGTTAGAACCCAATTTTGATGCTGGTGGTAGCTGGTAGAAATCAACCTCGTGGCCTGAACTATTCCTGTACTTCTTCGTTCATATCCTCAATGTGATACCAGACGGACTTAGGGCTTTTCATGAAATGCACATGAGGTGAGGGTCTACCCTCCTGCTCTTGCCTGGCAGGGCAGGGATGATGGCTCCTCTGGGAGATGTCTGTTATTTGGGGAGAGCTGGCAAAGAAATAAGTTGTTGTATTTTTGAATACCACCCTGTCTTTACTGCTTCTGTCTTCGCCTTTGGAGGGGACACAGAATTGCTTCACAGTGACCAGCACTTTGGCCAGGAGCCCTGTGGACAGGGGGGCAGTCTCCCAGCACTTACAGACACTCATGCTGTTGGATTATCCATGCGAAACCCGGTGAACCCTAAACAGGGAACAGATCCCTGTGGACGAGGCTGTGAAACTCCTAGTTAGTGGGACACAGATGCAATCTGTGCTTCTTAAATGTTCCCTCTCCAAGACGTGGTTAAGGCTGGTTCATTCCTAGGGGAAGATCTCTCAGAATTCTTTGTACACATTGAATGCCTTTCATTTCTCTCAGACCCTTTCCAAGAGTCCTCACCACTCACATCTTGGAAGACCTATCTTTTTCTGCCTCTAACTGTCTCAGGCATGTGTTTTAGGAACAGATCAATAGCAAGATGGATGATAGATTGGTAGGTAGATACATGATATATAGATAGATACAGATGCATGCAATTATAGACAGACACAATTTCTGGACTTACAGCTAACAGAGCACTGTACTAGTTGCTCAGAAAAACTACAGTGTAGAAAACCAAACTAATACTTCAATATTTTTGTTGTGCTATAAAAGGTTAATCTTTTAAATTGTTTAAGCATATCTTTATAAATTGATTCTAAAGATACTTGGCTAAACCTGGATCTGCTGTGGAATGTGTAACATTAAAACACTCCTGGGAAATGCAAACACATTTTAACCTACTTATGAGCCATGGTGGCTCATAGTAAAACCCATTTTACTTAAAACTTCCCCAAAGATGTCTTAAAATGTTCAAACTAAACTAAAGCTTAATTCATAAGTTTGGTTTGGTCTTTTATGCTTCTGTCAGCTTAAAGCTCTAAGTGAAGGCAAATGCAAAAAAAAAAAAGTGGGGGGTCGAGGGTGGGAAATAAACATTTACCCAATAGTTCGCGACTTGTAGTGGATGCTACTCTGACTCTTGCCTGGTAGAAAGGATTTATGTTCTTTCTTTTTAAAATATTTATTTATTTACTTCAGTTAAGTCACTCAGTCATGTTCGACTCTTTGTGACCCCATGAATCGCAGCACACCAGGCCTCCCTGTCCATCACCAACTCCCGGAGTTCACTCAGACTCACATCCATCGAGTCCGTGATGCCATCCAGCTTATCCTCTGTTGTCCCCTTCTCCTCCTGCCCCCAATCCCTCCAAGCATCAGAGTCTTTTCCAATGAGTCAACTCTTCGCATGAGGTGGCCAAAGTACTGGAGTTTCAGCTTCAGCATCAGTCCTTCCAAAGAAATCCCAGGGTTGATCTCCTTCAGAATGGACTGGTTGGATCTCCTTGCAGTGCAAGGGACTCTCAAGAGTCTTCTCCAACACCACAGTTCAAAACATCAATTCTTTGGCGCTCAGCTTTCTTCACAGTCCAACTCTCACATCCATACATGACCACTGGAAAAACCATAGCCTTGACTAGATGGACCTTAGTCGGCAAAGTAATGTCTCTGCTTTTGAATATGCTATCTAGGTTGGTCATAACTTTTCTTCCAAGGAGTAAGCGTCCTTTAATTTCATGGCTGCAGTCACCATCTGCAGTGATTTTAGAGCCCCCACAAATAAAGTCTGTCACTGTTTTCCACTGTTTCCCCACCTATTTGCCATGAAGTGATGGGACTGGATGCCATGACTTAGTTTTCTGAATGTTGAGCTTTAAGCCAACTTTTTCACTCTCCTCTTTCACTTTCATCACAAGGCTCTTTAGTTCTTCTTCACTTTCTGCCATAAGGGTGGTGTTAGCTGCATATCTGAGCTTACTGCTATTTCTCCCAGCAATCTTGATTCCAGCCTGTGCTTCATCCAGCCCGGCATTTCACATGATGTACTCTGCATAGAAGTTAAATAAGCAGGGTGACAATATACAGCCTTGACGCACTCCTTTTCCTATTTGGAACCAGTCTGTTGTTCCATGTCCAGTTCTAACTGTTGCTTCCTGACCTGCATACAGGTTTCTCAAGAGGCAGGTCAGGTGGTCTGGTATTCCCATCTCTTTCAGAATTTTCCACAGTTTATTGTGATCCACACAGTCAAAGGCTTTAGCGTAGTCAATAAAGCAGAAGTAGATGTTTTTCTGGAACTCTCTTGCTTTTTCAATCAATGATCCAGCAGATGTTGGCAATTTCATCTGTAGTTCCTCTCCCCTTTCTAAATCCAGCTTGAATGTCTGGAATTTCACAGTTCACGTACTGTTGAAGCCTGACTTGGAGAATTTTGAGCATTACTTTGCTAGCTTGTGAGATGAGTGCAATTGTATGGTAGTTTGAGCATTCTTTGGCATTGCCTTTCTTTGGGACTGGAATGAAAACTGACTTTTCCAGTCCTGTGGCCACTGATGAGTTTTCCAAATTTGCTGGCATGTTGAATGCAGCACTTTCACAGCATCATCTTTTAGGATTTGAAAATTAGAGATACCAAGGGAACATTTCATGCAAAGATGAGCACAATAAAGGACAGAAATGGTATAGACCTAACAGAAGCAGAAGATATTAAGAAGAGGTGGCAAGAATACACAGAAGAACTATACAAAAAAGATCTTCACGACCTAGATAATCACAATGGTATGATCACTCACCTAGAGCCAGACACCATGGAATGCAAAGTCAAGTGGGCCTTAGGAGGCATCACTACGAACAAAGCTAGTAGAAGTGATGAAATTCCAGCTGAGCTATTTCAAATCCTAAAAGAGAATGCTGTGAAAGTGCTGCACTCAATATGCCAGCAAATTTGGAAAACTCGGCAGTGGGCTACTGTCCATGGGGTCGCAAAGAGTCTGACATAACTGAGGGACTAACACACACACACATGGGATCTTAGTTTCCCCACCAGCGATTGAACCATATTCTTTGCACTGTAAGGCAGAGTCTTAAGCACTGAACCACCAGGGAAGTCCCTAAAAGGTCTTATTTTCTAATCTCAGAATTTTAAAGTTGAAAAGCATTCAAGTTTATGAAGTCCAACTCCCCTCCTGATGCTGGAGTGAATATCTTTTACAACCAGTTTTTATCTGCTCATTGATAGTCTGAATCAAGATGCCGAGTGGCACAAGGCTCTATGAATAAGCTGTGCATCTTAGCTGTTCTGCCACTGATCTTTTTCAACAAAGTCCTTCAATATGTGCTGAAGTCTAAAGAACCACCCCTTGGATGTGAAATGAGCATCCAAATACAACTCCCTCCACCCCAGAGGTTGTAACCTAATTCTCTCCATGGCACCTGTTTTCTTTATGATACAGACATGTGCTAATCATGGGAGTTGGTAGAGAATTTTAAGCTAACACTTGGGTCATCATTAAACTTGCAAGCATTCTATTACGAATTTTTCAGGAAATTTTTCTAAAATGTATATAAAACTGTAAGAAGGAAGGTATTTGTCACCTTTTTATTATAATAGGGGAAAATGGATGTAATATAGTGTCTAATAATGGGGGGATACTCACTTCCCTGGTGGCTCAGACGGTAAAACGTCCGCCTGCAGTGCAGGAGACCTGGGTTCGATCCCTGGGTCAGGAAAATCCCCTGGAGAAGGAAATGGCAACCCACTCCAGTACTCTTGCCTGGAAAATTCCATGGATGGAGGAGCCTGGTGGGCTATAGTCCATGGGGTCACAAAAAGTCGGACACTACTGAGCGACTTCACTTCACTTCAATGGGGGAATAGCTGAAACTCTCACAATATAATTCATCAGCCTTAAATCTATACAGAATATAGCAAAATATCCACGCAGGTATCCATGCAGAATACCAGTGACCCAGAGCTACATAGTTGAAACAAAAAATAATTCTGTAAGTAGAAAACCACGTAACATCAAGGGAACATTCTTAGGAGATGTCATCAGTTTAAAAGCCCAATATGGGCTGGCGTTGGAGAAGGAAATGGCAACCCACTCCAGTGTTCTTGCTTGGAGAATCCCAGGGTTGGCAGAGCCTGGTGGGCTGTCGTCTGTGGGGTTGCACAGAGTCGGACACGACTGAAGTGACTTAGCATGGGCTGGCGTGACACAGTAATCACACCCATGTAGACACATTTCTCAGGGGAGGACCCGAAGGATTATCTCAGTCTGTTGGAAATTTATCCTGTATCTCTGTGCCTCTGCCTTCCCCAAACCCCCCATTACTGCACTATTGATTCACCAGTTTGATTTTTCAGAAACTATTTTCTGATTTTCTTATTCCTTTTACTGTCTTCCTAGCCAGAACCCACACATTTAACTGTCTTTTGTGTATCCAAATGTACTTAAATGACATTTTCTCTCTCTCTCTCTCTCTTTTTTTTTTTTGCCATGCTGTGTGGCATGTGGGATTTTAGTTCCCCAACCAGGGATCGAACCCATGAACCATGTGGGGGAAGCGTAGAGTCTTAACCACTGAACCACCAGGGAGGTCCCATTAAATGACAATTTATATTAACAGGCCTTAAGACCTATGAACGGAAGGAGATGAAAGCATATAGCTGTGGTTACAGTTCTAATTTTGCCATGCCTATATTTCCAATCATGATTTTTATTTTCAGTAAGTATAGTTGGTATTTGCAGCAGAAAGGAAGCCCAAATTAATCATTTCATTTAATTATAATTTTTATTTCATACATTAGGCAATCTCTCTTTTTTAATCTATTGACCTGCTGCTGCTGCTGCTAAGTCCCTTCAGTCGTGTCCGACTCTGTGTGACCCCATAGATGGTAGCCCACCAGGCTCCTCCATCCCTGGGACTCTCCAGGCAAGAACGCTGGAGTGGGTTGCCATTTCCTTCTCCAGTGCATGAAAGTGAAAAGTGAAAGTGAAGTCGCTCAGTCGTGCCAACCCTTAGCAACCCCATGGACTGCAGCCTACCAGGCTCCTCTGTCCTTGGGATTTTCCAGGCAAGAGTACTGGAGTGGGTTGCATTTCCTCCTCCAATCTATTGACCTACTCAAATCTATATATTTTTGATCTTCTACTATGTGTGTATGTGTGTTTCCCTGAAATTGGATAACATATTTTATCACCATCAATATATAGTAACATGAATGCAAGCTTATTTAATACAGACTGTGGACAGGGATGAAGTGAACTGAACTGAAAGTCACTCAGTCATGTCCGACTCTTAAATTGCAAGCGAATTCTTTACTAGCTGAACCACAAGGAGGGCGGGGGTGAACAGGGGTGGTTGGGATCAAAAACATTGTCTGGTGGAATTATTCCAATGACTCTGATAAGAAAGAACCTAGTACAGAGATCTGAGCCACAAGTACAAAAGCACACCAGCGCCTCTGAATATAGACAGATCCGAGAAGAAAATCGGTAGTCTTCTTCCTAGCGCTCAACACTGGATTTACTCCTAGGGATCTAAGCTAAGTCCTGAGCTCCCTGCCCTGGCACTGAGTTGCATCCCCCTGGCACCACACTGCACTCAATGTGGGGGATCTCTGCCTGGTATCAGCTGGGGGTGTCCTGCGTGTCCTCCCAGACATAACACATCACCATGTTTTTAATGGAAAATAGTAAAATGACAGAATTAAAACTAAACGGAGCATTAATTACACTAAATGTAAATAAATTAAAGTCTTGATTAAAAGATTCGTGGAAGGATAAACTGGCACAACTAATTTTGAAAACCATTATTCGTATGTGCATGTATCTATGTGTATGTATGTTAAGTCGCCTCAGTCTTGTCTGACTCTTCGCAGCCCTGTGGACTGTATCCTGCCTGGCTTCTTCGTCCATGGGATTCTCCAGGCAAGAACACTGAACTGGGTTGCCATGCCCTCCTCCAGGGGATCTTCCCAACCAAGGGATCGAACCACATCTCTTATGTCTCCTCCATTGACAAGTGGGTTCTTTACCTCTAGCACCATCTGGGAGGAATGTATCTATATACAGTATATAGATATCCTCGGAAACTTCATTTCCACTCTGTGATATATATCCAACATAAATGCATACAGATGTGCACCGAATATATGTAAACGTTCATAGCAACACTGCTCATAATCCACACCACTCAATGTCTTTCAACTATAGGATGAATAAATAGTGGAACATTCATAAAGTTAGATGCTGCATAGGAAGTGAATTACTGGTACTTACAACAATATGGATACGCTCTCTCAGACATAATACTGAGTAAAAGAAACCAGACACTAAAGAGTACATAATGTATGGTTCCAACTTTATCAAGATGAAAAAAATAAATATGGAGATAGAACTCTCTATACTGACTGTATAATACCTAAGGGGGTAGATAATGACTAGGAGAGGGCTCAGGGGAAGTTTCTGGGGTATGAGTATATATTCTGTATCTTGGTAGAGATATGTGTTTTACTTTATAAAAATTAAACTGTGTGTTTTTGTGCACTTAAATATATGTTAT
This sequence comes from Budorcas taxicolor, assembly GCF_023091745.1. Lineage (NCBI taxonomy): Eukaryota > Metazoa > Chordata > Mammalia > Artiodactyla > Bovidae > Budorcas > Budorcas taxicolor. The sequence goes on along the minus strand of NC_068914.1, from coordinate 38,262,134 downwards.
ATATTTTTAAAGATTTTTCTAAAAAAAAAGTAAAACATTTTATTTACAGTATTGTCAAAAAGAATAAAGTATTTAGGAGCAAACATAACTAAGGAGGTGAAAGACTTACATGTAGGAAACTACAAAATATACCAGAAAAAAATTAAAGAAGACACAAACAAATGGAAAGACATCCAGTGTTCATGGATGGAAGACTTAATGTTGATAAGATATCACTGATGCCCAAAGCTATCTACAAATTTAATGCAATCCCTATCAAAATCCCAACAGCATGTTTTCTCAGAAATAAGAAAATCTACCCTAAAATTTATACGGAATCTCAAGGGACACAAAACAGCCAAAACAATCTTGAAAAACGAGAACCAGGTTGGAGGTCTCACACTTCCTGATTACAAAACTTATAAAGCATAGTCATTAAAATTGGCTTGAAATGTGGTATTGGCATGAAGATAGACATATACACCAACAGAATAGAATAGGGAACCCAGAAATAAACCCTCACATATGTGGTCAACGATGTTTGCACAGGTGCCAAGACCATCCAATGGGAAAAGGACAGTCTTTTCTACAAATACTGCTAGGAAAGCTGACTATTGACATGCAAAAGAAAGAAGGTAGATCCTAACTTTTTACACTATACAAAAATTAATTCAAAATGAATCAAATTTCCAAGAGGTAGCACTATAAAACTCTTCGAAGAAAGCACAAGGGCCTTTTTTGGCATTATATTTGGAAATGATTTCTTGGGTATGACACTGAAAATACAGGCAACAAAAGTAAAAATCAGATGCCTTCGAAATTTAACATCCTTTTCCATCAAAGGGCACAGTCAACAGAATGAAAAGGCAATCTATGTAATGGGAAAAAATTGCAAATCATTTATCTGATAAGGGGTTAATATCCAGAATATATGAACTCCTACAACTAAACAACAAAAATAAACAATGAAAAAATGGGTAAAGGGCTTGAATAGACATTCTCCAAAGAATAGCAAACAAGCTTATGAACAGGTGCTCAACAGCACTAATTATGATGGAAATGCAAATCAAAAGCACAATGAGGTGTCACCTTATATCCAACCAGTGTTGACAAGGATGTGAAAAAAATGGAGCCCTTGTGCACTTTTGGTGGAATGTAAAATGATGTGACCACTAGGCAAAACAGTGTCATAATTCCTCAAAAAAAAGAGAAAAGTAGAATTATAGTATCCAATAATTCTACTTCTGAGTTGTTGTTTTTGTTCAGTCGCTAAGTTGTGTCTGACTTTTTGTGATCCTATGGACTGCAGCACACCAGGCTTCCCTATCTTTCACTATGTCCTGGAGTTTGCTCAAATTCATGTCCATTGAGTTAGTGACATTATACAACCGTCTCATCCTCTGCCGCCCCCTTCTCCTTTTGCCTTCAATCTTTCCCAGCATCAGGGTCTTTCCCAATGAGTTGGCTCTTCGCATCATGTGGGCAAAATATTGGAACTTGAGCCTGAACTTCAGCATCAGTCCTTCCAATGAGTATTCAGGGTGGATTTCCTTTAGGATTGACTGGTTTGATCTCCTTGCTGTCCAGGGGACTCTCAAGAGTCTTCTCCAGCACCACAGTCCAAAAGCATCAATTCTTTGGCACGCAGATTTCTTTACAGTCCAGCTTCTGGGTTATATACCGCTTTGGGGTATATGTAAAAAAGCATTGAAGTCAGGGTCTCAAAGAGGTATTTGTATATCGAAGTCCATAGCAGCGTTATTCACAATAGCCAAGAGGTGGAAGCAACCGAAGTGTCCATCAATAGATGAGTGGATAAACAGCATGTGATATATATACACACAAAAGAATATTTTTTTACACAAATGAATATTATTCAGCCTTAAATGGAAGGAAATTTTGACACATGCCACAACATGGATCAACCTTGAGGACATTACGCTGAGTGAAATAAGCCGGTTACAGAAGGACCAATACTGTATGACCCCCCTTACTTGACGTACCTATTAATACAATAGGCAGTTTACAGAGACAGAAAGTAGAACGGCAGTTGCCAGCAGCTGTAGGAGAGGGAATGAGTAGTGGTCATTTAGAGTACAACGTTTCAGCTTTGGAAGATAAAAAGGGTTCTAGAGATCGGTTAGCTAATAAGGTGAATGTTTTTAATGCCACTGAACTAAATAATTAAACATGGTTAAGATGGGGAACTTCCCTGATGGTCCGTGGCTAAGATTTCACACTCCCAATGCAGGGGACTCAGGGTCAGTCCCTGTTCAGGGAACTCGATCCCACATGCTGCAACTAGGACCTGCTGCAGCCAAATAAATACTTTTTTAAAGAATCTAGTGCATAGATGTGATCAAAATTCAATGAGGGGAAAAAATTCATATGGGGAAAAAAAAGGGGAAATGGTAAAGATGGTACCTTTTGTTATCTGGATTTTACCATGATTTTTAATTTTTTTTTAAGAAATAAAGCAAACAGAGGAGGGAGAGAGAGAGACAGACAGACAGCATGAACCTTGGGATCCAAACTTAGCTGCACCTGAGAATCATTTTGGAAACTTTTAAATACAGCACAGTCTCATTTTAATGCAAATTTGCAGTAACAAAATACAGGTATGACTAATGTTTCATTTATGCATAAAATTTCAAATAATGTGACTCCCTTGAGATTTTAACAGTTAAACAAGAATCACAGTTTCAACTTGGAGCGAACTATAAATGCCAAGTGGCAGTGTTAACATGAGTTGCAAACAGAAACACAGTGCTACTGCGGGAAATACATCAAGAAATATACGTTTTGCATTATGGAATGCTGTCAGAAATGTCACTCTCATTAAACTGCACCATTCTCGACTGAATCCTAGGCCCCTCGAGGAACAGTATGATTGGATATGTTTAGAGACGAATCCAGTTCAGTTCAGTTCAGTCACTCAGTCGTGTCCAACTCTTTGCAACCCCATGAATCACAGCACGCCAGGCCTCCCTGTCCATCACCATCTCCTGGAGTTCACTCAAACTCACATCCATCGAGTCCGTGATTCCATCCAGCCATCTCATCCTCTGTCGTCCCTTTCTCCTCCTGCCCCCAATCCCTCCCAGCATCAGAGTCTTTTCCAATGAGTCAACACTTCACATGAGGTGGCCAAAGTACTGGAGTTTCAGCTTTAGCATCATTCCTTCCAAAGAAATCCCAGGGCTGATCTCCTTCAGAATGGACTGGTTGGATCTCCTTGCAGTCCAAGGGACTCTCAAGAGTCTTCTCCAACACCACAGTTCAAGAGCATCAACTCTTTGGTGCTCAGCTTTCTTCACAGTCCAACTCTCACATCCATACATGACCACAGGAAACACCATAGCCTTGACTAGACGGACCTTAGATGAATCCAAGCAATTTGTATTTTTAAAAGCTCCCTGAGATTTCTAAGACTGATGGTGTGTGCATCAGTGCTTGAAAACCAGTGGAGTGGGTTGCCGTTTCCTTCTCCAGGGAATCTTCCCGACCCAGGTCACCCACATTGTAGACAGACGCTTTACCGTCTGAGCTACCAGGGAAGTCCCCAGAAAGGAATAAACACATTCATTCTGTTAGAAAAAAAAAATTATTTACACATATTATGGGCTAAGTTCTAGGGATATAAAATGAAGCAGAAATATAATGACCACATGGATCTTGCATTCTAGTGAAGAAGTCAGGTGATTAAATAAGCAGTTACAATAAAGGATGCTACACCTATGATGAGGCTTCCAGGTCATTGGAAGCATACGTGAGGCACTTCATTGAAGAGGATGTATAAGCTGATACCCAGTGGTTGGAAAGAAACCACCTAAAGAAGGAGGAAGAGTATTTCGAGGGAATAGAGAATCCAATGAGACCCAGAGCAGAATAAAGAGCATTGAAGCCAAGTGACCGAAACATTTTCAAAGTGGCTTAAATTCCGAGTAGCGAAGGAGAAGTGATGGGTAAAGCTATGGGATGGGCAGAGGCCAGTTCAGGATGGACCTGGTAAGCCTGTGGGGAGCTGGGCCCTCATCCTACATGAAAGTAAGGGAAAAGAAGGATCTCTCTCTGATTGTAGCATGGAGTATGGAATGGGTTGAATTGGAGGAGAGGCAACTATGAAGGGAAGCTCCCAGCAGCCGTGGTCCAGTTGAGAAGGAACAGAGGCAAATGTGGTCACAATGATAAGAAACTTAGGAGAAATAAACCTTGGTGAGGAATTAGATGTGAAAGGGGAGAAGGAGATGTTAAGAGCGACTCCCAAGTGTCTAGCAACTGTGGTACCTGTTGGCCTTCCCTGGTGGCTCAGAGGATAAAGCGTCTGCCTGCAATGCAGGAGACCCGGGTTCGATCCCTGGGTTGGGAAGATCCCCTGGAGAAGGAAATGGCAACCCATTCCAGTATTCTTGCCTGGAGAATCCCATGGACAGAGGAGCCTGGCGGGCTACAGTCCCCAGGATGGCGAAGAGTCAGACATGACCGAGTGACTTCACTTTCTTTCATGTTCACTTTCTTTATGGTGATTATACAGTGGAAGTGACAAACAGATTCAAGGGATTAGATCTGATAAGAGTGACTGAAGAACTATGGACAGAGGTTCGTGACATTGTACAGGAGGCAGTGATCAAGACCATCCCCCAAAAAAGGAAATGCAAAAAGGCAAAATGGTTGTCTGAGAAGGCCTTACAAATAGCTGAGAAAAGAAGAGAAGTGAAAGACACAGGAGAAAAGAAAAGATAAGCCCATTTGAATGCAAAGTTCCAAAGAATAACAAGGAGAGATAACAAAGCCTTCCTCAGCAATCAATGCAAATAAATAAATGAAAACAATACAATGGAAAAGTCTAGTGATCTCTTCAAGAAACTTAGAGATACCAAGGGACCATTTCATGCAAAAATGAGCACAATAAAGGACAGAAATGGTATGGACCTGACAGAAGCAGAAGATATTAAGAAGTGGGGGCAAGAATACACAGAAAAACTGTACAAAAAAATCTTTATGACCTAGATAACCATGATGGAGTGGTCACTTACCTAGAGCCAGACATCCTGGAATGGGAAGTCAAGTGGGCCTTAGGAAGCATGACTATGAACAAACCTAGTGGAGGTGATGGAATTCCAGTTGAGCTATTTCAAATCCTGAAAGATGCTGCTGTGAAAGTGCTGCACTCAATATGCCAGCAAATTTGGAAAACTCAGCAGTGGCCACAGGACTGGAAAAGGTCAGTTTTCATTCCAATCCCAAAGAAAGGCAATGCCAAAGAATGTTAAAACTACCGTACAATTACACTCATCTCACAAGCTAGCAAAGTAATGCTCAAAATTTTCCAAGCTAGGCTCTAACAGTATGTGAACAGAGAACTTCCAGATGTTCAAGCTGGATTTAGAAAAGGCAGAGGAACAAGAGATCAAATTGCCAACCAGAAAAACATCTACTTTTGCTTTATTGACTACACCAAAGCTTTTGACTGTGTGGATCATAATAAACTGAGGAAAAATTTTAAAGATATGGGAATACCAGACCACCTGACCTGCCTCCTGAGAAATCTGTATGCAGGTCAAGAAGCAATGGTTAGAATTGAACATAGGACAACAGATGGGTTCCAAACCAAGAAAGGAGTACATCAAGGCTGTATATTGTCACCCTGCTTTTTTAACTTCTATGCAGAGTACATCATGTGAAATGCTGGACTGGATGAAGCAAAAGCTGGAATCAAGATTGCCAGGAGAAATATCAGTAACCTCAGATATGCAGATGATGCCACCCTTATGGCAGAAAGTGAAGAACTAAAGAGCCTCGTGATGAAAGTGAAAGAGGAGAGTGAAAAAGTTGACTTAAAACTCAACATTCAGAAAACTAAGATCATGGCATCCGGTCCCATCACTTCATGGCAAATAGGTGGGGAAACAGTGGAAACAGTGTCAGACTTTATTTCTGGGGACTCCAAAATCACTGCAGATGGTGACTTCAGCCAGGAAATTAAAAGACGCTTACTCCTTGGGAGAAAAGCTCTGACCAACCTAGACAGCACATTAAAAAGCAGAGACATTACTTTACCAACAATGGTCTGTCTAGTCAAAGCTATGGTTTTTCCAGTAGTCATGTATGGATGTGAGAGTTGGACTATAAAGAAAACAGAGCACTGAAGAATTGATGCTTTTGAACTGTGGTGTTAAAGAAGACTCTTGAGAGTCCCTTGGACTTCAAGAAGATCCAAGCAGTCCATCCTAAAGGAAATCAGTCCTGAATATTCACTGGAAGGACTGATGCTGAAGCTGAAACTCCAATACTTGGGCCACCTGATGTGAAGCACCGACTCATTTGAAAAGACCCTGATTTGGGGAAAGATTGAAGGGTGAAGAAGAAGGGGATAACAAGGATGAGATGGTTGGATGGCATCACCGATGTGATGGACATGAGTTTGAGCAAGCTCCGGGAGTTGGTGATGGACAGGGAGGCCTGGCATGCTGCAGTCCTTGGGGTTGCAAAGAGTCGGACATGACTAAGCGACTGAACTGAACTGACTATGGTGATTGAGCATTGGGGGGAAAGATGGGCATTCATTAGGAAAGGCTGAATATTCAGTTTCTGGTGTCCAGAATGCGGATGGTACCAGATTGGAGAAGTTTCTTCACTAGACAGTGACTGGCTGGCCTTTGAAACCTTGATTGTAGATGAGATTGCCTCAGTCATTGTTTGCAGGGTAATAAGAGAGTGGACTAGAAGAGAACCCTGGAAGATACCAAGGATGCCTTGTGAGGGTGTGGATAGGTGGGAGGAAGCCCAGAGGAGTGTGCTGAGTTGGAAGTCAAAAAGGGTGTTTCAGGGAGGAACAGTCAGTGATGGTTTCCAAAAGTAAGATCAAGACCTGAAAGTGCCTGTTGGATTTAACAACAGAATGTCGCTGGTAACTGATCTAGGGGTTTGGGTGAGTGGTGAGAGCAGACATTGAATCAGGGTGAGCTGAGGGTGAGAGAGGTGGTCATGGGGGACGTGAATGCCAGGACTCTTCTAAAAGCTTGGCTCGGAAAGAGGGCTGGAGAGAGGAAAAGGGGTTGATGAGATGCTTGCTCTTGCTTTGGGTGGGGGCGAGCATTTTGTTAGTATTAAGCTTGGTGAGGCTTAGACATGTTTAATGGTGATGGAAAGGATCCAGAAGAGAAAGGGGGTCTTTGGGAGTGTTTACTGAGGAGTGAGCCCAGGCTGCAGTTCAGTCAAACTTGAACTGGAGAGCATCACTTAATCTGTCTGAGTTACAGCATCTTTTTTTAAAAAAAAAAAAAAAAAACCACTTTATTTCTTTAAATATAAAGGGACAGAGAGGCCTGGCGTGCTGCAGTCCATGGGGTCGCAGAGTCTAGCATGACTTAGCGACGGAACAACAACAAAAACGTTATTGTGTCAGTTTAAGAGTTCCATGCCATCCCATCCTCATGTCATGTCTATGCAGTGGGCTGGCTCCACCGCACACCCTGAGGCTGAGCTGGTCAGGCCCAGCTGGCCTTCACCTCCCCTGCTCCAGGCCCCAGCCCATGTCAGCAATGCCTGGAGTAGCATCTCCTTCTGCTGGGGTGTGAGACTGGGGTGGGAACTGGCTGGTGCAGAAAATGAAGACATCCCCCTTCTTGATGGGGTTCTCTGGCAACACCATCCCCTTACCTGGCACCTTCTTGTAGTCCTTGGGGTGGACAGTGTTACTGGTGGGGATGTTGAGCAGAGAGTCATCTAGGGTCTTCACCTCCATGGAGTAGTGGGTCAGAGCCTTGCTCAAGGAGACGGACATCACAAAGAAGAGGCTGCCGTTCTCCCTGCGGAAGCAAGGGTGCAGTTTCTCCTTTATGATGAAGATGATGTCAGCTGAGATGATGTTGGGATTCTGGTCCCCTTCCTTCTCAAAGGTGATACGTGTGCCCTGCCTTCAACCAGGCTTTACGGCATCCATGAGGATCTCGTCCCTGATGGTAAAGGAGTACCCATCCTCATTCAGCGCTCTTTTAGGAGCTCTAAATTTTCTGAGTTCAATCAAAGAATAGGGTAGGTTTTCTCTCTATCTATGGTTTTCAAACTGCACCCCTCAAAGCCATCTCAGGGCACTCATCGTGGCAGCTTCAGCCACAGCAACCTCTCATGTGTTTTTAAACAGTTTTTAGTTTTTAGCAACTTAATACTGATACATGTACATATCTTGGAAAAGCAAAATAACAGTAAAAGAAGCATCATAAAAATAGCAACTCCTGCTCCACACCTGCTCACTCTCAGTCACGCCGAGTTCTTATGGATATTTATGACAGTTAGATGCACTGATTTCTGTTAGACCCCATCCCCTCTTCACCTGAGTCTGTTCTCTCGTAATGCTATCCCAGTTTTTGGCTAGTTATAAGTGGACAAATTTAACTCATCGACTGTCTCCTTTTACCAGGAACTCCCGTTTCTCCTGCCAGCAGTATTTGCCTCTTTTTGTTGCCTTTGCCTTGATTTCCATTAATGCTTGCTATTTTTTGAAAATGTTCCACCACCTCAGAAACCTGTCAGCATGTTATTTTCCTTGAAAAATTGTTAAGGCCACTATTGCCTGGCTTCTGTTTTTATTGTTGAGATGTCTGATGCTATTATGATTTCCTATCCTTTAGCCCCAGGGCTTCCCTGATAGCTCAGTTCGTAAAGAATCCTCCTTTAATGCAGGAGACCCCGGTTCAATTCCTGGGTTGAGAAGTTCCTCTGGAGAAGGGATAGGCTACCCACTCCAGTATTCTTGGGCTTCCCTTGTGGCTCAGCTGGTAAAGAATTCACCTTCAATGTGGGAGACCTGGGTTCGATCCCTGGGTTGGGAAGATCTCCTGGAGAAGGGAACAGCTACCCACTCCAGTATTCTGGAATGCTGTATTAGTTTCAGGCATATGGGCTTCCCAGGAGGCACAGTGGTAAAGAATCCAGTTCCCAGTGCAGGAGACACAAGAGACTTTGGTTCTATCCCTAGGTCTGGAAGATCCCCTGGAGAAGGAAATGGCAACTCACTCCAGTATTCTTGCCTAGAAAATTCCATGGACAGAGGAGCCTGGTGGGCTACAGTCCATGGGGTCTCAAAGAGTCAGACACGACTGAGCAACTAAGCACATCCTTTGGCCAGTTTTATTTCTCTAGGGAGCGTGAAGTCTTATCTTTATCCCTTTTTTGCCACGAGTATATGCCTTGTCATGGTTTTTCATTCATTTTGCTTGGTACTTGATCAGCCTTTTCATTATGAAGACTCACATCCTATAGTTCCAAAACACTTTCCTGAATTATTTATTTTGTCATTTCCTCCATTTCATTTTTTCCATTTTCTCTTTCTAATGTTCTTTTCAGTTCAATATTAGACCTTCTAGCTTGACCTTCTCATTCTATCTTTTTTTTTTCCTTTGTTTTTCTCTCTCACTCTCTCCCCCTCCTGGAGATTAATCAACTTTATATTCTAACCCTTCTGTTACTTTTTTAAATGTGGCTACTCTATATTTAATTTGAAAAATTGCTGCCATTTTTATAACCATTTATTATTGTGTCGTGGATGCAACTCTTCTCTCCTCTCTCTAAGGATGTTACCGCCTCCCTAACCCGACCTGTATAAATCCTAACTATCCTTCAATTTTGTTGTTGTTGTTATTTAGTTGCTAAGTCATGTCCAGCTCTTTGCAACTCCCTGGACTATAGCCTTCCAGGCTCTTCTATGCATGGGATTTCCCAGGAAAGAATACTGGAGTGGGAAATCCTTATCCAGGGGATCTTCCCAGCCCAGGGATCAAACCTACATCTCCTGCTTGATAGGCAGATTCATGATCACTGAACCACCTGGAATGCCAACTATCCTTCAAGGTTCAACTCAAAACCTTATCTCTTATTAGACCTTCTCCAATCAGTCCAACTCTTGCCACTAGATAGGAATTTTATAGCATTATTATATTCCACACTACTTAATAGGTAATTTTATTTAAACTTGCATTACTTCCTTTTGAGGAATCAGTCTTATCTCCCCAATTTTACCATAATCTTTCAAAAAGAGGGACTATTTACTTGTTTTGCATCAGCTACAGTGCCTTGTCTAGAATTGTGACTATAACAAGTGATAAACAGGTGCTCATTGATTTGAACTAAATGATAAGCCATCCTTATCCCACCAAACCAACCTATCCCAGTGAGAGTTCTTTAAAGAGCCCCAAGAACATAAGTATTTTTAAAATTATGTAAGCGTAGAACTTACAGATTTTTATAGCTTTCCCTGTCTTTCACGGTGTTTCAGTTCAGTTCAGTCGCTCAGTCATGTCCGACTCTTTGCGACCCCATGGACTGTAGCATGCCAGGCCTCCCTGTCCATCACCAACTCCCGGAGTTTAGCCAAACTCTTGTCCATTGAGTCAGTGATGCCATCCAGCCATCTCATCCTCTGTCGTCCCCTTCTCCTCCCACCTTCAGTCTTTCCCAGCATCAGGGTCTTTTCCAATGAGTCAGCTCTTCACATCAGATGGCCAAAATACTGGAGTTTCGGCTTTAACATCAGTCCTTCCAGTGAATACCCAGGACTGATCTCCTTTAGAATGGACTGGTTGGATCTCCTTGCAGTCCAAGGGACTCTCAAGAGTCTTCTCCAACACCACAGTTCAAAAGCATCAATTCTTCAGCACTCAGCTTTCTTTATAGTCCAACTCCCACATCCATACCTGACCACTGGAAAAGCCATAGCTTTGACTAGACAGACCTTTGTTGACAAAGTAATGTCTCTGCTTTTTAATATGCTGTCTAGGTTGGTCATAACTTTCCTTCCAAGGAGTAAGTATCTTTTAATTTCATGGCTGCAGTCACCATCTGCAGTGATTTTGGAGCCCAAAAAAATGAAGTCAGCCACTGTTTCCCCATCTATTTGCCATGAAGTGATGGGACCAGATGCCATGATCTTAGTTATCTGAATGTTGTTTCAGCTACACCTAATTCAGCAGTGATATTTTAGTGAATTCCTTTTATTAAGTGTTCCCTGAAGCTCTCAACAAAAATTTCGTAGGAAAAGCACAACGTTCTTTTCTCAGTCATATTTCATTGATTTAGGAAATATTTAATTGAATTATGCACTTGAAACAACCAAGAACAATGGACACAAGCAGGGTTGGAAGCAAACACATTGAAATCTTTCCCAACATGATTCAGGGTGGTAGGACCTGAAGGGCTTGGGTGTTCTAGGGAGTAACTTGCCAGCTTCAGGCCTTTGTCCTGCCAGGAATGAATGGTGTTAGACCGTCGTGTCAGCCAAGTGGAAGCAGTCAAGAGGGTGTCTACTATCCTCTATTCTTGGTGTACCAAGGAGAGGTCTTTGGCAGAAAGGGATTTGTGCTCATCATCTGTCTTGGGTCCCTTTCCTATCAAGGGTGTATGTGGGTCATATACCCAAGCCAGCTGACATGGCTTAGTACCTAGTCTGAAAACAACTCAGGTTTACTGACTCAGGGACCAATCATCTTAGGCTCATTAGAACCAAAATCTACCCACCTGATCTGTAATCCCCCCGACCATGAATCCTCAGGGGGCCAACAGAGCTCTGCTGGGCCTAGAGATCATGCCTTTTCCATCTCTGGGATGTAGTCGCACTCTGAGTGTGTGCTTAGTCATGTCTGACTCTTTGCAACTCCATTGACTGTAGCCCAGAAGTCTTCTCTGTCCTTGGGATATTCCTGGCAAGAATACTGGAGTGCGTTGCTCTTTCCTACTCCAGGGAATCTTCCCAACCCAGGGATCGCACCGGCATCTCTTGCACCTCCGGCACTAGCAGGCAGATTCTTTACCAACGCGCCATCTGGGCCTTCTCTCCTCCCTACTTCCGATCGGCAACCTGCACTGTTCATTACCCGGCCATACTTGTTCCCCATCTGCCACTGAGACAGCCATTGCACTTCAGATGAGCCAAACATCGATTCTCAGAGAGGAGATACCTGAGTTGTCTTTGTATGGCCCCTTGCCACAACATGAATCATTTTTTATAATAGTCGAGGGAAACTTGGAATTCCTCCTTGTGTTACGTTCCCTTTGGAAGGCTAACCTCTAAGTTTAATTTCAAGGTGTGTGTGCTCAGTTGCGTCCAACTCTTTGCAACCCCACGGACTTTATCTCACCAGGCTCCTCTGTCCATAGAATTTCCAGGCAAGAATATTGGAATGGGTTGCCATTTCCTATTCCAGGGGATCTTCCTGACCCAGGGATCGAACCAGCAACTCTTGCATCTCCTGTGTTAGGAGGCAGATTCTTTACCAGTGTGGCACCTGGGAAGCCCACTGATATTAATGACATTAAATACTTGTCTCTCCTACTGATCATACTCAAGGGACTGATATCACTGTTTCGTGAGCCTTCATGATCACAAACATGAAGGAAGCTGCCCCTGGTCACCATCCCCGAAAAAAGGAGGTGGTTGTTCAATCACTCAATCATGTCCAACTCTATGCACTCCCATGCCTACCTCACACCAGGCTTCCCTGTCCTTCACTATCTCCAGGAGTTTGCTCATATTCAGGTCCATTGAGTTGGTGATGCTCTCTAACCATCTCATCCTCTGCCGCCCTCTTCTCCTTTTGCCTTCAGTCTTTCTCACATCAGAGTCTTTTTTAATGACTCAACTCTTTGCATCAGGTAGCCAAAGTACTGGTGCTTCAGCTTCAGCATCAATCCTTCCAATGAATCTTCAGGGTTGATTTCCTTTAGAATTGACTGGTTTATCTCCTTGCAGTGCAAGGGACCCTCAAGAGTCTTCTCCAGCACCTCAGTTCAAAAGCATCAATTCTTTGGTGCTCAGCCTCCTTCATGGTTCAACACTCACATTGGTTCAAGACTACTGGAAAACCCATAGTTTTGATTATATAGATCTTTGTCAGCAGAGTGATGTCTTTGCTTTTTGTCATAGCTTTCCTTTCAAGAACCAAAGGTCTTTTAATTTCATGGCTGCAGTCACCGTCTGCAGTGATTTTGGAGCCCAAGAAAATAAAACCTGTCACTGATTCCACTTTTTCCCCTTTTATTTTTCATGAAGTGATGGGACTGGATGGCATGATCTTAGTTTTTTGAATGTTGAATTTTAAGCCAGCTTTTTAACTCTCCTCTTTCACTCTTATCAAGAGGCTCTTTAGTTCCTGTTCACTTTCTGCCATAAGGGTGGTGTCATCTGCATATCTGAAGTGTTTGATATTTCTCCCAGCAATCTTGATTCCAACTTGTGCTTTATCCAGTCCAGCATTTCGCATAATGTACTCTGCATATAAGTTAAACAAATAGGGTGACAATATGGGAGAAATCTCAATAACCTCAGATATGCAGATGACACCACCATTATGGCAGAAAGTGAAGAGGAACTAAAAAGCCTCTTGATGAAAGTGAAAGGGGAGAGTGAAAAGTTGGCTTAAAGCTCAACATTCAGAAAACTAAGATCATAGCATCTGGTCCCATCACTTCATGGGAAATAGATGGGGAAACAGTGGAAACAGTGTCAGACTTTATTTTGGGGGGCTCCAAAATCACTGCAGATGGTGATTGCAGCCATGAAATTAAAAGATGCCTACTCGTTAGAAGGAAAGTTATGACCAACCTAGACAACAAATTAAAAAGCAGAGACATTACTTTGCCAACAAAAGTCCATCTAGTCAAGGCTATGGTTTTTCCAGTGGTCATGTATGGATGTGAGAGTTGGACTGTGAAGAAAGCTGAGCACCAAAGAATTGATGCTTTTGAACTGTGGTGTTGGAGAAGACTGTTGAGAGTCCCTGGGACTGCAAGGAGATCCAACCAGTCCATCCTAAAGGAGATCAGTCCTGGGTGTTCATTGAAAGGACTGATGCTGAAGCTGAAACTCCAACACTTTGGCCACCTCATGTGAAGAGTTGACTTTGGAAAAGACACTGATGCTGGGAGGGATTAGGGGCAGGAGGAGAAGGGGGCGACAGAGGATGAGATGGCTGGATGGCATCACCGACTCAATGGACATGAGTTTGTGTGAACTCCGGGAATTGGTGATGGACAGGGAGGCCTGGCGTGCTGTGATTCATGGGGTCACAAAGAGTCGGACACAACTGAGTGACTGAACTGAACTGATACAGCCTTGACATACTCCTTTCCCAATTTGGAACCAGTCTGTTGTTCCATGTCTGGTTCTAACTGTTGCTTCTTGACCTGCATACACATTTCTCAAGAGACAGGTAAGGTGGTCTGGTATTCCCATCTCTTTAAAAATTTTCCACAGTTTATTATGATCCACACAGTCAAAGGCTTTAGCATAATGAATGAAGCAAATGTTTTCCTGAAATTCCCTTGCTTTCTCTGTAATCCAATGAATGTTGGCAATTTGATCTCTGGTTTCTCTGCCTTTTCTAAACCCAGCTTGTTCATCTGGAAGTTCTCTTTTCATATTCTGCTGAGGGCTAGCTTGAAGGATTTTGAGCATAACCTTACTAGCATGTGAAATGAGCACAATTGTCCAGTAATTTGAACATTCTTTGTCACTGCCTTTCTTTGGAATTGGAATAAAAACTGACTTTTCCAGTCCTGTGGTCACTGCTAAGTTTTCCAAATTTGCTGGCATATTGAGTGCAGCACTTTAACGCATCATCTTTTAGGATTTGAAATAGCTCAGCTGGAATTACCATCACCTCCACTGGCTTTGTCTGTAGTGATGTTTCCTAAGGCCCACTTGACTGTGAACTCCAGAATGTCTGGCTGGCTCTAGGTGAGTGACCACACCATCATAGTTCTCTCGGTTATTAAGATCTTTTTTGTATAGTTCTGTGTATTCCTGCCATCTCTTCTTAACCTCTTCTGCCTCTGTTAAGTCCTTACCATTTCTGCTCTGTATCGTACCCATTCTTGCATGGAATATTCCCTTGGTATCTCTAATTTTCTTGAAGAGATCTCTAGTCTTTCCCATTCTGTTGTTTTCTTCTATTTCTTTGCATTGTTCATTGAAGAAGGCCTTCTTATCTTTCCTTGCTCTTCTCTGGAAAGAAGGAAGACTCTTTTGCAAACAGGGGCTGGAGAAAAGTGCATGAAAAGCGCAACTGAACTATTGTATGAAAATTAAAGGGCAAACAGAAATATCAGGTCAGTTAGATGAAAGTTCCGTTCATAGAAAGCCATAATGGAGTCAATTCAATTGAATCAGTGTCTTGGTAAATTTAGTGATTTGACTGTTTTGCCTGTTGCTGGTTTAGAAGCAGCATAGAGTTCAGCAAACAGCAATGAGTTTTCCGTTTCTTCTATGGATGTAATGAACAAAGGCAAGTTGCATTTTAGATTGATGGAAAGAACAATCAAATTAAATTTACAATTGCAGCCAATCCCCTTTGACTCGTTTTCATTGTTCTCCTTGATTGTGGCATTTTCATGTTATTAATAGGTGGCTTGGGCTGCGGCTGTTCTCCACCTTGGTGTATTTGACTTGTTCTAGTTCCATCTTTTTTCCCCTGCTCACTTGCTGGTGTCTGGGCCACACTGGGCCCTGCTGTGAGCTTGGGCTGTGACGGCTATGGCAGCATGTCCTCTCACAGCCCTCTCCTTGCCTGGCTTATCCAGCCCAGCAGAACGATGCTGTCTGCTCCTGGGCAGGGCAGCGGGCAGCTGTCTGCAGAGCCAGCCACTTAGTCCTCTGTTCACACCCTCTGCCCCCCCGCTTCCTCCCCTCCATCCTCTTCTGCCTGAGCAAGGTTGGCTTTCTTTTTCTCAAGCAGTTTTTCAAATACCAGTGATCCTTCCCCTAGATTCTGGAAAGGTGATGTTGGAAAACGTTTGTCTGCAGCTGTTTCCTCAGCTCCTTCTCTCTTAAGCCGCTGAGCTCTTGGATCTGCTCATCCTTCTTGTGATCACCTCTCAGATGATGTGGGGACAGGACCTTCCACATGTGAAATGACCAGCTGAAAAGGCCCTCATGGAGAAAATGTACAGTTAACATCACTGATAAAATAGTCAAAATGTATTAGATGTGCCCAAGAAATGAATGCCACTGCCTGATCCCAGAGACAACTTCATTTGGAGGCAAATTTTTAAAAAATATGTTTTGGGGGTTCTCTTTGAGTGTCCAGGCCCCTGAGAAGAAAGGCCTAGAGACTTCCTGGTCTAGAGACTTCCTTCTTTTACTAACCAAGTAGCAGAATCCCTTAGGTGGTCACCGTGGAACTGGGGCTTCTTTAGATCAAATGGTCCCACCATGACCTTCTCCAAAACCAACCATTCCATACCCAACACGGACCAAAGGAATAATCCACAGTGGCCAATCCCTGTGCTGAGAGCCTCGTGCAGTGCTTTCTTCAGTGGACTAGATTGAAGGGCTTTGGTAGAAAGACGTTGCTAAAATATAATAAAAAATAAAAGGACTCCACCCCTTCCTGCATCTGCTAAAAACAAACAAACAGAAAAAAAACTGGGTAGAGGGGAATAAAAATGATCTGTCTCAACCCAAGAAGATAATAACACTGCCTCTCTTTCCTTGTTTTAGGGAGTGCTGTCGATTTTTTGGAGACAATGGCTTGACTTTGAAGGTGTTTTTTACCAAGGCAGCACCCTTTGGTGTTCTTTGGACTCTCACAAACTACCTGTACTTACATGCAATAAAGAAAATAAACACTACGGATGTCTCCGTATTGTTCTGCTGCAACAAAGCTTTTGTGTTCTTGCTCTCATGGATCGTTCTCAGGGACAGGTTCATGGGAGTGAGGGTAAGTTCCTTATTCTCTGTCTTCTTCCCTCACTCAGTCATGCCAGCCAAAACCTGCCCATCGGCTTGCTTAACTCCATGTGCTGGACCGTTCAGCCTAAGCTGCTAACCACTCTCCTTCTGATTTGCAGCAGAAAAGGAGCCCAGCCAACGGCCAGGCTCTTGGGGTGCTTTGCAAACCTTCTTGCTTGCGAACCATTCTAGACAAGCGTTCATTAAAGCACCTTTCATTTCAAGCATTTCAACAAGCATTCCCTAAAGTGTGTGCCAGTTGGGGTCCCCCCTTAGGGAAGGGGTGATGTATTCAGCCTGCTTCTCACAGTCCCTGCAGCCCAGAGCCCTCAGCTAACACTGCCATAACACTGATATCTAAAACTAAATGTCCTCATCCACGTGGACATGCCCTCTTGGTGGGCCATTTATATGGACAGTGCATTCAATGCCTGAGTGGGCCAGACACACTTAGAAAGTGAAAGTCGCTTAGCCATGTCCAGCTCTTTGTGACCCCATGGACTGTAGCCCCCCAGGCTCCTCTGTCCATGGGGATTCTCCAGGCAAGGATACTGGAGTGGGTTGCCACGCCTTTCTCCAGGGGATCTTCCCAACCCAGGGATCGAACCCAGGTCTCCTGCACTGCAGGTGGATTCTTTACCAGCTGAGCCACCAGGGAAGCCCAGTTCAAATTCTGAACACACTTAAGATCCACTAAAGCTCAGTTCAAATTTTGGAGGGGCAGTTTCACTTGCTTCAACCCCAGAGGAAGGGAGAATGAAATGATACCCCCTGAATTACCTCTTGTTGTCACCTCTGAGACTGAGTAAATGCCCTTAAAATAGAGTCAAACTTAGCTAGTCATATTTTAGAACAATTATGTGAAATATGATAAATGCAGTATGAAACATGAGCCTACAGATAGAGGAGTCCACCCAGGATGTAAGGAACAGACGACATTTAGCCTTGGAAAATGGCAACCCACTCCAGTATTCTTGTCTGGACAATTCCATGGATAGAGGAGTCTGGCAGGCTACAGTCCATGGGGTTGCAGTCAGACACAACTAAGGAACTGAGCAGGCCTTGGGACAGAATCCTGTTGCCTTCTGCTTGTCGCCCTCTGGTGGCCAGAAGCTACCACGGCCGCACTATCACTTTGTCACCAACAGGGACAGAAAGGATTTGAGTAGGCTAGATCTCTGCTAGTCAGAATGCATCGCTTACTCCTTCCTGCACCCTCAGAACATATAGGAAGGCCAGGAAGCTGAGTCCTTTTGGACAGCAGTCCCATTAGAGGGAACCCCGCTGGCACCCAGCAAAGGGGCAGATTCCAGGCTCTCTACTTGTGTCCTTGGCTCACTGTCCTGGGAACAATGACATCACCTTCAGGGTGGCTTCACGCCCACCTCGTTACTCAAACAGCAGTGGGGACGTGAGTCAACTGCTGAGTTGTATTTTTAGCTTGCAGTAGGGGGAAAATTTGTTTTGAGGCTTCGTGTTAATTTTGGAATAAGAACTCAGCTCACTGTGCTACCACCCAGAAAAGCTTTGAGCAAATAAACTATAGAATACATCTCCACAAGAGGTACAGCCAGCAGCAATCTGTCCAACAGCCTGCCTGACTGGATACTGAAGGCTCAGATGTGCTGAGGCCCATGGTGGCTTTCTTTTGAGGCCAAGAGCCAAGAAAAATGCCTGGCGGAGCACTCTCGGGGCATGGCTCTAAAAGTCCAAGGCAGATTCTGGATGGGAACATTACTGGGGAAATATGCTGCAAGGTTCGTTGTGCATCGTGTGGAAGAAAACGTTTTTGAGGTTAAGAGAAGGAGGTGTGAAAATGCTGACTCACAGAGAGCAGAGTGACACACCCAGATCTCTCTCTCATTGCCATGCAAGATCCCCCTCACCTCCCTGAGCTGTGATTCGGTCCTGCCATCCTGGCCACTGGCTTGGTCTGCACTGACCACTGCAGACGGAGCAGATTTTCATACCGAGGCCTTCGGCACGAGGCCAGCACTAAAATAAAGATCCAGGAGCCAGTGTTGGGGATGGAATTTACCAACCTGTAAAGCACCATGCACTCTGATAATCGTCACCCCTCCTAGAAGTGACGTGTCCTCTAAGATCGTCCCACTCCAAGTCAAGGTGGGGCACCTCTTATCATCAGGAGTTCAGAGAGCTTGAAGAAAAATATGTAAGGTGCCAGCAGCTGGGCAGAGTGACAGGGGTCACCCTGGGGAAACAGATGGAGATCTGAGCCCAGGATGAGGCCTAACACGCACGCTTCTCTGAGACTTCTCTCGGACTGCTAGGTGAGCTGCCCACCACCTGCTGGGTCATCGCCAGAGACTGAAGGGAACTGACACTCATTTCCATCCTGATGGCTGAGCACACTGGCCTGAGAGTCACGCAGACACAGAGGACAGATGTTTGTGGAGCAGGCCACATAGAGGGCCTGCATTATTAAGGCTGTGACTGAGATCACAAGAGTTTGTGGTTCCTGGAAAACAGCAGCAGGTCTGCGTCAGGTGGACAGACCAGGAAGAGCAAATGTTCATCTTCAAATGCTGGGGAGGTTGTGGCCACACGTGGCGTCAGAGGCTAGTGTTTGAGAGGAGCCCAATCTGGCCCCCATGTCACCCCGACTCTGCTTTTCACATGTGTCCTGGCTTTCCAGGCTCGGGGGTCATAACGCAACAAGGAGGTGGTAAATCCCAGAGTTGAGGGACAAGGGTTTGGGTCCACTCTCATAAGCTGTTGCATGTTAAGCTAGTTACTTAATGTCTCTGAGCCTTAATGACCTCATTTTAAAATACAGTTGTTGGCGACTTCCTTGGCAGTCTGGTGGTTAAGACTCCACCCTTGCAACGCAGGGGGTACAAGTTCAATCCCTGGTCAGGGTACTAGGAACCCACATGCATGGGGTGAGGCCAAAAAATAAAATAGAACGTTAGGACTCTTCTTATAGAATAGTTGTAAGAATAAAATAAAGTGATGCATGTCTGACACAGGAAACCCCATAAATGTTATCTTCTCTCACTGTTGTTATTCTTCTTATTCCTTCTCAAGTAGAGGAGTCTGATGGACCAGCCCACTTCTTTCCGTGATAGTGTCAGAGGCGGACAGACACTTAGGAAGGCAGCTGTGGGCAGCAAAAGCAGCGGGAGAATGAGAGCAAGTAGAATTCTGGAGAAGGAGAGATGGCCCCTCCTAAGCCAGAGGCCACCCAGCTGTGGCAGCAGCTGGATAAAGGCCATGCCACCCCCAGTCCACATCTCAGAGGGGAGGGCAGATGGCATTCTCAGCTGTTCAGAACCACCCACTCCAGCTAGAGCGTCAAACCAGGAGGAGTGGAGAAGCAGCAAGGAGGGCAGCTAAGGGATCATCCGAGTGGCCTCAAACCCCAGCAGCATGGTCCTGGGGAGCCTGGCCCTTTTTCAAGAGCAAGCCCCGCCTCAGTCTGACCCCAGCTGATGTTTTCCTTAATTCACCCCCTTGCAGCCTTTGGTTCAGTGCCAGCCCTGAACGGTAACCCCTAGTGCTGACCTTGACTTCACCTTCTGTTGGGGAGGCTGTCCCCCACCACCCGAGCACAGCTGGGGAAGGGCACAGGGCACACAGAGTGTGGGGGAGCGTGGGGTGGGGGGCTCAGGGCCCAGATGCCTTTCCAGCCTCTGAAACAAGCGGGGTGAGCTAGAGCGTCCGCTAATTCCTCCAGACTCTTGGCATCGGTGAGGGCAGTGCAGGACTTGGGAGGGAAAGGGCTGAGGGACATATCTGTAAAACTTAGCCTGTCCTTTCCCTTTTTTAAACTTCTCCAAACTGTACAAATCTAAAACCCATCACAAACGAGGCTCTGCTTGGCAGAGGGCATGCAGCCCATCACATTTCTAGCGGGAGTGGGAAGCAGTGCTGGTCTGAGAGGCATGCAGCCTCCTGCCTCGTGCCTTCCGTGGTGCCCCTTTCCTCTCGGCCTGACGTCTGATGGGGAGCAGTGTGCCCGTGGGGGGTACGGGTGCATCAGGGAGCTGATGAATCCAGAGCCCTGGGGGTGGGGCAGGCTATAACCACACAGGCAAGACCATCATCCAGAGGTTAAACGGTAAGATGCTGGCCTCGGGGTCTCCCACGTCCATGCTTCTTCCTCTTCTCCGGCTCATTTTTCCCAGAGTAGTGATGGCGGTTCCCCTCCTCTTGGTCTCAAAGCCACTGTCAGCCATTTGTCTGGATCCCCAAGTCTTTGTTCAGTGTGACACACTGGGGATGCAACAGGAGACGGTGAGAAAGCAGGGGTGAGGGGAAGTAGGGATATCCACTTTATTCCATCCTGAGACTCAGCATTCTCCCCCAGGAGGCTGGGATCTAGCACATGAGGACTATGTGAAACCACAGAACACGCAGGACCAGCCTTACTGGAGAGTTCCTCTTACAACAGGAAATAGGCTGGGAAACATTTCCACATGTAAACCAAAAGCCAGATATTTCAGAGTATAAAGTGTGAACTCCACGCTTATTTTTTTTAAAGAGATCTGGCATCGTCAAAGGAATTTCAGGCTTGGGGAAGGATGCTCAGGTCTTCCTCTGAGATCCGTAGTGTATGTTTCAACTCTGCTCTGCTTTCAGGGATATCAGACGCAAGGAAAACCACCAGCTTCCCCTCTGGCATGGAGGTCAGAGCCCAGGTTCAGGGTCGGGAGTCCCAGGGAGCTGCCGATGCCCAGACAGTATGCCCTGGAATCGAGTTGCTTAAACCTGTGACTCATGGAGAGGACCTCCAAGAGGAGAGGCTCTGGATGTGAGCAGCTGCGGGGTGAGCACTGTCCGCAGTGCCATCTGCCAGAATGAGCTCGCTGGTCTGGACTTGGCAAATGTTGACCGGGAAGCCAGTGGCCACCCACACTCTCTATTTCTTGCCCCTCCCCTCAGCTCTTCTGCACAGCACAGCTCAGATGGAAGCTTTTAGCTCTTTATGATTTGATCAATAGAGAAAGGAGAATGAGGAGGTCTGAAATCTGCCCTCTAGATCTTCAGGGAAGAATAACCCTGGTTCCCCTTCACTTCCTTAAATTTCATCTTTATGTTTGGAAAGACTCAGGTGCCTGTGGAGACGTGCCATGTCACCTGGAGTGGAGCTGTGTTCTTCCCCGCCCACCCCCATTTCCTTCGTTTTCTAGTTGGTTCTCTGTTCACCCAGCTGCCTAGCCAGGTCCAGCTGCCCCGTGCTGCATTTTTGTACTGTGCAGGCCCTCTGGAGCAAAGCCTGCCCTGCCTGCCTTTCACTTATCCCCGTTCTCCTGGGCGGGAAGGTCCCTTACTCTTCCTGTTCCTCTTCTTCTTTCTCAATGAAGAGCCGTACACAGTACATGTAGCATTTGAATGTAAAACACACGCATTACGTGATGATGAGTGATAAAAAGTCAAGCAGGAAACCAGAAAGAGCTGGTAGACAGAGCAGGGCTGGCACTTCTCCAAGAAAGGATGACCACCGGCCCTCTCAGGGGCTCCTGTGTGAGGGCGCGTGTGTCTTTACACTGCCTGGGGAATGCACTACAGCTCAAACTGCTGAGCCCTGACACAGTGCCTTTCACCAACCTAAACACAACATGGTTCAACCCTTCACGAAACCTCACTTCAGATGTCAGAGTAGAAATGGCAATGGCTTCAGAGGTGAATCCTACTTTCTATTTATATATAGAAACACTGACTTTGCACTTAAACCTGAAATGTGTATGCCAGCTCTATGACTTTCAGCAAGTTACTGAGATTAAGTGCCCGTGTCTATAAAATGAAATAAACTGAAATATCTACCTAGTCTGAGGATTAAATGAGAAAGTACACAGAAAACACTTATCCCCTGATCACTCAGTAAATGTTAGCCACCCGGTATTTTTGCAGAGAGCAGAGGTCATTTGAACAGTCTCTGAGAGAGAGAACTCCAGTAAATCCAGTTGTCAGAACTTGCTCCGCCCACGTTTGTCCTGCCTCCAGCAGCCCCTCCCACTTGCCGCCCAGCGACCTTTATGTCGCTCCAGGACCACCTCCGGTTAGAACGGGTACTTACCCAGTGCTAAAGCATTCCTCCTTTAGGAAATGTTATCCCAAGTAAGTTTCTCTCCTGTGCAGTCTGACGATTTGACTTTGCACAACAGGAATGTGTAAAGATTCCACCTGAGGAGTTTGGAGGAGTACAGGGCTGGGGGCGGGGCAGGGGTGGGAGCGGGAGGGCGGGGTGGGGGAGGGGGCGGCTGGAGTGGGGGGCCCTCCAGTAGCTGAGGAAAGAACTGCAGGGCCAGGGTTAAGGCACTGTATGTAGCCCTGATGGGCCAGTGACGCATGCCCGTCCAGAAGGTTCTACTGCTGGTGTATAAAAGAGGGCCACGATCCGTGGTCGTGGTCACTGTGTTGAGATGTGAAATACGTAAAAGCAGGACCCTGAGAGGCACCTCCGGAGAGTTGGGAAGGAACTGAGAGGGGGTCGTGAGCAGGCCATAGTCATGACCGAAGAACCTGTCGTTGCGACTGTGACCAGCCCCTCCGCCGGCCCCAGGAGTCGCATGGCCGGCCCTCCCCAGACATGACGCCGAGTCACGCCTCTGCTCCCTGCCGTCAGCCATTTCCGGGCTTTGGGTCACGCCAGGCTTTGCCGAGGGCCCCCTTCCAAGCAGGGACAAACATTGAGACAGGAGAGCAGCCTTTGCGTGGTCTCCGAAGGACTGAAAGGGGGCCCGGCGCCCTCCACGGCACCCTCGCAGACATTCCTCCCCCTGTTGGCAGGTGGGGGCCCCTCCGATTCCCCGCCGCTGCTCTGACCGCAGTGTCTTCCTTCCGCCCAGATCGTGGCCGCCATCCTCGCCATCGCTGGGATCGTGATGATGACCTACGCGGATGGCTTCCACAGCCACTCCGTCATCGGCATAGCCCTGGTGGTGGGCTCGGCATCCATGTCCGCCCTCTACAAGGTAGGCGCGGGGAGCGGGCCCTCTGGGCTCTCCTGGCCTGGCCGGCTCGGTGCTCTGCGGGAGCCTTGGATGGAGCTGGTGCTCGAAGACGAGCGCCGGGCGCAGCGAGCCTGACGCTGCCGGGGACGTGCAGCAGCTCTTGGCTCTGGCTTCCCAGACCTTTCCACCGACGGCCATACATTTGCAGCACTGGGGATAAAAGGGGTGGAAGGATAGGTGGATCGACTGAGTCCAGGGAGTGACTTCCTTGTTTGGCCCGACAAGGGAGAATTGGGCTTCCCGGGTGATGCTAGTAATAAAGAACCAGCCTGCCAGTGCAGGAGAGATGAGAGATGTGGGTTCGATCCCCGGGTGGGGAAGATCCCCTGGAGGAGGGGGTAGCAACCCACTCCAGTATTCTTGCCTTATCCCATGGACAGAGGAGCTTGGCGGGCTACATTCCATGGGGTCACAAAAAGTCTGACAGGTCTGAGGAGACTTAGCACCCCTGCACAGAGAAGGATCAGGGGCCCTAACTGCCTGCTTCTGTGTTTGGTCAGATAATTTCCCGTCAGATTGGAAATGAAAATTGGAATATCTCCTGCAGCTTTGAAGTCTTTTATCACATGGTTTTTGAGGCCACCAGGACTCAACATGAATCCATGTGCGTTTCAAGTATTGCTTTAGACTGAATAAATAAAAGCACAATTACTATCATATGGAATTATAAAATATTTTTGACAAAATGCTGGGAACCATTGGTGGTGTGTGTGTGCCAACTGCATGTCTCGAGAAGACAATTATTTCCCCCACACTTATCTCTCACCCTCTCTGCTCCAACACACTTCTCAACTGCTCCCCCGCTTTGCCTCCCCTTCTCTTCGGATCCTTAGTCAAGAATGCAAATATTTTCTGGTCTCCATGTTGGGAAACTGACCTGGAAGATTCAATGAAAAATTACATTTTAGCTTTGAGTCTTAACGGCCCTTTGTGGATCCAGATAGTCAGAAAATAAACGACTGTAGAAGGTTCTAAGAAAAGGAACTTTTCCAGCATGGGGAGGAACACGTTTATGCATTTGTAAAATGAAATGACTATACCTTTTTTTTTGGCCTTGGCCTGAGGCTTGTGATATCTTAGTTCCCTGACCAGGGATCGAACTTGTACCCCCCCTGCATTGGAAGCTCGGAGTCTTAACCACTGGACCACCAGGGAAATCCCAACTGTACCTTCTTATCTTTCATCAGCTCCCTGCCCTTTGCCCTCAGAGAAACACAGCCCAAGAGGAATACACCTCACCCAGAGGATGTGATAGTCTAGCCCCATTCATGACTCCAGAGCCACTGCCCAAATACAGAAAATACTTAAATACTCTGCTCTCTTCAATGAGCTGCATGCTAATGGGAAGCAGAGTGGATAGATACTCCATCCACCACGAATACAAATATTCTGATTTAGACTTACATTTCCAACTCCTCCACTGGCTGATCTTTATCCAGACAGGCTGGTGGGCAGAAGGGTAAAAGGACTTGACTTCATTTCCCTTTGCATGCTTCCTGCCCAGAAATGTCCAGAGATACCCCAAAGAGGTGTGAAATGACTGCAAGAGGAAGAAGGAGGAGCAGAGCAGAGGCTGACACTGGACCATCAGTTCTGTAACTGTGAACAATGTAGTAAACTCGGAGGCTGGACGGGGCCTGCTTCCCTTGGGAGCTCAGCTTCCCGCCTTCTCCAGCCACCTTTGTCCCTTTCCTGGCTTTTCATGCATGTGAGATGTGTACACACAGGGGCAAGAAATCCATCGGGAGTGTTCCACTGAAACCCCATGCCATGTCTGGAATGTGGGTGGTGGACTGGAGCAGAGGTAAGCTGTGAGTGTTGTAAAACCTCTCCATTTGGTTTACAGGAAATGCCTTTGTAGCCAGATCCCTTTTTGTGGGGTGGGGCAGTGGTTTTCAAACTGTTCAGGGATGAATGTTAGAGATTCCCGAAAGGAAAGTGTAATTGTGGCTTGTGTCAATCAAGTCTGACTCTTTGCAACCCTATGGACCGTAGCCCTCCAGGCTCCTCTGTCCATGGGATTCTCCAGGCATGAATACTGGAGTGGGTTGCCATGCCCTCCTCCTGGGGATCTTCCCAGCCTGGGGATCAAACCCGGGTCTCTTAGGTCTCCTGTATGGCAGGCGGGTTCTTTACCACTAGCACCACTTGGAAGCCCATGCAATCATGGCAGATACTTCTAATTTAAGTGGCTTTCTCATCTTCAATGCCATGAGGCTGCGATGTGGTGTCATATATACAACACAGAGGATTCAAGCGTGGTGTGAAAACCCATGATTCCTGAAAATGCTCTCTGTGTACCTGAGGAGTAACCCTCCATCGCCACATTACTGAGCATGGAGGAACCCTACTGCCCTTCACTGAAGGCCACGTGAGGTGGAATTTCCCATCACATGGCTGTCGGCCCCATGGTCCAGCCCCAGCTTACCAAGTGCACTCGCTTCTCCGTGGCAAGTTGGAGTGCAAGGCGAACTGTCAACCCTCCTCCTCTGCTCTCTCCGGCAGGTCCTGTTCAAGCTCCTCCTGGGCAGTGCTAAGTTTGGAGAAGCCGCCTTATTTCTTTCCATTCTGGGTGTGTTTAACATCCTCTTCATCACCTGTATTCCTGTCATCCTCTACTTTACCAAAGTGGAATACTGGAGCTCTTTTGATGACATTCCATGGGGAAACCTTTGTGGATTTTCAGTCCTCTTATTGAGTAAGTGGCGACTACCCTGCCAGAATCCCCAGAAAGCAGGGACTGACAGTGGGATCCGGAAACCCATGCCCTGAAGGAGAAAACCAAGCCTATTATTAGCCTTAAGTTCTCCATGGTTTTCTAGGTCATTGTGTCGCACAAAGGAAGCCTTTGTGATGATGACACTAGCTCTAATTCCAGGACTACGGTCTGCTGCTCTGAACAGTGATCTAGTGGCCAAGGGTAATAATAGTACATTACTTCTAGGGCTGACATGTCCAACTCTTTGCGACCCCATGGACTGCAGCACGCCAGGCTTCCCTGTCCGTCACTATCTCCCCGAGTTTGTGCAAACTCATGTCCATTAAGCCAGTGATGCCATCCAACCATCTCATCCTCTGTCACCCCCCTCTTCTCCTGCCCTCCATCCTTCCCAGAATCAGGGTCTTTTCCAATGAGTTGGCTCTCCACATATGGTGGCCAAAGTATTGGCTTCAGCTTCAGCATCAGTCCTTCCATTGAATATAGGGCTGGTTAGAAATTGGTAGATTAACACTATAATAGGGAAGAAACTTTTGTAT
Source organism: Budorcas taxicolor (assembly GCF_023091745.1). NCBI lineage: Eukaryota > Metazoa > Chordata > Mammalia > Artiodactyla > Bovidae > Budorcas > Budorcas taxicolor. Next base: position 38,235,197 of record NC_068914.1, on the reverse strand, counting down.
TCTATGACAAGTTTATCACTAAAAGGATGATACCTACAAGCTTAAATTATACATAATGCTCCCCAAGTAATGTGCATTAAGCGAAAATACCTTTGTGCAGCTCACAGGAAATAACCTGACTAGACCTGCTTGTGAATGACTGCAGAGAGGAAGAAATTGACACATCCTTTCTGGAGACTGATGGGAACCAGGAAGTGTTTGACTCTACTCTCTCCCCTTTTAGTATAAAAGGAGCCTGAATTCTAACCCAGATTGGATGGTTCTTTGGGACGTGAACTCAACGATCTTCTCAGTTTGGCAGCTTTATGAATAAAGTTGTTATTCCTCCCTCCAGAAACTGACCTTTCAATTTTTGGCCTGTCATGCAGCAAGCAGTATAAGCTTAGAGTTGGTTAACGATCCACACAGAGCTCTTAGAACACTGCCTGATGGTGTTCAGTAAACATTATCACTATTAGTGCCATCATCACCATTGCTTCATTATCATCACCATCCTCATCACGAGTAATTGCTGCAAGGCTGGTCCTCGGCAGGGAAGCATCCAAGGAGGAGCCTCACCCATTTCTATCTAAAATGTGCATCCCAAAGCTCCTGATCATAGTCGTCCCAGAATCACTGCCAGCAGCAGAAAAAAGCAAAGTTAGGCAGATAAGTAGGATAGTCCCATCCTCTTTTCTAGTGCCTTCTCACTTAGCTTTTTAAAATTTCTTTCTTCTTCAGAGCTCAGGGAAGAGAAGAGAAGTAAGTAATCAGGATGTTTGGCCTTAATCCCCAGTCCTGGAGCCCTTGCAGGAAACCAAGTCCCCTGAGTCATAATAAAGAGCAAAACCCCCAGACTCCAGCCTCCTCAGAGAAGCTGGGGTTGGATAGGCCAGAAAGGATGGGAAGTCAGAGCTGGTCATGCATAACACCGATCTTTTTATTCTTTATTTCAGCATTCAATATTGTATTAAATTTTGGAATTGCTGTTACATATCCAACTCTGATGTCTCTTGGAATCGTCCTCAGCGTACCTGTGAATGCAGGTAAACTTCTGTGGCTCTCTGTATCTGTTTGTAAACACACACATGCAAGCACACACGTGCACACACATACTCACATATATTCTTGCTTGCCTGGTACAGTGTACAGGTTTAACTTCCTGTATAGAAAGAAACCACTTGGGTAAAATGTTGACGTTTGTGATACATGCAATATTTTCTTCAGAATGGGTTGATTTTCACATTTAACACAAAGGTACAGAAAGTCTAAAATCATCTTTATTTGAGCCAGCGTGGAGATCAGAGATGAATATCATTAATATTATTAATAAGTAGAGACGAATCGGTAGCAGGAAAAAGCTTTCTAGTTTTCATAAAGAGCTTTCTAGAAAATGTTAGCTCAGGGTATGGCAGGCATGAGATAGAGACATGTCCACAACTAGAGAAGTGTCGACATTGCTCCCGGAGTCCCAGAAGAGAGCCCAACTGCTCAGGACCCCACTCTGTTTTTTACTGGAGACTGACCAGCACACTCAGTCGGTTCTTCTAAAGCGTGCCATCAGCTGCCCCTCACCTCCTTCCCTTTCCTGGCTCATGCTGCTATGAACTTTGGGTTTTCCTCCCAGAATCTCCCTGAGTTATACCCCAACCTCCCTGTAGAATCTGTGAGTCACTTCCCAGAGCACTCACCCCCGTGACCTTGGCACAGCTCCTGCCAAAGCCATCTCCTGACCTGCCCACTTCTGGGTCATTAGAGGACTAGGCTCCCAGGGAATGGCAACCCCACATCCTGTTCAGTCTGGTGATAATAAGCCTGGAAGCATAGGTAAAACCACAGTCAACTTCCAGAGGTCTTCCTTGCATTGCATTCCACACGGTCTATATATGTCTTACCCTGGTCCCAGACTCCTTGGGCCTGGCACCTGCCCAGAGGGAGGGTGACCAGTCCCCTCTCATAACCTCTGTGGGCCCTTACTTATCCCCTAAAAATGAAGGTTGTCCCTGAGTCATCACCTTGGTTCATAGGAGGACCACATGAAATGATTTATGAGGCAGAACTTCCAAAGGCAGGAAGCCCCTAAACAGCTGGAGAGCTGGTAGAAAAGTGGTCCAGCCTGTCTGTGTCCACACAGCACAGGCTTTAGAAAAATAACTCATCAACATACCCCCACTGCATCTTAGTGTTGTCTTTATAGTCACAGAGCAGTCTTGTTTCAGGGAGGCATATTCCAGGTGACCCTTGTATAGAAGCTACTTGAACTGTATCATACAGCCAGTGTGTGTGAGAGGTTAATCAGAATCTTCTGCAATGTAAGAAGGTCAGCAGTGTATCAGAGGAAGCAATGACAGTCAGTTCTCCAGGGGAGGAGGAGTAGAGGAGTCGGTGGTTCTCTGACCTGTCAGAGCAGAGTCCTTGCTGGGCTTTCTGACACTCTCTCTAGCATAGCTCACGGGACTGGCTGACTGGCTCTGATGGCTCACTGTAAAGAATCCGCCTGCCATGCAGGAGACCTGGGTTTGGAAGATCCTGGGTCAGGAAGATCCTCTGGAGGAGGAAATGACAACTCACTCCAGTATTCTTGCCTGGAAAATTCTGTAGACAGAGGAGCCTAGTGGGCTTCAGTCCATGGGGTCGCAAGGAGTCGGACATGACTGAGCAACTAACACTTTCACTTTCTTTCATTTGTAAATTAACAGGCTGTTGTGCCGGATCTGCCGGTATTAAAAATTAAAGTGTTTCTGAATTTGAGGGAGATAAAAGAGGTGCTTTAATTCCACAAAAGAACTGCTAACAAAATGTTTTTCTCAGGTTTGCCTTTTACCTCTCTGCCCAGCCTCTGGATGGAGGCGAGAAGTGCAGGAAGAAGGGGATGGGGCAAGAGGACTGGAGGAACAGGAAGGGTGATGACAGAGCAGCCCCCTCGTGGGGCAGACGAGGCGGGGTAGGGGGCGCAGAGGGAGGAAGAGCACGCAGGCTTCAAAAGCTGCACGTGCAAGTCAGAAGAAACTCTTTCACAAACTGAGTTTTTCAGAAAAGCAATCTGATTCTCCCTTGTGTGGAGTTCAGTTCAGTTCAGTCGCTCAGTCGTGTCCAACTCTTTGCGACCCCATGGACTGCAGCACGCCAGGCCTCCCTGTCCATCACCAACTCCCAGAGTTCACTCAAACTCATGTCCATTGAGTTGGTGATGCCATCCAATCATCTCATCCTCTGTCGTCTCCTTCTCCTCCTGCCTTCAATCTTTCCCAGCATCAGGGTCTTTTCTAAGAAGTCAATTCTTTGCATCAGGTGGCCAAAGTATTGGAGTTTCAGCTTCAGCATCAGTCCTTCCAATGATTATTCAGGACTGATCTCCTTTAGGATGGACTGGTTGGATCTCCTTGCAGTCCAGGGGACTCTTAAGAGCCTTCTCCAACACAACAGTTCAAAAGCATCAATTCTTCTTTATGCTCAGCTTTCTTTATGGATTCACATCCATTCATGACTACTGGAAAAATGATAGCTTTGACTAGATGGACCTTTGTCAGCAAAGTAATGTCTCTGCTTTTTAATATGCTGTCTAGGTTGGTCAGAGCTCCTAGGTTGTCATGGAGCAAGTGTCTTTTAATTTCATGGCTGCAGTCACCATCTGCAGTGATTTTGGAGCCCAAGAAAATAAACTCTCTGTTTCCATTGTTTCCCCACCTATTTGCCATGAGGTGATGGGACCAGATGCCATGATCTTAGTTTTTTGAATGCTGAGTTTTAAGCCAGCTTTTTTCACTCTCTTCTTTCACTTTCGTCAAGAGGCTCTTTGCTTTCTGCCATAAGGGTAGTATCCTTGGCATGTCTGAGATTATTGATATTTCTCCCAGCAATGTTGATTAAAGCTTGTGCTTCATCCAGCCCAGCATTTTGCATGATGTACTCAGCATATAAGTTAAATAAGCAGGGTGACAGTATATAGCCTTGACGTACTCCTTTCTCAATTTGCAACCAGTCTGTTGTTCCATGTCTGGTTCTAACTGTTGCTTCTTGACCTGCATATAGGTTTCTCAGGAGGCAGGTAAGCTAGTCTGGTATTCCCTTCTCTTTAAGAATTTTCCACAACAGTGATCCACACAGTCAAAGGCTTGATCGTAGTCAATAAAGCAAGTGAGATGAGTGCAACTGTGCGGTAGTTTGGACATTCTTTGGCATTGCCTTTCTTTGGGATTGGAATGAAAACTGACTTTTTCCAGTCCTGTGGCCAGGGCTGAGTTTCCAAATTTGCTGGCATATCGAGTGCAGCATTTTCACAGCATCATCTTTCAGGATTTGAAATAGTTCAGCTGGAATTCCATCACCTCCACTAGCTTTGTTCATAGTGATGCTTCCTAAGGCCCACTTGATTTTGCATTCCAGGATATCTGGCTCTAGGTGAGTGATCACACCATCGTGATTATCTGGTCATTAAAATCTTTTTTGTACAGTTCTTCTGTGTATTCTTGCCACCTCTTCGTAATATCTTCTGCTTCTGTTAGGTCCTTACCATGTCTGTCTTTTATTGTGCCCATCTTTGCATGAAATGTTCCCTTGGCATCTCTAATTTTCTTGACGAGATCTCTAGTGTCTCCCATTCTATTGTTTTCATCGATTTCTTTTCATTGGGAAATATGCAAAAATTGCATTGGAAATATGCTAAGGAAGGCTTTCTTATCTCTCCTTGCTATTCTTTGGAACTCTACATTCAGATGGGTATATCTTTCCTTTCCTCCTTTGCCTTCCACTTCTCTTCTTTTCTCAGCTATTTGTAAGGCCTCCTCAGACAACCATTTTATGTGGAGACCTGCCTCCAAATTTGCTTTGTTTGATTTAGTTAAGAAAAGAGAAAAATAAAGCAGAAAAAGGAAAAGAAAACCAACTTTGGAACACTTTTGATCTTTAGTTATGAAGAGAATGATGATCCAGATTTGTATGAACTGATGTGAATCCTGTTCTCATTTTGTTCCCTCACCTCATCGGTCAGAAATGAGCTTCTGGCCTTTAATAAATGTTCATAATCAGTGATGACATAGGTGGCATTAGAGCCTCATGCTAATAATACCCTGGAGTGGAGTAAAGGTTTGTATCTATTACTTTCAAAGAACCAGGTTGAGTTTGGTCTTTAGAACATAAAACTATGGGACCTCCCTGGCCATCCAGTGGTTAAGACTCTGCACTTCCAGCGCAGGGGCCACGGGTTTGATCCCTGGTTGGCGAGCTGGGATCCCACATGCCGTGGGGTGCAGCCAGAAATATAAAAATGAATAAAATCTTTTTAAAATGTAAAAAGCACCAGGAATAGAAAGAAGGCAATAACATTTTAATTGTCCTGACACCCCAGAGGTGGCCACAATCAATTTTGGTATATACTGGATTGGCTGAAAGTTCACTGGGGTTTTTCCAGGAGAGCGTGTGAGAAACCCAAATGAACTTTGTGGCCAACCAGTATATATACAGGGCTTCCCAGGTGGCATTAGTGGTTAAAAAAAACAAACACCCACCTGCCAATGCAGGGTATGCAAGAAACACGGGTTCAATCCCTGGGTCAGGAAGATCCCCTGGAGTAGGAAGTGGCAACCCACTCCAGCATTCTTGCCTGGAGGATTCCATGGATAGAGGAGCTTGGACAGTTACAGTCCAGGGGGCGGCAAAGAGTCAGACACGCTGAGCAACTGAGCAACTGAGCACACACACGTCTCTAAGTGCCCCTTGGGTTTTGTTTTGTCTCTCAGCCAAATCGATGTCCAAACTAAGGTGCCAGGTCAAGTCAGTTTGGGAAAGTGAAACTTGGTGCAAGGCCTCCCGCCAGCCAGCGTTTCTAAAGCTAAGGGGGGTTTGCTGGAGGCAGCTCTGCCTGCCTGGTCAAGGGAGCACAGCGTCCACCCCGCAGAAGGGGCTGCCCCAGGCCCTGGCCTGGCGGGGTCCCCCACCTCCTGATTGCCCAGGCCTGTCGGCCCCCGGGTAACTTCCGTTCTCTGTCTCCTGCAGTGGTTGATCACTACACCAGTAAGATCGTTTTCAACAGCGTCCGGGTAATTGCCATCATCATCATCGGCCTGGGCTTCCTCCTCCTCCTCCTGCCTGAGGAGTGGGACGTCTGGTTGATTAAGCTGCTCACTCGCCTCAAAGTGAGGAAGAAGGAGGAGGCGGCTGAGGGTGGAGCAGACCTGGGCTTGGGGCTTCAGAGCAAGAGCAGAAGGGCCCGGCCCTCCTTCGCCCGCTGACCATCTGCCCTAGGACTCTGTGGCAACCGCTCACGAGGGGGGTTCGGAATCTCTTCCTGGCAGGGGGAACCTCAGTGAGGTGTACATACCTGTACAGTTTTGGTAATCTGCGGTAAGTTATATGGTATTTATTGGCATGTCCAACTTGCTTGCACTTTTTTCACATCAGATCTTTCACTCAAGGGTACTGATTCAATACGGGAGAGAAAAGAAGAACCTCTCCGCTCTTTTTACATGAATGTAAAGCAGCTTAAAATGATTGCCTAGATTGCTTGAGATGACAGGTGTTCTCGACATGGCAGGGCAGATGTTTCAAATCTTTGCAACTGAAAATTACATTGCACACTGTGATTATTTCTCAGCGATGGTAGGTCATATTTTGTTTTATACCAGAGCTGCACTCTTAATTTTAAGGGATTTCAATGAACCAAAAGATCACTCTGAGTTAACTGGGATAAATGGATTTCTGGATGGGTGGGTAGATGGGATGTGAAGAGCTGGAGCAGAAAAGGAAAATGGACTTGGAAAACCATCGACTGTGGCTAACCTGGGGGTGGTGATTAGAGGAGGACAGGCCAAGCTGGGTAACAGAAAGGGGAAGTTAAGTCTTAGCCCCAGCTGGCTTGCCCTCACATGTCTGTGTAAGATCGTGCAAGAGAAATTACAGTGCCTTCTACAGAACTTTTGTCTTTACCTATGTGAAGCGAGGTGACATTATAAGTCACTGGCGCCGTCTTATCATTTAGATGTAGAAATCTTTAGAAACAAACAAAATACTATATATATGTCTGTATGTACAAAAATGGCAAAGCTGATGACCAGTGTCACAGAACGCAGGTCACGGTGTGTATATGAGGCAGAGTCCGCAGAAGGTGAATCGCTGGTTGCTTTTACTTCCTAAGACCGAAAAATTATTTACTGAATCTGCAAACCTTTTTATGAAACTTTTAAGCACCAGGCTGTTTACTTCCACATTATAGGTCTGCCAGAAAATTCTATCTGTGATAGATCTGTAAAGAGGGATGAGGGGGTTAGAGTTTACTATTTTTGAAGTTTACATTGTTACATATCGAAATGGAAACCTTATTTTGAAATGTTGTCATAACCCAATGGTGCACTCTGTAACCATGGAGTCTTTTGTTTCCTAGGGGAAAGGAGTACTCATGACCTAAACTTTTTAGCAAATTATTATTCTCAGTTTCCATTACCTGTTTGGCCAAACAGATGAATAAACTATTTAAAAAAGAAGCATTTTGTGCTGTCTTGGTGGCAACTTTGTTCCTTTCCCACTAGGTAGATCTGACTTTCTGGCTTCCTCACCAGATATTCTTCTCCCAGCAAGCCCCATCCTCCTGCACCCTCAAGGCACAGAAAGCCATCTTGCCACTTCAAGGAAAGAAAGTTCTTAATGCAGACAGAGTTGCTTTCACAACTTCCCTGGTGGCTCAGATGGAAAAAAAAAATCTGCCTGCAATGCAGAAGACCTGGGTCCCATCCCTGGGTTGGGAAGATCCCCTGGAGAAGGGCATGGCAGCCCACTCCATTATTCTTGCCTGGAGAATTCCGTGAACAGAGGAGCCTGATGGGCTGGAGTCCATGGGATCACAAAGAGTCAGACACAACTGAATGACTAACACACTTTGCTTTCACAAAAGTGAAATGCAGGGCAAAGGTCCAGCCCTGGAAGGAAATGTCTCGAGGCAGGGTTTCCTCCTATCCTCCTCCCCCACCCGCCCCTCTCCTGGGGGCACCTGCCTTCCCGCCTTGTGCATCTCTGGTATGGCTTCTGCTTCCCTGTCCTGTGCAACCCAGTCCCTCGGCTTCCTTGCACTTGAGCCTCAGAGTGGCAGCCTCAGTCCCTAAATTGACCTGGTCTTTTCAGCTTTGCTCCCACACCTGACTTCTGCCTGGCTCTAGAAGGAATTTAATGTAACGTGTGTATCACTGTTCCAGGCCGCTGCAGCCAGGGGCTCTGAGGTCTTACATTTCTCATCCTCCAGCCACAGAAGGCCAAGTTCTCTAAGAGGGCATGTGAACCGTGAGGCAGGCTTGGACTTGAGACCTTTTGCTGAAGTGCCTGCACCTGGACAAACCTCTCCTCCAACAAAAAAAAAAAAAAAAAAAAACCACCTGTATGGGACTAAAAATAACTGTGCACATGCACAGTTAGGGCAAAATTATGGACAGAGGATACAAAATAAACCAAAAAAACCCAATTGCCATTTTTGAAGAGCCTGAAGCAAAAGTACATGTCAGGAGGAAAAGCAGGGTACTGCATATGACCCCTCACACAGCACCTCCTAGTTCAGTTCCATTCAGTCGCTCAGTTGTGTCTATCTCTTTGTGACCCCATGGACTGCAGCACACCAGGCCTCCCTGTCCATCACCAACTCCTGGAGCTTGCTCAAACTCATGTCCATTGAGTCAGTGATGCTATCCAACCATCTCATCCTCTGTCCTCTCCTCCTCCTGCCTTCAATCTTTCCCAGCATCAGGGTCTTTTCCAAGGAGTCAGTTCTTTGCATCAGGTGGCCAAAGTATTGGAGTTTCAGCTTCAGCATCAGTCCTTCCAATGAATATTCAGGACTGATCTCCTTTAGGAATGACTGGTTGGATCTCCTTGCAGTCCAAGGGTACAGTTCAAACTCTGCCTAGGGGCTGGGCAAACCATCGAAGCCACTCCTCTGGCCCGACCCCTGGACATACTCCTTCCTTCACCCCGTGTAAGGAACAAGCTTGCCCAACCTCAGGGAGCCAACAAGCTCCCTGCTTCCCTTGGCTGCATCAGGGGCCCTGGTAAAAGCCTTGTCTGAATTTCTTGTCTGGCCTCTAGTCAATTTCGATTGATTAAGGAGGCTAAAAACTCTGGTTGGTATCAAATGGAAAGGAGATGACAGCCTCTTTGGAATACCTTGTCCCACCACCCACACATACAGCATCTACACTGGGGTCCCCGACCTCAAGATTCTAATGCCTGATGATCTGAAGTGGAGCTGCTATAATAATAACTGAAATAAAGTGCACAATAAATGTAATGCTTGAATCATTCTGAAGCCATCCTCCTTCCCCAGTCCATGGAAAAATTGTCTTCCAAGAAATCAGTCCCTGGTGCCAAAAAAGTTGGGGACCGCTGGTACATGGGGTCAGAACCTGGAGCATGTCGCCATCTAGGACAGGGCTGCCTGCCCGAGCCGACCCTGTGTGCTGTGAGCCCCTAGGAGTCACCTCCATGACTTCCTGGGCTCCCAACCCCTCCAGGTACACAGCCAAGCATTTCCTGTGTAAGCCATAATGTGAAAAACTGGGAAACCATACACATGACAGGTTTCCCTTATTCTTCCATGGGCATAAAATACTATGAAGACCCAAAAGATGCGAGAGTAGGGACTCAGAGAGATATTTGTAAACCTATCATCAGAGCTGCATTATTCGCAGTCGCTAAGGGGTAGAAGCAACCCAGGTGTCCATCAATGGATGAATGGCTAAACATGGTAAATACATGTAGTGGAGTAGTATTCAGCCTTCAAAAGGGAATGAAATTCTGATACAGGTTACAAGTTGGATGAGCTTTGAAGACATCATACTAATGAAAAAAGCCAGTCACATAAGACAAATATTAACTGATTTCACTAATATGAGGTACCTAGCATAGTCAGACTCAGAGACAGAAAGGAGAATGGTGGTTATTAGGGACCGGGAATGAGGAGTCATTGTTCAATGGGTACAGAATTTCAGCTTTGTAAGATTATAAAAAAGTTCTGGAGTTGAAGGTGATAATGGTTGTACTACAATGTGAATGTACTTAATGCCACTGAACTGTGCACTTAGAAATGGTCCAAATGGTACATTTTATATGATGTATAATTTACTCCAGTAAGAAGAAGACTATCAAGATTAATATATGTGAAATTAAAAGGTTAAAACTTTCAGGAGAGGTTAATGTTTCTTCCAGAACATTATAAACATGAGTTGGGGTGGGGGTTGGAGGATTTTTTTTTTTCTAGAAAGAATACAAACTACAACTTTTCCCACCCCCTCCACCCCTACCACGCAGATTTCAAGAACTGGGATGAGCTGTGACAAACCAAGGAAGGACCATGAACAGAAACTCTTGGGAAGGGGTTCTTCCTGATGGAACCGTGGGGTGGCTTTGGGAAACAGGCTCCATTTTTACTCTCACTGAGGAATTGTCTGCCCTCTAGAGGACAGGCTGGAAAGAACTAAAGAATTCTACCTTCGCTCCTTAAAGGAATATAAAAGTAAGAGGAAGACGGAAGGTACAAAGAGGATATGGGGCCTCTGCCTCTCCAGCCCATCCCTCTCAGAAAGTGGACAAAGGAATCCAGCTGGAGCACATGTCCGGAGCTCCTGCTTACTTGGGCTGTCACGGATAAGGAGAATGCAGAGACAGGAAGTTGTGGTCAGAGACCTACCTCCATAGAACAAGGGTGTTTCCAGATCTAGCCAATGATACACGGCACGGAGTTCTTTATCTTCAGTTTTGAATATAAATGATTTATCCTAAAATTAGAATGTAGCTGTAGTTGTACAATCTTACAAATATGCCAACATTTCATAAATTGTATACTTCAAACAGGTAATTTTATGATATGTGAATTATGTCTCAGTCGAGTGGTTTATGAAATGGTTGCCTCACAAAATGATTTACAATTTCTTTGCCAAAATCTTACAAGTATAAAGGACACTTGTGGGGCGGTTGGCTTGGTTTTGGCTGCCCAGTATCTGATCCTTGTTGGAAGCAGCACTTTGCTATTGTTGCAGGAGCTGAAGGGAGCAGAGTCTCCATCTCAGATGCCAGCATCCGGTGGAGAGGGAAAGGTATGAACTGACCTTGGCCAGCGGGCTGCAGTCTCCCAGGGCTTGGCCAGCCCCCAAGGAACAGCCCGAGAAAGGCTTGCTGACCGGTCAGTCCCCAAGTCTCTGCCATTCCTTCTTTTTCCAAACAGGTCCTTTGGATACATGCAGTCCCAAAGAGCCTTCCAAAAAATTCTCTCCTGTTTAAGACAGCAAGATGCAATTCTGTTGCTTAAGTTCAAGAACTCTGGATAACATGTGGGAGAAAAGTAGAATATTCAAAGAAAAATTGGACTTTTATTTGGGGGTTGTTTGTTTCTTTTGACTCTGGTACTCACATTTCTTGAATCTGGGCTCATTACGGCCAAGCAGGACTCCTTGGTCAAACTGCTTTAAAGAATGGATGAGAATGATTCGTAAGAAATACACCCACAATATATAAACAAAGAGGGTTTTAAAGTTTTTCACAGCACTTAAAATACATTTTAAAAGTTTTTAAAGAATAGTATTTGTCTTACATATTTTTAATGTATTTTAGCAGTGTCAAAATCTTGAAAAAGTCATTTTCTTGAGTTAGAATAGTGGTAAACTTCAGCTAAGGTAACAAAAAGTGTGGTTACTGGAATCATAACAAATGAAATCTTATGAATGAATGTATTATGATGTATTGTAAATTTTTTAACTCTCAACAACAAAAAAATGTGAATTTTTTCTCATAGGTTTTCTGTAAAAAATGAGGAATACCCATGCAGCCACAAGCCAGCAAGAAGTGCATGTGTACTCCGGCAGCAGTGGCAGTGCTAGCAGTGGCCTCTGCCACAGGACAGTGAGCCCAGAGGGAACCACAGACCCAGCAATCTCACTAAGGGCTAGAGGGAGCCTCCAGGCACTTCCTCTCTGAGAGTGACAGGCACCCAGAAGCAAGGACTCTTTGAAATAAGAAAAAAATTAGAAGAACTTAAAAAAAAAAAATCTCCTGATGGAAATTTCAGGAGTTCCCAGTGTTTATATCCCATCTATTAATAGTAACTCCATAAGAGACCTGCTGGCCCACAAATATTTTTTAGGAATCTATGCTATGCTAATGACGTGGGGAATCTCAGAGGCTAGGGACAGATAAGAGTTAAAGGCTTGTGTCCACATACAGCAGTGCCTATGAGGGGAAAATTTGGGTATAAATAAAGAAATGCTTTTGTTATGTCACTGTGGTGATCTTTTTCAACATATACATGATACATTATCAGGGATTAGAGTTTGATGTTTTTTATGCCTCTGACCACTCTTTTTGTGGTACCTTCATTTATGGGAACTGCAAACTCAGTTACACCAAGGAGATGTACCTACATTCACTCCTCACTCCCCCTGTTAGCTGATTTCATCCCGTTAGTGAGAAAACTCCATGTATGATGTACCTTCCTTTGTAATCTGGAGTGTGCAGAGTGAGCAGCCTTGTGGGGATGCTGACAGCCCGGCACTTATCAAGGATTTTGCAAAATATCTATACCGTGTAGATAGCCCTGCTGAATGGTACTGCTTGAGATGTTGGATTTCCTCAGGAACCTCATGTGTGAGTGTGTGTGCAAGCATTTGCCACATTTACTGTGGGCTTTTGATTAGCACATCTTTCCAATGAATTAGGCTATTTCTATTTTTTTATTTTGTTTATGTAAAATATTCATGCAAACTAATCACTACATAATAATCACTAATTTTTAAAATGATACCATTTAGATTAGACATATACTTATTCATCTGGGCTTCCCTGGTAGTACAGAGGTAAAGAACCTGCCTGCCAATGCAGGAGACACAAGAGAGGTGGATGTGATCCCCAGGTTGGGAAGATTCCCTGGAGAAGGAAATGGCAACCCACTCCAGTATTCTTGCCTGGAAAATTCCATGAACAGAGGAGCCTGGTGGCTTACAGTCCATGGGATCACAAAGAGGCGGACGTGACTGAGCACATACATGTCTACCTACAGCCTGATGACTTTCTTTAATCTTTTATTGCATGCAATCACCATTTAAGGTGGATCTGGTGTCTTTCTCTATAGCTTAATTTTTTAAAATGCAGTCTTACCATTAGCACTGATTTAAAGTCCAGAGCACATTTGGACATTTAGCTGCCCCCAGGTCTGGCTTACCTGACGGTATTATTGCATCAAAAGCATTAACACATTACTTTGGCCTGGATTTTCTTCTATTTTCCAACATTTGATTTCCTGTCTCTTTTTAGCAGAGAAAAAAAATGCTAAGTTACTGTTCAGCCATCTCAGCTACCTATTCTCTCAGATCCTTTATTGTCTCTTGCTAATGAGTATTGAGTGAAATGAAATTCTAGTGAATTCTAGGCTTTTTTCTCTTGTATTTTGCTTGGCGTTTCTATAAAAATTTAGAGAATAACCCATGTTCTGCCATCTTTTCCCATGCAGGACAAATGCTGCTAGGATTTCAGATGCCAAGAGGCCACTTAAAGAAAATCTGACCAGGACTTCTGAGAAGATGAATGAAAAGATTTTGAGGTCAGGGACAATGAGCAGGCCATCTGCTTCTTAAATGTCAACTGCTAAAATCAATCATAATACATAAACTGCAATGAAACCTGGTCCCCAGGGTTGTCAAGGATATGTTTGTGAAAGTAACTTATAACGCAGAATGTTCTATGGCTTTATTAAGTAATTATCAAGGGACTTTCACAAGACCATATGGCTGGGAGGGGCCAAGCAGATTGCCTTGTCCCGCAGGACTTGCCTGAGGGGAGACTGCGCAGAGAGAAAGGCTCTTAGGACAGACTTCTCTGCTGAGTGATTCTGTCTATCGACCTTTTGGAAGAAAAGTCTCCTGAGACTTTCAAAGACTTCAATAAGCATGAAAGCTCTGTAGGCTAAACATTTTCTACATAAGTTTCCTTCTGATATTGCTTTTAATTAAAGTCAATGATAGGTTTTTTATTGTCTTGTCTGCAAATACAGTCACTCCACCTAACAATAGTAGAATACATGTTCTTCCCCAACGCACATGGTCCATTCTCCAGGACAGACCATATACTAGGCCACAAAAAAGTCTCCATAAATTTAAAAGATTGAACTCGTACAAACCATCCTTTCTGACCACAGTGGAATGAAACGAAAAATCAGTAACAGAAGGAAACTTGAAAACTCACAAATTTGTGGGAATTAAACAACACATGCCCAAACAACCAATGCATGAAAAAAGAGATCACAAAGGAAATCAGCAAACACTTAGAAACAAATAAAAACAAAAAACACCATACCAGAACTCTTGGAATGCTGCGAAGGCAATGCTCAGAGGGAAATTTATAGCTGCACATTCATTCATTTAAAAAAGAAAGAGATCTCAAGTCAATAACCTCACTTTAGTCAGCAGGGGACAATATAAAAAATGGAAACTAAACCCAAAGCTAATAGAAGGAAGGAATAGTAAGATTACAATGAAAATAAGTAAAATTGTTATTTGTTGTTTAGTCGCTAAGTTGTGACTGACTCTCTTGCAAGCCCCTGAACTTCAGCACACCAAGCTCCTCTATCCGTGGAATTTCCCAGGCAAGAATATTGGAATGGGTTGCCATTTCCTTCTCTGGGGGATATTCCTGACCCAGGAATCAAACCTGCATCTCCTGCATTGGCAGGTGGATTCTTTACGACTGAGCCACCAGGGAAGCAATAAATAAAATAGAGAATATAAAAACAATAGAATCAACAAAACTAAAAATTGGTGTTGTGTTTTTTAAGATCAATATTGTTAACAGATTTTTAGCTAGATCGACAAAGACAAAAAAGAGAGAGGAAACTCAACTAAAATCAGAAATGACAGGGTGGAAAATTACTACTGACCTTCAGTTCAGTTCAGTTCAGTCGCTCAGTCGTGTCTGACTCAAGACCCCATTAATCGCAGCACACCAGGCCTCCCTGTCCATCACCAAGTCCCAGGGTTCACTCAAACTCATGTCCATCGAGTCGGTGATGCCATCCAGCCATCTCATCCTCTGTCGCCCCCTTCTCCTCCTGCCCCCAATCCCTCCCATTGTCAGGGTCTTTTCAAATGAGCCAACTCTTTTCATGAGGTGGCCAAAGTATTGGAGTTTCAGCTTTAGCATCATTCCTTCCAAAGAAATCCCAGGGTTGATCTCCTTCAGAATGGACTGGTTAGATCTCCTTGCAGTCCAAGGGACTCTCAAGAGTCTTCTCCAACACCACAGTTCAAAAGCATCAATTCTTCGGCACTCAGCCTTCACAGTCCAACTCTCGCGTCCATACATGACTACTGGAAAAATCATAGCCTTGACTAGATGGACCTTAGTCGGCCAAGTAATGTCTCTGCTTTTGAATATGCTGTCTAGGTTGGTCATAACTTTCCTTCCAAGGAGTAAGCGTCTTTTAATTTCATGGCTGCAGTCACCATCTGCAGTGATTTTGGAGCTCCCAAAAATAAAGTCTGACACTGTTTCCACTGTTTCCCCATATATTTCCCACGAAGTGATGGGACCAGATGCCATGATCTTCATTTTCTGAATGTTGAGCTTTAAGCCAACTTTTTCACTCTCCTCTTTCACTTTCATCAAGAGGCTTTTCAGTTCCTCTTCACTTTCTGCCATAAGAGTGGTGTCATCTACATATCTGAGGTTCTTGATATTTCCCCTGGCCATCTTCATTCCAGCTTGTGCTTCTTCCAGCCCAGTGTTTCTCATGATGTACTCTGCATAGAAGTTAAATAAGCAGGGTGACAATATACAGCCTTGACGTACCCCTTTACCTATTTGGAACCAGTCTGTTGTTCCATGTCCAGTTCTAACTGTTGCTTCCTGAGCTGAATATAGGTTTCTCAAGAGGCAGGTCAGGGGGTCTGGTATTCCCATCTCTTTCAGAATTTTCCACAGTTTATTGTGATCCACACAGTCAAAGGCTTTGGTATAGTCAATAAAGCAGAAATAGATATTTTTCTGGAATTCTCTTGCTTTTTCCATGATCCAGCAGATGTTGGCAATTTGATCTCTGGTTCCTCTGCCTTTTCTAAAACCAGCTTGAACATCTGGAAGTTCACGGTTCACGTATTGCTGAAGCCTGGCTTGGAGAATTTTGAGCATTACTTTACTAGCGTGTGAGATGAGTACAATTGTGCGGTAGTTTGAGCATTCTTTGGCATTGCCTTTCTTTGGAATTAGAATGAAAACTGACCTTTTCCAGTCCTGTGGCCACTGCTGAGTTTTCCAAATTTGCTGGCATATTGAGTGCAGCACTTTCACAGCAGCATCTTTCAGGATTTGAAATAGCTCAACTGGAATTCCATCACCTCCACTAGCTTTGTTCGTAGTGATGCTTTCTAAGGCCCACTTGACTTCACATTCCAGGATGTCTGGCTCTAGGTGAGTGATCACACCATCGTGATTATCTGGGTCGTGAAGATCTTTTTTGTACAGTTCTTTTGTGTATTCTTGCCACCTCTTCTTAATATCTTCTGCTTCTGGTAGGTCCATACCATTTCTGTCCTTTATCGAGCCCATCTTTCCATGAAATGTTCCCTTGGTATCTCTGATTTTCTTGAAGAGATCTCTAGTCTTTCCCATTCTGTTGTTTTCCTCTATTTCTTTGCATTGATTGCTGAGGGAGGCTTTCTTATCTCTCCTTGCTATTCTTTGGCACTCTGCATTCAGATGCTTATATCTTTCCTTTTCTCCTTTGCTTTTTGCTTCTCTTCTTTTCACAGCTATTTGTAAAGCTCCTCAGACAGCCATTTTGCTTTTTTGCATTTCTTTTCCATGGGGATGGTCTTGATCCCTGTCTCCTTTACAATGTCACAAACCTCTGTCCATAGTTCATCAGGCACTCTATCAGATCTAGTCCCATAAATCTATTTCTGACTTCCGCTGTATAATCCATAAGGGATTTGATTGAGGTCATACCTGAATGGTCTAGTGGTTTTCCCTACTTTCTTCAATTTAAGTCTGAATTATTTGGCAATAAGGAGTTCATGATCTGAACACAGTCAGCTCCTGGTCGTGTTTTTGCAGACTGTATAGAGCTTCTCCATCTTTGGCTGCAAAGAATATAATCAATCTGATTTCGGTGTTGACCATCTGGTGATGTCCATGTGTAGAGTCTTCTCTTGTGTTGTTGGAAGAAGGTGTTTGCTATGACCAGTGCATTTTCTTGGCAAAATTCTATTAGCCTTTGCCCTGCTTCATTCCGTATTCCAAGGCCAAATTTGCCTGTTACTCCAGGTGTTTCTTGACTTCCTACTTTTGCATTCCAGTCCCCTATAATGAAAAAGACATCTTTTTTGGGTGTTAGTTCTAAAAGGTCTTATAGGTCTTCATAGAACAATTCACCTTCAGCTTCTTCAGCATTACTGGTTGGGGCATAGGCTTGGATTACCGTGATATTGAATGGTTTGCCTTGGAAACGAACAGAGATCATTCTGTCGTTTTTGAGATTGCATCCAAGTACTGCATTTCAGACTCTTTTGCTGACCATGATGGCTACTCCATTTCTCCTAAGGGATTCCTGCTCACAGAAGTAGATATAATGGTCATCTGAATTAAATTCACCCATTCCAGTCCATTTTAGTTCACTGATTCCTAGAATGTCGACGTTCACTCTTGCCATCTCCTGTTTGACCACTTCCAATTTGCCTTGATTTATGGACCTGACATTCCAGGTTCCTGTGCAATATTGCTCTTTACAGCATTGGAGCTTGCTTCTATCACCAGTCACATCCACAGCTGGGTATTGTTTTTGCTTTGGCTCCATCCCTTCATTCTTTCTGGAGTTATTTCTCCACTGATCTCCAGTAGCATATTGGGCACCTACTGACCTGGGGAGTTCATCTTTCAGTGTCCTACATTTTGCCTTTTCATACTGTTCATGGGGTTCTCAAGGCAAGAATACTGAAGTGGTTTGCCATTCCCTTCTCCAGTGGACCACATTCTGTCAGACCTCTCCACCATGACCTCTCTGTCTTGGGTGGCCCCACACGACATGGCTTAGTTTCATTGAGTTAGACAAGGCTGTGGTCCGTGTGATCAGATTCGGAAATAAAAAGAATTATAAGAAAATATTATGAACAATTGTGTACCAATAAATAAATTAGATAACCAACCACATGCAAAAGAATAAAGATCAAACCCTACCTTATAACATGTATAAATATTAATTCAAAATATATTCAGTTCAGTTCAGTTCATTTCAGTCGCTTAGTTGTGTCCAACTCTGTGACCCCATGAACCGCAGCATGCCAGGCCTCCCTGTCCATCACCAACTCCCAGAATTCACACAAACTCATGTCCATTGAGTCAGTGATGCCATCCAGCCATCTCATTCTCTGTCGTCCCCTTCTCCTCCTGCCCTCAATCTTTCCCAGCTCAGGGTGTTTTCAAATGAGTCAGATCTTCACATGAGGTCGCCAAAGTATTGGAGTTTCAGCTTCAGCATCAGTCCTTCCAATGAACACGCAGGACTGATCTCCTTTAGGATGGACTGGTTGGATCTCCTTGCAGTCCAAGGGACTCTCAAGAGTCTTCTCCAACACCACAGTTCAAAGGCATCAGTTCTTCGGTGCTCAGCTTTCTTCACAGTCCAACTCTCACATCCATACATGACTACTGGGAAAACCATAGCCTTGACTAGACGGACCATTGTTGACAAAGTAATGTCTCTGCTTTTTAATATGCTCTCTAAGCTGGTCATAACTCTCCTTCCAAGGAGTAACCATCTTTTAATTTCATGGCTGCAATCACCATCTGCAGTGATTTTGGAGCCCCCCCAAAATAAAATCAGCCACTGTCTCCACCGTTTCTCCATCTATTTCCCATGAAATGATGGGACTGGATGCCATGATCTTCGTTTTCTGAATGTAGAGCTTTAAGCCAACTTTTTCACTCTCCTCTTTCACTTTCATCAAGAAACTCTTTAGTTCTTCTTCACTTTCTGCCATAAGGGTGGTGTCATCTGCATATCTGAGGTTATTGATAGTTCTCCTGACAATCTTGATTCCAACTTGTGCTTCATCCAGCCTAGCATTTCTCATGATGTACTCTGCATAGAAATTAAATAAGCAGGTTAGAAGCCTAAATATAAGAGCAAAATCCTTAGTACTCTTAGAGTAAAAGACACATTCCTATAAACACACAATTACCTTTACCAACTCAAAAAGGAATAGAAAATCTCAACAGAGATTGAATTGAGTAATAAAAACCCTCTCAGCAAAGAAAAGTCCAGGACAAGAATGACTCCATAGTTGTGGTCTACCAAACATTTGACAAATACCAATCTTTATCAAGCTCTTCCTATAAATAGACAAAATGAGAACACATCTTAACTTTTTCTATGAGGCCAGCATTACTCTAATACCAAAGTCAGATAAAGATATCACAAGAATAGATTAATATCCCCTGTGATATTCATTCAAAAATCCTCACAAAATACTAGTGAACCAAGTCCAACAATACATTAAAAGGATTATACATTATGAACAAGTGAGACTGACCTTTGGAATACAAGGATAATTCAACATAAGAAAAACAATCAATGTGATATATCACATTAATAGAACAAAGGAGGAAAATTCACATGATCATCCCAATTGATGCAGAGAAAGAATTTCACAAAATCTAACACCCTTCAGTTCAGTTCAGTTCAGTGGCTCAGTCGTGTCCGACTCTTTGCGACACCGTGAATCGCAGCACACCAGGCCTCCCTGTCCATCACCAACTCCCGGAGTTCACTCAGACTCACGTTCATCGAGTCAGTGATGCCATCCAGCCATCTCATCCTCTGTCGTCCCCTTCTCCTCCTGCCCCCAATCCCTCCAAGCATCAGAATCTTTTCCAATGAGTCAACTCTTCACATGAGGTGTTCAAAGTACTGGAGCTTCAGCTTTAGCATCATTCCTTCCAAAGAAATCCCAGGGCTGATCTCCTTCAGAATGGACTGGTTGGATCTCCTTGCAGTCCAAGGGACTCTCAAGAGTCTTCTCCAACACCACAGTTCAAAAGCATCAATTCTTCGGCGCTTGGCCTTCTTCACAGTCCAACTCTCACATCCATACATGATCACAGGAAAAACCATAGTCTTGACTAGACGGACCTTAGTCGGCAAAGTAATGTCTTTGCTTTTGAATATACTATCTAGGTTGGTCAGAACTTTTCTTCCAAGGAGTAAGCGTCTTTTAATTTCATGGCTGCAATCACCATCTGCAGTGATTTTGGAGCCCCCCAAAATAAAGTCTGACACTGTTTCTACTGTTTCCCCATCTATTTCCCATGAAGTGATGGGACCAGATGCCATGATCTTAGTTTTCTGAATGTTGAGCTTTAAGCCAACTTTTTCACTCTCCTCTTTCACTTTCATCAAGAGGCTTTTTAGCTCCTCTTCACTTTCTGCCATAAGGGTGGTGTCATCCTTACATGATTAAAAAAAAAAACACTAAGAAAACTAGGGATAGAAAGAAACTTCCTCATTATAATGAAGATTATTTATGAAAAACTCATGGCTAACATCATGCCCAGTGGTGAAAGACTGAAAACTTTCTTCCTAAGATCAGGAATAAGACAAGGATAAATGGCTTTGTCACTGTTATTCAACATTGTAATGGAATTTCAAGCCAAAGCAACTGGACAAGAAAAAAGAAAAGATGTCTAAATTGGAAAGGAAAAACTAAAACTATCTCTATTTTCAGATGACATGATCCTATATACAGAAAATTCTAAAGAATTCACAGAAAAGGTACTAGAGCTAATAAATGAATTCAACAAAGTTGCAGGGTACAAGATCAACACACAGAAATCAACTGTGATCTGATTTCTGCAATTAAAAAACCCATGAGAGAAATCTAGAAAGCAATTCCATCTACCAATGACACCAATAAAAAAATAAAATATGTAGAAGTAAATTTAACCAAGGATGTGAAAGACTTGTACGTTGAAAACTATAAACGTTGCCCCCCAAAAGTTAAAGAGACCTCAGTAAATGGGGGGATATCATATGTTCATGGATTGCAAGACTTAACATTGTTTAAGATATCAGTACTATCCAAAGTGATATATGGATTCAAGCCAATTCCTATCAAAACTGCAATAGCCTTTATTTTTTTCAGATTTGAAAAAACTAATCTTCAAATTCTTATGGAATTTCAAAAAACCCAAATAGCCAAAACAATCTTGAAGAACAAAATCAGAAGACTCACACTTCCTGATTTTAAAACTTGCTTCAAAGCTATAATTAAAACAGTGTGGTACTGGCATGAGGATTGACATATAGACCAATGGAATAGCAGTGAGATCCATAAATAAACCCAAATATTTATGATCAATTAATTTTTGACAAGGATGCCAAGCACATTTAATTGGGCAAAGATCAGTCTCTTTATCAAATAGTCCTGGGACAATATGCAAAAGAATGAAGTTCAAACCCTATCTTATGCCATACACAAAAATTAGCTCAGAATGGATCAGAAGCCTCAGTATATGAGCAAAAAAAACTTAAAAGATGAGAGTAAATCTTCATGACTTGAATTTGGCAATGATAGCAAAAGCATGAGACACAAAAGAAAATATAGTAAGTTGAACTTCATCAAAATCAAAAATTTTTTGCACCAAAGTACATAATCAAGGAAGTAAAAAATACAACCCACAGAATTGGAGAGAAAAATATTTTTCTTGACCACACTGCACAACATGAGAGATCTAGTACCCCGATCAGGGTTCAAACCAGCACCCTTTGTGGTGGATGCAGAGGGCCAAAAGTAGGGACATTAGTTAGTTCTAGCCCCAAAAGTAGATTGGCGATTATTAGGGCCCAGAAGGGAAAGAAGGAAATTGAGGAGTTATTGCTTAATAGGTACAGAGTTTTTGTTTGGAGTGAAAAGTTTTAGAAATACTAGTGGTGATGGTTATAGAACAAGTCGAAAGTAATTAATGACACTGATTTGCTTGGATAAAATTGTAAATTTTATGTTATATTTATTTTACCACTTAAAAAAAAAAGCACTGAGCTATGGATGGAGACAGAAAATAGAATCTGGTAAGTGATATATAGGTCATATATCCAGGGAACAGATGGGGTGGGACTAGAACTGACTAATGGCCCAGAAAAGAAGGAGTCCAGGGAGACTTCAGAGAGAAGACACCACTTAAGTGGGCATTTTCAAGGTAAATAAAGTGGGAGAGGACTACTAAAACAGAGGGAAGAGCAGTATTTATGGAAGAAGATAATGTTAGAGAGGAAGGGCATAATCATGAGTATTAATCCACCTTCACCTGATGGTACCTAAACTGTGACCAGAAGGAGCTTATGCAAAAAACACCAAAAGGGAGATGTCCCTTCTTCACCAAGCACCATGATGGAACTCTAGGCGGGAGCAGACAGCAGACATCTGCTAAAAACTTACAAAGAGTGGAGCCGGGGGCCATCACAAGCTGTCAGAGCAGGAAAGGCAGACTGGTCCTAGAATCCCATCTGGGGCTGTTACATGGGCGCTGTGCTCATAAAAGTAGCTAATGGATTTGAGAGTGGCCTCTTTCAACACAGAAATGTGACTAGATCAATCGAGCAAGCATAGAATCGATAAGGAGGGCAGCTCCCTGGCCAAAGTCTGGCAGAGAGAGTTCTGTGAGGACTTCTGATGGAAAGTCAATAAGCAGAAAATTCAACTAAAAATAGAAACACTTTTAACTTTTATGGGAACTCGGAAGTGTCTACTACACGGATGATTTTACTAACATTAGAATTAATAATAGATGTTTGCAGGAAGCAGCGCATACTTCCAAACAACTCAACCATAGGGAATCTTGAGACTCTTTTAGGCTTTTACCAAGTTATTTAATACTTCACTTTTGATGAAGAAATCGATTCTAAAAAATTCTGTGTATATGAAAGCTCACATTTACTCTTTGATCTGTACTCGTCTGTGACTCTCATGTATGAATCTGGGAACTGTTCTAAACATTTACTAATACAACTGGAAACTAAAGTGATTCTTCATCATTTATGGTGTTTTGATGTAATGCATTACTTTTGATGCTGTGTGCTCAGTTGCTTCTGTTGTGTCTGATTCTTATGACCCTATGGACTGTAGCCCGCCAGGGTCCTCTGTCCATGGGATTTTCCAGGCAAGAATATTGGAGTGGATTGCCATTTCTTTCTCCAGGGCAGCTTCCTGACCCAGGGATTGAACCCAGGTCTCCTGAACTGCAGGCAGATTCTTTACCAACTTAGCCAAGCATTACTTTTGAGGGTCTATTAATTAAATTCAATATTTGATACAGTTCCAGCTTTACAGCAGCAACAAGAAATAGCAGCAATCACTATATTCATTGTTTTACAGTTTCTGTCTGGTCTACACCGGGCCTCTGAGCACCCCCTACAGTGAGAAAGCAGGAAAGATTATTCAGATCTGTTTTGGGAACATGTCTACAGCTATTACAACATGTCTCACTCACTACCTTGGTTACTGAAAAACTCTTCTGAGGCAAAGCACATCATCTCCAGAAAGGCCTTTTTGAAATTCAAAGTCATAATCTGCAAAAAGTCATCCCCTGAGCTCATGAAATGAAAGTGAAAGTCACTCAGTCCTGTCTGACTCTTTGTGACCCCATGGGACTCTTCAGGCCAGAATACTGGAGTAGGTAGGGCTTTCCCTTCTCCAGGGGATCTTCCCAACTCAGGGATCAAACCCAGGTTTCGCACATAGGAGGTGGATTCTTTACCAGCTGAGCCACAAGGGAAGCCCAAGAATGCTGGAGTGGGTAGCCTATCCCTTCTCCATTGGATCTTCCAGACCCAGGAATCCAACGGGGGTCTCCTGCATTGCATGCAGATTCTTTACCAACTGAACTATCAGGAAAGCCAATTGACAGTAGATTCTATATATTTGTTTTAATACTGAGCATTTTATATGATTCCATTTTCTCTTCTTTCCTAGCATATCAACTAACCCAACCACTTTCAGATAACACTGTACCATGTCACACGTAGTGTGAGTACATTATAATAAGATAATCCTAATTTTATTTATATATAAGCATGCATAAACATGGGCTTCCCAGGTGGTGCAGTGGTAAAGAATCCACCTGCCAATGCAAGAGATGCAAGAGATGTGGGTTCCATCACTGGGTCAGGAAGATCCCCTGGAGTAGGAAATGGCAACCCACTCCAGTATTCTTGCCTGGAAAATTCCAGAGGAGCCTGGAGGGCTACAGTGCATGGGGTTGCAAAGAGTTGGACACAACTGAGCGACTGAACACGCACACATACATAAACATATATAGATACATACACATAAAAAGATACATAAGCATACATAATTCCATGCCTTGTTATTATTTTAATAAATGTATCCATTAGATCAATTAGAAATAAGAAAATAAAAGCTTTATTTTACTTTCACTGATTCCTTTTCCAAAGCTCTTCCTTTCTTTATGTAGGTCTAAGTCTCTGACCTTTTTTTTTTTTCTTCTCTCTAAAGAATTTCTTTACTTATTGCTTGCAAGTCAGATTTAACTGGCAACAAATTCCCTTCATTTTTGTCTCTTTATATCTCCATTTTTGAAGGATAATTTTGTGGGATACAAAATTCTAGATTGGTGGGGGCTTTCTCTCAACACTTTAAATGTTTCAGTCCTTCTATTGCCTCCATGGTTTCTGTAAATGATTACAGAAACACAAACTGCTCAGACATAGACGCCTTTCCTTAGGGACCCATAGACCCTCTGAACATTCTGGACTGCGTTACTCTGCAGGCTTCTGGCTCCCGCTCCCCTCCCCCCAGTGGTCACTTCGTTCATGGCTCTTGACTTGACCCACACATTTTCAGCTTAACATGTAGTGGTCATCCTTCTGCCCCCATCCTGATTCACGGTTCTAAGACTGTTCCTGAGAGCTGCCAACATTTTGATTTCCCACCATAAGATGAATCTATTCCTTTTTGGCCAGTGTGTTCCCCTTTGAATCATGGCCAGAGACACAGGATTCAAGCTTATTAGTCTCTGTAGGTCTGAGGATGTGGAGAGATCTAATCAGGTCCCAGACTGAGGGATATGCTGTTATTGGCACGGTAAATGATAATTTACACCCTGCAGGTGAAGCCTTTCCCACTATAGTCACACTTTGCAGCAATTCTTTAAGCATTCAACAGGCAGAGCTCGTATAGAATGATCATTGTTTCACATCTGGAAACACAAAAATTGTCCTCTCATCTGGACAGCGTAACCTATTTTACATTAGCTTTTAGTACTCACAGTATTTATTTTACTTATGGTCAAGTAGGTCCCTAAGATTTAGTCTGATGTTCATTCCATCCTATTCTCCTGAAATCATTTTGTTTTGAACACAAATAGGATTTCACATTTATCATTTATTTGTTCTACAAATACTTTAAAAATGTAATCTGCATAATTGAACCAGCTCTTATCTTTAATTTTTTAAAAAAAAATTATGGTTTAGGCTGTGCCATGCAGCATGCAGGATCATAGTTCCCCCACCATGGATCACACCTGTGTCCCCTGCATTGGGAGCACAAAATCTGAACCACTGGATGTCCAGGGAAGTCCCTGGACCAGCTCCTATCTTTAAGAAACTTAGAAGTTAAAAAGAGGACTGATCAAGGTGACCAAGACCCCTAATATAAGGCAGTGTGAGACAGTTGACTCTCAGGCTGACTTCTTGCTGTTTAGATCTGGAGGGACTGGGAACTATTTCAATAAAGAAATAGCTTTTTGAGTTGAATCTAATAGGATGAATAGGATTTTCAGAAAGAAGTGGATGACAAGGCACTCTGGATGAATGAAAAAGCAGGAAGAAAGCTGAATGTTAAGGGCAAGATCTGGGGAAAGCAAATAGCTCAGATAAAGAGAGGTAGGGGAGGGGTAGAAGGTAAAGCCAGAAGACGAGCTGTCCTAATGTGAGGGTCTTCAGCACCATTCTGGGGTATTAGGGCATTTGTTGGTCAGCAATAGGAAACCACTAAAATTGATTAAGCAGGGGAATAGCGTGATTCTGTCTTGTTTATTGCAGCCCATCATCCTAGCCTGTTGGTATCCTTGAGTCTTTCATTAAAACTATGAGCTACTCCTCCATCCCCAGACCCCACATAGGTTTGACATCCTTGATTATGCTTCTCTAAATCAACTACAAAATACATAAAAATCATAACCATAGTCATAACTCTAAAAGTAACCTCCCATCAGGTTGAATACTCAGATTCTTTGGGCTAGGCTTATCCATGTTAATACTCATATATAATGGCATCCAATTCACAGTTCTTGACAGTAATAGCAGATATTATTGATTGCCTATTTCAATACACATGATTTACCGTTCACTAGCCCTCTAAGATTAAGCTATTGAAACTTACTGTGCATTATTTTAAACTGCAAAGTCTTTCTTCCCCAGACACTTGAATCTCAACCTTGTACTGACTGTTCTTCAATCAATCTCTAAAGAAAATATGGATTTTGTCAAACAGATCCTTCATAAAACCTTTGATCCACTGTACTCCTTTAATATCTGTCAAATATAAAGAGTTGTAGAATTCAAAGGACCAATTAGAAACTTCATTATTGTTTGTGTTTACTGAGGTTAACTGGAAAGTTTCAAGGCACAAAGGAATAATGAAATAGTTTTGACTTAGCCAAGAAGCATAATTTTTATCTAAGTAGGCCTGAATTTCCTGAAAATTTTAAAATAATCCAACAGTGCCAGTATGAACCCTTAGTTGCCTAGGTAATAAAGCAGGTTTCCATGGAAACCCATTGGTCTGTATCAAAGAAACACTTCGAATTTTAATAGGATAAAAGAGCATCATCTAAGAAAGACTAAATAGTTATTCCTACCTGAACTGTTCTTGGTGGTGATGGTCTTTTATGTCCATGTTTGTTAACAGCAGTGGTTGTTTTTTCAGAAAAACAAGCTTTAGATATGCGAATTATTGTAATAGCTAATACTGTTTCCTTTCCTCTATACACTACAAGGGAGCTTTAATCCCTATATGTGTTTTGACATTTATTGTAGAAAAGAAAATATTTATTTCCTAATTTTGTTATATGTTTGCATCAGATGTGATGAGTGAAGGTACAATACTTTTCTTCCCAGTGTCTTTCCAAGGAGGTTAGCAACTGGGCCACAGCCAGGCTGTCATCCTACGACTTTTCTTTTAAGTACATGAGACTACGAGTGTAATGAAGGACTGGGGTCAGTTTCAGAATGTGCTTTCTGTCCACAGAAGAGTCCTCAGAGTGCTCTGCTTCCTGTTCAGGGGATGTTAACTGAAAGCTTGACATGGTATTGATGACTGTTCCTTAAAAGCTGACTGACAAGGGCATAGAGCATCAACTGAAGATTTCCTTGCTCCAATTAATTCCCAGCAAACAGGCATAGAGAGGTGAGTGAATTGCCAAAAATTATGAAGCTAGTAAATGACAGATTCAGAGTTTGAACCTCTAAGCTCTGTTACAAAAAATGCGGTAGGGCTTGTTTTGATGCTCTGGAGTAGGGCCATTTGACTTGGTAGGAGTATCAAGGAGTAACTGAAGTAAGTGGTATTATTTCCTTATTTTACAGATGAGGAAACTCAGAGACAAGAAATAGAATAATTTATCTAACATCACACAACCAGCAAGAAGTAAGCTGTGATTTGAAGTGAGGCCACTTGGCTACTTCACACTGAGCCTTTATTCTATTGAGTGAGTGAGTGAAGTGAGTGAAGTTGCTCAGTCGTGTCCGACTCTTTGCGACCCCATGGACTGTAGCCTACCAAGCTCCTCTGTCCATGGGATTTTCCAGGCAACACTACTGGAGTGGATTGCCATTTCCTTCTCCAGGGGATCTTCCCAACCCAGGGATCGAACCCGGGTCTCCCGCCTTGTAGACAGGCGCTTTACCGTCTGAGCCACCAGGGAAGTCTATTAGTTCTCTCTATTTCCTCACCCCACTCCAGTTTGTATTCCCTTCATCCCCCTAACTTAATTTTATTTCGATTGTTGGTTAAATGAATAGTTGGTATTTACACTACCGTGGTTATAGTAACCTTGTTCATTTGGCCTTCAATTTGCTATCTAAAGTCACTGGGCTTTAAGTGACAGGCTTTATAGTGAGCAAAGATAACTTGGCTTAAGGGGAGAGAAGTGAGCTGGAAAGTGGATTGAACGTCATTATCAGAGGATAGCAGGAATTGCTCATTAAGGCTCATTAAGTTCACTCAGACCTTCCAATAGGCAGAGTGCTTTGAGGACTAAGGGCACCTTGTTTGGAAATAAGTTTTACTTTGATCGTATTAGTCTGGGCATGAAGCTTTTTGTTAAATCAACGAGATCTAACAGTCTCCCTTCTTTTGCTGCCCTGCCCCTGCCCCCGTGTCTCTTCTATTTTTATCTTCATATTTTAAGTAGTGTGCATATACTGGCATATTGGAGAAGGAAATGACAACCCACTCCAGTATTCCTGCCTGGGAAATCCCATGGACAGAGGGGCCTGGCGGGCTAGTCCACAGGGTCGCACGAGTTGGACACGACTTAGTGACTAAACCACCACCACCACTACTGGCATTTTAAACTCTAAGTCAAGTTTAGAGAATATAGATTAGAGAGAGAGTATAGACTTAAGTTGGACATCCCCAAAGTGACTTAGCACTTAGCACTCCCCACCACATCGGTGTTACTACAATAACATAATAAACCCTCACTAAGTATTTACTTTGTGTAGAATATTTTTACCAGTACATTTTATATGCTTAAACTGTATATGGACACACAAACACACACTCACTTTATCCTTACAATAACTGAGGTCGAAGTACCTGGCAGTCCAGTGGTTGGGACTTTGCACTTTCATAGCTGAGGGCCTGAGTTCAGTCTTTGGTTGGGGAACTAAGATCCTGCAAGTCAAGAAGCATGGCCAGAAAACAAAACAAAAGCCAGTTACTGAGGTAAGTGATATTATTTCCTTATTTTACAGATGAGGAAACCCAGAGATAAAAAAATTGAATAATTTACCTAACATCACACAGCCAGTAAGAAGTAAGCTGTGGCCATAAAAAGGAACGCATTTGAGTTAGTTCTGATGAGGTGGATGAAAACCTAGAACCTATTATACAGAGTGAAGTGAGTCAGAAAGAGAAAAATAAATATTGTATTCTAATGCACATATACGGAATCTAGAAAAATGGTTCTGAAAAATTTATTTGCAGGGCAGCAATGGAGAAACAGAGAGAGAGAATAGACTTATGGACATGGGGAGAGGGGAGGAGAGGGTGAGATGTATGGAGAGAGTAACAGGGAAACTTACATTACCATATGTTAAATAGAGAGGCGGGTGGAATTTGCTGTGTGACTCAGGAAACTCAAACAGCGGCTCTGTATCAACCTAGAGGAGTGGGATGGGGAGGGAGATGGGAGGGAGATTCAAAAGAGAGGGGATATATGTATACCTATGGCTGATTCATGTTGAGGTTTGACAGAAAACAAGAAAATTCTGTAAAGGAATTATCCTTCAATAAAAAACAAATTAAAAAAAAAAAGCAGCTGTGATTTGAAGTGAAGCCTCTTGGCTACTTCACACTAAGCTTTTATTCTATTAGCTCTCTATTTCCTCTCCCCACCTTGCTTGTATTCCCCTCATCCCCCTGACTTTATTTTGATTGTTGGTTAAATGAATAGGTGGTATTTACATTTTCGTGGTTATACCAACCTTTTTCATTGCTCAACCATGTAATGTACTACTTACATATTTCTTTACTATTTTCTCCTCCCTTTTTACTGAGGCTTACTACTGGCCCTTTTGGGGAGTCTGAATTTCAAACTATCTTTTTTCTCTAATGTACTGATGTTTCCGCCATATGCATATTAACAGTTGTATTTATTTCCTGAAAATACCTGCCTTCCTTTTGGTATGAACCCATTGGTTGCTCTGCCTCTTGAGAAACCTATATGCAGGTCAGGAAGCAACAGTTGGAACTGGATATGGAACAACAGACTGGTTCCAAATAGGAAAAGGAGTACATCAAGGCTGTATATTGTCACCCTGATTATTTAACTTATATGCAGAGTACATCATGAGAAATGCTGGACTGGAAGAAACACAAGCTGGAATCAAGACTGTCAGGAGAAATATAAATAACCTCAGATATGCAGATGACACCACCTTTATGGCAGAAAGTGAAGAGGAACTAAAAAGCCTCTTAATGAAAGTGAAAGAGGAGAGTGAAAAAGTTGGCTTAAAACTCAACGTTCAGAAAACTAAGATCATGGCATCTGGTCCCATCACTTCATGGGAAATAGATGGGGAAACAGTGGAAACAGTGTCAGACTATTTTTTGGGGCTCCAAAATCACTGCAGATGGTGACTGCAGCAATGAAATTAAAAGATGCTTACTCCTTGGAAAGGGCTTCCCTCGTGGCCCAGAAGTTAAAGCGTCTACCTGCAATGCGGGAGACCTGGGTTTGATCCCTGGGTCAGGAAGATCCCCTGGAGAAGGAAATAGCAACCCACTCCACTATTCTTGCCTGGAGAATCCCATGGATGGAGGAGACTTGTGGGCTACAGTCCACAGGGTCGCAAAGAGTCGGACAAGACTGAGCGACTTCACTTTCACTCCTTGGAAGGAAAGTTATAACCCACCTAGATAGCATATTAAAAAGCAGAGACATTACTTTGCCAACAAAGGTCCATCTAGTCAAGGCTACGGTTTTTCCAGTGGTCATGTATGGATGTGAGAGTTGGACTGTGAAGAAAGCTGAGCACCGAAGAATTGATCCTTTTGAACTGTGGTATTGGAGAAGACTCTTGAGAGTCCCTTGGACTGCTAAGAGATCCAACCAGTCCATTCTAAAGGAGATCAGCCCTGGGTGTTCTTTGGAAGGAATGATGCTAAAGCTGAAACTCCAGTACTTTGGCCACCTCATGCGAAGAGTTGACTCACTGGAAAAGACTCTGATGCTGAGAGGGATTGAGGGCAGGAGAAGGGGATGACAGAGGATGAAATGGCTGGTTGGCATCAACAACTTGATGGATGTGAGTTTGAGTGAACTCTGGGAGTTGGTGATGGACAGGAGGCCTGGTGTGCTGCGATTCATGGGGTCGCAGAGAGTTGGACACGACTGAGCGACTGAACTGAACTGAACGGATTGGTTGCTCTCTGCAAAGATATCATTGTGAGATTTCTCTTTCTGCCAGAGATCCTCCTTCCTGGATGCTATGTCATGTCTTCCATTTAATTTCTTGTTCTGGGGAAAGGTGTTCTCCATAGCTTCTTTACAGAATATATGAGAGGTTTTTTAAAAATCTGAAAATGTCTCTATCCTCCCTTCATATTTGATTGAAAGTTTTTTTAAAACTGGCTCTCAAATTCTAAGCTGCAAATAATATTCCCTCAGAACTGCGAGGACATTGGATTTGTTGCCATCTGGCTTCTGATGCCACTCTTGAGAAATACAAAGCCGTTCTGATTGCCAATGATTTGTAAATTGTCATTATTTTTCTAGAAGTTCCAGGGGCTTCTCCGGTGTTCTGAACTTTCCCAATAACATGCTTCAATTTGAGTCTCTTCCACAACTTTTGCTGGGCACACGGTGAGCCATTTCAAGCTGGTTTTGTGTCCTTTGGTTCTGGGAAATTTCCTCCCCTCTCTTTTCTCTCTTTCTTAAGCTTTTAGTAGGATACTGGATTTAATGGACAGATCCACTAATTTTCTTCCTCTTATATTCTGTCTTATTCTTGTTTGTCTTTCAGAAAGAGTCTATCAAATCCTTTTTATTTCTTCAGCTGCATGTAACAAAGACCTGAAGTCATACCTTCAACAAGACAAGAGTTGAAATATCTCTCTTATGCAAAAGTCCAGAGGTAGGCTGCCCAGCATTGGCAGGACACATCTACTCTATGAAGGGGTCTTGTCAGGCTCCTTTTAGGCCCAAATTTGCATTATGGATCACACCAGTTATCTTTTTAGGAAAGTTTCCACAGTTGCAAAAACATACTTTTACTAACATGTCAAGAGATATTCTCATAGCTATTTCTGTATCTGAGTTGGAGTATCCACTCTGCCACATATTTAATGGGTTTCCTTGTTGGCTCAGATGGTAAAGAATCTGCCTAGGTTGCAGGGGACTTGGGTCCAGAAGATTCCCTGGAGAAGAGAATCGCTACCCACTCCAGAATTCTTGCCTGGAGAATTCCATAGACAGAGGAGCCTGGTCCATCGAATTGCAAAGAGTTTGACATGACTAAGCTACTAACATTTAATGTATGTCTTAAACAATTCGAACTGTCTGTCATCCATAACTATATTGTCTAATACAGTAGCTACTATCCACACGTGGCCACTGAGCATTTGAAATGTGGTTAGTCCAGATTAAGATGTGTTTTAAGTTAAAATACACACTGGGGGCTACCCTGGTGGCCTGGTGATTAGGACTCCAAGCTTCCACTGCAGGGGGCAAGTTCAATCCTTGGTTGGGGAACTAACATCACATATGCTGCATGGTGAGACCAAAAAATAAAAAAATAATTTTTTAAATCTCCCCCCAAAATACACACTGGATTTAGAAGACTTAGTATGAAAAAGGAAAAGCAGAATATCTTATTCATATTTTAGGCTGATTACAGGATGAAGTGACAATATTTTAAATATACTAAGTTAAAGGAACTGTATTATTATAATTAATTTCACCTGTTTCAAATGTACTTTTTTCTTATTGCTACTAAAAAGTTTTAAATTATATATGTGGCTTGCCTTACATTTCTATTGGATAATTTAGCTCTATAAAATGGGGGTAACAGAGGGCTTACTTCAATGGATAAAAGGATTGAGATCATAAGTGTAAAATGTTTAGCCCAGTGCCTAAGAGTAGTTAGTAATGTAGTATTTCACTGACTCCATTTTTGTTCCTGCATTTCCACACCTTGGACAAACGCATCCTACAGATGCCAGACCTCAGTCATAACAGTTGTCACTACCTGTGTGTGCATATACATAAAAAACATTAGCATCCAAATTTGCAGAGTTGAGGGTCCAAGGCCTAGAAAATCTAGGAGGTCAGAAGGGGGCACTGTTGACCTCTAAGAATCAAAATGTTAAAGGGAGCTAGGTAGTGGAAGGTCACTGAACGTATTTAAGTAACATTCCTAAAATAGGAGTGAAGAATAGGCTCCTTGTACCTAATTATAAAGTTGGCTGGATTGTTTTCAGCTCTTCAGTGGATCTGGAAAGACAGGAAGAGGGAAGGGGAGAAGATAAGGTAAGAGGATTTGCTTAAAGTGCCCAAAGTGACTGAATCAGAGAGATTCTGAGGACTGGAAGTTAAAACGTAAAGAAGTTTCAGGAACACCTGCTTTTCCTTCTTCTGTATTGCTGTGATATGATTTTTTTTTTAATTCATCCTTTTATGTTTAAATAGGTTTTAGTCAGTTTAAGATAAGAATCTTAAGTAATGAAAAAGCACTGGGCTATAGTTTAATTGACGGTGCTTTTCCCTTTCTTAAGTGGGCTCCCCTAATAGCTGGGCTTTGCTGGTAGCTCAGCTGGTAAAGAATCTGCCTACAATGCGGGAGACCCTGGTTTGATTCCTGGGTCAGCAAGATACCCTAGAAAAGGGATAGGCTACCCACTCCAGTATTCTTGCCTGGAAAATTCCATGAACAGAGAGGAGCCTGGCAGACTACAGTCCATGGGGTTGCAAAGAGTCAGACACTAAGCAACTTTCATCTTCTTTTCTTAGGGGTACATAAAACAATGGGGCAAATTATAATTAACGCATCTTAGATTTAATGGAACATGGCTGGATGGCATCACTGACTCAAAGGACGTGAATCTGAGTGAACTCTGGGAGTTGGTGATGGACAGGGAAGCCTGGCGTGCTGCGATTCATGGGGTCGCAAAGAGTCGGACACGACTGAGCGACTGAACTGAACTGAACTGAACTGAAGTTTTCTAAGTTCAAGATCAAGTGACCTCTAAAATAGAGTAATATTAAAAACTAATATTTATCTTCACTTTTTCCTAGAGCACTTATCTAACACACTATATTCAGAATTTTTTTTATGTTTACTGCTTATTTTCTCTCTGCTAGATTTCACATTCCACAGAACAGGAATTTTCATCTATATTGTCTTCTGATGTCTCCCAAGCCTCTAAAACAGTGCCCAGCACACAGTAAGTCCTCAATCAACATTTGGTGAGTGAGTGAGTAAATGAATGAAATCTTTGCATGTGCTATTCTAAGTGCTTTGTTTAGAATATTCCATTTAACTTTCACAAGAAACCTAAGTAGATATTCTAATCATCCACATGTTCAGTTGAGGAAACCCATGTGTATATAAGTTCAGTAACCTGTCCAAGGTCCATAGCTTGACATTACTGGCAGGAGGAGGGGGTAGGACTCAAGCCTAGTCACACTCTTATCCACTGAACTTCTGACACTGCCTGTGTTTCCTTTCTTGATTTAATTCCTATTCCAGGCTCCCACTGTAGTTGGTGCATGCCTTTACCATAGCTCTTAATACTCTTTATTAGAGGGCAGTATGGCTTATGTCCTCCACAAGACTGAGCTTCCCAAGATCTATCCTTATTTATCTTTGTATCCCCAAGGCCAACCATGGTGCCTGGCACTGTGCAGGTCCTTAATATCTGTGAAGTAATCTGGCTATGTAAGTACAGGGCAAGGAGCGTGAAAGAAGAGTCAACAGTTTCCAACTAGAGGCCAAAGGACTTACAGAACTGATGAAAAGAACAGCTTATAAGCAGAAGTTGTTCTGGAGAAAGAAGACTATGTGTTCCAATTTTAACCTTACTGGAGTGATGGAAGAACAAACAGATGGAGATAAACCGTAGAGACTTGGAAAGAGAGAACTGGCACAAAGGTTCTTTCAGGACTAAAACACAGACTTGCAAGTCTTTCTGGGAAAAAAAACCCCCGGCAAACTAGAGCTATGATCAGCTCACCATGGAAAATAGAATGCAAAGAAAAGAAAAGAAAAAAAGGCAACATCTTGGAGCATCATCATGTCGTGACATCTTGGAGCATCATCATGTCGTGAAGTTGCTCAGTCGTGTCTGACTCTTTGTGACCCCATGGACTGTAGCCTACCAGGCTCCTCCCTCCTTGGGATTCTCCAGGCAAGAGAACTGGAGTGGGTTGTCGTTTCCTTCTCCAGGGAATATTCCCAACCCAGGGATTAAACCCAGGTTTCCTGCATTCCAGGCAGGCGCTTTAACATTTGAGCCACCAGGGAAGCCCCTACTTACAGTTCAGTTCAGTTGCTCAGTCATGTCCGACTCTTTGCGACACCATGAATCGCAGCACACCAGGCCTCCCTGTCCATCACCAACTCCCGGAGTTCACTCAGACTCACATCCATCGAGTCAGTGATGCCATCCAGCCATCTCATCCTCGGTCGTCCCCTTCTCCTCCTGCCCCCAATCCCTCCCAGCATCAAAGTCTTTTCCAATGAGTCAACTCTTCACATGAGCTGGCCAAAGTACTGGAGTTTTAGCTTTAGCATCAATTCCTTCCAAAGAAATCCCAGGGCTGATCTCCTTCAGAATGGACTGGTTGGATCTCCTTGTAGTCCAAGGGACTCTCAAGAGTCTTCTCCAACACCACAGTTCAAAAGCATCAATTCTTTGGCACTCGGCCTTCTTCACAGTCCAACTCTCACATCCATACATGACCACAGAAAAAACCATAGCCTTGACTAGACGGACCTTAGTCGGCAAAGTAATGTCTTTGCTTTTGAATATACTATCTAGGTTGGTCATAACTTTCCTTCCAAGGAGTAAGCATCTTTTAATTTCATGGCTGCAGTCACCATCTGCAGTGATTTTGGAGATAAAAAAATAAAGTCTGACACTGTTTCCACTGTTTTCCCATCTATTTGTCATGAAGTGATAGGACCAGATGCCATGATCTTAGTTTTCTGAATGTTGAGCTTTAAGCCAACTTCTTCACTCTCCTCTTTCACTTTCATCAAGAGGCTTTTGAGTTCCTCTTCACTTTCTGCCATAAGGGTGGTGTCATCTGCATATCTGAAGTTATTGATATTTCTCCCGGCAATCTTGATTCTAGCTTGTGTTTCTTCCAGTCCAGCATTTCTCATGATGTACTCTGCATATAAGTTAAATAATCAGGGTGACAATATACAGCCTTGACGTACTCCTTTTCCTATTTGGAACCAGGCTGTTGTTCCATGTCCAATTCTAACTGTTGCTTCCTGACCTGCATACAGATTTCGCAAGAGGCAGGTTAGGTGTCTGGTATTCCCATCTCTTTCAGAATTTTCCACAGTTTATAGTGATCCACACAGTCAAAGGCTTTGGCATAGTCAATAAAGCAGAAATAGATGTTTTTCTGGAACTCTCTTGCTTTTTCCATGATCCAGCGGATGTTGGCGATTTGATCTCTGGTTCCTCTGCCTACAGTTAGGCATAGCTATAGTTAACAGGAGGAAGAAGACAAGGATTCAGCACAAAGATCTAAAAGAATTTCAAAGGATCTCTGCAACAACACTGAAGTCAAAGGAATCTTTCTTGTTTGTGTCCCTGAGTAGGTGTCTGTGATAACTGCTTTGTAAAACAGTACAGATTATAAATACAAGTCTGTGGGCAGCAACAGAAAAACAACACATAGGTTTTCAGTGCTACTGGATCTATCTGGCCCTGCCCACCACTGGTTTGGGGAGCTACTTAGTTCAGACTGGAGGACACCCACACGAAGCTTCTCTCGATGACAATACAACATGCCTTCTACCTCTTCACCCTGACGTCTCTTCGCCTCCTCTCTTCTCTAAACATAGGTTGGAGATTACACTCCCTTTGGGTCAAAACAGTACATCTGAAATCATTTTATGGCACCCATATTCTTTTACTTGCCCACAGTCTTCAAAATTTTTGTAGTGAATATGGCCTCTGCAATTCTTATCCTACAGTATTGTTTTTATTATTTACCATACCAACACCTCAAAATTTCTCTCTTCTAGTTGTTTTTGCTCTTGGCTAGACCACAGAGCTTCTTGAGAATAAGCAAGGGTGGGGGAAAGGGCATTATTGCAATTCATTGAACCTTGTCTGTGCACCAGGCATGGACTTCCCAATGTGTTGCAACTGGTAAAGAATCTGCCTGCCCATGCAGGAGACACAGGAGACCCAGGTTCAATCCCTGGGTTGGGAAGATCTGGAGGAGGAAATGGCAGTCTACTCCAGTATTCTTGCCTGGAAGATTCCATGGACAGAGGAGCCTGGTGGGCTGCAGTCTATGGGGTAGCAAAGGGTCAGACACGACTGAGCATATGCACGTGCACTGTGCCCCAGGCACACCAGCAGGAATTGCTTAGCTGCCCAAGCGGCAGTTAGCACTAGAGACCACTGACTTTTCACCTAGAAGAGCACATAAGATGGTAAATTCACATAAGCTGGTGAAAACTTGGTAATCACACTATAAATATTCTGAATTACCATTATTTTTACCTTTCTATGACTCAAATGTACTAAAGATGACCTTTATCTGGCCAAATAACTACTCTATTTAAAAATTATATATGATATATATTCATTCTTACAGAAGAGTGTATAAGATATTTTGTACAGTTCAAAGAATAAGTATGAAACAACATCCAGTTTTAGAAACAGAACATTATCAGCACCTCAGAAGCCCTCCCTGGTCATATCCTGTATCTCTTAACAGTTTTACTATTTAATGTATGTATCCAAAACAGTAGAGTTGAGTTTTGCATTTTTGAACCTGATGTAAGTGAAACATATTTAGTCTTTCGTCGATTTGGCTCCTTTACTCAGCATGGAGATTCATCATGTTATTTTAGACGGCTATAATGGCTGTCAATTTTCACTGGTGCATTATATTTCACTGTGTGACCACATCTCAATTTACCCATCCTACTGTTGATATATTTGGATTGTTTGTTGTTTTTAGCTATTACAAAGATGCATATGTAAGAGATTCTGAATAGAATTGCCGTCATAGTAAATGTGTATCTTCAACTTTACTAGATAAAGTCACAGTTTTCCAAAGTGGTTGCATCAATTTACACTACCATTAATTAGTGTTCAAGGATTCTCTTTGCTTCATCCTGCTTGAAAGTTTATTACTGTCGGACTTAAATATTCTTTAGTCTGGTGGGTGCCTACTAGTATGGCATTGTGATTTTCACATTCATTTCTGCGGCTACTAATATGGATGTGCATATTTTCTGTTGTCATTTATATTTTCTCATAGGTGCTATGCCTACTTAAGCCATTTGCCTATTTTTAGTATTAGGTCATCTGTTTCTTGCTGATTTGTACATGTCTATATATTTTGGCTACTAATTCCTCATTATATGCTTTGCAAACTTCTTCTCCCATATTGTGACTTTTCCACTCACTTTATGGTGGTATTTAGTAAACAAATGTCCTTAATTTTAATGTAGTTGAATTTATTGCTCATTTCCTTTATGGCTAAACAAAAGTTGTTCTCAAACCTAAAGTCTTAAAATCACTCTTCCATATAGGTCCTAATTTACCTGAAATACTTGGAGTCAGATGTGTTCTGGAATACAGACTTTTCTGGATGTTGGAAAGGTACCACAGAACATGCAATGTACACTATATGAGAAGAAATGGGCCAGTACCTATGATCAAAAATACCAATATTTCCACAGCAAAACATATCATCAGCTAAGTGATATATAAGTGATTATCATGTCACTAAGTCACATTTTTTTTTTTCACCAAATGAGTTCCAAAGAGTTGGGTTTTCAAAGTTTGGAGACTCTGTAATTAGTGCAAAAGTTATGGTAGCCTTATATAATAAAAAATGGAATTTTTCGAAGTTTGGAGGAATTAACTGGTGGATACATGGACCTGGAATTTGTGTGTGAGTTCTTTAATACTGATTCAAATTATATACTGGTTTATTTTCTTCTCTTGAGTGAGCTAGTTGTTTTCCTTGAGATTTGCAAAATCATCTAAATTATATTTGCATTGAGTTGTTTATAAGATGTTCTCTTGATTTCTAAAATACAGTTTCATTACTGGTATAAGTTGTTAATATCTCTCCTTTTATTGCCCAATCCTATTAAACTTTTGTCAATGTTATTAGTCTTTTCCCCCTAATAAATCAACTTTGGATTTTAAAAATCTACTGTATGAAGTGATGTGCTAGTGCACTGGCTCTGAACAAAACAAAACACTATCTTGTTTGATTTCCACAGTGTGAAGATTCCCATCAGAGGCGATTTCAAGCTAGCAGTATGATACTATTGATTATGGAATTGGGAAGAGGTGTGCACAGCTGGCTCTCAGGACAGGCAGTGTCTGAGATACCACTCTTACTTCTCATTTCATTTCTGCTTTTAGCATTATTTCCCTCCTACTTTCCTTAATTTTGCTCTCCTTTTTTTAATTTCTGGAAAGGGGAAGTTTAGCTAAAGATCTTTCAGCCTCTTTTCTAGTATACTTACTTAAGATTGTAAATTTTCAAAAAAAAATAAAAAGATTGTAAATTTTCCTTTAAGTACTTCATTAGCTTTATTCTACAGGTGTTCCTATTGTATTTTATTGTTTGGCTCAAAGTATTTTCTCATTACTACCATTATGATTGGCTATGGGTTATATGGGCTTATTTTTATAATTCTTTATTGATTTCTAGCTTAACTAGAACATGTGCTTAAAAAACACATGCCGAATGACCTTTAAAATTTGTTGAGAGTTACTTTACAGCTAGGTATGTGGTTGATTGTTGGTAGTATGTTCCCTTTCCAAAAAACCTATGCTTTGACTTCGGTTGTTTTTCTGAGTATTCACTAGGTCAAATCATTTTATTCAGATTTCCTTTATCGTTTCTGATTTTCTTTTGCTTGTCTTAACAGTCACTGGGGAAGGCTTGTTAAAAATCAAGAAGAAAGCCGCAAGAGTTCAAACAAGGAAAAGGTAATGGATGATGTTAAGAGATGTAACCGCATCAAACCTGAATCAGGAAACCGGGAGTTTGGTACCCTGGATTCTCAGCTTAGTCACTTATTTGCCATGTGTCCCGGGGCGTCACCGCCTCTTTCTGGGGGCCATTTCTTTTTTCCTTTTAATCTAAGAAGCGAGGAGTTAAGCCCTCACAGCTCTTTGAGGTTTCGTCCCTCTCTCGCCTCAGGTGCCAACTTCCACATGAAGTCGCCGTTTCCGGCAGGGCTCGCACATGAAATCTTCCGGCCGGCGCTTGGCGCAATGTGTATAAAAGCTCAGATTCACGAAAGGAGCACAGTTCGTTAAAATTACGAAAAACTGTAGGGCAACAGACACTGAGATATTAATAAAACCAAGGCCACTCTGAGGAGTGACCGGATCCCACCCACTTTTCACCTCCACAACCCCTATAACCCGCCGCCCCAGACGAAGCAGGCCCGGAAGTCACTCCGACACATAAGAAAAGGGAGCCGGAAGTCCCGCCCTCCTGGAACAGACCGGTGGCCCGTAAGGGTCATTCCAAGGCCAGCGAATTCGCTACGTGAATTGTTTCCTTGAGGTGGTGGGGTCTACGTGACTTGCCCAAGCGGGCCAGGAGACAGTGCGGCGCCAACTCGGTCCCACGCCCTTCTTCCCGGGTTGTTGGACCGCGTGATTCTTTCCTCCCGTCGGCGCCGAAGGGAACCTGGTTCTGGGCGGGCGGAGAGGTGGGCTTGCTGGCGGGGCCGAGTGGGGCGCGCCCTAGAGGCTATGGAGCCGGGAGGTAGCTGACTCTCCGCGAGCCTCGGGCTTCTCTTCTGCCAGACGAAGTAGCACTCCTTGTCCTGCCTGGTGATTTTGCCCTCCTGCATTTATTTGTACAGCACTTTGGTTCGAACAGCAACCCTGTGAAATGGGCAGTGCTACCCTCGTTTTACCGATGGGGAAATAGTCTCGAGAGAATACACGCGCTGGCTTAAGTGACAGACCATGTGGGAGCCAGGAATCTAACAGCGGCTTTCTGAGACCAAGCTGCTACGTCAGCAGCGGAGCAATTACATGGAGTAAGGGATAAGCTTCCCCTGCATGCATTGGAGAAGGAAATGGCAACCCACTCCAGTGTTCTTGCCTGGAGAATCCCAGGGACGGGGGAGCCTGGTGGGCTGTCGTCTGTAGGGTCGCACAGAATCGGACACGACTGAAGTGACTTAGCAGTAGCAGCAGCGAGTGCTCTTATGATAACGTTCCTGTAGAACTGATTAGTTGTGCTCGCATCATTAAAATCCGGAGGCAAAGCTTTAAAAAGAGGAGGTCGGAGGGAATGACAATATCTTTTTCTTTGGCTTGCCTTCTCTGGTATTATAAGTCCTTTGTTAATATCACACATTTTGGTTGACAGCTTGAGCCGGCTAGGAATGGCAGCCCCATCTATGAAAGAAAGGCAGGCTTGCTGGGGAGCCCGCGATGAGTACTGGAAGTGTTTAGATGAGAACACAGAGGACGCTTCTAAGTGCAAGAAGTTAAGAAGCTCATTTGAATCAAGCTGTCCCCAACAGTGGGTAAGTTACACTTGCACATATCGCTGTTCACTGGCAAAATACATAGAGCTTATAGTGAGTGGTGAGCTATGAAATGAAGCGCCCTCTGAAGTGTGTCAAGTCAACAGTTTCTGTGAGCAGCAGAGAAAACCTTGTCTGGTAATCCAGGCTTGTTTTATGTACATATTGCGCAGACCTTTGGAAAATGTCACCTGACTCTTTAAAGTTCCTTGAAAAACAAACTGGGGTCTGGACTCAAGACTACTGTGAAAAATAACCAAAAAATTCCAACCCCCTAAATTGGTAGATTTTTGCAGGCTCTTCTTTTTTTAAAAAAAAGATTTGTTTGGCTGTCCTGGGTCTTAGTTGCGGCATGTGGGATCTTTATTTGTGGCACGTGGGATCTAGTTCCATGTTGTTGTTGTTTAGTTGTTCAGTTGTTTCCAACTCTTAGAAGGAAATGGCAGCCCACTCCAGTACTCTTGCCTGGAGAATCCCATGGACAGAGGAACCTGGCAGGCTATAGTCCATGGGACTGCAAAGAGTCCAACAAGACTTCACTTTCACTTTCTTATTTACAAGCCCATGGATTGTAGCCCTCCAGGCTCTTCTATCCATGGAATTTTCCTCCTCCAGGAGATCTTCCCCACTCAGGGATCAAACCTACATCTCTGCATCTCCTGCACTGCAGGAAGATTCTGTACCTCTGAGTCACGAGGAAGCCCTCTAGTTCCCTGACCAGGGATCAAACCCAGGTCCCCTGTGTTGGGAGCACAGAGTCTTAGCCATTGGATCACCAGGGAAATCCCTTTCCAGGATCTTCTGAAGGGATAGTATTTAATCTTGGGCAAGAGTTGGCAGATTCATTGTCCTAGAGCTGCTGTCAGAAATAAAGCTTTCCCTGTTGGCTGCTCAAAATCATGTGGTCATATACCTGAAACACAAAGGAGCTTAGGGAGTAGAAGAAACAGAATGATCGCATGGTGGATTCTGCCACCAGCCACTCCAGACGCCTCGCTGACACATGCTCATGCTCTGTAGGGGCCTGTCCTTCAAATGCGAAGGGGTGGAAAAGGCACCTACCATCGCCAGGCTCAGTAAGTATTTGATGCTCTTCACTAACACCCTTTGAGTTGGGTGTTGTTGCTGTCAGTTTCTGGAGCAGACAGCAGAAGCCCAGAGCATTGCAATAACTTGCTTACTCTGTATTGGTCAGTGAGTGGCAGAACCATAGTTCTGAGTCAGGTCTAGCTGGCTGCTGTGAGGTTCGAACTTTGATTTCTCACCATCATGCTCCTCCAAACTTTACCAAGCAGTTTGAGAACAGATCGTTTTAGAGATGAAGTGGATTTACGACCTTCACCTTTTCACACCTCAAATTTTTAGATGAAGAATCAGGCTTGAAGACCACAAGAAGGCTGTGATGGAGGGTAGGGATGAAGGCATTGACGAGATAATTGCTTTAGATGAACTCTGTGTGTGTAAAAGCAGCACAGTGTAACCTGTCCCTTGGGATTACTATGACAATCAGATGTCTAACTTGACATATAAACTGAAAAGTGATAAATCAGGGGCTTGGTGATTGGGTTAGATAATGACTTAGGCAAATATTATACATCTCTGGTTTTCCCATTAGATAGACCCACAGAGACTTAACTCCTAGTTTACAAAGTAGGAGGAAAATGGGGGAGTTTGGGCCAACATCAAATTCCTTCAAGGCCTGGATACTGTTCCTGCCTATGCAACAGGCCCTTTCTCACTCTCTGCTCACTGGCTCTGTGGTCACTTAGAAACAGGGATGTACGATGGGAGTGATGAAGCCCTTTGAGGTGAGTGTTGGCAGGTTCCATCTCCCCCCTTCCCTACCCCACATTTTTCCAGGAGAACCTCTTCACCCTGAGATCTGTCTTTTGACAGCCTAGCCAGGATTTTCCACTCCAGGTTTACATGTCAGAATCATGTGGAAATATTAAAAAAAAAAGATAGCTATGTCTCAGACCT
Source organism: Budorcas taxicolor (assembly GCF_023091745.1). Lineage (NCBI taxonomy): Eukaryota > Metazoa > Chordata > Mammalia > Artiodactyla > Bovidae > Budorcas > Budorcas taxicolor. Next base: position 38,191,708 of record NC_068914.1, on the reverse strand, counting down.
CATCTCAGATCTGCAAACTTCTGGAAGCTTCTTTTAAAAGGGCTCTGGCTCAACAGGTGATTCTGGTGGATAACCACAGCTGGAATCACTGTCTTAGTCCCTTTGAAAAGTTACATTTCAGTCTTTTTTTTTTTCCCCTCTTTCTCCCCACCAAAACACACTGCTTTTTCTCTATCCTAATGGCTAATGGACCTTCCCATCTCCCTGATTTCAGGGCAGGTTCTGTTCTCAGCATCATAAAGGGATTTTACTGTCAGCCAGTGCTTCTTTATTGACGTCTCCTCCGCTCATACGTAGGCCGGGTGCCATGGCGTGCAGGCCCACCCTCTCACCAGGTTCCCGCATGCTAGTCACAGCTAACATTTATTAGTACAGGCTTTGGGCATTTCAGGTGCATCGTCTCTATATTTTATTCCTCACAGTAGCTCTGTTACCCCATTTTACTTCTGAGGGCACAGGTCATGTGTAAGTGCAGAGCCTGGATTCAGGCTCAGTAGTCTTGAATCCAGACCTCATGCTCTTCTCTGATCCACATCCTTCTTTTTGTCCCTGTCATGCAAGAAAAGAACCTGTGGATTAGGCTGTGCAAATCTCATGTTCTAGAAACTTAGTCATAATGCAAGTTTATTTAAATACAAAAGCATTACCTCCTTGGTGGGCTTCCCTTGTGGCTCAGCTGGTAAAGAATCCACCTGCAATGCTGGAGACCTGGGTTCGATCCCTGGGTTGGGAAGATCCCCTGGAGAAGAGAAAGGTTACCCACTCCAGTATTCTGGTCTGAAGAATTCCATGGACTGTATAGTCCATGGGGTCGCAAAGAGTCGGAGACAACTGAGCAACTTTGACTTCACCTCCCTGGTGGCATTCTCCCTTCATAATTCACTCCCCTAGTTTTCCTGGTCTCCAGCAGCCATAGCTTTTTGGCAGGCTTTCGTGTGTCTGTTAAATCATACCCTATAGAGTTCCCTTCTATGCTGCTCAACTTTCCCAAGCCAGCCTTACCTGCAGCCATGGCTTGAAGTACCACTTAGGTGTTGAGGTCCAAATCTACATCCTTTCTAACTCCAGAGCTTCCTATTTGGATGTTCTCAAGGACCAACCTTGACCTCTGCATATACACAAATGAATTCTTCCTCATCTTGTATCCAACAGGCCCTCCTCACCTGCTCCCCACCTCAGGCAAAGATACTAACATCAACACAGTCCCAGAGATGAGTGTCAGGCTCCACAGTGGGAATTGTTGGAGGACTGTTCTCAGGAGTGAAGCAGGGTGACACAACACCCCTGCAATAGGGTCGGGTCCAGTGTGCTTAAGGAACAGCAAGGAGAAACTAGAAGTTAGGATATGAGGCACTGAGAAGCCGGGGACAGTGGCTTTTCCTCTGAATGAAAAGCTTTGGGTTCAGGGTAAAGAGACAAGTGAGGGTATGAGGGGGATGATGGTCAATGAAAAGGTGGTGTGATCAATGGATTGTTGGCATCAGGGTCTTAGAAAGTGAAAAGGGAGCATTTGGAGAACGGAAATGCTCAGAATTGGGGTTATGGCGTGGCCATGTTTGTTGTTAAAGACGAGGACTAGGCTTTGATTCTGGCAGTGAGGTAGGTTGGAGGAAAAGATCAGTTAAGAAAGAGGTCAAGGAGCTGAGAGGCCAGGGTGTTGAAAGGATCAACCACATGGATACTGAAACCATCTGAGTTATGACATGAGTGTTGTTAGAGAACATGACAGCAACCTGAAAAGTTATAGATGGCTCCAAGGAAAAAGGGGTGTGGCCAAAGTAGTCAAAGTAACTTCTGCTGCATTTGACAGGGACGCACACCCATGGAAAATCTTTGTCTTCTGCAGACTCGGTCCACGATCGAGCTGTCTTTTCTAGCCTGTGCCCTCAGGTTTTTGCTCCCTTTTCACCTTTGCTTTCTACTCAAGACTTGTTGAAGTCTTACCCAATTGCCTTAGAATAAAAATGAAAGATATTTCCAGAGATGTGTATGAGAAGGTGGAGAGGGTGACAGGGAGGGAAGTGATGGGGTGTCCTCTGAGTGCATTTTATGCGAGATGCTGTGTTTGCATTTGCTTTAATTTTCATTTAGTCTTGTGAGGTGCCTTTGTATCTCTTTTATACAATAGGAACTGAGGCTCAGAGAGGTGAGATACTTTGTTCAAGATCAGTTAACGAGTAAAGTGGTGGGGAGAGGATTAGCATGGAGGTTGCTCCGATTCCAGAATTTTTGTTCTTTCACTTAGCTGAAGTCACAAACGAATAGTAAAGATAAAAGTAGAACCAAATAGAGATTTACAGTGAATGCTTCTATTGTAAAACACTAAAAAAACAAATTTGTTATGTAATATGTAGGCCATAAAACTAATATGTCATCACAAAACCAAATTACTCTTACCTCCCTCCTTGCTTTGGGCTTCCCTGGTGGCTCAGTGGTGAAGAATTTGCCTGGCAAGCAGGAGACGTGGGTTTGATCCCTAGCTTGGGACGATCCCCTGGAAAAGGAAATGGCAAACCACTCCAGTATTCTTACCTGAGAAATCCCATGGACAGAGGAGTCTGGTGGGCTACAGTCCATGAGGTTACAAAGAGTCAGACACAACTTAGCGACTGAGCAAGCATGCTCACCCCCTTGCTTAGCCCTTTCATCAGTTTGCCTTGTATTATGGTCCTACTTAAAGTTTCCTATTGGCTCTTTAACCTAGGAAGGAGCAGGGATCAGGTCTGTCATTCTAGCATCATCCAATGCAGTTTTCCACAAACAGAGCAACTGGACAGCTGTATCTATCAATTTGGATGGCATCACCAACTCAATGGACATGAGTTTGAGCAAACTCCAGGAGATAGTGAAGGACAGGGAAGCCTGGCGTGCTACAGTCCATGGGGTTGCAAAGAGTTGGACATGACCTAGTGACTGAACAACAACAATGTCAACTTTGGATATTGTCTTTTCACTGTCAACCTTTGAAATGTCTCAGAAATTCCAGTATTTTGGTATTCATGCTACTATACTGCATCTCATTTAATGGCTTAAGGACACTGGCATTGTATGTATACAGTGCTTTTCAAGGAATGCCTGCTGATTTGTTAGCCTTTTTGGACATTAGCCTCATGGAGGTGCACATGTTGAGGGCCTTCCACTGTTAACTGAATCAGGTGGTAAAGACTAGAGAGAAGAGATTTTCAAGCAGAGTATGGTATATGAAAGGCATGGAAGCAAGACGCATGAGAAATCAGCACACTGGGGAAAGGGGGTAGCTCTGGGTGGCTAGCATTTCAGGGGTTGGTGGTACACCCAGAGGATAGGTGGGCGGAGGTTTAGTCTTGAATAACCTCGTTTGCCTTACAAACAAGGAGTTTGGATGTTCTTGAAGGCAATAAGGATACCTTGAAAGATCTTTAAACAGGCAGTGACATGATAAAATTGAGATTTCCAAAAGATACTTGGCAGTGGTGTGACAGGTGGATTGAAGGTAGAGAAACCAGTTATAGAGCTATTACAGCAATCCAAGTGAGAAATGATGTGGGCCTGTATTGTAGCGATCAAGATGGGGAAGGAGATCAGAGCATTTGGGTGGATAGTGATGCAGTCACTGAAATATGGGACAGAGGAAGAAAAACATGTCTGTAGAGAAGTAAGTTCTGGACAAGTTGGGAGTGAAATCTAAGTAGGACCATTAAATGGAATTATCCCTTAGGCAGTTGACAATGTAACAGGAGAAATGCAAAGATCTGTTGATTTGCCACAGAAATGTTAAGGACATTGTCTACTTTTTCATCTGATATTCTTTACATATGACATCCGTCCCAGCTTAGTCAGCTGAAGGCCGCCAGAGGTATGGAGTCTGACAGATTAACTAGCATGCTGTGAGCCCATGTGTTGGAGTTGCTGTGGGCATCTCACCAAGTGGAAAGGAGTTATCAGAGGGCTTGGGGAAGGGTAGGGTTTAGGTGAAATTGAAAAAGTGATGCTTTGAGGGGCTCTGTGTATAAGCAGGCCGACAACTCCGGACTGAGAAGTGGACCCAGGGTCCTATTTCCTACAAAGATAAATGCTGACTGTCATAGGCTTAGAAGTCCCTTACTTGAAGTCCCGCACCTGAGCTCCAATCAGGACTACTTCTTTGTGTCAAAGTGCCAGTCAGATCCCCCAGGTAAAAGTGGGGGATTTTTTTTACCAAAGTAACTTCAAAGAGAAAATTTCTGATAGTTCGATTTTCGAGAACAGTTTTTTGGTGAGTAAGAAAGCGGTAGTCACTCAAAGGGGTTTCTTAGGACAGTCTTTGCCTGCAGTACGTCCTCTGGAGGAACGTTAACGTCTTTTATCCCAGCTTGAGACAGGGCAGGGCAGATTTTTACGTCCTCAGTCTAAGCTCATTTTTACTTACTTGGGCTCCACTGAAATATTCAACAATTAAATCCTAAGAAAAGGTTTTCTATTCTGATAGTGAAAAGGTGTGTCGTATCCTGCCTTTGCCTTGTCTGCAGAACAGCTCAGATAAAGACACTGAAGATTTTGTGGCTGGCCTTGATTTTCTACTTCTGTGATTTTACTGTTTCAGGATATGGGGGCTTTAAGATACTCCAGACTCCCCTGTGGCAAGAGGAGGATGTAAATAGAAACAATAAAATGAAATCTTTAAGTTATTAAAGCTTTACCATCAGTTTCCTTATTCATAGTTCATACATATAATTTTTAATTGTGTGTGTGTCTCCTTAAATGTATGTTTCTGGGTAAGATAAACTTAATAAAAATGTCGTGACTGATGGGGTATTCCCTGGTGGGCCAGTGGTTAAGACTCTGTACTTCCACTGCAGGGGGTGTGAGTTCGATTCCTGGTCGGGTAACTAAGATCCCATATGCCATGTAGTGCGGCCAAAAATAAATAGAAATATCATGGCTGGTAAATTATAAAGCTAATTGAACTCACAGTTGATAGGAAAAACTTGTATAGTGTCTTCAATCGTGAAGTCTTGTGACCTGAGAGTTCTGTGGACCCTCCTGGCACATTTTACGTGTCTAAGCACAGATACTGGAGAAGGCAATGGCACCCCACTCCAGTACTCTTGCCTGGAAAATCCCATGGACGGAGGAGCCTGGTGGGCTACAGTCCATGGGGTCACGAAGAGTCGGACACGACTGAGCGACTTCACTTTCACTTTTCACTTTCATGCATTGGAGAAGGAAATGGCAACCCACTCCAGTGTTCTTGCCTGGAGAATCCCAGGGACGGGGGAGCCTGGTGGGTTGCCGTCTATGGGGTCGCACAGAGTCGGACACGACTGAAGCGACTTAGCAGCAGCAGCAGCAAGCACAGATACACTTCTTGAGAAAGGTGCACCGCATACTCAAATTCTCAGCAGGGTTCATAACCCAAGAAGGGTTAGAACTCACTGGTCTACACTCCCTTTAGAGACTCTAGAATGTAAACTACTTAGGCTACTTACATAATTTATATTGAATAATTAATTACATTTAAGTCTGTTCCTTGTGTTTAATCTATATAACTTACCCTTATTTCAAACCCTTTTTTCTCAACAGATAAAATATTTTGATAAAAGAAGAGACTACTTAAAATTCAAAGAAAAATTTGAAGCAGGAGATTTCCAGCCTTCGAAAATGACTGCACAGTCCTAGGCTGTTCCTGAATAGTTCAGAAAAGTTGAAATTACTTTTTCTGGACATTCAAAAATGCTTTGACTCTGGGACAATAGTAGTTTGAATGATGGCCGACACCAAAGCCTGTTTCATATATGTGGTTCTTAATTTAAATGATCAAGTAACAAGATTCCATTATTCAAAGTATGAAGAATTGAAATAAAATGATATGAAATATGCTTAATTTAGTTAATATATATTTTAAGAAAAAATTAATTATAACAACATGTGTACCTTTGTGCTGTTGGAGGGTGGGGAGTAGGCAAATGCTATTATAGAGATATATACTGAAAAAAGCAGATAGATTTCCATTGTCCTGGGAGTTAGCATTTTAATACAGCCTCCAAAAAATGAGGAATTGAAGGTTCAACTTCAGATATACAGGTAATATAATCAAGACCATCTACAAAAAATCCTTACAGCTAATATAGTTAATGATAGGACAGTGAATGGCTTTCCAGGTGGCTCAGGTAAAGAACCCTCCTGCCAGTGCGGGAGATGCAGATTCGATCCCTGAGTTGGGAAGATCCCCTGAAGAAGGAAACGGCTGCCCACTCCAGGATTGTTGCCTGGGAAATCTCATGGACAGAGGAGCCTGGTCGGCTGCAGTCCATGGGGTCGCAGAGCTAGACATGACTTAGTTACTAAACAAGACGACAGTGAATGCTTTTTCCCTAAAATCAGTAACAAGGTAAAAAGGCCCCCACTTGTCCTATTCAACACTGTATTGAATTCCCAGCTACTGCAGTAAGACAAAAAAAGCAGCCAAATGGGAAAGAAAGAAGTAAAACTGGCTCTATTCATGGACAATATGAGTATCTCTACAGAATATACCAAAGAACCTTCCAAAAAAGCACCTAGAATTAGTAAGTGAATCTTAAGAAAGGTGGCAGGAAACAAGGTCACTATACAAAAGAAAATCATATTTGTGTATACCAGCCATGAACAACTGGAATCTAAAATTTAAAATACACCATTTACAATAGCACTAAAAAAACAAACAAAGGAATACTTAGATATAAATCTAACAGTATGTGTAGGACCTATATCCTCAGAACTATAAAACATTGAAATCAGAGAACAACTTAACTGGAGAGGTACTATGTTCATGAGTTAGAAGATTCACTGTTGCTAAGGAACTGTTAAATTCTCCTCAGTTTATTCTATGGGTTCAAATTAACCCCAATAAAAATCTCAGGATTTTTGGTATATATTGACAAGCTGATTCTAAAATTTGTATGGAAAGGCAAAATAATTCTGAAAAGAACAAAACTGGAAGGTTCATATTAAGTGATTTTAATGCTGGTAAAGCTCCAGTAATTAAAGACAATATGGTATTGGCAGGGTAGACCCATGGTTACAGAACAGAAGAGAGTCCGGAAGTACAGCCACACAGACACAGTCAACCGAGTTTGGATAAGGGGTAAAGGGGTGTCCATGCACAATAAAATGAACGCCAATACAAACTGCACTTAATTAAAGAGATAGAAAAAAACCTCAAAATAGAGCATAGACTTAAATGTCAAATATAAAACTAACAGAAGAAAGTATAGAGAAAGTCTACATGATTTGGGGTTTGGAAGTGAAATTTTAGATGATGACCTCAAAGGCACAATCCATAAGGGGAAATAAAGCTAAGTTGGACTTTATCAATATTAAAAATTTATGCTCTGTGAAAGACACTATTAAGAGAATGAAAAGATTAATTACAAACTGGGAGAGAATATTTGCAAATCATATATATATCATAGAGAATTTGTATCCAGAATAATGAACACTTACTTAAAAAAATCACTGAAGTTAAAAAATGGGCAAATTGTGTTTTCACGAATTTATTCAGTGTTATAAATAACATATTATAAAGACACTCCCTATTATTTGTAGAGTAATGCAAACTAAAGCCATAACAGTTGATCACTACATACCTATTAGAACGGCTTAAAAACACTGATAGTACCAAGTGCTGATGAAGACGCAGGGAAACAAACTGGTATTCACTGCTGGTGGAGGAGGCTGCCTCTGAAGGGGTCACAAAGGAATTTTTAGGTGTGGAAGCTGCTTTCTCCGACATCATGGTGTGCACTTGTCAGAACCCAAGAGAGTTATACACTGTAGAGAGTGACTTTGTGCACATTAAAATCCAATAGGATTTTGAGAGACTTTGTTTGGAATGAAGACTGGTAAATCAGTCTATTACACATATATGACATAAACTCACTGAAAGGAATGGGTAAGAAAGGAACCGGCCCACGTAACTTTGTCAGACACTGGAGGAGACTGCGGAGTAGAATCAGTACAGCATCCCGGATGCCAAAGCCAGCGCTCCTGGGACAGAAAAAGTATCAGCGGGAAACGGGAAACCTGGACAGATCAGAATCGTTTGCGTAGTGAACAGCACCGTTATCAATGTTAATTTCTTAGTTTTGATGAATGTCTGCGGTTATGTAAGATCCTATTAGAGGTATCTGGGTGAAGCGCATGTGTACTATCTTTGCAACTCTAATGCAAAACAAAAATTGTTTTAATAAAGCTGCAGAAAAACATATATACAGGGAACAGATTCTGAAATCTAAATATTATTTAAACAGACCCAGTGATTATGTTGCTGGAAGGTGATAGTTACCATTAAATAATAAAGTAATCCTAATAACAGAACCCTCAGAAGAACAAAAACAGAGAATCAACCCTTGAGGGTTCCAGTCTCACTTTTGGTTAATGATGAGCACGACTAAGTCACCTTCTCTGTCTACGCAGACAACTCTAAGAATACAGACTACTATCTAATCATTATTTGAACCCTGAGCAAAGGTGACATAGGAAAATTTCCTAAAAACTTTATCTGAATGATTATGGCAAATAGATGGGGAAACAATGGAAACAGTGAGCGACTTTATTTTGGGGGGCTCCAAAATCACTGCAGATGGTGACTGCAGCCATGAAATTAAAAAATGCTTGCTCCTTGGAAGAGTTATGACCAACCTAGACAGCATATTAAAAAGCAGAGACATTACTTTGCCAACAAAGGTCCTTCTAGGCAAAGCTATGGTTTTGCCAGTAGTCATATATGGTTGTGAGAATTGGACTATAAAGAAAGTTAAGCGCCGAAGAATTGATACGTTTGAACTGTGGTGTTGAAGACTCTTGAGAGTCCCTTGGACTGCAAGGAGATCCAACCAGTCCATCCAAAGGAAATCAGTCCTGAATATTCATTGGAAGGACTGATGCTGAAACTGAAACTAATACTTTGACCACCTGATGCGAAGAACTGACTCACAAGAAGAGAGCCTGATGCTGGGAAAGACTGAAGGCGGGAAGAGAAGGGAACAACAGAGGATGAGATGGTTGGATGGCATCACTGAGTCAATGGACATAAGTTTGAGTAAACTCCAGAGGTGGTGATGGACAGGGATGCCTGGTGTGCTGCAGTCCATGGGGTCACAAAGAGTCGAACACGATTGAGTGACTGAACTGAATCGATGGCCTATTTCATGGCTTTAAAACTAAATTACGAACTTTACAGGGACCCTGGGTTGATAACCTTGCCAAGCATGTTTCCTCTGAGAAATGGATAGAAAGCAGCAGCAGGAGGCCAGTGACTTCCTCATGGGGAAGCTAACTTTCCACCCCCCTGCCCCAGCCCGTGCTTCCTCCTGGCAAGGGAACAGTATTCATAGATAACTGCAGCCGCCTTAATCCTGCCTTCTCCCACCATAATCCACCTTTCTGACAATACTAGTCTCTAGGAAAGAAAAGATCTTTCTAAAATTCATTGTTTTATTTCCACAATTAAAATATTTTATTAAAGAAGTAATACAACTTAGCCAAAAATGTTTATTAAAGGGGACAACATATACAGTAATATAGTTAAGGCACATGATAAAGTTTTGGCATTAAACTGTGAATAAAAAAGACAAAACTATCCCAGTCAATTTCAGAATCTATCTCATGAGTCCAGGTAGTTTTAAACATTTCAGCAGCACCAACAACAACCCGTGTCAGGTGAGGCGCGGGCGTCAGGCCGTGGAGCCCCCCTGCTTCAGCAGCTGCTGCCTGGTGTACTCCCAGATCAGCAGCGCCCCACTCACGTGGACGTTGAGGGAGCGGATGATGCCCTGCTGAGGAATCTCCACACACACATCCAGCTGCTGGATCAGATTCGCTGGAATCCCTTCACGTTCGTTGCTGATGAGGAGAAATGGAAGAAAGGTTAGTTTTTTTGTAAAAAGCAATTTTTTTTTCTTAGACATCCTGGATATTACTGGAAGAGAAAGGTTAACAAAATGAAACAAGTCTATGGTACCAGAAAAATAAACAAGAGTGTAACAAGATTTATGGGTTGATTCTGTGTTCACCGAACCATCCCCAACAGGTAAAGTAAAAGGAAAGCCTGGGGGCGGGGGGGGCCAGGGAGTGGGAGGGGGTGGCGCTTTTCATAAAACTTTAAGTCAGAAGTCAGGTGTGGGGGTAGGATCAGGAGCCCAGGTAAAACTGTAAATCTTCTGAAACATTTTCGAGACAGAGACTCAAGACAAAGCTCTTACCCCAACAAGAGTAAAGACTTCTCAGGGAAGCAGTACCGGGTTAGGTCTACACTTTTGGCAGTCTGTTCCACACCCACGATGGTGTAACCTTCTGCCTTTTTCTGTTGTAGATAATCGATCAGCTGAGGTGGTTTTACCTTAGTTTAAAAAGAGCAGAATATTAAATTGTTCATTTACAGCCCTGATGGGAATAAAAGAAAAAAAAAAGAAACTTCTGATGAAACTGAAATTTGTTAACAGGAAAAGGACAGAATTATACACTATAAAAAAGGATGCTCCCAACATCATATACATTTATAAAATCAGAGTGAGTTACAACAGGACACATTTCACTAAAAAGTCTACATTATTGATGATTTCTAAAAATATAATAGTGTGAGAGATAATAAAAAGGAGAACAGAGTGGGCTGTATTTTACTTTTTAGTATTATTTTTAAAATATGACAGGCTGGACTACTGCAAAAGGAATGACAGGAAGACAGAGTACTAGAGAGTCTGGTGAATGAAAATTTTAATAATCAAGCACTTTCCACCCACCTCCACTAAAGGAAGCCACTGTTCTGCTGAAACACTGAGGTGCTGAAACTGCTTGTCTCTGACACACTGAAGGTTGCCCATGACCAGCGCCGCGGCCCCGAACACCTCACAGGTCCGGCACAGCCCTGCACGGGACAAGCGGGGATTACTGCCGCCAGCCTAAGGCCACGCCCACCAGGACCCGGGCATCCTCTGGAGCTCCCGGGGAAGGTGGAATGTGGACAAGAGGCCCAAATGGCACTGGGTTAGTATAGATTTTCAGGATCAAGACTGTCCCTTTACCTCCTAAATTGGTTGGCTTATCAATGAGTGAGGCCACTACAATCAGTCTGCTGATTGACTTTCCAAGTTTGGCAGCACGATCCTGAAATACCAGCTCCAGGTCCAAGTCTGGAACATGGTTCTTCCACGGGATAATCTTCTTCTGAACATCAATCCACTCTGACTGGTTATCTGCTTCACCTGAGTTGGAACCTGGGAAGGAAAAAGAAAATATAAACCTCTATTTACGTGTGTGTGTCTGTGTCTGTGTCTCTGTGTGTGTGTGTGTATGTGTGTTAGTTATTTGGTTTTGGCTGCGCTGTGGCGCACAGGCTCCAGAACGCGCTGGCTTCAGCATCCGCGGCTCGCAGGCTCTAGAGTGCAGGCTCAGTAGTCGTAGGGCAGGCACCGAGGCACTCGAGATCTTCCTGGACCAGGGATCGAACCCCTGTCCCCCGCACTGGCAGGAGGATTCTTAACCACTAGACCACCAGGAAAGTCTCATATATATATTTTTAGGAGCTTAAATAAACAGTTTAAAATGAGATTTTTAACTAAAGAACTTTAGCTGGATTCAGATACAATTGCCACTTTCAATAATAGTTGCAAATATTCAAATTAAACTCTACTAAGCAAAATACAACAATTTATGAAAATAAAAGATGCACATTTTTTCCATGTTCAGTTCAGTTCAGTCGTTCAGTTGTGTCCAACTCTTTGCGAGCCCATGAATCACAGCATGCCAGGCCTCCCTGTCCATCACCAACTCCCGGAGTTCACTCAGATTCACGTCCATCGAGTCCATGATGCCATTCAAACATCTCATCCTCTGTCGTCCCCTTCTCCTCCTGCCCTCAATCCCTCCCAGCATCAAAATCTTTTCCAATGAGTCAACTCTTCGCATGAGGTGGCCAAAGTACTGGAGTTTCAGCTTTAGCATCAGTCCTTCCAAAGAAATCCCAGGGCTGATCTCCTTCAGAATGGACTGGTTGGATCTCCTTGTAGTCCAAGGGACTCTCAAGAGTCTTCTCCAACACCCCAGTTCAAAAGCATCAATTCTTCGGCGCTCGGCCTTCTTCACAGTCCAACTCTCACATCCATATATGACTACTGGAAAAACCATAGCCTTGACTAGACGGACCTTAGTCGGCAAAGTAATGTCTGTGCTTTTGAATATACTATCTAGGTTGGTCAGAACTTTTCTTCCAAGGAGTAAGCGTCTTTTAATTTCATGGCTGCAGTCATCATCTGCAGTGATTTTGGAGCCCAAAAAATAAAGTCTCACACTGTTTTCCATGTTAGCATACCCAAAATTTGGAAGCATCTTAGAATCCTTAAGTCCCACATCCATAGTTTGGTAGCATTTTTTCTTAGATGTACAGAAAATAATCCTGTATCTTGCAAACAGTGTTGTTAGACTGGAGTTTTCTGTAGGAATACTGTATTCCAGAAAACAACATAAACAGCTTTTATCTTATTTTACAAGTACTTGGGGGCCCTTTTCTAAAATGAGGACTATTCTTTCAAATAATTCTCTCTTCACCAACTCGCTGAGCACACAGAACATACTGACCTGTCTAACTGTGTGTTCAGGTCTGAGATCCTTCTTCCAGGCTCTTCCTCAACCCTGTCCCACTCCGAACCTGACTGAGCAGACGGGGGCTCTGAGGTTCCTGGGGACGGAAGAGACCTGACCCGGACGGTGATGCAGTCCTATACTGATGGCGTGCTCACACAGGGAGGCGTTACTAACGGGGGGGACGGCAAAGAGCCAGACCCAGGAGGGCTCCGGGGAGGGAGTGTTGAGCAGAGCAGAGCATGGGAAGGGTGGTGCAGGCTGCAGACTTGGCATGTGCACACACGCAGGCTGCGGCAGGACAGGGCTCGGGCGGCGGCAGCGCTTTAGGGCTCTCACAGCAGTCAGCTGATGGAGGCACATGACAGACCCGGTCCTAAGGACTTTGTGTATAATGATAAACAATTTATCATATAGACAGGAGGCAAGTACAGGGTTTTAAGAAGACGTTAACAGTACTGGTCTTGTGTTTTAGAAAAATCCTCCAAAGTGATGTGGAGGAGGAAAAGCTGGGGATGGAAAATCACTGAGAGGCTTTTGCACTAGCCCAGCAAAGACAGAAAGTCTCAATTAAATGATGCAAGAAGGGCTGAAGAGGAAAGGCAGAGTTGCCAAGCTCTTCTAACGGATAGACATGGCAAGAGACAACAGGAAAAGAATGACTTCTGTGAGAGCAAGCAACCTCACTGATAGAAAGGGAATACTGAGGAGGAGCCTCTGGGTGGAAAGCTAATGTGGGTTTGGATACTGAGTTTAAAGAGCTTACAGAAGAGCTGGTGCAAGCATCTAGCAGGCTTAGGAAAGAGGCTGGGAGAGACAAAGATCTGAAAGGTGCAGTTACACAGGTGGTGGTTTCTAGCTGTAAAAAAGTAAAAAATGTGCAAGGAGAGCCAACAGAATGGGAATTAAAAATGAAGGCACCTAGGGGATCCTAGTATTTGAGTCTCAGCATAGAAAGAGAAGAGGAACTAAAAACCCTCTTGATGAAGATGAAAGAGGAGAGTGAAAAAGCTGGCTTAAAACTCAACATTCAAAAAACTCAGAATATGGCATTTGGTCCCATCACTTCACGGCAAATAGATGGGGAAAAAATGGAAACAGTGACAGATTTTATTTTCTCAGGCTCCAAAACCACTGCAGATGGTGACTGCAGCCATGCAACTAAAAGACGCTTGCTCCTTGGAAGAAAAGCTATGATAAACCTAGAGAGCATATTAAAAAGCAGAGACATCACTTTGCCGACAGAGGTCCACACAGTCAAAGCTATGGTTTTTTCCAGCCGTCATGTACGGATATGTGAGCTGGACCATAAAGAAGGTTGAGCACTGAAGAACTGATGCTTTCGAATTGTGGTGCTGGAGAAGACTCCTGAGAGTCCCACGGACTGCAAGGAGATCCAACCAGTCAGTCCTAAAGAAAATCAACTCTGAATATTCACTGGAAGGACTGATGCCGAAGCTCCAATACTTTGGCCACCTGATGTGACTCACTGGAAAAGACCCTGATGCTGGGAAAGACTGAAGGCAGGAGGAGAAGGGGACGACAGAGGATGAGATGGTTGGATGGCATCACCAACTCAATGGACATGAGTTTGAGCAAATTCAGGGTGGAAAGCGAATGTGGGTTTCCATTATCTCCCTGGGGTGATACCTCCCTAAGTGGGTTACTCAGGGAGATAGTCATGGGCAGGGAAGCCTGGGGTTGCCAAGAGTGGGATATGACTTAGCAACTGAACAACATAGAAATCATATTGCAATATCTCTCTTTACCCAAAACAAACAAACAGAAAGACCTCTGCAGCCTTTCCCCACTCAGTAACTCCTCATCCCTCTCCACAGTGGAACTCCAATCAGACGTCAGGATGTGCTGTTGCTCCCTTCTCTCCTTCCCAGCAGGCTGTCCCTTCCAGCTCTTGTCACCAGTCTTTTGCCCATAGATCTTCACATCTGCTGACCTCTATTTTAGGGAAGCTCTTCCTCCATGCTTTGCCTCAGTTGTTCCTACTTCCTGTCTGCCTCTGCTCAACTTTAGCTCCTTGGTGGTGGTGAAGTCACGAAGTTGTGTCCAACTCTTGCAACCCCATGGACTGTAGCCCCCCAAGCTCTTCTGTCCATGGGATTTTCCAGGCAAGAATGTTGGAGTGGATTGCCATTTCCTTCTCCAGGGGATCTTCCCAACCCAGGAATAGAACCTGGGTCTCCTGCATTGCAGGCTATGAGGGAAGCCTGAAAAAGGTCTTTTTAATCCTTTGTCACAGCTTTACTTTGCTTTATTGTCTCCACAGTACTTTTTTGCTGACATATTATCCATTGCTATAGGGGTGTGCTCATCTAGGAATTGAGTGCCCTGAGGGCATGGCCTTTGTCTTAACTTTCAGCCTGTAGCAGGCAATCAGTAAATCTTTGTAGACTGAGTAAATAAATTTAAGGTGATAGTATTAAAATGCATTCATGAACATCCACAGTATTTGATTAAACAATGCACATTCCCAGAACTGCCCTCCAGAGTTAAAATCTAAGGGCAGGACTCAAGAATCTGCACTTTTAACGTTATCCAAGAGATGCTTGAAAACACTAAAATTTTAGAGAAGTATAAATTTAAGGGGCAAGTGGGAGAGCTCAAGGAGAGGAAGAAAAGTCAGACTGAGAAGGAAAATCAGGATAGCAGGAAACAAGCAAATAAATGCTACATAAAGTCAGGTAGAAAGTGAAGAGGAACTAAAAAACCTCTTGATGAAAGAGGAGCGTGAAAAAGTTGGCTTAAAGCTCAACATTCAGAAAATGAAGATCATGCCATCTGGTCCCATCACTTCATGGGAAACAGATGGGGAAACAGTGCAAACAGTGTCAGACTTTATTTTGGGGGGCTCCAAAATCCCTGCAGATGGTGACTGCAGCCATGAAATTAAAAGACGCTTACTCCTTGGAAGAAAAGTTATGACCAACCTAGACAGCATATCCAAAAGCAGAGACATTACTTTGCCAACTAAGGTCCGTCTAGTCAAGGCTATGGTTTTTCCTGTGGTCATGTATGGATGTGAGAGTTGGACTGTGAACAAGGCTGAGCGCCAAAGAATTGATGCTTTTGAACTGTGGTGTTGGAGAAGACTCTTGAGAGTCCCTTGGACTACAAGGAGATCTAACCAGTCCATTCTGAAGGAGATCAGCCCTGGGATTTCTTTGGAAGGAATGATGCTGAAGCTGAAATTCCAGTACTTTGGCCACCTCGTGCGAAGAGTTGACTCATTGGAAAAGACTCTGATGCTGGGAGAGATTGAGGGCAGGAGGAGAAGGGGACGACCGAGGATGAGATGGCTGGATGGCATCACTGACCCGATGGACTCGAGTCTAAGTGAACTCTGGGAGTTGGTGATGGACAGGGAGGCCTG
Organism: Budorcas taxicolor; assembly: GCF_023091745.1. Classification (NCBI taxonomy): domain Eukaryota; kingdom Metazoa; phylum Chordata; class Mammalia; order Artiodactyla; family Bovidae; genus Budorcas; species Budorcas taxicolor. The sequence goes on along the minus strand of NC_068914.1, from coordinate 38,175,747 downwards.
GCGTGCTGCGATTCATGTGGTCGCAAAGAGTCGGACACGACTGAGCGACTGGAATAAACTGAACTGAAAGTGAGGTATGGTAAAGAAGTAGACGAGACAGCTTCTGCTTTTCTGAAAGAAGCCGCAGGGATGGTTCTGGGTTAGGGCAAGCGAAGAGGACAATGTGAGTGACAGAAATGCGGAGAATACAGATCACTGCTACACATCTCTTAAGGTTCACTGTGGTTTTAAAGATGGGTGCAGGACTTGATCCTAGGTTTTGGGAGGGCAAGCTTGACTGAGGGGAGGAAGGAGCAGGAGGTGATCAACAGGGAAAGGCAGGTCCTAGAGAAAGCTGCAGGGAAGTGGGCGTGGCTGAGGGCTGGAGCCTAGGGGAAGATCTAAGAGGTAAGTGATGCCAGCCAGAGGGAGCGAGAATGGGAAGCTCGGCTTCATTCCCGAAAGGGACAAGGAAAGAGACTGCTTAATTTGGCCCTTAAAAAAAAAATCTCTTTTTTCAGAAATATATAGTAGAAGGCAAAGAAGAGAGAAGATTTTAGCTTTACATGGTAAAGCAGGTGAGGCTCTCTTCGGCTTTGAACAGCAAAACCAACTGACATTGGCTAGATTAAAGTACTAGTCAGGGGACTTCTCTGGTGGTCCAGTGGTTAAGAATCCACCTTCCAATGCAGAGGACGTGGGTTTGATCCCTGGCTGGGGAACTAAGATACCACATGCCCCTGGACACCTAAGCTCTGTGAGCCACAACTAGAGAGAAACCCTGAGTGCTGCGACGAAGACCCAGTGAAGCCAAAAATAATAATAATACATAATTTTAAAAGCCTACTTCTAAAGTAAATGAATGAATAATAGCGTACTTCTAAAACTAGGACAGAAGTGCAAAGTGACACCACACTGTCTGTCTTTTCTCTCACAGGGGGAGCTGAGGTCAGCACATCAACAAAACAGTGACCAACTATCGTTTCTAAGTAATATAAATCAGGGAGCCTGATCAGGCAACAGGGGGAAAACAAAAATGCTTACCTACGTCCTGCTGGGACCAGTCACCTGGTTTTAGTTCACACAGTTGAGTTGTAGAAAGGTACCACTGAAATCCTGCATCTAAAGGAATGTCAGTGAACCTGGTAAATTTACCAATGGCAATCCATTCATCCTCAATAAGGCCGGAGAGGCGTGGAAGGATGTAAAATATCGTCTGAAAGGAGAATTGTAAAATCTAAAATTTTTGCCCCTTAAAAATAATAAAGAAATACATGATAAAATGTTTCAAGTACAACTTATTATTACTGATGTATTCTTCCAAACTATCATGTCTGATCAGATTACATACTTTCATTTGCATCTTGTAGCAACTGTCTTATCTAAATTTATTATCTTCTCTAAGAAATTAAGGGATTGATTTGGAAATCCTTAGGAGCAGGCAGATCTTCCGCTCCAGCATTTCTTACTGTACACACTACACACCATGCCGTGGACACAAGCAAAAAGTGTTTGGGAACTGATGGGCATTAGTGTTGGACGGTATTTGGATAAATACTGTTTATTGACAGACAAATACCTCCATTAGCAAACAAATTCAAGGTCCTGTGATGCCAGATCTTTACCCTCACTGTCATTATACAGATTTGGAATCCAGATTTGCATCAGCTGTATCTTAGCTGTGTGATGTCAGATAAGCCATTAGCCTTTCTTGGCTTCAACTTCCTCATTGATAAAATGAGGGTAAAATCAGGTTAAAACAGCACATGGAAGTAATTTGTAAACAGCAGTTATTCATTCATTACATAACAATCCTCCTTCCCTTTTCTTACCTATGACAAGAAAAGTGAGATCCTCAAAGGTGACAAGGCACGTAAGAAGCAGAAGCACAATAGGCAATTTAAGAATGAAATAACAAACTTATAACATTGTGCAAGTCTTCATAAAAGCTTTTAGAATTAATATGGTTTTCAATATTCATGCAAACTTTAACTGGCTTGGATGCAACTAAGTGTTTATTAAGTAGCTACTAAGTATAGCTCCAAATGTATAAGGAGAGTTCTCGTGAGCCATTATTTTATTTACATATACACACTTTATGGTTCATATAATTAATGGACAATAAAATATATTAAATATATGAGAGTGAGGCAGTCAAAGTCAGGACGAAGGAAGAGGGGAAGCAAGGGACTTACTCCTGCTGGAGAAGTGAATAGAAAAGGCTGACTTAGCACTACAGAGTTATTAAGAGTCCTTCAGAAAGATGTCAAACAAAGCATTCTGGGTGCTAAAGGACATAGAACAGAACATGTTAAAATATTTGAAAACTCCTAAATAATTTTTGCAATGAAGCAACAGAAACCACACAATAATGTTCTATGATGAATATCTCACAATAAACAAATCTCTATATTTCTTTTTAAAAAGGCCAGCTTATTAGTAATCCACACACACAAATAACCCAACAGCAACAACAAAAACTCTTATGCACAGTAGCTTAAGTTACTGATACTTCCAAGTTCCTTAGAGGAAAGGTCCCAGGTCGTGTGTGTGTGTGTGTGTGTGTGTGTGTTTAAATTTAGGTCACATAGTTAAAAATCAAAGGCAAAACATGATAATTACAGTTGAAAAAGGAAGAAAGTAGTAATCATTTACATAAATTTTAATAATCTCTATATTGTTAATTAATTCACATGCTAACTGTAATAAATACGTTTATGGTTCTTAAAATTACATAAGCACATTATCTATTATGATCAGTGAGGTGATCGATCATTTGCTATACAATTTCTATCATCGAGAACCTAAAATATGCACTTATAAGAGTAGATCTTTTTGATCTTTCATAACAATGGGCTTCATACAACAAATCTCACCTGCACAAATGTTTTCACTCATTTCCTTTTAATGTCAGAACAGATTTCTGTTCAGAGTGAACTATTCCCCCTTCCAGGGTTTACAAGCCAGACACTGCCTGAGAAACAGAAAGTGAAGATGACTAGCCAATTTTCACTGCTGAAGAGCGAAGCGCGAGCAAGCCGCCTGCACACGGCGACAGAATAGCACTGAGAACTTTACAACGTGAAGGCGGTGCTGCAGGGACAGTTAGCCTCATTATATAAGGATGCATCAGGGCTACAGACACGGAAGGAAATTCACACGTGCTCTTCTCTGCTCACCTCCAGACAGTAATCCTTCAGCGGGTGGAACGCTGTGAAAAAGAAATGCTCCTGGATGCGTTGCCAGTTCTTCTTCGCGCTCCTAAGGGTTAAAAACACGTCTGAGGAACGGAACTAGTGAATCACCTCCGGTAAGAGTGAACACCAGTTAGGCCTTTTAAGCAGGCACTGTGGAATTTAGAATGTGTAGGAAATTTGTGAATTTTGCCTCAAGATTTGTACACCTCTATCTTCAAGATTAAAGCCTTTTAACAGCTGATCCTAAATGCGATATTTTGAAATAAAACCTGAAAAACAGACAAAGAAATTAAATACCTCTCTCCCAGTCCTACAACAATGATTCAACAAGAATGAAAACCAGGTCTCTCCTTCCTCAAAGAGATGGTGGTCAGTGGATTGGAAAATCGCATAACGGCTACCACAGATACACCTCTCATGCCGGGGAAAAGGAATCCTAAAAGGGAACTGTATACGAAATCTAGGCTGGGAGTCTTACGTCTCCCTCTGGCCATAGAGGCTTTGAAATTTTTTTTTTCCAGGACAGAAAATCATTACATAGGTCACTTTTCTACTCTGAAGATTCATGACACGCAGCCAAACAGCAGCAGTGTTCATAAGTCAAACAAAAGTAATACAAGGGTTTAAATTCTTAACTTTAACAAGCACACACATAATACAGCAAGAAAACAAAAATTTGACAAGGCTGAAAAGGCAAAAGGGGTAGGAAAAAAATTATAAAACATGGCCACCAGGTTTTGGGTTAAATTCATGATCAACAAACTCCAAGCTAAAGCAGGAATTTCAAGACGCCTTCTCCGCTCCCACCAATGTACCTTCTTCACCCCTGAGTTCCAGTCCCTCCTGTCACTGAAGACCAGGCCTCAGTATCAGTGGGGTAACAAACAGGAGACCTGAGATGAGAGATCAGCCCCCTCCTTACACAGCTGCTGGCTCTGCCCCTTGGCTTTCCAAAGCCTCTTCAAGGGACAACACCCCAGTGCATGTCCAAGCTCCCATCCCCTGGGTTCTGCTCTGCGCTGTGCACCCCTCCCAACTCCATCCACCGCAGCAGTGTTTTATCTGTTTGATATCAAGCATCTGAGTAGGATTTTGTTTGGGGAACCAAGAAGTTCTTTTAAAAAAGAAAAAGGAGCTCCCAGCTTTAGTGGGGACACTGGAGGGGTGACAAGCACATGGCTTTAAAGTCAGACCGTGCTGCTTCTCAGTGGTTCTTTGACAGTAGAGGATGCTAACATTCAGCTGCACTGAAGAGAACCATCTCAAGATAAAGACCAAGAGTTAAAAAAGGCGACAAAAGGTCAATGATGGAGCTGATAGCACTTAGAACTGTAATTAAACTGCACATCAGTGAGCAGCTTAAATGCTCCCTGACCCGGCTCTGCACACCGCAGCCTGTGATGTGCTTAAGAGAAGCTGCTGCGGCCGGGCACCCCCGACGCCTCTCCCCACGCTCTGCTGGACCAGGCACCCCCGACTCCTTGGCTGGGCACCCCCGACACCTCTCCACACGCTCTGCTGGACCAGGGGAAAGGACAAGGCCTGCTTACCCTGCTCCGTGCATGTTTTCCACTTGACTCAGACTGGATTCAATAACAGAAGTTAAAGCCTCAAGTTCTTCAATGTGTAACCCCTTACACATGCTCCAGATTTTCTTAAGAGCGACTAGCGCATACAGTCGAATGCTAAAATTGTGGTTTAAGCACCACTGCAGCACGATAATAAGGGCTTGCTTCAGAATTAGTTTCTGAAAAGAAAGAATCATTCTTCATATGTAAACCAGGACCATTTGACCCTCTACTGTAGGAACAAAAACAAGGTTACAGATGATGAAAACGCTACAAAGTAATTCTCTTTCACTGGTTTTGCATCATCATTCTCAGACAGGTTAGAGATACACTGGCATGGCCCTTTCCTCAAGAAGCAAAGTATCCTCCCAGCTCCTCAGCTCTTATTTATGATGCTGCCACACATTTCCCCCACACTCCAGTACCGAGGTCAACCTGAACAAAGCACTTTCAGGCTAACTATAATATAACCTGTATTTAAACAGTCTCCATCACTTATTGCCGAGAAATATTCTTCAAGAGCTCTACTTCAGGCGAACCTGAAACTACTTCTAAGGCAAGCTATCCCATCAAAGTGCTGTTTTCCCTGGTCTTTGGTCTGAACCACTCTGTTTTCCCTAGTGGTGACTTTGGGCACACATAACATTGATTGGTGGCAGGAAAATTAAGAAGAATAGTAAGATAACTTAAACTTTGCTATAGTCTTTTTTAGTGAATTCACAGATTTTTCTATCTTCACAGCCTAGAGATTTTATACAATAATAGTCCCTAATCTGTAAAACCACACAGTTCAACAGATACTGAATGGCAAAGGAAGTGATGTGAAGTAACGTAGAAGCCAGATGGAGTCAAACATTTGATAAAGTGTCAGGAGCTACCTTAATGTTCCTGCTAAATGGCTCACCGGAAAACGCTCCTGGCTGCACCAGGCTAACAGCCCGGCAACAGTGCGGTTTTTTGTCTATCTTATTTCCCTCAACAGACTGTAAGCAAATCTCTCCCCTGCACATATTTAAAGCAGAAAGATAACACGTGATAGTATCTGATGTTAGAGATTCTTACTCTTACCAGAAGGTGTTAGCACAAATTTTCACATGACTGCCATCTGGTTGCCAGACACTGTAACACACCATTGATTTTAAGATATTATGATGGTTTTTCAGGTTAAAATGTGTTGGGAAGACAGGTCTGGTTTAGGATTGATGAAAAAAGGTTAACCACAAATTTGACTGTTACTGTGTTTAAAGACAACACTTTGAAAAAGTCTAGGAAACCTACTCCCAGAATATTTTTATTTCAGACAGTTGACTGCTGAACAACAGGGGTCTGAACTGTGCAGGTCCACTTACACATGGATTTTTTCACTAAATGCTTCCTACAGCGCCACCTGATCAGCAGTTGGTTGAATCTGCAGATACAGGTGAGTAACCTTGTATTATGGTGACTATAAAGCTATATGTTGATTTGCCACTGGGCAGAGGGTCAGGGCCCCTAATTCCTGTGTAGACTGAGGGTCAACTGTATTTCCTCCCAGAGTTTACAACACTGCAGTGCATTCTCTGCAGATTCAATAATACAGCATCTTGCTCTAAATCGTAGTTAGTTAGTTCAGTTGCTCAGTCATGTCTGACTCTCTGGGACCCCATGGACTGCAGCACGGCAGGCTTTGCTGTTCATCACCAACTCCCGGAGCTTACTTAAACTCATGTCCATCGAGTCAGTGATACCATCCAACCATCTCATCCTCTGTCGTCCCCTTCTCCTCCCACCTTCAATCTTTCAAGCATCAGGGTCTTTTCCAACGAGTCAGTTCTTCGCATCAGGTGGCCAAAGTATTGGAACTTCAGGTTCAGCATCAGTCATTCAATGAATATTCAGGACTGATCTCCTTCAGAATGGACTGGTTGGATCTCCTTGCAGTCCAAGGGACTCTCAAGAGTCTTCTCCAACACCACAGTTCAAAAGCATCAATTCTTTGGCGCTCAGCTTTCTTTATAGTCCAACTCTTATATCTATACATGACCACTGGAAAGATCACAGCTTTGACTAAGACAGACCTTTGTTGGCAAAGTAATGTCTCTGCTTTTTAACGTGCGGTCTAGGTTGGTCATAGCTTTCCTTCCAAGGAGCAAGAGTCTTTTAATTTCATGGCGGCAGTCACCATCTGCAGTGATTTTGGTGCCCAAAAATAAAGTCTCTCACTGTTTGCACTGTTTCCCCATCTATTTGCCAGGAAGTGACGGGACCGGATGCCATGATCTTAGTTTTCTGAACGTTGAGTTTTAAGCCAACTTTAAATCTTACTGGCAGGCTTCCCTGAATTCTTCACAGTTGCCACAGTGATGAACCAGAATTAGTTAGGATCTCTACTTATCTAGGGAAGATGCTCTAAACCTGAGAAAGATGAAAGAGCTGGCCTTCACACTTTGAATAATGACAGCATTTCATATAAACCTTCAAGAACACAATGGCTTGTAAATACTCTGACCATAAGTTTCTTTGTACAAGCATGTGTTAAGTAACTCCACAGTTACATATAATGAGGGAAGTCTTATTTAAATAATTTTACACAAACGCTTATATGAAATTAAGAATCCTATCATTACAAGTTGCCCATTAATATATGCTGAGGTAGACCTCACTGTGTGTGTGCATGTGGGCCACACCTTAGTATGCCTCTGTGTCAAAGTGCATCTGTCATTAGCGGGAGGGCGGAAGCAGAGAAGCTGCAAAACACACAAGGAATACCCCACATGAAAAAAGTTCATACAGATATATAAATTCTATTTTGATGGTCAAGCCTGAGCTCTTCTTATAAACAATTTATACTCACCTTTTCCAGGATATTTTCAGTAATGATGTCCAAATGTGACAAAACTGATAAAAATGTACAAATGCTTGTTTTAAGGTTTTCTTCACCCTGAAAATATATCAGATACACCAAACCGTCATTCACAGCTGTAGTGAACCCACGTCCCTCAAGGCACCAGGCTGGATGCCATGGGGTTGGTGATGAGAGGCCAGCTCCTCTCTGATGCAGCCACGGCTTACAGGGGGAACAGATGAGCACAAGCAAGTAAAAAGACAGGAATGACCTAGAGCCAAATGCCCACAGAGCAACCCTCAGCAGACACAAGGGCACTAGACACTCAACCAAGGATTGAGCAAGGGTGGAGGTGAGGGTGAGCTCACTGCAGAGTCGGAAGGGCGGGGTGTGGCATGGGAAGCAGGAAGGAAAGGGAACAAGTACAAATGAAGAAGACAAAGACACAGGCAAAGAGGAGGCAAAGGTCCCCAAGTGGAGGGGGAGCAGCAAAGGTTAAATAAGGGACTGTGCAGGCCCTTTAAAATGTCACAAGGAAAAACTGCTTGTAAAAGTGTTAAACCAGAATTTGGGAACCTTCTCGGTAAGTGATTTGGAATTACACATTATTTTAGCAATAAAAAACTGACGAACGCCAGGTGGACTGGAGACTATAGACACTACAGTTCAGAAACTGCTCCAAGAGGAAGATTTGATGATTAATCCCTTTATGTAAGGAGTAGTTACTGCATGTCTTCCATGGGCCAGTAACTGTTGCAGAAAGAGGGGAAAACAAAAATAGGTAAGATTCTTGCCTTCATGGAGATTAGAGTCTTATGGGGAAGAAAGGTAAAATCCAATCAAACAATAAATCAAAATTCCCATTATAACAAGAACTATTTCTCTGCTACCAAAACCCATACTAAGGAGATCCAAAGTACTCAGGGAGATAGCTTCCTTTAAGAAAAGACACAAAGCACATGTGAACTTCAATCTGGAAAACTTCGCTATGCAGGCAAAGATGATAAAGAAGACCATTTCAGGCTGGAGCACGGTACAAACAGCCTGCTGATGAGGAGGAAAGGTACTCAGGTGATGAGAGGGGTACTCAGTCACCTAGGGGTCCCCAGTGAAACAAGCTTCCCCACATTCATGCCCTAATCCAGACCCTCCCCCGGCTGGGGGCTTGGTCATGCATCTGCTCTCGGCTGATGAGCCATCCAAAAGCAGGATGCGATCAGAGGCCAGGGGAGCATGAGAACATGGGGACGCATCCTCCTGAAATGTTCATTCTTGGAGAGAGAGGTCTGGCCTCCCAGCTGGAGACATGTTGAGATAGTGGTGCCTGGCACTTCGGCTGGCCCCACGACTGCGGCTGAAGTGAAAACACATGGGGGAAGAAGCCATTTGCAGCCCCCAGCCCAGCAGACACCACATGCAGAATCACCCAGCCTGGCATAACTAGGAAAAACAGTAGATAGGTGGTTACAGCAGAGGAATGAGCAGCTCAGCATCATTACCAACAAGAGATGAGAAATCATTTGGTTAAGGAGAGACTGTGTATAGAAGGGAGGCTCATTGTTCTTATCTCTAAGATCAAACAAAGACACTGCTCAGTAAATAAAAATATAGAAGGCACCTATTTCCCATATTTTTTAATAACAGAAGCCTTTTCCATCTTTGTTTTGTTGGAATAGAAAAGCTCTCAAATAAAAATTATGCTCTACTCAAGATAAATGCCAGAGCTTTCTGTCTCCTAAATTAATTCAAATCTTGCAAACACAATTTAGGATGTCAGTATATTAGGGGCAGGGCAACAGAAAAAATCTATAAAGTGAAACAATGTCCCAACATAGCCCAAATCTTTTCATTAAAAAGACATGAAAACAATTCCTCTACTTACATAAGAAAAGCAGTTCCAGAACTTCGGAAGAAATTGAGGGAATTTATGAAGAATCAGTATAATAATCCATTCTATAAAATATTTTATGGATGCCTGATTATTGATGAAGCCAGCCTGGAAAATCTTGTCAATAATTTTATTCAAGAAATTCTGAGAAAAATAAAGTTGACAAATTAAACTGTTATCATTATTAATTTTAAAATCTGAGCTATAATTAACATACAAAAAGGTGAAGGTTTACAGAATGTTGATGCAATGCATTTATTTACCGCAATATGACCATCACCTCTGCAGCATTAGCTAATGCCTCTATCATGTCACATAATAATTTCTTTTTTTGTGATGGGAACAATTCAAATCTAGTGTCTTATCAACTTGGAAATGGCTATTAATATTTTTTTTGGCCATGCTGCGTGGGTTGCGGGATCTCAGTTCCCTGAACAGGGATTAAATCCAGGCCACAGCAGTGAAAATCTGAAGTCCTAACCACTGTGAATGGCTATTAATTTTAATTAAGAAACAGTCACTAATGAAAAAAAAAGCTTAAAGTTTTATTGTGGCATAAATATATGTTAAAATGTTATAATAAAATACTAATGGAAAAATGTATTAAGTGGGACCATTTAAATCAGTTTCCAATTTACTTCCATGACACCTAACTGTCTTAATATTCTATTAAACTTCTGAATAACTTTAAGAACTGAAATACATATTTTAAGCAGCTTACTTCTCAGTTTTAAAGAAGCATGTAACAGCTTCCATATGAAAACATTATGCTTAAAGGTACAAATATAATTAACATACCTGATCAAATTTGGGGAAAAGTACAAGCAGAATCTGCCATATTCGGTTTTTCACCCTGTGTTGTTGAGAGTTCACATAGTATCGAGTTCTCGATTTGGACACCAACTCATCCTGGGAGGGAAGAAGGGAGGGAGGGGTCAATGTTAAACTATCTACTGAATTTGTGAGTAATGAAAACAAAATCAATGACAACTTCAAGTTTAAAAGGTATAAACTGGGCATAGGAGCCTATTATTTGAAAGGTAGAAGGATAAAAAAGACACTTCCTTATGACACTGTTTATTTTTCCTTATGACATTTTTTAAAGTTTCCTTTCAAAACAATGCATTTACCTGCTTTTGTTTTTTAAACTTCTTTTAAAATTAGGAAAGGAACCATACGCCTGTGCTTAATATGAAAGTACTTGGAAATGTCCTTCTCTCTCCTCGTGCCCCGTTAGAGCTGAGGGGTCACGTGGGCGAGAGGAGACTGAGATGTTAGCCGTACACTGAGAGCGAAAGTGTTAGCTGCTCAGTCGTGTCTGGCTCTTTGCGACCCCAGGGACTGCAGCCCGCCAGGCTCTTCTGTCCATGGGGTTCTCCAGCCCCTTGACTACGTACGTCTGGAAAAATGGGACCTGCAGGAGAGCTGCAGCGCCAAGCCCTTCTGGATTATCAGAGCTCTCTCCTGCCTTAATGGTCCGTTTCGTCTAAACTCAGTCAAATGCTACGTTTACTTTTGTTACGTCACTGCCAGTGCTTTAAGCAAGTTAAGATACTTTAAGCTAAAATAAAGCATATTTACTTTATCCAATAGCTTGATTGCAAGATCTTCCATAAACAACTTATGAGACATATTTGAGCCATCTAATAAACACAGGAATTTGACGGCACAAATTCTCACATAATGGTCTTCTCTTTTGGTACTAAAATACATAAAATGATAGATGATGTTAATACATCTTCAAAATAAAAAAAACATGTAAGATGTTAGTTTTGAAATACAAAATCTTAAGTAGCTTCATATTTAATGACAATTTAGGATAAACACTTAGGATAAATTTAAATTTAGGCAACAGGAGCGCCTGTACAAAAAGTCTGAAAGAACCCAAATTTACCCAGACTTTTGGTAAAACAATGCACACAGTGATACTGAGTCAATAATATCTTATCTGTGGACAAACGAGATCACAGCTCATGACACGGCTCCTGGAGGACCACAGACACCTCCTGCCCAGAGGCCAAAATACATATCAGCAGCACGCTCTTCTCACTGGGCACTGTGAATGCGTGTCTCTAAGTGAACGGCAAACTCAGGAAACACTGTGTGTGCTGAGCAGCCCAGCGTTTTTAGTATCCAGTGTGGAAAGATAAATTCACTGAAATCGTTAGTAAGCATTTCCAAGTCCATTAAAACTGTTATAATGTGAACAAGTGTTATTTTAAATTAACTATGTCTGTCTAATAGAAATCAAAATATTTTGGAACCATCAACTGAAAATTTTTACTTATTGTCATACTAAAGCAGCCAAGAAAACAAAAAATTAATTAAGACAATGAGCAGTGACAAATGTATATATTTAATGAAGAGTGGCAGATGGTTTAAACCACAAGTATGACTCTCAGAATAATTAACTTTTGGTAACTAGACACAATCATCATTTATTGTCCTAAACTCTAAACTCATGACAATACTATTTATAAACACCTATACACACAAAGTTTTGAAAATTATGTGAGAAAATAAAAATTTTTAAAAACCTCAATGATTTTAGCAGTAGATCAATCAGAGGTTTATCCCAGACATCAAACCTTTAGAGTCTATTTCAACCAATTTTGTTTTTGCGTGAGCATAGGGATTGGTGAATAGTGATTTTTAACCAAAAAAGAATCAACTTGTGCTCTGATGATCAGTCCTCCACCCAGAAAAGAGGAATAGGGATTGTATGCTTCCCATAGTTATTTCCTTATTTATGCTGGACTTCTGCACTAATTTTTAAGTTTATCAAATTTCAGTAAACAGTGACAGATCTGAAGAAAATATATTAGCAAGGGAATATAATTTCTAACAATTGTGAAGGTTCACACAATATCTTACACAGAATATCTCTCATGTGTTATATTTTGAATATTCCATTTACATCAAGATATAGAAGACCCACCACACTTACTTTTCAATAACAACATTTGCTGCGCACTCATGTCCAAGATTTTCTATGAACGTCTGTACATCCTGAATAAGTCTTTCCATAAAAAACATGCAACAAAGAACAAGTTTTAGAGGAAAAAAATTAAAGCCCCAAATAAAAAGTTAAGTAATATTTTCTAATTGAAAGTCTTAATATAAAGGCACTGCTGCTGCTGCTAAGTCGCTTCAGTCGTGTGTGACCCTGTGAGACCCCACAGACGGCAGCTCATCAGGCTCCCCCGTCCCTGGGATTCTCCAGGCAAGAACACTGGAGTGGGTTGCCATTTCCTTCAATGCATGAAAGTGAAACGAAAGTGAAGTCGCTCAGTCGTGTCTGAATCTTAGCAACCCCGTGGACTGCAGCCCACCAGGCTCCTCCGTCCATGAGATTTTCCAGGCAAGAGTACTGGAGTGGGGTGCCATTGCCTTCTCCGCTAATATAAAGGCACAATTCTACCCAAATAGATACTTAATATAAAAAATTATGAGAGGCTGCAATAATGGCATCTTTTACCTTTGATCACGCCGAAACACAGTTCCAAATATACATGCCTCAAGGACAAGTTCACTGTAATTTTTAGCAATTGATAAAGACACATTGGAAGCAGAAACTACCCAAGATCTGCAGCAATAACTTATCAGGATATTGAAGACTCCAGTTTTTATAGCAGACATTTCAATTATCCTGTACATAATCTGGAATGAAATACAACAGTTACTTTATCATTTGATCAATCAAGTTTTTTCTTTTTAATCTGTGTTGCCAAAACTTGTTACTTGAATGGCTTCCAAATGATAGTTTCAACATAACCATAAATAGTCTAAAAAATTAAAAACTCTTTTATCGTTTGAAAGATGAAAACCAATCACGGAATGCTAATTTTTCATTTCTTACCACTAAAAATAAATAAAATGTTATTGATACTGATTTCACCCAGAACTTTCCCAGAGAAACAACTGTCCAAAGTGAACAGAATGAAAGGCAGAAAAAAACACCTCATCCTTGACATGTTCAGTTTTCTTTACACTTGCCAGAGGCTTCCCTTTCCCCAAAGCAAAAGAAGCCACCATCTCTAAGTGTGTGCTGTGTGGCAGGAAACGACAGAGGCAGCGCAGTGACAGCAGGGCAACATACAGACTTATCTTCCATCGCCCCCTTCGGATCGGGAGTGCACGTGCACCCCAGGCATGATGCAGTCCCATTGCCTTATGTCCCCTCCTGCGCACCAGTGACTGTAAACACAAATGGCTCCAGAAACCAGAAAGCCCTTTCAATAAGGTTATATTCAAAGAAATATTTCTTTGTACGAGAAAAGCAACGGCAGACGCACTGACAAATGGCACCTGAATTTGCCCTCAGGGTCCAGAAGAAATCAAGCCGTGGTTGGAGTGAAGCAGCAGAAAAGGCGTGCCCACCTGAGTCAAGTACTAGGCAGCACCCAGCCGCTGCTCTCATGTAGAAATGACCAGAGCTGGCCAGTCATGCAATTTTCCAAGAGAAGAAGAAATAGAGATTTTTGTGCAAATTTCCCAATTCTTAAAAGCTGGCAACTATTAAGAAATTTTTAATTTGATTAGATGAACCAAATTTGGAAGGCAGATATGGTTCATGGGCTACCATTTTGCACCTACTCCTTTATATCTAACCGATTTTCTTGTTCTTACTTATGACACTAAAAGAGGTTCGAAATATTTACTGACTGAATGAAAAAATAACAGCAAACTAATATGGAGTTACAAATACACCTCTCCTCTTCCTCATGTGCTACAAGCTACACAAATTAAAATGAAAACAAAAAGTTCCCTCTTTTCTCCAAAGTAACTAGATTCACAGAAACCAAAAGTAGAATGCTGGCTTGCCAGGGGTGTGAGGGGAGGGATGGAAGTGGGGGATGTTTAACGGGGACAGAGATTCAGTTCCACAAGATGAAAAAGTTCTCGGGATCTGTCATAGCTATGTAAATAAAGTTAACACAACTGAAAAACAGGACACCTAAAAATGGTTAAGATGCTAAATCTTATGGGCATTTTCATCTCGATTTTTTTAAAGTTACCTCTTTTATTTTGAAATATGCCTGGCCCTTGATTTTCGCAGCGATGGTAAGAACTTTGGGATCAAAAACAAACTGAACAAAAGCTTTAAAATTAGACCAGAATATCAGCTGAGTGTTGCTTAAAGAGGCTATGATTTTCCATGCCATGTCAAAAGATTCTATGCAGAGTGATTCAGAGGTGGTCAGAAGCTGGTAGGGGAAAATAGAAAGAAAGAAACACATGATTATCACAATTTCAGAAACTGATGTCTGTTCCTATGGTTATTCTTCAATTTATGTCTCACTACGTCTTACCTTGGGAACCAAAATTTTCATACAGTGGAACACAGGTAAGACTTGCTCAGAAGGAAGAACTGTGAGGGCTTCTAGTGCAGACTGCAAAGTCCGTACTGCCACTGGAACTTCACCCTCTGAGGCTGGTGTAAGGGTGTCACATTTTCTCAACAAGAAAGAGAGGCAGACCCACTGATCGTGAATATATTGTGCAACTATTTTCCCCCATCCTTGGGAAGATGATGACTCTTCAAAAAAACTGAGACAAAAAAGTTAAGTCACAAACCCCATCCTTCCTTAGGTCTGTCTCAATTTCTTTTGCATGTAGTAGCACACTATCCTTACAAGGGGAGAAGTTAAACAGTCATTATTAAATTATTCTGTCTAGCAAAAAACAAGGAAACTGCAGAAAACTCAATTTCCTAACTACTCTGAAAGCAGGTGTTTTCACTCACTTTAAATGACTCACTGAAAACTAAATGCAGAAAAGTTAATGGGTTTCCAGTAATAGAGATAAATAATGTGATAATATATTGTCTGAATGAAGCCTGTTCTCAAAGCTTAAATAATTCTTTAAGTAACGGTGAGCGACCACTAATTACCTCTATGACTGAGACAAAAGTGGATTTTTAAACATTAGCAAAAAGAAGCCTTTCGTGTACATGCTGCTCTCCAAGTGGTAAACGCACCTGCTCTCCCCCTCTGTGTGGGGCTTCTGCAGAGTCTGATTGAGCTGGAGTGATGAGATGAACATTTCTGGGGGATCCGCATCCAGAGAGTCCGGCTGTAGCTCTGGCTTCTGGCTGAGGACCTCATACACCATGGCCAAGGCAGCCATGCTGGCAGCTCTCTGCATCTGTCTGCCCAGTGTGGGCTCCTGGGGAGGAAACAGGACAACCTTCTGTGACCAGTAAGGACGTGAATTCCAGTCTGCCGGAATCTCGTGCCCACCTTTTCTGCTTGGTGCCTGCTGCTGAATATCAGAGGAAAAAAAGGGAAATCCAACATACGTCGCTTGGTTGTACCATTTCTGTACAAACTGGTGGTGAACAAACAAAGTGGTAATAAAAATTCAGCAGTGTGTGAACCGAGAACTTCCAGATATCCAAGCTGGATTTAGAAAAGGCAGAGGAATCAAGAGATCAAATGACCAACATCTGCTGGATTACAGAAAAAACAAGGGAATTCCAGAAAAACATCTACTTCTGCTTCAATGACTATGCTAAAGCCTTTGACTATGTGGATCACAACAAACTGGAAAATTCTTTAAGAGATGGGAATACCAGACCACCTTTCCTGTCTCCCAAGAAGCCTGTATGCAGGACAAGAAGCAACAATTAGAACCAGACATGGAACAACAGACTGGGTCAAAATTGGAAAAGGAGTACCTCAAGGCTGTATACTGTTACCCTGTTTATTTAACTTAAAATGCAGAGTACATAATTCAAAATGCCAGGCTGGATGAGTCACAAGCTGGAATCAAGATTGCAGGGGGAAATATCAATAACCTCAGATATGCAGATGATATCACTTTAATGGCAGAAAGTGAAGAGAAACTAAAGAGCTTCTAGAAAAAGGGGAAAGAGGAGGGTGAAAAAGTGGGCTTAAAACCAAACGTTCAAAAAATGAAAATCATGACATCCAGTGCCATCACTTCATGGCAAACAGATGGGAAAAAAGTGGAAACAATGACAGATTTTATTTTCTTGGGCTCCAAAATCATTGTGGTCAGTGTCTGCAGCCACAAAATGAAGACACTTGCTCTTTGGAAGGAAAGCTATGACAAACCTAGACAGCACATTAAAAAGCAGAGACACCACTTTGCTAACAAAGGTCCACACAGTCAAAGCTTTGATTTTTCCAGTAGTCATGTACAGAGGTGAGGGTTGGATCATAAAGAAGGTTGAGTGCCCAAGAACTGATGCTTTTGAATTGTAGTGCTGGAGAAGACTCTTTAGAGTCCCTTGGACAGCAAGATCAAACCAGTCTAAAGGAAATTAACCCTGAATATTCACTGAAAGGACCAATGCTGAAGCTGAAGCTCTAATATTTTGGCCCCCTGATGCGAAGAGCTGACTCACTGGAAAAGACCCTGATGCTGAGAAAGATTGAAGGCAAGAGGAGAAGGGGGCGACAGAGGATGAGATGGTTGGATGGCATCACTGACTCAATGGACATGAGTTTGAGCAAAGTCAGGGAGATAGTGAAGGATAGGAAGCCTGGTGTGCTGCAGTTCATGGCGTCACAAAGAGTCAGACACAACTTAGTGACTGAACAACAACAACAATTCAGTAATTCACTAAAAGACAATTCGGATACAACTTTCCTATGAGTGAGTCTTATTTCAACTGTTTGGCTGAACTAGAATTAAAAACAAAAGGTCGGGGGACTTCCCCGGCTGCATAGCAGTTAAGATTCTGCACTCCCACTGTAGAGGGCACAGGGAACTAAGAACCTGCATGCCACCTGGTGCCGCCAAAAAAAAAAAAGAGAGAGAGAGAGAGACATTCATTCATTTAAAAAGGAAAAAACAGGGCCCCTTGCACATCATATGCAATTCCTTCAGTCAGCTGTATCCTGCTTTAGGCCAGGTGACGCAGCACAGCAGTTACTGATAAGAGCTGGACTCGTGAACCGCACAGCCTAGGTCTGACCCCTGACTGTGCACTTCCCCCAGCTGACTGTGGACACACACCTCACCTTGGTTTACTCTGCTGTACAATGGCGACAGTAACAGAATCTACTTCACAGAATTACTGTGAAAATTAAATAAACTGGTTATTTCACATAAAGCGCTTGGAACTCTACATGTAGGAGCACAAAGGAAGGAGACCAAGATAGCCTGGCTTTGTACATACAGAGAGAAAATCAATCTCTAACCAGAAGTGCAGGCAAGAACCTGGACAGGTTCTGTGAGAGATCAAAGCTGTTCTCCCCAGTACTGTCCACCACTAACACCTCTACAGAAAGGAACCCTCTAGTACTTATTCCATCCCACACCTGCCCCTGCCACCCCCAAAGTAAACTGAGTATCTCTACAGATCAATTTTACTCAGCAACACCGCCAATACAGGAAATAAAATGCAGGGTTACTTTTGAGTTGCATAATATGGTCCCTATTAACCTTCATCTAATTCAGTGAATCACTAAAGAAAGCAAGCCAATCTGTAAAAAATCACTGAGGTCTGGTTCATGGTTCTGGTGCACACTCAGAACTCACAATGTCCCTTCATTACACTAATATGCAGTGGATAGGATACTGAAGGATTAATCAGTCCTCCTTATAATTTTCTTCTAGGACACTTCTTGAAAACTACTTCAAAAATTAGATTATTAATGGAATTAAGGAGCTATTTTAATTAGCAGCCCAGACTGGATTATGATTCAGCTCAACTTTAAAAAAACTCTTACCATGTGTTAATTGCAAAGAGCTAACATTTATTGATGACTTTCCACGTGCCACGTACTGTTCTAGAGGTTTACCGGAAATGAGCTAGCTTTAATTTTCACATCAACCCTATAACCCTCATTTTGCAGATGCAGTAAATGAAGCACAGAGAGGTTAAGTAAGTTCCCCAAGGTCACACAGCTAGTAAGGATAAAGCCAGGATTCGTAACCAGGAAGTCTAATTCTAAAGCCTGTGCTCATAACCACTACATCTTATTCTATCATGTTAAGAAATGCCTCTAGGTACTAAAATCTAACGGAGAAGACATATACACATAAATTATTCCAAAAACAAGTAAAATGGAAATAAGTACAAAAATGAAGGTATACAAAGCAATAGGTAAATGAAGGAAAGAATGAGACACCAATCCAAGGCCTTTAAGAGAAAATGTAATTTGAGCTGGGACATTAAGGATGGACCAGCTACTGGCAAGTGTATGTTGAAGGGACGGCATTCTCAGTGTATATGGAAGCACCAAACAGAGGCGAGGCCTAGATGAGGCAGGGTGCGGTGTGTGCTTGTGATCTGGGAAGCCCCGTGCGGTGGCCCGGCAGGAGTGCAGCACAGGTGTCCTGTGGGAAGGAAGGGGAGAGGCTATGCACAACTAGGCTAGAAAGTGAGGCAGAAGGCAGCGTATGGAGGCTCCGACACCACACTGCTGAATTTGGACACCTTAAAGTGTCCCTGACGGGTACCTGGGTAAAAGACCTAGTGAAAATCCACTCTCTGTATCTAAATGACTTTAAGACTGAAGTCACTTCATGGCAAATAGATGGGGCAACAATGGAAACAATGAGAGACTTTATTTTTCTGGGCTCCAAAATCACTGCAGATGGTGACTGCAGCCCATGAAATTAAAAGATACTTACTCCTTGGAAGGAAAATTATGACCAACCTAGACAGCGTATTAAAAAGCAGAGACATTACTTTGCCAGCAAAGGTCCATCTAGTCAAGACTATGGTTTTTCCAGTAGTCATGTATGGATGTGAGAGTTGGGCTATAAAGAAAGCTGAACGCAAAAGAATTGATGCTTCTGAACTGTGGTATTGGAGAAGACTCTTGAGAGTCCCTTGGACTGCGAGGAGATCCAACCAGCCCATCCTAAAAGAGATCAGTCCTGGGTGTTCATTGGAAGGACTGATGTTGAAGCTGAAACTCCAATACTTTGGCCACCTGATGTGAAGAGCTGACTCAATGAAAAAGACCCTGAGCTGGGAAAGATTGAGGGCAGGAGGAGAAGGGGACAACAGCGGATGAGATGGTTGGATGGAATCACCGACTCAATGCACATGGGTTTGGGTGGACTCTGGGAGTTGGTGATGGACAGGGAGGCCTGGCGTGCTGCAGTTCACGGGGTTGCAAAAAGTCGGACATGACTGAGCGACTGAACTGAACACCATATCTTTGCTATATACCTATTATGACAGGATTTGTTCTATTATTATAATATAATGTTATATATTATGACAGGAGTCTCAATCTTCATCAAATATTATGAACAAAGGGTATTATTTTCAAAATTAAATTTTGGCAGATGCTTTCTGTGTATCAAAATATTGTCTAGTAGTCAAATATGTATTCCATGCATGCCTTATTCAACATAACTATAAGCTTTGAAGCAAAGAGGATTACCTGTCCATGGTCCATCTCCTGAAGATGCCGAATGGATGCATTTTTCAAAGGAGAAATAACTCTCCAAATAGGGTTGCCTCTTTTCCACCCAACATTCAAGTGGAGATTTATAAGCTCAGTTAACATCATCAGGTACAAATGGCAACGATCCAGATCTGAAACCTAAGACACACAATAAAACACTTAACAAGCAGGGTCCATGATTTTCACAAAACCAGGAGAGTTCAGTTTATCTAAAAGTTTATCAGTTTATTAAGTTTATCTAAAAGTACTGAAAGATGACACTGAAGAGGGGAGAAATCATCTCCTCCAAGAAGCCTTTCATCAACTCCCCAGGTAGAGCTGAGCACATCCTCCCTGTGCTTAGACAGTGACTCTGCGTTCAGCACAGTTACAGCACACATCACGACTCACTCTGCACGCAGCTGGCTCCCCACCTTGATTATGAGCGTCCTGGAAGGCACACTGGCCACCCACTCCAGTACTCTTGTCTGGAGAATCCCATGGACAGAGGAGTCTGGCAGGCTACAGTCCATACAATCACAGAGCTGGGCATGACTGGAGAGACTTAGCATGGATGGCAGGAACTAAGCCTCCCAGGCTGTTTGTGTGCTAAGTTGCTCAGTTGTATTTGACTTTTTTGTGACCCCATGGACTGTAGCCCACCAGGCTCCTCAGTCCACAGGATTCTCCAGGCAAGAATACTAGAGTGGGTTGCCATTTCCTACTCCAGGGGATCTTCCCACGCCAGGGATCGAACCCACATCTTTTAAGCCTCCTGCATTGGCAGGCGAGTTCTTCACCACTAGTGCTACCTGGGAAGCCCAACACACACACTGCCTGGGATGCACAGCCCTGTCCTCCATGCTAACACAGCATAAATCATCATAATAACAGCTATGGCAACTGCCATTTCCTTTGCTTTAGGCACTTGTAACACTCCATTCTTACAAGGAATGGTCCCTGCCCCACTTGCCTGAGAAGACGACTAAGTTCAGAGAGGTCAAACAACCTACCCAGCATCTCAGAGCTAGTAAGCAGGGCTACAGTATTAAATGCAGGTCTTCTAAACGCCTACACATAGGCAGACTGGGTTCATCTAGCCCTGTGACCTATGGCAAGAGACCTAATCTCTTTGGGCCTCAGATTCCTTGCTTGTAAACTGGGGAGGGTGTATCTCTCCATTACAAGGTTTGGGGAAGAATTAAGTGAGAGAAAGCATCCTGAAGAGACGGGCCCCGAGTGGTGGCCTTGATCACTATTACAGTGCCAAGTGCTCTGCCCTCGCGCTTCCGTGGCACACAGGAAGCACAGAATTCCTTCAGTCTATCAGTGTTCACGGAGCAACCACTAGAGGCCAGGCACTTTGCCAAGTGACAGGATACAATGCAGAGAAGTGACAACTCCAGGGCGTGGTGACAGATCGAACACAGCGGGTGAGAGTGATGGATAAAGGTACCAGGGAAGATTCCCAAGTCTTAGGCTTAAAGAAACCTGTTGGATCACACACATCCCCTGAGAAGCAAACCTAGGGGCATGGGGTAGGGTGGATAACCTCCTATAGGAATGATAAGAGGTTCCATTTCAAACACTGTATGTGTGGAAAGTCTAACTCAAGTTATCAAACAGCAGTTGGCTGAATGGCACTCAGCCAGAAGGACAGTCAGAGGTGGAGACAGATGTAAGGGTGCCTGGCATAACTGAACCTGGGTATGCAGATGAGGTCACCTAGACAGGAGGAAATGAAAAAAGAAGGGACCCAAACCAAGCCTGAAGAACTGACTTTACGGCTACACATCAGAGAATGGACATTTGCAGGAGAGCCTGTTGTTAAATATTGACTGTCACGCTGCTGAGGGGAAGGAAAGTGGGGAAGAGACTTTTATTAAACTATAATAAGTTATCAAATAAATGCACTTAATTGGGAATTCTAATTCCAAATGTATTACAGAGTGGATTTATGTAATAATTTAAAGTTATTTTGGAAATGAGTTCATTTTTTAAAATCTCAAAGACAAACACAATAACTTTCCCCTTTTTAAAGCTATTTTTAGCTTCAGACTCCAAACAAACAAAAATATTATTTCTGTCCCTCCTTGGGGACAAGGAGGTTCACTATAATTTTGTGTATGTCTGAAAACTTCTATAATAAAATGGAAAAGTAATACTGATAACAATGAAGTGATAGGAGAACAAATTATGAAAAGTTACTTCTTTATTAAATGTCGTCTTGGAAATTTAGGTGTAGCAATACTGCTAACAATTGTTGAATAAGAAAAATGCTAAAGATAAACACACTCCTCCTCCTTGCCTTATCAAAATATCTCAGGTTTTTTGGTACAAAACTTGCTTTTTTGTATTTTCACACCTGCTTACCAGCTATCAAACAAATGTCCTTAATTGGATATTCTAATAAAAGGTGTTAAAATCAGTATGCTTTCTCACTCTATTGACAATATAATGATTGTAACTGTTTCAACATCTGCCCTAGAGAATGTCAAACCCTCCCAAATTAAGAATTATAGGCATTTCTATAAAATTAATATCTTCAAAATATTCCCAAAGAAAAGGAGAAAACTTTATAATTTTATTTTCAGATGTCCTAGAAAGAACAATTATGCAGTGAGCATAGACAGAGAGGATACCCATCTTCACAGAGCATCCTCTTCACCTCAGACTGGTTGTTCCCAACTCTAACTTCATTTGAAGATCACATACAGATATAAAAATATATTATGTGCACTGACACCCAGTCCCATCCCAACCTGCCAAGTCAGAATCTCTGGATCCTGGGACCAAATATACATTGACTATGCTAAGTACTTCAAATATGTTATACCATTTGGTACTCTCTAAATTCTAGGAAGCAGATATCTTATCCCCACTTTGCAGATGAGGAAACTGAGGCTCAGAAAAGCTATATAATTCTCCTAGGATCAGTTACACCAGTTGAACTGGAACTAAGAGACTCTAAATCTTCCATTTTTTCTGCCCCCCAAGGCCACTTTTCAAGAAAATATCACATTAATTTTTCCTTTCAACTTAATACAGTGCCTGCCAGTCAGTAATCACTCAAAATACTGATGAAAAGACTGAAGTTACTCAAGTAAATACTTACAGTACTTAGTTCATTCATAGTAAGTCGTCTGAGAATAAATTCAGAAATGCTCTCTGTAGTAGACATGATAAAGTTCTGAAGAAGAGTAAATACCTCATCTGTATGGAGGAAAAAAAAAGCATGCAACTAAAATTACAGAAATAAGTTATTTGGTACAATGTATATCATATATTCTAGCAAAAGTTCAACTCTGTTAGGTGTGTGACTCACTTACCAAAAATGAATTCTGATAACGTAACAGTAGGGATATCTACAATTAATCTTAAAAACCATTGAAGAGTTTCAGTTCTGGATAAGATTCAGCAAAGGTACACTGCCCTCTCTCACTGAATTCAGCTACAAAGCCTGGACAGGATATCTGAAACAGTCACGTGAAGACTCTCAAAAGTCAAAAGCAGCAGATGGATTTAGCAAATAATAACCCTGAACAGTGGCGAGTTTGCTTTGGTCCTGCTGTGGATGGACCCCCTGATGGAGAAGCAGTCACGAAGGTGGGCAGCAGACTAAGCCCCCACTTTCTGGTCAGGAAATTAAAAAGGAGAAACTCAGAGAACTAGACAGTGTGTAGTTAGGGGATTCCAAAGACGGACGTGATCAGGAAAACAGCCCCAGCAAGTGGTGTACTGAGGGTGGCCAGGCTCACCCCTGAACTGCTGGCCCTGAATATGATGCTACTCAGAAGGCCCAGCACGTTCAGCACTGAACAGACAACCACACACGTGCCAGCCTGACCGCTGGATGCAGCGCTTGGCGGACAGGTCAAGACAGCACTGCGAAAGGTCTCAAAGCAAAACTGACCGTGAGCCAACACCCACAGAAGCTGGGGCCACAGAAGCTGAGGCCTGAAACAAGCCAGGCTGGCTGACTGCCACACAAATGTATCGACACCGTCCACAGATCCAAACAAGATCCAGAGTCTGATGACACAATACTCAAAAGATCTGGGGTACAATCCAAAATGACTGGGTAGATAAAGTATGAGGAAATTGCTAGCTCATGTAGGAAAGGAATCTACAAATGACAACGCCAAGATGACAGTGATGTTAGAATAACCTGACAAAGACTTTAAAGCAGCTATTAAAACGCGTGAACAGTCAACACTTATCCTTGAAATGAATGGAAAAACAGAAAGTCTCACCAAAGAAATAGAAGACTTATACAAAAACCAAGTAGAAATTTTATAATTCAAAGTACAATAACTGAAAATTTTAAAACTCACTGGATGGGATCAATAACAGCAAAGAAATGTAAGGGAAAATAATCAGTGAACTTGAAAACAGATCAGTAAAATATGCAAACTGGGGAATGCGCTGGTGGTCCAGTGATTAGGACCCCACACTTCTACTGCAGGGGGCACAGGCTCAGCCCCTGGTTGGGAACTAAACCCTGCACCGCATGTGCAGCATGGCCAGGCTTTAAAAAGAAAGGCGATCCGACATGGTATAGCCAAGCTCCCAAAACTGAAAACAAAGAAACAGTGCTGAATGCACAGAGAAACACCTTACTACCTGGGGGAGAAAAGGATGGGAATGACTACAGAGTTCTAATGAGAAGCCGTGGAGGTCAGAAACAAATGGAACATTTCTAAACTGCTGAAGAAAAGACCTAGCAAACCAGAATTTCACATTCAACAAAAATATTCTCCAGAAGACAAAATAAAAACATTTTCAGATGGAGGGAAATGAATTGACTGCCAACAAACTTGCCTCCAAAGAAATATTAAAAGACATTTTTCAAACAAATGGTATACAGTGCCACAGGAAAACATGGAATGTCAAGGATGAAACAGCAAAAAAATTTTAAATGGGTAAATACAAGAGACTATTCCCTTGAATCTTTAAAATGTGTTTGATGGTTAAGAGCAAAAAAGACAACATTGTCTGGTACCGTTTTTAATAAACGTAGATATAAGACAACTATAATAAATGAAGGAGAAGAGGTTAAGGGACCTATAGTAGTAACACTTCTACACGAATTTCAAGCTGGTAAAATGTTAATTCTAAGCTGATTGTAAAAAACTGTGCACATCATAATCCCCATGGCAATCACATAAAAAACTTTGGACATTTAGGAAAAAACACAAAAGATAATTAAAATGGAAGACAAAACAATGTCCAGACTACTCAAAAGAAGCCAGAAGAGGGGAAAGAAAGAAATTACAAACAGGAAAATAAACAGAATACAAAAACTGACAGCTCTAAAACCAAATATGTAAATAATTACATTAAATGCAAATAGTTTTGGAGAAGGCACTGGCACCCCACTCCAATACTCTTGCCTGGAAACTCCCATGGATGGAGGAGCCTGGTGGGCTGCAGTCCATGGGGTCGCTAAGAGGCAGACATGACTGAGGGACTTCACTTTCCCTTTTCCTTTTCATGCATTGGAGAAGGAAATGGCAACCCACTCCAGTATTCTTGCCTGGAGAATCCCAGGGACGGCGGAGCCTGGTGGGCTGCCATCTCTGGGGTTGCACAGAGTCGGACACGACTGAAGCGACTTAGTAGCAGCAGCAGCAGCAGCAAACAGTTTAGACCAAATAAAAGACACAGACTGTCAGAAGAGACAAAAATATCATGCTCCAACTATATGCTGTCCATAAGAAACTCACTTTAAATATAATGCTCATTAAGTAGGCTAAAAGTACAAAGCCAGAAAAAAAAAGTACTATGCAAATTCTAATTAAAAGAAAGTACAAGTGGTTATACTACTATCAGACAAAGTAGGCTTCCGAGTGAAGAAAATAATCAGGGATAAAAAGGGACATTGCATAATGATAAAAGAGTCAACTCCCAAGAAAAAGCACAACCTACCTAACAACAGACCTTCAAAATACATAAAGCAAAGCTGGCAGAAGAAAAAGGAGAAAGAGACAAATCCAAAATTATAGTTGGAGTTCAACACTCCTAAATTCCAAGAATATAAAACTGAAAAACATGAAACTCTTGGATACAACTGACATCTATAGAACACCACACCCAATAATAACAAGATATACATTCTCTCCAAGTGTACATGGAACATAGGCCAAAATAAACCATACCCTAACAAAATAACAATTTTTAAAAGCTGAAACTGTATAAAGTATGCTCTCTTGACTAGAACAGAATTAAAACAAGAAGCAATAACAGAAAGATAACAGGAAAATCTCCAAATACATTTCTAAATTCATGGGTAAAAGAGAAAGTCTTAAAAAAAAAAAATTCTGAACTAAAGATACAACATACCAAAATTTGTGGGACGCAGATAATACAAAACTAAAGAAAATCCACAGCATTCGAGGTCATTTTAAAAAAGATCTAAAATCATACTCTAAGCTTCTGCCTTAACTTCAGCAAAAGGCAAAATAAACCAAAAGCAAGCAGAAAGATGCAAACAACAGAAATCAATGAAACTGAAAAGAGAAAAATCAATGAAACCAAAAGCTGCTTCTCTGAAAAGGTCAGTACTAGCCAGTCTTAAAGAGAAGAGAGAGAGGATCACCACTACCACTGTCAGGAGTTACAAATGAATCACTTCAGAACCCAGATCCTAAAGAAATGTGAAGGATAAACCATGAAAACCCCTAGAAATGTAATTGTCCTCATTCACAAATGACATCATTGTCTACAAAAAAATCCCAAGGATCTTAAAAAAAAAACTACTTCAACTACTAAGTACACTTCAGCAAGGTTACAGGACACAGTTCAACACACAAAAATTAATCACATTTCTGTATACTAGCAAAGACCAATTCAAAACCAAAAAATTAAAAAACGTATCATTTACAATAATCTTTCCCCCAAAGATATGTTACACAAATCTAACAAAATATAGATGCTGAAGACTTAAAAAAAAAACTCTGATGAAAGAACTAAAAAACAGCCTAAATAAATTGGGAGATAAAACATATTCATGAATTATCAGCCTCAAGAAAGAAAGCAATTCTCAAAAAAACTGATCTTTGTATTACAATTCAGTTCCAATCAATTCCAGTAGGATTTTTTTTTTTGGTAAATACAGACAAGCTGATTATAAAGTTCATAGTGAAAGGCAAAGGCACTAGAAGAGCTCGAAATACTTTTGACAAAAAAGAATAAATTTGAAAGAATCACACTACCTATTTAAAGACTTATTGTAAATCTACAGTAACCAAAATAGTACAGTACTGGTGAAGGGAGAAAAATAAAGATCAATAAAACAAGCCAGAAATAGATCCACAGAAACATGGTCAATTGTTTTTAAACAATTTTATTGAGCTATAAATGGCATATTTTACAATTCACCCATTAAGAATGTGTACTTCAAAGGTGTTCAGTACAGTCAGAGATAGGTACAACCATCACCAGTCAATTTTAGAACACTTTCATCACCACAGAGAGAAAAGCCCATACCCTTGAGCCACCACCCCTATAACCCTCCTGCTCTGCCTGCCCTAAGCAGTCACTGACATACTTTCTGTCTCTTTAGATTTGCCTGTTCTGGATGCTTCATGTAAACGGAATCACATACTACATGGCGTTTTGCAAGTGGCCTCTTTCACTTAGTATTTTCAAGAGTCATCCATGTGTCAGTACTTCTGTTCCTTTTTACAGTCATATATTGCTTATCTATTCATGCGTCCGTCTATTTTGGGTTGTTTCCACCACAGCCAATTAATTTTTGACTATTCAACAAAGAAAAGGAAATCTCATCAACAAATGGTCTGGAGCAACTGGAAACTCTTAGGCAAAAAACAAACCTCAACCTCACCTCCCACCTTAACAAATTACCTCTACTTACATGCTAGATCTAAGAATTAAAAAACCATGAAACAGGGGCTGCCCTGGCGGCTCGGTGGTAAAGAAGCTGCCTCCCGCTGTGGGAGCCAGGGACTGACCCCTGATCTGGCCCCACACGCCAGGCCTGGACCACGACTGCTGAGCCCGTGCCCTAGAGCTTGTGCTTCGCAAGAAGCCCATGCACTGTGCCTGTAGAGTGGCCCCTGCCCGCTGCAACTAGAGAAAAAGCCCATGCGGCAGTGAAGACCGAGCGGTCAGAAAGAAATAAATGCAATTATATAATAAACAGACTGGACTTCATCGAAAGAAAAACTTCTCTTCTACAAAAGATACTGTTGAGAGAGTGAAAAAGAGAAACTCCAGATTTGGGAAAAATATTTTTAAATCACATATTAAACAAAAGACTTGTATCTATTAATAGAATATATAACAAACTCATTGTTATATACAAGATTATGAAAACAACTCAATTTAAAAATAGGCAAAAGATTTAAATAGCTATTTAACAAAATTCTGCATCTATCACTTGCAGATAAATTTTTAAGAAGATTACACATTGCATTAAAAATCACGCTATTAATTTTAAACATTCATGTTACCTATTATAAAGACAGCCCTATTATGGCCTCTGAAGTGTCTCAAGGATGAGTCACTTGCCAGTTTAAGCAGCCACCAGCAAACAGTCCGGAATTAAAGCTTTTTATGAACCAAGAAAATGACTGATGAATATGGTAAGAATAGAAAACTCCTCTCTTCTATAATCTCTGCCTTTTATTTCTCAACTCATATCTCAAACTTATAGCATAAAAAAATATCTGCTTTTCACAGATTCATTCAAACCCATTAGACTGAAAAAAAGTTAATTTGAGATTGCAAGGGAAGGCTTAGGGCTTGAAGAAGAGAGAACAAAGGGACATGAAGAAGTCGATGCTACTTGTGATTTCAGTGTTAGCATCGCTGTTACCATCGCGTGTCCTATCAGTTACCACAGGACTCAAGACCCTCTCTTTCACTTAGACCCCAGTCACTGCCACATCCTTAAAGTTAACACTGCATCACAATATACAAACTGTGCACAGGTTCAGAATGATGTTTAGGGTTTTGTTTCCTGTAACTGACAGTCACAACCTGAATCCCAAAAGCAGTACCTAAAATGATCAAAAAGCTAGCACAGTCAAAATCATATCACTTCATATCCACGAGGATAGCCAATATCAAAAATAAGAAAAATAAAAGATAACAAGCGTTATCAAGGATGTGGAGGAATTAGAGGCTTTTGCACTGCCAACTGGAATTCTAAATGGTACAGCTATTATGAAAAACATGTGGCTCCTCAAAAACTTAAACACAAAGAGAACTGCCTGGCTGTCCAGTGGTTAGGACTTGGCGCTTTCACTGCTGGGGCCCAGGTTCAATCCCTGGTCAGGGAACTAAGATCCCACAGGCCTCACATCACAGTCAAAAAAAGAAATTAAACACAGAATTACCATGATTTTAGAGGAACTGAAGAGCCTCTTGTTGAAAGTGAAAGAGTTAAGAGTGAAAAAGCTGGTTTAAAACTCAACATTCAAGCAACTAAGATATGGCATCCAGTCCCATCACTTCACAGCAAATAGACGGGGAAACAATGGAAACAGTGAGAGACTTTATTTTCTCAGGCTCCAAAATCACTGCAGATGGTAACTGCTGCCATGAAATTAAAAGACGCTTGCTCCTTGGAAGAAAAGCTATGACCAACCTAGACAGCATATTAAAAAGCAGAGAGATTATTTTGCCAACAAAGGTCCATCTAGTCAAAGCTATGGTTTTTCCAGTGGTCATGTATGGATGTGAGAGTTGTACCATAAAGAAAGCTCAGTGCCAAAGAATTGATGCATTTGAACTGTGGTGTTGAAGGAGACTCTTGAGAGTCCCTTGGACTGCAAGGAGATCAAACTAGTCCATCCTAAAGGAGATCAGTCCTGGGTGTTCATTGGAAGGACAGATGCTGAAGCTGAAGTTCCAATACTTTGGCCACCTGATTGATGCAAAGAACTGACTCACTGGAAAGACTCTGATGCTGGGAAAGACTGAAGGCAGGAGAAGGGGACAATAGAGGATGAGATGGTTGGACGGCATCACCGACTTGATGGACATGAGTTTGGGCAAGTTCCGAGAGTTGGTGATGGACAGGGAAGCCTGGAGTGCTGCCATCCATGGGGTCGCAAAGAGTCGGACACAACTGAGAATTACCTTATGAACCAGCAATTCCACTTCTGGGTATGTACCCTAAAGAACTGAAAGCAAGGACTTGAACAGACACTTGTACATTAATGTTCAGAGCACCGTTATTTGAATAGTCAAAAAATGGAAACAATCTGAACGTTCACCAACAGATGAATGGATAAACAAAGCATGGCATACGCATACTACAGAGTACTATGCATCCTTAAAAACGAATGGCATTCTGATACAGGCTACAGCATGAATGAACCTTTCGAACACACTAATGTTAAGTGAAATAAGCCTGACATAAAAGGATAAGTATTGTATGACTCCACTTAGAACGGTCAAATTCCCAGAGACAGAAATTCCTGGTGTTGCCAGGGGCTGGGGAGGGCAGATTGGGATGGGGAGTAATTATCTAGCAGGTACAGAGATTTGGCTGGGAAGATGAAAAAGTCCTGGAGGTGTGCTCTGGTGATGGCTAAGCAGCACTGTGCATACACTTAAAAACGTTTAAAGTGCACATTTTGTTACATACATTTTACCACAATTAAAAAACTAATTAAAACCTAATTTGGGAAGAAAAGTTCAAAGAGACACAAAAGATCAAAGCTAGAAAACAAAAGCCACTCAGGGAAAAAGTAACACTCAGCAAAGAGGATCATACCCACTATTGTGACAAATTCAGCCTGTAGTTAGGACAGAAGTGTGATAAGGGCAGTTACCTGGCCCTCAAATCCCATGGATGGAGGAGCCTGGTAGGCTGCAGTCCATGCTAAGGGTCGGACACGACTAAGCGACTGCCTTTTCACTTTTCACTTTCATGCACTGGAGAAGGAAATGGCAACCCACTCCAGTGTTCTTGCCTGGAGAATCCCAGGGACGGGGGAGCCTGGTGGGCTGCCGTCTATGGAGTCGCACAGAGTTGGACACGACTGAAGCGACTTAGCATATAATCCAATGTACAAGGGGAGAGTTGCAATGTGACTGATGGTATGTTTCCTCAAATATAAAAATAAACATTGAACATTTACTGTGAACAAAAAAAAAAATAACCATTGGAACATCATTTATTTAGAGCTTTAAGCTGACAGAGGCAGCAGAGTCCATTTCACCAGTTATTAATTAGGCTTTAGTTTATTTTGAACATTTTAAGACATCTTTTGGGGGAGTTTTAAGTGAAATGGGTTTTCCCACATAAGCCACTATGGCTCGTAAGTAGGTGAAACGTGTCTGCATTGCCCAGGAGTGTGTTTTAATGTTACACTTTTCACAGCAGATCCAGGCTTAGCCAAGGTCTGCTGCAGAATGTGCTGAAGCACGGAAAATTCAAGGTTTGCTTTTTGGAACTTTCTAGAAATTTTTGCCCTGAATATTTTCAGTCTGTAGTTAGTTTAACCCATAAATATGGAGGGCTGACTTTACCTCGTTATTTCTGACTTTACCATTATGTGTTCATTTATCCTAGGACCTGCAGTTAGTTGCTAGATTATTTACTCATTTATAAAATGAAAATAACTATTTTCCTCTTTCCCTATCAAAGAAATTCTTTCAGGATTTAGATCTGTTTTAATTTAATTAAATAAATCTAAATGAGCAGATGTAAGATATTATACAGGACAGATAAATAAATAAGGCCCTACTGTATAGCACAGAGAACTACATTCAGTGAAAGTGAAGTCGCTCAGTTGTGTCCGACTCTGCAACCCATTGGAATGTAGCCCACCCAGCTCCTCCATCCATGGGACTCCCCAGGCAAGAACACTGGCGTGGGTTGCCTTTTCCTTCTCCAGGGGATCTTCCTGACCCAGGGATTGAACCCAGGTCTCCCGCATTGTAGGCAGACACTTTACCGTCTGAGCCACCACCATAATGAAAAAGAATATTTTAAAAAAGCAGGTGTATGTGTGTGCATAAATATATATATATATATATATATATATACTGACTTTGCTGTACAGTAGAAATGAATACAACATTGTAAATCAACTAGACTTCAATTAAAAATAAAGTTAACTAAACTAACATGTTTTGCCAGTTATCTGGAAGTCAACTACTACCAAAACTAAATACGGATTTCCTTGGCTCTTGCAGTATAATAAAAGAGATGCACAAGAAGCGATGGGAACTTATACTCTGCAAGTGACAACACAAAATATGTA
This sequence comes from Budorcas taxicolor, assembly GCF_023091745.1. Classification (NCBI taxonomy): domain Eukaryota; kingdom Metazoa; phylum Chordata; class Mammalia; order Artiodactyla; family Bovidae; genus Budorcas; species Budorcas taxicolor. Next base: position 38,143,673 of record NC_068914.1, on the reverse strand, counting down.
CACAACTACTTGGAAAAATAATTTTGTATTATCTTAAAAGCTGAATACACACATACCCTAAGAACCACTCATTTTGGTCCTGGGGGTACATACACTGGAGAGACACACACGCTAGAAGAGACATGTAGACAAGTGCTCAAATCAGTACTGTACTAAAAAGCGGTAGACTAAATGCAATCCAGCGTCCAGCAATATGAGAACACCTAACTGTGGTGTCATCACAGTGGAAGGTAGCACCACAGGGAAAATGAGGAAGCATTTATATGAAAGGACATGGATTAATCTTGGAAGAGCGCTAAGTAAAAAAAGCTACAGAAGACTTCTTACAGTAGAGTAACATTTCTATAAAGCTTAAAAGCAGGAAAATGAGATAATATATTGTGAGAAAATTGATTTATGTGGTAAAATCATTTTTTAAGCATATGGAAGTGACACAGATAAAAACCAAAATAAGGAGGCAAAAGGTAGAGACTGAGAAGTAAATTCATTCTCAGCAACAGATGCAACAGTGGTGCTTTCACGGACGTATAATTATTCTGCATCATAATTTACATACAACTATCTCATATTCTTGCGTGTATCTAATATCCCAATAATTTTCCAAACGGCACCCATGACCCAGTCCTGCACTTGAGGGTACTGAGTCAAGTGCCTTCAACAGTCGAGATGTGTGAAATGAACACAAGTTTATGCCCTTAAAGGAGTAAAATGTTATAAAAAGTTACTGCTATGTACACAGCATTTGGCTCTGCTATCATTATCAAAAGTATCAGAACTTGGACTCTAGCTTTTATAATACATCACAAGTCTATATGAAAATCTAACCTTTCAATATTATCCTCCAGTTTAACCTGATACCAAAGTTTCTCTAGAATATTGTTTCCTAAATGGAAAATTTCTAAAATTCCAAATGAAATTGATCAGAAATATTGGGAACCAAGGCTTACCCACTGATAATTCTAATATCGATGTCCATGGGTTTTCAAATACTGTTTTACATAAATCTTAGTTTAAGGAAGAAAGTGCTCAGTGCTTCCATCTACCAACAAGGTACTTCCTGGATGAAGCATTTTCTACATAGAGGTGCTTAGGGACATGTGTGTGCCTGCGTGCTCAGTCGCTCAGTCGTCTCTGACTCTCTGCGGCCCCATGGACTGTAGCCCTCCACGCTCCTCTGTGCACAAGTAATTATAAAATTACTTCTATTCTCATGCTTTAGTTTACTTTCTGTAACAAGTTACACAGTGTCAATAAGAAATGGATCTTGGCTTAGAAAATATATGAAATAGTGATCATTTTCAATAGTCTGGAAATCAATGAGAACCTACAGAAACAAACAAACAAAACAAGTAAAAGCCAATGAAATCATCTTCCATCAATATGGAATCAATAGTGCACAATGAATGCAAATGCTAAAATGTCAGCTCCGGATGGGCAGTCTGCTCCTTCGTCGCTGCCTCCCCAGCACCAACTCAGTAAATATTTGCTGAATGTATGAAGCCAAAGAAAAAGGTCAGGAATTTCTTCTCATTCTGAGTACCAATGATATACCCTGAGCACCAATGATATACCTGGCAAAACACCGACAGAAACTATTGATCCTCACCATCTCGGGTACCGGAACCTTTCAACAAGCAAGTGTGCAGTAACTTCAACAGCAACTGCAGGCATCTGTCAGTTTTCAGCAAGGGCATGTAGGCATTTGTACCAAACTTCACAAGGGCATCCAGGAGAGGATCTAAGAATATCCTTAATACATTCTGTGTCCTCCGCTTTTCACTAGACATTAAAAGACATGCCCAAATCAAGCATTTCAAAAGGATAAAGAAACTGTCTTCCACCTACAGTTTTGGTTAGCTAAAGATTCCACCAGACGGAATTACTCTTAAGGACGACCTGTTAGGACAGGCGTTTCCACTCATGCTTTCTCAGTGAGTGCAGCAATTCACTGGAGAAGAAAGCACAAGGAACAATACATGTCCTTGGTTTTGGGCAGAAGTATGAACAAAATCCTAGATCCAATTTATCAGCAAATTAAAATGCTTGCAAATTAAACCTTGCTTCCATATTTCAGAAAAAAACAAAACAAATATATACTAGTCAAGGAAATGAGACATGTTAACAAAAAAATATAAAGAACTAAAGATTTGTGAGAAACTGTCATAACCAACTTTAGTACTGAAACTTTGTCTAGAAAAGAGATTTACATTATATGCAAAGACACTACCTAAGGAAGCTGCTTTTTGCAATAATTATAATCTGGTGACAATCTGCTCATATTTCTCAAAATATAAATGGGACTGTTTTATCATTATTACTTTATTTTTTAAAATTTACATATTTTATAAAGGGGTAAAATCTAGTAACTGTCTTTACTTAATCTTATGCTAGGACCTTACAACCCATCCTTCTAATATCCTTACACAAAACCAGCGATTTGTGAATACATAGTTGTGTTTTTAACTTCTGAAGTTTAAAACTCTGGCACTATTAATTTATTGTTAATTTTAAACATTTCTTTAACTATGATGCCATATTCTAATTTCCTCCTTTAATAAGCTGTGATCAATTCCATACCAATCACTGAAAAATCTGAATATGGACTATAAACAGGATTAGCCTTTTTTTTAAAAAAAGCTTTTTTTTCAAGTTTAGAAACACTTACCTATATTGACTCTTCATTCTTTCTACATCTATGGCCAGCAACACCATCATAGCAACAAGCTTAGCTTCAAACCAATCAGGCATACAGCTGTTTTCTCCTCCTTAAATAACAATAGTTAAGGTTTGCAAAGCATTAACAAAATCCTTCAAAGATGATGTTTCAAAAATAAGACAGTTAAATGAATATGTTTTATCAGTATTACATGAGACAAACACAGCTGAGAAGAAATATAGAACGCCCCACAGCATGGTTCATTTTTATACACTTAAGTGTGAACACAGACATCTCTGCATGCCGAGTGCATGCCATGCGCTGGCCTCAGACCCAGTGGCTCCTATACTCGTGGAATTCACAGTGCAGAAGAGAAGAGCATCATCAGAGAACATACAGAGACGCGTACAATGACAACAGCAGTAAGTGTTCTAAATCGTGCAACTAGAGAGTAAGACAAAGTCACCCTGAAGAAATGACGATTGGGCTGGGTACAAAAGCTAGGAAAGAATGAGGTAGGGGAAGGGAGACACGACCCTTCTGGGTGGAAGGACGAGCATGTCAAGGCTCTGAAGCAGCAGAGAGCATGTCATATTCCATGTAAAGGACAGGGGTATAAAGTGGGAGGGAGCACCAAAGATGACCTTACAGGAACAGGTAGGAGAGACCAGGGACTTTATAGGCTTGTAAGGGGTTTCTGTCTTCACCCCAAAAGCGAAAGGAAGCCACTAGAGGTCAAAGTGAATGGATACAGAGACGGGGAGGAGAGTTATGTAAGATCAAAGTTTCTATATTAAACAGATTTTTCTAGGTATAAGGTGGAAAAGAGATTGCAGAGGAAGCTAGATGCAAGGTAACAGGTTAAGAGGCAATTCTGGCATCTTGGATGAGGAGTGAGAGTTCCCTAAAATGGAACTGGAAAGGGGGCGGAGTGGATACAGATACAAAGGGTTTGACATCTCAGACTCCTGTCTGAACCTCAGGTGCACTGCTTGTTAGCTATGGGAGCCTGGGACAGCAGGCTGTCCTCTCAGAAAGCTTAGGTCATCTTCTATAAAATCAAACTAAATAAACCTGTGACTTTTCTTGGGTTTATTATAAAAATTAAGTAATATATGCAAAGTTTCTAGAACAACTTTTGGAAGAATGTGGTTAAATGATAAAAATCAGTATTTTCCTATTTCTGAAAGCCAGGTAAAGTAAAATAAATCATAGCTAGAGCTCCTTTTCATTCTATCATAAGATGATACTCTTCACCTCAACTTCCAAGAAAGATTTAGTTAATCTAGTTTTCCAGACCAGTGGTTCAAATACTTAAAACATATTTTCAAATATTCTAATATATATTGGGAGTAATTTATTTTGATACTAATTTGTTACACTAGTACAGAAGACAATACTAAAAACACACTTACATGGAGGATAACTTAGTTTAAAAACACAACAAAAGAATAAACTTTGTATTATCCTTTAAAATGTTATAAATACCATTTAGTGGCCAAAGCCTTTGACTGTGTGGATCACAATAAACTGTGGAAAATTCTGAAAGAGATGGGAATACCAAACCACCTGACGTGCCTCTTGAGAAACCTGTATGCAGGTCAGGAAGCAACAGTTAGAACTGGATATGGAACAACAGACTGGTTCCAAATAGGAAAAAGAGTACGTCAAGGCTGTATATTGTCACCCTGCTTATTTTTTTAACTTCTATGCAGAGTACATCATGAGAAATGCTGGGCTGGAGGAAGCACAAGCTGGAATCAAGATTTCCAGGAGAAATATAAATAACCTCAGATATGCAGATGACACAACCTTTATGGCAGAAAGTGAAGAACTAAAGAGCCTCTTGATGAAAGTGAAAGAGGAGAGTGAAAAAGTTGCCTTAGAGCTCAACATTCAGAAAACTAAGATCATGGCATCTGGTCCCATCACGTCAGGGCAGATAGATGGGGAAACAGTGGAAACAGTGGCTGACTATTTTTCTGGGCTCCAAAATCACTGCAGATGGCAACTGCAGCAATGAAATTAAAAGACACTTACTCCTTGGAAGAAGAGTTATGACCAACCTAGACAGCATATTAAAAAGCAGAGACATTACTTGGCCAACAAAGGTCCATCTAGTCAAGGCTATGGTTTTTCCAGTGGTCATTTACGGATGTGAGAGTTGCACTATAAAGAAAGGTGAGTGCCAAAGAATTGATGCTTTTGAACTGTGGTGTTGGAGAAGACTCTTGAGAGTCCCTTGGACTGCAAGGAGATCCAACCAGTCCATCCTAAAGGAGATCAGTCCTGGGTGTTCATTGGAAGGACTGATGTTGAGGCTGAAACTCCAATACTTTGGCCACCTGATATGAAGAGCTGACTCATTTGTAAAGAATCTGATGCTGGGAAAGATTGAGGACAGGAGAAGGGGACGACAGAGGATGAAATGGTTGGATGGCATCACTGACTTGATGGACATGGGTTTGGGTAAACTCCAGGAGTTGGTGATGGACAGGGAGGCCTGGCATGCTGCGGTTCATGGGGTCTCAAAGAGATGGACAGGACTGAGCAACTGAACTGAACTGAGCTGAAGAAATGTGTATTTTTTAGACAATCTAAATGTTGGTGCTTTCCAAAATAATTTAGTAGGTTAAATTTATGTGCTTTTTATAAGAGTGAATTATTGAAACTTGCTCTCTATCGTTCTATCATAAGAATGATAAACGCTTTTTACTCACATTAAGTGCTTTATATCCCACATGTACATATAAAAACTCATTGTTAACAAAGATGAAACTGAAATACCAATACACTATTCAGTTCCTTACATTTTCTAGCAATCATATAATGAGATACCTTTTGACCTTCTACGAGGTGGGAGTGGCGTAGGGGTGCTTTTTGAGAATGTTTCCAATCACAGTGGCACTTTTTGAAGTCCTAAACAATTTTTCACTTTGGATAAGTGAAAGGAAAGGAATAAGTTTCACTTTGGATAAGTGAAAGGGATAACTGAAAGGGAATCAGAAGTTTAGTGGATTTTTAAAGATTCCTGATTGTAAGGAGAGTCACAGGATTAGGTCAATAACAACAGAGTGCCTGACTACTCCAGTGGAGGACACTCTAGCAGAGATTTTTGCTGTAGGGCTGCTTCCCGAGTCCTCTACTGCCATCTTAAGAGAAACCCAGGCTACAGAACAACGGGTCTCAAACCTCAGCATGCGGTTTAGAATTCCCCCTGAGAGCCTCTTAAAATACAGAGGGTAAACCCCACACCCAGAGTTTGTTTCAGCAGGTGTGGGATAGAGTTTGAGAATTTGCAGTTCTAAACAGCTTCCAGGTGATGTTGATATTGCTGGTCTGGAAATCATGCTCTGAGAACCAATGGCAAAGAATTCTTTACACCTTCTCCCCCTTCTCTCACTGAGGCTGGAAAAGTATAAGCAAGAATGGTTTTAAAGAAACAAAAGGTCACTGGCTATCTTTAGTTATCGTAATGCAGGTTAACCCTGAATTATCAGTCAAATTTTGCTACTACGAATTCTAAAAACTGACTGTAATTCTAGAAAATGCAAGCTAGTGTCAGAAAGCATGTCAAGGTGATCTGTGGATGCAGAGGAACAGGTAGAAGCAGGAGCCACGGGTGACGAAGAGGCATGAAGACACTGGGGAGCGACGGCTATGTTCACTATCTTGCTATGCTAATGGTTTCATAAGCAATACACAGAGGTCAAACCCATCATACTGTATAAAGTTTAAATATGTGCAATTAATGTATGTCAATTATATGTCAATAAAGCTGTTTCTAAAACTGGTTGTACAGCTGTAGTATATACTACTTTGGGATCTTTCCTCAGGTATCTTGGTTACATTTTAAGTAGGCACCCTTTCTGATGAACTGTGTAAGTATAAAATTTCTTCAATATATTTCACTCTTTGGTTGATTTCAACAATTCCAAGCTCTGACACACTGTTACTGCTGTTTGCAAACTGTCTCACTTTCTCTGATTCAGAAACCCTGCTCTGAAAGTGCTCCAACATTTTTGCCCGTTGACGATGCTGGTTTTGTGTGGTTTCAGTTGTTGCTGCATTGTTTTGTTACATATCATATATATGATACGGTACACATACAGCTACCGAATATATATCCATCCTCTCTTAACCACCTCTTCACCATTCCAACCTGGGCTCCATACGACAGACAGACACTGGTGGAGGTCTATCTACTCTCAAGCTTCCTGGATGTAAGTTCATCCAAGCCTTGCAGGATACCCCTCCCTTTCCACCTATATTTCTGTTCACCTCATCCAGTGACCTCTCCTGATCCCCCACAGGTCTACAAGTTCTGATCAGTAGCCCTGACCCTGGGGCCCCATTCCGGTGCTCATGGCTTTCAGGGCACCGTGTTAAGATTAGGTGTTTACTTATCAATTCCCTTGTTGGCCTATGTTCTCTGAGGGTAGAGGACATATCTTTTATCTCTGTAACTCCAGTGTCTGGCACTTCGAAAACACTTGACATACAGTTGCTGAATAATCAGTGTAAAATCTATCTGTACTGAGCATATGAAACCCAAAGAAAAAAACTACTTTAGGTGTAGAATTTGATTAAAAAATGTTTGAGCTGATGATTTTTTTTATAAAAACAAATCTGAGTGTTATAAGTATTTTATGCTCAAAAATTCAAGCTAAATCATGTTTGCTTTGAAATTTATTGCCTTGTTTTGAAAACTGCCCAATAATTGTTAATCAAACTAAAATTTTATAAAGACACTTAGCCAAGGGCATTAAGAGTCAAACAAAATATTACACATACACACACACGCCTCCTTTGCACTTGAGATCAGTTTTTTTAAAACTTATATTAAACAGTTTAAGTCCCAGAAATGTTAAGGAAGAAACTCTAAAAATCTTACTTTATCCAATTCTGAATGATTTAATCAGACCTGATGCTGTTATAGACTGAGTTTTAAGACAAGTTATATAGATATTTCAGGGAGTTTAATCTATGCTCCCTCCAATAGGAACTAAAATTTATTTACTTTTTATAGGCCTAACAACAGAACCTTCCAAGTAACAGTAAATTTACTAGACAATAGAGACAATAAAACACAAAAGCAAAACGTTCCAGAAAGGACAAACAGATAAACTCATGCATTTTGGAAGGATAATTATCTGATCATTTAAGACCTATTCCATAATCAGATTAGAAAAGTCAGGAGATAAAAATGACTTGGTCTGAGACAAAGCTAGGAAATTGAAGACACGTTAAATTCAAAGACGCAATTTACTCAAATTATCACTAATGACTTTAATGATGAGGAAGCCTTAGAAATGTAGAAAGAATACTAATTAATGAATCTACTCATAGTTCTTCCCTCACTCAGTGCGTTTGATCTTTTGCTAAGTATCTGGTAAAAAAAAAAGAAACTAACAAAACCATTCTTTCAAATACAATTTTTCTCTAAAACTACTTTTCATAATCAGCTGACACTAAATGTAATGCTTTGAAAACAAACAAAAGATAAACAGATTTATCTACAAATATTTCCACTACAGAGGCTCCAAACACACATCTGCAAAATCTAGCTGACAAAGACTCAGTAATTGTAGAATAAATTAATAAATTTATTTGTGCTCAATTCCTTCTCAGACAACTTACTAGTTTCTCAGAACATTTAACATGGTTTAAAATCTCAAGTTCTAGAAGAGATAAAGTGCAAGTTAGGAAACAATATTTTTACATAATGTTTATTCACATTACTTGGCTGAAATATAAATTTGACATCTGCAAATCAGCATATATTTGGCATATATTTTCAATTTGAAAAACCAGTAGAAAGTTCTTAGAAAATGTTTTGGTTACATCAGTCCGTAAAAATGATCTCAGACTTACCTTCCCAGGCAGGTGACCTAATATACTCTTGCACTAGGTTCCTGACATAAGCATTTAAAGAAGAAGTCTCGTGAAGTCCAATGGAGCTACAAGTTGAGGATTGCTTGAAACAGCTTTCGTTAATACGCAACCAATCACAGAGCTGAAAAAGAAAACAGTTATCACTTATTTTGAAAGTCTAACTGAACGAAGGGCTTCTAATTTCCCTAATTAATTTTCTTTCTTCTACAATAAACTGAATTTAGATAACTGAACACAACAAAGTAACAGAATGTTTATTGTCATGATTGAGCTTCACACATAGTTTATACAGAAAAAAATGTTTGTATGCATGTATGTATGTGAGTATATTCACATACGTGTGTGAGTGTTTTCTAAACTCCTCAAAGAACTTATAAACTTCATTAACAGGCAAGAATTTTTAAAGCATCTAATATAAAATGTACATTTTGATAAAGTGTTGTAAAGAACATCTCTATGAATAGTAACACCTTATGTAAAACAAATTACAACCTTAAAATTCATTTCGTCTTCATATACTAAAACAAGGATTTATTTTTGAGAGAATGTAGAATTTGAAATATAAGTTATAAGGAAAGCTCCTACCCTCCTTGCAAGTTTATTTTCTATCATATGTGCATTTTAAAATATAGTTGATCCTTGAACAACGTGGGTTTACACTGCAGGTCCACTTACACGTGGATTTTTTTCAATAGTAAATACTACAGCATTTCACGATCCATGGTTGTATGGGTCCGGACATGGCGGAATCATGGATATGGAAGGCAGTTTCTTAAAAAAACTAAACATATGCTCATTACACAATCTAGAAACCATGTTCCTTGAAACCGACGCAAATGAGTTAAAAAGTTATGGTGACACAAAAATCTGTATGCAAATGTTTATACCAACTTTACTCATAATCGCCAGGACTTTTCTCCATCCACTGCAAGACACTTAGGGTTTCATGACGAGCGAGATGCAAGAAGTCAGAAGAATTACAGATCACCGAAATGTCAGGGTTGGTAACCCGAGTAGATATTTGTGTCACTGTCCTTGAGTCTAACATCATCAGTACTTTCAGCACTCTCATCTGCAGTCGAGATCTGCCCACTAACACTATCTTCTCTAGAATACTTCCATCTCTGTTTCACTTTGTCTCCCACTTCTCCAAAGGAATTCTAACAGCATTATTGGTTAGGTCCACTCAAAGCAAATAAACTTTTTTTAAAAACCTCTGTTGACAGATAACAAGAAAAGCCAGTAGTGAATTTGACAAGAAACCATTTTTCACAAAGTTTTCAAAGACCTTATCATTATTTTCAGTCTCACCTCCATCCACAGTGAAGTTCCTCTTCCTAATGACTCCTCTTGTCTCACTGACATGAGAAAAGTTGAGATGTCAGAGAGTGACACTTTCTCCTGCGGGCAGGGCAGTTTTAAAAAATTACTCATTGAAAAATGTTTAACTGAATGAACATCACTGTAAAACCAATCTAACATACTATTTAAAGTAGAATACTATTAGTTAAATCAAGAGCTATATTTGTAAAAAGGAAATATTCAACTTTCAAAATGAAGAGTTTGATTATAAACAGCTAACCATTATACAAAATGAAAGATTACTTTATAAATCTATTTTCCTTAAAATCGAGATTACTATCTCTGAGATAAGGTAGTATAATCTAAAAGCAAAAACCAGAAATATCCTATAAGAAATTACTTATTATTTACATCAAAAGCGAATCTTTGTTTTTCAAACCCACAAAAACTACCCTCAGCCTTCAGAAAACCACCCAAATCTTTTTATTCCCTTAAGGTCACACATCTCCAATTAAGACACCCTGCTCTAAGTCCAGGAGAAGGCAATGGCACCCCACTCCAGTACTCTTGCCTGGAAAATCCCATGGATGGAGGAGCCTGGTAGGCTGCAGTCCATGGGGTCACTAAGAGTCGGACACGACTGAGCGACTTCACTTTGACTTTTCACTTTCATGCATTGCAGAAGGAAATGGCAACCCACTCCAGTATTCTTGCCTGGAGAATCCCAGGGATGGGGGAGCCTGGTGGGCTGCCATCTATGGGGTCGCACAGAGTCAGACATGACTGAAGCGACTTAGCAGCAGCAGCAGCTCTAAGTCTGGGGTTGGCAAAGTCACTCACAGCCTGTTTTGTGAGTAAAGTTTTACTAGAACACAGTCATGCCCCCTTATTTGTAAATGGTCTATGGTTGCTTTTGAGTAGCTGTAATAAGAGATCAAATTGCCAACATCCACTGGATCATCAAAAAAGCAAGAGAGTTCCAAAAAAACATCTATTTCTGCTTTATTGACTATGCTAAAGCCTTTGACTATAAGGATCACAAGAAACTGTGGAAAATTCTGAAAGAGATGGGAATACCAAACCACCTGACGTGCCTCTTGAGAAACCTGTATGCAGGTCAGGAAGCAACAGTTAGAACTGGACATGGAACAACAGACTGGTTCCAAATAGGAAAAAGAGTACGTCAAGGCTGTATATTGTCACCCTGCTTATTTTTTTAACTTCTATGCAGAGTACATCATGAGAAATGCTAGGCTGGAGGAAGCACAAGCTGGAATCAAGATTTCCAGGAGAAATATAAATAACCTCAGATATGCAGATGATACCACCCTTATGGCAGAAAGTGAAGAAGAACTAAAGAGCCTCTTGATGAAAGTGAAAGAGGAGAGTGAAAAAGTTGGCTTAAAGCTCAACATTCAGAAAACTAAGATCAAGGCATCTGACCCCATCACTTCAGGGCAGATAGATGGGGAAACAGTGGAAACAGTGGCTGACTTTATTTTTCTGGGCTCCAAAATCACTGCAGATGGTGATTGCAGCCATGCAATTAAAAGACGCTTACTCCTTGGAAGAAGAGTTATGACCAACCTAGACAGCATATTAAAAAGCAGAGACATTACTTTGCCAACAAAAGTTCATCTAGTCAAGGCCATGGTTTTTCCAGTGGTCATGTATGGATGTGAGAGCTGGACTATAAAGAAAGCTGAGCACTGAAGAATTGATGCTTTTGAACTGTGGTGTTGGAGAAGACTCTTGAGAGTCCCTTGGACTGCGAGGAGATCCAACCAGTCCATCCTAAAGGAGATCAGTCCTGGGTGTTCATTGGAATGACTGATTTTGAGGCTGAAACTCCAATACTTTGGCCACCTGATGCGAAAAGCTGACTCATTTGTAAAGACCCTGATGCTGCAAAAGATTGAGGGCAGGATGAGAAGGGGACGACTGAGGATGAGATGGCTGGATGGCATCATTGACTCGATGGACATAAGTTTGAGTGAACTCTGGGAGTTGGTGATGGACAAGGAGGCCTGGCGTGCTGTGGCTCATGCGGTCGCAGAGTCGGACACAACTGAGCGACTGAAATGAACTGAACTGAATAGAAACTGTATGACTCAAAAAACCTAAAATATACCAAGCCAGCCCTTCACAAAAACGTCTGCTGACCCCTGTTCTCAACAATAGTGTGTTACTGGAGCTCCGTGAAAAACAGAATAAGGATGTTCTTTGAAAGTCAAGTTCTTGGAAGATGTGCAGAAAAAAATACACAGGAAACCAGGTGAAAGCTTCCAAAAATGGTCTCTCAGTATGGTCACGAGCTTCCCTACCAACAGGTAAAATGCCTACCAGAAGGGCTCCTTAGAGAACCAGTGCCCAGTGTTTTCACTGGGGAGCTGGTCACACAGATGCCCTGCGCACGGCACCTACAACTTCAGAGCCCCAGAAGGAAAGCAGTTGTTCAGTGAAGATCACACTGTTTTCATGAGCCCTGCAGGCACGATACTGGGATGTTGGGAGCCCTCAGGTTCCAGATGCCAGCCAAGGGCCAATCTTATGAACAGGGCTTTCTAATGACAGCATCACAGGCCTGCCGTGTAGACTCTTTAACGAACTCCCGCTCACTGAGAAAGACTCTCGAACTGAAGTTAACGTGAGTAAGAAAGATCAGCTTACCACGTCTACCAGATTCATGGTGGCCTGCAGGAGATAGCACTGCGCCGCCCCTCTCAGGAGGATCTGATGTGTGACCATGGTGCACTGCAGAACGTCCCTGACGGGGGGGAAATACACACGCACTCCCGTGGGCTCAGAGAATACCATGGTCATCTGTAGTTACTGACAACTCAGCTTATAGTATCTACACTTTCTGACGCAGAAAGTCACTGTCAGGAGAGCTGCAAAGCTATTAAATACGTAAGGCCTCTAGTAGAGTGCAATTTTAATATGGAAAAGAATCTTTAAAAACTAACAAGACACGTTCAAGGCACATTTTTGGAAATAATTGGTAATCAATGTTGATATTTAATAAAAACATTGGCCTTATTTTTAAAGTGGTCAAAATTCAACAGTATATATTACGGCATTTATTTACATTTAAATTAGTAATTCATAAAACAAAGGTAAGTGCAGCAGCATGTGGGACCTCAGTTCTCCACCCAGGGACTGAACCTGCGCCCCCTGCAGTCTAAGTGTGGAGTCTTAACCGCTGGACCATCAGGGAAATCCCCATGAATAGATTTTTTTTTTTTTGCTTTTTGCTTCTATAAAATAAAGAGTGAGAAATCAGGATGCCAATATTAACTAAAACCACTCACCATGGATTAAAGCAGAAGAGAAAACTTAATTTACTAAGAAAAGTTATGACAAATAACCACATATGAATATACACAAGAGTAAATTACCTGAGGGCAAGAAGTCCTTCTATACCCAGAGCTTTACATCTTGGGACGTTTGCCAAAGCCTTAGATAAAAACAAAATGGGAACAGCACACCAATGTCTGCTTGTCATCCTCTGAATAAATTTTAACAGGAAACTACCTGAAAGAGAAAGTTTTAAGACATCATTGTTGCTAACAAGCACATGAGAAGATGCGCAAATCATCAGACACTACATAGGGAAATGCGAATAAAACCATAACGAGATACAACGTCACACCCGCTAGGATGGCTCTGATCAAAAGGACAGATGATAACAAGTGTTAACAGGATGTGGAGGCACTAAAGTCTCAGACATTCCTGGTGAGAACGTAAAATGGTGCAGCCAGTGTGGAAAACAGTTTAGTAGCTCCTCTAAAAATTAAAAACAGAGTTACCATATTGCCCAATAATTCCACCCGTAGGTATATAATTAAGAGAAGTGAAAGATTATATTCATATAAAAACTTGTATATGAATAGTCACAGGAGTAATTCATATTAGTAGTTAAAAGTAGAAACAATCCAAATATCTACTGATGAATGGATAAACAGAATGTGAAGTATCTATAATATTATTATTACATTATTATTCAGCTACAAAAAGGAATGATACATGTTATAATATAGGTGAATCTTAAAACATTACACTAAGCAAAAAGAAACCAGACATAAAATAAAAGACCATGTATTATATGATTCTTTTTATATGAAATGTTTAGAATAAGCAAATCTAGAGACAGAAAATAAACTAGTGTCTGACAGAAGCTGGGGGAGACGGAAAATGAGACGATTACTTATGGGCATGGAGTTTCTTTTGGGGATAATGAAAATATTCTGAAATTAGTGGTGATGGTTGTACAAATTTGTGAATATACTAAAAACCACTGAACTGAACAATTTAAAAGGGTAAATTTTATGGTGTGTGAATTATATCTCAATAAAGCTGATAAAAAAAAATCAACGTTATTTCAAATTCATTCCCTTTTAGTAAGATGAGTATTCTAGTATATTGTACATACTCTGATAACAAGCATTTTATATATATATATATATTTTTTTTTTTTTTTTTTTAAGTTAAGGTAAAAGATACATTTTTTACTGTTGGAAACCATTCTTTTGTTGGAGAAGTTAAAGAAAAATACCATTGGTATCTGGCCTCTGGAATCTGCAAACAGTAATATTAGCTCTTTCTCACAGGCTATTTCTTACCTACACTACAATTACTTTAACTATTTTGAGATACACAAGGATGGTGCTCTATCCCGCTTTCTCTGCTAATATGTGATGTCTTAAGGGTCTTTAAGTCACATAGTCAATGAAAATGTCTGTTTCCTCAGATCATCATTGTAGAAATCTTTTGAGAAATCACTTTTAAGAAATCCTTGGACAATCCTGAAAGGATATGACATGTATTTTGTATTTCCCAAAGTGCCTAGCCCAAAACCAGGTATGCTTAATATATTCACTGGGAATCACTGACAGAAAAAAATTACAAAGTAAAACCTATAAGTAGACAGTTTTCTTGCCCTCATTCTTGCTGGACTATTTAAGTTTCCATCTTTTGCTTAATGCCTCTCTCAACACACAAGGAAGATGGCAACTGTCAAGCTTCTATTTCTCACTCACTCACCACATTGACAAGGGTCTGTCATGCGTCTGGTACAACCACAAACACCAGGCTCTCAGACTCTGCGGGGTGCTGACCACCACCATCTCACTCACACTGTGATATACACACAGGATGTGCCCATGTGGTCAGAAAATTAATCCCCAGGCTATAAACTTCCAAACTCTAGCAAACTAAAGAATGGCTCTGGCAGCTACCTTCTCCACTCTAACTTTTTTGAAAGTAACCAAAAGAATCAAATTTCTATAAATCTAAGGTTGCGATATACAGATGGCCATCTTTTCCCTTTCTTTCCTGACTTTTGAATACATATTACCATTGGTCATTTTTCATCCTATATGCAGATTAAATATTAATACAAAAGGAAAAAATATATATATTTCATAGCCAGGGTCACTTTCTACATCACAAAGCCTAGAATGAAGAAAAGGCTTAGCAGGGTATATCCTGCTACTCAGCAAACAAAACAACACTGGTTCCATGCTTTGCTTACCAACAGAGCTCATCAGAAAGAAACACACATCTCCAATCCGAAGAAGTGGGACATTTCTAAGATACGAGGTCTTATAAAAAGTTTTTTTTCTTTTTTAATCTTTCTAAGTCAGTATGTATAAGGCAACAATTTTGACACAATGGATATTCAGTTTATAACTTTTTCCTAAGCCCAGGTTCCTTTTTTCTTTGACTTTTTTTTGCTAATTTTTGAAACTGAATATAGATACTTAGAAAGAATGGGAAACTGCAGTATATATTCCATAATCGCTTCCATGCTACAGATTCCAATACTGGTACCATGCTATATACAAAGGTGAAAGTGTGTACTCAATTTCAATGGACACTTGTATAATTCTGACAAAATTTGCATTATCCTGAAAAAAAGGAAGTAGTTTGACAATACTGATTGTAACAGTCCTAGGACTCTCCTCAGAGAAGGCAATGGCAACCCATTCCAGGACTCTTGCCTGGAAAATCCCATGGACGGAGGAGCCTGGTAGGCTGCAGTCCATGGGGTCGTTAAGGGTCGGGCATGACTGAGACTTTACTTTCACTTTTCACTTTCATGCACTGCAGAAGAAAATGGCAACCCACTCCAGTATTCCTGCCTGGAGAATCCCAGGGGCAGAGGAGCCTGGTGGGCTGCTGTCTGTGGGGTTGCACAGAGTCGACACGACTGAAGCAACTTAACAGCAGCAACAGCAGGACTCTCCCAGAAGGATGGTGCTTATAATCAACATTCTAAAAATTTTTTTACATTTAAGCTAGTAAGTTAAAAAGAAATTCTTTACTGATACATACTCTTTATTTCTTCTGGAAGAAAAGAAATATAAGTGACTAAAAACTTCTGTAATTTCAGTCCCAGTGGAGAAACACTTCCTATCAGCTGGCCTGGGGACCTATAGACAAAGGGGGTCAAAAAACAAATATATAAAATCTACTGACAATGAAGCATAATGAAACTAAGTGCAATATGGCTCAAATGTCTTTCAACAATAAAACTACCTTCTTCTGAGCCTGCATTTTATTTTTCAGTAAAATCTTGAGAATCCCTCCAATTACAAAAACATCAGGACGTTACTGGAAAACTGACGTGAGTTAGTGATGGGTTATACTGAGCAGACATAGATCCCCTTTCCATGGCACTTTTTCTGACACATATGCATCGATCTTGCCAAATAGTATCGTTTTAAGAAAAGTCTAGAAATGGTGATTTTAAATTGGATTTTATTATTGCTAACACATACTCCAACGATTTAATACCTTTAAGTATTAAGTAAAAGACATATGTTAGTAATAAACCACTTTTGCAAAAGCATTTGATTGCTAACATCTACTAAAGACACTTTTATTTTTGTTTATTTTGCTTCTGCCTGGAACATTATCTGTTAACTGAACACACTAGTGTGGGAGGAAACTGAAGGCATTTCATAATAAATGTTTGTCAACTCTCAGAAACCACCAAGTTGGTTTTACTGCTCTCCAGCTGTCTGCTTCAGAAAACTATTCAATAGTAATGAGTTATTTGAAAAATAAAAATAATTGGCAAATCAAGCATTGATATGGTTTTTTGATATTAAATAGAACTGAATATTAATATAACTTAGCACAGGTTGATTTAAAATTTTTAAAGAAGTTGACTGTCAGAGTACTTTCTATCAGAAAAGCAAAAGTGAAAGTGTTAGTTACTGAGTCGTGTCCAACTCTTTTGTGACCCCATGGACTGAAGCCCTCCAGGTTTCTCTGTCCATGGTTTTTCCCAGGCAAGAATACTGGAGTGGGTTGCCATTTCCTTCTCCAGGAGATCTTCCCGACCCAGGGATCGAACCTGCGTCTCCTGCACTGTAGGCAGATCCTTTACCTCTGAGCCAGCCACCAGGGTGGCTTGCTCTACTAGAGATATAGCAAACAAAAGACTAGCAAGTATAAACTTAGTCATCAGAATTAGAAATATTAATACAACATAATTTCAAAAGCAAGGGAAATTTTTGAAGATACAATTCAAGAGTACAGATAAAGTTCAAAAAATGAGGAAAGGCATAATAATGACACTCTTCTCAGCATCAAGCTTGATGAAACATAAAGGTATTAAATAAGCAACATGTAGTAGAGAATGGCCTCCACCATCTGATATGGAAAGGGAAAAGTTAGAATGAACCTTGTGGTAGTGGACTAGAAATGGGCATACTGATGTGAACAGATGGTTTTTAATATGGATGGATGGACAGATACTGAAATACAGATGGGTGAGTCTGCTCAACAGACAGAGCTAAGAAACAGACACACACAGAGATGCAAAGACACATATACATACATAAAGATGACAATTAAACAAATCCGGTAAAACATTATCGTTTAGGGAATGTGGATAAAAGGTAAGTCAGAATTCTCTGTATTATTTTCACAACTTTTCTATAAAACTGAAAGTTAGAGGAAAGGAAAAAAAAGTGTCAAGTGTTGGTTAGCCAAAGCCATCACAAATTCCAAGAGGGCAGAAGTCAGAAAGTCCCTATGTAAGGTGTCCTTCCCTAAAACCCAAGAAAGGATGGGTTCAGAGTGGGAAAGAAAAGAAAAAGAGAAACACCAGGTACAACTACTAGAAGGTCAAGAAGAATCACAAACCCAGAAGGGACAACATGGTAAGAAAAAGCTGAATGTCTATGAGGCAACATATATTTATCCACCAAATGCATTTTTAACAATCTGGTCATATTTCATAATCAAGTTAAATTTATAATCAAATACATATTACTCTTGCTGCTAAATAAAATGCATGTTTACCTGCTGTACAGAGAGCTCTCTGAAAGTGCATCCATTAATGGTCCAATGATAAACTAAAAAAAAAAAAAAGGAAAAAAAAATCTGACATTAACCTCTAACTGTAATTTTGAAAAGTCAACTTGCCCTAACTCTACATCCTATGCAGGGCTACTGAAGAGCTGTTATAAGCAATCTCTTATGCTGCAGGCTGATTTATGATAGCCTTGGAGGATACCTTAATCCCAGCTGTCAAACCAAACTTTCCAACCTGATAAAAATGTATGGAATACTAAGAGAGCATGTGCTGTGCTGAGAAGGAAGAAAGGAATCCAAAGAAGGGACACATGGTAGAAAATAAAGGTAGTGACTGGTGAAAAACAGAGATACCCAAGAGAAAATTTAAGCCCCTATGCCTGAACAATAAATGGGGAAAAGCATATCTTCGAAAACATTAGTAGACAAAAGTGTGCTTTCAGGAAGTGCAAGAAGGCTAGGAGAATGTAGAAAAAGGATGCCTACTAAAACACTGTACATGTACTTCGATAATTAAGAACGTTTAGGTTACCTCTAAATGAGAGGTAAATTACTGTTCCTAAGTCTATGATCATTCAACTCACGTCATCATAACAGGACTTAAAGTCACAGCTATAATTCTCACAGGGTCGTCACTTTGTGTGATTGCTGACAAGTGGAAGTACACATTCTAATAACATAGCTCAAAAGGCAACCCCTGCTCAGTACAGCACGATAGTAATTCACTGACTCAGAATCGGAGGAGCAGCATCACTAGACAAAGAGCAATAAGTCAGTGCTTCAGGACCATGGAGAGAGTACCACTAACACACTCCTAATCCAGGGCTCATGCCGCTGACTTCTGTTCAGGATAACAAAGGACTACTTTTCAACACGGTGATGATGCAGGCAGCCTGTCGACAACGCCCAAGTACGAGAGCCTAGTTTAGAGATATAGGGTTTGTTTTCAGCAAATCTCTGAAGTTTTATTTGCGATTTTCAAGCCCCAGGATATACTTTTGAAGATCACATAAGATACAACAAATGCCTTCACCTCTTTTCTTCTGACAGAGGGAACAAAGGAAGGCAGAGGGTGCCATTACCTCAGAAATTTCTGGTGAAAATGGAAGAATCCTTGTTTCATACAGTTCCAAAAAATGGGTAACACCTTCTTTAGTCAGGATTTTATTTTCACTTTCAAACATTCTTTTATAAATGCACAGATGCCAGGATGGGTGAAAGAGCCAGTATCCTGTGAAAATAAACACCCAAAGTTGACTTTGATTCTCACATATGGCTCCACACAGACTATATATTCATAAATAAACATACACACAAACACATTAACTTCATTACAACAATCACGTTCAAAGGTGTTTAACTAATGAATAACCAAAATCACTTCAGTATTCCATTTTCCATTTTCAGTTTCATTTAGAAAGATTGCAAGCGGATTTCATGGTGACTACAGTGTACAGAATTAAATATGACTCCACACACACAGGTTGGAACTTTAGGTTTGGGGTGATTTCAACCAATTCTCTCACCTTACTTCAATCCATTTTTCATCTGAAACTGTCCCTCCTCTGTTTAAAACCCTTGAGTGGCTTCTCAAAACTCAGAATAAAATCCAAACCAGGCATGACACTGCCCCTGACAACTGCTCCAGCCTCAGGCCACCCCTCCCGCACCACTAAGCTCTGCCTCGCTAGGTGGGCGCTCTAGCCCATGGGGCCGCTCGCATCTCAGGGCTTCTGCACCCAGAGCTCTCTGCTCCACTGAGTCAGTCCTAAGGCAGGCCTTGGCTGGCTCGCGTCACCAAGGTATGGCCTTACTAGTATTCCATTCCTGTCATTTTTCTGTTGTCTGTCTAGAACTTTATAATCAAAACCATTTTTTCCTGGAAAACAGACTAAAACTCAAGTGAAAAATAGTTCTTCTGTCTCACCACTTTACCCCAGTGCTCAGTATGTATTGGACACTAAGTATGCATCTATTAAGTAAATACATGAATGAGTGATAAACAAAAAATGAAATAATTATGTACCTTAGAGATACTTTTAACTCTTTCCAAATATCCTTAATATTTTTAGGAAAAAAATTCAGCATTTTAAACTCATGGCATTCTATAAATAAATCAGTCCCTTTTTGTGTGTTATTTACATCAAGATGCTTGTTCAATTCTTTGGCAGTGGTAATTTTTCAAAATCTGTCACTGCTATTTGATTTGTTTTGCCGAGAGCTGTGGGCAAAATGTGGTAATAAGAGAATCATTTTAACAGTAAATGCGTAAGTGAAGTCACAACAGGATTTAATTAAATTCTAGCCCCAGGTGGGACTATAGATTCTTATGGTCTGTGAAAAACTCCAGTGTATCAGAAAACAACCATAGCAATCAGCTGAATCAAGCTCAATTCCTAAGGGGTCACACTATTAAAGTTGTCATTATCTAAAGCAGGCACTGAAACCCATTTACCTAGGTTAACTCTCATGTGTAAACACGATAATGCAGCATTTCATCATTCTTATGAATACAAAACAGTTAGCCTGCATTTAGCTGTCTCATTTATCTAAACTTAATTTCGTAAGATAATTTTAGGAAGCTCCATTTTCATTTTATTTGTCCTGAAAAGTCCTCATAATATAGTACTGATTAAGGACTTAAAAACTATATTTAAAATAGTATCTTAGAATTTTCCCTTCCCCAGAAGTCCAACCTACAGAACAATGGCTGAAACGCTAAGAAAACAACTTTAACAATGAAACAGATATATTAAGAGAACAAAGCTGGAAAGCAGTTAGAATATCAAACAATGCTTATTAAAAAATGAATAATATACCATACATAAAACATTACCAAAGAGTCCTTATCTTTTAAGGATATATACTGAAATAATTAGAGATGAAATGATAATGCTAGCATTATGCTTCAAAATCATTTGATGGAGAGTGAGCAAGTGAGGCCACATGCAATGTAAGACAGGAACTGGCCACAAGTTGATCAGTGCAGAAGCTAGGTGATAGGGTTCATCATACAAACTCCTCTCCTTCTGTTTGAAATTTTCCATAATCATAAGTTTATAAAATTACCATGCCTCTAAATTATAGAAAACTCTGCAGCCATTTAAAATTAAATTCTCAAAGACTATTTAAGGACATAGGTAAGTGCACTTTGGATATACTGCTGAGTCAGAAAAAAGCATTATGAACAATCAATCCACAAGGTATATATCTGGAATATTAGCAGCTGTCTCCTGGTAGCAGCAAATTTGTATATTCATATAACATTCTCCACAGTGAACAAGAATTAGTTATAAAATAAGGGGGAAAATGATGTGTCATAAAAAATCAAAATAAAAGCAACCATTACCATATTCCTCTGACACTGCATATTCAAACAGACTGTTTAGCTTTGGTAAAACTGGCTTTATAACATGTATCTGAAAACAAAAGCAAAAAGCCATCGGAAATGAAAATTCACCTTTAAAAACCAAAGTATTGTTACATATTTATGTAAGTCACTCTTCTGTTCCTCCCTCCACAACCTCCACCCTCCCTGACCCCACCACACCCATGTAAAAAAACATGCAGAAGGTGCCTGATTTTTCCATTTTTCTAATCATACAAATTCAAGACTGAGTACGGCAAAGCTAATAAATATAACCTAGAACATAGTTACAGTAACATTACATTTATAGAGTATCATAAATTATGTCATGTAATCCTTAACTGTCCTGGGAAGCAGGCAGCCGATAACACTAATATTACAAAGATGAAAAAATACTGAAATGCTTTCTCTAGTCACTCAAGTTGTTCAAGGCCACACATTTAGACACAGAGCCAGCTCAGGGTTCAATGCTCTTTTTTCTTAGACTCTTGCAGATACCAGCGTCTAATGTACATATCCTAGAAACTAAGGGCAACTAACGTAAGAGTTTCTAAACAGTGAGGGTGTTATGGATGCACTGATTAAGGAAAACCGTAGTTTATATAAATTTAGAAATGTTTTTCGTTTAGTCCTCATTCCCACACCTACATACATTTAGCACATATGAGTACTTCTTTTAGTCAACAAACAATGCATTTGGACTGACACCTCACAGTGACCCCATGATGGCTGGTCCCACACCGATCTGCAGCTTACGTATGAGAACCCCTATAACAGGTCTCCGAGTGTGGTCCCTAGAATGGCAGCGTATGTGTCTCCTGGGAATATGTAAAATATTTGAATTCTCAGGCCACACCACAGACCTAATGAATCAGAAACCCTGCAGACCAGATCCAGCAACTAATACTTTAATAAGGCACCAGGATGATTCTAATGAATGTCAATCTAAATGTTAATCTCTAAAGAGATTCCTCCTAACTTAAAAATTCCATGTTCTGACGAAGATTAATTCAAGTCAACTGAAAATGATTTTTCAGGTTTCAAGTCTCAGAACCAAAGAATGCAAAGATGTAAGAACTGAAAGGAAGAAAAGAAAGCAAGCCTACAAAATCAAAGGGTCATTATTATTTAATAACAATTGACCTCAGACTTTAAGTAACATTTTCCTCATTGTGTATTTCTTTGGAGATTATTTATAACATAGAGAAACTAAAAACTAACAAACACTTTAGAAGTAAATGTCAAGGGAAGATCAAATAAGACCAAATCCTTTGAATGATAAATTAAGTCAACCGAAATATTCTTTAATTTCCTGAGTTTACATTGTGTTGTTCAGTCCCCTAGTTGTGTCCATTTCTTTGCAACCCCATGGACTGCAGCATGCCAGGCCTCCCTGTCCCTCCCCATCTTTCCAAGTTTGCCCAAGTTCATGTCCATTGCATCAGTGATGTCATCCAGCCATCTAATCCTCTTGACACCTTTTTCTCCTTCTGCCTTCAATCTTTCCAGGCATCAGGGACTTTACATGAGAGTCAGCTATTCACATCAGGTGACCAAAAAGGTGGAGCTTCAGTTTCAGTGTCAGTCCTTTGAATGAGTATTCACGGTTGATTTCCCTTAAGATTGACTGGTTTGATCTCCTTGCTGTCCAAGGGACTCAGGAGTCTTCTCCAGCACCACAGTTTGAAGGCATCAATTCTTTGGCTCTCTGCCTTCTTTATGGTCCAGCTCTTACAACTGTATGTGACCACTGGGAAGACCATAGCCTTGACTACAGAGACATTTATTGGCAGAATGGCATCTCTGCCTTTCAACACACTGTCTAGGTTTGTCATAGCTTTCCCACTGAGAAGCAACTGTCTTCTGATTTCATGGCTGCAGTCACCATCCGTAGCAATTTTAGAGCCCTAAGAGGAAATCTGTCACTGCTTCAACCTTTTCCCTTTCTATCTGCCATGAAGTAATAGGGCCGGATGCCATGATCTTAGTTTCTTCTTTTAAATAGGTTTAACACGGGTTTTTCACTCTTCTCCTTCCTGAGTTTACATTTAACCTTAAATTTAATCTATGCTGGAAAAGAAAAAGGGATTCCCTGGTAGCTTAGATGGTAAAGAGTCTGCCTGTAATGTGGGAGATCTGAGTTCAACTCCTGGGTCTGGAAGATCCCCTGGAGAAGGAAATGGCAACCCACTCCAGTATTCTTGCCTGAAAAATCCCACGGACAGAGGAGCTTGGCAGGCTATAGCTCATAGGGTCATAGAGAGTCAGACACAACTGAGTGACTTCACTCACTCACTCACACTGGAAAACAAAGTACGCTTGTATTCCATTATGCTATATCCAGGTAGACCTTTTTGTATTGGTTCTATAAAATGTTTGGGGGGGAAAAAAAAAACTGCACCTATACATGATTTGATAAAATATGAAAACACTTACCTGATTTCCTTCAAGAGTTTCCATAATTAAAATATAGTTTTCCCAAAACTTTAGAAGCTCATCTTTTTTCTTCTCAGACCACCAAAACAGACTTGGGCCTGATATGGTTTAAAAAAGAAAATCAGTTTCTAGATTTAGTTCCTAAATAGAAAATTTTATGTTTCTAAACATAAGGAGACAACAATCTGCCAACTATAGCAGTAACAAAATCCAAAGCCAGCTCAACCAGAGTGACTCAAGCCCAGCAATCTAACAGAGTACCTATCTCTAAGGCATAAATAATGCAGTTGCTTCTGAAAAAAAAGTAATCTCATTGCCAAGAGATAGAACAGAAAACAAAACCAGACTCAAAGATGGTCCAAAAATAGAACTTACATATACCTCTGATTAGTATGTTAAAGGATCTAATGGAAAAGGTAGAAAACAGCCACAAACAGATGGGGATTTCCAGGAGACAAAAACTAAAAAAGTGTCAGGTGAACTGATAGAAAAGACATAAAGGATCCTTTGATTAAATTATCAGATACTCAAGGTCTTGAAGATAAGGACTCCAGGAAAATAGCTTCAACACAGGATCAGGTGAAGGCAGTCTCCCAGGTGAAAGTGAAGGCAGATGTAAGAATGTCAGTGGTATGCACAAGGCTGAGCTTGGAATGGGACTTCAGAAGAGACTTCTTCAGGAAAATTTATAATGACTGATGATCTCACTTTGTACAGGACAGATTTAAACAACTAACTAAGAATCGGGGGCTGAATTAGTGGTAAATATGGAGGCAACCAAACTAAATGACAAATATAGGGAAAACTTGCAGGAAGGAAAAAATAAATCATAGATTACTACATAGGTCACTGGTGAACAGTACCTGCATAGTCATAATTTTGTTGAACTCACATTCAATCAAAATTGCAAGTAGGATAATGGGTTTTATGATATTACTAGAATATGTCAAAGATATAGGGACAGACACCAAGATAATCAGCTAAGAGATAAAAGCGGCTGCTCTTTGAAATGAAGGAAATATAGATGGGAGGCAAGCATAAGACTATTGCTTATCTTTAAAACTGCAGAATGATTTGACGCTTTAAAATAAATGATTGCTTAACTTTGGTAATTAAAAAAAATGTTTTCCAGCAACAGCGCTCACTGGATGATCATTAACTTGTGGGCTATTAAAATATCTACCATCTGATGTTTTAAACGTGTATAAAAATCTAATCTACTCACAACTTCAGCAGAACAAAACTCTTTTACTAATATAAATAAGTAGGCAGCCACAGTTGAGAGGATAGAAATTTTCCATCCACTGAGGCAGTTTTGACTCAATCAATCCATTTCAGACTTCGATAGATCAAAATAAATTTAAACGACTGAAGTGTATTTTCCACACATTTCAGTGAACAAACTGATCAATAGTAACAAACCAAACTAAAAGGAGGCCTTGCTATTTTGTCTACTTTTATCCTGTAAAAAACGGGTAGGACGCACAGGCTCAAAATATAAAATTAATTAATTAATACCTCATTCTATTAAATCAATTGCAAAAATACTCTCCGCCAAAGGTCGACTTAAGGCCATTATACTTAACTAATATTAATAAATTCTCCTAAGAGAACTACCGAAGGATTGTGATGGGTTTCCCATGACAAAATTCTAATACTCAAGGCTCAATTCGTAGGTCAGTACATGCAAATACTTTTCCTTTCAATTTGATGGGTGCTATCCCTTCTTTTCTATTTGAACGAGCCCACGATTTAGTGCAATTTTGGTCTGTTAATATCCTGCTGGACTAGTTCCTAAATTATTCCACGAATGCAGTATTCCACCCGCTCTGGGTCAGAGAATTTATCCTAAATGCGGACTCCTCTAACAGTGTTGCAGTGATACAGTTCAGAGAACACCCTCGAGATAAGGTTCCCAAGGTTTTTCAGGCTCTATGCGGACCACGAGAATAACCAAATTCTGTACGAATCGCGGAGACGGCCCCGGAAGCAGAAAGGCTGCCCTCGCAGAAAGTCAAGTAAGGATGGGCCAGGGAGCAAAGAGGCAAGTACCGGTTCCTTCGCCGGGGGCGCACGCGCAGTCGGTCCCCAGTTCCGCCGACACCTCCACAGCCCGCTGCAGCAGGTAGCGCGCCCGCTTGCGCGTCAAGGCGTCCTCAGACCAGGCCAGCCCGGCCTGCACCGCGCTCCAGAAGCGCCAGCAGCGCCGGGCGTCCAAGCCCGCCTCGCGCGCGGCAGGCACGCTGTCTGCGCCGGGCTCTGGCAGTAGCTTCTCGGCGAGGGCGCTCAGAATCAGCAGCTGCGACCCGACGCGGCCCGGCTCCTCAGACACCCCGGGCGCAACCAGCCCGCCCCACACAACCCGCAGCGCCGCCCCGCCGCACCGGCCCAGAGCCGGCAGCAGCCGCCCGGCAACCAGCGCCGCAGCGTCCGGGGACGGCCCCGCCTTGTCCCCACCCAGCGCCAGCGCGAGAGCGGCCCGCGCCACTCGCTCCAGCAGGGGCGCGTCCTCGCGAGGCCGCAGGCAGGGCCCCACGGCCGCCAGCACCTCCACGGCCGCCTCGACGGCCCCTTCGAAGCCGGGCGCGGGCCGCGCGTTGAGCAGGTCGCACAGCGCCTCCTCGGCCAGCGCGGCCGCCAGCTGCGGGCCCCCGGCTAGGCGGGCGCACGAGCGCAGGGCAGCGCCTGCCGCCCTCAGCACACGCCGGCGCTGGCGGGCCGCGGGCCCAGGGTCATCCGCGCCGCCCGCTGGGCACCCGCGCAGGCCCCGCAGCAGCGGCACCAGATACCCGGCGGCGACCTCGCGCGCCGCCTCCGGGAGCGCGCCCGCGCCGCCGCCGCCGCCGCCGCCGCCGCCGCCGCCGCCGCGCGCTTCCTCATCTTCCAGTCGCTGCAGAAGAAAACACAGGGTCTCCACGCGCTCCGCAGATACCTCCCCGCGGCACAGCGCCCCAAGCAGGACCCGGGGGTCCCGGCTCTGCGAGAGCAGCGCATCCGCCAGCACCCACTCCATTTGCCCCGCGCGCCGCCGACCCCGGGCGCCCAAAGGAAGGCGCCGGCGTGCGCGAGTGCGTGCGCGTGCGCGGCTGTCCCGAGCACCCGCCCGCAGGTAGGGGGCTTGCAGCCCCGCCCTGGGCCGGGTCGTGGCTCCTTGGGCCGGTCCTACCAGACTGGCCTGGGTAACTTTTTAAAGAAGAAAAGAGGCTCTCTCGTGAAACGTTAATGTAGTCTCTACACCAACTCCATCGATTCTTAATTAGAGATTGGCCTATCCAGGGGCTCTAAATCATTTCAGAGTGCTATGAAAATGGGCCAGAGGTACATTTGGAAGGTATGCTTACCATCACCTAGGTTGTTTTTAAAAATGAGCAGTCTGGCACCACCCACAAAGACATTGATACAGTGGGTATGCAGTGGACTCCCGACAGCTGCATGAAGAAATAAATACTGAAAACAAGAATAATTCAGGAGCCGTGCAAAGTACTGTAGGAATGAGCTAGGGACAGAGCTGAAAACGAGATGCCCACACCAGCACTGGCAGTCGAATGCCCAAGCTGACTCCAGCATGCAGTTCTTCCCACACAATGCTTGTGCTTCCACATGCAGTCCCCAAATAGTTCTTTTGTCTATATTTTCTGTATTTCTGACAGCGTCTACTGCTAAATACAGAAACACAAAAACCTCACCTAAGCATGCACCATACTAGTTTGGTTTGTGGCTCAATCCTAGGCAAACAATCAGTGAGGTGGGTTTTCTTTGCCTTCCAACCAAACTACAAAGATCTCTCCCTTAGTCCATGGAGAAGTCACAGTTGCCCTTTTAAAGAGCTTTATGTGTAATAAATATAATGGATAAAGTGTAATTTAAAGTTATTTAAATTTAAGTGTATTTTATGCAATTTAAAGTTATTTGATTTTTATATTTTATGTTTTATATAATTTATATTAAGTTATCCAACATCATATATGCAGGATTTTTTTCCATGTTTCAGAGTCATTCGGTTTTCCATTGACTGCATGCATAAAGGTTTTTATTGTAAGGCTTCCCTGGTGGCTCAGTGGTAAAGAATATGCCTGCCAGTGCAGGAAACAAGTTTGGGAAGATCCCCGGAGAAGAAAATGACAACCCACTCCAGTAGTCTTGCCTGGGAAATCTCATGGAGAGAGGAGCCTGGCAGGCTGTAGTCCACCGAGTTGCCAAAGAGTCAGACATGATTAAACGACAATGACAACAATTTAGATTGTGTCAGTAAATATCAGTTGCCTTCAGCATTGAAAAAACATCAGTTCGGGGACTTCCCTGGTGGTCCAGTGGTTAAAATTCTGTGCTTCCACTGCAGGGGGCACATGAGTTCCATCCCTGGCTTGGCAACTAAGATCCTTCATGCACTGCAGCAAGGCCAAATAAATAAACATCAGTTTCCTTCAACATATGGTCTTTATATATCTATCAAAAATGGACAAAAGTCTTGAGCAGACATTCAGCAAATAAAGATAGGCTAATGTAAGCATATGGGAAGGTATGGAGAATCATTATTCCTCACAGACATGCAAATTCAAGCCTCAAAGAGATACTACTTCACACCCATCTGAATGGCTAAAATTTTAAAGACTGAAACTGCCAAAGGACTCAAGAGTTTCCTTTTCTTGAAACCGTCTTCCTCTAGTTTTCACCGTATACCTTTGTTCTGTTTTTTTCTTTTTCTTATTTCCCCAGCTATTCCTTCTCCATCCTTTTGGGAAGGACTCCTGTTTCTATTCCTGACCTGCTCATATGGATATTTCCAGACTTAACATCTCTAGATTCCTGTTCTTCTCACTCTCTAAAATTTCCCTGAATAGCATCATTAAAACTACAGATTCTACTGTGATTCACACTGCTAATGATGAAAAAACTCGAGGTGTCTAGCACCAAATCTCTCTCTCAAACTCCAAACCTATCTACTTCCTGCCTACGAAACTGAATGTCCCTCAAGGCATCACTCAATCTCCACTTTTAAGAAGTTCACCTTATTATCTTAATTCTTTCATCCCTTTCCCCATTATCACTATCCCCACCAATGTACTTCTTCCTGTATATTTCCTATTTAGTGGAGTGGCCATAACTCATTCAGTTGCCCAAGTCAAAAAACCTGGGAGCCAAAATGTTATGAAGCCATATTTTGGTCCACTTGCCTGGATGTGCAGTTAAGCCGATCTACTGACACCAGGTGGCAGTGAAGTGCACTGCAGGCGCCAAGCAAGGGGTCCAGGCAGCTAGTGCTCAAGAGGCCTGAACTCAATGAAGGCTTCCAGGGAAAGGTTTTTCAAGACAGGGTAAGGAAGAGGGACTGTGGAGTGTATGACCAGCTCGTGCACATTTTTCTGATTGGTTGGTAGTGAGGTAATCAGGAGTCAACATCATCAACCTTCTTCAACCTTCTGGTTCCTTCTGGTCTGCGGTTATGTGCTTGCGGGCAGCATGCCATTAACTTCTTCCACCTGGTGGAGGTTGCAGTATCTGCAAAACAGCTTAAAGAACATGGCCTCGGATATTACCTATAGCCCATGAGATGGAACTAAAGGTCCTTGACTTTTTCAAGTGCCCAAACTATTGTTATTATTATTATTATTTTGGTTGCATGAGGCAGCATGCAGGATCTTAGTTCCCCACCAGGGATGGAACCCATGCCCCCTTCAGTGAAAGTGTAGTGTTATGCACTGGATCACCAGGGAAGTCCCTAAATTATTACTATTTTGTTTTGCTTGACTGTTTTCCTTTTTTTCTGCATTTACTCATTTCTCTGATTAAAAGTACTCTTTATAACTCAGAGAAGGCCTGGCAGCCTAAAGGTTTTTTTTTTTACAAGCAAGAGGCGGGCAGAGGACATAGTGGTAGGCTGTGATTTCTGCCTGGAAGGCCCCATAGAGTCTTGTTTGGTTACAAATAGATTTCCTTCTCTCTTCTTTGATTCCTACATATAATTGCTCCTCAAATCTATCCATGAAACTCTCTAAATCTCTTAGTGTCCCCACCTCTCTGTCCCCCACCAATACCTTAGTTTTAGACTCTCCTCATTTCTTATTAAGATGACAACAATAACTTCCTGCCTGATTCACTCTCCACCCAAGGACACATGCCACATTGCTACCAGGATGACCTTCCTAAAATTAAGCCACAGCTACCCACGGCCCCCAGAATTACGGCTGAATTTCTTAGCATGACATCCCAGATGCCTCTTGAGGTGGCCCTGCCTATTTCTCCAGCCTCCTTGTCCTCATGCCCCATGTACACCTAGATTTTGAAGTCCCCAAAACATGCCATGTGCTTTCACTTTGTCGTTCCAAAGGCTTTCCCTCTTCTGGAAGACTCTTACTCCATTTGACTAGTTCTTTTCCTTTCAAGACACAGTTCACATTATCATTTCTCCAGAAAGTCATTTCTTTTTGTTTTTCTATTTTGGGGTGTGCCATGTGACATACAGGACCTTAGTTCCCTGACCAGGGATCGAACCTGTGCCCCATGCATTTGGAACATGGAATCCCAACCACTGGACTGCCAGGGAAATCCCAGAAAGTCATTCCTTAAACCTCACTCCCACTACCAACACCCATTCCACCTAGGTGGTGTCCCCCTCTTCCAAACTTCCCAAACATCCTGCTGCTGCTGCTGCTGCTGCTGCTAAGCCGCTTCAGTCATGTCCAACTCTGTGTGACCCCATAAACGGAAGCCCACCAGGCTCCCCTGTCCCTGGGATTCTCCTAGCAGATCTCTTACACAGGCTTTGCCACACTGTTGTGACCACAGGTTTACTTCTCTGTCTCCTCCCCCTGTAAGCAATTTGAGGGCTTATCAGTGGCTATGAGGGGCTATGGGCTTCTCTGCTGGGTGAGCAGTAAAGAATCTGCCTGCAATGCAGCAGACACACAGGAGACTCAGGTTTGATCTCTGGGTGGGGAAGATCCCCTGGAGCAGGAAATGGCAACCCACTGTAGTATTCCTGCCTGGGAAATCCCTGGCGGGCTACAGTCCATGGGGTCTCAAAGAGCCAGACATAACTGAGCACTCATTTATATTATATCATATCATATAATGTCATGGGCTATATCTTTTATTACACTAATCCCAGCATCTGCACTTCTGGTTGTATCATGCTCAAGCAATGTTTATCCACTACTCCTCAATGAAGACCCAAACTATAGGGCATCTGTAAGAAGCCCTTCACAATGCCTTAATGGTACTTCTATCTTCCCCAAGCTTTTAATTGTGGTAATAACAGTAGCTAACAGTGTTCTTGCCTGGAGAATCCCAGGGACGGGGAAGCCTGGTGGGCTGCTGTCTATGGGGTCGCACAGAGTTGGACACGACTGAAGCGACTTAGCAGCAGCAGCAGCAACAGTTACTTATCATACTTAAAAAGAAGATATGGTAGTATCTTTACCTATAACACTCTACTGAATTCTCAAAACAACTCGGAAATGAAGCGCTGTTATTTTTCTCATTTTACAGATGAGGAAACCGAGCAGGGAAGAGAGTAAGTACCTTGCCTCGGTGTCGCATGATGAAAAAGCAGCAGAACTGACTCAAAGCTGTGCACTCTGCTGCATTACGTCTAAAACATCAAGAACGCAAATCTGCGATTGCAATTAGATTCACTAGTTACATAATCCGCACTCCCAAGGTCTAGGAATGTGGTAGGAATGAATGAATGAATTTGTGTGCTTCTGCCATAGCTCATGATCTCCTTTTCAAATGAGGATTTCAGTTTTAATTTATTGTGTAGCCTACACACCAAATGTAGTACCAGAAGCATGGTAGCTACTCAAAAAGCGTTTGGAACAGAGTGGATACGAATTCAGTATTTCATAGTGAGAGAGTTATAAATTGATCAGTCGGAAAGTTTCCAGGGACACTAGTTTATAACTAGTTAGTTTCAGGGGTGGAGCATTTTGCCCTACCTCATTGCGAGATTGGCTTGCCTTTTTGGAAGTCTGAGGTCTTCCCTCAGCGCTCAGAAGGTGCTCTGTAGAAACCGTTCCACACGCTGATGAACCTCTGAGGTATTTGTTGCAGGGAGTGGCGGGGGAGGTGCTCTCCCCGTCTTACTCCTCCACCATCTTGAAAGTCTTCTCTGGGACATAATGACTCAAACATGAGCATTTGAGAGCTGAAGTCCTTGTTGCCTAGTTCAACATGCAACAATACGCTGCTTTGATAGACAGAGGAGACCTGTGTGAGAAACAGCCAGTTACCCCTGTTCATTCCCATGAAGATGTGGGGTTGCATTGGAAGTCGTGTGTGAAAGGTGTTTGAGTTTGGTTCCCCAACTCCTTGCGAGTTTCCTGTTTTGTCCATAAGTGAATTAGGGTTTATGACTAGTTTTTTTTTTAACTGAAATATAGTTGACTTACAATGTTATGTTAATTTCAGGTGTACAGCAAACTGATTCAGTGATACATACATGTATGTGTTTTTTTTTTTTTTCAGATTCTTTTACCTTCTAGGTTATTGTAAAGCATTGAGTAAAGTTCCCTGTGCTATACAGTAGGAGAGATGGCCGGTCAGCTGTGAGAGCCAGAGGTGGAGGATGGAGCACATCCCAGGAAATGGTCCTCAGAGACCACCGCCAGACACTCATGTCCACAGGGCAAAGCACAGGCGGAGTTTCTCCCTCAGAAGCACACACATGTATTGCAGAGAAACAGCATGGGGCAGGCTTGGGTTCCAAGGGGTGCTGGAGAGAGTGGGGAATGAATCCATGACTACATGAGTGGGAGTAAAGCAGCTCAAGAGGAGGCAGGGGTGACTCTAACACGCGTCCACGCTGGCAGCTGTTTTTGATGTTGAAATAGCAACTAGTCTGGTAGAGCCGCTAAGGAGAACTGTATGGCGTTTCCTCAAAAACCTAAAAATAGAATTGCCATATGATTCAGTGACCCCACTCCTGAGCACGTATCCAGGAAAAAAAAACTGTAATTCAAAGATATGCATACACCCCTATATTCACAGCAGCACTATTTACGATAGCCGTGACATGGAAACAACCTAAAAGGCCATCAACAGATGAATGAGTAAAGAAGGTGTGGTACATAAGTACAACGGAATACTTGTCATTTAGTCACTAGGTTGTGTCCGACTCTTTGCGACCCCATGAACTGCAATACCCTAAGCTTCCCGCTCCTTCACTATCTCCCTGACTTTGCTCAAATTCATGTCAGTGATGCCATCCAACCATCTCATTCTCTGTCACCCCCATCTCCTCTTGTCCTCAATCTTTCCCAGCATCAGGGTCTTTTCCAGTGAGTCAGCTCTTTGCATCAAGTGGCCAAAGTACTGGAGCTTCAGCTTCAGCATCAGTCCTTCCAAAGAATATTCATGGTTAGTTTCCTTTAGGATGGACTGGTTGGATCTCCTTGCAGTCCAAGGGATTCTCAAGAGCCTTCTCCAACACTGTAGTTCAAAAGCATCAGTTCTTCAGCACTCAGCTTTCTTTAAAGTCCAGCTCTCACATCCATACATGACTACTGGAAAAACCATAGCTTTGACTAAATGGATCTTTTTCAGCAAAGTGATGTCTCTTCTTTTTAATACACTGTCTAGGTTTGTCATAGCTATTTTTCCAAGAGGTGAGCATCTTTTAATTTTGTGGCTGCAGTCACCACCTACGTTGATTTCGGAGCCCAAGAAAATGAAATCTGACACTGTTTTCACATTTTCCCCATCTATTCGCCACGAACTGATAGGACTGGATGCCATGATCTACCGTGATTCCATGTATGCAATGGAATACCACTCAACTCTAAAAAGAATGAAATAATGCCATTTACAGCAACCTGGATGGGACCTAGAGATTATTATACTAAGTGATTCGGAAACAGAAAGCCAAATAGCATATGATACCACTTATATGTGAATCAAAATAGAACGAAATGAATGCATCTGTGATAGAGAAACAGACTCACAGACATCGAGGACAGACGTGTGGCGGCCAAGGCGGGCGGGGGTAGAGGAGGGATGGCTTGAGAGTTTGAAGTTAGCAGGTGCGAACTATTATTATAGAGAGGATAAACGACAAGATCCTACTTTATAGCACAGGGAACTATATTCAATATTCTGTGATGATAAATTATAATGGAGGAGAATATGAAAAAGAGTGTACATATGTATAGCTGAGTCACTTTGCTGTCCAGCAGAAATCAGTACAACATTGTAAATGAACTGTGCTTCAGTAGAATACATATCTTGAAAAAGATCGGTACACAGGGCTCAAGAGCCCACTCAAGACTTCTTCTTAAGTGTGCGTGTCTCACATGTATGTCTGCTCGGGAATGAACGGGCATGACCCCAAAAGTCTGATCTGTCAAGAAGCGGACATTTCTCCGGACAGAAGATGGTGCTATTGTCAACGCAGCGTGCTTTTGCCATCCTTTCCATTTAGTGTCACAGCTGCAAAGTGGAAGACAGCTGCAGAAAGAAAGAAAATAGCAATTGCAGAGCAAGATTTCAGCTGGAGTCTTCAGTGAACCTCTGAGGATCAAAGAATGGGAGCAAGCTGCTTGATAGAGTCCTGATTCTTGCTTTGTGATGTCTCCCGTGAAAACCCTTCAGAGAATCTCCGAGGAGAAAATTGCCAACACAGTCTCGGTAATAGGTTTGTGTGAAGGGCAACGTCTAGAAAACTCAAATTCCCTGTGGAGCTCAGTGTCAGACACCATCAGTTATTAACCCGGTATTCATACTTCTCCCTTGCTCACAAAATTCCAGTTTCCTTCGAGATGACAGTATGCTAACCCCTGGGGCAAGGCCTCATGCTCACAAGACCCAGCTGTCCTCACAGTTAGAGGCGAGGGCTAGCTCTGAGTCCCAGTCTTGGACAATGAGACTGAAGTGGAAGTTGGCTTGTGTAGTCTGGGAATGTTTTTTTTGTTTTGTTTTTGTTTTTAAAGAGATGACACTTTTCTTTTTTTTTAATTAAAAAATATTTATTTATTTGGCTATGCCAGGTCAGGTGGCACTAGTGGTAAAGAGCCTACCTGCCAACCCAGGAGATGTAAGAGATGTGGGTTCAATCCCTGGATTGAGAAGATCCCCTGGAGAAGGGCATGGCAACCCACTCCAGTGTTCTCGCCTGGAGAATCTCATGGACAGAGGAGCCTGGAGGGCTACATTCATGGGTTGCAAAGAGTCAGATACCACTGAAGTGACTTAGCATGTATGCACTCCAGGGTTTAGCTGTGACACTTGGGACCTTTAGTTTCTACATGTGAACTCTTAGTTGCAGCATGTGGGATCTGGGTCCCTAACCAGGGATTGAACCCTATGCTCCCTGCAGTGGGAGAGCAGAGTCTTAGCCACTGGACCATCAGGAACATTCCCATCTGGGAAAGCTTTTGTTTTCTGATAAAAGAGACCATCGCTGCCTCGCCCCTCCTCTACTCCCGTCTGCCTGAAAGCAGTGTGTTTGCTGCATCTCCAGTAGTCATCTCCAAGCCACAGGAGAACAAGGAGCAAAGGGCAAACTCTGCATGAAAGGTGCAAGGAAGGAGACTGAGGAGGGGCCTGGGTTCCTTGGAGGTGCTCAACCCGTGCTAGCAAGTATCCACTTCTGGACTTACTGTTCTAGGAGAAATATTGGCCCCTATTTGCTTAAGCTTCTTTGGTTGGTTTTTCTGTAAGTGCAGCCAAGCATTCCTTCCTGATAAAAACTCCTCCCCAGTTGTGTATTATTTAGTATTATTAGCTCACTTCATTTTGAGCATCTTATTCTTTCCTCACAGAGGAACCTCTTTCTGATAAATCAGCACCATCATTCCTACCTTGAAATGCACACTGGCTGGACCAAGCCCTGTGGGTCCGTGTTGGTCCAACAAAGAAGGAGGAGGCTACACAATTGGTTCTGGGCATCCACTGGCCTTTTTCCTTTTCCTCAACTCATACTCAAGGGACTGATCGAGGTAAAGTTTGTAAGGACTGTCACTAGCATCTGCTGAATATGTACATGTTAGCTCTGCCTTTCTAGGAAAAAAAAAGATTGTTACTTATGTTGGCCTAACTCAGAGATTCTCATTTCAGCACCCAGTAGAATCATCAGGAATCTTTAATCCCTGGGAGCAGCATGTTCACACAGAATGTCTGGGCCTCATCCCAGACCAGGGAAACCAGAAACTTCAAGTGCAAGGTGCAAGCATCCAAAAAAAATTTTTTTTAACTGTGCCACGTGGCATGTGGAATCTTAGTTCCCAGACCAGGGCTTGAACCTGTGTCCTCTACAGTGGAAATGTAGAGTCTTAATCACTGGACCACCAGGGAAGTCCCATATGAATTTTTTTAAAAGCTCCACAAGAGGGTTGAGAAATGCTGGCCTTGCTCTAGCACCTACTTACTCATTATAGATGTTCACAGGAATTAGGGGAGAGAGAGGATAACAACTTTCAGGACAAGCCATCCTTTCAACACTCAGAAAACCACCCTGCTATAGATAGAAACTGTCTCATCTCCATCGAGATGGCCTCACTCACTTGGAGATGCACAGAAGGAGAGGTGTGGGGTGCTGGGCAATTTACCAGCCTAACTATGAAAATGATGGGATATGGCTGAGGTCCCCAGGAAGGACATGCCCATCCTGGGCAAAATACATCTGTATCTCACCTGGGATCCCAAGGAAACTGCCTTGAAATCCATCAAACTTCCCACCAGCATATCTTTTAAAAACAATCTAAGAATGACCCTTCCTCCCATCTTTCCTTCCCTTTTTGGTTTTTCTGCAAACAAAGTGGTCCTGCGTGGGTGTGCTTCCCTAATGCAGTGATGGTAGAATTACCCATGCTTCAATCCATGGGCCTTGGGTATCATGGTTCCCATCAGATCCCCGAGTTTGGCAGGCAGGGAGTGCAGGACAAAGCCTGCTCATCCACTCTACTTGTGAGGCAGAATCAGAATTCTCAGGCTTTCTGTCACTGGCAGAATCTCACTCTGCTGTGTCTGGCTTAGGGAGGCAGTGGCAATATATTCAGGCACACGAGGATTCCTGTTAAACAATGAATTGTGATTCTGTATCGAGCAGCTCATCACTGCAGGAGGGGTTAAAGCCCAGGGAATTGTCGCCAGTGGAAGAGCCCTGGGGGGGCCTTGAACAGCTACATCTGCAATAAAGAAGGAGGTAAAATCCATTACTGGCTGTCTTTATTTTTCTAGCCCACTGATAAGCAATTGAACACTACAGAAAGCCCTTTACCTGCTTCTTTCAGCCAGACGTGGTCCTATTAGGGCAATCAAATTCTCACCAATAGTAACAGTGACTCAAAGAGCTTTTCCTGGAATACTGGGACTTTCCTTTCCCTGCTGGGCGAGTAGGAGGCCTAACAGAGGCTTTGGCACATAGATTTAAATGTTTATCCTGGGTTTAGAGCCAGAAAACAGTAAGTAGATATTGCTGATTCCTCATGTGGGGCTGTGACAAGGCTCCAAAGGTGAGGTCTTGAGACAGTTTTCAAGGTTGCGTGCATTGGTATCGTATGGCTGTTGTTTTTCCTGCTTCGTTAAGGCAGGACTGGTTTATACAGCACAGAGCAGGTGCCATCAGTATCACTCACCTCTGCAAGTGGTTTTCAGGCTTGGTTCTGGATCTCGGACAGGGTGGCGCTACATTTTTTCCTCACTTAAGTGTGTTCTCTATTGGGTTCTCTTTCTTTGTGAAGGTGTACATATGAAGCGTGATGATTAACTTTATATGTCAAATTAGGTATCTGTGGTTGAGACTAATAGTACATTGGTATAAATTTGAGTGGGCTTCCCACATGGTGCTAGTTGTGAAGAACCCACCTGCTAATGAAGGAGATGGGGGTTTGATCCCTGAGTTGGGAAGATCCCCTAGAGGAGGGCATGGCACCCCACTCCAGTCTTCGTACCTGGAGAATCCCGTGGACAGAGGAGCCTGGCAGGTTCCAGTCCATAGGGTCGCAGGGTCCGACGTGACTGAAGCGACACGCACATGCACGCATGCACACACACACACTTTAGAGTAAAGCAGATTGCCTTCTCTAATATGGGTGGGCCACACTCAATCGGGTGATGGCTGAAGAGACCAACAACCACAAAACTTCAGACCCCTAAGTAAGAGGCAGCACTGTAACAGGTAGCCTTCAGGCTTCATCTGCACCATTGGCTCTCCTGGGTCTCCCACCACCAGCCCTCATGGCAGACTTGAACTTGTCAGCCTCCATAATTGTGTGAGCCAGTTCCTTAAAATAAATCTCTTTCTCTCTATATTCTCATATCCTACTGGACTGTTTCTCTGGAGCATCATGACCAATACAAACAAATTCCCAAACGTGTAAGTATGTCTGAGAACATTGTTTATTAAATGCAGTGTTCATAAAGTAAGAAGGAAAAGATATATTTGCTGAGTGTTTCAAGTTCATCTTCAAAGATTGTTGTGATTTTAAGTTGATACTCTCATATCTTTCTAATGATGGGCACTTTTATTTAAGTTCAGTGTTTTCTCATTGGCTAATAATTATTTCAATGTTTCTGAGTCTGTAGGAAATAGGTGCTCTTTATTTAATTCTTCACAATCAACTAATCAATCAATCAAGGTGAATTTATTTAGTATTCATCCACTATATGCTCCCTAAACTGCATAGTTTATAAAAATCAGCATAACGAGGGAGATTTATCTCACTGCCCAGCCTTCCCAAGTGGCGCAGGGGTAAAGAATCCACCTGCCAATGCAGGAAATGCAAGAGACATGGGTTTGATCCCTGCATGGGGAAGATCCCCTGGAGTATGAAATGGCAACCCACTCCAGTATTCTTGCTTGAAAATTCCACGGACAGAGAAGCCTGGTGGGCTACAGTCTGTGGGCCCACAAAGACTGAGTGTCTGAACATGCACACACATCTTGCTCCGCAGGTTAAGGTAAAAAAAGGGGGGTGGGAAGAGGCAGACAGCCACTCAACCTATGGACATACAGGAGATATGCTAGGAGGAGGCTGATCTTCTCACTGTGCAGGGTGTATTGTTCTTTAAGGTCCTCTACCCAGAGAACAGATGAACAGACTTTGAAAAAGACCTTGCTCTCCACACACACACACACACACACACACACACGGCATTCCACTCCATACCCAGCAGCAGATGGTGAGAGCAGAATCTGAATCTAACTTCAGGAGGTCAGATCCAAGAGGAGGACTTTGGCAGGCAGGTGGACAGGGGTCGGAGAGAGGAGAAGGATGAGTCAAAATGTTTAAAAGGACAAAGAAACGGGAGGATGACAACTGTCAGGCTTTGCCAAATGTGCCCCCACCTGCGTGCATGCTAAGTCACTTCAGTCGTGTCAGACTGTGACCCCATGGACTGCAGCCCGCCAGGCTTCTCTGTCCATGGGATTCTTCAGGCATGAATACTGGAGTGGGTTGCCCTGGCCTCCTCCAGGGGATCTTCCGGACCCAGGGATCTTATGTCTCCTGCTTTGGCAGGTGTGTTCTTTACCACTAGAGCCACCTGGGAAGCCCTGCCCCCTTCCTGACCCACTCCCACCCAATTCATTTTGCAACTGCAAAGGTTGCCTGCAGAGGAGACAAATAATCCTTGATCTTGTTTGCATTCAATTTGAAAATCTAGGTATTGGTAACCTAGCATTAAATCTAGTACTTGAGCAACCTTGTAAATAATTAATAATTAAATAATTGATTGATTAGGCTCCGTGGGGTCTCAGTTACAGCACACCAGGTCTTCATTGTGTACGTGGGATCTTTCATGGCTGATTCACAGACTTTCTGGCTGTGACACCTGGGTTTCAGTAGTTTCAGTGTGTCGGCTTAGTTGGTCTGAGGCATGTGAGATTTTAGTTCCCCAACCAGGGATGAAACCCACGTCCTCTGCATTGCAA
The DNA here is from genome assembly GCF_023091745.1 of Budorcas taxicolor. Taxonomy (NCBI): domain Eukaryota; kingdom Metazoa; phylum Chordata; class Mammalia; order Artiodactyla; family Bovidae; genus Budorcas; species Budorcas taxicolor. The sequence continues at coordinate 38,103,821 of NC_068914.1, read as the reverse complement.
GGAAGATTCTTAATCTCTGGACCCCCAGGGAAGTCCCTGGGCAACTTCTTTTTCTATCTATAACTGACATGATGGAAACTTAATGTCCCTATGAACGGGCAGGGCCATGATTTTAACACATGATCACAGTTCTCTGTGAATACAGGTTCCCATTGGTTAGGGACTATGGCAGAGCTTGGTGTTGCTTACATTAGTGAACCTTCAGTTCAGTTCAGTTCAGTCGCTCAGTCGTGTCCGACTCTTTGTGACCCCATGGACTAGCACGCCAGGCCTCCCTGTCCATCATCAACTCCTGGAGTTCACGCAAACTCATGTCCATTGAGTCACTAATGTCATCCAACCATCTCATCCTCTGTCATCCCCTTCTCCTCCCACCTTCATTCTTTCCCAGCATCAGGGTCTTTTCAAATGAGTAGGTTCTTTGCATCAGGTGGCCAAAGTATTGGAGTTTCAGCTTCAGCTTCCAGTGAATATTCAGGACTGATTTCCTTTAGGATGGACTGGATGGATCTCCATGCTGTCCAAGGGACTCTCAAGAGTTCTCCAACACCACAGTTCAAAAGCATCAGTTCTTCGGTGCTCAACTTTCTTTATATCCAACTCTCACATCTATACATGACTACTGGAAAAACCATAGCTTTGACTAGATGGACCTTTGTTGGCAAAGTAATGTCTCTGCTTTTTAACGAGCTGTCTAGGTTGGTCATAACTTTGCTTCATGGCTGCAGTCACCATCTGCAGTGATTTTGGAGCCCCCCAAAATAAAGTGGACCTTAGATGTATGCAAATGTATTTACATTTTCTGGGGTCTTAGCACTTGTCACACCCCTGTAGATGGGACTGGCAGAAAGAGTCCACATCAATAAGGACAACTTGAAATCGGACTTGTTCACCCAGCAAATACTTGAGTTACCTGCACTATGTGGAGGTCAGTGAGTAGTCCTGTCCTCTGGGAGCTTACAATCTAAAGTTAAAAAAAATAATAATTAATAACTGTTATGACAAGCACTGTGTAAGAGAAGCAAGAGCATGCTGAGAGCCTGCAACCAGAGGTCCCAGTCTGGTCTGGGCTAGGCCTGACTTCCCCATAACAAGTACGTCCGCTGATATCTAAAGAATGAGGGGGATTGACCAGTTCCACTGGGGGAAACCCTGAGATGAGAGGGAGCAGTGAACAGGCCTGTGAAAGACAAAAGGATGGCGGAACATGGGGGAGAGATGAGACTGGCCTGGTAGGCCAACAGACTAGATTAAGAGTTTCAGTCTTGATTCTTGATGGGAAATCACTGTAGGGCTTTTTGAGGGGAGAAGGGAATGTTGAAGGCTGTGATTTGCATGTTTTAAAAGTCTAGCCATTCTGTTGAAAGAGCAGCACTACAAAAGTACAGGTGAAATCATCCAAAAACTCCTTAACTCGGCATTCCAGGCCTATTTCTTTCTCTTTTAAAATTGGGGTAAAATACACATGGGCTTCACCGGTGGCACAAAGAAAACCTACCTGCCACTGCAGGAGACAGACTCAGGTTCAAACCCTGGGTGGGGAAGATCCCCTGGAGGAGGGCATGGTAACCCACTCCAGTATCCTTGCCTGGAGAATCCCATGGGCAGAGGAATCCGGCCAGCTATGGTTCCAAAGGGTCACAAAGAGTCAGACACGACTGAAGCCACTTAGCATGCACGCACACAAAATATACATAACATAAAATGTGCCATCTCCATCATTCTTCAGTGGACAGTTCAGTGGCATCAAGTACATTCACACTACTGTGCAATCATCTTGCAAAACTGGAACTCCGTCCCTGCTAAACAACTGCCCCTTCTTTCCCCCCCGACCCCCACCTACCCCAAACCGGCATCGTGCATGTGTGTCCACGACTGTGACTTTTCTCAGGATCCTGTCTAAGTGGAATCACGCAGTGCTTGTCATTTCTGATTGGCTTATTTCACCGCAGTGTCCTCCAGCTTCATCCATGCTGTAACATGCGTCAGAGTTTCCTCCCTCTTAAGGCTGAGGAATATTCCTTTGTATGGATTTAACACACGTGGTGTATCCATTCATCTGTTGGCTTTTGTGAATAATGCCGCTGTGGACGTGGATGTACAAATGTCTCTTTGAGTCTCTTTTTTCTTTAATTAATTTTTTATTGGGGTATAGTTGATTTACAATGCTGTGTTAGTTTCAGGTGTAAAGTGATTCAGGTATGCATATACATAGAATAGAATCTCTTTTCAGATTCTGTTGCCATCTAGGTAGGTCACTACAGAGTGTCAAGTTTCCTGTGTTACACAGTCCGTCTTTGTTGATCGTCTGTTTTATATATAGCAGTGCGCATGTCAATCCCAATCTTCCAATTTACCCCTCCCCAACTTCCCTTTCCCCTTTGGTAACTGTAAGTTTGTTTTCTACATTTGTGACTCTACTTCTGCTTTGTAAATAGGTTCATTTGTAGCATTTTTTGAATCTCTACTTTCAATTCTTTTGAGTATATAAGGTGAAGTCGCTCGGTCATGTCTGACTCTTTGAGACCCCGTGGACTGTAGCCTACCAGGCTCCTCCGTCCATGGGATTCTCCAGGCAAGAGTACTGGAGTGGGTTGCCATTTCCTTCTCCAGGGGATCTTCCCAACCCAGGGATCGAACCCAGGTCTCCCGCATTGGAGGTAGACGCTTTAACCTCTGAGCCACTAAGGAAGCCCATTTTTTAGTATATACTGCAAGGCTATTTCTTGAATACCTTTTATAGGAATGGCACTGCACTAAACTCAATGGGGGCTTAGAAAAATGAATATGACACAGTTCTTGTCAGCCCAGTGTAGACAGGAAAATGCCTCCTCTTTCTCTCTGCACATTTTGGTGGAGAGAGGAGGCATTTGGTGAAGTAGATAAAGAAGAGGTGGCTGACATAGTTAGAAAGACAGGGCCGGGTAAGGGTGTTAGGTTAATTCAAGAAAAGGTAGTGATCACTGAAGACTTTGGGGATTTTTTGTTGTTGTTTGCTAGGCTTATTGGTTGTTTGATTTGTTTCAAGTTAAACTAAAAATAGACAGAAAAACCTGAACTGATTTGGGATGCAGAAACATGGTTTTGGAGTTCATAAGTAGAATGAATTGGAGTGGCCTAAATTGGAGATAGAGTGCCCCTATCAGGGGCTATGGCAGATGGCCCAGGTAAGAAAAAAAGTCAGGGCTTTAATGAGCATGATATCAGTGGGAATGGATAAAGACATTTTCCTTTAGAGTCTGTGTTAACGTGTGTGTGTTAGTCGCTCAGTCGTGTCTGACTCTTTGCAACACCATGGACTGTAGTCCACCAGGCTCCTCTGTCCATGGATTTTTCTGGCAAGAATACTGGAGTGGGGTGCCATCTCTTCCTCTGGGGGATCTTCCTGACCCCAGGGATCAAACTTGGGTCCCCCGCATTGCAGGCAGATTCTTCACGGTCTGAGCCAACGGGGAAGTTAGTCAAAATTCATGGCCAAAACTCATGTGCTCCTGGTTGATTTCAGAACGGTCTGGTCTCTGCCCACATAGTGCTTCTCTCTCAGAACCATCAGCCTCTGTCAGAGGGAGAAAGCCTTCCTCCAGGGTCTCCTTCAGTTAAGAAGCATCTCTGTCCACTCCAGCCCCTGCTTCCTTGTGTCTGGATGAACGACAGCCCCGGAGAGAGCCCCCCACACACCAGCTATTGGGGCTATTTGGAGCAGCATCTTTGAAGGCCAGATTCTCCAAGCAGGAACTCCCACTGGGCAACTCAAGAAGCCTCTGGGTAGCTCAGTCCCTTCAGCTATTTTTAGTGCACCTTTTAGATTTAGAAACAGCAGCTTTCTGTAAAAACTCATTTTTTTCTGCTTCCTTCCGGCAGAAAATTTCAATCCCAAGCCTTCACACTAAATGACACAGCGTTTGAGCATTCAGCTGGCTTTCTTCCTTCTTTGTTACCTTGCCATCATGCCTTGAAGGATGTTAAAAGCTCCGAATCTTACAGTCCCAACTCAAGCAGCAGACAATTGCAATTCATGGGGTCCTTAACCATATTACGACCATGATGTCAAGCTGAGGGGCGGGAGGGCAATAATTGTAGAGCAGTTGAGAGATATGAACCTCAATGTCCACCCACTTCCAGAAAGCAGTACCCCAAGCTTGTACATGAACATGCTCCAAGTGGTCCTCAGATTCTGGGTTCATCCTAAAAGATTCATTTCCTTTAAAAATACTCTTGGGGAGTATGAGAAATCTAGTTTTAAAAATTCTACATTATCCTGCTCACATGGTGCTATTAACTTTTTTTGTTTTTAAATGGAGGATTTCCATGGTGGTCCGATGGTTATTATTCTGCAATTCCACTGCAGGGACTGTGGGTTCGATCCGTGGTCGGGGAAGTAAGATCCCACATGGTCTGCAGAGTGTCAAAAAAAAAAAAAAAAGTCTGAGACGGTGGAGGCCTATGACAATAGAAACAACAATGTTTCATTTACTTATTCTTATTTGTGGAACCCACTGCCAAGAGTCAGATAGCTAACAAGTGTCTGTAATTGGCTGCTCTCTGAAGTAAAGGACATCCAGAAGTACAGGACACAGGCCAGCTACACACTTAACTGGGAGCAGGACACAAATTTACTCTTCCAATTTTTTTTTTAATTTTGAAAATTGTCAAACCTATGGAAAAGTTGAGTGAGTAGTACACCACTCAAAGACATCATATGGCTTTCACTTAGATTCACTGGTTGTTTATATGTTACTATATATGCTTTCTCTTTTCTTTCTTTTTCCATATATATATAGTATGTGTGAGAATTTGTGCACATACACACGCCAAGCCATTTAAGTAAGCTAGAAGCATGACACTCCACCCTAAATGCTTCAGTGTGTATCTTTTAAGAACAAAAAAACATTGTCATTTATAATCCCATTGTTATGAGCACACCCAAGAATAATGACATCAGTACATTAAGGGAAAGTTTTCAAAGAAGGAAAATGATGACTGTTATCCCAATATAGAATCAACATGTGTTAAAGATTTTATTGAAGTCATGATCAGTGAGGGAACTGTTAGGATGTCACAACGAGTTCAAAAGAGAATCTAAAGAACAGGCATGTTTGTGGATGAGGAAGGTTGAAAGGAATGAGCAAGTGGAAGCAAAGCTGGCTTCCTTGTGTCTAATGTGTGTGCATGCTCAGCCGCATCCGACTCTTTGCAAGCCTATGGACTGTAGCCCGCCAGGCTCCTCGGTCCATGGGATTTTCCAGGCAAGAATACTGGAGTGGGTTGCCATTTCCTCCTCCAGAGAATCTTCCCAACCCAGGGAAGAGATTGAACCAGTGTCTCTTACATCTACCTGCATTGGCAGGCAGGTTCTTTACCACTAGTGTCACCTGGGAAGCCCCTCGTTGTGTCTAAGGGAAGGATTATTTTACATTGCTCTTCATTTTCTACAACCTAATAAGCTGTAAAATAGCTCAAAGGCAATGAAAGATGCAGAGTCCCTATAGAGTCAGAATTAGATAAACTTGAGGTATATACTCACCTGGGAAACTTGTTCTATAAATGGTCAGGTAGTAAATATTTTCAGTTTCACAAGCCATGTGCCCTTTGTTATAACTACTCAACTCTACTGTTAAACAAAAAGTAACCATAGATAATCCATAAAGGAATGAGTGTTGCTTTGTGTCAATAAAACTTTATTTATAGACCCAGGTGGCAGGCCATATCTGGCCCACTGACTATAGTTTGCTGACCCTGCTCTAAAGAATGCTGTTTTCCACTGAAGCACAAGTTATCTCCAACAGATACAAAAATAAGATGGTCTTATCAGTTGAACTGTGTCCCCTTAACATTCATACGCTGAAATCCTAACCCCTCCTCCACCTCTAGTCTCTCAGAATGGGACTGTATTTGGAGATAGAATCTTTAAAGAGGTAATTAAAATGAGGCCATTAGGGTGGGCCCTAGTCCAATATGACTGGTATCCTTGTAAGAAAGGAGATTAGGACATAGACACATTCAGAGGGAAGACCACGTGAAAATACAGGGAGAAGATGGCCGTCTACAAGTTAAGCAGAAGCTTCAAAAGAAATTTCAAGAGAATAAATTTCTGCAGTTTAAGCTACCCAGTTTGCGGTACTTTGTTATACAGCCACAACAGACTACCAGAAATGAATCACTTTTAAAATAAGCCTATCTAATCATGAGTCAAAGGAATGGGCTAGACCAATTTCCTGCTAAATTTGCTTTATCAAATGGATTATTTTCAAGATACAGTTGAAGGTGAAGACGGGGGCAAAATTTCGATGTCAAGTTTAGAAACTAAAAAAATTGTAGTTCTTTCTTAAATACTCCCTACAATGTCAATATGTCAACGTTCTTCAGATGTCCTACAATAATTCTTATTTTAATTCCAGAGTTTCTCAAACATGGAATGCCTTTTAAAATATATATATATATAGTTCTCTTGCTTTGCAAATAAGTTCATTTGTATTATTTTTATTAGGTTTCATATATAAGTGATACCATATTTGTCTCTGACTGACTTACTTCACTTAGTATGATAATCTCTACGCTCACCCATACTGTTGCAAATGGTACTATTTCATTCTTGTTTAATGGGTGCATAGTATTCCATTGTATACATTAATATGTACTACATGTTTATCCGTTCCTCCCTTGGTGGACATTTAGGTTGCTTCCATGTCTTGGCTATTGTAGATAGTGCTGCAATGAATATTGGGGTGCATGTATCTCTGCAAATTAGGGTTCTTTCCAGATATATGCCCAGGAGTGGGATTGCCAGATGTTTAGTTTTTTAATGATCTAAATAGGCATTTCTCCAAAAAAGACATACAGATGACCATAAAGCACATGAAAAGATGTTCAACACTGCTAATTATTAGAGAAATAGAAATCAAAATTACAATGAGGTACCACCTCATACTCTTCAGAAAGGCCAGCATCAAAAAGTCTACAAACAATAAATGCTGGAGAGGGTGTGGAGAAAAGGGAACCCTCCTACACTGTTTATGAGAAGATACAGTTCTGAACAATAAAACCAGTATTCTTGGAACAGGCTTCACAAACACTAGTGTGGGCGAAAAATGAAGCAGTTGAGAATGTCGAGATGCCGTGAAGCAAGCCTTGGGAAATGTTGGATTCCGAAGGCTGGAGAAGAGAACCTAAGCATGCCCCAGGCAGTGGAAAGAAGGGGACTCTTGTGCCCAGGTCTGTGCGATCATGACAGGGACAGGAGGACCCGAGGACATGAGACGCTGGATGGCCCAGAGCTGAGTGCTTCCCAAGGATCATTATCTCTGTTTCTAGGAGAATCTGAGACATCAAGCATCCAGTCGCAGAAGAACGAACGGAATTTAGAACACCTGGCCCTTGGGGTCTTCCTTCGGGATCCCCTATGATCACTCCCAACAGAATTTAAAAGCCCACAATATACTCCTTTAATGGGAATACCAGACCACCTTACCTGCCTCCTGAGAAACCTGTATGCAGGTCAAGAAGCAACAGTTAGAACTGGACACAGAACAACAGACTGGTTCAAAATTGGGAAAGGAGTACGTCAAGGCTGTATACTGTCACCCTGCTTATTTAACTTATATGCAGAGTACATCATGAGAAATGCTGGGCTGTAGGAAGCACAAGCTGGAATCAAGATTGCCAGGAGAAATATCAAAATCTCAAAAATCAAATATCAAAATATCAAAATCTCAGATATGCAGATGACACCACCGTTATGGCAGAAAGCGAAGAACTAAAGAGCCTCTTGATCAAAGTGAAAGAGGAGAGTGAAAAAGTTGGCTTAAAACTCAACATTAAGAAGACAAAGATCATGGCGTCCAGTCCCAACACTTCATGGCAAATAGATGGGGAAACAATGGAAACAGTGAGAGACTTTATTTTCTTTGGCTCCAAAATCACTGCAGATGGTGACTGCAGCCATGAAATTAAAAGACACTTGCTCTTTGGAAGAAAAGCTCTGACCAACCTAGACAGCATATTAAAAAGCAGAGACATTACTTTGCCAGCAAAGGGTCCTTTATTCAAAGCTATGGTTTTTCCAGTGGTCATGTATGGATGTGAGAGCTGGACTATAAAGAAGGCTGAGTGCCAAAGAAACAATGCTTTTGAATTGTGGTGCTGGAGCAGACGCTTGAGAATCCCTCGAACAGCAAGGAGCTCAAATCAGTCAATCCTAAAGGAAACCAACCCTGAATATTCATTGGAAGGACTGATGCTGAAGCTGAAGCTCCAATACTTGGCCACCTCGTTAGAAAAGATCCTAATGGTGGAAAAGATTGAAGGCAGAAGGAGAAGGGGACAACAGAGTACCAGATGGTTGGATGTATCACCGACTCAATGGACATGAATTTGAGGAAGCTCTGGGAGATGGTAAAGGACAGGGAAGGCTGGCGTGCTGCAGTCCAAGGGGCCGCAAATAGTTGGACACGACTGAGCAACTGAACAACAAAATTGCTCCTTCCGTGAAATGACTGCAGATCAATGGTGTAAAAGCCCGGATGGTGCCCGCAATGTCACCTCCTGGCCACCAGATGGCGCGCGGCATCCACAGTGCACTTGCGCGCCCTCTGCCTGCCCCAGCGCTGGCCCGGGGCCCAGAGGAAATGTGTTTGTGTGTCTCCTCTCAGGGAGCGCCCTGCAACGTTTTTACACTTTAGAAAGCTCATCGGCAGAGGAGCATGTGAAACGGCACACGGCACAGCTGTGCTCTTCCTGTCCTGTCCCTCGCGGGGACACGTCAGCAGCATTTCCCCTTGTCTGTAGAATTTCGGAGCCTTCTTGCCCATTTGTTCTCAGAACTGGAGCTAGACGCGGGGAGGACTTTGCTTCCATTTTGAAACCCACAATCCTGCTGGAAAAGAAGAGGAAAAAAATATCCCAAGATTTTTTATGAGGGCAGGCACGTTGCTGGCGTGAAAACAAACTGCCAAAACTTTGTTACTCTGGTATTCTGTCAGCTAACACAGTGGGGTGGAAGATTTTGACGTCATCCCAGACCTCAGCCCCGAAGAGTTAATGATGTTACTCATGCCACTGGGGCCGGGAAGAAAGACTCGCGCTTTTGCGTGGTTGCTGCTTGCCCAGAGCTGTGGAATGAGCTGTGAGGCTGAAGGCCAAGGGACTTGGGCCACCCATGCAGTGAAATAATCCCCCAGAAATGCGCTGCCTGGAGTGGAAATGAACAGTCATTCCAGGGCATTTACTAAATATTACGGACAGTCATTCAGGCTACAGTTGGTTGGACTCTCAACAGTGCAAATCTCACATTTGGGATACATTACGCAGATACCAGGAAATAATCGAAATCAAACAATGGTCAAGTTCTGGGTCATAAGCAGTGAGGCCTCTTCTTATTTTCTGTTCCAATAGCAATGTATAATTAATAACCTAGTTTTTGACTGGAAGGAATATTTCAATACATGGGTGATGCTTTCAGAAGGGCCTCAGCAAGTCACTTTTTATTTCCTTCTTTCTTTCTCTTTCTGAAGTAGGGCCCTGGAAGGGAAGACAAAGGCAATATTCAAATATGACCTACATTTTTGACCCAATCAGAAACTTGTGTGAATCAAGACAAGCAAAACCTTGGCATCTACTCTTTGTCTGGCACCCTGTCCCATGTCTGAAAAGTACTTTATTATTTCATCTTCCTGACAACGACTTAGTATTTGGCATTGCCCCAGGTTTTCAGATGAGAAATCTGGGCTCAGAGAGGTTAAGTAGCTCGCCAGAAGTCACACAGCCAGTAAATGTGAGAGCTAGAAAATAGACACAGGTATTTTGGACTTGAAGGCCTGGGTTTGTTCTCCTTCATCAAGGCATTTCATAGACTCACAGAACCTCTGAGTTGGGAGAGGTCTGGGAGGTCATTTAGATAAACCTTCTAAATCATGCAATAATCCCTTCCCCACTGTTCTCTATAATTGTAAATATACATGTGCCTGGAATCAAAAGCTGAAGCTTAGAAAGGAAATAAGAGCAAGACTTCAGAATGCAGACAGAGGGCCTAAATAAATGGAATAGATTTTGTTTCAATTTTATTTAAATATTTTAAAAAATGGATAATACACACAAGTGGGATGGTCATAATATTCTCAAGTGCCTCTGTGCTATAACTAAAAATGATGCAGAGGAATGCTACTATCTCAAAACACCTTTCTGAACCAGAAAGATAACTTTCTGGTAAAAAGCTCCCCCTCTATACTGGAGACAGGTAACTGCAGGCGTGAGGGTAGGGGACTGGCGTCAGGCCACACAGCAAGTCGGTGGCCGAGCTAGAAATAGAACTGATGGCTGTGTGTCCTAGCTGTGCCCTGCCACCTCACACTTAGTCCCTTGTCATGACCAGCCCTGTGTGAATTTGGTAAGGAAACCCAACACTGGGTTTCGGTTTTCATTACACACCGGAAACTTGGCCTGAGATCACTAAAAAGTTCACTGTGGTTTGTGAACCTTTCAAACAGATGGAGCCAGGTTTCTGCCATGCGCCTGCCCCCGCCGATGCCAGGGGGGGATTTACGGGGCTGAGCGGGAACCAGGTACAATTCCATAGCCTCAGCAGTGCCGTGTCCCAGGTACGGGCGGCCTGGGGTGACACTGCAGGCCAGAAGCCTCTGCAAATCACAGCTGCTACAGTTTCTCTCCACTCCAGCTGGGGAGAGAGAGAAAAGGAGGGAATGATTTAGGAGGTGTGCATATTCATTTGCAAACAAAGTTATGGAAGTTGCTAGTGAGATTTATATTGGTAATTAAGTGATAATGGCTGTGTAAAGCTGCTTGAGTTGGATTCCTGGAAAAAACTGGAGGGACTGAGGCTCTTTTGAGAAATGTCTTATTGTTTAGCATTTTCAGAAACAATTTGGGTTTCTATGGTACTTAAAAACAATTATTGAACGTTGCTTTACAAGGTTGTGTTAGCTTCTGCTCTACAGCACAGTGAGTCACCTATACATGTGCATATATCCCCTCTCTTTTGGACTTCCTTCCCATTTAGGTCCTCACAGAGCACTGAGTAGGGTTCCCTGTGCTACACAGTAGATGCTCATTAGCCATCTGTTTGATGCATGCATGCTTAGTCCCTCAGTCGTGTTCAGCTCTTTGAGACCGCTGGACTATATCCTGCCAGGCTCCTCTGTCCATGGGATTCTCCAGGCAAGGATACTGGAAGGGGTAGCCATTCCCCTCTCCAGGGGATCTTCCTCATGCAGATATCAAACCCGGATCTCCTGCGTTGCAGGCGGCTTCTTCACCACTGAGCCACCAGGGAAGCCCACCTATCTTACACGTACTATCAGCTGTGCGTATATGTCGATCCCGATCTCCTACTTCGTCCCACCCTACCTCTTGCCCCTTGGTGTCCATAGGTTTGCTTTCTATGTCTGTGTCTCTGTTTCTGCTTTGTAAATAAGATCATCTATATCATTTTTACAGATTCCACATATATATGTGTTAATATGCAGTATTTGTTTTTCTCTTTCTGACTTCTTCACTTTGTATGACAGTCTCTAGGCCCATCTGTGTCACTACAAATGAACCAATTTCATTCCTTTTTGTGGCTGAATAATATTTCATTATTTATTTGTACCATATCTTCTTTATCCCTTCCTCTCTTGATGGATATTTAGGATGTTTCTGTGGCTTGGTTATTGTAAATAATGCTGCAATGAACACTGGGGTGCAAGTGTGATCTCACTGCCTGGGGTTTATTATACTCATAAGTATTTTATAGCCTCTAACTAGTAATTCCTCAAAACCCCCTTGTGAGGCAGGCCACTGGGCCAGCCTATATTGGCAGATCCCAGGGATGGGCTATCTGTACGTGAGGCCTGGATTAGTTCCACTTACTCCTGTCCCAGGCCAGGGAAGGAAGGTCAAGAAGATGTCCTTCAAGTGACATGGCCAAGTAGGGAACGTCTTGTTTTGGTTTAAATCACGAAGACCCTCTGTACAACCAGCTTGAAATTATCCAGTTTAACTGAGGGAATTAGGAGAACTCTGAAGAAACCAGGTTCCAAGACCATGCAAAGACCTTGCAAGAATTCAAGTTCAATCGACTATGGAAGACAGAAATGATTCTCTTCCCTTGCTGGCTGGCAATGGTGGCCTGAATATCCACGAGGCTGGGGATGGGGAATAAAGGAAAGTATTCTCTAAATATTCTCCAAAATATTAAATATATCATCAAATATATATAAATACATATGACACATACTTTTGTATATTATAATTATGTTTTAATTATATATTATGAGATATATACATACAGTGTATTATGAGATATATGATATGTGTTATAAATTTGTGTATATAATTTATGTCAATATAAATTATATGTAGAGAGACGTTCGCTTGTGAGAACACATGTGTGCTCTGTAATGAGTTAGATCTCTTTCAGAAAACCGGACTGAGGTGTTCTTATTTTTCTTTTTTCCCTTAATGGTGGAAGTCTAAATAAATATTCAGTTCCGAGACTAAGAGTGGAAGAAACAGTCCCTACTTATAGCTGGTTTAACTTAATGATTTTCCAACTTCGTGACAGTTCAAAAGCAACATGCAGGACTTCCCTGGTGGTGCAGTGGTTAAGACTCCACAGTTCTATTGCAGGGAGCACGGGTTCAATACCTGCTCGGGGAACTAAGATCCTGAAAACTGAGCGGTACAGCAAAAACAAAACAAAACAAAAAACCAATAGGCATTCAGTAGAAAAAGAAGTTCAGATTTTGAATTGCGATCTCTCCCCAGGCTAGTGATTTGGGTCACGACCCTCCATCCTTGCTGGTGATGCTGGGCGATGAGCAGCAGCTCCCGATCAGCCTTGTTGTCATGAGTGTTCACAGTCAATACATTTACAACCATTGAGTCCCCAGATAACTGTTTTGTTTTCCGCCCTCAGTACAGCATTCAACCAATTGCATGAGCTATTTAACACTTTATCATGAAATAGGTTTTGTGTTAGATGATTATGCTCAACTGCATCCGATGGGTTTAAAGGGGCATGACCCCATCGTGAGTCAAGCAGTACCTTTTGAATATTCAAGGTGAAGCTTGCTTATAGGAAATACTGAAAACCCCATCTTGTCACAGGTTTGTCGCCTTTCAGGGTTTTAAAACGCTCCTTCAATTCTTGCAGCCATACGAGCAGGCTTGCAGGTATTTATGTTTGTAAGCTGAGGACAGGGACTTCCCAGGACTGGTTTTATTACAGTGCACCTTAGTTAAGTGAAGGAGGGTCAGTGTGACTCTTCCCATCCCATCTTTGGGGTATGTATCTCTTGCCAGCATCTCTGAACAAACCTCATAGTGCAAGACTGGAGAGGGACTTCTTTTGGAGGCTGTGACAATCTGATGAATGTTTAGTGGAAAGAGGAGGTGGTCTTGCTGGATCCTGAGGCAAACCTAGAACTAAGGTCATGGGAGAGAGGGAAAGGAGTCCAAGAATCAGAACTCAGTGAGCAGGCTGACGCCCTATCGATTTGCCCATTCAACACTTGGTGGATGCCAACATGCTCAATTGACTCAAGATGATACTCATTGTTCTCAAAATATGAAGTGAAAATCATCTAAACTAATAACTGTTTCATCACACGTCTGAAAGTGTGACACGCTAACGTACCAACCACGACTGCCCTCAGCTCTTATGTCGTCATCCATCAGGGTGGAGGGTGGGAGCTTTGAACATGCTGGATATAAGCTGGGGAAGGGGTCTGGGGTCCATGAGGGCACCATGCAGCCCTGGGCTGTTAGAGAGGATGACTGAGAGGATAAAGGCATTTGTGTCAAGGTGTTAGGAAGGATGACTGAGGTGATGAGCTGTAAAGAGAGAGAAAATTGGGGAACTGGGAAGTTATTTTGTTTTAAACAACTACTTCCTAAAGATTCATGCTCAGTTCAGAATGATACTGCGGTACACCTTCTATTTTCGGGGGCCCCTGGATTCTGTCCTCTACAAATATAGGTCTCCTACACCCAGATGATTTAGTCCATGTTCTCATGGGCTTTCCTCTGCCATTTCCTGGTTGTCCTATTGTCTTCTTGGGACTAAGGCAGGAGACCCTGGTTCTACTCCTGAGTTGGAGAGATCCCCTGGAGAAGGAATAGGCTACCCACTCTTGTATTCTTGGGCTTCTCTGGTGGCTCTGTAAAGAATCTATAAAGAATCTGCCTGCAATGTGGGCGACCTGGGTTCGATCCCTAGGTTGGGAAGATCCCCTGGAGGAGGGCATGGCAATGCACTCCAGTATTCTTGCTTGGAGAAGCCCCATTGACAGAGGAGCCTGGCAGGCTGCAGTCCATAGGGTCGCAGAGAGTCGGACATGACTAAGAGACAGGACTGAGCAACTAAGCGCAGACCAGCACAGCAAAGTGACATTGGAAAGCTTGAAGGTGATGGAGATGTAACCAAGGCCCGTTGGTTAGAATGTGAAGCACAATTTGGACATGACTACTTGCTAGGAATTTCCAGAGGTGACTTGAATTATCATATTATGTTTAGTATAATTAGTTACCTTTTTCCTTCCCTTGATAACTTCCTGGTTCTTCCCAAAGGACGTTAATCTGAAAAATCGATGACCAATGTTCCAAAGAAACAGGTCAAATCTTGGTTTCTTAAAGACTGTACAGCAAAATTATCTTTCAGGATTATCCAAAGACATATGACAGAAGACAGGAGACAAGCATGCCAACTGGACATATAAACTCACACTGACAATGGTGGCCACTCAGTGGAAATTTACCAGGTGAGTGACCCTTCACTGTACTGACTGCACATGTGCATGTGTTTAATAATGGAATAAATGAACAATCACCCAGATGACTTGCAGTGATTTGATTGCTGGCTCCTTTTTCCTCCCTCACCTCTGGCCCCTACTGACTGTTTTATGCTCTATTTTAGCAAACGTGTCAAAGAATCAATATCAGATTTTCGCCAACCCCTCCCAAATTTCATTACTGTCTATGTGATTTCTCTTGTGTCTACAGGGTAGGTTTACCCAATCCATTCATAATGTGAAAAAAGAGAGAGCCCTTTTCCCGCCAGAGGGCTTGGTAGCCTGGGTATATCACTGCATCTCCTGCCTTCAGTTCCCGGATCAGTTAGATTTCATTCTCTGGGTTACTTCGTGTCCCCCACCAAAAGATACGGTGCAGTGCCAACCCCGTATGAATGTGAACTTCTTTGGAGATAGGGTCTGAGCAGATGTGGTCAAGGTAAGATGAGGTCATGAGGTTGTAAGTGTGCCCTTGATCCAGTGTGACCGGTGTCCCCATAAGGGCAAAAGAAAGAGCCACCAAGACAGACACAGTGACTGAAGGCCACGTGATGACAGAGAGGGATGAAACGTTGCAGCTACAAGGTGAAGATTGCCCCACCAGAACCTAGATGAGGCAGGCAAGAGTTCTCCATAAGCCTTGCCTGATCTTGATCTCAGACTTTGAGTTTTTAGACCCATGAGACAAGCTATTCCTGTGGTCTAAGCTCTCCAGGGTGGGGTACTTTGTCAGGCCAACCGTTGCAGACTAATATGGGTGAAAGTGCTATGGGGAAGCAGTTGAAGACACCAAAGTTTGAAATCAGCTCTGAACTTGAGTCAAGGTGCAGTTACTTACTAGTTGGTGGTTTGGGGCACATTTCTCATTAAGCCTCATCCTTTTCTGGGACTTAAGTGGCCCAAGAAAGAGGAATAATAAGACTAATCTTGCAGGATTGCTGTGATAATTAAATGAGGTGCTTATGTATGCCAGGAAAGTTGTTTTAAAATATATTTTGTTAAAATGTAATTGAGTTGCAATGTTGTGCTAAATTATGCTGTACAGCAAAGTGATTCAGTTTCAGTTCAGTTCAGTTGCTCAGTCATGTCCAACTCTTTGCGACCCCATGAACCGCAGCACACCAGTCCTCCGTGTCCATCACCAATTCCCGGAGTTTACCCAAACTCATGTTCATTGAGTCGGTGATGCCATCCAACCATCTCATCCTCTGTCATCCCCTTCTCCTCCTGCCCTCTATCTTTCCCAGCATCAGGGTCTTTTCAGATGAGTCAGCTCTTCACCATCAGGTGGCCAAAGTATTGGAGTTTCAGCTTCAACATCAGTCCTTCCAATGAACACCCAGGACTGATCTCCTTTAGGATGGACTGGTTGGATCTCCTTGTAGTCCAAGGGACTCTCAAGAGTCTTCTCCAACACCACAGTTGAAAAGCATCAATTCTTTTGCGTTCAGCTTTCTTTATAGTCCAACTCTCACATCCATACATGACTACTGGAAAAACCATAGCCTTGACTAGATGGAACTTTGTTGACAAAGGAATGTCTCTGCTGCTGCTGCTGCTAAGTTGCTTCAGTTGTGTCCAACTCTGTGCAACCCCATAGACAGCAGCCCACCACGCTCCTCTGTCCCTGGGATTCTCCAGGCAAGAACACTGGAGTGGGTTGCCATTTCCTTCTCTAATGCATGAAAGTGAAAAGTGAAAGTGAAGTTGCTCAGTCGTGTCTGACTCTTCGTGACCCCATGGACTGCAGCCTACCAGGCTCCTCTGTCCATGGGATTTTCCAGGCAAGAGTACTGGAGAGGGGTGCCATTGCCTTCTCCATAATATCCTGTCTAGGTTGGTCATAACTTTCCTTTCAAGGAGTAAGTGTCTTTTAATTTCATGGCTGCAATCACCACCTGCAGTGATTCAGTTTACTGTATATATTTACATATATATTCTTTTTCATATTATTTTCCATTATGGTTTATCACAGGGTATTGAATATAGTTCCCTGAGGTGGTGCCGGTGGTAAAGAACCGGCATGCCAATGCAGGAGACCTGAGACCTGGGTTGGATTTTTGGGTCGGGAAGATCTCCCGGAGTAGGAAAAGGCAAACCATTCTGGTATTCTTGCCTAGAGAATCCCGTGGACAGAGGAGCCTGGTGGGCTTCAGTCCATGGGGTCGCAAAGAGTTGGACATGGCTGATGTGACTTTGCACACATGCACGCAACCTTACAGTTATTTTCACATACCTTAGCCCTAAACTGTCTTCTGATTGGACCCGAGTCTAGACACTGAGCAACCTGAGGGCAGGAGGCCAGCCTTATTGGTCTCTTAGATCCCCTCTGTTGTTTAGCATGCTTCCAAGGGTTAGGAACTGCTGGGCAGTGGCCCTGAACCTGTCCCATCCTTGTCAGCTCTTTGGGGGGTAGCAGGGTGCTGTCTGCAAGCTGCCCCTCCCTCCATCCACCTGGAACTCCAGAGAGGCTCATGATGAACAGAGCAATATTTCTATATAGCAAATAATGAAAATTATTAGGGAAAAATGTGAATATACATAAAAACAGAGTAGTATAATGACTTTTTCCTTTTATGTCTTTTCTTTTATGGATCATGCTAATAGTTCTCCTAAATGTTTCATAGGCTTACACTTTAAATTTAAGTCCATCTGTTTTTGAGTTGGGTTTCCCAGGTGACTCAGTGGTAAAGAAACTGCCTGCCAAGCAGGAGACCAGGGTTCGATCCCTGAGTCTGACCCCTGGGTTGGAAAAATCCCCTGGAGAAGGAAGTGGCAACCCACTCCAGTATTCTTGCCTGGGAGAATCCTAAAGACAGAGGAGCTTGTTGGGCTGCAGTCCACGGAGATGCAAGGAGTCACATATGTCTTAGCGACTCAACAGCAGCAGTTCTTTCGAGTTAATTTTTTGTGTAAGATATAAAGTTTAGAGCAAGATTATTTTTCTTTCTTTTTTGCCTATGGATAGTTGTAGAAACCAGGATATTTAGACAGAGTTGTTACTCTTCTAGTTCTGAGAGTTGTCTCGCCCCAAATAACCTCAAGACGTAACCAAAGTCACGTATGTGTGCCCCGTTTCAACTCCAGTCTATTGGAATTTCTGTCTTCCTGAGGTCTGGGAATCCATCAGCCCTTCCCTAAGCCGGCTGGGGGTGCCTGAAGCATGTTTTCTGCCCTCTCCCTAGTTTAGTCTTGCTCAGGAAGCCTGGGCAGGTCAAATGGATGCCTCACCCCTGGGCTCATACTGATATCGATGGTTTAAATGGGGCATGCGATGGAGAAGCTTCATTATGAGGACAGCAAGTTAGGACCTTTAACAAGAGGAAGAATTGATGCTTTTGAGCTGTGGTGTTGGGGAAGGCTCTTGAGAGCACCTTGGACTTCAAGGAGATCAAATCAGTCAATCCTGAAGGAAATCAATCTTGAATATTCATTAGAAGGACTGATGCTGAAGCTGAAGCTCCAATCCTTTGGCCACCTGATGTGAAGAGTCAACTCCTTAGTAAAGACCCTGGTGCTGGGAAAGATTGAAGGCAGGAGGAGAAGGGGATGACAGATGGTTGGATGGCATCACCAACTCAATGGACATGAGTTAGAGCAAGTTCTGGGAGATGATGAAGGCCAGGAAAGCCTGGTGTGCTGCAGTCCATGGTATCACAAAGTGTCAGACACGACTGAGTGGCTGAACAAGAGGAAGCAAAATCTCGCCTGGGAAAAAAAGAGCACATCTTAGAGGGCAGAGGCCAGGACACAGCCTGGCAGACCAGGCCTTCGGAGACCTTCAACTGGAGAAGGCAGGTGGGCCCATCTCCAGATGTAACTTCATATAAGACAACACTAGGGACTTCCCTGGTGGTCCAGTGGCTGAGACTGCTCTCCCAATGCAGGGGGCCTGGGGTTCGATCCCTGGTCAGTGAACTAGATCCCCCATGCTGCATCCCTGCATGCCAGACCTAAGACCTGCAAGAAGAAGAACACTAAACCTAAAATACAAGATGTTCAGATATGCTGAAATTAAAGTAGCTTCTTGCTAGATTTTCCTGCCAATTAAACTCTGAATACATTCATTGAAGCTAAACTTTTGTCTTCTCTCTGCCTCTTTTTCATTTATCCTTTTTTCCCTCCTTCCCATCTTCTTTCTCTTTGTCTATGTTTGTTATTTCCCTAAGCGAGAGCATGAGCAACTTATGGAGAAAGTTAGAAAAGGATTCTTGCATTTTTTTCAGAGGGTTCATCAACATGACCTTTCAAAGCCCTCACAACTGGGAGATTCTCTAAGTCTGTGAAATGCCTTGGTGGAGAAAACAAATCCTAGCCTTGAAGCCAGACAGACCTGGGTTAATCTCCTAGCTCCCACCTGTGCTGGCTGTGTGACTTCAGGAAAGTGACTTAACCTCTCTGAGCCTCATCTGAAAACCTGGGCCAATGTCAACCACCAAATCATAGCTTTAAGGATTAAATAAAAATTTGTTTATAAAACATACAGCAAGGATAGAAATGAAAGGATGAGTCAGAAACTGCTGGTGGCAACGCTGGGAAGCACCTGCCTCAGGAGAGAAGCTGAGGGCTGCAGGGTGTGGCCCATATGTGGACAGAGAGAGAACAAGTTCCCTAGGCTGGTGCCTAGAGAGTTCAACACCACTGCTCAGAGGAGCTCCTCGGCTCCATTCATTTCCCAGGGCCTGGCTGCACTTCTGTCTCCCTGTCCGTCTGTCCCCTAGAACCCAGGATAGGAGCCGAGATGACTACAGTCTAAGTCCCTTACATGTGAACCTGCTTGTTGTGAACTTTCAAAGATGCGAACATGTGCTCCCAGGCCACGATCGGGCTCTCCCTTTGAGGCTCCACACCCTGGCATGTGGTCATTTCTCCTGGGCTTTGCCGCCTCTGACTTGACTGGATTTATCTCTCCACTCCATTTGGACCTTCCTGCTTTTATTTATTTATTTTTAAAATTCATTCATCCATAAATATTTTGTGGTGCCTACAGGGTGCCGGGCTCTGTGCCAGGGCTCTGAGAATCCCCAGCACTTGTACCATCTATCTGCCCCGGGGATCCTGCTGCTTTCTGTCAGCTTGGGACTAGCCCCCACCCTCAGGATAGCCCCTCCCTTTCCGGAGGCTGCCTGCTGCGCTGCAGGGTGCCTACCCCCTGCCAGGAGCAACCCCTGACATTCAGTTATTTGTTGATTAAATGAACACATAGACAAGAATTTTTTTTTTTTAATTACCACCCCTTCCAGCTCCCCAGCCCCCTTCCCAACTGATGTCACCCAAATTGCTCTGCATTGTGATGAGTTAAATGTTGGCGGCTTGGGGATGGTGAAGAAGCTGGTTCCCCAGCTCTCAGGCAGCCATTACCAGCAGCTCTGAGAGTATCTGATTTTCAAGTGTCCCCAGGGCCTAAAAATGCTAATACTGGCTCTTTCTCTATTACTATAATAATACTTCGCAGTCATGTCCTGCCACAGATAATCAGTTCAAGGGTACCCACAGCCCCTGGAGAGGTGAGTCCCTTTTAGCACCGTGTTGTAGATGGGCAGCTATGGGGTGATGGGGTTTAGCTAAGGCACCTCAGCTCTTGTGTGAAATACATTAAGTCCCCTACATATGGACTGGTTCCATTCCAAGGGCTCATTCTGAAGTCCAGTTGTTCGTAGTTAGCCTAGGTACCCAACTAACACAATCGACTATATAGTAGTGTACTGTAATAGAGTTATGATACTTTTCACACAAAAAATACATTTAAAAAAGCACAAAAAATTAAGGGAACATTTTTCATCTTACTCTCCAGTACCTTGAAAAGTACAGTAGTATAGTACAATAGCTGGTGCTTTTCAGCACTATCAGCTATATCACCGCCGCTTTTAAGCCTGCATTCAGACATCCTGGGCTTGAAATAAGGATACTACGCTACTGTACTCTATGCAGTACTGGACAGTACCCCAAAGCACAACCACTTACAGAGAATGCAAGCCCATGTACACCAGACATGTGAACTGACTTATGTGATTGGACATGGAAACACATGTTCGCGTCTTTGAAAGTTCACACAGTGAAGGTTCACGTGTGGGGGACACTGTAGTCATCATGCCCCGGAGGTATGCCCGATGGAGGTTTGTCCCCGCACAGAGCAAACATGCAGCATCTCCCCGGGACCTTAGCCCACAGTGGTCTGGCAGGAGGTGACTGGGCCGCTTACTTCCCAGAGGCAAAAATGAAATCCTGACAGCGATGAGATGGAACAATCCACTGTATGCGAAATTAACCAGGTAAATGGTGAAATACTCTGTTACAGTTTTATGGGCTCAAAATAGTAAAATTTTCAACCACATTGAAAAAAGTTGATGAACACTGCAAGGTTGGGGGGGCGGGTCTCAGATTAGGAGAAGCAATCTGTTCTAAGCAGGGATGTGTCTAAATCATCAAGAATGGTCCAGAGCACCTGAAAAGCTACATCTCTCACCTGGCGGCCCCGGGGGGAGTTGAGAAACCCCATGTGCCCCCAGAGCATCCCCCATACTGTTCTCCTCCTTACACATAGGCTGAACGACTGATTAGTTTCAGGGAGAGAGCGGAGGCAGGAGGCACAGAGAGGCAGTGTCTGGAATGACACCCAGGGAGCCCTTGGTTATATTCTCATCAGTCTGTGAATGGTACTGCCCCAGGCCCAGCCAGGTCCTTCAGAACCATAGCGTGTAGACATTGAAACAACTAAAAAAATTCTAACCTAATCCGGAAACTGATGTTCAAAGCGTTTAAATGCCTTGTGGGAGGTCATCCACCTAATTAGTACCAGAGCTATATTTTTCGTATTAATAATATTATCAAGATTATTAATAAAGTTGCAATGGATATCAACATGGCTGCTGAATCAGCCAGTGTTCTTTGCCGAAAGTAATACAGATATGGGAGTATAGTGGCAAGAAAGAATAAAATTAGTGCAAAAGCAAAAACATGAGAAATACAGGAAGGAAAAAGAGGGGGAGCATTCTCACCCAGAAAGCAAATATTTTTCTTGTCCCCACATGTGTTTGTAGGATTCTGGGCAATTCAACATAGTGTGAGCTCTGAGTGTTTTTTGACCAAATGGGACTTAGGATTCCTGTATAGTCCTTGAAAACTTTTGGCACCGTCTTAGGTAAAAACAGCAAAAAAATCCTTATGCCCCTTGAATTTGCACTGCTTGACTTATTTGCTTAGAAACTGGAAACTTCATCTCATTGTAAAGTTGCTGGTCACTTGGCCACAAAATTCCAAAACCAGTGTGTGGAACAGGCGATGCTGGAGCATCTCCTAGAGAATGGGGCAGGGCTCTTCCCAAAGTCAGGGCTGATTTCCAGGGGTCTTCAGAGAAAAAGGATGAAAGTGCTTCTCCAGGAATCCACACGCCCTGCTCTTACTGGGAGCTGCTCTGAAGATGCTCTACGGCTGCCTCCGTGTCTGTCGAAACTCCTCAAATGGCAAAAACTAAGTGCTCAGTTTGACTGAGAAAAATAAAAGTTCCCCCGCTGAAATTGCCTGCTAGTTATTCCGGGGACATTCTTCCTGTCAATTTTTTATTAATTATTCAGGGGAAGTGATTCTGTAAAGCAACACACAGGGAAATGATTCATCTGACATAACTTCCTCCGTTTTCCATCCAACTGAAATAGTTCCAAAAGTTTCAACTAACCATCAAGTTGGGAGAAAACTAAACTGAATGTCTTCCAAACACACCACCACTTCCTGAGCTGAGCTCCCCAGCAGAAGCACTGGCCTGAGTGCAAGCCCTGGATATATTTTGTGTCCCTTCCCCTCCTGTGGTGTTTATAGTGAAGCATGGATTCTATAAATACATTCTAATACATGACTGAATCCATTTTAATAACGAGTGACTCAGGTTATGAGTAAGAACACCCCAGAGTCTTAAGTATTTATTTGAAAGATTTAAAATACTATAAATTATAGATGTTTGAGGTGTAAACCACTATTACATAAGAAACTTAAAATATTAACAAAAATTGGCTATCATGCTATCATGAAATTACACAATTATTATAAATTCATGTCATCTTACTACAATCTATGCCTTCTATAGATTACCTATTACATGTTATCTTAACTATAGATACAGGTTATCTTACTATTTCGTTCCTTTTTTGTGTGACCATGCTGCGTGGCACGTGGGATCTTAGTTTCCGGACTGGGGATTGAATCCACACCCCCTGATCTGGATGCACACAGTCTTAACTACTAGACCACCAGGGAAGTCCCCTTACTCATTTATACCTGAGAGGTTGTGCCCTGTTACTAACCTCTCCTCATTTCCCTGCCCCCAGCCCTGACAGTCACCATTCTACTCTGTATCTATATAATCAGTGTTGCTTTTTTTTTCTATTTAGATCCCGTATATAAGTGACCTCATGCAGCATTTGTCTCTCTCTGTCTGACTTATTTCACTTAGCATAACGCCCTCAAGATCCATCCATGCTGTTCAAATGGCAGATTTTCTTTTTTTTGAAGCTGAATAATATTCCATGGTGTGTGTGTATACCACATTTTCTTTATCCATTCATCCAAGCACATAGGTTGTTTATATACTTTGGCTATTCTGAATAATGTTATTGGCTATTATGAAAATGAGTGTACAGATATCTCTTTGAAATAATGATTTTGCTTTCTTTGGATATATATCCAGAAGTGGGATTGATGGATCAGATGGTAAGTCTGTTTTTAATTTCTTTGAGAAATCTCCATACTGTTTTTGATAGCAGCTGTACCAGTCTCCACCAACAGTGTATGAGGGTCCCCTTTACTCTACATTCTCACCAGCATTTGTTATCACCTGTCTTTTTGATAACAGAAAACAAATGTGAAGTGAGAGCTCACTGTGGTTTTGATTTGTGACGATTAGTGATTTGAGCATCTTTTCATGCACCTGCTGGCCATGAGAAGGTCTTCTCTGGAAAAACGTCTAATCACATCCCTTTCCCATTTTAAAAATTGGGTTATTTGGCTTCTTGCTATTGAGTTGTGTGAGTTCTTTGTATAATTAGGATGTTAATTATTATTTTTGGATATATGGTTATTGGATATATGGTTTGCAAATATTTTCTTATTGGATATATGGTTTGCAAATACTTTCTTCCATTCCACAGATGGCTTTTCATTTTGTCAGTGGTTTCCTTTGCTGTGCAGGGGCTTTTTAGCTGGATATAGTCCCACTTATTTATTTTTGTCTCTGTTGCGTTTACTTTTGGTGTAAAAAAAAATCATACCCAAGACAAAGGTTAACAGCTTTTTCTATAAAATTTATTCTATAAGTTTTATGGTTTTGCATCTGATACTTAAGTTTTTAGCCCATTTTGAGGTGATTTTTGTGTATGACGTAAGATAGTTCAGTGACATTCTTTTGCATGAAGGAATCTAGTTTTTAGAGCACCATTTTTTGAAGAGGTTTTCTCTTCCCTGGGCTTCCATGGTGGCTCAAATGGTACAGAATCTGCCTGCAGTTCTGGAGACATAGGTTTGATCTCTGGGTTGGGAAGATCCCCTGGAGAAGGGAATGGTTACCCATTTCAGTATTCTTGAAAATTCCATGGACAGGGGAGCCTGGCAGGCTACAGTCCATGGGGTCGCAAAGAGTCAGACATGACTGAGCGACTCAGCACAGCACAGCATAGGTTTATTTCTGAGCTGTCTATTCTGTTTCTTTGATCTATGTGTCTGTTCTTAATGCCAATACCATGCTGTTTTGATTATAATAGCTTTGTAATATACTGGTGGCCCCTGAACAACAGGAGTCTGAATTTCATGAGTCAACTGAAACACAGATGTTTTTCAATAGATACGAATTGCAGTAAAATGCAATCTGATCCCTGGTTGGTAGAATCCAAGGCTACTGAACTCTGGATGAAGACGATGGCTGACTGTAAAGTGACATGCAGCTTTGCAACTGTGTAAAGGGCTGGCACCTTGTGTGCTGTTCAAGGTCAACTGTAGTTTGAAATCAGGATGGATGGTGCCTCCAGATTTGTTCTTCTTTCTCAAGATTGCTTTGGCTATTCAGGATCTTTTGTGGTTCCACAGAAATTTTTGGATTGTTTGTTCTAGTCTGTGAAAAATGTCATCAGTATTTTGATAGAGATTTCACAGAATCTGTAGATTGCTAGGGTAGAATAAAGTTTAAACAATATTAATTCTTCCAATTCATTTATTTGTTTCTCCCTTAATTTCTTTCATCAGTGTTTTATAGTTTTCAGTATACAGTTCTTTCACTTCCTTGGTTAAATTTATTCCTATGTATTTTATGTTTTCTGATGCTATTGTCAAGGTAATTGTTTTCTTAATTTCTCTGAAAGACTGTTGCTGTAGAGAAATTGAACTGATTTTTGTATATTGATTTTATATCCTGCAACTTTACTGAATTTGTTTATTGGTTCTAACAATTTTTGGTGGAGTCTTTAGGGTTTTCTATATATAATATCATTTCATCTGCAAACAGAGACAATTTTACTTCTTCCTCTTGGACAAAAGTATTATTTAAATATGCAGGGTGAATTCAAGGAAAGCACAGGGGTGAAAGAGCATGGCACCATACCCACATTACAAGACTGAAAACTTACTGCCACTTCTTCCCAGTTGGTTGCTGGGCACACTGAGTTTTATGAGCATTTGAAAGAGAAGATTTCATCAGTCATTCAAAGGCATGGATTTTAAATGCAATTACTGTATATAATTAGCTGTTTCATCTCCGGGTGCCAGTGAATTTGGAATTTAATCTCTGATTGCACAAAATAGAATACTAAGCAGCTTACTCTGTCTAAGGGCTGGTAGAGTTGTTTATTGGTGTATGGATAATGCAGCCAAATTCCTTACAGCTACCATAGACAAACATCACAGAGAAAAGGATAGTGTGGGACTCCCCTGGTGGTCCAGCGGTTAAGACCCTGTGCTTTCAGTGGAGACGGTGTGGGTTTAGTTTCTGTTTGGGAGACTAAGACACCATATGCCATGCAGCAAAGAAACAAACAAAAAAAGACAAGGATGCAGAAAAGCTACCGGCTCTTAAAAGAGGTTTAGGCACATCTTTAAACTTGTGCTGAAGACACTGTTCGAAAGTCTTCTTTTGATGACCCTCCCATTGCCTTGCTCATGCAAGGTGGACTCCATCCCCACTCTCACCTCAACCTAGCATCTACTAGATTGTTTCCATGTCTGCTTTTCTTACAGGATTATAAGCTTCAGGAGGGCAGAGGCCATGTCTTATTAAACTTCGTGTTTCTGTCATAAAGCACAGTGCCTTGGTATACCATAAATGAATACATGGATGAGCTGCCAATTAAAATCAGCAGATTTACAAAATCAGCAGTCTATTTAAATAGTTGTTTTGTATGTCTCTAAAGAAAAATGAACTGTTTAAATGATATTTACTTCTAAGCCCTTTTCCAAGATAAAGCTTCAGCAAAATCCAATTTTTTTCACAGGTTGGGTGGTCCCTTTTCAACCTTGCATCTAAGCTTTTGTCATCACTGTAGGAGAATTCACAGAGTCCAAAATTTTCAGTGACACAGCCAACCCCCCCCCCCCCACGTTGGGGGGATGCCTGTTGTATATCTATGTACACTAGTAGGTAGGTACCTTTAGTCCCTAAGTCGTGTCCAACTCTTTCTGACCCCATGGGCTGTATGCTGCCAGGCTCCTCTGTCCCTGAGATTTCCCAGGCAAGAATACTTGAAGTGGGTTGCCATTTCTTTCTCCAGGGGATCTTCCTGACCCAGGTATGGAACTTGGTCTTTTGCACTGCAGGCAGACTGTTTGCCAACAGAGCCACCAGGTAAGCCCCTTGTGTACACTAACAATGACTTGAGAACAATAGTTGCATATATATTAATAAAGGTAGGCCATTAAGTTTAAGTGGGTCTTTATCCGGCCTTAATTCTGGTTTCGGTTCATAGCATATCTGTGAAGTTTTTTTAGTTATTACTGTGATGTAAGCTTCCTGAAACCAAGAAGTGTATCAGTGATGTTCAAAGCTATATACTCAGCAAACTCAACAGTCCCTGGATCATAGGCAATGCTCAAAAATACTTCCTGAGTGACTGAATTTGTATACGTGGCAGCCACTGGGATAGAAGGTGGCTATTGAAAAATCGAGAGCTACTTTGTTTCCAAAATAATTTCAGTGGACTAAAAGCCGAAAGAGCAGAAATACCACAGGCGTCAAAAGTTTTGTGGGTTTTTATTGTAATGATTTTTATCCCCAAGGGGGTAAAAGAAAGCCCTAAAATCTGTGTAGGGTACACAAAGCAAGAAAATTCCCCCTTAAAACATGTCTATAGTAAAAGCTTTCTCCGGGCCCCACAGAAAAGGTCCTTCAGAGGACCGTAGCAGCCCCCCATCTTGGGAGTGGCCTGGACAAATTAGTACAACAGAGACCAAATAGGCAACACACAAAAGAAACTGTAACGGCAGATGGAAGGGACTTCCGGGGTCCTCCAGGCCGAAGGCAGCGTATCCATCCGCAGGTGGAACGCATGTGCGCGGTCGGTGTGCGGTTTGTGATTCGCCGGTATCCCTGCCGCTGCGGAAGTGAGCTCAACAGCAAAAAAAAAAAAACCCAAAAACAAACAGAAACTTTGCTGTGGTTTCTGAAGACTGGGGTTTCCATAGGTGACCCGAGAGGTTTTGTAACTTCCACATGAAGCTATTTGCCAAATGACTCACTCCAGAGCCGGAGAAAGATTGATCCACCCCCGTCAGCCTCCTCTCTGTTGTCATGACCGCCAGAGAGACACTGGGGAAAGAAAATGGGCACATTCCAGTTTTTCCTGTGTTCCAGTCTCTCAGCTCCACTCCCTCTGCAGGGAAAGGAAAACTCTGGGTACCAGGTTCATTTAGCTGATCCTTGGTGCGGTGAGGCCAGCCCTCGCCTCTTCTGTCACTTCTCCAGGTACTAACGACCCCAGGGAGCTCTGGCCAGCGTAGTGAAAGTGAAGTTGCTCAGTCGTGTCCGACTCTGCGACCCCATGGACTGTAGCCTACCTGGCTCCTCTGTCCATGGGATTTTCCAGGCAATAGTACTGGAGTGGATTGCCATTTCCTTCTCCAGGGGATCTTCCCGACCCAGGGATCGAACCCAGGTCTCCTGCATCGTAGACAGACGCTTTACCGTCTGAGCCATCAGCTGGGTCCCCCTGCCCCTCGGTCAGGCACCCCGTGTGCACGTCTGTGTCCGTGAGTGTGTGCAGGAGGAATGTTCGAGGAAGTCCAGGCGTGACTCTATAAACAGTTTCTCACTCTTCAGTTGGTAGACCAATCCTTTAGGGACCATTCTCCTGCCTGAGAATGTTTGCATCTGGAATATAGTGATCGTGAAAAACACTAGGTCCTCTTCTCGGAGATCAGTCAAACCTTCTCTGCACCGCAGCCATGAGAATGCCACCATTCCTTTTGTTTGTTTGTTTGTTTTTTGCCTGTGCTGGGTCTTTGTTGCGGCATGCAGGCTTTTCTCTAGTTGCAGCACCTGAGGTTCTCTTGTGGAGCATGGGCTCAGTGGTTGTGGCTCCGGGGCTGAGTTGCCACCTGGCATGAGGAGGACCCCCAGGGATGGAATCCACGTCCCCTGCGCTGGGAGGTGGATTCGAACCATGGATCATCAGGGAGGTCCCCCATTCTTTTGTACTGCTTCTCTCTTTTCCCTGCAGTCATGCCCCGTGGTTGGACTGCTTGCTAGACCCAGGTGCCCCCAGCCAGGGCTGTAGGTCACTGAAAGCAGAATTTGGGGTTCCCCAGCTAGGATAGGCTGGCTCCACCCTCTATAAGGGGTCGATGTTGATATGTAGCCCCATCAAGGTGTAGGTCATCTGTGTTGTTTCCACCAGTCGGTCTCCTTGTCTGCAGCTGCCCTTCCTTTTCACCAAGACCAGATGTTGATGACTGATGCAGTCTCACTTGCTAACTGCAAAGGTTTGTCCTTCTAAATGGTCTCCTGGGACTTCCCTGGTGATCCAGTGATTAAGATTTCACCTCCCATTGCAGTGGGGGCAGGTTCAATTCCTAGTCGGGGAGCTGAGATCCCACATGCCTCTTGGCCAAGAAAATAAAACATAAAAACAGAAACAACACTGCAACAAATTCAATAAAGACTTTACAAATGGTCCACATCGAAGAAGACCCTTTAAAAAACAATCAAGTAAATTCTTTTATGAATTCTGTCTGGTGAAGTTCTCTATGTGCTAACAGCAACAGGAGTTGAGGTATATCCATCACTTTCATGCCAGGTACTTAGCCAAACCCACTGCAAACTTCCTCTTATTTAAGCCTTAGGGTATTTCTTAAACTAACGGGCATGATGTCCATTTTCCAGATGAGGAAACTGAGGCTTCCAGAAAATAAAATCCTGCTTGAAATCACACAGCGCTCAAGTGGCAGAGGCTAGGTGGATACCCAGGAGGTTGGACCCCAAAATCCTTGCTCTGAATCGTAGCCACCAGGCTTGGCCAGCTTCACAGCATCTCAGCCCATGGGGGATGTATGGAGTTTGGCAAAAAGGGAAGAAAAGGATGAGAAAACTGATTCTGGATGTACAAGCTCTGGGTGAGGGTTAACACATCCTTTTTCCACTGCCTTATACACAGTTATGCTATTTTCCTGCTTGGCTCCCAAGGGAAAGAGAGTGAGAGTCTAGTTCAAGGCTGTCCCAGCACCACCCAGGTTCTCTGCCTCTGGCCCTGTGATGACTGCTGGGCTCCTTTGCTGCCTCTCCAGTCCTGCCAGGGGACAAGTGCAGTCTGGAGACCATGGGCTCCTGCTGGTTCAAGTGGAGTGTAAACCAGAGAGCTCCTCTGTGGGCACCCAGTGAAGCAAGGAGAAGAGGGATGTGGGTTCAGTTGACCTCCACCCCGACCTCACCTGGAGTTGAACTTCATCCTTACTGCTCACATCCACACTGCCCGTAGCCTCAATGGTCCTTGAGCTTCACATTCCACTGGACAGGGCACTGCACTTGGCAAAGAGGACCATGGTCTGACCCCTGGACTGACCCCGGAGGAGAGCAGGCGGCCATGCTGAGAAAGACACAGACCTGGGCAGCAAGACCAGTTCTTAGCCCTGACACCAACTTGGCCGTACCAGCAAAGCCATTCAACTTCTCTGGATTTCTTATTTCTCATTCTCAAAATGAATGAGGAGCTTGGGTTTCACTCAGTCTCTAAAAATTCCTTTCAATGCTAAGACCCAGTGATTCTAAATGTCTCCCCTCCTGGGCAGCCCCATTTCCATTCTCCTCCTGTGAACCAGGGGACCTTCTTCAGTGGGGATGATGGCCGAGTTCCCAGGAGGCTGTGCACCAAGGGCACAGGGATTACAGAACAGAAGGGGGATTGTTCCATCCACTGGCAGGAGGAAGTGGCATCCTCCACAGCCCCGCTCAGAGGCAGATTTCAGAGCCACAGAATTCTTAGGGTTCTCAGTGCATTTCCAGAGGACGAGACCTACGACCTCCCCGGGAGCTGGTGATGAAAGGCGCCCCTCCACAGTGAAGACTGATGCTCACACAGGCGGAAGTGGCTTTTCCCCAAAATCCTCCATCATCGTCACTCATGATTAAGTGAATTTAATAACAATGCCCCCTCCCCACCAACCAAATGACTTCTCTCCAAATTTACGATGTTCCAACTATTGACTGTGATTAACTGCTATAGCCACTGCATAACAATCTGGAGGGCTATTGTGCAGGGGAAAGCTCCTTGAACTTCAAGGAGCTTTGCTCACTTTTCAGAAAGAGAGAAGGCAGGGGTGTTAGCTGGAGGCCCTCTTATCCACTTGGCTATTTGTTGTTGTTGTTCAGTCACTCAGTTGTGTCTGACTCTTCGCAAACCCATGGACCGCAACATGCCAGGCTTCCCTGTCCTTCACTAGCTCCTGGAGCTTGCTCAAACTCATGTTCATTGAGTCGGAGATGACATCCAACCATCTCACCCTCTGTTGCCCTCTTTTCCTCCTGCCTTCAATCTTTCCCAGCACCAGGGTCTTGGCTATGGTATTCTTCAAAGTAAAATATTCCAAGATGAAAGTGGAGATCAAATTACCAGATCAGCAAATAATGACGTGGGGGAAATGAGGAAATAGGTATCACGTGGGCAGTGGTTGACACACCTTTCTTATCTGTGGCTCTCAGCATGCAGGGGCTGCTCAAGGTCACTGCCCACAAGGTCTGGCTGACTTTCTTAAAGCAAGATCAGAGAGCAAATCATAAATGGAGGCAAATTTCAGCTGGGTCTTTCAACCAGCCATTTTGCTCTATGAAAGGTCACAAGGTAACAGGGTAATTGGAGGGTTTGGATAAGCTGGTGAGGGAATAAAGGCTTTTCCCAAGGATGATAAAAGCAGAGAAACAGCTCTCTGCCCTAAACTGGCTGCCCTGTTTCTTCAAAAATAGGTTCTCTAACGTGGAGAAGCAGAAATCGAAACGTTCCTAAATCCCCCTCGAATGTTTGGAATGGAACAAAAACACCTATTTCATGAAAAAAAAAAAATTACGTTTTTGAAAGATCCCAGCAACAGGAGGCACCAGCTGCTGGGTCATCTAAGTGTTTTTGGAAAAGGAAAAGAACTATTCGGCATGAAAGATTCAGGAATGTCTGTTGACATATTAAGGAAACAACCTCAGGGGACAGCTGACAAGGCTCCAAGAAACATTACCAAGGGAACAGTGACGCAAACGCGTTCCGTTTTTACAGGCGGGCCGGCTGCCAGGCTCCCTCGCCTGGCGGCTGATGTAATGCTAATCCCTCTCTGGGCTAGCGTTGCTTGGATATCAACTCAAGCGGCTCAGTCAGCTGCAATCAATAGCAAGCTCCTTTTATAGAAGATAGTAAAAGAAAAAATATGTATACAGAGAGTGAGAGAGAACCCCAGATTCTGGTGTGCTGAAAACCTATACATTGTGTCAAAAACGAGAGAGGCAAAGGAAGGAAAGACCAACACAAAGCTAAGAAGCACCTAAAAATGCATTCAGGTGTCTTTCCATAGAATAAGGCCAGCTGTCAACAAAAGATACTATTATTTCATACTATTAGTTTTTTTAAAAGCATAACTAAGGAATATGCCTAATTCCCAGCTGAGCTAAATGAAGATGGAAGAAAACAGAAGACATTAGGTGGGAATGTGAAAATAATGATTTTTTTCATTATCGAATAAATGGGCTGATTCCTTTTAAAACCTCTGCGTAAAATACTGCTTTTGAAAAATTCTATCTTCAAGACCACTGCTTTTCAATTATTTTAGAATAAATAATAAGATGAATTATGCAAATTTTAATCAGCGTTGGATTGAATGCTTATGTCAAGGGTCCTCTATAATGGGCTAAGGGGCCACTTTTGCATTTTCTCTTTCTCAGGCATGGCAATTTTAACTGTCCAAGAGTGATAAAGAAGAACCCATTTTAAAAGTTCAGTTCAATTATGCACATTCTTCTTTATTTTCTAGGTCATACTTAGATGGAAGGAACTGATGTGATCTTACACAGAAGACCAACAGCAAAAGCATCCCTCATTCCAAGACTTTTAGAGTCTAAATAATAATAAAGTGGGGGTGGGGTGAAAGGGAAGGATGAACACCAGTGGAGACAGAGTTATTTTTTAATAATAATGAGATGAATATAATGATGATACAGCACATTAGATGCAGGAATCAAGTCCACTAGGATGGCAGTGACATGATACCAATGACACATGATTCACCTTTGACATATTTAAAACACTTTCCTTCTAAGGTAGTGAAGCTTTTTTTTTCCAACCCAAAGGAAATTTAAGCTTTGGGGAGTCAATAAGCCTCATGAATTTATATGAAAAGTTTATGGCTATATACGTATTTTTCTGGGAGGAAGTCTTCCACCTTTCATTAGATTTTCAGAAAAGTCCAAAAGCTCCTCCAGTGTGAAAACTGATGAATTCTAAGGAGTTAAAAATCCTTCAGGAATTTGATCTCAATTATCCTTTAGCTCCCAGGGAGATCATTTATTTACAGGTAAAGAAAGTGGGAAATTGAGAGGCTAAGTTGATTGCCCAAGGTCACGAAGTGGCCTGGTCTATTATTATCAGTGACACTAAGATCAGACGGTCCCCTTGTATGAGTTTCTGTGGCATGTCCATTAGTCAGGAATGTTCCTTTAGAGCACTGCTTACAAGGGAAGGACCAGAGGAAGCTTGGGATGCCTTCTGATGAGGTCAATTTCAACTCAACTGACAGCCCCGGCCCCCATCCTTTCCCATGCCTGCCCACTCTGCCCTCTCGGGCCCCCACCTGGTACCCAAAGTCTCCTTTCAGTGAGGCCAAGGCTAAGCAGAAGACTCAACTGCCGAATTTCAACATTTTAACAGTCTCACATAAGAATGTAATTTTAGCATCACCTTTCTTTGATAAAGCGATGTTTGCTTTGGAATCTTGAAACACTTCCTATCTGGCAGAAAGGATACAGAACAGGAAACTAGGGCACACAGATAGGAGGGAACTTCCCAGCATTGTAGAAAATAGGATGCAAATTTAGTTCTCCATACTCACAGGCTGGTCTGTTCTACATTGACTTACACCAGCTCAGCCTAGCAATCAAGACCTGCATTTTGAATCAAATTCTTCCTGCCTGTGGGGAGGGGTCAGTCATGGATGGCACAAAAAGTCCTGGAGTGGAAGGCGTGAGAATAGGGATTTTAATATAAATATTAAAAAGTGTAACATTTAATGTCATTTTACCATTCTAAAATCATATTTGTTCATTGTAGGAAATTTGGGAAAAACAAAAGTAAAGAGAAGAGGAAGGAAAAAAATATTTAATCCCATCTCTCCCAGGTGTGATCCTAAAAGAATAAACATCTTCATTGTTAGGACTAGCTTCTCCTCTTTCTAACCATGACCTTGAAGTCACAAACTCTTGGTTTCTTTGGGAGGAAAAATGCAGATGATAAAACCTTTCTTGCAGGCCTCCCAGACTTGCTACACAGCTCAAATAAGATTATGGATTTGAAAATGGGAAAACTCATTTGGAAAGCACAAATATCTATATTATCTATAGAAGGAATTCATACTATTACCCTTA
The DNA here is from genome assembly GCF_023091745.1 of Budorcas taxicolor. Lineage (NCBI taxonomy): Eukaryota > Metazoa > Chordata > Mammalia > Artiodactyla > Bovidae > Budorcas > Budorcas taxicolor. The sequence continues at coordinate 38,069,960 of NC_068914.1, read as the reverse complement.
GAGATTGCTTTGTCACGATTGTACTCAAAACTGCTGAAACTATTCCCTTAAAAACACTGCTTCTTGGGACTTCACTGGTGGTCAAGTGCTAACACTCCATGCTCCCAATGCAGGGGGCCAGGGTTCAATCCCTGGTCGGGGAACTGGATCCCACATGCTACAACGAAATATCCTGCATGTGGTAACTAAGACCTGGTGCAGCCAAATAAATAAATATTAAAAAATACTGCTTCTCATGCTAATTCTCTGCTTTAGAACTTACCAGGATCCCTTTGGCCTGTTATGCAAATCCAAGTGTCTGGTCAGACTTTTCTTAATTCAGAACCCAATCTTGTCTTTGGTGCCACCAACTACAACTTCTGATGCCAATTTTACTCCATCTAAGGAAATCTTAACAACACTGACCCACAAATTGTTTCATATCCTGAAACTTTTCATAAGCTTTCCTTCGTGTCTCACATTTTAGGCCACCTTAAAATGCAGATCACTTTTAATGCTTTATTTAATATCATTTCCATCAAAAGATGGCATGCTGAGGAAAGTGGGTAACCTACTCAGAGCTAGTTTTATTCATGATTATTATGTGACATGTCATTTAAATTTACATCCATCTTGTGATTTTTCTCCTGCAAACTTTTGTTTTCATTCCCTACATCCTTTTCTAAAATGCTGAAAAAATAGATTTTTACAAAACACGGGATATGAATGTCATTTGTTGTGTATGAATTTGCTAAGAAATTGGGTGTACCACAGCTGTTATTTTTTCCACATATCCTCCTCAATCTGTCATGCATTTACTATGTTTTATAAATATGTGACATATTTGGAAATATATTGTTCACATATCTTTCATGTTTTCCATTCAAGTCATGCTAAAAATATAGTATCAGTTTGTCAACATGGCTTGCAAAGACGACAAGATCTCCTCATTTGAAAATTCTAAGAGAGTCCAGAGTCCAGACCAGGCAGTTATTTCAAGAAGTTTAGCTTCCTGTTTCTTACTTTGCCATGTTCAGATATGGCCCTGTGTCATGTAGAAATTCTGTTTTAAGCATCTCAGATACAAAAATATCTGAAGTGAGGAAAGTTACTCAAATTGCTTCATGTCCTAGAATGCTGTTTAACTTGCTCCAAGTACACGAGGAGTAATAGTCTGGGTTCTCGCACTTTCTTTCTGAGGAGTCAGCAACATTACACTGAGATAAAGCTGTTAGGACGGTTCCATGAACTGAATGCTCAGAGGTGTGCAAATCATAAACTGAGCTGGCTTCCAGATCATTAAAAATGCTTGTTTGCTTTTCCATGCTTGTTTTGTTTGGCTTGACCACAGCCCTGGATGGAGGTTAAGTCATGTCACTTCCCAGAGAGTTTAGGACCCAGGTATGGCTTTATGTGTCTGTAATGTTGACTTGGGGGAACTTAGGGATGGAAGACATGAAAAATACTCTAAATGCATGTGTGTGTGTGTGTGTGTGTGTGTGTGTGTGTGTGCTCGCGCGCACGTGCGCGTGCATGCTCAGTCACGTCCGACTCTTTGCAACCCCATGGACTGTAGCCCACCAGGCTCCTCTGTACATGGGATTTCCCAGGCAAGAATACCGGAGTGGATTGCCACTTCTTCCTCCAGGGAATCTTCTTAACCTAGATTTTGAGCCCATGTCTCCTGCACTGGTAGGTGGATTCTTTACCACTGAGCCACCTGGGAAGCCCTGGACTTTAAATATCAGTTCTTAAAAAACAAAAATAAATATCCTTTTTCAGTCAAAAGAACAAGGCAGTGGTTAAACTGGGAAAACGAGTCAGTATCCCACTCTTTTAAAATTATCTTCCATTTTATAAATTACATATATCAGTTTCTTTTAAATAAGGGCAAGACAAGCCTAAGAAACCTATCCTCCAGATCTCATATTTTCAACTGATAGAACCATTTCAACGACAACCATGCTTATTACACTGTTATTGTTTATTACATGTTTATTTCCTGCGTTAATCGAATCTTAACACATCAGTAGCCGACTCTTTCCTTGCAGGAGGGAAGCCTGCCCAGTGGGCCCTTGCTCTGCAAAGCTGTCTTCCCAGACAGGACTGTGTGTGCATTGGTTCTGTGTAGCCGTACCACTCGGGCTGACCTCCGACTCTCCAGTGTCTATCTCCCTTCATTAGTGTGCCAGGTCCAGATACACAGAGGACCAGGGGACCATGCAATCTGGCTGTGGATGCTGTGGAAGAGAGTTTTTAATTTTAATTTTTATTTTATATTGGAGTATAGTTGATTTACAATGTTGTATTAGTTTCAGGTGTCCAGCAATGAGATTCAGTTATACATATATCCACTCTTGTTCATATTCTTTCCCCATATAGGTTATTATAAAATATTGAGTAGAGTTACCTATGCTATACAGTAGGCTCTTGTTGATTGCCTATTTTATACATAGTAATGTGTCTATGTTAATCCCAAACTCCTAATTTATCCCTCCTCCCCTACTCTCCCCTTTGGTAACCATCAGTTTGTTTCCCAAGGCTGTAGCTTTGTTTCTGTTTTGTAGATAGGTTCATCTGTATCTCTTTTTTTAGATTCCACTTATAAGTGACATCATATGATATTTGTCTTTCTCTGTCTGATTTACTTCACTTAGTGTAATCGTCTCTAGGTCCATCCATGCAGAAGAGGTTATTGATTTAGAGCTCAACTTTGAGGTAAAACTTTTTTTTATTTGGTTTTTTTAATTGGAGTATAATTGATTTACAATGTTGTGTTAGTTTCTGCTGTACATCAAAGGGAATCAGCTATATGCATACATTTATCCCTTTCCTCTTCAGCCTCACTCTGCACCTCCATCCCATCCCTCTATTCATCACAGAGCTCCCTGTGCTATGTAGCAGCTTTGGAGTAAAACTTTGAAGGAAGTTCAGAAAGGGTTCTAACGTGTGCCCGGAAAGGGGATCCCCCAGTTTCTGGGAGACACTTGGGCTGTCTCTTGAGAGTGCCTCCCTGCTTATCATTAAAAAAAAAAAAACAAAAAAAAAACTCTCTTGGTTATGTGATCATACATCCACCTTTTGAGATAACAGTGTATTATTAATCACCAGTTCCATAGCAATCTGCATCAGGACAATAAAACCTTTGTACCCACAGCTTGTTTTTTCAAAGCCCTCTCTGCCCAGCGTCATTTTGCCTGTTCAGCAACCCTGCCAGGGAAGGCGGGTACTATTTCCTCCACTTTCCAGGCTGAGGAAGCACTCACAGCTTTCAGAGGAGGAGCTGGAATGAAGCCTCACTTTCCCAGCTCCTTTTTCCTTCCTTTCAACCAGACACTTTGGATCGGTAACTAGTCACACTTCCCTCCATCCCAACCCATGAAGACCAATGGAGGGAAAAAAGGACCTTTTCCAGAGTGTGCTTTGGAAGAAAGTTCGTGTCTTAAAAATATGAACCTATTTTCAGGGCAGGAATAGAGACACATCTCTAGGTACTTGTAGACATGGGGAAGGGGTTGGCGGGTGGGTAAATTGGGGGATTAGGACTGACAAACTGTGGTGCTGGAGAAGACTTCTGAGAGTCCCTTGGACAGCAAGGAGATCAAACCTGTCGATCCTGAAGGAAATCAACCCCGAATATACATTTGAAGGACTGATGCTGAAGCTGAAGCTCCAATAATCCGGCCACCTGAAGTGAAGAGTTGACTCACAGGAAAAGACCCTGATACTGAGAAAGACTGAGGACAGGAGGAGAAGGGGATGAGAGAGGATGAGCTGGTTGGATGACATCACCAAATCAATGGACATGAATTTCAGCAAACTCCAGGAGATAGTGAAGGACAGGGAAGCCTGGTGTGCTGCCCAGTCTATGGTGTTGCAGAGTCGGACATGACTTAGCAACTGAATAACAACAGATATACGTTACCATGTGTAAAATAGACAGCTGGTAGGAAGCTGCTGTATAGCACAGAGAGCTCAGTCTGGTGCTCTCTGATGACCTAGAGAGGTGGGATGATGGGGGTGTTGGAAGGGAGGTCCAGGAGGGAGGGGATATATATGTATATACATATAGCTGACTCATTTCATTGTACAGCAGAAACTAACACAACATTGTAAAGCAACCATACCCCAGCTTAAACAATATGAATTTATTATATTCATATATTTACTATATGAATTTATTGTCAGTCGCTAAGTTTTCAGTGTCCATGAATTACTGTGTGCCTATCACTCTGCTAAATGTAATGACACATCAAAAAACATATCACAGCCTTCCTATACTCCAGTAGCTTATTGTCGAAGGCAGATTCGAAGATGACCTCTAAGACCCCTTGCTCTTGTATAATCTCTTCCTCTTGAGAGTGAGAAGGACCTTAATTTGCTTCTAGCCAATAGGATGTGGCAAAGGTGATAGGATATCACTGCTGTGATTTCATTACGTTATGTGGCAAAGGTGAATGGATTTTTTGCAGATGTAATTAAGATCTCTAATCAGTTACTGTAAGTTAATCGAAAGACAGATTATGGTGGGTGGGTCTGACCTAATCAGACAAGCCGTTTAAAAGAAGGTCTAGAGGTCAGAGACTCTAAGCAGCATACTCTCTATCTTCCTGGCTGGCTTTGAAGATGTAAACTGCCAGGAGAGTTACAGCTTCATGGGAATGAATTCTGCCCTGTGAACTTGGGTGAGCTTCCCTGGTGGCTCAGTGGTAAAGAATCCACCTGCAAAGGAGGAAACGCAGTTTGATCCCTGGGTCAGGAAAATCCCCTGGAGAAGGAAATGACAACCCACTCCAGTATCCTTGCCTGGGAAACCCATGGACAGAGGAGCCTGCCGGGCTACAGCCCATAGGCTCACAAAGAGTCGACACGACTTAGCAACTAAACCACCAGCACTGTGAACTTGGCTGAGGACCCTGAGCCTGGCTGAGACCCCAGCTCCAGGTGACAGGCTGATGGCAGGCTCCTGAGAACCTGGGCAGAGGACACAGCTCACTTGTGGCAGCTGCGAGATCATAAATGTGTGTGTCTTTAAGCTGCTAGATTTGCACTAATTTGTTACAGGGCAATAAAAGACAAATACACTTACGATCTAGGAAGGGGTTACTAGGCAACAGAATTTAGTATCTGTCAAACCTAAGGTTTGTAAAAAAAAAAAAGAAAAATTAACTTCTTGAGTATTATTGGGTAGGCCAAAAAGTTTGTTTGGGTTTCTCTGTAATGTCTCACAAACCCAAGTTATAAGTAAAAGAGCCAACTCATTGGAAAAGATCCTGATGCTGCAAAAGATTGAGGGCAGGAGGAAAAGAGGGCAACAGAGGATGAGATGGTTGGATGGTATCATCAACTAAATGGACATGAATTTGAGCAAACTCTGGGAGCTAGTGAAGGACAGGGAAACCTGGCGTGCTACAGTCCATGGGGTAGAAAAGAGTCAGACACAACCGAGTGGCTGAACAACAGCAAGACGTAAATAAGATGTAGAGGTGATATGTAATGCCAATAATTACACCATGGTAATATACAATCAGTCTTGTCATCTAGAAACAATAGTGACAGCTGTATCGTCTCCCTCTGTCTGTCCTTTTCTCATACCACAGTAGCTCAACCAGTTGCTTATAGGAAGGACTGATTAATGCCATTAACAATCACATTTAGAAACATCAGATAACCATTACAAGAAGGCATTTTAAATATCTGTCTTGGTTAGAGCCATCACCTTGGAGAGGAAGAGTTGGATTCTGTGCCAAGTCACAGGAAAAGATTTCTCTGGAACGCTGGGATTGCAAGGGGGATTTATTCCTATTCTAAGCATTGTAGACACTTTAACCTGAAACAGTGCCTGGACTATTACAAACATAGTAAGCACACAGTAGGTACCCAGCGAATATTGAATACTCGAAAATGGCATCAGCTCTGGAAAACAGTCTTCACTTTCAAAATGTCAGATGGCATAGAGAGCCGACTTGTGCTTGCCAAGGGGGAGGGGGTGGGAGAGGGATAGATTGGAGTCTGGGATTAGCAGATGCAAACTTTTACCTATAGAATGAATAAGCAACAAGATCCTGCTTATAGCACAGAGAACAATAGTCAATATCCTGTGATAAACCATAATTTGGAAAAGAATATGAAAAAGAACTGTATATATATGTATCACTGAGTCACTTTGCTGTACAGCAGAAATTAACACAACACTGTAGGTCAACTGTTACCTCAAGAAAAAAATAAATGAAAAAACCAGTCAGATGGAATGGTTTGTGTATTCAACACTGACCCATGGATCTGACCCAAAAGGTGACATTTTAGTGATCCTTTCTTCTGTTAACCTGATAAGGAGAAGAGCAGGCTTTTCTCGTGGTGGTGATGATGCCTAGTGAGTGGAATGAGGGAGGGAGGGAGACGAAGCCTGGCCAGGTAGAAGGTGTCTCAGACCCACTCTGAGAAGTCACCACGCACCTGGGAGACAAGGCTGGTGACATAACCCAGCACTCAGCTGACCTCACGTGTAGGAGGAATGAAGGATATGCATCTCGGCAGGTATCCCTGTAGGGAGACCATTTTGACATCCAGTGCAAAAGCAGTCTTAATGAAACAGGACAGGGGTGAGACGTGAACAGCGCCAAGCCCCAGGCAGTGGTAGCACGGTGACTTTCCAGGCTGCCCCACACAGCACCCCCTCAACTTACTACAGTTTGTGAGCTTGGCCAGGCCACTTCACCCACCCAAGCTTTGGTCCCCTCAGTTGAAAATGAGGGGTAATTATGTTGCCTACCTCACTGCAAAGTGGTGATAGGGCTCCCACGAGAATGAAGCTACTTCACATTGACGGGCTGAGAGATGAGGGATGCTCCATGAATATTTATGATTATGATTCACAGAGGTGAACCTCAAAGGTAAATGACAGGAGTGACTGGCTGGGTGTTACAATGTCAGGGGAATGCTTCACAGTCTGACTCTGGTTTCAGAAAACTCCATGCTCATCCTGGTGACCGTACCAACATTGGCGCCCGCTGGTTAGAATAGGGAGACGGTACCTGGCCTCTTGAGTGCTGGGTGGGCAAAGCCAGCTCGGTGCTATAATGAGATATGTGCCTGCATGGTGTCACTGTCCTTGCCTGGGGTGGAGCGGCCGGCGTGGCTGTGCCTTCTTCCCCTCCCCCTCCCCCAGCCCCAGCCTCCATCCTCTCCGTCTGCAGCGGCTGAACAGCGGCCTTCTGTGCTCGTTTCTGTCCACACTTCCGCTTTGACTGAACTCAGACTGATTCACAAGCTCTGGATCTTTGCTGGGCAGCCCCAGCACACAGGGACCAGGCAGGCCTGGTTTCCGGGGGAGCAGTGTGTGTGTGTGTGTGTGTGTGTGTGTGTTTTGGTGGTGACTGGGGGGACTGTCTTCAGACTGAGAAAGGAAAAAGCCCTTGAACTAATCAGAATTTAAAAGCCCTGAATGGTGGCCATCGTGAAGAAAACAACAACCGTCACGGGGGAGAGGAGGCCGGGGCCTAGGGGAGACGGGCGCCGCACACACGTGGTGTCTGAGACGGGGCCCCAGACCTTCCCGGGAAGAAAGAGATCCTTTCTGGCTGACTCCCCTGACTCTGTGTTTCCTACAATTCTACAACAAAGATCCAGGAACACAAGAAAAGGAAACTGAGAAAAATGTGTCCTGTAATCCAAATTTAAGCAAGAACAGGACAGACAATGTGAGCCAAATAGAAATGAGGCCAAGACTGCTTTCTTGGGGCCCTGGCTCTTTCTTTTTTTTCAAATGCCCAAACCTGTTTAACTGCTTCGTGTGAGCGATGGTTCTGGGATACAGTTCACGATGGGAAAGGAAATCTAATTAGCAACTGGCAGCCTCACCTTCAATCTCAGGTCAATCTAGTCCAATGGGACATTAAGAGTAATTGCTACCAATTGATTCCTGAAAAAAAGAAAAAGAAAAGAGAGAGGACAGGAGGGAGAGGGAGAGGGAGAGGAAGGAGGGGACACACTTTAACGAAGAGTTATACCGAGAGAGGTCGTCCTGTAACAGCTGCAGAAAATGAGCATCTCTTCTCACTGACAGCCCCAATAAAGACCTGGGTTCCATTGCTCATGTGCGTGGACTGCTCGGATCCCATTCTCCACCCTCATCCCACTACAAGTCTCTGTGTCACTTTCCCAGTAACTTAAGTGATCAAATTTCTACAATTAGGACTTGAAAGATACTATGAAAAACTCACATTTGTATACTGTGCTAGAGTTTACAAAGAAGTTGTGTAATTACCACCACACTTGGTCCCTCACTGTGGCGCTAAGAGGAAGCTGGTACTGGCCCCATTTTACAAGAGAGGATGCCACGCTGAGACTTAAGAGATTGCGGCTCGAAGGAGGTAACAGAGTGACAAAAACACGAGGCAGAGACTGATGTCCAATCACACGACTTTTCCCCTGCCCTGGGAGAACAGCCACAGCACACACAGAGAGGGAAACCGAGGCACACTGAAGTAGCTAATTATTCATTCACTGGGTCAATGACATCGTGGGGACCATGGGCTTTTTGAACACCTTAGAGTTGGGACTTAGTGAAATTGACACCATTGTCTAAGACAAAAAAAACACCTGCAGCAACCTTACAGTTCTCACGAAAAGGGCTGTGTATGGAGAAAGTGTCAGCCCCAGTGGGAGTCGGAAGGATTTAGCTGTACTCTCTGTCTCATTATGGGCTAATATGATTATCTCATAGTAGCTATTATGTGTGTCCTATGAAAAATGTCATCCCAGCGCTTCTGGAGAATAGGAGTGGAGCTCCAGGCCCTTGACAACAATCCCGGGCAGAGTCTGAGTAATCTAGTACCTCTGAATCACAAGCAAGAGGCAAGTCTCAATTTGGAAGCAGAAATGAAATGATGCAAAGCTTTTTAAGCCTTGGGAGGGAGGGAAGCCCGGGCAGACCCAGGATCCGACTAGAAGTGTTGGCTGTACCTCTCCTGCTTGCTTTCCCCCTGGCCAGCTGTGGCTTGTCCTCTGGGGCCCACCCTCTGCTTCAAATCCTGCCCGGATGATTGATAGGCCTGCCAGACCTCAAGGCGGACCCAGACATCTCCAGGCAGGGCTGCAGCCTCCATGCCGAAGAAACACATTCTGCTTAAAAGGTTTGCTCCCTGGTCTGATTCAAATCCCAGTTAAAGTCCAAGCCCTGGTGACCAGACAGGCCGAGTGAAGGGTGTATATGTTTTTCTCCTTCCAAGTTCTTCTGTTACTCCGTGTTTCCCATCTAGACATCAGGCTGTCTCCATGATGTGAGACATCTTTCCTTTCTAGAATTTCCAGGAAGCCCAGTTGCCTCCCACGTGTTAGATTTAATGTAATTCAACCCGAAGTTTGAGGCTATTTCTCCTAATTCAGGAAAAGTTGTGAGCTTGGCAGCCCCAGTGGAAAGAGATTTTTTTTTAATGGTAGTGGATTTGGGGGAGGGTGTTTTTCTCATTTTGGTTGTGTGTGTATGTTTCACAAAGTGCATAGGAGAATTAAGCTCAAAAAGCAACTGCTTGGAGAGATAGAAAGTCTTGTAATTCATGTTGTGCATAATGGATTTGGCAGGCCCAAGCACAGAAATTTCCAGAAGTGTTTGCGTGGCAGCAGTTCTTAGCCAATTCACATTTTTTAGCTGTCCTGGCCACCTGCCCGGCCTACAGAAAAAGTCTTGTATCTCCACAAGTTTGGCTGGCCTCTCTGACGAGTTTCCAAACTGCATGGCAACATTGGATGAGCTTATTTTCAAGTGCCAAAAAAACTCCTGCTACTTATATTGTTACTAAATACCAGATGTGCTTAATGCCGAGCAGGCAGAGCCAAACCTAGGGTAATCAAATAACCTATCATTAACATTTTCTAAAAACAAAAAATGCAATTGGAACACCAGATTACTGTTTTTCTTTGTTTGCTTTACGCCCTATTACTGGAACCCCTAGGGTGATGGGAACAGGACTGGGGTGGAGAGGCCGTTCTGGCAGCAAGGGAGACGCTGTTTACCATTACACCCCAGCACATCTGAAACATGGGTGAGAAAGTCAAGGCCCCAGCAGATTCCCTCCCGCCCCGCGCTGCTCACAGCCCGGCCCCATCACCCCACCCCCCGCCCCGCCCCCGGGACACTGAGGGCTGAGGCTCTCACTGAAAAGTTGAGGTGCACTGGGATTTGACCTTGAAGGAGAGAAACAGAAGGAGAAGAGTGGGTAGGGTTGCGAGCTGGCAAATGAGAGGCTGGGCCAAGGTTGGCAGCAGCTGCTCCTACTGCTGGAAAAATGCAGAGAAATTCTGAAAGGCTTGAAGAGACAAGAGGATGCCGTGTGGCTTTGTCAGAGGCCCTGGCTGAGCTTCAATTGGTAGAACTGGAAGCATTTCTTGATGCAAAAATATCCAGGCCTATCCAACATCCCCCCTGCTCGCGCCCCCCGCCCCAACCACAGCTATAATCTCTCTTTTCTTTCTCTTTCTCCGGTCTCTCTTTCTTTCTCTCTTGTCTTCCTTTCTTCCCTCCCTTTCTTCGTCTTTCCTTCTCTCTTTTCTTTCCTTTTTTCTCTCTCTCCCTCCCTCCCTCCCTTCTTCTCTCCCTTCCTTCATCCCTCCTTTCTCTCCTTTTTCTTTCTTTCTTTCTTTCTCTCTTGTACTTTTCTGGAATCCAGTGGGAAAGGCCAAGTACCTGGCTCCTCTCACTCTATCCCAGGCCATTCCTACAACTGGGCTCCCTCTTCAAACTTCCATGCGCTGGGCACTTGATTTTCCAAACCTCTATGCCTTCCACCTTTCAGCCCTCCCTCTCAAACTCACACTTCTGGAAGGATGAAAAGGGCATCCTTCTCATCCTGAAGGTGCTGACCCCCACCAGATAGATGGCAAGCCTGAGTCATTAGAGGTAATTAGAAAGACAGAATACTGTAAAATAAAATTTTATGGATGGAAGTAGGGATTTGACCTACTAAGAAATTTGAAAGTTAATAACTATTCTGAAAATATTGGTTGTCTGCATTAAGACAACTGTGTAAATAAAGGATTCAGTGACTCAGCCTAGGATGGTTGTTTTAGGAAACCTGTGACTAAAATTGTATTATAATCCAACTGTGCCTTGCATGCCGTTTTGCCAAGCCAAACTCATCGAGAAGACTGCAGGGTTTCTCCACTGCGTGGAGTCATTAGGAGGATAAACCATGAGTCTGGTCTAATGAGCGATGAAACGATTTGCAAATATTTGTTTTAAGGGGATGCAAGTAGCAAAATAATGTGGAGCTGACGTTTGCAATACCTTTTGAACTTTTCTCCTAACTCCAGTCACACATGTTTTACACATCAGCTGTGTTCTTGAAAAGTCAGGTGTGAATCCATATGCTGAGCAGAATTATGCTTCAGATGTTCTGGGGATACTCCTGACTTGGGGGAACCAGGAATGGGTAAAGAAGTTACAGAGAAAATCTAACACCTAGGACTGCTTCGTCTCTGCTCAGTTTGGGCGCCCACTCTGCATCCAAGCTGATGCGCCTGCACCAGAGGAAAAAGAGGTGTCCAAACTGAGCAGAGACAAAGCAGGGGTGTGTTAGACTTCCTCAGTAGCTTCTTCGCCAATTCCTGGTGAATTTCCTTCCATCAGCAGTGGCTCATTCCATTGCTGAGTCTGGGGAGGAAACGGGCTGGTCCTGGAGGAGGGTCAAGGGAAGGGTGTTTTGTTTTCTAGCAAGGAAAACAGAGAAGGCAGGAGGAAATTACCCAAATGCCAAGCTCTGCAGAGGGCAAGTGAAGTCAGGGTTTAAAAACAAAACTGGAGGAGCTCATCTCCTTGAAGCTGTTTATATTGCATAACTCAAAAAAACACAGCAGTGCAGGAATGCTTCCCTTGGTGAGGGCTAGGACCTGGGGCCCAGAGGACAAAGGGTGTTGCCCCAGCCCCTGGTTAGAAATGGCTCCTTTAAAACAACAGCAATAACAGATAATAATAATACTCAGGGACACACCAGGACAATTCAGGAGGATATCCTAAATAAATTAAGTAGAGGAATCATTCTAGTAATAATTTGGACTTGTAAGGTGACTTTCTTTTCTCTTGCTAAGGAAATGAAGAGGATCCTAGGTGGCGCTAATGGTAAAGAACCCACCTGGCAATGCAGAAGACATGAGATGGGGGTTCGTTCCCTGAGTCAGGAAGATCCCCTGGGGGAGGGAATGGCGAGCCATTCCAGTGTTCTTGCCTGGAGAATCCCATGGACAGGGGAGCCTGACATGCTACAGTCTGTGGGGTCACAAAGAGTCGGACACGACTGAAGCGACTTAGCACATACAAGCCCAAGGAGATAAATTCTAATCAGAGCAATGGGAAGACAGAAAGTTGACCCCAAAAGGCTATTTTCATTTTCAAAAGAAGGACATGAGGCCCTTGATCCTGCTGTGAAATTTATCAGGATCACAGAGGCTGCTTTCTCGCACCTCAGATGGGTAGCTGGCTTTCTAACGTAGTCCCTTCTCAGTCCAGGGTGATGCAGGGGGACCACAGCCTTCTGGGAAACATCGGGCAGTTTCATGGAATCTGCTGGAAGAATTAAAAAAAATAATGGTTCCACACTCGGTAAACGGACACAGACCCACAGGCCCAGTGTCTGAACGAAATCAGAGAGTCTTGAAATTGAGAGCAGGCAAGAGTCGACTGCAACCTTTTTCGTCAGTCGCCTGTAGTCTCCTGGGACAGCAACCCCTATCGTATGCCAGGGGACAAGAATAGAAAGAAAAATTGAGAACACAGCCCTGAGCACGGGCTGGTGGTGTTGGTTGCCAACCGTTGCCCCATTAGTAGGCTATGGGGACATGCAAGGGAACATTTTCTGTACGAGGCTTGTGTTTAAAAATACATCTTGCTTCAAAGCTGGCTCGGGAGTGGCTGGGGAGTGAGCACCAGCTTTCTGTGTGCCCAGCAGTTGTTCATCCTTCTATGATTTGCTGCGCAGCACATACCCCTCTGAGGCTCCCCCTCACCTGCCACATGACAGTCACAAAGACCTCAACCTGGCTTCTAGCAGGCTAACATGCAGGACGACTCCTGGATGAAAGCCAGGCTCCAGAAACATCCTCCCTGTTGGCTTACTGTATGCAGAGGGGGCTGAGAGTGGATGAAGGTTGAGCGGAACGCCTCCCCAGCAAGGTCTCTGACCCTTTCCACTCCATGGATGTGTCCCTGGGGACACGTCCCTCCCCATGTCCTTTTTCTCAAAAGGAGGACACCAGTTTCTACCCACCTCCTAAGGACGTTCAAGAGTAACAGCTAACGGAAATGACTTAAAAGCCCTTGGCAAATACAAAGTTCAAGATCAAGTGCTGAATGAAGGCTTCCCTCACCTACCCTCTCTAATGCGTTACTTCCGTGCCCAGTGTAAATGCTTTGCTGACAGACTGCCCCACGGGGTGTGAGGCTGGTCTGTGCAGAAGAAATCTCAGGTTCCTCCAGAGGAGTTTGCCTTTGTAGGAGCCGCTGAGATCTTGACATGTCCAAACGCATATTCTGGGTAGAAAACAACAGGTGATGAGCTGCAGAAGCTGAGAGGCTGCCAGGATCTAACCATGGGCACCCAGGCTTCGGCACCCCTCTCCCAGGGGGACATGAAAGGGGATAGATCAACACTGCAGGGTTGAGTTCAAGTCTGCCTTGGTGAAGCCCTGGGGACCTCCTTCTTGAAAAACAACTGGGACAGTGTGACAGCTGTTTAAGGATGCCAGAGATCAGGGTCCCCGGGGAAAGCTCCCCAGGGAATGTTCTGTTTGCAGGAGGCACTTGTGAGTGACACGAAAGAGAGACAGCAGGAGTGAGGACAGCTGGGCCCCCGTGAACTCTCTAACGAGCCATCCATCAGGACCACCCTCCAGATGCGAAGTCTGGTAGTACCTAGGGTGATTTCTATGATAACCGTCATGATGATTGTTGTTCTTTGGGGCCTATTAGACAATACATTGCCCTGACACCCTGGCCCCTGGAGGGGTCCTTTCTGGGAAAAGATGACCACCCTGGACTCCTCGCAATTCCTGTGTTTATTTCCTTTGAGGGTCTTTATCAACCAAACACAAGTCAGGTTATATGTTGCCAGATATTTGTGGCTACTTTAAAATCTGGTTGGTGGTTCCACATGGCAAGTGGGTGACAAGACATCAAGACAAGAAGATGGGGACAAAGGGTTTGGAGATGCTGCGCCCTGCAGGTGAAGACAGACCCCACAATGGTCCCCACTTCTGTGGGAGCTGCCACCTCTGGAGCAGGCTTGGCAGATGCCTCTGATGGAAACCACTGGACCTGGGTCCCAAAGACTGGGATCTGACTCCTGGCTTACCCATTTCACAACAGTGTGAATGAACTGGGGCATGTTAGTGATCTTTTCTGAGATGCAGTGGACTCATCTGTAAACTAGGACTGAGACCTGCCTGTCAGGGCAGTTAGGGAGTCCCAAGGAGGCGCCTGTTGCCATGTGTCTTGTAGGCTTTTCCAAAGTTCACCAGTTGGCCCATTTGCCTGGGCTCCCATTGCTTGCGGCTACAAAGAGGGGTATCTCTTTCTTTCAGGCCCCTAGGGTACCACTCCAGGGATCGAAGGCCCAGCAAAAGTACAAAGAGAAGGAAGCTCAGTGTTACAATCTTTCTAGGTGAATCTCCAGGCTGCGGCCACCCCAGGCAAGTTCCAGGCCTGCAGCAAACCTGTCTGCTGTGGGGCTGTCTCAACATGCTGTTTGGAAAGCCAAGATTTTCAATGTAAACTTTGTTCCCCCTCCCCTTTCTTCGGGGATTCACAGCTGGAGCTCTTTTCGGCCCTTCCTCTCCTTGGTGCTGAAATTGGAGGTCACACGACATCTCTGTCAGAACAGATCCTCAGAGCCACTGCCCTACTGGGGAGGGCAGAGCTGGCACGGCACTGGCTCCTGAGTTGGCCTGGGTGTCGGTTTCTCGGTGGCACTATTTTTGGCAGATTTTTTACCCTTGCTCTTTATCACAAGCCCGTCGGGCAAATGACAGCGGAACTGCAAGCTTGAATGGGCTTGTCTGACAGGCCAACTTTTATCCTGGGCTCTGCTGCCTGACTTTTAAAAAGGAACTCCAAGGAGAGGATAGTAATTTCACACTGATTCCTTGCTGTAATTTGCTTTGGGGTTTAAAATGTCGTTTTCCAATCACCCCTGGCTGCGCTGCTGTGTAAAGGAGAAGATGGGCCATGTGTGTGGTTTATGTCTTTGTAATGCATGTGTGCGTGCTAAGTCGCCTCAGTCATCTCCGACTCTTTGTGACCCTATGGACTATAGCCCACTAGGCTCCCCTGTCCATGGGATTCTCCAGGCAAGAATACTGGAGTGGGTTGCCATGCCCTCCTCCAGGGGATCTTCCCAACCGAGGGATCAAACCTGCGTCTCTTAAGTCGCCTGCATTGGCAGGTGGGTTCTTTACCACTAGAGCTGCCTGGGAAGCCCAGTGTCTTTGTAATAGATACACACAAAGGCACTGCTTTGCTCTGGAGCGACAACCCCAGAAACAGTGATCAGTAGGCCAAGGAACTCTCTACCAGCTACAAACAAGTACATTCAAAGGACTCCATAATAGATGATCAGCTTGTGCGGAAGTAGGGTTGCTTGTAACTGGTGCCTCATGTGCAAATCTCCACTATTCAAGCATATATTGAAATATCTTTATGCTCTGGGCTGTATTAAGTGGAGGAGCTGGCTGGTTTTAGGTGAAGCTACAAAGTAAGAGGAGATCTGAAACCCAGATCTAAACACAGCGAAGGCCCAATGAGGTCTAGCTGAGGATATAAAATTCAGCTTAGACAAGGGTAAACTGACAGGTACAGGCCCCAAATGGAAAGAAGTCCTCATGCTGATGAGAGTTGGTGAGGCTGTGTTTGGAGAATCCTCTAAGGAAAAGGCCTGTGGAAAGGTCAGTGGACAGGGTTGTACCCAGTTTAGCAGCAGGAAAGGGGGGCTTTTCCTCATTTAAAACCCTCCTGTGGAAGCATCTCTCTTGTTCCTTCACCATCTCTCATCACGCTCACAATGGAGGTCACCCTGCCTGGTGTTTAATTATTCTTCCTGCTGAGGGTCCATAATGTTTCTCGTTTCTTGCTCTTCATCTGGCCTATATATGCCTTGGGGTCAGGAGCCAATATCTAACCTTCTCACATGCCCTGAGGATCCTTCCCAGGGCTGAGCACCAACCACGACTCAGTAAGTACGTGGTGTGTCAGAACCCTTCCCACTTGGCTTAGGAAGCTTCAGAAGCACCAGTGGGACTGCACAAGGGCCAAGCAGGCTATTTCTTCTTCTTCTTTTTTTTTTTTTTTTTTTTTTTTCCGGCTGCACTGGTCTTGGTTGTGGTGCTCAGGCTTCTCTAGTTACAGCACATGGATTTCAGTTCCCCCGTCAAGGATCGAACTCTCATCCCCTGCACTGGAAGGCAGATTCTTAACCCTTGGACCACCAGGGAAGTCCCCAGGCAGGCTATTCAGAGGGAAACAAACCCCGCTCATTCTAGGCAGGCCATCAGGCTGCGGACACTCTCTCCCACCTTCCTCCTGTGCCTTCCTGGCTGTGGCCCCGTGTGCTCTCCGTGCCAGCTGAGCAGAACTGAGCGCTCAGGCTTCAGGGCCTTTTCACACACTGTTCCCTCCACCTGGCTGTCCTTCCCTTGTTCTTCCACCTGTGGATTCATCTGTTCAGTTCCAGGCTAACCCTCCCCTCCCAACAGAGCCGCCAGCATCTGATGGGCAGAGCTGGTGACACTTCCTTCTGGGGGTCCAGGGTGCTCAGCCGGAGGCAGTGTCTGGGCTGGCGTCACTGCCACCGAGTTGATGCTGCCTGCTGGGCAGCCCTGCCTCTTCCGCTGGGCTCTGAGTGCCTTGAGGGCAGACCCACGTTCCTCCTCACCCCTCAGCCCTTGGTCCTCATCACAGTGCCTGGCAACTAGTACAGATTTGTCAAAGGAGTGTGTTGCCCTCATTTGGCAAATCATGGGGAAGGTGGGACCAGGGCCCAATAAGTAATGCGAGAACAAGGCAAAGGGGATCCCACTGTGGGACAGGATGAAAGCTGCAGAGAGAAGCCAGGCCTTGGGGCCCCTTTTGATGTGCTGGGGCACCCAGGACCAGTCCTGGATATGATGTTTTGAAAAGTGAGGTTTGTGAAGTGATCATTCGGATATCTTTTTTCACTGTAGGGGTTTCTCTGTATTTTCCTTTCCTAACCTTTGTGCAGCCTTCTCTTACAGCTTTCAGTCACTCTGCCTGACAAGGTGGCTATTAATCATCTCCAGGGGTAGACTGGGGGTGGCGAGTGCAGCAGTGTGCTGAGTGGGGGACCAGGAAGAGAGAGTACCGCAAGCTCTGGGTGGCGAGGAAGAGAGGGAGGGGATGAGGAGGATCATCAACAGCAGCCTGGCTTCAGACCCCAGCCTGTGTGAGGTGGTGAGTGGGCCTCACCCTCCCTGCCTGGGCCAATAGCGAGGGCTTTCTCACTGAGCTGTTCTGAATATTAAGCAAATTAATACATGGAAGCATCCGGAGTAGGGCCTGGCATATGGTAGTCGCTAGACTATGCTAGACTAAGCCAGATCCTGTCACCTTGAACCAGAAGCTGGAGCCCATCCTGGCTTTCTTCACTTGTGAGCTGTCTGACCTGGGTGGGTCAGGTCACCTCACTTCTCCACTCACATCCTCTGGTCTCTCACATGGAGACAGAGATGATGACCTCGTCAGCCGTTGTTAGAGTCAGGGAGAGGATGGGATGAACGTGTTTTGTAAGCTATGAGGTGTTTTCTCAAGGAAAGTTTAGGGGGGTGAGGACACCTCAGATGTCCTGTCTCTATGGAGTCAGTGACCATGAATTAACTTTAAATACTTCACATTTCTGTAAAGTGATGCTTTAATAGCCATCCAAGGGTCTATCAGGTACCCCTGAGCAAACTGTAACCTCATTATGGTGGCCAATTCTATGTGTCAGCTTGCCTGGACCGCTGTTCCCAGATATTTGGCCAGACATTATTCTGGATGTTTCTGTGAGGGTGTATATGGATGAGACGAACGTTTAAATCACTGGACTTTGAGTAAAGCAGATCGCCCCTGTACTGTTGGCGGGCCTTTTCCAATCAGTCAAAGGCCTAAATAGAAAAAAAGACTGATGGTCCCCAATGAAGAAATGAAACTGCCAGCAGACTGCCCGCAGACTTGGATTGCAGCATTGGCTCTTCCCTGTGTATCCAGCCTGCTGGCCTACTGTGCAGAATTTGGACTTGTCAGGCTCCAAAGTTGCATGAACCAATACCTTAAAAATCAATTGCTGTCTCTCCTCCTTTCTCTCTCTTTCCACACACACATACACACCCTCTACTGGTTCTGTTTCTCTGCAGCACACTGACTAATACACCCATTAATATTAGGACTCCTCAGACAGCTTTAAACTATATACTTCCCAGTGACTGTGAACATGAATTTCACGGGTTCCTACTTTTACACATAGCTGGCCAAATCTAAACTTGGCTGTCCCACCTCACCCATTCCTCCCCATGAAAAACATAAAGATTCTTACCTATAGGTCCCCCTAGCTCCCTCGGCCTCTTGACTGATCCTGGTGCTTCTCATTATGGCCCTGCAAGGTGACTTGTGCTCTCCCCAAGGACTGTAGGATAATCAAACCTTTAAACTTTCTCAGTCTTGATGTGCATCTATCTTACTGATCCCTATCTAAGGTACTATGATAAAATAGACCGTGGCTGCAGCCCAGTGCTAAGAAAACCCTGCCCAGTCTCCAGAGATGGGTGAGGCGGTTACTGCAGCTATTGTGTGTCATTCTGCTAGAGGCCATGGTACTATTCCATGTGAGATCTGGGGCTGATAGAAACCATAGCCAGCTTTTCAAGCAGCTCAAACCAAAAGAAAAATTCCTTGCACAAAGCAGAAATCATCATCATTGTTATAAACATACTGTGACCCTGTGAAGAGCCCAAGTGAGCAGTGTTCTCAGTGAGCAAATGTTCACCCAGAGTAAGGCTTTTTATTGGTTCCTTCAGGGCCCAGAGAAGTGGCAGTCACACTGGTAGGGTGTGTCCCAGAAGCATCTGTGTCTGAGACAGAGCTCATTCACCTCCCCTTGGGGGAGACGAGGCTGGCTACCTCTCAGAAAAGCGTTAATTCACCTGGGTGACTCATAATATCACAGAATCACACAATTACAGAACTTTAACATTTCAGAGCCTGGAAGGGAGCTAACAGGTCATCTGGTCCCATACCCCTCATTTTGAGAATCAAAAAAATAATCCCAATTCAAACAAAGACTGTCACTTACTGTGGTTCCTAGGATGGAGCCCTCAATGAATGCTAAATTTGAGGACTGAATGGAAAACAACTTCGACCTAGAGCCAATGTTCATTTTGTGGGCTTTCTTACTGATTGAGGAATTGATGAGGGTCCATCATTCATCTGCCCATCTGTTCATCTGTCTGTTGTCCCTCCATCCATCAATTCCTCTGCCTAGTAAGACCTTCAGGCAGCTACACAAAGAGCACAGATATCGCTGCTCTCATTTCCTCCTCTTTCCTTGTTTTTTTCTCTCACCTAGGATGAAGATGAGCGTCATGCACGTGTGTTGGGGGTGGGAGAAAGACCAGTCACTGCTGGTGTCGCTGTGGCGTTTTTGAAACTCTCCAAGTCCCTCACACGCCCATGGTCAATATCACCCAGCCAGGATTGCTTGACAGATCATACTATAGAGGGGAACTTAATGAAGGGGAACCTAAGACGCT
Source organism: Budorcas taxicolor (assembly GCF_023091745.1). NCBI lineage: Eukaryota > Metazoa > Chordata > Mammalia > Artiodactyla > Bovidae > Budorcas > Budorcas taxicolor. Next base: position 38,050,196 of record NC_068914.1, on the reverse strand, counting down.
GAAGGGCTGAAAACAAGCCCTTCTCTTGTCTTCAGAATACTTTCCAATAGGGTGTCACTGAATGGAGCCCAGGACAAAGAAATGTAAAGAAATCACCACTGAAGCTGCTGTTTCCTCACTTCCCGTGGCCAGTTAGACTATCCACCCGGCTTCTGCTGGGGGTCCTGAGTTAAACCTCACAGCTGATGGTGGAAAGGGGCTGGGTGAATTTATGAACAATAGTGATGTTGGTTCTTATAGGATCTAAGATAAGGGTAATTAAATCTTGTACTTCAAGCCATATAAATGGATCTCCACAGGAGGGCGAGAATTAATTTAATTTCACGTGCACAGCCCTGCCCAACCCCTCCACTAGCTTTATGTGATAGACCCAGTGTATGGCAGAGAAGATAGAGTGAAAGCAGAAAGATTTGTTCCGAGCACCAGGTATTAACCACCACACAAATCAGGAGCTTGAACTTGATGGGGCCCAAGGCTGATCTCATGTAGCAAATCCACAGCTTCTTCCAGCTTCTCCCTGCATTTGGTTTATTACACACAATCTGTACTGGGGCTGTTTTCTCACTTAATGGCAATCCTGAATCACTATCTATTTCCCATCTTCGCCTGCAAAACAGCAACCCGGAGCTAGTGCTCCGCCATAAATACTGGGCCCCATAAAGCCACGGCTGTATAGATTTGCCTTTTTGTGCGTGTGCGTCTGATTCACTGGCACTCTGGCAGCCTTCCAGGATCTAGGAGAGGAAAAAAAACCATCCTGAGCATCCCAACAGCCTCATTTTGCCCTGTGATACTGAACAACTCATTTCCACTTCACAGGCTCTGCTGAGCTGTGCCACAGAAAGACGAATCCCAGACGAGGAAAGGAAAGGCAGGGGGGAGGATGGTGGAGAAGACGGAGGGAGGAGGGGAGGGGAGCAGAAAAGGGCTGCATCTATTAAGCTGTTTTTCTTTTGGTGAAAAGAAGCATTTATCAGTGATTTCATATATCATGTGAGAGGTGGCTTCCTGCCAATTTCCAAGAAATCAAACAACCCACTGACATCAGATGCTAAATATAGCACAGCCTTTGCTTTAGGTGAATAAATAATGCTGCTGGAAAGGAATAGGTTCTCTTCACTTACATGTTTATTATGATCAGGCTGTCAGGCTTGTGTAATCAAAAGAATAATGTCCAGTTCCAAGGAGGAATGGTGGGCAAAGGATCTTCAAACAATTTCGGGAGGTCAGTGATGGAGACCCATGTTCCTTCCCTTCCCTGATGGCCAGCTGAGCCTGGCTCTAGGAAGGAGGTGGGTGATGATGTTGTTGGGGGTTTTCAAAGCCCTGATTCGTGTGTGTGTGTGTGTGTGTGTGTGTGTGTGTGTGTGTGTTGTATTTCCATGTCTGCCCTCCTTTCCAAACTAATAAGGAAAGAAGGCTTGGAGACCCAAGGGAAATGCACAGAATGAAGACATTCAAGTGCATAGAGACGGTCATGAGATTTTCATGAGGCTGGGGTGGAGGTGATGGGAACCGGAGAGACGGGTGGGTGGGGTTTATATTCAAGATGGCCAAGACAGCCTCTGTGTATTCTGCCAATCTCTAGGTAAGGATGCCTGTCTAACAGCCATTGGAGCGCCTAACCCCACTGTTCGCAGGCCTCGGCGCTTTTGATTCCACCCCCAAGGGCTTTTAGGTTTGGCATGTTGTGTCAAAGCCATGGGAAGAATTAAGATTAGTAATAAGACCCAGAGATTTCTGCCTTCTCTTCCAGCATCACCCTTCTCCCTGCTCACCCCCAGGCTCACATGGAGGAGGAGAGCCATCCCCAAGGGCTTGTAGGTACTCGGAGGAAGGGGCAGCTGTCAGAAGAAGAAAGGCAAGAAAATTAGTGCGGGAAGATAAGGAGACAGTGCATCAAAATATCTCCTGGAAGGTGTTGGATCCCTACTAACATCTGCAAGATTTCTCTTCACAGTCAGGGATACAATAGAGGTGGTTACTATGGAAACGAGTGTAAAAGCAGCCCAGAGAAAGGAGAGAGCTGGATATAAAGAGGAAAGAGGAAAAGGCACATAACACTTTTAAATCATCAAAGGGGAATACTACAGCACTTTCCATCTCTGAGAGGAGAAAAATAAAGTCATTGAGCCTGGAGGCTGCTGAATGCCAGGAGCAGGGGAGGGGTCAGGGCTCACAGACTCTGTAATCCTTATTCCCACCGCCTGGGTTTTGAACCTGCCTTCCTGCAACTAAAATCATCAACCAGAAAAGCCTCTGCAGGCTGCTCAGGGAGGCAAACTCCAAAGTGGACCGCATGCTCTTCTTGGCTTGGTCATGACCTTCAGTAATGACCTTGGTGAGATCAGATCATTTTTCTGGGTCATGGTTTCATCATCTACCTTCCTCCCAAAGAGGAATGACAAAGCACTTTGCTCAGGGAAGAAAGGATAAAGGCTTAAGGCAGAAACATTCCAGAATGTCGAGAGCTGTGGATTCAGGGAACAAGGCATGGGCTGCCCCAGCCAGTACCCCGAGCATATTCCAGAGGGCCAGGGAGGCAGGGGCCCAAGCTGTGTTCATCCCCAATCAGCCTCATTTTGTTTCAGTGTGAGTATTAATGGGGTAAAAGCATTTTCTTTGGCCAAGGAGAGTTTTAACAAGCCATCCGTCTTTTATCAGGACTTAACAAATGCAGTGCAGCAGATCAGTGCTCTCCAGTAGAGATAAGACACAAGCCATATAACGTAATGTTACATTTTCTACTAGCCCCATGAAAAGAGCAAAAAGAAACAGATGACATAAATGTTAATCCAATTTACTTATCCCCAGTATATCCAAACTATGATCATTTCAATAAAATCAATCTAGAAATTATTAACGGGGTATTTTGTATTCCTTTTTTCATATTAAGTCTTGGAAATCTGGTGTCTCAAGGGCTCAGTAGCCACATGGGGCTGATGGCTACTGTATTAGACAGAGAGGCTCTAGAATTTTCCATTAGAAATAGGAGGAAAACAAAGAAAGAACGCAAGGAAGAATATAAAATAGGTCTGTTTGACTCACACTGATTCTAACCACTGGCCTTGTCTTACTCGGGGAGCAATAATTACACAGAGAGAGAGAGAGAGAGAGAGAGAGAGAGAACGGAGAGTCAATCTCAAACACTTCTTTCCGTTGTTGAATGGTGGCCCTCCTGTGTTAAGATGAAGGAGAATTTCCATCTAACATCCTCAGCCACTGTGCCGGTGAAATTAGACAAATCCAGTTCAAGACCTGTCTCTCTATTCCTTCCTGAGTGTCCCTTTCTGAGACAGTTTCTTAACCTTTCTGAGTTTGCCTCAGTTGTGAAATGGGAACGCTGGAACAGTAAGTCCCCTACACACGAATGAGTTCCATTCCGAGTGTGAGCTTGCAAGTCCGGTGTGTTTGTAAGCCCAACAAAGTTAGCCTAGATACCCAACGCGTGCACACAATCAGCTATATAGTACTGTAATAGATTTCTAATACCCTTCGTAAATAATACATAAAAAACAAACAAAAAAACATAGAAAACATTTTAAATGTTACAGGATAGTATCTTGAAAAGCACAGTAGTACAGTACAACACCTGGCATAGAGGGACTAGGGACTGGCATTGAGAAAACAGGCAAGAGAGCAACTGCCTGGAGGAGGGAGGGGGGTGGGAGATGGTAGAGGTGAAGGATTGTCAGCAACAGGAGACGGAGGGTAAGCTGCAATTTCACACATATCTGACATTAATGAACACACATTCGAATTTTTGAAATTTTGCAACTTGAAGATTAGTATGTAAGGGACTTACTGTAGTTAGGTCACACAATCGCTTTTAGGCTTAAATAAAGTAAAGCCAGCAGCAGGTTTAACATAGAACAGATATCCATGGGGGTATCTCGTTTCCTGTTCCTTGCCCAGCTCTCGTCTATCAGTCTGTCCTTGAGTATCTCATCTTCTCAAGGCCTGTGTGAATGAAGAAACTAGAATCGTGCATTTCTTCATGATTTCCTCACGATGTGGTGGGAAAACACTGGAGTAGAAACAGGATTTTCACGGCAAGGATCTGCCTTCTTTCACTGATTAATACAACCTAATAGCTGGGTGTTTTCCCAGCACAGAAAAGTACTGAGACTTAGTGAATGAGGAAGAGCCCTTCGTTTGATGATTGTGGACAACACAGTGAGGCATTTAGAAAAGGTAATTTAAAAGTGTCCTTTGTCACCATAGCTAAGACATGGAAGCAACCTGAATATACACGGACGGATGAATGGATAAAGAAGATGTGCTACATGGACACAATGGAATATTATTCAGCTACAAAAAGGAATGAAATAATGCCATTTTCAGCAACATGGATGGACCTAGAGATTATCATACTAAGTGACGTAAACCAGACAGAGAAAGACAAATACCATATGATCACTTATATGTGGAATCTAAAATATGACACACATGAGCTCATCTGCAAGGCAGAAACAGGCTCATTCAGTGCAGTTCAGTCGCTCAATCGTGTCTGACTCTTTGTGACCCTGTGAACCGCAGCACGCCAGGCCTTCCTGTCCATCACCAACTCCTGGAGTTTACCCAAATTCGTGTCTATTGAGTCAGTGATGCCATCCAACCATCTCATCCTCTGTCGTCCCTCCTGCCCTCAATCTTTCCCAGCATCAGAGTCTTTTCAAATGAGTCAAAGTATTGGAGTTTCAGCTTCAACATCAGTCCTTCCAAAGAACACCCAGGACTGATCTCCTTTAGGATGGACTGGTTGGATCTCCTTGCAGTCCAAGGGACTCTCAAGAGTCTTCTCTAACACCACAGTTCAAAAGCATCAATTCTTCTGCACTCAGCTTTCTTTATAGTCCAACTCTCACATCTATACATGACTACTGGAAAAACCATAGCCTTGACTAGATGGACCTTTGTTGACAAAGTGATGTCTCTGCTTTTGAATATGCTGTCTAGGTTGGTCATAACTTTCCTTCCAAGGAGTAAGCGTCTTTTAATTTCATGGCTGCAGTCACCATCTGCTGTGATTTTGGAGACCCCCCAAATAAAGTCTGACACTGTTTCCAGTGTTTCCAGTGTTTCCAGTGGCTGACCAGTTTCCACTGTTTCCCCATCTATTTGCCATGAAGTGATGGGACCAGATGCCATGATCTCAGTTTTCTGAATATTGAGCTTTAAGCCAACTTTTTCACTCTCCTCTTTCACTTTCATCAAGAGGTTTTTTAGTTCCTCTTCACTTTCTGCTATAAGGGTGGTATCATCTGCATATCTATGGTTATTGATATTTCTCTTGGAAATCTTGATTCCAGCTTGTGCTTCTTCCAGCCCAGCGTTTCTCATGATGCACTCTGCATAGAAGTTAAATAAGCAGGGTGACAATATACAGCCTTGACATACTCCTTTTCCTATTTGGAACCAGTCTGTTGTGCCATGTTTAGTTCTAACTGTTGCTTCCTGACCTGCATACAGGTTTCTCAAGAGGCAAGTCAGGTGCTCTGGTATTCCCATCTTTCAGAATTTTCCACAGTTTATTGTGATCCACATAGTCAAAGGCTTTGGCATAGTCAACAAAGCAGAAATAGACGTTTTTCTGGAACTCTCTTGCTTTTTCGATGGTCCATAGAAGAGAAAGCTTATGATTACCAAAGGAGAAAGCAAGGAGGGTATAAATTAGGAGTTTGAGATGAACAGATACTCATGACTATGTATAAAATAAATAATTTCTTGTAATAATTTATCATGGAAAAGAATCTGACAAAAACAGATTCTGGGCCCCCTCTTCATGGGCAGAACCCCTTGGAAGTGAGCAGCAACCCCGGCACCACTGTTAAACCAGCAATCCCCAGGCTGTCTGACTCCCCACCTCCCTGAAGAGGCCAGAAAAGAGGCAATCACGTGAAGTGGCTCCATTCTAAGACAAGCGTAAGCAAGAGGAGGCAGGGAGATTCGCCCCATTACTATTCTGGTCATTGTTTCTTCTGTGAAAGTGGCAAACCTAAAAAAAGCCAGGACATCCTGGGGAAGGAAGTTAAGACCAGAGTGGCCGAGAGGGTAAGGATGGGCCTGTTCATCTGGCATCCACAGGCTGACACACCAGCCGGCTGCCCCCAGCCCCACCTCCTGCCCCATCCGTATGCAAGTCAGGCACTTCCAGCCAAGTAGGAAAGGAAAACCCAGAAGAGCAAGTTTCTGGTGCCTGGGAAATGTGGAAAGCCCTGATAGGCATGAATAATGATGAGCCTGCACAGGCCTGGCTGTCAGGAGGGAGGAGGCTGTGTCCATATTTCCACAGGCCTCTCCCAGGGGCTGGGGGCTTAGGCCTCCCCAAAGCTCCAGAGGTTAGGTAATTGAGTTCCTAAATGGATCAGAGGTGGAGCTCCAGACCCCTCATGTATGTCCAAGGATGGAAACAGTGGATTCTCCTGGGGACTTCTGGTTTCTTCTTCTGTTGTTCCTCTTCTTCCCAGTCACCGTCAGAGAAGGAATAGGCCTTTCCAAACAGACATCTGTCTTCTAGCGGATCTGCCTTTCTGGACCCCCGGGGAGATGGGGTAAGAGAATGAGGCTAGAAGATGCCCCCATGGGGACCCGCCATCCAGGGCCGCCTGCGACCATCTTGGGTTTTATCTCTGAATGTCCCTCCACCCCAGAAAACTCTCATCCTGTCCTAAGTGGGACAGTTGGTCACTTGCTCCCCCCATCCAGCTTCCTTCTCAGCCCTGGAGTCCAGGTGGAGAGATTCCCTAGGCAGTGACTCCATCAGGAGACGTGCATGAGAGGAGGGTACCTTGCTCTCTCCCCACAGAGAGCTCTTTATCTTCTGGCAGCAAAGGAAAACCTGGGTGTGGCCCTCTACCCTGTTGCCTCAGCTGCGGGACTGGGAGTACGAGCTGGTCAGGAGATGGAGACACTAGGGGGAGAAAGCAACATTTGTCCTACCGAGATGTTTGAAGCCCAGGCGGGCACTTGGTACCCTGACCTGCTGACAACCGCAGGGCGTCTCTGCTCCTCCTGCTGGGCTATGGGTCAGGTAGTGAAGGGGCAGTGGGAGAGAAGTGGGGTGTCATGTCCTGAGCCCTGTACATATACACAGTGGAGTGCTGCTCAATGTTTAACAATGGGATCTCTGGGGCCGGGGGCGGGGGGTGGCAGGCAGAGCTCTGATTTGTTTCATTTGTTTCAAACACCAGTGTGTCTGGTGTAGACGGTTCATAGCTGATTTCCAGCTACCGATGTGAATGGGGACAGATGCACACCCCTGGCTCTGCTGAGCCATGGAAACCGTGTCCCCGCGTCCCTGTGCTGTGTGCGCCTCTCTGGCTGTGTCCACTGAGTGATCTAGTCAGGCCTTGGACAGGGCGCTTGAGACCGAGGAGGTTCTCACTGTGTGCGAAGGTGAGGCTGAGAGTTTTTTACTTGTTTGTTTGTTCTTTTTTTAATGCTTTTATTTATGTATGTGTTTATTTTTATGAAAAAGTTTTTTATTGGCATATAGTTGATTTGTAGTGCTGCATTACATTTATCTATATCCACTCTTTAGATTCTTTTCCTCTATAGGTTATTACAGAGTATTGAGTAGAGTTCCCTGTGCTAAGCAGTAGGCCCTTGTAAGATACCTATTTTATATATAGTAGTGTGTATATGTCAGTCTCAGTCTCCCAATTTATCCCTCCCCATCCTCCCCCCATGGTAAGCATAAGTTTGTTCTCTACACCTGTGATTCTACTTCTATTTTGTAAATAAGTTCATTTGTACCCTTTTTGTTTAGATTACATGTATAAGCAATACTGTAAGATATTTGGAGTCCAAGAGTTTTGAGCAATATTCACCAATACCAGGAAACCAACTAACTCGCTGTGACCTTAAACCAGTGAAACAGGATTTATCTAAAGGCGGAAATTATAAGTGAAGGGATCAACTCTCAGGAAATAAATGATCTCATTATGAATGGTATTGGACCTATCCTATAGCAAGCTAAGGCAGAATCAGATCTACTTTATCTTATACAAACAGTGAGAAATGGGGGGCATTGTGAGATATTCACTTAAAAAAAACTGAAAGGAAAGCAATGATTTTTTTTGGTCACCATTAGAAAACATTATTTTTGTGGGTATAACCTAGAATCAATTATTAAACCCCTTTTGGATAAAGCATAACATGTAGTAAATTTCAAAGAAGGTCATTCATTTCATTTAATGATAAAAAAAAATGATGTTCGACCGATTTGATGAAGACAATAAGTCAAACTTAACACTCTGGCATTTGATGTTGCACTAAACGACAAATCTTATTAAGGAGCTTTTTACATTTAAAATATGCGAAATGCAAACAAAATTTAGTAGTGAAAGTAAAATTAAATATTTAATGACATAATTAAGTCTTATTAAAGGCATGTTCTTTATTTTGCAGATTATATATTCACCACGATGATCATCTCTTTCATCTTTATTACTTAAGCAATGTGTTTTTCATAATTATTTGTTAGGTATTTTCATTAACATTTGATGAATATTAATAGTTAAAATAAGAAACAGTTTTTATTTCTGCTGTAATGACTTTACAGCGATAATAATATATAACTGTTTATAATGTGTTCTACTTGTTAATATTTAGATCCCCGATTTTGTTGCCACAGAGTGGAAATGTGGATCTTTATGGGTGATAAATGACAATCGTCACCCTCTTCCATTATTCTTTCTTTATTTATTTAATCTACTATTCTTAATGTAGCTTCGCTGTGGGAGAAATATGAATTGCAGACACAACTAAAACTAGTAAGTCGTGCTTTAGGTTTAATCCTATTCTTGTGTTAATAATGGCTTGCCTGTCTGTTTAGACGTCCTCATTCATTTCCCATTTTTAGCTCATTTACCTCCCTGTTTTGGTCCATCAGAGCTCATATGGCTCTGGGACATTATCTCTCCATGACGTTTAAGACTTAATATCTGATGTCCTCTCAGATATTTTTCTTCTGGGACAAAGGATAGGAATTTTCCATCCTGGACAATATGAAGCAAATGCCTGTGGATCTCCTGCTGCTGCTGCTGCTGCTGCTAAGTCGCTTCAGTCGTGTCCGACTCTGCGCGACCCCATAAACAGCAGCCCATCAGGCTCCCCCGTCCCTGGGATTCTCAAGGCAAGAGCACTGGAGTGGGTTGCCATTTCCTTCTCCGGCGGATCTCCTAATTTCCTCCATTTAGACAGTGATCTTGGAGAGTTAACAGGAATGGGTCCAATCAACATAAGGGCATAAAAGGCATATGGTGACTATCCCTTAGTGCATCCAGTATGCTGGCCACATTGCCATCAGCAGCATGGAAAGCTTGCCACCTCTGGGACAGCTCAGGAGCTGCATCTTCTCCATCCCCCACCTCTGGCTCCCACTCCTCAGGCTTCTGCTTCTGCAAGCTTCAGTGCATTTCCACTGAGGATGACCGGGGAAAAGATAGAGGACAACGGTGGTGCACCCCAGTCTCATGGTCAGGCAGGATGGCAGTCACATTTCTGTGCAGTTCTGATCCAGACCCCTGCTCAGCATTCTGTGACAGGCAAGAGCAGGCATTAGAGTGCAGACAGAGTTGCGCTAATCAGAACAGTTTGCCCTTTGGCTTTCCTCGGAAAGCTTTTTCTCTTCTGCAGAAGGCATCTGCATTTTTAAAGCCACAGCTTGTTGGAAAGAGCTCTGAACCACAAAAATGTACAGGAAGAAGGAAAGTTTCTAGCCATGAACAATCTATAGGTACTTTACAAGAACCCATATGCATTTCAATAGAAACTACAGTTTACTGAGAACTTGAAAAGACTCCGATGCTGGGAAAGATTGAGGGCAGGAGAAGGGGACGACAGAGGATGAGATGGTTGGATAGCATCACCAACTCAATGGACATGAGTTTGGGTAAACTCCTGGAGTTGGTGGTGGACAGGGAGGCCTGGTGTGCTGCGGTTCATGGAGTTGCAAAGAGTCGGACACGACTCAGCGACTGAGCTGAACTACCTTCTGAAAGGCTATTTCTCATGAAAACTCTGCGAAGAGGGAGCAATCACCCCATTTTATGGACACATGGAAACTTGGTGTGTTTGTTGGATGCTCAAAGGGTTCATGGGTGCTGATGGGCACAGCTGGGATTCAAAACCAGGTCTTTCTGGCTCAAAATCCTGGATACTTCTTACCATCATGTGATCTTACCTCCCTCATCAGCTATTCTTCTAGGCAGTCATATAAGACACAAGCCCCTGGTAAATCTCATTGTTAAGAAAACCGAAATATATGTGTAACTGCCTCATTTTGCTATACACTGGAAATTAACGCAACATGGAAATCAACTATACGCCAATATAAAATAAAAATTAAAAACAAAAGCCACACACACACAGGCATAGCAAAAGGGCAAGGTCTCCGTTTTTTCATGAAGCCAATGCAGGAGCCAGGTATTCTCGAAGACACCACGAGAAGTGGCCCCGGCCCCATGGCCCTTAGAGACACGCCAACCATCCGGTCCTGGAGGGGAAACACCATGCTCTGCTCTCAGATTTTTATGCAGGGAAATTAGTCATCTGGACCAGCCTTAGGTGTCTGTGGATTCTCCAGCCCCCTACAAACAGCTGTCCTAAAATCTCTAAAACTCAAAATCTGGGACTTCCCTGGTGGCCTAAGTAGTTAAGACTGTTCTTTCAATGCAGAGGCACAGTTTCGATCCCTGGTTGGAAAACTAAGATCCCACATCCCCAAGGGCAAAAAATAACAAGATAAAATAAAATAGCTAAGCAACAGGTGCTAAGTCGCTTCAGTTGTGTCCGACTCTTAGCGACCCTATGGGCTGCAGACTCTGTCCATGGGATTTTCCAGGCAAGAATACTGGAGTGGGTTGCCATTTCCTGCTCCAGAGAATCTTCCCAACCCAGGGATCGAATCTCTTAGGTCTACCTACAATGGCAGGTGGGTTCTTTACCACTAGCACCACCTGGGAAGCCCCAGCAACAAGTGTTTACAGTAAAAAATAAAATAAAAATCAAATTTGTGTAATATGTGCTCACACCATTCATGCGGAACAGTTCTGGCTATTTCCAACAATGACATCTGCTCCCTCCTCACTAAGAGCCCAGCTGTGAGTGGATGGTGCTGCCAAAAGCAAGCAGGGGCCGTGACAGAGGGGCTCAATCCACACCATGCCTTCGGAAAGCCTACCGGCCCAGGGGGCAGTGCCAAGAACACATTTCCACATGATCCACGGCCTTAGCTTCCCCCCTCCGGCTTCGGGACCATCCATCAAGAACAAAGCCCACAGGGGCTCCGCAAGGACAAATATGGGATTCCTGCTCCCTGGGGTGAGCCGGGCAGCTCAGCCGGGACCGCACACGCTGACGTCAGGCCGGCCCCTCGCTCTCCTCTGTCATGTCTCTCCTTGTGAGCCCGCAGTGTGACCATTTTGTTTATTCCCTCTCGAGCCCAGCGCCATATTTGGCGCTGCATGCAAGATTGATGGATTCTTCCTGTCACTGGCCTCTCTGGGCGGCAGCTCTCCAGGCCTCCTCCCCTCCGCCCCGCCTCCCTCCAGCTTCCAACCACCTCAGCGGCTCCGAGCAGGCCTCGCCACTGGCGGCTGCAGACCCTTTTGAAGAAGCCGTTTCCGAGAGAGGAGAGAGCCGATGACAGATGCCCAGTTGGCCTCCGTGATGCAGAGCTGGCCGGCCCCGTGAATCACTGCATTGGAAGCTGCTGACAGCAGTGCAGCCTTTCTGGAGTCATCTCTTTCCCCAACTGCCCTCAGCTCTCTCGCCTTCAGAGGGAGCGGGGCTTCCAGACAGAGAGGCCTATTCGGTGGGTGGCGAAAAGCTGAGATGCTGCCTTCAGTTATCCTGCCTGATGGAGAAAAGTCCAGTTTAAAGAGGGGATACCATTTTCATTGTGTCCTAAACCTTCACGGAGACTTGACTTTTGCATTGCTAAGTCACTTCAGTCGTGTCTGACTCTGTGTGACCCCATAGACGGCAGCCCACCAGGCTCCCCCGTCGCTGGGATTCTCCAGGCAAGAACACTGGAGTGGGTTGCCATTTCCTTCTCCAATGCATAAAAGTGAAAAGTGAAAGTGAAGTCGCTCAGTCATGTCCGACTCTTAGCGACACCATGGGCTGCGGCCCACCAGGCTCCTCTGTCCATGGAATTTTCCAGGCAAGAGTGCTGGAGTGGGGTGCCATCATTGGTCCTACAGAATTGTTGTGGCAGCGAATAAGGAAGCAAACTTCGGGAAGTTGAAAGACAGTGAGGCCAAGGGTTGATGTCTGACTTAAGAGGCTGATATGCCCTGTCCTTGCTCTGTCACTGAGCATCAATGTGACCTTAGTCATTGAGTCCTCAAACTTAACTAACACCTCTCATTTGAAGGCCAAGCTCACTGAGCCCAACCCAATGAACACCAGTTTCACTAACTAACTGAAGATAAAGAGAGGTTTCAGGAGCTACACCTGGAGGTTGAGAGCCTGAGGTTGCAGATAAAGGGGTGAAACGAGGTGAGCACCTGTGACATGCCAGGCTCTGTGCTGTCTAGGCCCTCCCCAGGTCTAGAAGCTCATGGGTCAACACAGTGGTTCTGTGGTTTTTCCAACAGCAATCAACTAGTTTTTCAAGTCTCTGATACCAACAGGGTGTCCTACAGTTCTGAAACTAACTGCCTGCAGTTAGCACAGGACCTCCCCCCCAACCCACCCACCCACCCAACACACACACCCACCCCAGATCAAGGGCTCAGTGCCATGAGACTGCTCCTACTTCAGGCACCAGCTGCAAATGGGGTCCCCAGCCCACTTGCTCTTCTGGGCAGCTGGCTACAAATTCAGTGGTTCCCATAACCTGCCTTCAGGTTCTATAATATACTACAAGGACTCACTGAAGTCAAGACTTATGATTATTGTTAATTGTAAAGGAGAGAAATGAACAGTCAAATGAAGAAGTATTTACGTTGCACAAGGTCTGGAAGGGTCCCCAGCACAGGAGCCTCTATTGGGTTGGGGTGCACCACTCTCCCAGCACGTGAATATGGTTTCCAGATCGGAAGCTCCTGGATTTTAGGGATTTTTGTGGAGGTTTCATTAAGTAGGCATGATTGATGAAAGCATTGGCCATCGGAGATTGAACTCAATCCCCAACCCCTCTCACCTCCACGGAGGTGATGCTGAGGTGGGGTGGGGCTGAAATCTCCAACCCTCTCACTATATGTTTGGTTTCCCTGGGAACCCCCATGAGCCATCTCATCAGCATAAACTCAGGTGTGGTCAAAGTGTTATGAATAACACTCCTATCACTAGGAAATTCCAAAGGTTTTAAGAACTCTGTGCCAGGAAATGAGGGCAAAGGCCAAATATATCTGTGTGTTTTTTAAATCATACCACAGGTAGACAAGAAATCAACCCTAAATTCATTGGAAGGACTGTTGCTAAAGCTGAAGCCCCAATACTTTGGCCACCTGATTCAAAGAACTGACTCATTGGCAAAGACCGTGATGCTGGGAAAGCTTGAAGGTGGGAGGAGAAGGGGATGACAGAGAATGAGACAGTTGGATGGCATCACCGACTCAATGGACATGATTTTGAGCAAGCTCCGGGAGATGGTGAAGCACAAGGAAGCCTGGTGTGCTGCAGTCTATGGGGTTGCAAAGAGTTGGACACGACTGAGGAACTGAACAACAACAGGTAGACAGAAATGTGAATGCATGTGGTGGTTGCTCTGAAGGGCTAAGGAAGGTGATCCTGAGCATCCCTTCCTGCTGGCTAGGGAGACCATATAAAGGAAGTGATCCATGAGGGAACTATATATGCACAGGTTCACTATGGCCACAGTGCAATGTACATTTGAATCCTAATATCTGTATGACTTTGAACAGGTGACCTGCACCTATGAGCCTCCATAATCCCATCCATAAATGGGGCCAATAATGGCAATATTCAGGGTTCATATGGGACATAATGAGACTCTTTAAGGACAACATTCACACCATGCCTCACACATATGAATCATTTGGTGAATTTAAGCTGTTGATACTGGGTGATGATGCTGATGATAAAGGAAAATTTCAGAGGAACAGTGAGAAATTGTATGTGGCTGAAGAACTTGACAGAGAAGTAGCCCCAGTTACCTTGTGATTCACAAGGCCTCTGTTTACTCAGGCAACCACAGGCAGGCCACCGGATAACTGGATCATAGATGATTACTAAGTGGTCCGTCGGGGGACCTTGCCTCTTTCTGCTGTGGACACTGCAGGGCTCCCCTTTCTGTAACAGCCTCCTCAAGACCTCGAAATTTTGCCTAGTTTAGCTGGCAATGGACCCAAATTTGATGATGCTCTTAATTAGAAAGAGCTACTGTTTAAAACAACAGCCATAAAAGAAACCAAAAATATTTTTTTAAACAAAGCAAAAACAGTCTGTATCTAATCAAAACAGGAGCGAGAGGGCCAAGTTTTTGTGAGGCAGTCTTCCTGCTTGGAGTAGATACGCCTGAAATAGGACCATGGGAGCCTAGGGCTTGGGGTGCCCCAGACTCCATAAGTGAGGGTAATGGGGAGACCCTGAGAGTGGAGATGGCCTGCTTGTTGAGGGGGGCTTGTTGATCTGGGTGGGCCCTGGGCTGGTCTTGGGAATGTGGCCAGCTGAGTCAAGGGTGTGTCCAGCATGGAGGATATAGGTGCCCCCTGGGCTGTACCTGCAGCTCCTCCATCTTGCAGAAAAGACAGGAGTGAACAGCAGTAGAAGATTTCAGGCTGGTTGCCCTTCCCCCTCGGGCTTCCCAGGTAGCCCTAGTGGTAAAGAAGCCACCTCCCAGTGCAGTTTGATCCCTGGGTTGGGAAGATCCCCTGGAGAAGGAAATGACAACCCACTCCAGTACTCTTGCCTGGAGAATCCCATGGACAGAGTAGCCTGGCAGGCTACAGTCCGTATGGTCCCAAAGAGTCGGACACGACTGAAGTGATTTAGCACAGCACAGCCCTTCTTCTGCACACCCACCACCCAAGGTAGCATCTTCCCCTCCTTGCAAAGAAATGCCCTGTTTGGGGCCTGAGGCTGGAGCATCTTTACATCTTTACAGCATCCTGGGTGCTGCTCTGCGAGCCCAGGGCTGAGAGTGTGGGAAGAGGGCTATTAGGCCTTGGGTGCAGGTCCCTGGACTTCTGTGATCGATATACCCCATGCCAGTCCCAGAAATGGGGTAAATTCAGCCATAGCCAAGTTCACTACTGCCTTTTGCTCTGGGCCAGATGTAAGCCAGTGGCAGGGTCCTGGGTTTTTAGCTTTTTTCTGGATGGATGTCACCTTTCGATTCAAGAACAAAGAGACCCAGAAGGAAATGCTGGCAGGTGGGGGTCTTGCACAGTCCTTGGCCTGCAGCCTGCCTGGCACCTCCCAGGAGGGCCCCCAACCAGAGAAAACGGGACTTCCCCCACTTCTGGAGCTCCTCTGGAGGCCAGGGTACACATGGGGGTGCCAGGCACTGTGCCAGATATTAGGAAAGCAGAGACCCCGAAAAGGAGACCAGACCAGGAGCATTCATCCTCAAACCTCAGTATAGGGCACATAGAACTGCTTATGAGCTTTGCAGGTACCCAGGCCTCATCCCAGTGGTTCAGATTCATTGTCAAAACCGCCCTAGGAGCTCATACATAGATGGTTGAGGCCCATCTTTGGGGAATCACTGACTAAAATGAGCTCAGAGGACGAAGACACACCACAACTTGGGAGTCCTGTGTTGTAGGAAGAAAGTCTGGAGGGATTTCTTGGCGTGGTACCCAAGCCAAGTGAATCTTAAAGAACGAGGAGGAGAAGAGGATGATGAAAGTGGAGAATGAGCAGGATATTCCAGGCTAAGCGCCACAGGAGTGAGGGAACTGTGGTGTAAACACCCCATGGGGCAGGGCTGGCCTCATGGGCAGGTGACTTGAACACAGTAAGTCCCCGACATTCAAAGGAGTTTTTTTCCGTGAACGCGTTTGTAAGTACAATATGTTCATAAGTCCAACAACATTAGCCTAGGTACCCAACTAACATAATCGGCTGTGTGTAGTATACTGTATATGTACTATAGCACAATATTGTAATGGATTTATAGTACTTTTCACACAAAGACACTGTACCACTGTGCCCTATACAGTACTCTACAGTGAAGTTCACCAAAGCGTGACCACTTGTAAAGGTGCACACCCATGGCAATGTAAGGCAGACACGTGAGCTAATGTATGCGACTGGACGTGTGAACACTTGTTCGCATCTTTGAAAGTTCACAACTTGAAGGTTCGTAGATGACTTACTGTAGTCACACAGGCCCTGTGCTTGGAGTTTTAAGGCCCTGCTGACAGCACTTTAAAAATCCTCAATTTAAAAAAATGGCTTATTTATGTATTTAGTTTTGGCTGTGCTGGGTCTTAGTTGCTGCGCACAGGCTTTCCTCTAGTTGTGGTGAGTGAGGATCTAGCTGCAGTGTGTGGTTTTCTCATTGTGGAGGCTTCTCTTGTGCACATGGGCTCTAGGGCACACAGGCATGGGTAGTTGCACTGCACAGGCTTAGTTGCTCTGTGGCATGCGGGATCTTCCCAGACCAGGGATTGAACCTGTGTCCCCTGCATTGACAGGAGGATTCTTAACCACTGGACCACCAGGGAAGTCCTAAAATCCTCAATTTCATCTTTGAGTTTGTGGTTTGAAGGAAGGACCCTTGCCCTGGGGTGGGGGTGGGGGGGGGGGGTCGGGAAATGGCAGGAAGCCCAGGTCTGAGCTGGGAGGAGTAGAGGTGGCTAAAGAGAGAAGGTCCCCAAATGCCAGGTCAAAGAGCTCGGATTTTGATCCAGAAGGAGTAAATTTTAAGAGGGAATGAAGTAGTTAGGTTTGCATGCTGCGATGACCGCTCTGGGAACTGGGTGAGTCTACCCACAGGTCCAGGGGCCTTGAGAAGGCCACCAGGATAAGGCCAGGATGCCAGTGGCAGCTGGAGAAGGGGTGGTTGGGAGAAACAAGAGGTGGGGGTTTGGAATCGGAGAAGGGGGTAAAAGAGATAAAAGGCAAGGATAATTCCCAGATTTCTAGCTGAGCCACTGCGTGGCTTGGTGTTGTTCAGTCACTCAGTCATGTCAGATTCTTTGTGACCCTGTGGACTGCAGCATGTCAGGCTTCCCTATCCTTCACCATCTCTTGGAGTTTGTTCAAACTCATGTCCATTGAGTCAGTGATGGCATCCAATCATTACATCCTCTGTCACCCCCTTCTCCTCCTGCTTGGGATGTCACTAATGGAAAGAAATGTTGTTTGTTTCCTTGTTCGTTTTCTCCTCTACAATGGTATTTATGGTAAGAAGTCAACATTGTTCACCTTTGTCAATAAGAGCTGTTTTCCAACATACAAATAACTCATCCTTTAAGAGAAAAACACAGGTGAAGAAACTGTAATCTGGTCCCAAATTCACCCATTTCTAGACGTCCCTAAAATATTTGCTGGACAGAGAGCTTCAGTAACAGACCTAGAATTTCATTTGTTTCCCCGCCCTCCACCCCTGTTTTCTATCCTGAATATCAGTTATTTTTTTTCTTTTGCTAGAAACCCAGCACTGACCTTGAAAATATCACTCATGTTTAAACACACTCTGGTTGTTTGACCAGACATGGAGAGCTGCTTAGATGTGACCTCAAGACACCCTTGCTCCAAAAGCAGCTGCCTATGGGGCTCAGCCCAGATGGGCAAGCGTCCAGTGGATCTGAGGCTCGGGGAAAAGAAATCTAAAGTTAATGCATTTATCCGAGCCCCTTTGATCTGGAATCAGGCTGACAATCCTGTGAGGCCAGAGTTGCCCACAAGATTTTCAGGCTTTCCTCCTATTCAGCCGTCTTCCCTCTGGTGTCTTAAAACTTGAGCTTTGAATAACTTGATATATACAAATTAAAATCACCCTGAACTATGAATGAAAGATTTTTAAAAGAAAAAATAGATTTTGTTCAAATTAGACATCCTGAAACTGAGAATCACGAGCTTCCTTTGAGCCGGTTTATTCACAGCAAGAAAATTCAGCTATGAAAAAAGCTTACATCAACCACACTGCTCTCACAGGAGGCAGCAAGAAAACATTACTTTTAATAAATAATAATGATTCAACAGATATTTTAATAGCATTTTTCCTACTTCTAAACGTAATATATACAGATTGTAGATATTTTGAGAATATAGAAAATTGCAGGATGAAAGACAAATTCACTCATAAACCATTACACAGAGATAATATTGTTCATGTTTTGATGTGTTTCTTCTCAGGTGTCTTCCTGTGCACACGTTTATAAATTCTTTTCTAAGTCATTCTAAAGCATTCTAAAGGTGGGGATTGTGGATTAAATTAGAACACTCATTTGAAAACCAGATTGGTTTCATAGCCATATTTTTTTCTAATCAAAGAAATAAAGTATCGTCAGAAAAGAAAACTTGTAGAACAGAGAAAAATCACAAAGGAAGACAACAAAAATCACTTGGATTCCAACCAAAGAAAACTAGGATTAATGTTTTGCTGGGTACCTTCCAGTATTTTTTCCATGTGTGTATGTGCTTTTCTTATTTATTAAAAAATATCAAACAGTGTATCCTCTTTTACTGTCTGCATATTTCACAGAGTGATACAGAATGAATAGTTCCCATAAGAATAAATGTTTTTCTACAATGTGATGTTTAATGGCTGCCTAGATGGTATTTCTCTTTATAGATTTATAATAATTTACCTACCCAATGTACTTTGTGGGATTGGTAAGTTGTAATTTTTACTTTTGATAGAAATGCTAAGTTGCCTCTGGAATAGTGGTACTAATTCATATTTCACTAGTTCAAGCTTTTGAGAACATGATTTTATGGTAAACATAATAATTTCTATGTTGTCATTTGGGACAATTAAGGCAGAAACCAGTATTGTTGTGAGGGCTACACAGAAAGTCCACGGGCAGAATCACCTTCCTGTAGCTCAAGGGTATATTTTTGCATGCACTTTATGCTTGGGCTTCCCTGGTGGCTCAGACATGAAAGAATTCGCCTGCAATGCAGGACACCTGGGTTTGATCCCTGGGTAAGGAAGATCCCCTGGAGAAGGGAATGGCTACCCACTCCAGTGTTTTTGCCTGAAGAATTCCATGGACAGAGGAGCCTGGTGGGCTACAGTTCATGGGGTCGTAAAGAGTTGGACACAACGGAGCAACTAACACTTTATGCATATTCTCACTTAATTCTCACGAAAAAAGAGTTATTTTTAATCCTTATTTCCAGATAAAGAAAATGGGGCCCAGAAACATCAAACCGCTGCCTTTCCCATTCATTGTATTGTGGTGTCTTCATGACCACAGACTTCCATATCTGCAGACAATCCAGCTGTGCTGCAGTCTGAGAATCCTAAAGTGTAACCCAGTTTTACAAACATCAAATGCATCAAACCCTTGCAGAAACCAATACTTGATTTTAAATAAGTCAATAACATAAACCCCCTCTTTTTTGATAAATGCAACACGAAAGATCGTGCCCCTGGATTTATTCTGTAGGTAAAAATAGCTCCCAGGTTATGGCCTCTTTTGGGGAGATGGCTAGGGGTGAGGGGAGTGGAGTGAGCTTGAGAAAGAGAAGAACAACGTCTTTAGACAATGAGCAAGGTGTAAAAGCTTGTCTCCTAGGTCTAGATTGGCAGACCTCCCGCCTTGACTCAGAAGGAGGGAATTTGCTTTGGTTTCCTAACTGGGTTGCCTTGTTTATCAGCCACAGGGCAAGAGACATGCCACAGCAATGAAATAAAGTTGACATGTCATACTGGGGAAAAGGGGGTTATTCAACAGGCTGAGTCACTCACTGTTGGACTGCAGGTATGGGTGAGACACCCTGCAAAGACTCAGCGAATGCAGACGAACTGTGGGTGAGTAACAGAGAAACAGGTCTGCGGATGACCTAACACTCCCGAAGTATTTTGAAATTCCTGGATTGTAAAAATGAGAATGAAAAAGTTTCCAGCAGATGTATGCTCACTTTTGCTTTGTAACAACTCCTGGGCATATGTCTGGAGACTTAACAGACACAGAGAATAGACTTGTGGTTGCCATGGGGGTTGGGGGTGGGGGAAGGGGTGGATTTGGGGTTTGGGCTTAACAGATGTAAACTATTATATACAGGATGGATAAACAACAAGGTCCTACTGTACAGCACAGGGAACTGTATTATTCAATATCTTATAATAAACCATAATGAAAAAGAATGTATATGTGTGTATATATGTAATACTGAACCAGTTTTCTATAGAGCAGAAATTAACACAACATTCTATATCAGCTATACTTTAATAAAATAAATTTCAAACATTTCCTCACTGATGTCCAGATGTAGCCCATTTAATTATCACAACAGTCCTGAAAAATTAGTTTTATTATTCCCATTTCTTGGACCACTTAGGTCTCAGGAAAGGTTGAGGCTTAGAACTTGAACACATGTGAAGTCAATTACCTCTTAGTAAATAAAACTATCAAATGAGACAATACTTTGAAAATCAAGTTAGTAGGATATCATATTAGAATCAAGACACACTTGAAAAAGCATTTAGTCCAAACCCCTCATTTTATAGTTGTAGAAACTGCATTGCAAATAGATGAAGTAACTTGCTTGATGTTAGGCAATTGGCTGGAAAAGAGCTTGGGAACTGGCTGAAGGCAGGTAGCCTCAGATCTTCCCCAATACTCTTCCCATCATCCACTCTGCCTATCCAGATCATCAGCAGATTGGCAGATGTGTAATAAATGGCATTAGGAAATTGAGGTTAAGAGATGGATAGAAGAAATACACCAGATTAACAGAAAATTTTAGATTCTACTTCAGGCCCTGGGCTAACTAGCTATATTCTCTCCAAGTCCCTGAGCTTCTGTGAATCTCAATTACATGTATAAAAGGGAGTCATAAATACTCATGGACTACTACCTGCACGTATAGAGTACAGTTGATTCTCTGTATCTGCAAATGTGGGATCTGTCCTTACAGGCGGATCCACAATGGAGCTTGAGCCCCCTTGATGTGGGTACCCACAAGAGGTCCTGAAGCCAGTCTTTCATGGATACCAAAGGACGACTGTGCCTTGTTAACTGTTAAGGTTTAATGCGTGTAAGGCATTCACGTTCATTCATGAAACCACACTGAAGATCGCACTGGGTTTTCATCCAGATGAGCTCCTTGAGGATGAGAAATATACTTCTTCATTTTTGTATATCAATAGGTATTTTTAAGGTATTTTAAGGTATTTTTAAGGTAAGTGAACAAATTAATAGTATAGCTTTTACATAAGTGCTCTTCCTTATCACCATGACCCAACTGAGCTCAGGGACTCACCCAGTCAGTATGTTACCCACCAGGGTTCGTGGCCTTCCCCAATCAATAGAAATTGACTACAGGCTAGACAAGAAATTCAGGCAAGGCTTTCCTGGGGTCCCTGCTGCAGCAAGAGGGGAGCAAGAACAAGCAACAGAAGCCCGTGCTTGCTCACTCCCCGAGGAGGGACACACCTGTTCCTTATATGAGGTGAAGCTGGGGGTGTGTCCAGTGGTCAGGCAGGAGCGGAGACTTAGGTGGTTTGCCCGCGCCTCAGGCGGTGCTGTGTGCAGGGGGCATGTGCAGTACCCTGCTTTGCTCCCAACACCCTGTTTTTGCTCCAGGCTTCTCAAAAGTGGCAGATGGGTTTTTAGTCTCTTTGTATCTTTTAGGTCTAAAATTTGCCCTTACTGAGCAGAGCATGCAGTTATTTTTAGTCCTATATAGTTTCTTTGTATTTTGTTGCTCCAGGAGAGGTGTGTCTGGTGCAAGCTTTGCAGCATTACAGCAAAGGGTCCCAGGTCCCAAGCCTTTCTCAAGTATAGAGGCTGAATTAAACCAAAAGTGATACATTTCAAAGGGACAGGGGAGCACAGTCAATGCCCATGATTACTGCTTGGACTGAAGGGCTTCATCTTAATAAACTCTGAGGACTAGTTGTTTCTTATCCTCCTGGAATCCAGTCCTGTTTGCTTGTTTTTTTCCTTTTTCTTAACATTCACATTTCCCATTATCTTGAAAATGTCTGCTGCTTTAGAAAAAAAAAGTAGGTATATGAAGATAAAAGACATTCAATCCTTAAGCCACACAATGCATAGAAATTAACTCTAGTTACAGTTCAGATTTAGTGTCAAAAGAAAACTTTTCAAAATTTCTGACCATAGAGCAGGGAAAGATTTTTAAAAATTAGACCAGAAAACTCTAAGTTGAAAAGATACATACACCTCAGTCTTCATAGCCGCACTATTCACAACAGCCAAGACATGGAAGGAACATGCAAGTGTCCACTGACAGATGAATGGATAAGGAAGATGAGGTACATACATACAATGGAATAGACCTCAGCCATCAGAAGCAGGAAATAATGCCATTTGCAGCAACAGGGGTGGACCTAGAAATTATCATACTAACTGATACATGTCAGAAAAAGAAAGACATATAGTATACAATATCACTCACACGTGGAATATTAATTATGATACAAATACAATATGCACTTTTCTACAAAACAGACTCAGAAACACAGAAAACAAGAAGGAAAGGGGGTGGGGAAGGGCTAAATTAGGAATTTGGGATTAGCAGATAGACACTATTATATATAAAATAGATAAACAGCAAGGTCCTAGTGTATATCACTGGGAACTACATTCAATCTCCTGTAATAAACCACAGTGGAAAAGACTATGATAAAGAAAATACATATGTATAACTGAATCATGTTGCTGTATACTAGAAACTAGATTGATAAATTAATTCATTAAATGCTCAAATTCACGTTTATCAGAAGACCCTATTCCCCAACTCTGTTTGAATTAAGATGTTAAACATATGTTGGTGTGTGTCACACTTGGGTATCACCACCCCAGAAATGAGGTGTTCAGCCAAAGTTTGCTGCCACACCCAACACGACAGTAATTCAGGAAGACATCCACCTGGCAGGACCTTCATGTTCCCCTGAGAGCTTTATCTAGATGATTTAGGGACTGGAGGATGGAGTGTGGGAGGAGTGTGCAAATCCTTGTTACCAATGGAAAAAGAATGTAATACACATGACCAAACAGATGTCATGAACACCTTGAAGGCAGCAGATCTTATATCTTCCTAGATCGAAAGACCCTGGACACTGGCACAAGCACAAAGGCTCCTAATACATGGAGGTGTGGAAAACAGTATCATCCTCACTCAGTTAGGAAAGCTATTACTTAGATCACTCTTTTCACCAGAGATTCCTCACTCTTTCGTATTCATCAACCAGAGGCTGTCCTCTCCAGCCTCTATTGCCTATAACTATCATATCAAACAAACCAAAAAATTCACACACAAATCAACCGCCAAAACAACAACAAAAAAAGGTTGTCCACAGAACAAATAAACTCCCCCAGTAGTGACAGCAATATTGTGTTTTGCGCTTCCCGAGTGGCACTAGTGGAATCTGCCTGCCAATGCAGGAGATGTAAGAGACGTGGGTTTGATCCCTGGATTGGGAAGATTCCCTGGAGGAGGGCATGGCAACCCACTCATATTCTTGCCTGGAGAATCCCATGGACAGAGGAGCCTGGCGGGCTACAGTCCATAGTGTCACAAACAGTTGGACACGATTGAAGCGACTTAGCACGCACACAGGCAGACTGTGTTTTACAGTTTGCAAACGACACCAAATATAATATCTCACCTGAATCTCACAACAACAAGTAAAATCAGATACTATTCATCTTATATCATAGATGAAGAAACTGAAGGTTAGAGAGGTTGTGTGAGTTTTGCAAGGCTACACAGGCAGGAGGTGGCAAAGCCAGGACTTGAGATTCCAGGTAAAGGGAACACAGCGGGAAGCCTTAGTTTCCAGTGGTCATGTGTGGATGTGAGAGTTGGACTGTGAAGAAGGCTGAGTGCCAAAGAATTGATGCTTTTGAACTGTGGTGCTGGAGAAGACTCTTGAGAGTCCCTTGGACTGCAAGGAGATCCAACTAGTCCATTCTGAAGGAGATCAGCCCTGAGATTTCTTTGGAGGGAATGATGCTGAAGCTGAAACTCCAGTACTTTGGCCACCTCATGCGAAGAATTGACTCATTGGAAAAGACTCTGATGCTGGGAGGGATTGGGGGCAGGAGGAGAAGGGGACGACCCAGGATGAGATGGCTGGATGGCATCACCAACTTGATGGACGTGAGTCTGAGTGAACTCCGGGAGTTGGTGATGGACAGGGAGGCCTGGCGTGCTGCGATTCATGGGGTCGCAACGAGTCGGACACGCCTGAGCGACTGAACTGAACTGAAAGGAATAGTGTGAAATGAAGACGATATCAACTTTCTCCCCAGAAATGTGTTTAATTTTACTCTTGGCTTTTTAACAGGGTTGGTTTGGCCATACATCTTATAATGGAGAACACATAGAGACAAGGGGCCGTCATACAGAGTGAAGCACGTCAGAAAGAGAAAAACAAATATCACATATTAAGGCATATATGTGAAATACAGAAGAATGATACAGATAAACCTATTTGCAGGGCAGGAATAGAGATGCAGACGTACAGAGCAAACGCGTGGATGCCAAGGAGAGAAAGGTGGGGTGGGATGAATCGGGGGGATGGTACGAACTGGGAGATCGGGATTGACGTATATACTATGTACAAAATAGCCGACTAATGAGAACCTACTGTGTAGCAGAGGGAGCTCTACTCAGTGCTCTGTGGTGACCTAAACGGGAAGGAAGTCCAGAAAAGAGGGGGTATATGTATACATATAGCTGATTCACTTTGCTGGGCAGCAGAAACTGACACAATATTGTAAAGTAACTATATGCCAAAAAATTAATGAACAAAATCACTAACACCAATCTCTCCTCACAAAAAGACAAGGGACCCTCTCTTGGGTATTTGTTGAGACTTCCCATCCTTCACGAATGCATCCTTCTCACTTCCATGTTTGATCTGATTTTCCTCACTCTTCGACCTTTGCACTGGGACTCTGGCCAGCAATATTTGTCTAAGGCCTTTCTCTGAGTTTGGTGAAATTGTTAACATCGACAATGACACAAGCAGTCACTCGCTAAAGAGTCCTGCTTATTATGGCCAGCACCAAGTGCTCTGCACGCATTATCTCATTTAGCCTCCCAACAACTCTATGAGGTAAGGACTATTTTGGTCCCTAATTGACGAACACAATGAGGGGCAAAGAGATGAAGTAATGTATTCAAGGTCAAACTGTTGGTAAGTGGCAGATGAAAGACCAAGCTGTCCGACTCCAGACCCCTCACCCTTACCACTGCCCTCAACTACTTCACAGTAGTCAGGTTGGACCACTGTCTCTCGGGTTCACTGACCTTGTCGTCCAGTGGCCCCTCAGCTGCTGGCTTTGCACCACCTCTCAGCGTTGATGAGCTCGCAGCTCTAAGTGATAGCATCTCTGCCAGCGTCTCCCCCAGGAGTCTCCAAATAGACAAGGTTAATCCCCAGCAGTAGATGCCATGGTACCCCATTCTCATTCCCCTGGCTGCAGGAAGGGTTGGCTGAGACTCCCAAGGAACTGCCCTGCCTTATGGGAGTCATTGAACAACCAGCACCCCCAACCACGTGGGACACAAAGACCCAGGCGTCTAGACTCACTGGGGCCAAGTCCAAAGGGCCATCCCAACTCCAGAGCTCCCATGGGGTTGGATGAGGCGTCTCCTGCACCTGCTTCCCAGTTCAACTCCTTTCCCCAATTCTGCTTCCTTTACTCCCCAACAGAAGATGTTCCCAAGTTGTGTGCGGTGTGTATTTAGCCGCTACGTCATGTCCAGCTCTTTGCAACCACAAGGACTGTAGCCTGCTAGACTCCTCTGTCCGTGGGATTTCCCAGGCAAGAATACTGAAGTGAGTTGCTATTTCCTTCTTTTTTCCCAAGAGCATTCTTCAATAATCCTCCTGCACGCGCACACACTGCAGCCTCAGACTTGGGTGCCCAGGAAATGCAGCAGACTGACCAAACATCTCTGCCCAGGGCCTCAGCCCCCAAGTGCCAGTGCAAAGTCTCACGCCAGCCGAGCTCGCAAACCTGTCTGGTGTTTCTGTTGTCCTGTCACCCAGTCTTTGGCACGGCCACGTGCATGCTGACTTTTCTTCTCTTATTCTTCAGTCCACTAGAATTTCCTGGTGTTCATTCCTTTGTTTATGAGTCTCACCTAATGCCTCCAGCCAGCATCAGAGCTGTGCTCTTTCTGCGACCTCTCCAACCCTCGATGATGTTGAATGTCCCAACCTGGGACCCAAGTTTGTTCTGCTGATCACGTCCACACAGTCCACACCTTTGGGTGACAGACATGCTTGCAATTTATCTGCATTGAACACAAAATAAACAAGTAGGCAGGAGTAGAAGGATCCTTGGGTCTTGAAGGCAATGCAGATACCTACAAGTAGACCCAGAACTCCTTGGCTAGTGTCCTACTATTTCTCTAAGCTCAGATCCTTACTCCTTCCAAGCCAAGATGCCATCATAATTCAGCAGGCTTCTTTATCTCCTACCTTTTCAACTTTAGTCTGCTGGACACTCTGTTGTCTGATTTACTTCCTAAATGAAGCTCTCATGACTTCTCTGGTGGTTTAGTGGTTAAGACTCTGTGCTTCCAACTTCCAAAGCAGGGGGCATGGGTCTGATCGCTGGTCGGGGAACTAGGGTCCCACATACTGTGTGGCATGGCCAAAACAAAACTCAAAACAAAATCAAATTAAGTGGGAATCTTAATCAGCGGACCCTCCCTACTTAAAACCCTCATGTTCCCTGATGCCCATGTGTCTCATCCAAACCACCCAACAAGGCTGAGATCAGAGTGCCCCATTCATCCTGTCCCAAGCAGCCAGCCTGTCCAGGCCTTGGTGAAGCCTTTCTTTCTTTTGTTTTAAAACACTCAGCAAGAAACTCTTCCTGATCCATATGAAGAACTGAAGACAGTTTACCCTGTTCTTCTCTTATAACTTCACCTGGGGCTCCCGTGATTTACAATCATTCATATACTGGGTTCCTCTTTCTTCCTAGATGACAACCAGCTCAGGAGACTATGGGCCACCAGAGCAGTATGAGACACAAGATGGCCTCTCAGGAGAGATTTGTGGAAGTGATTTGCTGTCTCCCAGCATGACCACAGATTTATTCTCCTCCACTTCCCCTTGACCCCACCCTCAATATTCCTGAAATAAATATAAACATAAACACTACCCTAGACACATCTCAGAAGATGGATGATTTAAAACCTAAGGTAGAATGGAAGGAAAATAAGGTCACTGCTTTAATTTAACAAGAAAAGTGATCATTTTGAAATGATGTTTTTGGGGGGCTGCACAGGGTTTATGGGCTTTTCTCTAGTTGCACAAGCAGGGGCTGCTCTCTAGCTGTGGTGCAAGGGCTTCTTATTATGGTGGCTTCTCTTGTTGCAGAGCAAGGGCTCTAGAGTGCATGGGCTCAGTAGCTATGGCACGTGGGCTTTGCTGCCCCACAGCATGTGGAATCTTCCCAGACCAGGGATCGAACCCATGTCCCCTGTATTAGCAGGCAGATTCTTAACCACTGGACAACCAGGGAAATCCCTGAAATGATGATATTATATTTAAACAATGGACTAAACCCAGGGTAGAGAGGGGCCTTCTAAAAATCTAGTGTAGGCTCATTAGAAATCAAAGGTAAGCAGGTGGTAAGTGTATAAACTACTTCTAAAGAAAACAGTGAATATTTTACGGAAAGATTTCAGAGCCGAGTGTGTTAGCTTTTGCTCTTTCCTAGACAAGTGGACAGCTGGCCCCTTCTCCTGGGGGTGGGTTGGGCTCAGTTCCTAGCTCTGTGGTTTTGCCCACCTTTACTGGCCAGTTCAGCTTTCTATACTAGCCCCCCGAGAGCCCAGAGTCCCAGCTCTGCAAATAGTGATATTATCATATCACAGCTGAGCTGCAAAAATAACTGCTTCACATTCAAACACACTTCTGTCTTATTTCCTTAAAGTCATGTTCCCCCAACAAATGGCTGGAAGCTTCTGGTAGAAAGTAAAGCTCAACTGAGTTTCAGAGATAATGAAAAAAGGGGTAAGATTCAAAGAGTTTATTAATGAACACAGCAGTGACTCTGAGTGGCATCTGGATCAGCTTTGGCCCCTCTTTGTGTCCTGGGGCCTTCTCTCCAGATGGGCAGCTATGTTTCAGGGCAGGTTGTCCAATTCTGGAATTGGTCCTGGTGGTGGGAAACAAGAGGCCTTCTCTCATCTGCTTTCTCTAACAAGCTGATATCCCAACGGACACAATCCAATCTTTGAAAGTCAAGACATCCAGGGTGGGTAAGGCATTGAGAGATGCTCTAGAATAGATTCAACATCAACATGGGATGTGATGTGGATAATGGTATTTGCAAGAAGGATTTGCATACTGCAGAAAATTTATCCCAATAAATGTTTGGCTGTAACATTGCTCTTTTTTTAATTGCTGGCTTGCCTTTACAGATGGTCAAGAGAGGCTCTGACTCAGCCCCACAGTTTCAAGGGCTCCTCAGATACAGACACACACACACACACACACTGAAATACACATGGTAACCAATCCCTTGAAGTCAGTGCTCAGGGCAGGCAGAACAACCTGTAATCCTAAACATCCACTCTGGTGACCAGGACTGCTCAGTCCTTAGTTTTATATCTCTGGTAAATAAAAGGTACTGAATCTGAGTCCCCAGAAGATGTGTGTGCACCACTGCTGACTTCAAAAATGACCATTATTTGGAGTATAGACAGGATTCAAGCGGCAGAAGTGCTGAGATAACAGAAAAGACAAATTCATTACCTTGTTAAGTTCTTCCTTTCATAGAGCAAGGATGTAATAAATTCTTGCATAATGAAGAATTATTTCCCAATAGTGCCAGGAGTCCATTTTCTTGTTTCCTTTCCCATTCCAGGTCAGGGTTCTGGGTGGTACTAAAACAACTACATACAATGTGTGCAACAGTTGTGCATATATATTGGCCAACATTTTGCAATATTACATAACTTCTATTTTCCTTACTTTTGTATATAAATATAGTTCTAGTTCAAATGCCAGGAGACAGTGAGGGACAGGGAGGCCTGGCATGCTGTAGTCATGGGGTCACAAAAAGCTGGACATGACCTAGAAGCTGAACAACAATAGCATAGTTCATCTGCTGGATCATCGAAAAAGCTAGAGTGTTCCAGAAAACATCTATTTCTGCTTTATTAACTATGCCAAAGCCTTTGACTGTGTGGATCACAATAAACTGTGGAAAATTCTGAAAGAGATAGGAATACCAGACCACCTGACCTGCACCTGACCTGCCTCTTGAGAAACCCATATGCAGGTCAGGAAGCAACAGTTAGAACTGAATATGGAGCAACAGCCTGGTTCAAAATAGGAAAAGGAGTACGTCAAGGCTGCATATTGTCACCCTGCTTATTTAACTTATACGCAGAGTACATCATGAGAAATGCTGGGCTGGAAGAAGTACAAGCTGGAATCAAGATTGCCGGGAGAAATATCAATCACCTCAGATATGCAGATGATACCACCCTTATGGCAGAAAGTGAAGAGGAACTAAAAAGCCTCTTAATGAAAGTGAAAGAGGAGAGTGAAAAAGTTGGCTTAAAGCTCAACATTCAGAAAACGAAGATCATGGCATCTGGTCCCATCACTCCATGGCAAATAGATGGGGAAACAGTGGAAACAGTGGCAGACTTTATTTTGGGGGGCTCCAAAATCATGGCAGATGGTGATTGCAGCCATGAAATTAAAAGATGGTTACTCCTTGGAAGGAAAGTTATGACCAACCTAGACAGCATATTGAAAAGCAGAGACATTACTTTGCCAACCAAGGTCCATCTAGTCAAGGCTATGGTTTTTCCAGTGGTCATGTATGGATGTGAGAGTTGGACTGTGAAGAAAGCTGAGTGCTGAAGAATTGATGCTTTTGAACTGTGGTGTTGGAGAAGACTCTCGAGAGTCCCTTGGACTGCAAGGAGATCCAACCAGTCCATTCTGAAGGAGATCAGCCCTGGGATTTCTTTGGAAGGAATGATGCTGAAACTGAAACTCCAGTACTTTGGCCACCTCATGTGAAAAGTTGACTCATTGGAAAAGACTTTGATGATGGAAGGGATTGGGGGCAGGAGGAGAAGGGGATGACTAGGATGAGATGGCTGGATGGCATCACGGACTCGATGGACATGAGTCTGAGTGAACTCCGGAAGTTGGTGATGGACAGGGAGGCCTGGTGTGCTGTGATTCATGGGGTCGCAAAGAGTCGGACATGGCTGAATGACTGAACTGAACTGAACTGAGATATAATATATATGACATGTAAAATAAAAATGGATTTTTCTAGAGTTGCATGTAGTTTTACTTTTATACAAAAATGCATAAAATGTAATTAAATCTTTAAAAAGATTTGCATCTTTTTAAACATCTCCAGATTTAAATAATTTAAAATTTTGATATTTATTAACTAAAATATATTTTTGCATTTTTGTTAAAATGGGTAATTTTGAATATTTTGGAAGAAAAATAACTTTTCTGGAAACATCTAAAATAATTAAATTGTTATCTTCCTATATTAACATTAATTTACATTTGATTAAAATATATTCAGATTTTGTATATTTTAATACAATTACATTTATTTTTAATCTGTTAGATTACTGCTATTAATGAAACACAGACTTTGGAAAATCTTGATTATGAAAATACAATTAATGATAGTGCTGAAATAAAGGCAAGAAAATGAGTGCTTTTAAATAAATATATCATAGTTTATGAATTTATATGTTTTTATTCTTACTACTCATCCAAATAACATCCCAGGCAGCCTTACACACGATCAGATTCCCTTTTATTTTATTTTTAAAATATTTTGGCTTCGCTGGGTCTTCACTGAGGCGTGCAGACTTAGTAGCTCTGAGGCATGTGGGATTTTAGTTTCCCAACCAGGGATGGAACTCTTGTCTTGTATATTGAAAGGCAGATTCTTAACCACTAAACCACTAGGGAAGTCCCTCCCCTGTCTTTAATACTTTACTCACTTTTAGTCATAGAAATACCATAGTTTTATATATATTTCTCTATTTTTGTGAGTGAAGGTTATTAAGATGTAAGGATAAAACTTTTCCTTGACAATCTGTTAACTTGATTTATAGCTTCAAATACTTAGACACATGGCAAATGAGCCCCAGGCCTAGCAAGTGATAGGAGTGGGCAGCTCCCCAACCTCTCTGATTGCTGATACCACAGTCTTTTCTAAATTTTATTGCATGCTCACACTGAGACAAGCACCCTACTAAGTGCTTTTGTGTATTTCATTCATCCCTCACCATAGCTTTCCGAGATAGGCATCATTTCAGATTCATTTATTTTTTAAATATTTATTTGGCTAGGTTGGGTCTTAGTTGTGGCACAACGGCTCTCTAGTTATGGCGCATGGGCTCAGTAGGTGAGCTGCGTGGGCTCAGTAGGTGAGGTGCATGGGCTTAGTTACTCTGCAGCATGTGGGATTTTAGTTTCCTGACCAGGTATCAGACCTGTGTCCCCTGCATCACAAGGCAGGTTCTTAACCACCAGCCCACCAGGGAAGACCCACCATTCCCAGATTTAGATGAGGAGGCAGGGATGCAAGGCACACACTGGTGGTCAAAGGACCACGACCAGGGGAGGGGCCTCCCACCCTGGCCTCCCACCCTGGCCTCCAGGGCTCCAGCTCCCTCTGTGACCAGCTCCGTTGCTTCCCCAGAAGCTCTTCCATGGTAGAGGCTGACAGGCCAAGTCTCTTTGTTGGATGATTTTATTGTGGTCGCACCCCTCACTCCCATTATATACCTCTTTAAAAATCCTGGATCGATACATCTATAAAGGATTTCAAGCTCACTAGATAATCTAGATACAATATATGCCAGGTGCCAATAGACACTTGCTAAACTATTCATGTATGTGCAGTCCAATTATATTTATAAAACCTTCAAAACAATGGAAATGCCTAGTACATTTAATTGCACTAGTAACTGACTGACTGACTGGTAAAGAATCTGCCTAACAATGCAAGAGATAAAAGAGACACAGATTTGATCCCTGAGTTGGGAAAATCCTCTGGAGAAGGAAATGGCAACCCACTCCAGTATTCTTGCCTGGAAAATTCCGTGGACAGAGAAGCCTATTGGGCTACAGTCCATGGGGTAGAAAAAAGTCAGACACGACCGAGTGCACATAAGCATATGAAGACTATATATATCATCAGTTATAGCCATTCAAGGAAATGTCATGCAGGTGGTGATGAAAGCTACAATAACATGGAAAATATTTACATACAATGTTACGTTTTAAAAGTTGCATATAAAATTACATATATGTCAGAATAATATAAAAATTACCATAGTTATGAAAACAGACACATTCACAGGAAAAAAATAGAAAACACAACTAAATGCTAATAATAGTTATGTTTAACATAGTGAATATTAATTTATTAGAGTACTAGATATTGTTAGTATTAGATAACATTAATGTATTCAGTTCAGTTCAGTTCAGCTGCTCAGTCGTGTCTGACTCTTTGCGACCCTATGGACTGCAGCACACCAGGCCTCCCTGTCCATCACCAACTCCTGGAGTTTACCCAAACTCATGCCCATTGAGTTGGTGATTCCATCCAACCATCTCATCATCTGCCATTCCCTTCTCCTCCCGCCTTCAATCTTTCCCAGCATCAGGGTCTTCTCAAATGAGTCAGCTCTTCACACCAGGTGGCCAAAGTATTGGAGTTTCAGCTTCAACATCAGTCCTTCCAAACGAACACCCAGGACTGATCTCCTTTAGGATGGACTGGTTGGATCTCCTTGCAGTCCAAGGGACTCTCAAGAGTCTTCTCCAACACCGCAGCTTAAAACCATCAATTCTTCAGTGCTCAGCTTTCTTTATAGTCCAACTCTCACATCCATACATGACCACTGGAAAAACCATAGCCTTGACTAGATGGACCTTTGTTGGCGAAGTAATGTCTCTGCTTTTGAATACGCTGTCTAGGTTGGTCATAACTTTTCTTCCAAGAAGTAAGCGTCTTTTAATTTCATGGCTGCAATCACCATCTGCAGTGATTTTGGAGCCCCCCAATATAAAGTCTGCGACTCTTTCCACTGTTTCCCCATCTATTTGCCATGGAGTGATGGGACCAGATGCCATGATCTTCGTTTTCTGAACGTTGAGCTTTAAGCCAACTTTTTCACTCTCCTCTTTCACTTTCATCAATAGACTTTTTAGCTCTTCTTCACTTTCTGCCATAAGGGTGGTATCATCTGCATATCTGAGGTTATTGATATAATACATAATATTAATGTATTAGAGTGATTTTTCTTTTTCTTTTTTCTACGTTTTATTTGCTTTTTATATTTTTAATTTTATTTTTATTGAAGTATAGTTGAATTACAATGTTGTGTTAATTTTTGCTGTATAGCAAAGTGATTTAGTTATATACATATATAATTAGATGTATATATAATATATAATTATAATATTATGATTATTATAATATATATGTATATATACATTCTTTCTTTAGTATTCTTTCCCATTATGGTTTATTGTAGGATATTGAGTATAGTTCCCCATACTATACAGTAGGACCTTGTTTTTTATCCATTCTATGTATATGCTTACATCTAACTCCAACCTCCCACTTATTGAAGGATTAGGTTAATTTCATATTTTAAAATGCTGACTTAGAATGCGTTTTGTCTAAAAACAATAATGAATTGGTGAACAAGGCCACCACCTCATTACCAGCAGAGCATGCCTGTCTCCCTGGCACTGTACCCTCTTTAAGATGAAAGCTGCCACAGCTGCAGAGGCTCTCCATGAGTCTGCTTGCTGTTGGCAAGATGCATTTTAGAGATCAAGCAGTTTAGGCTTTGTCTTATAAATGAGGAGGAGAAGAGATGAAATAAGTCACAGACTTTGAGGCTTTGATACAAACTGCAAACAGAAAAGTTCTATCACTTTCTAAGGGAAATGCTGTCCATCAAATGCTCCCCAGGGTCATGGAGCCCCACACCTTGGTCCGTGAGCTCGAGATATAAGCCGCATATAATGAGAATGCTTCCTTTCTGCACTGACTGCGCCTCATCACATCATACCATCCCAGCTCCCAAGCCTTTGAGAGGACTCCAGCATTCTCTTGGTAATGTGGCAAACTGGTGGGGAGCCTTGAGGACCTGGAGACCATCTGTGAATAGCTAGAAGGGAACTCTCGGGAGAGGATGGGATGAGATCTGAGATTAATTGGAGAGCTGACGCATACACACGATCATGTGTGAAATGGGCAGCTAGCGGGAAGCTGCGTTATAGCACAGGGAACTCAGCCCAGTGCCCTGTGACGACCTAGAGGGATAGAATGGTGGTGGCGGGGCGGGGAGGGGAGGGAGGGGGTATCTGTGTACATATAGCTGATTCACATTGCGCAACAGAAACTAACTCAACACTGTAAGGTAATTAGCCTCCAACTAAAAATACATTAATTAAAAAAAAAAAAGAGTGGAAAGATTCATTAGCCTTTGTTCATATCTGCCTCACCTGAGCCTGTCTTGGTGTTTAATATCAAGGACACAAAACTTGCCCAGTGTTGTCAAAAACAGGAAAGACTTACCCAGCAGAAAACTCCTAACCTCCTGTCTCTCTTCTCACCCCTCTTCCTCCTTTCCAACTGAAGATCCACCATGCGCCAGCTACGTTGCTACACAGTGAGGACACAGTCACATCAGACAGGAATGGGCCTTCAAGGAGCTTGAGGTCTACCCCTTCCCACTGAAAGGGTGGCCGTTGGACTGCCTAGAATCCTGTTTGAAATTCAGACTCTTGGGTCCCAAGGAAAACCCACTGACTCAGAATGTTGATTTTGGCAGGTTCCCGGGGTGATTCACAGGCACCGCAGGTTGAGAAGGCAACCTCTAGGAGGGTAAGCCCAGTTTTTTAGGAGTGTTGTTTTAATAAGATTAAGGAATTACAGTCACTATGGAGAACAGTGTGGAGGTTCCTGAAAAAACTAAAAATATAATTCCTATATGCTTCTGCAATTCTTCTTCTGGGCATATATCCAGAGAAAACTATAATTTGAAAAGATATATGCATCCCAGTGATCATAGAAGCACTATTTACAATAGCCAAGACATGGAAGCAACCTAAATGTCCATCAACAGATGAATGGATAAAGCAGATGTGGTACATATATACACAATGGAATATCACTCAGTCATAAAAAGGAATGAAATAATGCCATTTGTAGCAATATGGGTGTACATAGAGATTATCATAATAAATGAAGTAAGCCAGAGAAAGACAAATATCATATGATATCACTTACATGTGGAATCTACTAAAAAAAAAAACAAACAGTTAAAATGAGCTTATTTAAGAAATAGAAACAGACCCAAAGACATATTATAAAAAGAAACTCATGGTTATCAAAGGGGATATAAAGGTAGGAGAGGGATAAATCAGGATTTGGGGATTAACACATATACACTACTATATATAAAATAGGGAACCAACAAGGACCTACTGTATAGCACAGAGAATTCTACTCAGTATTTTGCAATAACCTATAAGGGAAAAGAATCTGATAAAGATATGAATATATATATATGTATGCATATATAATATATATCACTGTGCTATACACCTGAAACTAACAGACATTGTAAACAACTACAACTTTAAAAAAAAAAAAAAAGGACTGAGGATTGAGTGTTTTTATGTAGCTTTCACAAACTATTTTATCTTATTTTACCAGTATCAACTGGAAGTATATATGACTGGCAGGAGCCTCTGTCACGAGACAGTGATTGCCCGTGGGAGTGGAAAATCCCCTCTGGGAGGCTTTGTGGAGTGAGCAGAAGGGAAGGACAGAGGACAAGGGAGGAAGTGGATGTGGGCTTCTGCCAAGGAGCAGTCAGGAGATGAGGGGTGTGGGAATGTCCCCTGTAACAGTGGACATCCCAGGACTAAGCAAACAAGTTTGGAAGGGCTGCCTTCCTGGAGGTAGCATCTGAATGGGACATACCCTCTACTCAGGCTCAGAAAAGGGGCTTCCCAGGTGGCTTAGTGTTAAAGCATCCACCTGCCAATCCAGGAGACTAGAGTTTGGATCCCTAGGTTGGGAAAATCCCCTGGAGGAGAAAGTGGCAACCCACTCCAGTATTCTTGCCTGGAGAATCCCAGGGACAGAGGAGCATGGTGGGCTATAGTCCATGGAGTCACAAAGAGTGAGACATGACTGAGCACGCGCGCACACACACACACACACACACACACACACACAGAGGCTCAGAAAAACCAAATCTCTTCCGTGTTTTGTCTCCTGAATCTGCAAGTATCTCACACAGCCACTCAGCAGAGGAAGGCATTCAAGGGTGCAGGAATAAGCCAGGGGGCGCCAGGGACTGGAAATCCAGGCCCTCCACCACTCCCTGTAAGGAGGGATTCTTGGAGATTGCAGGGAGGTGGGTTGTTATGATCGTTGTTGCTATGTTTTGAGAGGGAAGTTTTGTTTTTGCTTGGATGGGCCTTCTCTCTACCAAAGTAAATTTGAGGCAGTACACCTGTTTCAGAAAGGATACTTCAGGAATAAAAAGGATTTGGGATTTCTGACCAAGGCTATATGCTTCTTGAATGTGGCTTCCCATCCTGCCAGCATCAAGAAGTAGCAGGAGTATCTAAACTGAGAGTTAGAGATTAAGGTATATAGTCTCACTTGAGCCTGTAGTATCTCAAGGCACAGCCCTGAGCATATCTCCTCATCACACAGGTGTCATAGAGGGTACCTGTAATCTTTCCTACCTTTGAGCCCTCTGACTTTCTGTTGCATTGGCTGGAAACCACCTCTTAGCATTCGACATCAGCAGGTGGGAGAGGCTTGGATGAAGATTTACGTCTTCCCTTCGGAGGAAATCACAGATAC
This sequence comes from Budorcas taxicolor, assembly GCF_023091745.1. Lineage (NCBI taxonomy): Eukaryota > Metazoa > Chordata > Mammalia > Artiodactyla > Bovidae > Budorcas > Budorcas taxicolor. Next base: position 38,013,186 of record NC_068914.1, on the reverse strand, counting down.
CGACAGCCTATTCTGTAGGTCACAGCCATAACTCGCTATCCCCGGGAGATTGGTTCCAGCATCTGAGGCAGATTCCAGCTTCTGCGGATGTTGCAGTCCTGTGGCCAGTCCTCCATAGGGGAGGGTTCAACCAGTTATTGCTCACCATCCGCCTCTGGTTGAATCCTCGGATGAGGAACCCGCAGACACGGAGGGTGGAGCATGCTTTATATTTTGTTTTGGCATGTGCAGAAAGCGTTCAAGTACATTTATTCTAGATGGGTGTTAAAACTAGTAAGTTTTCCCCCTATAATATATGAAGAAATGATTTATACGGTATCAATCAATCTTTGGGCTTCCCATGTGGCACTAGCGGTAAAGAACCCATCTGCCAATGCAGGAGACATAAGAGATGCTGGTTCAATCGCTGGGTTGGGAAGATCCCCTGGAGGAGGGCATGGCAACCCACTCCAGTATTCTTGCCTGGAAAATCCCATGGACAGAAGGGCCTCGCAGGATACAGTCCATGGGGTCACAAAGAGTTGGACGACTGAAGTGACTTAGCACACACACAGGCAGTTAAACATTCATTTTCTTATAAAGAAGAATCAAGTCTAAGTATTTTAAAGACCTTTTCATGGAAGGTAGCTTTGAGGGCATGTGAATAATGCCAAGAATAGGGTTTAGACTTTCCACCTCAGTTCAGTTCAGTCGCTCAGTCACGTCCGACTCTGCGACCCCATGAATCACAGCACGCCAGGCTTCCTTGTCCATCACCAACTCCCGGAGCTTGCTCAAACTCATGTCCATTGAGTCGGTGATGCCATCCAACCATCTCATTCTCTCTCATCCCCTTCTCCCACCTTCAATCTTTACCAGCATCAGGGTCTTTTCCAATGAGTCAACTCTTCGCATGAGGTGGCCAAAGTACTGGAGTTTCAGCTTCAGTATCATTCCTTCCAAAGAAATCCCAGGGCTGATCTCCTTCAGAATGTACTGGTTGGATCTCCTTGTAGTCCAAGGGACTCTCAAGAGTCTTCAACACCACAGTTCAAAAGCATCAGGTGGCCAAAGTATTGGAGTTTCAGCTTCAGCATCAGTCCTTGCAATGAATATTCAGAACTGATATCCTTTAGGATGGACTGGTTTGATCTCCTTTCCACCTCACTCCAGTGTAAGCTCAGGAAAGTTCATCTGATGTCTTTCTTAGCTGTTTTCACAGAGGAGTATGACACATGGCTCCCTAACACTCTCTCAAAATAATTTTTGAATTGAACTAAATGTCCATGACAGAGCGATAACCAGCAGGCACCTAGGCTGATTGTACATGTTTGTCTGTGTGTGCATGCATGCTGGCATGGGTATATGTGTGGTGACATGTGTGCATGTGTGTGTGCTTGTGTGCATGCACACGCATGTGTGTGTGCACATATGACCGAATGTGTGCTTGCACATGTTCTCATGCTTGTGTGCGTCTATGTGCTGAGACAGACTGAGCTGGAAGAGAGACCTGGGGAACAGACAGAGTGAGTTGTATTCCCAAACATGGGTGGCGCCTCCGCTCTGACGTCGGCCCAGCCCTACTGGGCTGGAGGGCATTACTGGCTCTATCTTAAGCCAGGATTCCCTTTCACCCACTGCAGACAGAGCATAAAAATATCTTCAGCGGGTAGCTTTCCCAAAAGGGGGAGGCCCTTCACTTTCATGGGAAATACTGCATTTAAGGAAAAATAAATCTCCTGGCGGGGCTGAGGTGGGGTTTAGCCATCACTGAGGTTTGGTTCCCAGGGTATCGGGGAGGAAGAGTGCCGAGCTGTCGTTGGGAAACCCGGAAAGGGAAACTTGTGCCTCCCTCTGATGGGGGGGAGGTGGACCGAAGGACAGTGAGGTTCTCTTCTGCCCAAGTTGCCTGCAGATTCCTGCTGTGAGATCAGCCTCGCCGCCCCCCACCCCGCCCCAACCCTGCTCTGCTTCCTGCTGCAGCCACTGGGCACCTTGTCCTTTCCTCAAGCAGCCTGATTTTCCAGCCACCAAAAATAACAACATTTGATACCAGGCCTCTGAAAGCTTTGGCTGGGGTCATGTTTCCAAATTCTTGACTCGAGAATTGTTAAATGAGAACTCCTATTTTTTTTTTTCCAGTCAGGCTATTTTTTTCCTCGTTTTTTTTTTTTTCTTCTTCTCAAGATGTTGGGAGAACCCCAACCAAGGAATCAGTGCTTAATGGGTCACAGGGTATAAATAGCAGTGTTGAGTCGTAACACAAGGCTCTTTGTACTATCATGCAACTGAACCTTAAAAAAAAAGAAGAAGAAGAAGAAGAAAAAAAAAAAAAAAAAGCTTCCAAACAGACCAGTTAACATACCAGCCTGGGGACTGGGGCCGAGAGAGGGGGGCAGCATTTCTGAGCACAAGCTTCATTCTATATTTGTCCATGCCTGCATTCCACTACTGCCATCTATTTACAGCCTGGCCATGTACACAGGATCCCCTATTCATTAAACATGGATTAAAACAAACAAAAAAAAGATTCTGTGTGTATTTTTGTTCTGCTGAATAGTTCACAGACATACATGAAGATAAAGTCAATCTTAACTGCAAATCCTGAGTCTGGGCTCACATCCCTGGCTCCTAACTCTGTAATTGTTATTTTACTTGTCAACATGAGGCAACTTCTTCTCATCCATGAAATGGGAACAAACATACTTGTTCACTAAGCTTGGCTCTAGGTGACACATAGTGTTGTTCTAAAAATTAAGAGAGAAGATCTGTGGGCTTCCTGGCTTTGAGGCACTTTAAATATGAGATATTATCCTAATTAAACTAAATTTTCATCTTGGGGTCAGTCCTTTAATGAAGTTAAATGGGAGGATCCATTAATTTGCTATCAGTCATTGTATTTGGAGTTCCTGAGGGATCCTGAAAATTGATGAATTATGACAAGCCCAATGGTATATTTCTGGCTGATCATGGCAAGCCCTGGGTGGTATTAAAAGAGATGCCAATTTTTATGTGACAGTGAAATTCATAGTCTCTAACAGAAGTATGATTATACCAATGAAAGGGACCAGGCTGAAGGGCATGTGACTTAGCAGCTGACAAGTGCAATAATTCTCAGAATTTTGTGGCTCAAAATGTGTGCTGGCTACTAAGAACTGGGATTTTAGAAACAGAAAGTTCAGGTTACAAGCCTAGTGGGCAGAAACTCGAACTCTTGGTGCTGGCAACATGCCCCGGGCACTCAGGGGTGGGCCAAAGTTCTGCCCATTCAGTGTCCTATGTTTAAATTCTGAGTCTGTAAGCAAAAAAAAAAAAAGTGTTGGAAGGGTTCCCTTACCTTTTGGAAACTGCAAAATAAAATCTCCTCTGGCAAAGAGTCTCTTTCTTTTGTGGGCTCTCCTACAGGGCTTCTTGGGCAGGATTTGCCTCTGGGCTGCCATGACCCCAGTTCCCCAATTGCCTGCTGTCCATCTTCTGGTGGGGGTGGGGGTTGGGGGTTGGGGGGTTGGGGGTGGGGTCAGGGGTAACACTGTTGATCAAGTCCTTGGACTAACCAGAAAATTAGCAGGAAAACAAAACAGTAGGGGGTCAAAGTGGGGTCCATACCACACGGTGAAAGTGTCTCAGAGATGAAGCTGCCTGTTAATGAGGTTTAGAGTTTCAGCAGCTGATATTTGAGTTGGGTTGCTAGGAGAGAGATGCAAAGAAGGGTACAGGCAGCCTTGTTTACCCCTAGCATTGGCCTGGAACCCGGGTACAGGCATATTCAGATACCGAGGATCACACGTTGAGCACGTACTAGGTAGAGCTACAGCAGGAAGCATTTTAAATAGATCGTTTCATTCAATATCCGCAAGTGTCCTCTGAGACCAGGGCTTTCCTTATGCCCAGTCTGCATGAGAAAATAGAGCCCTAGAAAATAACTTGTCCAGACTTCATAGCGAGGCTGAATTTGAACCCGGACTATTGGATGTCCAAACCTAGGTGGTTACTGACTTAGCTAAACTTCCTTTTTGCATAGCTGTAGACCCAGGTTCAATCCCTGGATCAGAAAGATCCCCTTGAGAAGGGAACGGCACCCCACTCCAGTACTCTTGCCTGGAGAATCCCATGCCCAGAGAAGCCTGGCGGACTACAGTCCATGGGGTTGCAAAGAGTCCAACATGTCTGACTAACACACACACACACACACACACACACACACACGCACACACACACCCTAAGCCTCGTGCAAATGCATCAGGGCTCTCCCAGGGCCAGGCAGGGGTGAGGGTGGGAATGTCTGAGATGTTCAGGGATGAAAGGTCGCAGTGTTACAGACTGAGAACTGGCCCCAGAGGCCAGGGCTCCCGGCTCCCGACTCCTCTCCCTGCTGAGAGCGTCTGGCAGCCCTGCTGGACCTAAATCAGGAACATCTGAATGGCAGATTTGAGCCCAAGTGTCCACCACAGCCTGCCTCTCCTCCACGCACAGGGCACAGAAGAACGCTGCCTGGCCCATAGCTGTGACTTTGGAGGGAAGATCTGAGCTTATTTCCTACCGATGCCATACACTGATGAAAAGAAAACCTGCACTTCACGACTTTGTATGCGCCCAGAAAATAGCACTGAAAAATATCCTAATCGGTAAAGATTAAAAAAAAAAAAAAAAGAGCCTGTGTTCTTATGCTCAGTTTGGTCCTCTGATGTAAAAAAGCACGTTCTCTGTGTCTTAGCCTCCCGGGAGCTACATTGCTTAACTTCTCTAGGGCTCTGGAAGGACTACAGCCCTTGCCTCTTACATGTTGAACTTTGAGACACACATTTTTTTGCTTATTTCTTTTTTAAAAAAGTTTTGGGCACACCAAGGGGCTGACAGCATACCCACGTCTTTGGGAGTGAAAGCTCAGAGCCCTAACCACTGGACTACTAGTGAATTCCTGAGACACAAACTTCTAACCCTGACTCATGCCACTCTCTGCTCCTGCAAAAATAAAAAATAAAAAAAATAAAAAAATCCTGAAATCTTCAAAGGAACTCTGAAATTTTACCCTCTTTAATCCTAATTCAACACAGCATCCATGAGTTCCCTGTAATGGCTATTTCAAATGCTTTCCTCAGGCTTACTGCTCCATTCTGTGCTTATCTGTGGGCTTCCCAGGTGACAATAGTGGTAAAGAACCCACCTGCCAATGCAGGGGACGTAAGAGATGGAGGTTTGTTCCCTGAGTTTGGAAGATCCCCTAGAGGAGGGCATGGCAACCCACTCCAGTATTCTTGCCTGGAGAACCCCATGAACAGAGGAGCCTGTGGGCTACAGTTCATGGGATCACATGACTGAAGCAACTTAGCACACACACACACATGTTTATCTGTGTCTTCCCCATCGACAGAGCTTCCTGAAGACGCCCAACCCTATCTTACCCCTTTCTGCTGTGGCACCTAGTGCGGAGCCTTGTGTACATACAGAGTACACATGGAATAAGCAAGTCAGTGGAGGCAGGAATGAACACGTGATGCTCATGCAGCACACATACAACCAACGATTCTCGGGGTAGAGGACGGAAAACACCTCCTGAGTGCCCAGAACATCCTGGTTCAATTCCGTTCCACCACACCTGGCCCCTTGCCAGGCAGCCTGGCCCATTTCCTGCTGGATGTGCTTTGCATCGCCTATTACCATCCTTGCCTAAACCTGGGGGCTGGGGAGGGAGGGTGTGTCCTTTTTGTTCTGAAGTGTGCCCCCAGCTTAACATCAATTCATTTTTACTCACTTATCTGGGCATTTCTCCCAAGGTGAATCTTGCTCCTCTTCACCTAAATGGACAATACTTGCATCTTCCACGCCCTCTTCCCATCCATGCCCTAAATCAGACTGGTCTCCACGTCTGATCTACTCCTTTGTTGAAACGGCTCATCTACTAGCTGCTCTGTGCTGCCACACTGGTCCGATTCCTCAGAATCTGGTGGCCTGTCAGCGGCCTTAACTCCACATGCCCGAGCCGCAGTTCCGTCCTTCGTAAAAACCTCTGCCCTGGTGACTTCCCACGGCACTGCTGTCGGGACAGACACCTTTGGACCCCTGATGTCTTCTCATACATGAGTTTCAGGACCTTTGGAAATTCCACCTGACTTCATGTCCTATTATTCCCCAGTAATTATCTTTCCGTTAGGAGTCGCAGATTCTGCTTGGTCCCCAAATATGCGACACTTATTTTTGCTGCATCTGATGTAGTGGTCCCTCCACCTCCAGGGTACCTCCTGGAACCCATCCTTTCCACGAATCTTACTTTCCCTTCTGTCACCAGCTTGACTTGCTCCCTTCTTTGAACCTTGCAGCCAAAGTATGCATCAGGCCTCCCTTGACCTGCTTGAATGTCATTTTAGTGGGATCCATAATTTAATGTATGTTAGTTCAAAATTTTCAAGTAGATTCTAAGTTCTTTGAGAATAGGATCTGAGTCTTGTTCCTCATAATCAGTATCTGCTGGAGGGAAGGACTTACAAAATCTGTGTCATATGCTTGTGCCTAGGTTTTAGAAAAGGCAGAGGAACCAGAGATCAATTTGCCAACATCCACTGGATCATCAAAAAAGCAAGAGAATTCCAGAAAAACATCTATTTCTGCTTTATTGACTATGACAAAGCCTTTGACTGTGTGGATCACAATAAACTGTGGAAAATTCTGAAAGAGATGGGAATACCAGACCACCTGACCTGTCTCTTGAGAAACCTATATGCAGGTCAGGAAGCAACAGTTAGAACTGGACATGGAAAAACAGACTGGTTCCAAATAGGAAAAGGAGTATGTCAAGGCTGTATACTGTCACCCTGCTTATTTAACTTATATGCAGAGTACATCATGAGAAGCACAAACTGGAATCAAGATTGCCGGGAAAAATATCAATAACCTCAGATATGCAGATGACACCACCCTTATGGCAGAAAGTGAAAAGGAACTAAAAAGCCTCTTAATGAAAGTGAAAGAGGAGAGTGAAAAAGTTGGCTTAAAGCTCAACATTCAGAAAACAAAGATCATGGCATCTGGTCCCATCACTTCATGGGAAATAAATGGGGAAACAGTAGAAACAGTGGCAGACTTTATTTTGGGGGGCTCCAAAATCACTGCAGATGGTGATTGCAGCCGTGAAATTAAAAGACGCTTACTCCTTGGAAGGAAAGTTATGACCAACCTAGATAGCATATTCAAAAGCAGAGACATTACTTTGCCAACAAAGGCCCATCTAGTCAAGGCTATGGTTTTTCCAGTGGTCATGTATGGATGTGAGAGTTGGACTGTGAAGAAAGCTGAGGGCTGAAGAATTGATGCTTTTGAACTGTGGTGTTGGAGAAGACTCTTGAGAGTCCCTTGGACTGCAAGGAGATCCAACCAGTCATTGGAAGAACTGATGCTGAAACTGAAACTCCAGTACTTTGGCCACCTCATGCAAAGAGTTTACTCATTGGAAAAGACCCTGATGCTGGGAAAGATTGAAGGTGGGAGGAGAAGGGGACAACAGAGGATGAGATGGTTGGAGGGCATCAACGACTCGACAGACATGAGTTTGGGTAAACTCCGGGAGTTGGTGATGGACAGGGAGGCCTGGCATGCTGCCATTCATGGGGTCTCAAAGAGTCAGACACAACTGAGCAACTGAAATGAACTGAACTGAACTGAGGATTGCCTGACTTTGCTGAGGAAAACTGGGAAAGCATTTACAAAACGTTATACCTATTTTTTCCGGGAAAAATCAGGACTTGCAAGGGGGTTTTGTTTGCATTGATTGCTGTTGCTACTTTCTTCCATTTCTGCTTTTTTTCTATTTATTAAAAAAATTTTTTAAGTTTTTGGCCATATCATTTGGCCACTTGGCCATACCAGGTGGCATGTGGGATCTTAGTTCCCTGACCAGGGATACAACCCACACCACCTTCACTGGAAGCTCAGAGTCTTAAACCACTGGAGTACCAGGAAAGTCTCCATTTCTGCTTTTTCTTCCTTTTTCTTTCTCCTTTCTCTTTTTATTCATTAAATGTCTGTTGTGCTTCAGTCCTTTTTCTGTAGGCTACAAGGCTACTGGATCTTAAAAACATGATAACAATCTAAAATCCTCACAGTCTTAACATATAGGATGCATACAATGAATGTTTGTTGAATAAATTAATTCGTAAAACTTTTGGTCTCTAGAATCCATAAGATCCCATTTTATTGAAGCCAATTGCCTCCTTCTTTGCTCTGAAAGCCTAAACTCCTGCTTTTCAACGTTTTAATCCCCTGAGCACTTCCTTCATTGCTGTTTTTCTGTTTTCTCCTTTTTCTTCCATCTCCATTCTGCCCTCTTCAATCTTCTAGTGTCCTCTTAAAAGTGATTATTTAGCTTTTAAAGCATCCTCTTATGGCATAAAGTTCCATGATTATTCATTACAATTGTTGGACATTATCATATTTGCTGTAGCAAGAGGCAATCCACTGAGATTAATCAGTGTGAAATGTGCAATTTGTGAAATGACCTCTGTATACCCTAAGAAAAAAATGTAACTCATTTATAAGAGATGAGGTTGTGGGTGTAGTTATTACTAGAATCTCCAAAGGTGATTGTGTATATTTTCCAAAAAAAAATCATCACGCCTTCTGGATTGGAGTGGCAGAGTGAAGGTATGTGTGGCAGTGGTATCATCTTAAAGTCCCTTGTGTTGACTTTGAACCCCACCCCACATCCACCAGGGAGCTGTCAAGGGACCTTAAGTAATAATGTCACATATCAGGATACCTAGCGCTTCCCCAGTGGCTCAGCCATAAAGAATCCGCTTGCAATGCAGAAGATGCAGGAGGCGTGGGTACGATTCCTGGGTAAGGAAGATCCCCTGGAGGAAGGCATGGCAATCCACTCCAGTATTCTTGCCTGGAGAGTCCCATGGACAGAGAAGCTTGGCGGGCTACAGTCCATAGGGTCACAAAGAGTCGGACACGACTGAAGTGACTGAACACACGTGCAGGCATACGCGCACATCAGGATACCCCATGTTGTTGGATTACACTGGTACATCCACAGCAGAGCTAAGGAACCTCTAACGGTACCTCTTGAGAAAACCAAGACAGGAATCAGGATAAGAAAATAGGAAATGTTCCATAGGAAACCTAACTACAGGCAGAGACAGTCTGTATTTTAAAGCTAATAATTTATGTTTTCCTTGTGATAGCAATGCTACATTTTATTTAGCATAGCAATCACCCCAATTGATTTATAAAAGCAAAACTGCCTAATCAATGGACTAGAAATACAGTCACTGTGAATATAAATTCCTTCCTCTTCTAATGATCCCAGGCTAATCATTGCAGTTCTTCTGGCTCGTTTTCCTGATTAAACCAGGAGAATAAAGACAACAGGAACACGTGACTCCTGCATTAGCAAGCTAAGCCATGAAGCATGAGAAGAAACCAGTGAGTGAAAGGGGGCTAGTGAGACTTGTATAATCCATTCTGTGGCACACACCTTACTTAATATTTGCTATATTGATAGCTGCCCCCCAACCGCCAAAGTGTTACTCTTAAATATTGGGAAAAAAAGTGGTGGGGATTTAGAGTTAGCTGATCTAAAGTTAAGCAGAGGCTTCTCTTAGTAACTATATACGTAAGTCCCCTACATATGAATGAATTCCATTCTGAGAGTGTGTTCATAAATCCAACTTGTTTGTCAGTCAACAAAGTTAGCCTAGGTACCCAACTAACACAATTAGTATAGTACTGTACTGTAATAGGTTTATAATACTTTTCACACAAATAATATATAAAAAAAACCAACGCACAAAGTAAGGAAAACATTTTTAATCTGACAGTACAGTACCTAGAAAAGTATGGTAGTACCGTGCAGCAGCTGGCATACAGAGGCTGGCACTCACATTAGCATCTTCGGAATTTTGCAACTTGAAGGTCCTGGTGGCTCAGGACCACCTGCAATGCAGGAGACTTGAGTTCGATCCCTGGGTCAGAAAGATCCCCTGGAGAAAGAAATGGCAGCCCACGCTGGTACTCTTGCCTGGAGAATCCCATGAGCTTGTGGAGTTGGACATGATTGAGCCACTACACCGTGCAGGGGACTTACTGTAACTTAAAGCAATTTCTAGACTTCTCTGCCTCAGTTTTCTGTTCTGAGGGTTTCCGATGCTTTTGTTTTCTGGGCTGTTATGAGAAGTTGGTGACAAGAGAGAAGCCAAAGCCTTTGTCAGTCAGGAGGTATTGTATTGGTATTCAGCAGAATAATTTTTTTTTTCTTGCTCAGTTTAGAACAATGTGCCTGTTTACATGACAGCATCCTTGTTTAAATCCAGCGGTGTTTGGCCCCAAATGCCTCTCTCTCTAACTGTATTCAGGCAATAGAAGAACTCTGCTGATTTTCGTCCTGTAATCCCAGGTCCGTCGTGATGGTCTCTTCAACACAATGTTGATTCGTGTTGGCTCAGACAGTGGAAGATCCTCACTGTTCAGTGGTTGATAGGGAGGCTGAGGATCCATGGTCGAGCTGAGCTGACCTGAGTGCACTCCCCGACCCCAGAATGGAGACAGCTCTGTGCAAAGAACCTGAGCTTTTCAGCAAAGGGAAGCATTCCCCACCTGTGACATCCCGGGTGACAGGCCAGTGCAAGTCGCTGAAGCAGCAGCACAGACAGAGCGAGGGGCAGAAGAGACGTTTACAGCTTGTTAAGATGTAAGTCCTGATACTTCACTTACTTTTTTCCCTCCTCTTTTTCTTTCTTTCTTTTTTTCATCAAAATCAGAATCTTTCTTTATGATTTCTATTTTTGCCCAAAGTAGAATCTTTTAAAAAAAAATTTATTGGCATATAGTTGATTTACAATGTTGTGTTAGTGTCAGGTATACAGCAAAGTAAATCAGTTTTATATATGTATACAGTATATATATGGTTGAGTCTTGGGTCGGGAAGATCCCATGGAGGAGGGCATGGCAACCCGCTCCAGTATTTTTGCCTGGAGAATCCCATGGACAGAGGAGCCTGTCAGGCTGCAGTCCACTGCGTTGCACAGAGCTGGACACGACTGAAGCAACTTAGCATGCACACATGCACACGTAATATTTATATATGGACTAAAGAACCCATCTGCCAGTGCAGGGAGACATAAGAGACATGGGTTCGACCCCTGGGTCAGGAAGATCCCCTGGAGGAGGGCGTGGCAACCCACTCCAGTATTCTTGCCTGGAGAATCCCATGGACAGAGAAGCCTAGTGGTCTATAGCCCATGGGGTTGCAAAGAGTCAGACATGACTGAAGTGAATTAGTATACATACATTATATATATGTGTGTGTGTGTGTGTGTGTGTGTGTGTGTGTGTGTGTGTGTATACACATATATATATTCTCGCAGAATTTTTATTATTTTTCCTCTTTTTGCCAAATATATATTTTTTAATAATACTAAATTCCAGATGGGACTCTCAGAGACAACCCCCTCCCCAGGGACTGCCCCCACAAGCTTTCCAGTCACCTTCTTCCTGCATTCTTTGTCTGTCCCCACCAAACCACCCCAACTAGAACAGCGTGACTCATTCCTCTTGGCGGCGTCACAGCCCTGCTCGAACGCTGACAGTGGTAAAGTTGGCTGCTAGGAGCTCAGTCCTGAGATCTCTCCCTTAGTGGCAGGGAGGCAGTTTAGAAACAAGGAAGCTGAAAGTGAGCACACAGCTGCCCGCCTGCTGGCCACCACCGACCCCTCCACGCTGGACTCACTCTGCCCGGACATCCAAGGGAACACACCTCTCTTTCTGGGCAGATATCCTCTCTGCTGCCTATGACCCCACAGGCTGAGCCCACTCAGCCCCAGTGGGCACAAGTCCCGTAGGCTGGAGCACTACATGTGCCCTAGGCTTGGGCACTGCAGCTCCAAGCTTCAGAGACTGATGCAGAGATCTAAGGTTATCGTCCACATCCAGACCACCCCTTGGCCACTGTGTAGCAGCTACTTGTTTGGCTGGGCCTGGCTCCAGGGAAGACCCCTAACTAGATGCCAGTCAGGGAAATCTCATCCTCTTGCTCTGGGATTGGTCAGGGTGTGGGCAGACCTAAGCCAAACAGAGCAGGCTATTCCCTTGGCCACATGATGTCAGGATCAAGCTAAGCAGAGACAAGCTTGGTGCTCCTTCTGCTCTGTTCTGGGAGGCATGCGCCTGCTCTCTTTCCTCTTGGGTGTGAATAAGAAAGCATGTCAATCATCTTATAATCTTGGGGGAAGCCTGCCTGAAGATAAAATCAACACAGAGAAGGTGGAGTCAAGAGAACCAGGGAGAGATGAGGTACAAACCTGAAGTGAGTCAGACCTCAAGCTGGTCTGCTATGGATTCTTCAGTTACAAGAGCCAATAAGTTCCCCTTAGAGTTGAATCCTGTTTGAATAGATTGTTTTTGTGACTTTGCATTTGAAAGCATCATCACTGATAGAAGCATCACAACCTGGGGCAGCCAGAGGAGGTGAAGAAAACTCGGAAAGTGGCCATAATGATTACTTTACGTGTCAACTTGACCAGACCATGGCACCCAGTTGTTTGGTCAAGTGAAGGGCAGTCCTGATGTTGCTGTGAAGGTACTTTTTGGATATGATTAGCAGTGAAATCAGTAGACTATGGGTAAAGCAGATTGCTCTCCATAATGTGGGTGGGCCTCGTCCAATCAGGGGAAGGCTTTAAAAGCCAAGACTGGGGTTTCCCGAAGAAGGAATTCTTAAGACAACAACAAAGATACTCTGCCTGAGTTTCAGCCTGCAAAGCTCAGCCATCATGGTGACTTATAAATACGTTTATTATAGCTCAGGAAAAAGCAGCCAGGCAGCAGCTCCCATATGAATCATCCTACGTGGAATTTTTAGCCCACACTGAAAGAAGACAGTGTACAGGCCTCCTTCACTGCACCTTCCATGTTGTAGTACCAAGGGTACTTCCAGTCTTGTCAGATCTGCCCAAAGTAGTCAGCCTCCTTAGGCATATAAACTCTGACTTCTCTGACTCTTGTGGCCTTCCAATGGGAACCAGAGGGAAGGGAGGCTCACCCACAGCCCCCCTCTCCTATCAGCCTTGCAGGAAGGACTCTGCATTTCTCCTGGGACCTTTGACTTCTTGGCCATGATCATGGAGCCCAAGGCACACACCTGACCATGGCAGTTCTTCAAGGCAGGGTAGAAATGTGACCCAGTGACTTGTAACTGCACCAAAGCCAGGAGAACCTGTTTCTAGACAAGGCTGCATCCCAAGGATGAGCTTGAGATTTAGGGGAAAGTCTTGGATAAACACTTCATAGACAGTCAGAAAAAAGTTAATCAGTGATGTTGTTCAGAAACTAGTCTCAGTCTTAATATTTTTATAAATTAAACATAAGGGGAAGTAAGTCCCTGAATTCATGACTCAGGTAAATCTTCTATGGGTAGAGGGATCCCAAGTTAGGTAAAAGTCAGCATTTTTATGCTATTTTGGAGCTTACAGCACATGCTTGTGTACATAATTCTATGTTAGTTAATTTAGATAAAACTGGCCTCAACCCTTGCTGCTAGGGAGAAGCAGAATCAGAACTGAAGCATCTATAGATGTCGCCAAGCCATCCTGTCTCTGGCCGCTAGAATACAGTGGGCTTCCTTTCTTTTCTCCCTCAGGGCCAAAGATGGATGGGACCAGTAGAAGCCAGGCAGAGGAGGGCCCTGAAGACTTGCAGCAGAAGCCTGCTGGGCAGAGTTTGCAGGCACAAGAATGGACAAAAGGTTGGAAATCCATATTCCCATCGAGAGTGACAGGGGAGGGGTCCATGGAGTAGGGGCTTGGATAGAACACTCGGGAGTTTGGGAAGGTTTCAATAGCCATTTAAAGAAGGACTATCAGGGACTTCCCTGGTGGCCCAGTGGATAAAAATTCACCTGCCAAGGCAGGGAACCTGCGTTCCATCCCCAGTCAGGGAAGAGTCCACACACCGAGAAGCAACTAAGCCAGCGTGGCATGACTACCAAAGCCTGCACGCCCTAGGGCCCATGAGCCTCAACTACTGAGCCTCTAAGCTGCAACTACTGAAGCCCGCGCACCTGGAGCCCAGGCGCCACCACGAGAGAGGCCCGCACAGCACAACTAGAGAGTAGCCCCCACGCTCGGCAACGAAAAGCCAGCACAGCCAAAATAAAGGACAACCAGAGGGATTCCAGACATAGAGGACCCATGGGAAAGACCTGAGTGGTGAGGTCTCAGGTGTTGGCCGAAGGATGAGGAGATGAAGTGATCACTCTCCCCACCCTCTGATCCTCCCTGTTTTAGAATAATTAGACACTATGTTTATTATGTGACTATCCCAAGGAAACTTTATAAATCCCTTAGCCCTCACAAGAGACTTATGAAATGGGTACCCTTTTTCTTGCCATTCTACAGATGAGGAGGCTGAGGTTTAGTGACATCTGGAAACTTGTCTGAGGACATAGCCAAGCTGGGGTGGAGCCAGGGTTGGAATGAAGACAGTTACGTCTTTAACCACTTTGACCCGTTAACCACTTCTCAGCAAAAGTATTGCTGTTGCAACTGCCGCTAACCAGCTTCTAAGATCACCTGGGAGCTGTTAGGTGAGTCAGGCTGTCTTCCTCTCTCTTCTGTCAGGAGGAGGTGGAAAGCCGGAGTGAGTGCAGCCAGCTCCCACTTTTGCCTTTTTTCAATCTTTTGGCCTCACCCTGCAGCACATGGGACCTTAGTTTCCAGACCAGGGATCGAACCTGCAGCCTCTGTATTGAAAGTGCAGAGTCCTAACTGGGCTCAACAGTGTCTATAGGATCCCATGCTTGCCCTTTGCCCCAGTGCCTGCTGGGGGCCCCTGCTCTGTGAATGGCTCCGCTCAGTTTCCTCCTCAGTACAAACTTCCTGGGTAATTTCTCCTCATGTAGGCTAACCCTGTTTTCACTGTATCTTAGAAACACATTTTTACGGTTCTTTTCTTATTTTTCACCACACTTTCCTCATTAAGATTAGAGACTAAATGGATTCCTTTAACAACTATTTACTGAGAGTTCAATATGCCACTCATCACTATGACAATTTATTATGTGCCAGACATCACAGTATGCACCTTATATACTCCTGTCAATTCGTCCCCTCAACAACTCCACAAGGGAAGTAATATCCTTAACCCATTTCACAGATAATTAAATGGAGATTGGAGGGTTAAATCCTAAAGGTTAAAAACAGTTGGAGCTGGAATTTTAGCTTAAGCAGTCTGATTCCAGAGCCCACATACTTTTCCATGCAATAGATTCCTGGAGAGAAGGAATAAGTGAACCGAGTGAATGAATGAATGACTCTGACTAATGTTTCTCCTGTGATTCTTCCTCTCCAAGCTCTCATTCTTGCACACACCATCTCTTTCCCTTTACTGCTTGCAATTCAAGTTGTCCACCTAATTCCACTGAAGTCTTCAAACCCTCAGCAAACATGCAGATCATCAGTGCAGTCTGGTACCGGCTGACACTCAACTGAGGCACTGTTGGTCCCAGAGACCCTGAATGAGTTCCTTTCAGGACTACAAAAAGTTCATGGTTACTGAAGGCTTACTTATGGACCTAAAGGTCCATGTGCAGAAAAGCGTAATTCATAATACATGGACATAAAATGACTTTTTAAAAATAAATCCAACAATTTTACTGAAGTCAAATTTCAATGTAGGTGTTCTTTTATTTTTCATCATACATCTGTTTTACTGATTATCTTAAAAGAATACAATAGGTTCCATCACATCTTCACTCCCTCAGGTCTCCCCTCACCCACCTGCCACCAGCCACACAAATATCGTCTTTGCTTTCAAAGCCATACACAGACGGAGGGAGACCGTTCTGGTGGGTTTTACGTAGGCTGACCCTTCAGTAAATAAATCTGAGCAGATAAACTTTTAAAGAAAATATTCATTCCCTTTATTTGTGGTCTATAATTTTATTTCATTTTCAATAGAATGATATATCCCCCAAGGTGTTGATAACTTCACAAACCGCCTGATGCTCAGCTTTACACCCAGTGGCTGTCCCAAGTACAGGACTCCTGGGATATTGGCCTAGGAGAGATGTATCTTCTATGTGACAGCAGGGGGAGCCTCCTATTACCAGTGTTTCAAAACTGTTTGCTGTGACCCCCTTTCATGATATAACCAGAAGTCGACATTTTTGAAAAGTTTTTTTTTTTTTGTGGACCATTTTTAAAGTCTTTATTGAATTCGTTATTGTATTTTTTCTGTTTCATGTTTTGGTTTTTTGGCTTCGGGGCATGTGGAATCTTAGCTCCCCAACCAGGGATCAAACTTGCACCCCTTGCTTTGGAAAAGGAAATCTTAACCACTGGACACCAGGGGAGTTCCATTTTTAGTGGTACATACTCACTGCACCCAAGTACCTAATGCCTACCACACATGCCCAGTGCTTTCTCATATCTGGCTGACATGAAAAATGCTATCATAGGGACTGTCCAGTTTAATTCCTTAACCCCTTTGGAGGTAAGTACATGGTCATTTTAAAAATTGCAAAATAGAAACACTACATTAACTGAATTACCTGAAATGACCACACAAAGCCCAAGGTATCTGGAGGCTCTTTGACCTTTATTCACTGTTTTTGTGTATCTGGAATAGAACTGGACAATTGTGAGGTGTGTTTTCACAAAAAGTTGAATTTGTATCTCTCAACATAGTTTCCCCTCAAAGAGCTTTGTGAAGCTGAGCAGGCTGTGAGTACAGCGCTGCTGTGTCAAGAAAAACAGGCTCCAGCCAGAATAACTTCCTAGGAATCAAATTTCCACCGAAAAGGCTTCCAGGTTCCTCGATAAAATATATAAGGAGTGGACTGTTTTGTATGATTTCCATCTCAAGCTTCTAAACTGGTTTTTGTGCCTGCTATCTAGAAAGAAAAATATGTTGATGAAGGAAGTCTTTTAGTAGGGTTGTGTCTAGGTATTCTTCAGCCTGGAGCAAAGATTTAATTTTTTTTTAGATTCCTGTCTACTGCAATTCTTTTTTAAACAATGACCGAAAATGTTATACAACTCTTAGATCACAGTGAAGTTCCTAGGCCCCTGCCCCAAGGCTAGTAATGAACAGTCATTTTGTTAAAAGGATGGGCTCATGCTTATTATTATTTTGGAAGATACTGCTACAGAGTATTCAATAATTAACAAAAATTAGAAGTTAATTAATTGGTGGCACCTCAAGGGCCCACTAGTAGAAAAAATTTTTTTCTAAGGTATAAGTTTTTCTCTAAAAAGACGACTCTCTTTTAGCAGTCAGTTGTTACAGACTTTATCTGGCTTGGTAGTACCCACAGTAGCACACCCTGAGATTTACTTAATAAATACATTTGTATTAACGTGTACCGTGCATCAGTGTTTTTTGCTAATACAGTTGCCCCTTAAGCATGAGTGCTTACTCCACCAGCATGGAACATTTGCCTTATTATAGCCACAGTCTTTAAAAAAAAAAAAGGCAGCATCATGATTTCCAAAACGGGAGTGACATTTGGGGCCGCTCTTGTCATGCGCCATCTCCAACTTAAGACAAATCCACCCTGTACTGGTTGGCCCGCGTAAGGACCCTCGCAGGCGGCAGGCACGGCTGTTGCCGACGAGCGTTTGATCTTTTCTGGGCAGCCGAGGGCTCGCCACACCCCTGGGCTGGCTCCCGGGTCGCTTGCTCGGCCTCGCTCAGCAGGAGCCAGACCTTTTACTTTATTTGGTCCACCACGAGGTGACCGTCCAGGGAGCGCGCTGGCGGCAACGCACGGCCTCGCGCCCGCACATTCCTCCCAGGAACGCCGGCGGGGGGCGCGAGGGATCAGGCTCGGCAGGGCCGCAGCTCCCCTCTAATTATAGCCGCTGCAGCTGGCTCGCCCTTGGGCCTGGCGATCAGTGCGGGATGGGCCAGGGAGGCCTTGCGGGGCGGGTGCGCCGCCGCTGCTTCCGGGTCCGGGCCCGGCCCCGCCCAGCCATGGCCCCGCCCCCGGCCCTCTGGCCCCGCCCCGGCCCCGCCCGCCGCCGGGTCCCGCCGCGGGGTCGCGCGGATCCACGTGCGCAGATAGCGGCGCGGGGAGCAGGCGCTGTGCCCGTTTGTGCTGCCCGGGAAAAAGTTCTAGAATAAATAAATACGGGCGCGGCGTGAGTCAGGGTGCAGCACTGGAAACCACAGCAAGGTCTCCTCGTGGGCGAAGGCCTTTACGCAGGCGGCTGGAGAGTCCGGGAGCCTCCGCCCCTTTCCTTCCCCTCGAGTAAACAGGGCTTGGCTGAACCGGCGGTTGTTTTCTTCCTTTTAAAAAACGCCATTCTGAGCAACCATAAAAAGTGAAAAAAGATCTACAGTTTGACAGTTACGACCTAGCTCCCATATTTTCAACCGGCCTCTTGATTTATATGAAGAAAATGGTGTCCCGTGGCCCCTTTCGTGCGTGATGGCTGCCCGTTGGACCTAATTAAAGCGCCTTGAGTATAGGCTTGTGTTCCTATGTCAGAATTCCACCGAAGTTCCGGATGTAAGCTCCGGAAGAGAGTCGGTTCTCTATAGAAGAATTTAGCTCTGACTATGCTTTCCAACTCCTGGAAAGAAACCAACTCACCGTTAAGTCTTGTCGGTACGTGCCCTTCGTCCAGAAAACACGCACCCTACCTGCGGCATCGACTGGAAGCTCCAAGGACGGTGGGGGCTATGGCCTCTCAGCTGTTTAAAGCCTAGAGTGATGTGCCTCCTTAATAGGTGTTAAATAATAACAGCGACAGCCCATATGGTGCTTGTTAAGACAATAGTATTCCAAAACTTCCCTAATGACTGTGACCCTCCTGTGAAATTCTGATTTCAATTGGATGTGAGTTACAATAAATCTTTATCTTTTATCACCGAAAAAAAGCTAATCAAATTGCTGTTTGGAGGCTGGAGTAACAACTTGGGTTAAGGCATGCAGCAGCCTCTCTCTACTTTGCAGCTCTCTCACGCTGTAGAGAACATGAAGGGCCCAAGGCCAAGGCTGTGTGTAAAGAAATGCTGATTTATTCAAGTCCTAGACAATCCTTACTCCTACGTTTCACTTCTCTGCACAACTCTCACTGGTACGGTTTAATATTTTAAAATCCTACGATAAAGGAAAATAAAGCTCAGTGATTTTGAGCTTAAAAATAATTTGAGTTAAAAATAAAAGTAATTTGAGTTACAAAAACTCTTTCCATACATTAAAATAAATTTAGGCCCTTCGCTCCGGGGAAATGTTTCAGGATTTTTGTTTTTCTTGGCGAGATCGCCACATTTACAGTGCAAAATATTCTGCTTGCACTGTCACAGGAAAACTGTTTTCTAAATGGCAGAGAAATATACGACTCAAATATTTGTCTGCTAAAGTTGCTACCTGAGTACACAGCAAAATGTGACTTGTGTTGCACAAGATGCCGCAGTCCCTTCATGGGCATCTCAACTTTACCAGATGGTAATGATACAAAGAATGAAATAGCAATTGGTAAGTAAAAGTGATAAGTAGTGAGATCTACAGATTATATAACAGTTCATTTCCCCCCAAATATAAACTATATTTAGAAACATTGAAATGTGACATATTACTCTATTCAGGATGTATTATCTCAGTATCAAGAGCTTCTGTCTAATTACTGCAGAAGACTCTTTAGATTATGCGATCTAGCTTCCAAAGTCTATTCAAAGGATGAGATCAACCAGTACACTGATGCTTGCAATTGAAACTAGGAATCCTGTAGTCTAGTCTCCAGACCTTGTCTGACCTAGGAGAAAAATCATCTCCTAAAAGGATTTTCAAGGATGACTTTCGTGATAAATTTTACGTGCACTGAAGAGTTCCTACACTACGGTTTTGAGTTTTAAAGGGCTATTCTACATTTTCTTTTTAAAGCAGTTCAAGTTTTTATTATAGTAGAAACTGTTCATGCCATTCTAATAGGATTGTTCTATTGAGGAGAATTTACTCCCATTGTTTTTCAGATTAAAAGAACAGCTTTTAGACCCAATGTCCAGATGATTTGCCTACAGTATACTTTTGCCCTGAAGTACCTTTATTGTAACTTGCATGGATTGGTGCTGCTCAGCCCCTCAGAGAAGTGCGCAATATCCTGTGATAAAGACCAGTGACATCTACATCTGTAGATTTCGTATTCTATAATTTTTTTTAAAAAAGTTATACCTCAAATTAAATCAAGCACTTTAAGTTGTATTGACATTGGGAAGGAACAAGTAACACTGATGAATTAAACTTCACCATTAAATTGAGTATAAATGATTCTGTTAATGGTAAACTGGGATAGTGTGGCTATCCCTAATTATGGTCTTATCTGAGGATTAGTAAGAGAAAGCCACATATAATCCATAAATCCAGTCATTGTCTATCTTCCAACTCCGTAAGTAATTTACCAATTGATTTTTTGTGTATTTTTGTGCCTTTTAAATGCCTGTGTGGGGTTCCTAACATTTGAGGAAAATGCAGGCTATTAACAGAAACTGCAGCAAAAGATCTAGATAGTTGACAATCTGAGAAGTTACACCCATAATTTTTATTGAATTGTAACCAGTTGTATTGTAATCAATACTATTGCTGTCAGAGGCCTAAGCAGTGGCACTGAAGGAGTTAAACAACATCCCCACTCCCACCTCACCACCCCCACACCCCCATTTCTAGAACCCCAGATGATGAAGTAGGTAAATCTGTATTCCATTCATTGGTGCCTCTGCCCTTGGTCTGTGACAGAGGAAAGGCGTGTCCTCTCACTGTTCCCTAGGAAGAAAAGGCAAGCAAATAAGGGTGACTCAGTACTTCCAGTGGCTACACACGACTGAACATTTTTCTGAATGATTCCACGTATACACTTTGGAATCAGGAAGAGAAACATTCTACTCTTCACTAACCAAATAAAACCATCTATAAATCATATGTAAAACAACTTTGAGTAATGGGGGGACTTAAAAAGTCTAGGAATTAAAAGGAGCTCCATGTTTTCCCTTCAATTTTTTCCCAGCTTTGGGGAATAAACAAAGATATCTGCCACATCAAGGGGTCAGATTGGTGTTTTTTTAAAAAAACTGGAAACAATGCAATCATCCCAGTTTACTTTGGGAGGCGCTTTACAGATCATAAAAATGACTTCTGCAAGCTGCACTAATTTCAGTTTCACTGAAAATAAAATTTAGCACCTTTAAGACTTAATAGTTTAGCAGTTCTTTTAAGCTTATTAAATGGAACTTCACATTGTGTATTATAATCTAGAAATAACTTATTAAGGATACTGTTTCTTTAAAATGCCCTTAAATAGGCTAATTAAAAATTCATTAAAATGCATATACAGTCATGGACTCCCGAAGTTACTGGGCCACCTCTAACTATGCATTAACTGTTGCTGTTTAATTTAAAACATATAGTAAGTCTACGTGTACCTGATCTTAAACACTGTAGTAAGTTTCACAAGTTCCTTTTGTAGAGAAGTCTGCCAAGCCATTAATCAATGAGTAAAAGCTGCAAACATCTAGGAAATTTCTTACTATGTGATAGTAGACAGGAGTTTGTTAAAAATATCTTTATCTCAGTGCTTTCCACCTTTTATCTCCATTTATAAATTTAGGTTTCAGAGCATCAATAAAGCTCACACATGGCTTTGGCTCGTGACTTTATTCTAAAGCTTTCCAAAAGGTAGGCTTTTTTCTTTCGTCTGCAGTGAATTTTCTCTGGCCCAACATCGCTGTTTTCTTCCACTGCTTCCCAGCGAGCAACTCCATGTCTTGACAATCTTTTCAATGTCGTCACTATCTTCTCTTTCCAATCTACTATTGCAGGATGGCTGGCTGAACTGCAAGCTGAAAAGTAAACACGTGCTTTTCTGGCTGTACTTTGTTCAGCTCTTCTCTTTATCTGCTTCCTCTATCCAGTTGCCCTTTCCCCAGTCCCTAGCGCTTTCTTCCGCCTTCCATCAGTTGCCTTTTTGTTCCATGTCTTTTATCTCCTCCCTTTCTCCTGCTGGTTCAGTCAAACCCCAACCCCAAACCCACACATCCTCTGGTCACATTGCCACTGGTGATTAAAACAAGAGCCACTCTAAGCTTACTTTAAACAATTAAAAAAGGCCTCAGAAAATGTTCAGTGCTCCCAATTTTATTTTTATTTAATGCTAAAAGTTAAAGAAAAAAAAAAGTACTGTAAATCTGACAAATGACAGAATGCAGGTGATATTTCCATAGCGTGATTTTAAAATAATGTTGATATCTGAGATTACACTCACTTTAGTTGACATGAGTTTCATCATATATAGAAAAAGTATCACCTTCAACTTAAAAAAAAAGTAAAGGTTAAAAGGTGGCACACTTTTAAAATACTTGGTGGCCAAGGAAAGGTATCTAGTAATAAAGTTGTAAACCATGTGTACGTTCTTATAACTTTTAATGTGAGGCCACATGAAAGACAGTACATCTGTTAAATTCTATAAATTGTTAAAGCAAAAAAGGGGAAAGCTTCAACACCCCATCCCCTAATATTTTGAGTATTAAAAGCACAGCTGAAATATTAGGATTTGAAATCTGATACTGCCCACGTACAGTAAGTAGCTTTCTGACATCTTTATCCAGCTGTGGAGAATCTCTGCACTGTCATCAGTACAACAAAGAATCAAACCCATGTCCCAGTGCTAACTTTTTCACTTCAGAGAATGCCAGAGAAATAACCCAGACCAACACTTTCCCAGCTGCAAGCCTTCTATAAGGCCACCCAAGGGCCAGTCAGACTCTTTTTTAATAGGAATAAACTCAACATGCAGCCCTTTAAAGCTGTTTAAATTCTCCCTCTTGAACACCAGCGCAGAGAAACCATAGGTTGTCTTTTCCACAGCTGGAGAGACTTATTCAAAACAGCAGGATGGTTCTTTATTAATCTTTTGGAAAGCTTATCTGTATAAAGATCGCAAAACATACAGATAGCTACCACAAATTAGGTCAAATGACTGATCAACTTGTAACGTCTATGAGGTCAAACTCCAGTTTATAGTAAAGTGCCTAGATACACATTTATACAACAGACCATAATAAATTGAATTCTTTACAAATGTCTTTATGGGCATGTAAAATCGACTGTGTTTCTGCATGTGTGCATTTACATAAGAGAAACCAGTCAGATCTGAGTCATAGATATTCCAATTTTTTTAAAAAAGTGTAACAACAAACTGGTTAATCATGCAAGTCTGTTTGCAATATAACAATGACCGGTAACATGAATTTGCACAGCATTAATAATAGGTGCACTTATTAAAAACACCATGAAAAAAATACTGTTTTTGGTGCAGTATCTGATTTTCAAGTGTTAATAACTCGACCATTAAAAAATATTTGAGCAATTTAAAAAAGAAAGACAAAAACACAACTGAAAAAGTTAATCCAAAGTGGGTAACAATCTGTATTTTCAAATTAAAAGCTGGGTTGTGAACCATACACAGAAGTTGTAGACCTCGAAGCCATGATTCAGCCTAATGATAGGGCCAAGTTACAAACGCCTGAACAGAAAAGGATTTAAAGTAGTGTTCCTGTCAATGTTAAATCATAACAGCACAAAAGAAAAACCAGTATCACTGTGAGACAACTATTTCTAATAACTGATGATTTATTGGTTTAAAAAAATCATTTTACTGATGCAAAATAGTGATCAAAAGAAATTAGTTTACAAAAGGCTTCTAAAAATAGTTTGAGAGGTGGGGCCTATCATGTAAAACTCTTTAATTTTCGCTAGTTTATCATTTTTTGTCCAGAAGAACAGTATTATTCACTTGGTATTTCAAACACATGTGAGAAAGAAATTACAGGTTTCCTCCACCCCCATCTGGGCTGTCACCGATATGCCCACGGGCAGTCCTGGCAGCACCCTACGCTGATACTGTCATTGTACCATACTGTATTTAGCACTCACTAGGAACAGGGTGCAGGTGATCACATCGACAGCAATAGCGCTACAGGTAAATGATAAAACGACAAAACACAAAACGGAAACGAAACCAATCCCACAATCTCCAGTTCACCTGGACTGTAACTTCTTTTCAATTCTTTTCAAAGGAAACGACCACAGCAACGACAGACAGAGCTCCAGGGGGTTTCAAAGTGGCGCTGCAGAGGCAGGCTCCATGCAAAGATGGCAGTGCCATCTTGTCCCCACCGACAACCGTTATCACTGTCTTGAGTCACTGGATTGTGTATTATGTAACCAACTAGCATGCAGCATTGTCATCTTACAACTGATCACATGGGCAGTGAACAGTGGTCAACTCTGCCTTAAAAAAAAAAAATCACCCCCCCCCCCAAATAAACCCCCCACACAGTCCTGAAAATCTCTCAGCAGCAACTCTCAGGCAGTCATCAATAACCTAACAACTGAACTTTAAGAACAAAATCGAGAAAGATTCACAATCGATTTCCTGTTACTCTAAAAGGGCAATGTTTGGGGGGAACTTGGTGACATTTCTCAGTGGCATGCCCACTTCACAACACTGCCCCTTTCCTCATTTCCTTTCCTTCTCCACCAATTGGCCTCCAGCCTGAGAAAGGGGCCAGCAGTAAATAACAACAGACAGTAAGGCAATCTTACAATGTCAGAAAATGTATTTGGCTTTTTTTTTTCTTTTTAAAATAAGTGCATACAAATACAGCTAGAAGCGTTTCTGCTTTGCCAAGTGCTCTAAAAAAGCAGCGCAAGTCACAGCCTACATTGAACGGTAACTGTCACCAGGATAATAAAGCACAAAGATATGCTAATAACGTTAACAAAAGAAGAAAATGCTTTTATAAGTACATACCTTTTGTCGTCAAAAAAAAAATAGAAACACATGTATTCAAAAAAATCAAAATTATACAGCCATGTTTATGAAGTCTACATTTCCCTTGTCTTGGATATATATATATGTGGAGATATATATACAATTCAAGCAGTTTTAGTTAAGATTAATCATTGGGCTTTTCTGAAACCGGAAAGTCACGAGTCTCTCTCTTTTTTCACTTTCACATCTCCAGCAAGGATGGTTGCAATCTCCCCTTGCATGAAGGCCCAGGGGACATTGGAGCCCACAAGAGGGCATTTTTCCCCACTGGGACAATAGACCTCTCCACTAGCTCCCTGCTGTTTGATGCTTTGTCTGGAGCAGGGGAAGCAGAACTTGTGCGAAGGAACAGAAGGGCACTGCACAAAGTGGGTGTCCTCCAGCCGCTCATGGCAGAGGGTGCAGCACAGTGGGGCGCTGGCGGCCAGAGAGGAGTCCGGGAGGCTGGCGGGGTGCACTGGCTCCAGTCCTCCGGCGCCGCCTGCCCCTTGGCCCCCCACCTCTCGGGGGCCCAGCCTTCTTTGGTTCATAGAGGACGGAG
The DNA here is from genome assembly GCF_023091745.1 of Budorcas taxicolor. Taxonomy (NCBI): domain Eukaryota; kingdom Metazoa; phylum Chordata; class Mammalia; order Artiodactyla; family Bovidae; genus Budorcas; species Budorcas taxicolor. Next base: position 37,987,845 of record NC_068914.1, on the reverse strand, counting down.
AGGGTGGACTGCTGCTGTTCCGTCTGGTGGTGGAGTGCACCTGGTTGGCATCTTTCGAGGCATGACTGCCCCCTGCATTGTCTGCTACTAAGATCAGGGCTGCCATGGGGGACTGGCCGTTCTGGGCCGCTTCAGGCGGTGTGGTCCGGTTGGAATGAGGTGAGGCAGTGGGTGGTGGTGGCGACACAAAAGAGGATGTAGGAGTAATGGGGATCTTGAGCCCTTCTGTGGATGTAGACAGCCACGGCTGGGCCTCTCCATTGATCTTAGGGGGCCCAACTTCACCTTCTGGCTCAGGAGAAGGCTTCCTTTTCCTTGCTGTTCTTGCAACTGGAAGAACAAAGACAGAAAAGGGGAAAAAAAGGAATAAATGAACGTGCACTAAAAAGGATCTTTCTTTCACTAACACACAAGGCAACCCTCTGAAGAATTTCTATTCTCCAAAGTTGGTACAGAAAAACCAAGTTTCAAGAGCACGTGCAACTTAAACCACTTAGACTGAGAAGGCTCTGAGGCAGTCTAGCAGTTAAAAAAAAAAAAAAAAGGCACGGAAAGCACTGCCTGTTCTTCCACAGGCCTGCAAGTACCCAGGCTGCCCTGTGCACATGAGAGTTAACGCCCCCCAGTCCCCCACTCCCCACCCTCAGGTTAAAAGGTGATTGGTGCCCTCATGCTCGCATCCAGGAATGTGCTGGGAAAGGAAAGCCCTGTGTCGCTGCCTATCGGTCCATCTGACTCATCTCTGTTATGCTGCTTCAGCAGAGGAACACGTTGCCACTAAGCACTGGTTCCGCCTCGAGCAGATCAGGAAGTTGGATGTTTGCTATTTCTGGGCCGGGGGAGAACGGCCAATAGGAAGAGCACCCCCTCCTCGGCTCTCAGGCCCCGCTTCGCCCCTAAACCCCCTCACTCCACAGCCGCCCCTACCTGCTTTAGACCCGTTGGCCCCGTTGGCCTCGAAACCCAACAACCTGCCTGCAGTCAGGGCCGGCTCCTTCTTAAACTTGCTCTCGAACGGCGCCGAGTGGCCGTGCTGGTGCAGCGCCAGCAGCGTGTCTCGCACGGTCTTGGGCCGGTTGACCCAGTCCTGCTCGCCCGGCCCGCGGCCTTTGCCTGCGCCCTCGCTGCCCAGCTCGGCCGCCCCGGCCGCGGTGGACAAGCTGTCGGCCGGGCCGCGGTGCGAGGCCGCCGGCGGCTGCTTCTCCTTGGCCACCGCCTCGCGCTGCTCGTGCTCCGCGGCCGCGCTGCTCGACACGGACGCCGGCCGCTTGTGGGCGCCCATCTCGGCGGGCTGCGCCGAGCCCAGGCCGGCGGCCGCGGCCCCGGACACGGCGGCCAGCGAGGCGGCGGCACGGCCGCCCAGGCCAAGCGCGGCGGGCAGCGGTGTGGCCGAGCCGTTCATGAGCGGCACCAGGGTGGGCGGCACGGCGTGGCCGCGCCGCGGGTTCGGGCTCTGGCGGTTCAGCTCCGGCGGCTCCTCCAGCTTGGAGAAACCGTTGGGCACCAGGATGCCGTTCACAGGCGGCGGCTGCGGCGTCGGCGGCTGGGCCAGGGCGGCGGCCGGGCGGCTGCCGCCGAAGTCGGAGCCCAGGCGCGGGGGCCGCTCGGCTGCGGCGGCCGCCAGAGGGTAGCGCTCCAAGGCCTGAGGAGCGCGCGGGGCGGCCTCAGGGCCGCCGTGGCCGAGCTGCTGCTGCTGCTGCAGGAGAAGGTCCTTGGCCGAGAGCGGCGGCGGCTTAGCGGCGGCCGGGGCCGCGGCGCCGGGCGGGGAGCGGCCCTCCGGGAAGCAGCCGTGCGCCCGCTTGAGCTGCCGCGCCGTCTCGATGACGAACTCGACGCGGTCGGCGCCCTCGTAGTTGACGCAGCCGCGGCACACGGGCTCGGTGAAGTCCCAGATCATGGCCCAGGGCATGCGGGGCAGGTCACACAGGTAGCACGACTGCCGCCGAGACGCGGCGGCCACCGCCACAGCCGCGGCCATGTCCGAGGAGCCCGCGGCGCCGGAGGAGGAGGAGGAGGCGGAGGAGGAGGGGGCGCCGCCGCTACCCGCCGGCACCACGCGCGCCCTCCTCCCCCCCCAACCCCGCGTCTCCCCCACCAGCGGCGGCGGCGGCCGCAGAGGCGGCGGCGGCGGCGGCAAAGCCCGCGAAGGCTCGGCGCCCGCGCAGCGCCCCCGATGCACGAGGGGCGGCGGGCGCGGGGCGAGGGGCTGCAGCCGCGGCAGCACGTCCCCCCGGCCGGCGCGGGCTCGGGCGGGCGGCGGGGCGGCGCGGCGCGGCGGGCGCGGCGGCGGCGGCGGGGGCTCGGCTGGAGCCGCGGCTGGCCTCCAGACCGGGGCGAAGACGGGCCGCGCGGACGCGGGGGAGCGCAGCAGGTCGCGGCGGCAGCTGGCGCGGAGTGCGGGGCGGGGGGCGGGGAGGCTGGGGGGGCGGGGGGCGGGGGGCGGCCGCCGGGGCAGGCTCAGCCCGAGCGGCGGGGCATGCCGCGCCGGGGCGGCGGCGGCGGCGGCGGCGGCCGGGCGGCGCGGAGCTCGGACGCGGCGCGGACCCCGGGTCGCTCCGCTGCTCTCTCACAGCTCCTGGCGTCGCCGCTCTCCAGCGCCCGCGTCAGCGCCCAGCCCGCCTCAGCTCCGCCGCCGCCGTCGCTGCTGCTGCTGCCGCCGCGGCCGCTCCACTTCTACAGACTTGATTCTTCGACAGCCTCGCAAGGCGCCTGCGCGGGCCCCCTCCCCTCGCGCGCGCGCCCGCCCTCCCCCGCGCCCTCGCCCTCCCCCTCCCCCCGCCGCAGAACGGGCGCTGCCGGGAGAGCCGGCTCCTCTGTGCCCGCCCTCCCGTCCGCGCCGCGGCCTGTGTCCCCGACGTGAACGCGTGGCTGGCGCAGCTTGTTTCCCTGCACCCGCTCCGCTGCTTCGACCACTCGAGCCGAGTTCCCTCCCCTCCAGATCCGTTTAGAGCAAACCGTGTAAAACTCGTGTTTTGAAAAGCAAGGCCACTTTGTAACTTGGTTCTGTCCGTTTTTAAACATCTTTTAAGGAGCTTTATTTGAACTCTTCGGCAAGCGCTTTTACACTCGCATGGGTCTTGGGGAGGACACAGGCGCCGCCGGTCCCCTGAAGTTTTACTAAAAGAGGGCGTGCTCTCAGGCCTAGGATCGAGTCCACCCGCCGCTTCTCGGAGCCCTTCCGGGAGGGAGCGGCAGCACCGCGCGATGCACCCCGCGCTCCCTCCCGGCCGGCCCTCGCTACAGCGCGGGGGTCCCGGCCGCCTGGCGCAGGTTCGCGCGGCAGCCGCGTGACGTGGGCGCGGGGCCGCGGGCCGCGTGCGCCGCCGCCGCCGAGTGCGCACGCTCCGCGCAGACGTGACTCGGCGCCGCTGGCACTGGCGGCTCCATTGAACGAATGCACATTCCAGGGATCCGGGGTCAGCGGCCAAAGAGGCCGCGTCACCGCGCAGGCTCCGCCCCCCCCACCCCCCCCGCCGGCGACTCTAGGCCTCCAGGCCCCGTCCACGGGGCCAAACTTGGACTCCAGGTGGCGCGGGCCACGGGCACGAGCGGCGGTGGGGTCCGCGCGCGCTTGGGGGTGAGCGGCAGGCTGGCCCGCGGGTCGCGCGGACCCGGCAGATCTCAGCCATTCCCGGCCCCGCTGGGTGGGCAGGGCCGACCTCGAGCCCACCACACCGCCCAGGATGGGCTTAGGTGGGTGCAAACCCGCCTGGCGCGAAGGCGACATGTGGGTGCAGAGCCAGGCAGTCTCGCCGCGTTCTGCCACCGTTGGCAGCCACAGGCTGTGCCCAGACTGAATTGAGCACTTGAGTTTCACACTTTTATCGGGAGGAGGAGCTGGCGTGTGTTATGGTAAATCACTTTTGGCTGGTCGTTAGTCTTTCTGACTAATAGACGCGGGCTTAGTCACTCTCAGTTGGGACCTTTACACTTCAGCTCTGGAAGGGCGGCCTCCCGAGCTTCCTTTGTTGGAAAACAGGCCCACCTCTCTCCCTGAGACTGGAATGAGCTGGTTAAGTGTGGGAAGAACAGGGTACTAATTATATTATCTTCCCTACAACTGGATTGGTAGGTGGAGAGAGAAAAAAATCCTGCTGACGTTTCTCTCTAGTTGTTGCTATTGAAAATGCCAGGTTGCCTCAAAGAATTAACCACAGGGAAGAGGAAAAACACCCTTAGAGAAACAGTGGAGGGAGCTGCTTAAAGCACATGAGAAAACCTGTTCGAAAATGGCACAGAAAATGTAATGCCAGAGCTAAATGTTTTTGCAGGCAAAGCCTGAATGTCTTGTGGGGATTTCTAGAGAAGGTGCGCCTCCATAAAGGTCTCCCCGTCTGCTCCCGGATCTTGCCCTGCAATTACAGTCCTGCCTCACCCTTTTCTAGCTGGAAGGATAGGACCCCGATCCCCAGCAACTGGTGGATTTGGCCACACCTGGTCCCTGCTATCATGCACCGTTTTCAGGACCTGTCACTCTCCTAGGAGACCCAGAGCCTCTCCTAGTGTGTAACTTAAGCCACTAGGGCACTAACCAAAGGGAATAAGACCCAGGCTCTGTGCTGTAGAGAGATGAGCCATCTCAATACCCCCAAGAAGTGGCCTCAGTAGGCTGGGGTGGAAATATTAAAAGAAAACAACTCGGGGTTACAGCCACGGCCTAATTTTACTCATTTACCTGCAAGCAGGCAGGCACTGCAATATCCTCGTGGGACAGCCTGTCGCTCTATCCCAAAATAGAAACACTGAGCTCCAAATTCTGCCTTGGGGGTGCTAAGTCAGGGTTTTTATGGAACAGAGCTTTTCTTCTCCAAATGAAGAGCATTTCCTTTTTATTTTACACTACCAGTTTAGTGTTGAAACTTCAAGTTGTTGTAACTTCCCTAACGAAATGCCCACTGGAAGATGGAAAGGTTTGTTTTAGTTCTGGTTTCTCTTGCCATAAAAGGATCCGGAATCAAGGGGGTTAAGGCTGGCCGTGGGTCCAGAGCAGCAATTCCTTATATTGTATCTAAAGTCTTTCATGCTGCCTGGCCTTTCATGTCTCTCCGAAGCAGCTTTATCGATGTATGCTAAGTAAACAGAGCTTTGTTTTCCTCTTCCACCCACCGCCCGCCCTCCCGGCACAGACTGGAGTTGGAACCCTTCCAAAGCGGCTGCTGCAGCAGTTAGAGCCGCCTCCTCCACACACAGGAGCAGGGTTTCTAGGGTGAGGCAATGCGTCTGCAATTCGCAGAGACAAGGCAGGAATTGTAATTGCAGTTCATCATGTGATGACTTATGAAAGAGGAAGTTGGTATGTTTTAGTCACGTAGACTCTGCCCTCTTGCTTAAAAGGCTCCAGATCTTCTCAAAAGAGAACTCTGATCATCTCTGCTACTCCAAGTCAAGGTTACCAGGTTGGCTGTTCCTATGTGGCCAGACAGGCTGATGCCAGGTGAAGTGTTGGTGGGGCAGTGGGTTGAAGCTGGCTTTTTAGCAGAATGCTGAAATGCTGCAATTTGTATTAAAAACTTAAGGAATATTCTATGGGGAACACTCCTGCTGAGACAAGATGGAGCAACAGTCTTCCAACTCTAATTTCTAACATTTAAAAAAAAAAAAAGAAAATTGCAGTTTAGAAGCAAAAGGATAGCCATTCAGTATGCTACTCTCCAAAACTGGCATAAGGGAAGTAATTGAAAGGTAAACCAAACAGAGCAGTTCTAAGCAGTAGCTCAGTTGGGTAGAACAAATCCAGTCCCTGCACAGATTTCCCCTGCATGAGCATTAAACATCTAAAATCTGAATCTGAACCCTGGAGCTCACTCCAGTTGAGATGCTCTTGATAACACACCACAGCCCTGTACTGGCAGGTGACAGGGCATTGTAAAGAAATGATTCTCCCCAGACGACCCTGATGGAACTCTGCCTGGAGGACACACAGCTGTGGGAGAGCGATGACCCCCTGTCCCCAGGAATGGGTGGGTGCTGTCCAGGAGGTGGTATTTCTAGGGACTGCTGAGTTCCTTCATGTCACCCTGTATCCACGCATGGAATCACAGCCTTCATTCTTTAGAGGGCAGCTTCTATTAATAGCATGATGTTTCAACCATACTAAAGCTTCTTAAACTCTGACCCTGGCATATTTGAAGGTAAAAAAAAAAAAAAAAATGCAGCCATATGGCATCTGAATATTTGTGGCTATCATCCTAGGCTCCTTGTACTTGGCCAGAAGTTTCCTAAGACTGGAAGAGCATGTGTGATATTCAAGGCTTTCCACTTTGAAAAAGTTATAAATACATATTTGAGCATATTTGTTTGTATGACACATCAACACATACTATGGAGAGTCATGACATAAAAGAACCTTCTGTAATAGATATGAGCACCTTCCTTCTAAGCAATAGCATTTTATGAGACAATCCTACTGGTTTTCAAATTGCAAATATGCTATTTTAGAAATACTTTCCCTCTGTTTGACCTCCCTATAGCCTACCTTCCCTGTGTGCAGAAAACATTCAGATACTAAAGAGACTTCTGCATATGGAGGAGATAAACTCTCTGTGCAAGGTCTAGGAAATCACAGAAGCTCTCTATCATCCACATATACACACAGAAGCTGTTAGTCACCAACCTGTGTGTAAACATAGGTACACTCCCGACATACAGTAAAATTTTGGGCCTTGGTGTAGATTAACTACTGACTGTGTCAGAATTTAAAGAGCTAAGTGAAAAATACAGATAAAGGAGAAGTTGAGGTCACACACTCGCTCAGTCTGCAAGGAAATTTGGAGGAGAACTGGAAGGCATTCAACAGCCATTTGATGCCAGAACCCTCCTATTGACTTTTTGGAAAGAGCATGATGAAATGCACTTTTCTGGAATAATATCTGGATGCGGGTTTAACCTCTATTTAAGACACTCACTGCAATCCTTTAAAAGATAACAGGGGGAAGACACTGACAAAAGAGCAAACCAATCTCAAAGATAATGTTTGAAAATAATAAAATAATACACTTTCTCTCATTTAGCTTGCCTACTTAAAAAGGTAACTTTCCTACATACACATTCAGGAATAAGGGGACTGAAAAAAATAGATGTTACAATTCTGAAAGCTATTCTGTGATAGCTTTATGTTTATTATTGCTTTCCTATGGGCATTCAGAAAAGTTATTTTGAGTCTAAATTTTATTCATGTCCTTTTTCAGAAGCTGAAAACCTAAGATAGTGAAAAATTAAGTGATTTTCTTGCAGGAATATTAAAGATGAGTGCCAGAACTGAAATGCAGGTGTGAGTATTTTTGTCTAACAATATAGTCTAGAATGGGTGACTCAGACGGTAAAGAATCTGCCTGCAATGCAGGAGATCTGGGTTCAATCCCTGGATTGGGAAGATGGCTACCCACTCCAGTATTCTCGCCTGGAGAATTCCATGGACCGAGGAGCCTGGCAGGCTACAGTCCATGGGGTCACAAAGAGTCAGGTACAACTGGACGACTAATACACACTTTCATAGTCTAGAACATACTATATACATCTTGCATTTAACATAAAGTGTATGCACAGTTTAGAGGCCTAGAAGAAGAATGTTAACATTTGTGAGTGTTAACAAAAAGAATGTTAAGATTTGCGTATCTATACCCGTATTTATAGGAAACAAGCTTCTAGTATAGTTCATAGGACAGGCGATCCAAAGAAAAGTCAACAGTCACAACAGATAGAGAGATACGGTAGAGGTGAGTCAGTTTGCCACCAAGCCATGCCTAGTATGGAACTCCTTAAATGGTAGACCGTTTTATGCTGGTGAAACTTAGAATTTATAAACTATAGATAAAAATTGATGTTGGTGTTTGGATACAAAATTCATTTCTAGGATTTAGTTGAGCGAGGAGATGGTTTGGTTACTCACCAAATTGGAATACTGCACCTCTAACTCTTTATGCCCTATTTCCCTAAAAACAAAAAGAGAAGTCTCATGAAATCATTTAATTCCTCGTATAGGACACCAATTCTGGCTACTCTGCATGCAGACAGGTAAAAACAATAGGGCTACAAGGCACTGAAGAGAAAAAACCATGAAGTCAGATGTTTCATGGAATTTCATCAAATAAAGTTTCATTTTTATTGCTTGTATTTCTTATGGAAGGGAGCCAGTATGAACTAGATTGACTTTCTCTTGAGAAGATGCAAATATATTTCACAAAAGAATGCCAATCAACAGGAAAATTTGACCTCTACCAATGGGGGTTTCTAGAATCTGTTTCTGGTGACTGACTTGCCCTGATCTAATGTGTTTAGCAAACACACACAAAGTAATTTTATTTAAAGCAATTATATATGTAGTTGATAGCCCAATGATATCCAGAGATGCAAACATTAACAATAAGCATTTGAAAACTTTAACTTTTTTTTTTTTTTTGGTCAGTTTTGTGTATAAAGGAGACAGAGAACTGACTCCCTGTAGAAGGAGAAAAGAAAGGAAAGTTTAAAAGCCTAACTGTGGGCTGTAATTTGTTAATTGGAGTGAATGCCAGTCTGGGTTGGCACCACATCCATTCCTGGGCCCACATGGTGGTGATACCTCTTTGGCAAGGGGAGTGCAAAACCATGGAGAGAATGCAGATTCACACTCAGAACTGAAGTTCATACCAGGAAGAAGAAAATGAAATCCATGGGAGCAGATAGCCTGGGTTTGAGCCCTAGCAAAAGACCACGGGTGGACGGAAAGAGAGAAATAGATTTCCTAAAAGTGACTAAATATAACATGTTTACTAAAAAGCTTGTCACAGACAGCTAAAATGCAAATACAAATGAACTTTGATGGGCTAGCTGGCAAGCCTCCTCAGCCGTTTAAGCAAATTCCTGAGTGATAAAGTTGGTTCTGAAACATACCTGGGAGCTAGCACTTATGAACTTCCTAGGGGCTGTTATCTTTTAGCATTTAAGAAATAGCTAGATTGTGAACATTTTTCAGACTGCTTTTATTCTTTCTTTCCATTTATCTATCTACTTACCTACCTATCTATATTTGCCTTAGCAGACCAATTCGTTATCCTTAATGATGACTAAGACATCAGCTTCTGTTTACTGATTTGGTGAACTGAGGTACCAGCACAGTAAGGAACTTGCCTTGAGACGAAGGAATATAGTCGAACAACAGCTAGAATTCAGGTTTCCCAAACTGCAGTTCTTTCTTTAGCCCACTGGTGGGCTGCCTCCTATTTCTATTTCTTTCGCAGGTTCTTTTTTACATACATGTACATATCTGCACACTGGAGAAGGAAATGGCAACCCACTCCAGTGTTCTTGCCTGGCGAATCCCAGGGACGGGGGAGCCTGGTGGGCTTTTGTCTATGGGGTCGCACAGAGTCGGACACGACTGAAGCGACTTAGCAGCAGCAGCAGCACATATCTGCACAGGAGATGTCTGTGGGACCATCGGTTCTCTTCACACAGCTGGCCTGGGACCTGAGACAGATCACTGGAACACTCTGGGTCTGTGTTTTTCTTGATTGGAAGAGGGAATTTTGAACTTGACACCATTTCTGCTCTGACCCTTCATATGGTGGGTGAGGGTAATGGAAACAAGGAGAATGTGGCAAACCCAAGCCCAACATCCTTCTGACTCATATGGAATCACAAAACAATGCAGAAAAATGACTGTAAGTGCCTGTCCACCATCTGGGGGCTTTGTGCCATCGGATAAAATTGTGAGGTTAAATGGCTACCAGATCGTCATATCATCTGAGAATATGTCTGCTTGGTCTGGGCTCAGATCCCAGGCTAGGAGTGTCTAAACCACAGTCTATACTTAGTTTAAGTTAGCCAGTGGAAAAGCATCTGTATCAGCATTAATATGCCCGACTGAAATGTCTCAAAGCTTACAGAAAATACTTCTTTCCACAAGAGACTGATATATATGTATATATGTGGTGGGCAAAACTCAGTATACTAACCACAAGCCTTTCAGATTACTCAAGAGGGCCACAGTTGAAGAAAAAGAGAAGGAAAACAAAACAAAACAAAACCTGACAGCAATTCCATACACTGACCAGCATTTGGCTGAATAGGTCAGCAGGATGTGGAAACTTGTTTTGAGGTTTTTTTGTATTCTCACCCAGGATCCCACTGCTTAATAGCTGTGTGGTTCTTTGCTGGCTATGTACTGAATTTATGAAGGATGTTGTGAGAGTAAGTTCTAGGAATTCTGATGTTTTGAAATTTGTTGTGCTTTTGTTAACCATAGTGAAATGTTACATCTGTGGCTTTCTATACAACTTTCATTTCTTCGGTTCTGATTATGAAAAAACTTAATGAAGCTTCATCAGTTCTGTGTATTTCAGAAATCGTGGTGGGGACTTTCCTGGTGGTATAGTGGATAGGAATTCGCCTGCCAGTGCAGGGAGCAAGGGCTTGATCCCTGATCTGGGAAGATCCCACGTGCCACGGAGCGACTAAGCCCATGTACCACAACTACTGAGCCCTGCACACCTAGAGCCTGTGCTCCGCAACAAGAGAAGCCACCACCACGAGAAGCCTGTGCACCACAACTAGAGAAAGCTGGAGAAGAGCAACAAGGACCCAGTGCAGCAACAACAGCAAAATTTTTTAAAATGTGATGGTGGGAAGCATTTACATGTGGTGGTTGTTTCATTTCAACTATTCTTCAAAAACGGGGGCGAGAAAAGCCAAGTTCTCTAGTTTTCATATAAAGATGACTCAATTTATTTGAAAATGAGTGTTCCAGAGTCAGACTTCCAGATTCCATGAATTCAGAGTGTGGAAAAGGACAAGCAGCTCCCTTTAGCTGTAACAGGAGACATTCTTTTAAAAGCCTGGAATGCTGAAGCTCTCTTACACTGAAAACATGTTAGGACATGCCTTTTTGGGATGCTACCAAGTGGTTTAGGCTCTGAATTCTACATTCTGTACTTTTGAAATTGTTTTCTGTTGGCAGACATCCTCTTGATTATTCTCATGTGATGAGTGTTCAGGCCAACCTCTCCCGTTCCAAGTAATTAAAAGACAACAACAAACTCGTACTCTGTGAAGTATCCACACTTTAGCATAAAGTTGTGGGTTGTGTGAGTGGTGGGCTTATAGTGATCAATTCTATGAGCCTTGTCATTTGTTCAGTCAGTAAGTCGTGTCCAACTCTTTGCAAACCCATGGACTACAGCACTCCAGGCTTCCCTGTCCTTCCATATCTCCCCGAGTTTGCTCAAACTCGTGTCCATTGAGTCGGTGATACTATCCAACCATCTCATCCTCTGTCGTCCCCTTCTCTTGCCTTCCATCTTTCCCAGCATCAGTTAAAAACCTAGAATGCTTTATTCTCTAAAGCTCACTCCTGCTGTTTAAAAGTGTCACCCTGTTAAGGAATGAAAAATTATAGCAACTGGGGAAAAGTTTTCACCTTTTTTCATTTCCCTAGTAAAATTAAGCAATAATTTTCATTCCCCTCAGCTCCTTTTGGAATCAAGGCTAGCAGTGGATTAAAGGACAAATAAATGGATGAACGAGTCTATGGTGTTTCTTTCTTCTGCTTCAGAAAGATACAGTTTCTCCTGCCAGCAGGAGAATCAGGTTAGATGCAAGGCAGTTCCCATTCCAGAGAGCCTCTATTTTTAGGCAGTTCTGATTCATGAATTGGAGAATTGCACTAAATTAGTGTACTGCACAGCATGGGCCTGGTTAAGTTAAAGTAGACACGCTGAACCCCTCCACTCCCTCACTCTGACCACCAAGAGTTCATTTCCCAGGGGCATCTGTGGGTCCCAAACAAAGGAGACCACTGAAAACCCCGTCCATATTTATGCTATCATAGGCCATGTGGTAACAGAAGTTGTCATATTTCTTGAACACCAGCAGGATTCTTAACATGCCCCAGAACAGAGACGCATGGTCTTGGGTGATGATTTTTAAAAAAAGATGTCATCTCATTTCGTTCTGTGGGAATTATTTTTTAATCATCTGTTTTATTGGGAAATTTCCCAGAGATAATGCAGTGAGAAGCTAGCCTGGAAGAAGATAGACTAAGACAGGCACAACAGAGTCAGAGTTCTTTTTAAAATACTTCATTTTGGAGACCAAGAATACAACTTGTAAATCTTTTTTATGCTTTTATTATGGTGTATAAATTATGACATTTTAGGAGAAGCCCATAAAGGCAGCAGAAGCAAGAAAGTCAAGTTTCTTTTTTTGAGCTTTCCATAGGTAGTATAATTTAAATAATTCTATGGTAGAATTTCAGCACCTCTGATGGAGCATGGTTGTTTACGAAGTAAGAACAGTAATCCTCATGTTAAAAGGTGGCATTGCTACCCTAGGCAGCAGATGGTGTTATTAAATACACAGGCAAAGTCTAAGGTCGTAAGGAACTAACAATTAACCAGAAATACAATCTGTCACAGTCGTTTAATGGGTAACCTACCAGATATATGCCACTTGTATTATTGTGAGTGTTGGGAGGTGTATTGTCGAGCTTCAGAGCAGTTGCACAATCCATTTAGAAATATTATAATTATATTCTTATTTAAGCATTTTGTGAAACCAACAAACCAGAAAGAAAGTGAAAATCAGTGTGATTTCCTCATAATATTGCTCTCTCTTGCCTGCTCTGAAAAATACTGATTCAGATTGCACAATTTCATAGCAATCCCTGAATTTAATTGGTCTCCCCAAACTAATGCTATCAGGATTTTGGATTTTATACTGCTAGTGTGGGGTGTTCTAAGACCTCTGTATGTTATCAGAGACATCATTTTTGCTCTTGCACATTTTGTAGTGTGAAGGTGATGCGAAAAGATTTAAACCTACACAAATGCCAACAAGGGGATGGCTTGGAAAAAAACAGTTGTGCAGAGCAGGGGCAATGAATGGTGGGGAGGCAACGGGAAGTGTAGTCAGAGACTGACCAGCAAGCAATGAGGACACTATTAAAGCAGTGGGCTTAGTTTCTATTGTAAATTAAATATAAATATGTCAATAAAAGTAAGAGCTTTATACATAACAACTCAATTCCCTGTGGGTTTTTGCAAGGAGTTTTCCACAGGGAATGTGGGATCGATTTTCTTTCCAGTTAGGGCTTTTGAGGATGAGGAACTGAATCCTAAATTCACTCCATGGAAAAATAACCAAGAGGGCAGCAACCAAGTCTGAATCGCAAAGACCCAGGGACTTGGTTAGAATTAGAAAAAGTGAACCTTGGCCCTTTGGCCAGAACTCCAAAGGGTATCAGAGTTGTAACTCCAACCATCGTATCAACCAATCTGAAAAACAGCATCTGGAAAAGCAAAAACAACTCCAGTTCCCCAGGTGAATAGAAGATGAACAATGGAAAACAGGGTCCAGAGGTCACTGGCTAATCAGAGTAAATAAGTGGGTGGACAAAAGCTGTTCTTTCATTTTCCCACTGTTGGGTTTGATGAGGAAGTCTCAATCACAGAAGGAAAAAAAAAAAGCATGCTAATAAGAATGTTTTTCACATATTTCAATGTGTTTATTTACTTTTCTCCAAGTTTAAATTGAGTAAGGAAAGCACAGCATCTGAAGACACAGACTGCCGAGTTGAGAGCTTTGTCTCCAAGCTCAGGTAGCTTGATTTTTCCCTGTGGCCAGGACTCCTGCCGATGCTTGCAGTGGTCCTCAGAAAAGCCATTGAGCCACCCTTGGGTTGAATGAATGAGAACTTTCTTGAGAGTGGAAGACTGGGGGAGGTCCAGCTGGAAAAACATACGGCTGCAGAGGCAGAAAGAGCGCTTCTTCAGGATTGTGAGTTGCAATGAAAAATGTCTGCAGGCTCAAGGCAGCCGTTACAACCTAAGATCTTACTAAGCATGATGGATGTTCTTACTTCTAGGACTGCCTCCAATGTACCTGGACCGGAGCCAGTGCTGCATCCTCAGGCGCCCCTAGGGATTGTGCCTGCAGGACGGCACCACCTCACAGCCCCGCTCTGAGGTCAGGACTCCATGCCCACTCCCCGCCTCCCGCTCTCCCACTCCCCTACCCTCAGAGGAGCCCAGTAGATGGCGGCCCATTGTGCCTTCTGAAAGAAAACAAAGTTTGCAAATCACTGTAGACTGTCTCATAATAGGTAGGTCAGGAGGGAAAATGACTATGGTAAATTCTTGTCTTAACCACACATGACCTCAGCACATTTTTGAGCTGCACAGTGACACAGAATGAACTGAAGGAGAAAAACCAGGCAGTCTGGGTTCCAGACCAGGACACCACGAGGAGCTGACTTTTACAGGTAAAGGCACAGCCTTGAGGTTTAATAGCAGTGCCTCCCTGCCCAATATGATTTCCAAAATAGCGGGAGGCAATATGTGATTCTCCATGTTGATTCTCCACGGTAATTATCTCTTATTGCTAATAACCATTCAGGCCTGTTACTGAGCTTTAAAAACGTTTTGTACGGAATGCTATATCCCTTACAAAAGATAAATTAGGAGGCGATCATTCAAAATTATTTAGAAAAAAACTGTCTGAAGTTTGTAATTTGACTCCCCATGGACTGTAGCCCACCAGGCTCTTCGGTCTATGGAATTCTCCAGGCAAGAATACTGGAGTGGGTTGCCATTCCCTTCTCCAGGGGAATCTTCCCAACCCAGGGATTGATTGCAGGCAGATTCTTTACCATCTGAACCACCAAGGAAGCCAAAAAAAAAAAAGTAAGTTCCTCTAGAATACTTACAGAGTATTAGGTCTTCAACAATTTAACCAGTACATATTTTAATTTTTTTTGCAACACCACATAGTAGCAGTGGGATCTGTTTCCCAACCAGGGATCGAACATATGCCCCTTGCAATGGAAGCATGAGTCTTAACCGCTGGACCACAGCATAACTCCCAACACATCCCTTTTAAAGATGCACAACACAGATGGCATTGGGAAGGTAGACATGTATACCTCTTTTATCCTCAACTGTGGCCCTCATAGCGTAGCCAAAGCTGATACCACAATTTTTCTTCAACAGACGATAAGGTCTCCTCTCAACTTCTCAATGGATGTTTCACCACCATTTTCCTTATAAGGTGACAGTTGTCGAAGGAGCAGTGACCATAGTCACGAAAATCAGGGCCTGGTTTTACTACCCCATCATTATGACAATTATCCTTCCAGTTTTCCCGTTGCCCATGTACACACATTTTCAAAGCACATATTTTCATTACTGGACAGAGAAAGGCCAATAGGTCAGTCACACACACTCCAAGCTGATAAAGCAATGTCATTAACTTAGGATAAAAAGAAGCCAATTATAGCCCTTTATGCTTAGGCTGTGTTTTTCCTTTTAAGAACTCAAAGCTAAACCCAAGATGACCAATGCATTTGCGTGGGTGTGTATATATCTGTGTATGTATGTATGTAATACATGTGTATACATTAGTAGTGTAATACTGTATTAGTATATATAATTATTATATAGTATTAGTATATTATTAAAATATATATTAAAAATAATGTTAGGTAGTATGTTACTAGTTTCTAATGAACTTTCCATCCAGCCTTTCCATCTGGGTCTGGGGAAAGGCTTTGAAGCCCCAGCATTTTCTAAATATCCAAAGAGTGAGAACAAAGTCATTTCTTCTCAAATATTGCTTTCCTTTTTGGGGGTCATCGGGAATGCAGGGGTGGGTATGGACTGGAGACTCGCTAAATGATTGCTGTTGATTTTTTTTTTTTTTGGACCATGCTGCATGGCATGTGGGATCTTAGTTCCTCAACCGGAGATCGAACCCTCACACCCTGCAGTAGAAGCAGAGTCTTAACCACTAGATCACCACCTGCTAAGTCGCTGCAGTCGTGTCTGACTCTGTGCAACCCCATAGATGGCAGCCCACCAGGCTCCGCCGTCCCTGGGATTCTCCAGGCAAGAACACTGGAGTGGGTTGCCATTTCCTTCTCCAATGCATGAAAGTGAAAAGTGAAAGTGAAGACGCTCAGTCGTGTCCGACTCCTAGCGACCCCATGGACTGCAGCCTACCAGGCTCTTCCGTCCATGGGATCACCAGGGAAGTCCATAAAAGTTTGTTCTTTCTAATGGATGCAGAGTCCCTGGATCATCTTGGCTGTCTAGCTGTGTTTCACACAGTGCTAAAAGCTCGAAATCCCTGTATCCAGCCACTTTAAGTCCTGTGAGAGTAACTCATTCACTGATGGGTGCCTCTCCTGCCATCTTTCTATGTGAACACAGGCAAATTGCTCTCCTGTACTTCACTTGCTTCTGTAAGTTGACATGAAAACAACAGCAAGACCAAGTGACAAATGAATTGAGATTTACTGATATGTCCAGAGATATATCAGTATGGGTACATATCACCCAGCACCTAAGAGTACGGGACCTGGAGGAAGAGAACCAGGGCTCTCATTCCTGCTCTGAACTTTACCAGCTGTGTGACAGCCGAGTCACTTAAACTTTCTGTGCCTCAATTTCCTTACCCGTGAAATGGGTATAAAAACAGTACTTACTGCAGAGGTTGATAGAGGGATTCGATGACATGAAAAGTGTAAGACATACAGCCTGTCTCCATTAACACTGCCTTTTGTCATCTAAGGTATTTCCAGACTAGGCTGAAGCAGGTGCTTGCTCTAAAACCAACCAGTTCTTGTACCTCCTGTAGCCAGACTTCAAGATCTTACTTGAGGAACCACCCCTGCTATTCAGCACCCCTCCACACCCACCACTCCAGGAAGTAGTTATCACTTAAGCTGCCAATGACCTCATTCTGACCATCTCTATGAAACTCTTATCTTGAATCCTTTCTGAGTCATCCACCACTATCACTCCTTGAATTTTTTTTTCTCACTTTGGCTCATAAAGTAATATCCTGGACCTGCTGAACTTAAAGAACTTAGGAACTTAAGAAGTCCCTATGCATGTGTCTTATCTGTTCTCGGCCCACACCACACTTTTCTCCAGGCTGGAGGTTTTAGTACTCAGCACACAGAAGATGCTCAGCAAACATAAGACTGCCTTGAACTGTGACGTTCAAGGACTTCCTCATCACTGTCCTTTCATGTTGCTTTCCAGATATGGGAGCTGTTGCTGCTCTTCCTGGAATCTCTGCTACAGGGACATAAAGTCTTTAAGATTGCCTGACTTGTCACCCATCCTTTTCTTCATTTGAGACTTGAAATTCGAACTGTGGTGCTGGAGAAGACTCTTGAGAGTCCCTGGGACAGCAAGATCAAACCAGTCAGTCCTAAAGGAAATCAACCCTAAATATTCATTGGAAGGACTGATGTTGAAGCTGAAGCTCCAGTACAGTCTGATGCGAAGAGCAGACTCATTGAAAAAGCCCCTGATGCTGGGCAAGATTGAAGGCAGGAGGAGAAGCGGGTAACAGAGGATGAAATGATTGGATGACATCATTGATTCAACAGACATGAGTTTGAGCAAACTCCAGGAGATAGTGAAGGACAGGGAAGCTACTGGTGTGCTGCAGTTCATGGGGTTGCAAAGAGTCAGATATGACTGAGTGACTGAACAATAACAATCGGTAAACCGAATCTCCCAAATCAATCAATAAATAGAAACTGTCTCAGGTTTCCAGCTTGTGGGTGTGTGTGTGGGGGGGGGCATTTTTAAAGTCTGAATTTCACTTTATTCGGAAGATAGACTTAAGATTAAGTCCTCTTTCTTATCCATTCGTCTGCTGATGGACATCCAGGTTGCTTCCATGTCCTGGCTATTATAAACAGTGCTACAGTGAACATTGGGGTACATGTGTCTCTTTCAGTTCTGGTTTCCTCGGTGTGTATGCCCAGCAGTGGGATTGCTGGGTCATAAGGCAGTTCTATTTCCAGTTTTTTAAGGCATCTCCACACTCTTCTCCACAGTGGCTGTACTAGTTTGCATTCCCACCAACAGTGTAAGAGGGTTCCCTTTTCTCCACACCCTCTCCAGCATTTATTGCTTGTAGACACAATGGAGTATTACTAAGCCATTAAAAAGAATACATTTGAATCAGTTCTAATGAGGTGGATGAAACTGGAGCCAATTAAACAGAGTGAAGTAAGCCAGAAAGAAAAACATCAGTACAGTATACTAATGCATATATATGGAATTTAGAAAGATGGTAATGATAATCCTGTATGCGAGACAGCAAAAGAGACACAGATGTATAGAACAGACTTTTGGACTTTGTGGGAGAGGGAGAGGGTGGGATGATTTGGGAGAATGGTTTTGAAACATGTATACTATCATGTAAGAAACGAATTGCCAGTCTAGGTTCAATACAGGATACAGTATGCTTGGGGCTGGTGCACTGGGATGACCCAGAGAGATGATATGGGGAGGGTGGTGGGAGGGGGGTTCAGGATTGGGAACTCATGTACACCCGTGGCGGATTCATGTCAATGTATGGCAAAACCAATACAGTATTGTAAAGTTAAAAAAAATAAAAGAAAATAAAAAATAAAGAGAGAAAAAATGAAAAGAGAAAAAAAATTAAACAGAATTAGGACATAAAAAAATAAAAATAAAATGTTGAAAGCCAAAAAAAAAAAAAGAATTAAGTCCCCCAAATATCAAAACCACACACAATTCATCTGAAAACAATTGCTTTTGGGATGCATAAGATGCCTTTTCACAAGTGAATCACATTATCTGAGAGGTAGAACCCCAGAAGAAGTATTTAAAAAATAAAGTTTCTCTCTGAAACACAGCAAAGTATGATAACTATTGGTTCAACCTCACTCTGAGTCCCCACAGCTGTGCAGGGGTTCCTCAGCAGGGGGGATTAAAAAAAAAAGGCTCTATACCTAGGAGTGCGTGTGTGCTAAGTCACCAGTTGTGTCCAACTCCTTGTGATGCAATGGACTGTAGCCTGCCAAGCTCCTCTATGCATGGGACTCTCCTGGCAAGAATACTGGAGTGGGTTGCCATGTCCTCCTCCAGGAGATCTTCCCGACCCAGGCATCTAACCCGTATCTCTTATGTCTCCTGCACTGGCAGGTGGGTTCTTTACCACTAGCGCCACCTGGGAAACCCGCACCTAGGAGAATCAAGGTTAGTTGAAATAATAGCTGATAACTTAAAAAGAGAGGTCAACTTTCCCTTAAATACACACATCCACACATTTTCTGAAGTCAACTGTGCATGATATTTTTTAAAAAATTACCCATTACTTTGGATTATTCACACCATGATGTATGGTTGTGAACATACCATTTTTGATAACATCATACCTAGACTTAAATTCAAGTTTAGCTACTTAGCAACTATGGAAATTTCACCAAGTCACTCAATTTCTCTGAGTTTCAGTTTCCCCACCTGTAAAAGAAGGACGATAATATCAACCTCACAGAGGTAAGAGTGTACAAGTCCCTACTTAGCACAGTAAGTGTCTGGGTCAGAGAACAGAAAGCACTGAAATATAGTGATTGCCCTGGAGGAGGGCATGGCAACCCACTCCAGTATTCTTGCCTGGAGAATCCCATGGACAGAGGAGCCTGGCAGGCTACAGTCCATGGGGTCGCAGAGAGTCAGACTGGACTGAGGTGACTTAGCACAGCACAGTAATTGATAATTAGTGGGTCGGCACCCAAGCCCAGCCTTGCATTTGATGTCAGGTGTAGGTTGAGTTTTGCTTTCACAAAACTCAAGACAAATAGCACACGCAACTGAATCAGGAAATCCCCTGCCACATACATAACTAAGAGCTAAATTATGGGACTTGTCTACAGGCTCCCTGGGGCTTCAGACGAAAGAGACCAGTGATCATGTGTGGACTGGGGGCAAAGTGGATGGGAACTTGGCCTGAGCTTTAAGAGCTGTATAGAGCTGGGACAGGAGGTGAGGGACATCTAAGGTGGCCGTGCCTGGGACAGGATTGTCATCCCCCTGGCCCCCAAAGTACTGAATGAATGGAAGTGTGTGAACAAAAGGCAAAGACTGCAAACCTGGGACTTCGCTGAAGGTCCAGTGGTTAAAACTCTGTGCTTCAAATGCAGGGGGTGAACTAAGAGTTCACATGCTGTGATGTCAAATCAACCAACCAACAGAAACAACAACAACAAAAAGCAAAGACCGCAGACCAGTTTGTGGGAGGTTGGGAGGAGTCCTTCATTGTTGCCTTTGATGGGTGTTGATGTCAGAATGGAGAAGTCCCCCTGAGCAGGAGCTTAAAACCTAGGGAAGGACTTTGGGCTGAAGTGGTAGGTTACAAAGCAGGGAAGCAGACAGTGAAAGCAGTGGTAAGATCAATTCAGGTAGATTAGGAATCATTTAGTAGGAGGAAGCTGGGCTGCAGAGAAGTTGGCCAAGTGTCTGTGCCAGGAACTCTGATGAGAGGCCAAGAAAGCTGGGTTGGAGGCGTGGGCAGCCAGGCTCAAGCAGAGACAGCAGTGGGCATGGGACTTATGGCTCCACAAGATCTTTGGAGAATGGTGTGAAAGAAGAGACGATCCCAAGCCTGGCTCTTAAATGTCTGCAAACTGGTAGTAACTCTACTACACAGGAAAACAGAGAGAGATCTGATGAGCAGGGAGGATGAGCTCAGGGGAAAATGTGTTGGTTAGTTTCCAGTTAGTGATGATACCGCAAGCAGAAAGGCCCAATGAGTATTTGGACATTCAAAGGTTCTGAAGTCATTTACAGTGAACCAAAGCAATGAAATGGATGAGGCCTGTGAGGGATCAGTGCAAATAGAAAAAACTGGAAAACTGAAGACTGTCTTGGGTAATGTATAAATTTAAAATATGAAAATACTCCAGGAATACATGAACCTAAACAAAATCAGTTGTCATTGCCAGGGCTGCATTATGACTTTCGTGGCTCCAGAAGTGCTGTGGGCATTTTTGCCTTTGTGGTCTCCTTCCTCCAATTAAAAAAACAAAAAATTAAATCCTGCAACTGTAATGGTCTAAAGACAAGTATAATCTAGACTGAATTATTTTACAGCTACTGTTGTATTATTTTTTTCTTTCTTCTGATTTTATTTTATTTTTTTTCTCTTCTGATTTTAGTCTAGGGCCATACTACCCTGAATGAGCCCGATCTCATCTGATCTCGGAAGCTAAGCAGGGTCGGGCCTGGTTAGTACTTGGATGGGAGACCGCCTGGGAATACTGGGTGCTGTAGGCTTGGGCTTCCCTGGTGGCTCAGAGGTTAAAGTGTCTGCCTGGAATGCAGGAGACCCGGGTTTAATCCCTGGGTCAGGAAGATCCCCTATAGCACAGGGAACTCTGTTCAGTATTCTGTAATAAACTATATGGGAAAAGAATCTGAAAAAGAATGGATTTATGTATATGTAAAACTGAATCACTTTGCTGTACACATGAAACTAACACAACACTGTAAATCAACTAGTCTCTGACTTAAAATTAAAAAAAGAAATCAAGATTAAAATATATTCATGGGTCCCTAAAAGTGTCATGAACATAAGGTTAAATTAACACTACTTTTGGTTGATTTGTAAAGATCAAAATCTACTCAATCTTTTCCTAGTGTAAATTACATTTTTCTTTCTCCCTTTACATTTTTAAGGATCCTTTCAGCTCTCTACATCTGTGTCAGAACCACTAAAGCATTCTAGAATCTCATTGTAAATGTCCACCAGGGATTGGTTATTTGGTGACATATGTATAATACGTATAAGCGTTGAGCTCACATGTGCATTCACTCGTCTTTTTCTCTCTTGCAAAGCAGTATATTCAATAAATGGAATAAAACTCAATATTAAAAACAAAGAAATCAATAAATGTATAATGAAAACAGAAATTTGGAACACAAGACTAGTATCTCAAAATGAACACATTGTATGTTTACAACCAGGAATTCTTCAGTTGGGTTTGCAGTAATATTTAGTCATTGATCATATATTTTTCTGTTGTTGTCTATATACCCCAACCTGGTTGAGTTTCTGAAAAGCCTTAACATCAGATTATGGAGCATGTGTAGATCATTAAAAAGCCTTCTATAATATTAAGAAGATAAAGTAATAAAGTTAAAATGCTTAATTCCAAAATAGTAAGTTTATTTATTTATTTATTAATATTTATTTTTTATTTGGCTGCGCTGGGTCTTAGTTGCAGTGTGTGGGATCTAGTTCCCTGACCAGGGATCGAACCTGGGCCCCCTGCATTGGGAGCACAGAATCTCAGCCACCGGACCACCAGGGAAGTCCCCCCAGATAGTAAGTTAATTTGAAGAACATTTTGGGGGCTGAAAACTTCTTAAGATGTTTGTGGTGAGGCATCCTGAAACAAAATCTGTGGTAGGACTGTGTCATCTTGGGGTTCTAGAGTATGCATCTCATTGCTGGAGGATGATTGGTATTTGCTTACTAGCCCTTCAATGCAACTGGTGTCCTGAGCCCTACTCTTGCGTGCAATGACAGAAACTGCTCCCTGCTTCCCAATGACCATCCTCCTTTCTTTCTTGGTAATAGAGGCCTCATTTTCAGCTGGGCTCCTTGCCTTAGTCATTGATCACCAACCCATACCTTCTTCTCGGGCACCATGTTCCAGTCTCCCTGCCAGTTATTCATAAAGCCATGTGCTCCAGTTCTGGTCATTGGCGAGTAGAGATGGTACGTGCCACCTGCGGCTCTGACCTTCAGAAGCTTCCCTTGCCAGTTCTCCATGCTCTTCCCTGCTCCTAGAGCTCGATGAAAACAAGTAAGAAGAATGTGGAAGGTAAGTGTTAAAGATGGCAGAGGCACAAGCCAGAAGAAACTTGGGTCCCTCAATCACTGCCTGGGGGAGAACCACCTGCTAACAAGAGTGTTGTTTTGGACTTTCTTCTTTCTGAATGTTTGAGCCATTCATCATTTTGGAGTTGCAATAATAATCTACAAGTACCTTACTGAAACAGGCATCAGAAGCAGGAGACCCTATTTCCCAGCTCCACATGCTGAGTGTAGCCAGGTAACTAAGTTCTGACCAATGAGATATAAGCTGAATGACTTCTGTATGACTTTGCAGGAGGCTGCTTAAAGGAAGCTGATTTTAACAGGAAGGGGAACATTTTGTCTTCCTTTGTTTTCCTTCTGTTGCTGTCTAGAACTCAGACGTAATGGCAGGAATTCCATTGGCCATCTTGTCACCTTGCAAACAGAAATCATTCACCAAGAAAATGGAGCAGAGCGATTAGATTTCTGATGGACTTGGAGCTGCTCAGCCAGTTGTGGACCCCAACCCCTCTCACAACACTTTCATATTAGAGAAATCTCTTTCTTGTTTAAACTACTCATTTATTTGAGGTCCGATGTATTAAGTTTTTTTTTTTTTTTAATGGACCATGCTTTTGGTGTCAAATCTTTGCCTAACTTTAGCCCTCAAAATATTTTTCTACAAGTTTTAAGATTTATGTTTTATATTTGTTCATGATCCTTTTTGAGTCCATTTTTGCCTAAGGTGTTGAGGTTAAGGTTGAGGTTCATTTTTTTTTTGGACAATTTTTTTCTCAGTTGCTCCAGGACAATTTGTTGAAGAGTCTATCATCCCTTCATTGAATTGTTTTTACACCGTTGTTGAAAATCATTTGGACATATTTGTGTGGGTCCTCTCTGCTGGTTTACAGACCTAAGTGTCTATCTCTCCATTAATACCGCACTGATAAATAGTAGACATCAGGTAAAGTGATGTTTCACCATTTATTCTTATTTTTCAAGATTGTTTTAGGTATTCAAGGTCCTGTGCCTTTCTGTAAGCACCTGAGGGTGCTTATTCTTAAGAATAAGCTTGTGTATGTCTACCAAAAAACCTTACTGCAATTTTGATAGAAACTGAATTAACCCTATAGATCAATTTAGGGAGAATTGAGGTCATTACTATGTTGAGTCTTTCAAACCATGAGCACAATATGTCTAAGTCTTCTTTGACTTATTCATCTCTTTTTGTAATCTTCAGCATATAGATTCTGTACATATTTTGTTAAATTTATACCTAAGTATTTAATTTTCTTTGGAATGATTGTAAAGATGTATTATATTCTAATTTTAATTTCCAACTATTTATTGTTAATATGTAGAAATGTGATTGATTTTTGTATCCTGCAAGTTTATGAAATTCTCTTATTAGTTCCAGGAGTTTTATTGAAATATTTCTTGGGATTTTCTACATCAACATTCATATCAACTTCAAATAACAGTTTTATCTCTTCCTTTTCGATCTGCTCTCTGTTCAAAAATAACTCAGCCAAATAGACTTTTTTCCGCTGAAACTATGATGTGAAAATAGAGAACTTTCACTATAAAACTTCCTGTTTTGTTTATTTTTAATCTACACCTGTGTCTCACCTTTATCCCTGAAAGAAGGATTCAGGAGTTATAGGAACTGTTCCTGAACAACTTTGTTTCATTTATTGCTAAGTTGGTTACTAGTGGCAAAGCACTCAGAAATTCTACAAAAGAAACTGCAAGATGAACTCTTTTAAAGTTACTTTAAAAGCAGAGGTTAATTTTGTAGTTCTTGAGTCAGAATTTCACTGCAATTTACATTATTTTCACATAGTGTCATGGGCATCTGTTGCTTTTGCCTGCTCGACATCCATTTCTTCCTGCCATAGGAGAACCCAAGTATTCTTTTTGGAAACAACCTCCCTGACTCTCAGTCCTTGGTGGGGCTTATTCCCCTTCAGCCACAAGATGGGTGTGTGCTCCAAGTCTGACGGATGAGAATGTTAACCAGACTTTGTGCTTCAGGAATGAGGGTGTGTTGTAAGCTAAGCCTATGGAAGCCAAGCCTGTTGGCCCCTGGAGCTGTACTAGAAGGGCTGGGAAAGAGAAACTCTCTTCTTGGGTAGTTAAATCAAGATAAGTTTAGCCTAGAGCTTCTGGCGAGAAAGATGGGAATGTGAATGAAAGCAAGAGAGAGGAAGGCAAAGTTGAAGCCCCGAGACATATTCCTGAAGACTTTATGTAAAGGTCTAGGACTAGTTACACCTGAAAGTCTACTCCTGCATTTTTCTGTGGACATGAACTCTGCCCTTTATTTAAGTTGTATTCCAGTTGTTTGCGACTGAGAGTCTTGACCATAGACTGAATTTCTTATTAAATTACTGGGATATAGAGTTTTTGTCTTGTCTTTGGCCACACGGTTGTGAGATCCCAGGTTTCTGATCGGGGGTTGCACCAGGGCCATGGCAGTGAAAGCACCTAATCCTAACCACTCGACCTCCAGGAACTACCAGTATATAGAGATTTTTAAAAATTCCTTCATGAAACTTTTTCTAGTTGGTAGGAGGATGGCTATTCCTCCCCAAAGGCTCTCTTATGACCTATATTTGTTTACTTTCGCCTGTATATAACCTAAATTTTTTTAAATGTACTTCTTGGGACTTCCCTGCTGGTCCAGTGGCTAAGACTCCAAGCTTGCAATGCAGAGGGCCTGGGGTTTGATCCCTGGTCGGGGAAATTAGATTCACATGCCACAGCTAACATTCTCATGCTGCAATTAGAGATCTTGCAGTGGCTTAACTCAGACCCAGTGTAGCCAAATAAATAAATAAAAATAAATAGTAAAAAAAAAATAAAACATACTTCTTGAGTTGCCAGAAAGTTCTTACACACTTGTCCTTGCAACTCATATTAAGTAGTAGGGACTGTGATGAACATGTTTTTATAACACCCAGCAAAGTGTCACTTGCTGTAAGAAACTTAGACACGATTTCCAATGGCAAGAAAAGACGGCCATTCTTCCTACAGTTTTCTGGAGAAACCTTCCTGCCTCTCCCCTCAGGGTAACCAGGAAAGCTTGTTTTGCAGAGCCATCCTTTTCCAGGAAGATTAGCTCCTTTGGGGACCAATACCTTCTGCCTGGGGGAAGAGAGGGCTTTTCTTTTCTTATCCTCTCTGAAGTACTTTTGTGCATGCAGGCTAAGTCGCTTCAGACGTTGTCTGACTCTGTGACCCTATGGACCGTAGCCCACCAGGCTTCTCTGCCCATAGGATTCTCCAGCTTGCTGCTGCTGCTGCCGCCAAGTCGCTTCAGTTGTGTCCGACTCTGTGCGACCCCATAGACAGCAGCCCACCAGGCTCCGCTGTCCCTGGGATTCTCCAGGCAAGAACACTGGAGTGGGTTGCCATTTCCTTCTCCAATGCGTGTAAGTGAAGTCGCTCAGTAAGGGTCCAACTCTACGCGACCCCATGGACTGCAGCCTACCAGGCTCCTCCATCCATGGGATTTTCCAGGCAAGAGTACTGGAGTGGGGTGCCATTGCCTTCTCTGTCTCCAACTTGAGTCCGCCACAATTTTCCATTTATGATGAATCCAGCAGAACATCACAGAACATCAACAGGAAAACCGCTGTGTAAGAAAGAGCCATGCTGGAGTGAAGGCGCTCCCGTGTGTGTTACCACCTCTGCAGAAGGGCTGCAGCGCAGATGCGAGCTACAGAGGGCTGGCTATATAGGGCTCTGCCAGCTGGGACTAGGATTTGCCAGCCTGCCTACAGATGCCAGGGGGCACAGCACTACAAGCCAAGCTGGATTCTTTATGAGCGCGTGTTCATTAGGGGGAAACACTTCCTATGCCAGTGATTGAAATGAAACCTAGATGTGCAGTCCGCTGCCTAAATAAAATCTTTCACAGGTAGGCCATTCAGACTCAATTAAGAGAAGCCAAACAGGATCCATCAGGGCCATGGCCACAACCTCATCACCGAGGATGAGCAGTGAGTGGTCCAAATGGATGGGGGGGGGCGCCAAGTGACACCTAATTTACAGCAGGAGCTCAGCCCTTTTACGCTCTTTGCCGCTTCACCGGAACAAGGAGAAAAAGACATTAGGGTGAAGGCTAATGCGCTGTGGACACATAAAGATGAAAGAGAGAGGGGCGCACGAAATGTCACTTACTTGAAGGTCTGCTTTAGGCTTTTCTGTCCTCTTACCCCCGAAAACATATTTCACAGTGTTTTAACCATCTGTGGTCCACTCCAGAGCTCAAGATACCTAGACTTTTCTGGTTTCTTGTCGACCCCAGACTTAGGAAACTGCAGCTGGCCATTCAAAGGGAAATGACAAGTGTCTTCTTACTGTCTCTGCTGAGAAAAGATATGGATGCAGCAAACTCCTGTGTTCTGGTAGAATGGGCCTTTTCAAAGGTGTGTTGGGGACTTCCCTGCACTCCCATACAAGGGATCTGGGTTCCATCCCTGGCCAGGGGACTAGTTCCTGCATTCCACAACTAAGACCTGGGGCAGCCAAATAAATACATAAACATTTTAAAAATAAATAAATAAAAATAAATAAAATCCTTTAAAAAAATATGTTGAAGTCCCTAATCCCAGGACCTGTGAAAGTCCCAGGTTTCTGGAGACACAATCAGCTGAAGGTGAGATGAGATGGAAACTGGATGGGCCTGATCTGGTGTGGCTGGTGTCTGCATGAGAAGAGAAGAGACACGAGGAGAGCAACTTGTGACGTCAGAAACAGGGACTGGAGTGATGTGTCCACAAGGTAGACGAACATCAAATGTTGCCAGCAACACCAGAAGCTGAGAGAAAGGCGTGGGGCAGGTTCTCCCCTAGAGCCTTCAGAGAGAGCACAGCCCTGCTGACACCTTGATTTAGGACTTCTAGAATCCAGAACCATGAGAATAATTTTCTGCTGCTTTGAGCCACTCTGTTTGGTGGCAATCTGGTAATGGCAGCCCTAGGAACCTAATGTACCCGACTAAAGAGCAAGTGTGTGAAAAGGTCACCGTAGATCTGTCCCAAGTAGTCATAATGAAAGATGCCACTTTCTCCAAAGGAGGTGCAGCTCACTAAGGGCTTGAGAGGCTCCCTAGATGTGGCTGCACATGTGAGGCCCCACCCCTGAGACTGGGGGTGCTTTAGGGCAGGAACCATGCCTGTTCTTTTTTTCGTCCCTCATTCTGTGCCTGAAACCAGAAGTGCTCGATACATGTTGAAAATATGACCAAATCAATGGGAGAATGTATGTCAGATGGGTGATTCACATTATTTCACACCATCACTTAAGTGTCATCATCTTCCATTAATATGTGGGCTTCCCTTTTGACTCAGGTGGTAAAGAATCCACTGCAATGCAGGAGCCCCGGATTCGATCCCTAGGTTGGGGAGATTCCCATCTAGAAGCAAATGGCCACCCACTCCAGTATTCTTACCTGGAGAATTCCATGGACTGAGGAGCCTGCTGGGCTCCACCATGAGGTCACAAAGAGTCATGACTGAGCGACTCACATTGACTGACTCCATTAATTGATAGGTAACTGGCAGGACTGAAGCTCCAATACTTTGGTCACCTGATGCAAAGAGCGGACTCATTAGAAAAGACCGTGATGCTAGGAAAGATTGAAAGCAGGAAGAGAAGGGATGACAGAGGATGAGATGGTTGGATGGCTTCATTCAATGGACGCGAGTTTGAGCAAACTCCAGGAGGTAATGAAGGACAGGGAAGACCGGTGTGCTACAGTCCATGGGGCCTCAAAGAGTTGGACATGACTGGACAACTGAACAACAACAACAAAGTGGCAGGACTTCCCCAGTGGTTAAGACTTACCTGCTAATTCAGGGGGTGTGGATTCAATCCTGGTTGGGGAGCTGTGATCCTGCATGCCTCAGGGTCAAAAAACCAAAACATAAAATAGATACAGTATAGTAACAAATTCAATAAAGTCTTAAAAACTGTCCGCATTAAAAAAAATCTTTTAAAAAAATATGTAAGTGGCAAAGAAATCAGGTCCAGTACTTTCACTGGGGGAATCCACTCTTGGACTCTGTAAGACATGACCTTGGGTTTCTAATTTGGTCCTTGGAGCCCCTCAGGGGCAAATGTGATCAGTCACATCTTTCTTTCAATCTGAAAATCCCCCTGATGTTGTTATGCTGCTACTCAGATGTGGCTACAGGTTTTAAATTTTCAGGGCAAAGTGTGTTATTCTCCATTTAAAATCAGCCCACTTAAAATGATAACTCTTTTGTGCATGAGTTCATCTTAAATACTTTCTGAGGCTCTAGGTAAAGGGTGCCCTCACCAGCAACAACCACTCAGTGAAATAATACCAGATGTAAAATCAGCCACATGGGTCTCTTGGTGGGAAATAGAAGCTGTGGGAGTTTTCATTTGCTGAAACCCTGGAACTGAGGCATCTTTTAGTGCTGAGTGTGAAAGTATTTTATAAACTGTATAGGGCTGTAAAGAAGTTAGTTATTATGCTTACTATTTTTCCTATTCCACATTCTTGATTGAATAACAAACCCAAAGACTTAATAACCAACTTTTTACTTCTTTGGACTGCAATTTCTTTATCCAAATGAGGGGTTTATTGTTACTATCCCAAGGCCCTAGCTAAATTCATTGTTCCCTTTGATTTTATGATTTATCAGCAGGGATATGTATATGCCTAAGTTCCTGAAATGTGTGGGAATATATTTAATGATTTGATTGGTATATAATATTAAATTGTTTTGCATATGTTTTTCAGAATAGATTTTGTATAATGTAGAAGACAAAGTTTTTATTTTTTTGATTTATCTTATTTATTTATTCATTTTTTCCTACCACACCCCACAGCATGTGGGATCTTAGTTCCCTGACCAAGGGTTGAATTCATGCCCCCCACAGTGGAAGTGCCAAGTCTTAACCACTGGACTACCAGGGAAGTTTGACAAGGTTTTGGAAATATGTAGAAAAGTAGGAAATAAGGAAGTATAATGAGAAGGACTTAAGAAAATATATCCATTATAATAATTAAATCTCAACTTACCTAAAAAGGAGAAGAGCATATTCATGATTAACATGGGTATATTTCGTGCTATGGCAAAGATAATGTTTAGGAAAAAAGAAAAGCAAAAGCTGCCTTTAGATACAATTAGAAATCCTACATGCCTTTTAAATGGAAACAGCCAAACAAGTTTTCACTGCATAAAAGAAAAAGCTGAAATAACCTTAACTTCAAGTTACAATTGCGCAAAACAAACACCATATTAAAAGATGACCATTATTGTGTTTCTTGGAATCAACAACTTTTCCTGTAACTAAAATGTCCTTTGTTATTTCTGAAGACTGCTAGAAGGCTGGGATGAGTGGGTAGAAATACAGGGTCAGGAAGTAATCTACAATTTTTAATCTAATGTAATCAATGTTTCTTGCATATATTTATTTGCTTTTTTGAGACAATAGGCTTTTGATTTTAGTGTGTGTCAAGCCTTGAAATCCCCTCTCCACAGAGAAATTCCTGGTTCTACATACGGTGGATCAGAGTGCCCTTGAGCCGTAGGTCACTGGTCCTCAAATGTGGGCCAGGCAACACAGACCCTAGATAATAGAAGAGTCCCTCAGATGAGGGCACCTGAGGAACAGGGGAAATATAAGCAGGATGGATTTTAGAATCCATCTCTAAAAGATAAATATGCTTTTCTACTTTTTAGGTAATTTGAGATGTAATTATTATAATGGATGTATTTTGTTAAGTCCTTCTCATTATGTTTCCTTATTTCCCACTTTCCTGCCTTTCTAAATAGGCTCGTCTGAGCTAAAGGAAATGAGGCAATAAGGCAAAAACAAACTAAAAACCAAAAACCTGTCATTTCTTTCCATAACTTCCTTTAGGTCTTAGTCCTATGTTTTAAAGAGAGTTTTTAAAAATATTTTAAGAAATATGTGACAAGAGCTGTAAAAGTGCTTATATCTCTTGCACTAGTAATTCTGCTTCTAGATATTTATCTCAATAATCATAACTGTGTAATCAGAAGTGATGGATGAATAAGCCTGTTTACTGAAGCCTTACTTATAGGAAAAGTGGGAAACAAGCTCAGTGTACAAAAATAAGAAAATGGTTAAATAAGTCATAGTCCATTCATATGATGGAATGATGTGTAGATGTTTAAAAGTCACATGTTTAGAAACGGTTGTTGAGAAAGGAAAATGCCCAGTCTGTTGAGTGAGATAGGCCGGTTCACAATCAAATTATTTCACATAGTTATAATTTTAAATATATATTATATCTCTCTGCACACACACACACACATGCCTATACAGGAAAAAAAAAATCAGAAAAAACGACACTAAAGTGTTAACTCACTGTCTCTAAGCAGCAGGATTATAAGATTACAGGTGATTTTTTCCAGTTATTTATATTTGGCAGAATTTTAAGAATTTTCTGCAACACACCCATATTGCTTTTAATGTCAGAAATATTAATTTTAAGGTTCTGTTATTCATGTACGTTCCTTTAAAATGACAAATGTCCTCCTGCCAAATAAAAATTGTGGACACCATGCTTGGCTTTTAAGTAGTGAGGTGCAGAGTTATGACTAAACACTCTATTTTCACACATTGATAACTCAGTCAACGAACAGATATTTACAGTAAGTCCCCTAAGTACCAACTTCCAAGTTGGAAATTTTCTAAGATGGGAACATGAGTCATTATATCCAATCACATAAGTTAGTTCAAATTTCTGGCGTGCGTTGTCACATGCATGCATCCTCCACAAGTGGTTGTGCTTGTGTGTACTCTTCTGTACAATTCTGTATAGGATACAGTAGTATCTTCATTTCAAGCCCAGGATGTGTGGTACTAAGTTGTTTCAGCTGTGTGTTACTCTTTGCGACCCTGTGGACAGTAGTTTGACAGGCTCCTCTGTCCATGGGATTCTCCAGGCAAGAACACTGGAGTGGGTAGCCTTCCCTTCTCCATCGGATCTTCCCAACCCAGGGGTCGAACCTGAGTCTCCTGCATCGCAGGCAGATTCTTTACCATAGGAGCCACCAGGGAAGGACAAGATGTTCCTAAAGTTTGGGCAAATTTACCCAAGCAAACTGCGAGGAGACTGACTAAAGCCTTGCCCAAGCATCTAAGACCCAGGCTCAGCTTCTCAGCTCAGTCTCCACAAAGCGTGGAGGCAGAGTTTCTGCAGTTTCCCATCCTGATCCCACAGATATCTTGCCTTCTGCTGTTCTGTCTCAGAAGGAAGCTGTGTTGGTCCATGAAGCTTGGCTTTTTAGGTAGTTGTACAGCTCAGGACTTTCTTAGCATCCTGTTTCAACACTGACTGCTTGATAGGTTGATCAGTGGTTTCTGTATTTCTCCATATGTTAGCTTGACAGGCTGATCATTTCCAAAGTCAATCCCCTCTCCTTTCCCTTTCTCTCTCTCTCCTCATCTCTCCAATTTACACATTTCTATTTTCCAGTTGCATTTTCTAAGTACCTCAAAATAGAGCAAGCAGGGCCTCTGGGCTCCCTCAGTCCAATCCCTGCACAGTCAACCCCTCAGGGCTTCCTCGCTCCTTACATTGCGGAGGATGGAGCGGGGCTTGCTGCTGCATGAAGGGTGACCTGTGTTTGAGACCCACTGACAAGGGCACATATAGTTTGTTTACAGAGTGCCCCCACCGCAAAGGGTGGGCCTGACTGTAAACTTTTTTTTTTTTAATTTTTGGTTGTTCCACATTGCATGTGGGATCTTAGTTCCCTGGCCAAGGATTGAAACTATGCCCCCTTCCTTGGGAGCATAGAGTCTTAACCATTGGATTGCCAGGGAAATCCCCCGACTGTAAACCTTTTACTCCCTGCTATAGAAAGCCTCTTGGTGAACAAAGAAGCATCTAAGCAGGTGGTTTTCTGATGCAGAAGCCTCCGGGCATGTATGTTCTTCCCACATCCTTTCCCAGGCCCTGATGTGTGGATTTTACCGAGTCACTCAAGGAAAATGGGTACCAGTCAGCAAATAGCAACAGTGCGCCCTGCGATTCCACTGCACATCCCAGGTCTTGAGTCATTGACCAAGATAACCATTTAAACCTCACTGGGAGATAGCACAGCCCAGTGGTTATTAAGCGCCCTTGGTTCAAATCCCACCTCTGTTGTTAGCAAGATTCTCTCTTTTCAGAAAGTTTACTTAAATTCCTCAAGCCTCAGTTTCCTCATGGGGGTGTGGTCAAGTGATAGCAAAGTGTTGCCCTTTGACCCATTGCCCTGCTTATAGAATGCGCTCAAGTAGAGGGCAGCTCTTATAGTTTTCATACATTCCGTAGACGACAGTGTTCCTCATACAAGGTGTGTGCTTTTGTGATCATATCTATATTGTATGTGGAAGGAAGGAGGATGCAGTTGATAAGGCTTGCTTTCAGAGTTGCTGTAGTTGAACTTTTTCCCTCAGGAAAATATGAATGTGTCAACAGTTCTTATATATCATATGAGGAGGAGACTTGGATTTTTCTTTCAGTTTTTCATCAGTTGAAAGAAAACTTTTCCTGGTCTGTCTGTGAGTGGGGTTAAAAGTAAAAATCAATGGAACAGTGAAATTTGGTTTATTTAACCCTCTTTTCTCCTCCTACTTCCCTGGCAATGTAATGTTCATTTTGATGTTTGCCCACTATCTGTATTTTTTGTTGCTTGGGTTTGTTTCTTCTCCTTTTGAGTAGCAGTATCTTTAACAGTATTTCAACTGTCCAGAAATGGAAAAAACTATAACTCTTAAAGGATATGAACTAATACTAATCACATAATATGTAATAAAATCTGAGCTTTCTTTGAGAAAGTAGCCATTCTGGAGAATGGAGTTCTAGGCCATTGAAAATTTGTACTTTGAAGCACTGAAATAAAAAAAAAAAAAAAAAAAGAAAGGAAAAAGAGAAGAAAAAAGAAAGGGAGGGAGGGAGGAAAGAAGAAAAGACATTTTGGGTAAGAAAGTTCCTAAAGTGTAATTCAACCTCTCTTGTTTTCTGAAAAAGCCTGGGAGACTGTGTTTACCATCTTTTTCTTCTTTCTGTGGTCTTGATGTCATCAGGCACGTGTGCGTGCTCAGTTGAATGTCGTGTCTGACTCTTTGCGACCCCGTAGTCTGTAGCCCACCAGGCTCCTCTGCCCATGGGATTCTCCAGGCAAGAATACTGGAGTGGGTTGCCATACCCTCCTCCAGGGGATCTTCCCCACCCAGGGACTGAACCCCCATCTCCTGTGTTTCCTGCATTGCAGACGGATTCTTCACCCACTGAGTCACCTGGAAAACCCCTTGATGTCATCACAATAAGAACCAATTCTAATGTTATTGTATAATATAATCATGTGCTTAGGCAATTGAGAGAGATGGGGATATTTGTGGGCACACGACAAGTCTCCATTTTCCCGGGCCTTTTTAAATTCTTCAGTCGGCTTTTTCACTTTTCTACTTCCCCTCTTTAGGGTGTCAGCAGTTTCTTCTCATTAGCACGTGTGTCTATAGCAAGGCCTCTCCCTACTTCTAATTTTCTATTTCTAAAGTGAGCTGGGCATGAAAGTGAGAAGATCACAGTTACAGCTGTGTGTACAATAAACTTTACTTTTTGAATCTGAGCCTAAGAATTATTTCTTCTATGAGCAAATGTAAGAAAAATATTTTTCAAGTTTGTTCTAATTTTAAAAAAATTCCTTGTTTCTAAACTATTTTCTGCATAATTGAGGTGATGCAATGACTCAGTTCTATGTAAAGAAAAAACCTGTAAAGTATTATTGATCTACCTACTTCCACCCATGTCAGTTGTATGAGACTGAAGTGAAGTGAAAGTTGCTCAGTCGTGTCCAACTCTCTGCAACTCTCTCTACAGTCCATGGGATTCTCCAGGCCAGGATACTGGAGTGGGTGGCCTTTCCCTTCTCCAGGGGATCTTCCCAACCCAGGGATCGAACCCAGGTCTCCCCCATTGCAGGCAGATGCTTTACCAGCTGAGCCACCAGGGAAGCCCAGGAATACTGGAGTGGGTAGCCTATCCCTTCTCCAGCGGATCTTTCCAACCCAGGAATCCAATGAGGGTCTCCTGCATTGCAGGCGGATTCTTTACCAACTGAGCTATCAGGGAAGCCCTGTATGAGACTAGTTAGCAGTTATTCAAATACTTCTAATCAGATAATATATTTCTTCAATGCCCTGAAATCATGAAAATTTTAATAGCTCTGTGGATTGAACTGACATGAGAGGAAAATATTTCAAGATTCCTTCAGTGATCTTTATGCTCATAAAACTCAATATATCAAAGGTGGTGTTTGATCACAGATAATTAATATCATCAAAAATCTGTCTCAGGTGCCATTGCCTGATTGGAAACACTTTCTTTTTTCCTCAGTTGGTTTATAAGATGTGTGTCCATGACCAGCTGTTTCTGTTTATGTTCTATTGGTTCAAAAGTGTAATCAAGACAATTGCCAGTTCTTCAAGATTTCCTGGAAGAAGCTGGAATGAATATGAAAAGTCCCAAAAGTGGGTTGGGAGCAGTTGGTCACCAAACACTGTCACATTCAACTGTGAGATGCTTCTGATTTTCCACTTTGGCCTGTTTCCTCCAGTGCAATTTGAGACCTAGAGCAGATGGTGAATGACTGGCTTTCCAGAAAGATCCACACTGGTCCCTGGACCCTGGAAGGCCTCCGCTGCCCCCACTGTTTATATTAGCTATCACGCACAGCACAGTCTTGTGATACCCTTTGCAGTCAGCAAGTTTATCTTGAGTTAAAGTTTTACCAGTAGAAATGAAGTCGTGTTTACAGCAGTTTTGTGGCAAGTCATGTGCAAATAGCACCTGTGAACATTTTCAGCACACATGTTTGACTCTCTCTTTCATAGTTCCCATTGCAATGAATGTTGGTGGGAAAACCAGACATTTTCCAATCTTTGGCAAATGTTAAAATGTTAAAATACCGGAAATGATTCACAACCACTGCTGTTAAGATGACTGGGAGTTACTCCTGTCATCCTGAGAGCATGTTCATTGATGTTAGATGTTCATCCTAACATAAACCCAACTCAGTACGCAGTTGAAAACTCAGAATGCTGCTAACAGCTATTTCCTCCCTGTATCAAGGTTCTGTAGGAACTTCCCGGGTGGTCCAGTGGCTAAGACTCTGTGCTCCCAAAGCAGGGGGCCCAGGTTTGACCACTGGTCGGGGAACTAGATCCCACATGCTGTAACTAAGACCAAGTAGAGCAAAAACAAATAAATAAATATATTTTTTTAAAAATCCTCTATAGTTAGAATTTTTAAAAATATGTTAAAATTTAAAAGGATTTAATAAACTTGATTTCATCATGCTCTCCAACCTCTTTATTGCATATTATGTATCCAATGCAATGTGTTTAGTGCTTTTCAAAGTGCTTAAAACACAAGTTCATTTAATTTTCATAGCAATTTTGTGACGTTGTTGTTTAGTCGCTAAGTCATGTCCGGCTCTTTGGGACTCCATGGACTGCAGCATGCCAGGATTCCCTGTCCTTCACTGTCTCCCTGAGTTTGCTCAAATTCATGTCCACTGAGTTGGTGATGCCATCCAACCATCTCATCTTCTGTCATCACCTTCTCCTCCTGCTCTCAATCTTTCCCAGCATCAGGATCTTTTCCTGTGAGTCAGCTCTTCGCTTCAGGTAGCCAAAGTACTGGAGCTTTCAGCATCAGTTCTTCCAGTGAATATTCAGAGTTGATTTCCTTTAGAATTGACTGATTTGATCTTCCTGTCCAAGGGACTCTCAAGAGTCTTCTCCAGGACCACAATTTGAAAGCATCAATTCTTCGGTGCTCAGCCTTTTCTATGGTCTAAATCTCACATCTGTACCTGACTACTGGAAAAGCCATGGCTTTGACTATACGGATCTTTGTCAGCAAAGTGATATCTCTGCTTTTTAATATGCTGTCTAGGTTTGTCATAGGTTTTCTTCCAAGGAGCAAGCATCTTTTAATTTCATGGTTACAGTCACCATCTACAGTGATTTGGGAGCCCAAGAAAATCAAATCTGCCACTGTTTGCACTTTTTCCCCATCTATTTGTCATGAAGTGATGGGACCGCATACCATGAGATTAGCTTTTTTAATGCTGAGTTTTAAGTCACCTTTTCCGCTCTCTTCTTTCATCCTCATAAAGAGGCTCCTTAGTTCCTCTTCGTTTTCTGTCATTAGAGTGGTGTCATCTGCATATCTGAGGCTGTTGATATTTCTCCCAGCAATCTTGATTCCAGCTTGTGTTTCATCCAGCCTGGCACTTCGTATGATGTACTCTGCATATAACTTATTAACTTGTTATTATATTAGCTTACGTGTATGTGAATGAGGCACACAAAGATTAGGTCATTTGTCCAAGGCCACACTGCTGCTAAATGATGGACAAATTGAACCCAGGCCGAGACCAGGTAAGTGTAAAATACTACACCGTGTTACCTATGTGAATGTAAATATTGCTGACTCTGTCCCTGTTTTTAGACAAACTGAACCAAAGTTTATTTAAAAAAAAAAAATCTACTGTATTAGCTTGTTAGGGCTGTCATAAAAAAATACCACAGACTAAGAAGTTTAAGCAGAAGAAATTTACTCACAATTCTAGAGGCTAGAAGTTTAAGATCAAGGTGTCAGTAGAGTTGGTTCCTCCTGAAGTCTCTCTTCCTGGTTTGTAGACAGCCATCTCCACTCTATGTCCACATGGTTTCCTCTGTATAGGTCTGGGTCTTAGTTTCTTCTTCTAGTCATATTGGATTAGGGCCCACCCAGATGAATTCTAAATGACCTCTTGTAAAACTTCATCTCCAAATACAGTCACATTCCAAGGTTAGGACTTTATAAATTTGAGGAGGGGTGGGGGGACACAATTTAGCCTATAACATCTCCTACATAGCCATAGGATGCTAGCCATTATGTAAAATGTCCAAATGAGTTCTAAGCTCTTTAAAAAGAGACAATACTCAAAACGGACATTTATTTGAATGACAAGCTTGAGATAGTTCTTGTTTTCTTCTGGATGATTGGTTTGACAAGTCTCTCCAGTTTGAAGTGAATACTATGACAATCAGACATAGTGCTGAAACCACGATTTTATCCTGACTGCTTCCCTTCCTCCTCTTATATCGAGTGTGAGGGTGGAGGAACTAGTCATCTGTCACTTATCTATCCATCTACCCATCATCCTTTCATCCAGCCAGCCAGCCAGCCAGGCACCTGTCTATCATCTCAATGGACCACAGATTGAAGAGTGAATAGTCATCTTGTTAGTTAACTATATTTTGGGCAGGTATTTAGGAAGACTTCATTTTAGCTTTCTCATAATAAAACATTAATTTATGCTTACTGTAGACCATATGAAGTCTTATAAAGAGAAAGAGACATATGGCAAGAAATCTAAGGTAAGCCATCTTTTATGACTAGAAGTAAACCCCTGGTTACAGTAAAAAATCAGAGAGATGTGGAAATAATAGGTGTATACATTAAATGTGAGGTACTCATCTTACAGAGTCTGGCATGTAGCAGGGGGTTAAAAATATTAAGAGAAGGTAGGAAGAAGAGATAGAAAGAAGGGAGGAAAAAAGGAAAGAGAGGGAGGGGAAAAGGGAGGAGAGCTGGGGAAAGAAGACATCAGGTCCCAGTTTTTCTGACAAACGGCATGAATGGATACTGACAATGATGGAAGTCCATACAGTGATTAATCACATGGAACACTATGATTTTACTCCTTGTACAAGAGCAAATATTATCCAGCCTTTCCTGGTTCTAATTCAAATTCTCCAAGTACAGCATGTCTGTCTGTGCTGTGTTCATCACTTCTGCAGCTACTATTCATAGCAGCGGAAGTGCTGTCTAAACAAAGTCTGAACCTCCCACAAGTATCAACATCAGTGTTGGCCATTCCTTTCCCTTTTCTTGGTTTTGCATCCCAGAAAACTAAAACCAAACCAGTCACTAGTGTTTTATCATCTAAACTCAGAATCCAATATTGTCATTTCTGCCATACCCTGGTGGCCAAAACAAAGGCGAAGGTCTGCCCCATTTGAAGGGAACAGGGCATAGATCACACAAACCAATGGAAGGTGTGTCAAAGAATTTGCAGATAAATTTTAAAATTGCCAAGTGACGAACTGATGTCACTCACGTGGCATAAGTGCATACGAGTAAGGTGGAAAGGTCCTTGAAACAATTCAGCGTAGCCGAAAAAATTTTAGATCTTATGCTTTGCTTGAATTCACTTTTTTATGCTATTTTTGGATCAGTTCACATATGTATAAATCAATCAACAAATATGTTAGTGAATGTGTTCAAAATTTTGGCTAGTAAGGTACAAAATTTGAAAACAGATATTCCTAAATACCTTGCCGAGAGCCTTGCTTTCTTTTCCTACTCATTAAAAAACCAAAGGTTCTCTATATCTAGCTCCACCAATCGCCTTTCAACCTTTTTAAAAATTGCTTCTTGCACTTCTCTGGTGGTCCAGTGGTTCAGACTCTGCCTTACTAATTCGGGGGACATGGGTTTGATCCTTGGTTGGGGAACTAAGATCCCACCTGCTGTGCAGACAAAATTGAAAAATAAACTCATATATCCTTGGTCTCATGATCTGAAGACCCTGTCAATATTTTTTTTTTAAAGGCACAAAAACTGTTTCTTAGAGTTCCATTTTCTAGCCGGTCTCACTGATAGACCTTTAAGTGGATTCCAGCTTTCTGCTGTTCCAAACAACGTTGCCATGGGCATCCTTGTCCTATATACCTTGGCATAATTTTGCCAATGTAACTGTAGGCTAAATTCAGGCAGTGAAGTTCTTGGAGCAAAGGTTATAGATATTAAAAATCATGATTGATATTACTCAATTGCCCTTAGAAGGATCTTAATATTGGGCAAATGAACACCAGTTGACAGTTCTTACATTTATATTCGCAAATGCCTACTTATCCACATATCTTCTTCCCAGGCACTAATTATAATAAAACTTTACAATTTCTGACAATTAGGTGAAAAATGGTATCTTGTAGTTTCCAGTGAAATTTTTTATCAGACATTTGCATCACTTTTTAACTGTCGATTCATATCCTTTGCCTTATTTTCTATTGTATTATTCTGCTTTTTCTTTATTGATTTGTGTGAGCTCTTTGTAATTTAAATTAATTAAATTATGTTTCTCATATACAAATATTGCAAATATTTTCTGTTTTGTCATTTTTAAGGTACTTTTTTTCACACAAAATTATGTTTTCTTTTATGGTATGAAATTTATGATTTTTTAACCTATGGCTTCCTTGCTAAAAAGGACTTCTCCAAACAGAGATGAGCAATAAATGCACCCACAGTTTTTAAATTTGTGGTTTCAAATTTTATCTTTGAAGTTTTTATCCACATATAATTTACTGGGAGTGACGAGTAAGGTAAGAATCAGTTTAAGTTTATATTTATTTATTTATTTTATTTCCTGGGTACACGAGTGGCATGCAGGATCTTAGTTCCTCGACCAGGAGTCAAACCTGTACTCCCTGCACTGGGAGCTCCGACTCTTAACCACTGGACCACCAGGGAAGTTCTAAACTTTTTTTTCCAAATGGCTAGCCAATGGTTCCAACACCATTGATGAAATAATTCCTCTTTTCACTTTCAAGCAAATCTTAAACTGATCCATACCCGTTGAGTATCTAGTGCCGACCACGCTGGTAGCTAATGACTGTGACCTGGATTTAAGGTAGAAGCTACTATTTAGCTGTGGGCAAGGAAAGATAGTTGGGAAGATTCTTCATGCAAGAACCTTCTCGCTACAAGCAGCTATGTGCCCCCCCAAATACTGGTCCCTAACCCCACTAACTGTGCACTTCTTGCTTCGTTGATAACATGTCTCTTCTGTCTGTTTGGCAGTTCTTAGCTACATGATCCTTCCTTCAGTGTGCAGACCAGCACACTGGTCAGCCACTCTGTAAATCGCTTTTGCAGAGAGCTTTTGGAGACCATTCAGGAAAATCTATCAACGAATAGACTAGAACTTAAAATAAACCACTGGTCTCTGTGAAGGTAAATAACAGAAGGACTTTATACGGACTTGACCCTGGTCTTTAAGGAGCTGCAAGGCTTCTTTTAAGCTGAAGTGGCCTGGTTTCTGTGTCTTACCTGTGCAGTTAGAGGTCCTGGGGGTGAGATTTAAAAGAAGCTGCCCGATGTCATTGGTCCATTTGGCTTGGTGGCGTATGGTAGGTGGGAGGGATCCTCTGCTGGGATAGTCACGTGTTAAGTCACTTTAGTTGCGTTTGACTCTTTGACCCCATGGACTGTAGGTCTCCTCCATCCATAGGATTCTCCAGGCAAGAATACTGGAGTGGGTTGCCATGCCCTCCTCTATTGAGAAGACAGAAGCTAGGATTGAGTGGAAGTTCTCTTTACCTGTCTGGTTTTTCTAATTATCTCATCTAGGCTGCGAGGAAAAAGCATGCTGGTGGGTGCCAGGATTCAGCCTTCACCCAGCAGAGAGGCTGGACATCCACGCCAGGACTGGCTAAGCCAGGATCCAAATCTGGGTGTCTCCTCCCCACACTTGAAGGGTTCGAGCCCTGTAGGCAGCCTTGTGTGAGATAGCAAAGCCCTCCCACTGAGGATGGAACCCATCCCTACCATGCACAGCCATCAGGGCAGGGGGTGTGCGGGGGGATGTGCCACCCACCCTGTGGCACCTTGCAAGTCCCAGAGAAGGGTGCTTGACATCACCCGGCACCCCCTCGCCTGTGCCAGCCTCCCAGTTCCTGAACTCTGGACCCAGGTTTCCACGGGAGGTTCTGATGCTCAGTCTCCAGCCAGGGAGGAAGAGAGGGGTCCGGGGAGAGCCCCAGATAAAATCTCACCCCCGGGGCCTCTAACTGCACAGGTTAGACACAGAAACCAGGCCACTTCAATTTAAAAACAATCTAGGATATCATACTAATTACAGGGGTTTGCAAGCACAAGACCCGACAAGATTTAGATTCAGTGGTTAACAAAAATTGGACAGTAGAGAGCAAGAATTTCACATCAGTAAAAATATGACCCCACAATGTGCAACGGAGCTGTTGCAGTATATTTTTTCCCCAGGCTGCAGGTATTTTCCATCATAGATGCTTCATTCCTGACAGAGGAGGGTGTGGGTGAGGCTGCTTTCTGTTATCACTTAAAACTCACTTCAATCTGCTGAAAAAGGTTGAATGACTCCTACCTTTTTGTTTTTTTAAAAAAAAAGAAGAGGCAGCTTTGAAATGAATGACTTCATTGAATCAAATCACCCAAGAATTCATCTCAGCAAGGCCATCTAGGTCCCCAGCAGCATTTTTTCTCCTGCTCTGTTCTGAAGGCAGAGTTCAGCCTTGTCATTCTGGGATCCCTATGTTTCTTTAATGATGGAGAAGTGAAGTTGCTCAGTTGTGTCTGACTCTTTGCAAACCCAAGGACTGTAGCCCACCAGGCTCCTCCATCCATGAGAATCTCCAGGCAAGAATATTGGAGTGGGTTGCCATTTCCTTCTCCAGGGGATCTTCCCGACCCAGGGATCGAACCTGGGTGTCCTGCATTGTAGGCAGACGCTTTACCATCTGAGCTACCAGGGAAGCCAGCTCTGTATTCCCAGAGTGTGCCTCCTAAGTCACTTCACTTGTGTCTGACTCTTTGCGACCCCATGGACTGTAGCCTGCCAGGCTCCTCTGTCCATGGGAGTCTCCAGGCAAGAGTACTGGAGTGGGTTGCCATTTCCTTCTCCAGGGGATCTTCCCGACCCAGGGATTGAACCCGTGTCTCTTATGTCCCCTGCACTGCAGGCAGGTTCTTTACCATTAGTGTCACCCAAGAAGCCCTGCCATCCCAGGGAAGTCACCTTTCAGGCCACACAGCAGCCCCCACCCCAAAGGCACTGAATACAAGGGCATCAGTGCCATCCCTGGGTCTCGGGAGGAGTCCATCCCTGGGCAGGTGAGGCTGGTAAGGCACTCACCTAGGCTGCCAAGGCCACAATCGGTGCTACCACAAAGGACGCAAGAGTGTCACAGGACAAAAGCATTTTGCCAAAAGGGAACCATAACTCTTAGATCTTGAAAAGTCAAAGTGTCCCTTCTCTCCCCAGGCCGCTCTGAGCATCTGAGGTCGGCGCCTGCGGGCAGGCGGGTCATGGCCGAATCAGGCCCCCATGGTACCACGCTGCATTTCCCAATCTAACTTTGTTTAGTTTGTGGAGAACATTTTTTCGATCCTGAAAAAAACAAAGAAAGAAATCACTGTGGTTTCTCTCCTACCCCCACCCTCTATAATGGCCACTTTTAAGAAAGAGTTTCACCATGTTTCCCATAAAACCAAAAAACAATGAGGATGCTGGCCAGACATTCTTTGTTTCTTTTCTTCCATGTCTGTTGGTAACCCCTACCCCAACCTCTTTGCCCCAGGCCTGCCTGTCTGCCCGCTGTCCCCACACACCCCTCATTCATGCTGGGCCCCAGCCAGGCCAAGTCCCGCCTTTCTCCTGGACAGACTTCCTCTTCCAGAACCTAACTCAGCACTTTCTCGCTAAGTCACCCCAGGCTAGGGCTGGAGGCGACCCAGTGACTCCCCAAGTCACCTGGCTTGTCCTGCCATCACTCCTTCTCCCTCCCCTCATCCTCCTGGGTGCTCATAACCCATCATCACCATCAACCACGGGTACCCAGCTCCATGTGGCCTGCAGCATCAGACAATATTATTCTGCACCCTCCCC
Source organism: Budorcas taxicolor (assembly GCF_023091745.1). Classification (NCBI taxonomy): domain Eukaryota; kingdom Metazoa; phylum Chordata; class Mammalia; order Artiodactyla; family Bovidae; genus Budorcas; species Budorcas taxicolor. The sequence goes on along the minus strand of NC_068914.1, from coordinate 37,944,478 downwards.
TTTGTAAGTCTTCTGAAGGCACTTCACATGTGTGGACATGCGGGTGCTCTCTTCTCAACCCACATACTTTCAGGGATTTCTTGTGTCTTCTAGTCATTTTCTGTTGCCAGTCTCCTCCCCACAGTGTGTTCACGACTTGGCACCTGAGTGCTGTTGACTGACCAATTCCCGTCCTTTCTACTTCCTTCAACAGGGCAGGGTCATGGCTGAGTAGCCGGTTAGTCAAAGCTCCTGGATTCTCTTAAATTGTCCTCCTACTGAGTCACCACGAGAGCGTAGACAAGCCACTTCCCTTCCTCATCCCCCACGTCTGCAATCTTGCCAGGCTCTGTGCACATCCTCCAACAATATGGCTAGAAGGAACCTAATGTGCTACTCGTTGTGGTAGGTTTGTCCCTGGCTGGTTCTAGAATCCCAGGTAAACCCCGGGGCTAGCACAGGTTTTCCTTAGCTTCTCACTTCCTAGCCCACGAGAGAACCACAGCAGCTCACTGCAGCCTCTGCCATCGATTGTGCTTAGAGAAGGAGGCGAGAAATTCAGACTCTCTTTCAAATATTTCTAACTCATGTGCAAAAGTAATTGGGTCCAACTCTCAGGGAGTGATCTGAGAAACGAGGGGTGAGGCTAAGCAAAGCTGTCACCATGACAAAGAAGGCTCTTGTCTGCTCATGAGAGGTTCTGGCCTCAAACCTTAAGCCATGCCTTGGCCCACTGACACTTAGACTACCCTGATGTCAAGCACTGGCCGTTTTCGTTGTTCAGTTGCTAAGTTGTGTCCGACTGTTAGCGACCTCATGGACTGCAGCATGCCAGGCTTCCCCATCCATCCTTCACTATCTCCCGGAGTTTGCTCAAATTCATGTCCATTGAGTCGGTGATTCTATCTAACCATCTCATCCTCTGCTGCTCTCTTCTCCTTTTCCCTTCAGTCTTTTCCAACATCTGAGTCTTTTCCAATGTCATCTCTTTGCATCAGGTGGCCAAAGTATTGGCACCTCAGCTTCAACATCAGTCCTTCCAATGAATATTCAGGACTGATTTCCTTTAGGATTGACTGGTTTGATCTTCCTGTCCAAGGGACTCTCAAGAGTCTTCTCCAACACCACAATTTGAAAGTATCAGTTCTTTGGCACTCAGCTTTCTTTATGGTCCAACTCACATCTGTACATGACTACTGGAAAAACCGTAGCTTTGACTATATGGACCTTTGTCAGCAAAGTGACATCTCTGCTGTATAATACACTGTCTAGGTTTGTTATAGGTTTCCTTCCAAGGAGCAAACGTCTTTTAATCTCATGGCTGCAGTCACCATCCACAGCGATCTGGGAGCTCATGAAGATAAAATCTGTCACTGCTTCCACGTTTGCCTCTTCTATTTGACATTAAGTCATGTCATGTCATGGGACTGGATGCCAAGATCTTAGTTTATTTCAATGTTGAATTTCAAGCCAGCTTTTGCACTCTCTTCTTTCACCGACATCAAGAGGTTAGCGTGCCATCATCTGCATATCTGATGTTGTTGATATTTCTCCCAGCAATCTTGATTCCAGCACTTGCCCATTTGAGGCATTAAACAAGCCCTGGCCAAAATGACTAAGCTGGGTCCAGAGGAAATGCTAACAGGACTCTGGCTTGGCTCTAAAAGGCCTTACTATCTTCTGAGAGTTGGAGTATTTGCATATGAGACCTACATCTGGGCCGGTAACTCTCAGGCCCCTTGACTGTCCTCCCTCTTCTGGGAAGGAATATACAGGTAAGCCAAGAGAAGCAGTGAGCAGCGTGCAGTCACTCTCAGAGATCAGCAGAAACAGAGCTGCCCATGTTTGGCTCAGAACCCAGATATCAGGCACTGGACAGGAATTTGCCCTTGGGAAGCTGTTGCTTAACCTTCTGGTTCCTCAGGCTCCCTGCCTCCTCAACAGAGGCCAAGCCCAACCAGGAGGCTGGCTGAGGCCAGGCTGGTCAGCCAAGGCCAGTTCACCGAGGGTTAGGCCAGGCTGGGAGGGGTATAGCCTAACCTGCAGGAGGCCAGACACTGGGCAGGATCCTAGTGGACAGGCAGGTCTGTGCAGCTTCTGTTTCCCAGTGGGAAAGGACAGGTTTCCCCGAAGCTGTTTAGGGAAAGACTCAGCTGGTCTTCAGCCTGGATCTGATGGAGCTGGAAGCACCAAGGACCCAGGAAGAAGCTAGAGCCCATTACACGCCTTTCCTGAAAGTGAAGAGGGGTCTGTCTGCGATGGGATCTCCAGTTGACACAGTTTCAAGGACAAGCCCTGCCCCATGGGATAGACTTGGGGTCTGTGCCCTTGTCCCCAAGTGGCCCCACTGACATCTTCCATTATCAGAGAGAAAGGAAGAGAACAGAAGACAGTTGTCTGGGGATATGTATTTCCCCTTATGATATAACCTGAGTTGGAAATGTCCCTAGGGACACCTAAGGCTGTTTCGACTCGAAGGTCTTTGGGTGGACAATACATCCAGTCTCCAGTCTGCCCTGCAGGCTGTTGGTGCTAGACAGATGGGTGACAGCACCATCGCTGTGGGGCTTCCTTCGTGGCTCAGAGGGTAAAGCGTCTGCCTACAGTGCAGGAGACTCAGGTTCGATCCCTGGGCCAGGAAGATCCCCTGGAGAAGGAAATGGCAACCCATCCCAGTATTCTTGCCTGGGGAATCCCATGGACAGAGCAGCCTGGTAGGCTATAGTTCACGAGGTGGCAAAGAGTCCGACATGACTGAGTGACTTCACTTTTTCACCATCGCTGTGGTCACCTTCACAGGAGTATCTGGGTGGCACTCAGGGCCTCATGGGATTCATTGGAGCTTCCTGCTCATTCAAATGGTGGTGGTGGTTTAGTTGCTAAGTCATATCCAACTCTTGCATTGTGACCCCATGGACTGTAGCCTATGAGGCTCCTCTGTCCATGGAATCTCCCAGGCAAGAACACTGGAGTGGGTTGCCAATTCCTCCTCCAGGGCAGCAGAATTCTGGAAGGATACCACATAGATGAAGTTGCAAACATTTCTCCCTTCTCTGGGAACCCAAACACAATACAGATCTTGGGGGATGTGGAGGAGAGAGTGGGCTGAAGGTCAGGGCAGAGAGGGCTGGCCCCAGATTAGGTGTCTCTGATGAAAGATAACCCAGCTGGGGCATTTCCTCCTGGAGTGATTCTGCTCTTATCAATTATGATAAATAACTGATTCTGCACATCCCATTCATACACATATGTAGACATTGTGTCTCTGTGCAGGGAAGTAAGATTAGGAATCTGGCCCTTTTAATCTCTCTGATTTCCTATCATTTAGCCCCTAGTCCAGGAGCTCTGTGGACAAGGTTTTCCCAGGGGATGACAAATAGCTTGGACATTTCAGGAAGATTACAGTTGGTGATTGTGGGTGTGAGAGGTCAGTCGGGGAGGAAGAGCCTGTTCTGAGGAGGCTCATTTTCACCACTGTCCAGTTGTTGTTTTTTCAATATTTATTTCTTTGTTTATCTATTTGGCTATGCAGGTCTTAGTCGTGGCACGTGGGATCTTTTCTTAGTTGTGGCATGTGGGATCTAGTTCCCTGATCAGGGATTGAACCCAGGGCGCCCTGAGCTGGGCTCATGGAGTCTTAGCTATGGGACGATCAGGAAAGTCCTCACTGTTGAGTTTTAAAATCTCAAGTTTGCTCTCTTAGCTCCCTTGGCTTTAAGGCTGTCCCAATAGATACAGGAAGGCCCAGCACCTGGGAGACAGGCGGCCTGGGCTGGAGCAAAAGAGCTGCAGCTTCTCAGATGAGTTAGAATGAGTCACAGTCCAGGCTTCTGTTTGGTTAAGCAAAGGCCATGCCCCAGTTTTGTAATACCCAAAGGTGGAGGGTGAGGAGCACTCCCTGATCTGTATACAATGGGGATGATTTCAGGCCCAGGTTCGAGAACGGAGAACCCACTGCCTTCCAAGTAGTCCTGAGGCCCTGGGGTCCTCGCCCTACAAGCCCACCCTGCTTCCTTCTCCTCTAAGCCATGCAAGTCCAGCTTCCCTCAATTCACTCCAAGAAGTCTTACTTACCTGTCCTAAGCTTACCTTACCTTACCTTACCCTTCCACGCAACCAGTCCTGTCTTCCAGGCTGGGAAGGGCCACTGTTGACATCACCTCCATGGGGGGAGGAGAAACACCAAGAAGGGGTCAGTCAGTGACGTCACTGTGTGTCTGGAGGCCAGAGGAGGTTTGTTCTCTTGCCAAGCTCTCTGCATTCCTTGGTAGTGGCTCAAGCCAGCCCCTCCCCCGCCCCCGGGGACACCAATCAGGATGTGGTAAAGTCGCTCTGGGCTGCCCAGCACCTTACTGACTAGTAAATCCATAGAACACATAAGATGAAATGTACAACCATCACAAGTGGATGAATTAATTTATTTATGCATTTGGTGAGGAATTTCTCATTGCTTTCTAAATGAGTGAAAGGTACAGGCTGGCTTTGGATGGTACCTGATTAATGAGAGGCAGATTTGGATAAAAACATAGTAAAGGTTGCAAATGCCTTGGATGGTATTCCGAGTGGAGTGGCCTGGAAGTTTACAGCAAAAAGGAAAACAAACACAATCTTCTCATTTTGGACGCTTTCTGGTGGATGTTAAGAGTTTGCCTACAGTTTCAGCAGATGCTGGAGTTTCTCGACATGTGTGGTGAGTGGTTCTGAGGAGCAGGATGCTGGATGAAGGATGTGGGGGGGCTTTGTTCCTGGTTGAGATGTGGCAGGACCTCTGGCCATCCCCTCATCTGTGTCCTGTGGCAGGAAGTAAGGACGCAGGACAGGGCATCTGGGAGAGGCCTCGGGTGACCTAACCTCTCCCTGGTAGGTCCAGGGGACTCGTTCAAAGCAGCCTGTGAGAGATTTGGATCCACAGCTCAGTACCCCAAAAGGGGCACCCAGCATACTCACCTCTCCCACCCAGCATCCTTACTCAGCAGCTTCCACCGAGAGGGTCCATCTGTGTATAAGACACTGGGAGGGGGCTGAGGGCCTGCGATCCATGGCTTGGGGCTGGTGTTAAAGGTGAATTAGAGAATTAAGAAAAGTGCACAGGAGAAGTTCCAGAAACATTGAAAGATTGTGGCCCTGACTGAGTGTGGTGGTGGATGGGCTTTGAAAGCAACTGGGGCTGGAGCTGGGACTTGAAAGGGAATCAGAATTACCTTAGGACACTGGATATGGGAGGGTACCTTGGGCATGGCCAGAAAAGGAGTGGGTAAACCATGAGTCAAGTATGCTTAAGTACTCAGCACAGCGGCCCTGGGCCCGGTGCAGGGCAGTGACCAAGGCAGGTTCTAATCAGCCTTTGTAGATTCTTGAAACTCAGGCGATGGGGCTGGACTGATTTGGACGGACCCACAACAAAGTGTTGTAAGGAAGGAATGGTTCAATGAGGCAGTATTGACGGAGAACGGACCCTTTACCGCGGACTGTGATAGATCCCAGAGGTTGAATCATGAATAAGACACGTTTGTTACTCCTAGAGATTTTCTAGTTTGGGAGACAGATGGATAAGAAATAGATACTTCCTGTAGAATGTGGTGAGTGCTTTCGGAGCTTAAGGATGAGGCTGGACACCTGGTGGTCTGGAGGTAGGGAAGTCACGGATGGACTTGTGGGTAGCAGTAGGAGTTTGAACTTTGTCCCGAGGGCAGCGGAGGGAGGCATGGGAAAGATTGACCCGGGACAAGGGAGGGGCAGGCAGGACGTGAGAAATGGAGGCGGTAGATGAACAGGTGAGGGCGGAGGCTGGGAAGAGCTCATTAATTGAGGCGGATGAGGCCAGAGGCACTGGGGAAGGTTAGGGTAGGAGATGCTTGGAGCTCAAAGCATCCACCGGAAGCTCTTGAACTTGGCTTGGTAAGAGGGGATAGAGGCTGGAGCTGCAAAGGAGAGACTTCTAGGCACATTCCAGCTCTTGGATGGCAGAACTTCATCCTGAGCGCAGGACATGGATCTTCCAGGTGGAAGGCAATTGTGGAACCAGTTATCTCTTTGAGATCAGTCTGTTAATTCTTTATGTTCTCTAAAAAGAGTGGAATTCCCTGCATCCTCCCAAAGATGACCTCTGCTGACTCTTGGGAAATAATTTCTGTCAAGTCATTTTCTTCCTGCCTCAGTTTTCGTTTGGTTTTCCCATTGTTGTAATGATACCGGGTTTGCAATGTGCTGTCTTACTGCATTGAGTATCCTTGTATGTCTCTTTGTCTGCTATTAAAATTATCCTGGTTCTTATGAATGTTCGTATTTTTACATCTGTTTCGTGAAAAGTCTCACTTGCCTGCTTTTTCTCCTTCCTTAGCAGCAAACTTTGAAAATGTATCTTCTCTTTCCACTTGTATTTCCCTCTCTCTCCCCAACTTTTTTCCTTCCTTCCCTTGCTTCCTTGAATTGAACTGGCCAAAAAATTTGTTTGGATTCTCCATAGGATGTGACAGAAAACCCTGAATTTTTGGCCAATACTTTCTCCCTCCCTCCCGCCTACCTTCATCTCAAGCCTCTCTTTCCTAAGACAGAGAGGGGCATCTTTTTTGACTCTGCAAAGTATCGTTGTAAGATGCACACCAGAGTGTTTCACAAACACCCAACATCCGAGAAATTTCAAGGCCACTGCTGGGCAGAAGACAGATTTCTGGTACTAGCAAGTCTTACTGGGAGGGGCTGGGGCTGGCGACTGGTTTATTCTAAGCCAGGAACAGTGGTCAAGATGGAGAAGAAGAGGAAGGCAAGACAACCGAGGCATGGAAAGGTGTTTCCTGGATTTTTCAAGACCTGTAGAGTCTTCCCCTATGGTTCAGCGGGTGAAGAATCTGCCTGCAATGCAGGAGACACAGAAGACATGGGTTTGATCCATGGGTTGAAAAGATCCCCTGGAGGAGGAAAATGGCAACCCACTCCCGTATTCTTGCCTGGAGAATCCCTGGACAGAGGAACCTGGTGGGCTACAGTCCAAAGGGTTGCAAAGAGTCAGACATGATTGGGCAACTAAGCAAGCACAGAGTCTCAGAGCAAGGGAAGTTTTGAGTTGGCCAAAAGTTTCAGTTTGGGTATTTCAGAGCATCTTATGGAGAAATCTGAACGAATTTTTGGCCAACCAAATAGAATATATTCTATTTAGAGAGGAAAACAACATGCTATCTGTCAACTACGCCACAAGCCCACACTTGGAAAGAGATGTTTAATATCATATAGTGTTTACAGCGATGTTTCATCAGAACCGGTTTGCCTGTCCATTGCTAGATACCATTTCAAAGTAGGTGTAAACAGCTTTGCTGTCTCTCCCTCTCTCTCTCTCTCCCCTCCCTCTTCCTCTCCCCTCACCCAGTGAAGTTTCCAAAAGAACCTTTGTTTAGCCATCATACTCACAAGCTCTCTTTGTCCCAAGTGGCTGTCACTGTCCCAGGCCCTTGTGTGTGTGTTTCTCACGACATGGCCAGGAGGGAGCCAGTCTCATCACCCACAGACAGGTTACCTCACTCGTCCAGGGTCACCAGAGTGTGTCACAGCCTGGGTTTAAACCCAGGTCAGACGATCCTAATCCATTCTCTCAGCGACGGCACCATTCTATGATTTCTCTCTTACATACTTTTTACTTCACAGTTTTTCTTTCTTTCTTTCTTTTCTTTTTTAAAATATTTATTTGGCTGTACCAAATCTTAGTTATGGCACTTGGGACCTTTGATCTTCGTTGCAGCGTGTAGGACCTTTAGTTGAGGCATGTGGGATCTAGCTCCCCAATCAGGAATTGAACTCTGACCCCTTGTGTTGAGAGTGCAGAGGAAGTCCCCAGATTTTCAAATAGAGAACAGGATTGCACTAGGGTTTTATTACAGGGATACATGTGATGTTAAAAGCTGTTTTAACTTAATGATCTTGAGTCTCTATGTCTCCTGCACTGGCAGGTACGTTCTTTACCACTAGCATCACCTGGGAAGACCAAGTGAAAGTAAAAGTGTAGTCACTCAGTTGTGTCCAACTCTTTGTGACCCCATGGACTGTATGTAGCCTGCCAGGTTCTTCTGTCCATGGAATTCTCCAGGCAAGAATACTGGAGTGGGTAGACATTCCCTTCTCCAGGGCATCTTCCCGACCTGGGGATTGAACCTGGGTCTCCTTGATGGCGGGCAGATTCTTAACTGTCTGAGCCAGCTGGCCTGAAGGGAGATTAAGCACCAAAATTTCTAAATTTTCTGCATCCAAGTTGTGGGTGACTGCTTTTTCGGGCCAGATATGGAACAACTTGGGAAAGTTCCTTGCCTTTTCCTAAAGCATCAGAGTTGCTAAGAACATTGCCTGAGCAGGTCAGCCTGGCCTCAGAGATGCCAAGGCCTTGGGTCCATCTGACATCACAAGCCAGGGCTTCAGAACAAGGACAGATCGCTTTGCTCTACAAGAAGCCTGCCCCAGCCACTGGTATTTGTCTCCACAGCGTCCATTCCACACTCCCTGAGCCTCTGTTCCTGTCTCTTTATTAACTAGCAGAGGAGGATATTTATGGAGGAGGGAACTCTATGGGGAAGAGGAAGTCCCCGGATTGATTTCTGAAGACCCCTCTGTGTGCCTCCCTCTTGTGCGACCCTGGAGGTCTTTAACTTGGTGTCACAGTCCTGCCTGGAGTCCATCCACCCCCGCTCACCACATGCTTCCTGCTCCAAATGTCAAGGTTTTCATTTGACCATGATATCATGAGCCGAATAAAATTGAAAATAGCAAAATACCACTTTATTTACAGTCATTCTTTCCCCCTAATTTCTGAAGTCACAAAGAAAACCTCTCTTTAACAATGCCAACCTCCAGATCATACCAATCACCAAGGAGAAGCTCCATCAGTGCAGGCACCAACCACAATGTATATCAACTCACAGCCGAGGGAGCTTGCTCACCCTGAGGCTGTCCGTGGCACAGGTGGGGTTTTCCATCACATGCTTTTTGGGCAACAGGGATCCTGGGGCAGAGGGAGCTCTCAGTTCCTTTTGCCCAAACTGGAGACACTTAAAAAACATTTCCAAGTAAGCCACCAGGGTTCAGAGGAATGCTTATTTACACTTACAGGAGCCGGACCCTGAAATGCCCTCCCAAGTGCTCTTGATCCTAAGCTTGGGCTGTGGCCAAGCCCCAGCATGTAAATATCACTAGCTGATCCTTCCTGCCCCACTGCTGGATCTTCATCTGGGTGGACAATTTTGCTGCAGCCCTGACTTCGTCAGTCCATCTATTATGGGCTGGGTCATGCACACCTCCCCATTCAAATGTTGACGTTCTAAAGCCCAGTACTTTGGGAATGGACCTTTAAGGAGGTGATTAAAAAGCAGAGACATTACTTTGCCAACAAAGGTCTGTCTAGTCAAAGCTATGGTTTTCCCAGTAGTCATGTATGGATGTGAGAGTTGGACCATAAAGAAAACCGAGCACTGAAGAATTGATATTTTGGAACTATGGTGTTGGAGAAGACTCTTGAGAGTCCCTTAGACTGCAAGGGGATCAAACCAGTCAATCCTAAAGGAAGTGAGTCCTGACTATTCTTTGGAAGGACTGATGCTGAAGCTGAAGCTCCAAAGCTTTGGCCACCTGATGCAAAGAACTGACTCATCGGAAAAGACCCTGATGCTGGGAAAGATTGAAGTCAGGAGGAAAAGGGGACGACAGATGATGAGATGGTTGGATGGCATCACTGACTCGATGGACATGAGTTTGAGCAGTCTCCAGGTGTTGGTGATGGACAGGCAAGTCTGGAGTGCTATAGTCCATGCGTTTGCAAAGAGTGGGATATGACTGAGCTGCTGAACTGACTGAATGTCAAATAAGGTCATAAGAGTGAGGCCCTAATCCTATAGGCCTGTCCTTAAAGGAAGGAGAGAGGGGCAGCAGCAATACCCATGTACTAGAGGAAGGGCCAGGTGAAGACCCAATAAGAAGGCAGTCATCTGCAAGCCAAGGAGACAGGCTCTGGGAGCAATCCAACCTGCTGACACCTTGACCTTGGACTTCCAGCCTGTATTTTGAAAATACAATTCATTTCATAATTTGGGTACTTACTGGATTTTGCTTTTTTCTTTCTCAAGTGTATAACGTAATCCCATATCTCAATAGACCATGGCTATCAAACTTTAGTATGATTTCTAGACATGTTTAAGTCTGTTTTTTTTTTCCTTCTAAATTGTCTATGCCTACAGTCATTCTTTTATACTTGTTGAGTATAGATTTAATTATTGTCATATGCAGCAAGTCTCTGCTTTTTATCCAGTTTCATTCCTGGAAAATTTATGACAAAGTGAATTGCCTTAAAGTAGATTCTATTTTACCATAGGCACAACGATATAATTCAAAGTTTTATTGTTGATTTAACATCAAATGAATTTTAGATATGACCATAATATGTCACAAAAGCAAAAACACAGCTGTTTAAAATCTCTGTAATCTATTACAAGTCAAATGAATGCCCAAGCCATTTAAGAGGATTAAATGAATTGTATATATTTGGTAATAAAAAGGGCTGTATGTGTGGATAAAATAGAAAAATTCCTTGTTTTTTTTATGCTTCCCGGACATTTCATTCTATGCATCAGCACCAGATTAATTTTTATAAATGAGACAGTTGATAGACATTTGCTAGTTCCCCTTCTCTTGTGAGATCAAGTAAAAAATCTTTGAATGTGGAAGTTGCTCACATGGGAGCCCCTGCCACCTCTCCTCCCCAAACTTAGCTCACTGTTCAGCAAACTGGTTAGCAGCTCCAGATCCTTCACACATGGCCCCCATCTTCCGGCTTCGATGCCTTTACTCTCTGCTTGCTCAACTTTGCCCACCTCTCCAGCCATGTAAATCCCTTTCCTCCTTGGAGGTTCTGTCCCAGTCCATGCATTCGCAGACCTACACAGCCCCTCCCCACCGAGCCTAGGGACTCATCCTGGACCTCAGAGCGTGGTCCATGGTTGGCGGATTATCTTGCATCACCCTGGAGCATCACTCTGTGCTACGTCTGCTTGTTGTGCCATCCAGGGTGGACAGCCAGCTCCATCCACCACTGTGCATCAGGAAAGAGAAGGGAGAAACACCAACTTTTCCTGAGGACCTACTATGTACCAGACATCACATCTGGCATTCTTATATACAATCTCTCACTGAATCCCTACATCTGTCTTAGGTGGTAGGGATTAGTTTTTCCATTCACTACTGACAATACAGAGGCTAAATAGTTTCTTCAGCTAACTTCGCTAAGAAGTGATGTGACCAGGATTTAAACCCCGACAGTACACAGCAAGGTTCTCAAGCTAGAAATCAGGAGGTCTCCAATTCAATTAACCTGTCTGAATCTCATTTTTGCCTATGAACGAAGAGGGCTAACAGCATCCACTGCTTGAAAATATGTGAATTAAAGGAAGACATACTTTTGAAACCCTTCATCAGCTATTGTGGTACCATTGTTCCTAGTTCCTATCACACTCTGATGCTCAGTAAATGTGTGTTGCAAAAAACAAACAAACAAACAAAAATGTGTGTTGCTAGATTGGTTTCTATTTCTTCTCGCGGGAGTTGCAGTATCTGTTGGTCTCGTCAGCCCAGCCTCTCTCTTCCTGCTGTGATCTAGTGACAGTAATATCCATGTTTTCACCTTTGAAAAAGAAATCATGCCGCCATCTGCTGAGAAGCATTTCCTGCTCCAGAGCAATCAGACTGGCAACACTTACATGCACACGTTTACTAGCATTGCCCAATGTCTTCAGGAGAATTCTTCCAAGTATTTTGTAATCTGTGTTGGGGAATGCTAATGAACTCTAATACAGGACGACAGTTTGCTTCTTCTTGAAAGATAACAATGGTCAATAATCCTGGCTGTGTCTCCTGCTTGAGGGGCTCACTTAAATGGGCTGAAAATTCTTGACATGAGGTTAACTATCAGCCTTTTCTCTGCAGACCAAGCTACCTAAGAAAAGCAGTATTATGTGTGATGTCATTTATTTATTTTAAAATTTATTCTTGAAGTACAGTTGATCGACAGTGCTAATTTCTGCTGTACAGCAAAGTGATTCATTCTTTTTCATATTTATTTCCATTATGATTTATCATAGGATATTGACAGGATATTGTGCTATACAGTAGGTCTTTGTTGTTTATCCATCATGTGTATAATAGTTTGCACCTACTAATCCCAAAATCCCAGTCCATCTCTCTCCCACCCACCTTCTGTCTTGGCAACCACCTGTCTGTCCTCTCTACGAGTTTCTTTCTGCAAAGCCATGCATTTTTGTTCTTGGATTTTGTTCATGCATTTCAGTTCTATTGTTCTTTTGCGTGATAATGCTGAATTTTGGCTTCTAACTTATGTTTCCACATCATCTGAATATTTGCGTACTATGTTCAGCATCTTTTACTGGCTGAGTTCTTTTATTTACTGGGGTCTTCAGGTTTCCTTCTGTGTCCTTATTCTTTCCTTCATGATTACCCAGCTTAGCTCCTTGCAAACCCATCTTCTCTATTCTCATCACAGTATGAATTTGACCTTCGGATTTCCTAGTTAACCTTTTAGGAATTTCCCGAAGCGGACTCATCTTACCCTGCTGTAATTAGAGTTCTTGTCTCAGGACTTGCTCCTTCTGTAATTTCTCTCCTGCTTTAACTTTCCTTTCACTGAGAGGAGTAAAATCTATGACTCTTTGCATGTCTTAACTGTAGTTTCAGTAATTTGGGTTTTTCGGTAGGAAACTTGCTCACCCTTCAGAGTTCCTTTTCTACCACAACTGGCTGTACAAAATCATACTTATTTTTAAGATGGAATAGTTCACAAAAATAGGCACCAACACTTTTTTGCATAAAGTTAGCATCTTCTAGATATAGATTTTATTTCTCTATCCTACATTCCTGTTCTATAAGATTGCCAAAAACAGTGATCAAAACAGGAGCCTTATCCAAACAAATCCATTCAGCAGTATCTATAGCACATAACCCTTTCCCCTTATTGCATTTTCCCCTCTGCCTAATTCAACTGGTCATAAATATTAATCGGCCCCATAGTTTCAACTTTCCATTTTATATCTGTTAATACACACCTCTCTGGATAGACATCAGACAGGTAATCCATTTTAACCAGTCTCAGCTATTCTGTTTTCTGAAGAACGTTTGCTTTAGAGACCTCAAAGGAAATGCATTTTTCTTTCTGCTTTCTTTGGCAGGCCTCACAATGAGGAGATGATGGTGAGAAGAGGTTCAGCCCACCAGCCTTTCCTATCTTCCTTCCTGTCCTTTGCTCCAGAAGATTCCCTCCTGTCTGCCCATGGAGCTCATCACCACACCACCTGTCACCCCGCTTCCAGGGGGCCCGAGCGGCTGTCCCTCTTGGTCTGTGTGTCCTACAAGAGCCCTAAATGGAGGTGTGATGGGACTGTGGTCACTGGCAGGGGTGCTCATGGATTGCTGATGGAATGCGTGGATGGGAGGCCAGTCTGATCCACTCTTGCTATGAGTCGTGGCTGGTCTTCCCTGGTCAAGCAGACCCACTATCCTCATGTGGGGGCTCTCTGCCAGGTGGCTGAGTTTCATCAACATGAAGGTTCATCTGCCTTCTTCATCTGCTGACTCTGATAGACAGTTCTCTTGTGTAGAAGGATCCTCCCCTTCTGTAGGGCAGAGAGACTGTTTCTGGACTGCTTGACAATGATCCCTTTGGGAAATGGTTTGCTCAGTGGTTAGTAGAGGTGAGCCTTGTGTGACCTGCAAGGTAACTGGGTCACAGGTGTCCAGCAGACCCATTTGTGCTTGCTGTTCTGGAATGAGAAGCAGACAGGTAGACAGAAGGAAGAGGTGCATACACGGTTACAGAACAGAGATTAGCGGAGAAGGTAAGAACTGACATTCAGATTTCACATAACTAGAGTTCTCCCCCTCTCCCCCAGCCAGAGGAATAATGAATAATAGAGAGTAGTAGTTATAATAATAATAATAGAGTCACACAGGGTGGAGGAGAGAGCTGTTACCTCCACTTCCAAGGGGGTCTGGGTGCTTGAGGAAGGACCTGCATGTTCTTTGCTGGGGATGCAGACCGTGGCCATCAGCAATGGGGTGGGGGTGGGGGGGGAGTCAGTGGAACAAGGACAAGACTGTTAGCACCTGTAAGACACAGATCCTTCGAAACAGGAGAGGGAGACTGAGAACCTGTGCTCAGTATGCTGGAGGGGGTATCAGAGCCTGTGAAATCTGGTCACTACTATTAAGGGGACTCATAATGTGTGAAAAGTGTTAGTCGCTCAGTCGTGTCCAACTCTTTGTGACCCCATGAACTGTAGCCCACCAGGCTCCTCTGTCCATGGGATTCTCCAGGCAAGAATACTGGAGTGGGTTGCCATTTCCTTCTCCAGGGGATCTTCCCCACCTAGGGGCTGAACCTGGGTCTCCCGCATTGCAGGTAGATTCATTACCATCTGGGACTCATTAGTATCCACCAATCACTGGAGCCTGGGCTTTATAAGAACAACACCCAATGAGTAGGGTGGTCTGTGAAAACAGGTATGGTGGATCTCCACCACCAGCTAGCCTTCAGAAAGGAGGTAGTTTCATATTCATGCTTGGGAACACACACAATCATGTGCTAGAGGAATATAGAAATATATATACATATTTCTCTTATAAAAGATCATCTTAGGGCCATCAGTTCCAGAATCATGGATATGACCCAAATTATAGGAGCTCTGAGAACAGAAACCTGTACCTAGCTGACTCAGAGAAATAAAAGCTCACCTAGTAAGTTCTGGGAGTAGCGAGGGTCCTGGGAAAGCCAATCCACCTGGAGGCTGAGACAGGTGGGAGGAGGAAGTGGCACGTTCACTGTGGCAGGTGTGATGCATCACTGATCCCAGGAAGCTCCCATGTTGCCTGGGCCTCCAGGGTAGTTTCACAGGCACCAAATATAGCCACATGTCAAGGACATGGGGTTCAGTCTCCAGGAGCTTAGTCTTTCCAGCTCAACTAACATTATCCCCTCCCAAGCAGATATTAGAGCCAGACCTCCATGCAAGCTGGGGTGGGATTCTCCCAAACCTTCACTAGTTTGAGGCAGACCACCAGCAGTGCTGGGCACGGCACACCTATCTGCTAAGTCTTTCATTGTAATAGTGATACTTTAATGAAAGGATTCAGAAAGCCCAATTCCTAAAGGAGACGTATGGCCAGGCCCTTATGTAACACCTGGAAATGGAAATAACAACCTACTCAAGTACTCTTGCCTGGAGAATCCCATGGACAGAGAAGCCTGGTGGGCTACAGTCCATGGGGTCTCAAAGAGCTGGACATGACTGAATGACTTTCACTTCACTTATATAACACACCTACTTACTGTAAATAAGAAAATCTGAGAAAGATCTCCTACTGGATTGAAATTATTCCCCACCTTTCCTGCAGTTTGGACCACAGCCTTGAAATAGTCACCTGGAAGGATGATACCATCCTGTGTTAATTATTGTACTCATATGCTTTCTCCCTTTCTGTTCTTTCCCTTCTTACTCCACCTTGAACTCCTCATCTTGGAAGGGAGTAGAGATTTTTTTCTCAGCATAATCCTCCATAGCAGAACGCTAGGCTATTCCAATATTGGCAGCCTTGGCCACTGCTGAAGCTTTTGCAAATCCAGTAAGAGGCCTTGAGGGCTTACCTAGTGGCTCAGATGGTAAAGAATCTGACTGTAATGCAGGAGACCTAGCTTCGATCCCTGGGTTGAGAAGATCCCTTGGTGAAGGGAATGACAATCCATTCCAGTATTCTTGCCTGAAGGATCCTATGGACAGAGGAGCCTGGTAGGCTATAATCATGGTGTCATAAAGAGTCTGGATGTGACTGAGCAACTAATACTTTCACTTTCAAGAGGCCTTGATGGTGGGAAGGGAGAAGGTTCCTGACCACCCTTCCGGTCTTTCTACTGCTTTCCCCAAGCCCTCATTAACTTAGTTGGAGGGGAAACAATCTTGTAGGTTTCAATCATCATCTTCATCTTCTGTTGGGGAAATTAGGAGGGAATTCCATTGAAAATGAGATAAAATTGATTTTCTGACACTGAGTCCAATGACTTCCAGTTAAGGTAGGATGATGGTTACTTTGTCTCATGCCCCCACTTCACACACCGGGTCAGTAACCCCAAAACCCTACCAATTGGAAAAAGGAGCCTCTGGTTCCCTATGAGTGGGTTTTGCTTCTTTCAGGAAGTCTGCAAACTGCCCTTCCAACTCTTGCCTTCCTAGCTCTCTCCCCACAATGTTGAGAGATTTCCGTTCCCAGAGAAAAGGCTGGAAATTGCTTTGGGAAGAGGGGAGGCTGATGGTGATGAGAACTCTGGGTGGGGCTCAAGGAGGAAACCATCTGTTAGCAGGACTGGGGATGAAGTCCTCATGTTCTCCATGGGGTCAACAAGTTAGGCAAGCAGGCAGAGGAGCCCAGATTGGTACATGTGAGCTGTGTGAGGTGCATGCTTGCTGGGCCCTAGGAGACAGGGCAGCCCAGTCAGTCTACTCCCTAACTCTAAGGCTAACCTTAACCCTAATCGAAGACATGGGAAACATATTCAACCTCCTTACCCTCATTTATGTTTTGCCACTTGATTTTTTAAGAAAGGAGTAAAATGTGTGAGGCTGAAACTGAAGCTCTAACATCTTTGCCACTTGATGCAAAGAGCCAACTCATTGGAAAAGACTCTCATGCTGGGAAAGATTGAAGGCAAAAGAAGAAGAGGGTCCTGGGAAAGCCAATCCAGAGGATGAAATGGTTAGATAGCATCACCGACTCAATAAACATGAATCTGAGCCAACTCCAGGAAATAGTGAAGGACAAGGAAGCCTGGCATGCTACAATCCAGGGGGTTGCAAAGAGTCAGACACGATTTAGCGACTGAACTAACAACAAGATGTCTTAAAATTTCCTATCACTTTTTTCTGTCAATTAATACTTAGACTTGGAATAAGTTCTGTATTCCATATGCCATGGCTATGTTACTTAGGACTTAAAATGTGTGCCTGTTAGCTATTTCATTCCAGAAGGTGATGTTCTTCATCAACAAAATATTACCTCCCATGGCCCATGAATTCTCCCACCTTTGAATTTTAATTTGATATTAATTTTGTGATATTTCTTTTCTTTTTGTTTTGTGTTGACCTAAAGATTTGGCCGGAGAAGGCGATGGCACCCCACTCCAGTACTCTTGCCTGGAGAATCCCATGGATGGAGGAGCCTGGTGGGCTGCAGTCCATGGGGTCGTGGAGAGTCGGACACCACTGAGCGACTTCCCTTTCACTTTTCACTTTCATACATTGGAGAAGGAAATGGCAACCCACTCCAGTGTTCTTGCCTGGAGAATCCCAGGGATGGGGGAGCCTGGTGAGCTGCCGTCTATGGGGTCACACAGAGTCAGACACGACTGAAGCGACTTAGCAGCAGCAGCAATGATTTGGCCAATCTTTTAATTTTTATGAGTTAGCTTGCCTCTTTTAGGCAGCATGTAGATGAACTTTTTTAAGAAAATATAAATTAAATCAATAGAAAGAAAATATCCTAGTAAATCAGTAACTATAGAAGGTATGAAACAAGTTGTTGATGAACAATCTTCAACAAAATCAAAAGGCTCAAATGGGTATATAGTCTATGGGTGGCTTTTTTCAAACTTACAAAAAGAAATAATTCCCATACTAAATAAATCATTGCAGAAAACAGCAAAACAGATAAAGTTTTCCAAGTCAATTTATAAATTTGTGTAATCTTGTTACCAAACCTGGGGAACCCAGAACAAAAACAGCAGCTACACACCAATATTATTTATAAACAGAGATAAAAAGCTTTAAAATGTTTTAGCAAATCAAATCCAGAAATATATTAGAAGAATAATATATCATACCAAGGAGATTTTATTCCAGGAGTGCTTCCATGTGAAGAAAATAATAATACAATTTATCACACAAAAAGGTTTGAAAAAAACATCTCAACAGATACTAAAAAAGTATTTGTTAAAATTCAACATTTACTCCCAGTAAAAGCAATTAATAAACATATACCTAATATCATGGTTAAGAATAAAATAATAAAGATGTGACTGTTAAAAAATGAATAAGGATGTTTATTACTATAACTGCTATTAAAATTTTTCTAGAAGTTTCCATTAGAAGGCATACAGAAAAAATAATATGATAAAAATATTTGAAAAAGAGGAAAAATATTGCAAATTATGTGATTGTCTAGAATGAGTTGAGTATAAACTACAAAATAAATTATCAAATATATATCTGAGAAGCAGTAAAGCTTGACTGCAGCCTTGAAATTAAAAAATGCTTGCTCCTTGGAAGGAAAGCTATGACAAACCTAGACAGCCTATTAAAAAGGAGAGACGTCATTTGCCGACAAATGTCCATACAACCAAAACTATGGCTTTTCCAGTGGTCGTGTATGGATGTGAGAGTTGGACCATAAAGAAGGCCAAGCACCGAAGAACTGATGCTTTTAAATTGTGGTGCTGGAGAGGACTCGAGAGTCCCTTGGACTGCAAGGGATCAAACTAATCAATCCTAAAGGAAATCAACCTTGAATATTCATTGGAAGGGCTTTGCTGAAGCTGAAGCTCCAGTATTTTGGCCACCTGATGCTAAGAGCCAACTCATTAGAAAAGACCCTGATGCTGAGAAAGATTGAAGGCAAAAGGAGAAGGGTGGCAGAAGATGAGATGGTTAGGTACCATCACTGACTTAATTGACGTGAATTTGAGCAGACTCTGGGAGACATTGGAGGACAGAGGAGCCTGATGTGTTGTAGTCCATGGGCTTGCAATGAGCCAGACATGACTTAGTGACTGAACAACCACAAAAACTTGGTAACCAAGTGCATAAGCTCAGGGCTGCCGTTGGAAGTCTGACTCTGCCGCTTGCCAGCTATGTGACTACGGACAAAGAAATTAAGTCTGTTAATTCAAAAGAAATCAATAAACTTTGGCTTTTATTCTGAATGAAAATTCATTTGAGGGTTTTGAACAGAGATGAGACACCTTAAATTTAATAAATTGTTTTTTTTTGGTATTGTGTGATATGAATAGTTTTGTTTCTTTATATTTGTTGACAATAGCTGTATTTTACTTCCTAAAGATGAAACTAAAGACTTTTTGAAATATTGGCTGAGAATTATTTAAATAAGTGTGCTAAAAAATTAAATTGCAAATAAAAAAATCACACAATTATTCTACTATATCAAGACTACACTGGAATTTAAATCAGAGAGTCTAAAAGCAAAGAATAACAGTGGTGAACTACAAGAAAAATGTCTCAAATTATTTGCAAGTCAGAGGTCAGTGTTCCCTCTGCCCTCTGATTTGGGAACAGTGCCCAAAGTTTTTAGGGAAGACAGCATTTCATGCCTTGTCCTCTCCCCTTCCCCACCCTGAATAACTTTTTTCCCAAAAAAAGAATCAAGAATACTCAATGAAAACTATTAAAATGCTTGGCAAAACTACACAGACAGACACAGAGGCCAATTAAGTATAAATAGTTCATACCAAAACTGTCTTTTTGACCCAGCCACTAATATCTACCCAGCCCCAGATTTAACTGTTTGGATGAAAATGACAAAACAGGCGAACGACAGGCCAGCCAGCCACAGAGGAGCTCCCATTAGGACCGCTCCTATTTGTCTGAAGGATGTGCCGTATGTGTCCTAAGAGCACAGGAGGCGATACAGATGTCTGACTACCTCCCTAAACCTAGAGAAGACGACTTTTTTCCCTTTCAGATTTAATCTTCCCACCAACTACCACTTTTTTTTTGGTCTAAAACAGAGTCCACTCCCTTCTTTGGATTTTGAAGCTATTGATACCTTTTTTGTTTTTCTTTGAAGGCTTAGCTGCTTTATACCTTGAAAGTGAATACGCTAATAACCATTATGAGAAGACAGCCTCATCTTTGGGAGGACAAATGCTACGGGACGGTGTAACCCCAAGGGTTCAAATTCTGGTCCTGGCATTTAGTGTGTAAGGCTTACTACATTCCTTCACCCTCTTGGGCGTCAGTCTTGCCATCTGTAAATGCAAGATGGCAATTCTTGCTTTGTTGTGAGGTTGCTGTGAGGGTTCCATGTGGTAATGCTTTGTAACCTCGTATAGTCTATACTTTAAGATGATACTGTCCTCCTGAATTAGCTAAGTGATATTCACTCATGTTTTCTTGAGGTAAAATTGGAGCAAAGTATTTTGTAATACCAAAGAAAAAAATCCAAACATAACTGTTAGCTTGTTTATGCAAAAATTATTAAAATAGGAAATTTACTTTGAATTATCTTTTTTTTCTTGCAAGAGTGAGGATAGGGGTTGCCATCATTCATTTAAATTGTTTGAGCACCAATCACGTGTGAACTAATATTTGATAAGGAGATAGTCACTTTATAGACTGTATATTAGTCTATAGTCCTATATATAAAATATAGCCCTGTATATTAAAATTCAATTAAAACTATTTCAAAAGCACAGCTGAAAACTTCCATTTCCAAAAGTAGGGTGGATTGGATTACCTGAAATCTCTTTTCCTAAGAAACACCTAGAAATACTGAAAACGTATAACACCTTTTAAAGTTATCATTTGAATTCCAAGAATGTAAGAGAAATCCCTGGGGTGCAAAATGAAGGTGATGGACCTCCCAGGAGATCCAGTGGTTAAGACTGAACTTCCGCTCCAGGGGTTGTGGGGTGGATTCTCTGCTCAGGAAACTAAGATCCCACAAGTCACGTAGTGTGGCCAAATACATGAATAAAATAAAATATTCAACACTAAGAAATACACCAACTAATGAAGGATTAATAAACAACATATGAAAAAAATGAAGATGAATGTGAATAGCAAAGTGGTAAGCATTGCTACTGTTAGCAATTGCCTGGATAAAGAAAGGCAGTTAGAGAATGGGAGGGTGCCAATCTTATTAGGTAAAAGGAATTTCTCTCTCTCAAAATTTCACACACACTCATGTGGCATACTGAGTGTGCCCCATATACCTATGGGGCCTCCCACGTGGCATTAGTGGTAAAGAACCAGCCTGCCAATGTGAGTTGTGGGTTGGAGATGTGGGTTGGATCACTGAGACAGGAAGATCCCTTGGAAGAGGGCATGGCAACCACTCTAGTATTCTGGCCAGGAGAATCCCATGGAGACAGGAGCCTGGCCGGCTACATTCCATAGGGTCACAAAGAGTCTGACACTACTGAAGTGACTTAACATATATGCACACATATACCTATCACCCAAATTCAACAGGTTCAATCAAGATTTTGCAACATTACACTTATTTTCCTTTTTTTATTAACTCAAAGGAAGATTTTATTATGTATTTTTTCTTTTGCTGCACTGAGTCTTGGGTGTGGAATGTGAGATCTTCCTTCTTCATAGAGGCATGAGGGATCTTCCCTGACAAGGGATGCAACCTGGGCCCCCTGCATTGGGACCTCAGAGTCTTAGCCACTAGACCACCACGAAAGTCCCTAAGATTTTATTATTTAAAAAGTGGAAGATTCAGAGAAGAAAGCAGGGGACTTGACTTTGGAGTTGGGCAGAGGTCTTGATCTTTTTTGTTTTGTTTTTGTTGTTTAGTCACTAAATCATGTGCAGCTCTTTTGCGACTCCATGGACCGTAGCCCGCCAGGCTTCTCTGGCCATGGAATTTTCCAGGCAAGAATACTGGAATGGGTTGCCATTTCCTTCAACAGGGATCCTCCTGACCCAGGGATTGAACCCACGTCTCCTGCAGAGATCTCCTGCATTGCAGGCAGATTCTTTACTTCTGAGCCACCAGGGAAGCCCTTTATCTTTAAATACCTTTTTCAAAAACAGCTTTTCCTAGGGGAAGATTCGGCCATCTTTATTTTCTATGAAATGTGTGTGACATTCCTTTCCATACATAGGTATGTCTCTTAATTTATTTAAAGGAACGGAAATCTGTGGGATTTTCATATTTTTTTCCTAAACTTGATCTCTCATAAAGTACTGCAGATTGTGTTCCTTCTGATACTAATTTACATCTTCATCTGTGATAAAATAATCTGATAGGAAAATTTTCCAATAAGGAGAGAACTTCTGCAATACTATGAAAAATTGAGTTCTCTTATTTCTGTCTGACACAAGTAATGAGTCTTAATAGCTATAGCTGATTCTAAGTAATAGTTCACTGAAAATTACACATTCTTTGTGGAAAAAATAAACAATATGTTCAATTAGAGCTATTTCCTTTGGTAAGAGCATTCCAGAAGTGAAATACATATTATTTTTCTGATGTTAGAATTTCAGTCATTAAACAATGCTAAAAAATCAAAAACATGTTTTAAAAATTTTATTGAAGTATAGTTGATTTACATTACGCTAATTTCTGCTATACAGCAAACTGATTCATATATATATGTAATGATACAATTATACCTTCCCAATATGGTTTATCATAGAATATTGAACGTAGTTCCCTGTGCTGTACAGAAGGACCTTGTTGTTTATCCATGGAGCTCCATCTTTATTCTGCATGTTAATTGGACTCAGCGTAATAAATTGCAGAAGACATCAAGTTCTGCAGTTCAGTGATTCAGAGAGATAGGGATTCTCAGTGCTGAATGGAGATGCTGGATTCTCCTTAGCACCACACTGAATGAGTTGAATCTGGTTCCTTTTATAATGAGATTAGTTAAAATCCACATAGCTCTGAGATAATAGGAATTACCTTAAATTATATTTATTTGCTTAAGGGTGTGTGTCTTGGTTTCCCCGATAGACTGCAAGCTGCCTGAGGATATAAAACATAGATCATATCTCTTGTTTCTAGTCGACAGCTATGCTCACAATTAAGCTCTCAATAATTATGTGTTACTTGTACTAATGAGTGAGTGAGTTAGAAAGAGTTCCCTGGTGGCTCAGTGGTAAAGAATCTGCCCACAATGCAGGAGATGCAAGAGATGTAGGTTTGATCTTTCTTAGGCCAGAAACTAGACATGGAACAACAGACTGGTTCCAAATAGGAAAAGGAGTACGTCAAGGCTGTGTATTGTCACCCTGCTTATTTAACTTATATGCAGAGTACATCATGAGAAACGCTGGGCTGGAAGAAGCACAAGCTGGAATCAAGATTGCCGGGAGAAATATCAATCACCTCAGATATGCAGATGACACCACCTTTATGGCAGAAAGTGAAGAGGAACTCAAAAGCCTCTTGATGAAAGTGAAAGAGGAGAGTGAAAAAGTTGGCTTGAAGCTCAACATTCAGAAAACGAAGATCATGGCATCTGGTCCCATCACTTCATGGGAAATAGATGGGGAAACAGTAGAAACAGTGGCAGACTTCAATTTTTTGGGCTCCAAAATCACGGCAGATGGTGATTGCAGCCATGAAATTAAAAGACGCTTACTTCTTGAAAGGAAAGTTATGACCAATCTAGATAGCATATTCAAAAGCAGAGACATTACTTTGCCAACCAAGGTCCATCTAGTCAAGGCTATGGTTTTTCCAGTGGTCATGTATGGATGTGAGAGTTGGACTGTGAAGAAAGCTGAGCACCAAAGAATTGATGCTTTTGAACTGTGATGTTGGAGAAGACTCTTGAGAGTCCCTTGGACTGAAAGGAGATCCAACCAGTCCATCCTAAAGGAGACCAGTCCTGGGTGTTCATTGGAAGGATTGATGCTGAGGCTGAAACTCCAATACTTTGGCCACCTCATGTGAAGAGTTGATTCATTGGAAAAGACTCTGATGCTGGGAGGGATTGGGGGCAGGAGGAGAAGCGGATGACAGAGGATGAGATGGCTGGATGGCACCACTGACTCAATGCACATGAGTTTGGATGAACTCCAGGAGGTGGTGATGGACAGGGAGGCCTGGCGTGCTGTGATTCATGGGGTAGCAAAGAGTCAGATACGACTGAGCAACTGAACTGAACTGAACTGATGTCAGGAAGCTTCCCTGGAGGAGGAAATGGCAACCCACTCCTGAATTCTTGCCTGGAAAATTCCACGGACAGAGGAGACTGGTGGGCTATAGTCCATGGCGTCACAAAGAGTCAGACATGACTGAGAGACTGAACAAGCACACAAATCAAACCTGGATATTCAGTGAAAGAAAGTGAAGTCGCTCAGTCTTGTCTGACTCTTTGATACCCCATGGACTGCAGCCTGCCAGGCTGCTCCATCCATGGGATTTTCCAGGCAAGAATACTGGAGTGGGTTACCATTTCCTTCTCCAGGGGATCGTCTCGACCCAGGGATAGAACCTGGGTCTCCCACACTGCAGGCAGACTGTCTGAGCCACCAGGGAAGCCCAAGACAGAGTTGTGTCCAGTTCTTTGCAACTGGCTACGTGGACTCTAGCCCAGCAGGCTCCTCTGTCCATGGAATTCTTCAGGCCAGAATACTGGGTGGGTATGCATTCCCTTCTCCAGGGATCTTCCCAACCCAGGGATTGAATCCACTTTGCAGGCGGATTCTTTATTTTTTACTAACTGAGCTACCAGGGAAACCCAGATATTCAATATCCTTGTCTAAATTTTTGGAACAGGCACCTGTCCTACCAGGTCTACTGATCTTGTTTTCGGGGGATTGTTGATTCAGTGGAGAGCAATATAAGTGTGTGGAGATGTGGAGAAAAGGACAGTGGGGACAGAAGAAGAGACTAAACTATAAACCTCTGCATATGTGCTCAATCATGTCTGACTCTTTGAGCCCTATGAACTATAGCCCACAGACTTTTCTGCCCATGGAATCTTCCAGGCAAGAATACTGGAGTGGGTTGCCATTTCCTTCTCCAGGGGATCTCCCCAACCCAAGATCAAACCTGTCTCCTGGAGGTCTTCTGCTTTGCAGGCAGATTCTTTACCACGGTGTCACCTGGGAAGCTCCTATAAAAGTATCAACAACCCACACTTCATGAGAACTGGTTGAATGCACATCGTACTGGGATCCTTAGGACCCTCGGTCACCTCTGTATTGGATGACTTGGTTCACTTTCCCAAGCCCAATTTCTCTTTCCAGTTTAACTTGCTCTTAGTGCAGCTCCTAGATAATTAGGCCCTACCAACTGCACTTTACTAGTCTGATGATGGCTAGAAGATTCAACTAGATAATATATCAGCTGGTCAGCAGTCAGAGGCCTCTGAAGCATCTTGAGTGAGGAGTCACCGGGGACAGATTGTCCTATTGTCTGTAAGTCCTGCCCCTCCTTGCTCGTGCTGTTCAGCTTTCCCTGAGTTTCTTCAAAACCTCCTCATATCCTTAAAATGCATCCCTTGATACATTTATCTTATTCTTTGTTAAATCTGAGCTACCTTGAAAGGGCTACTGATCTTTACAACCAAATAGTTCAGTTCAGTTCACTCAGTCTTTGCGACCCCATGGACTGCAGCACGCCAGGCCTCCCTGTCCATCACCAACTCCTGGAGCTTATTCAGACTCATGTCCATTGAGTCGGTGATGCCATCCAACCATCTCATCCTCTGTCGTCCCCTTCTCCTCCTGCCTTCAATCTTTCCCAGCATTAGGGTCTTTTCAAATGAGTCAGCTCTTCACATCATGTGTCCAAAGTATTGGCCAAGTATTCAGCATCAGTCCTTTCAGTGAATAAGCTTGCAACTAAATAAGCTATGTCTAAAGAACCTTATCAAGGTGGATTTCATATCTTGGGTATTCAACCCCATCCTGCTGGCTATTCCTGCAGATGGTAAGGAGATTTGAATGATCAAATCTTAAGATGCTGCTCCTTCAGCATCTTAACTGAAGGAGCCTTGTCACAGCCAGACCTGAGAAGGTCCAGGCTAGAAGAAATCCAGTGTGAGATTAGGGCAGCCTGCTGATGTTTCAGAGGGAGCCACGCGGCATCTGCTGATATCATTAATCCAACAGACCACACACAGTGGCCTTCACTCTTGTGGCAGCAGTCAACCTAGCCAACCAGATGTACCTGCGGCAGGGTTATGGAATTCCATGATTGGAATAGACTTTAGAACTCTCTTAACTCATATATTACTTCTACAGCTTTCCTTTTTGTTTGTTTGTTCTTTAATAAGTCATATTTGACTCTTTGCAACCCCATGGACTGTAGCCCACCAGGCTCCACTGTCCTTGGGAATTTCCAGGCAATAATACTAGAGTGGGTTGCTATTTCCTCCTCCAGAAGATATTCCCAACCCAGGGATCAAACCCATGTTTCCTATATTGGCAAGCAGATTCTTTACCATTGAGCCACCTGGGAAGATCTAGACTCTAAATAATCAGTTCTTAAAAAACAAAAATAAATGTACTTGTCCTTACAAGTGATCATACCATCACTTCTTGAACATGATAGGGCAATCTATTTTTAGATAATTCTATTAGAAAGAATGTTGGCCCCAATTTTAAGCCAAAGTCTGACTGAGCGACTGAGCATACACACACACTACCTCCTTTTAGTTTTTTCCCTTTGGTACTACTTCTGAACCTCTGCAGATGTATGCAAACATAGAATTCTTTAAAGAACGAAACCAGCCCTTCAAACATTTGGACAAAAAGAATTACATCTCTTTTAAGCCTTTTTTTCCAGGCTAATATGCTGAATCCTCCAATCATGTCTTTGATAACATAATATTGAATCTCTTCACCATCAATGTCACCCTTGTCTGGCAGTGCTCTAAACTGTCTCTGGATTATTCTTAAAATGCATCAGCCATGCACCTTTGGGTGTTACCTGGCCAGGGAAGAATAGAGCAAGGTTCTCATCTTTATTTTGGCTTATGATTGCCTTCACCCTCGGAAGACACCTCACTTTTCCCTGCAGTTGTGTTTGAGTTCACCCAAGCCTTCCACTCTTTGATGGAAGACTGGCCTGAAGTCAGACAGTCAGGTTCTGACTTGCTTGTGCCATCCGGGGGTCACTAGAGTGGCTGGTCTCATGCTCTCAACATTCCCTTCCTCTTAGAGAATCAGCCTCTGCCAGCTCCACAAGGGAGAGCTCTACTCACTGCCCTGCCCCAGTAGTGGGCCGCAAGTGGGCCCTGGTCTTAACTAGACCTAGGAGATCCTACCCAGGTCACTTAGCTGTGAGGAGCCTTTAAAAGGTCATGGAGACTTGAAAGTGACTCTGTCTTTCCAGATGGCTATGAGCGAGCAGGGAAACCAGGCTGCAGAGGGCATAAAGGAGGTCCTAGAAGCAGGGTGTGTGTGAGTGCTCAGACATGTCGAACTCTTCGCAACCCTGTGGACAGAAGCCCATCAGGCTCCTCTGTGCATGGGATTTCCCGAGGGAGAGTACTGGAGCTGGTTGCCATTTCCTCCTCCAGAGGATCTTCCCGATCCAGGGATTGGACTCGCATCTCTTGTGTTTCCTGCATTGGCAGGAAGATTCTTTATCAACTGCGCCACTTGGGAAGTCCAGAAAGGAGTCCATAAGGGCCCCATGGAAACAGACCGAGAAACTAAACCAGTGACATCACTTTTCACAAGTTCCCACTAAACCTCTTCTGACTAGTTTCCATGAGGTTTTTCTGTTTGTGAGGTTAAGTTCATCTTTTAAAAAATAATTTTTAAGTCTTCAGTTTATCTGTTACAAGATTACTTGTGATTTATGTTTTGATTTTTTGGCCTCGAGATATGTGGAATCTTTGTTCCCGCCATCAGGGATTGAGTCCATAGCCCCTACGTTAGAAGCTGAAGTCCCAACCACTGGACTGCCAGGGAAACCTCAGGTTAAATACATTTAAATGTAAGATTCTTCAAATGGAATTTGGTTCTGAACAATCTTTGCCAAGACTTTAGGCAAGTCTTGAAATCTCACTGTGCTTAATTTTCCTTATGGATAGATTGCATGATTGTCTGATAGTATGTTTTCACTCTGATTCTACATCTTATTATTTCCATTTTACACTTCTGTACTCAAGAGTGCGTTAAAAATAAAACCAAGGCGGCTAACTTTATATATGATCCCTGGTAAATTTCATCTTGGTTTCGGTTAATCTTCCAAAACATCTCACATGTTGGAATATGTTTGCGTCTGTGATAATCAAACAGCAAATCGGAAAAAAACTTGAGAGTAATAAGAGCATACTTCTTCACAGAAATCTGTAGAATAGTTGTCTCTAATATGGTTGAACTATCCAGAAATTTAATTTATGTTGCTTAGAAATTCATTCATTCATTAATCTGTTTACCTATTCAGTAATTTCACCAGAAGTTCATTGTCGACTGTGGTTGTGTTTTCCAAAATCGGCAGAAAGATATATGAGAGGTAGAAGCAAAGCTTTGATTTACTGGGATCTGTGAGGATGGCCACCCAAGCATGAAATGTCTGCATCTCAAAGGACCCTACAACTGGGCTCCGATGCATTGGACCTACTGGAACACCCGGTCACCACCAATTATGCAAGGTCAGACACATTGCATAAAAATCAAATCAAATTCAGACTAGTCAATTTGCTATTGGCTGGCAACACTGCCATAAATATTTGGTAGGAAAAGATATAGGAATTTTGGCTACAGTGAGCTTTTGGCTTATCTTCAGATTCCAGTTATGCAAGGCTGTCCCGCATCCCTCGGTACCTCAGATAAATTCAACAGCAGCTTGGAGTTCAACTTGGTAACTGAGAGCAAACAGAGAATAAATCTTTGAGGCAAAATGTGGGCTGCATCTATTTGTGGTTCATAGAGGCTTCAAAAAGACAGGCTGGCAGAAAGCAAGACTGACTTTCAACCACAGTGGGATGGGCGGGAACGCACACACCTCTGAATATGTGAGGAGAAGAGGAGGTGCAGAGACAGAAAGGGCAGACACCTGCCTCCCTGTCCCCTCGGCCACCGCCCCCTCCGAAGGCTGCTTATAGCTGGCTCATCTCGAGTAACCATCACGCTTTCTGTGAACCACTGAGCCCCTGGTCCTTGTGTCTGGTCTTTGTCTTCAGCCAGAACAGCTCCAAATCCCAAGTTTAAAATTTTGGCCTTCCTCAGCCCCTCAAGCGCCTCCCCAGCCCCATCCAATTACCTCCTTTATATCTCATTTTATTCCCATCCCAACCACTTCATTTTTCTGCATCAACTGCTCAGTGAACCCCCGTTTCTGGTAGAGTCAATCAGTTGGGCTTTGTTTTTCTTTTTTTTTAATTAAAAAAAATTTTTTTAAGTTGAAGTATATTTGATTTACAATGTTGTGGCAATCTCTGCTATACAGCAAAATGATTCAGTTATACACATATACACATTCTTTTTTTTTTTTACGATGTATGCATTTTTATTTAGAGCTTATTGTGCAGCAATAGTATTAAATTGTTTTACTCCTTTTAAAAGTGAAATTATATATGACATTTTAAAAAAATATTCTTTTCCACTATGGTTGATCACAGGATATTGAACAGAGTTCCCTGTGCTATACAGAACCTACCTGCCAATGAAGGAGACGCGGGTTTGATCCCTGGGTCAGGAAGATCCCCTGGAGGAGGAAACGGCTGCCCACTCCCGTGTTTTTGCCTGGAGAATCCCATGGAGAGAGGAGCATGACAGGCTACCAGTCCACAGGATCACAAAGAGTCGGATACAACTGATCGACAGAACAGAAGCTTGCTCTGTACAGTACAACCTTGTAGTTTATTCATTCTGTATATCATAGTTTGCATCTGCTAACCCCAAACTCCCAATCCACCTGTCCCCTCGCTCTCCCCATTGGCAATTACAAGTCTATTCCCGAAGTCTGTGAGTCTATTTCTGTTTTGTACCTAGGTTCATTTGTACCATATTTTAGGTTTCACATATCAGTGATATCACATGGCATTTGTGTCTCTCTTTCTGACCTACTTCACGTAGTATGATAACCTCTAGTTGCATCCATGTTGCTGCAGATGGCTTTCCTTTTTTATGCTGAATAATATTCCGCTGTATGTATGTTCCACATCTACTTTATCCATTCACCTGTCGATGAAAATTGAGGTTCTTTGCATGTCTTGGCTATTGTGAACAGTGCTACTTTGAACATAGGAGTGCATATATCTTTTTGAATTAGAGTTTCTCTGCGTATATGCCCAGGAGTAGGATTGTTGGCTACTTGGCAGCTCTATTTTTAGTTTTCTGAGGAAACTTCATACTGTTTTTCATAGTGGCTGCACCAATAGTTGGGCTGATTCTTCATCTGGAAAATGGGTATAATTACTCCTACCTCATGAGACTGGAAACACACAAGGTGGCTTCGTTGTGTGGGGCAGGCTTGCTCATAGCAACGACCCCCACCTTCCCCGCAAGTAAGGGGTGGCTCCTTTATTGTGTCTCCCCCTCTCCTCACAAACGTGGTCTTTTCCCCACTTTAGGGAAGTCCCCCAGCACTGCCAGTGTCTCCCTCCTCCCCCTCCTCCTCCACAGACTTCACAAAGGGCTCATCCAGCCCACTGCCTCCGCGCCATTAGTCACCACATTCACAGGGATCTTATAGTCTGTTTCTACCCCATCATTCCCCACTCTGTCCTCATTTTTCCTCACCTTCAGAGTCTAATCCAGTTCAGAATCTCAGTGTGATTCTCAATGTTTCCCTCACTTTCTCTCTAGTCCGCTCGTGACTAAACTTGGTTGATTCAGTCCCATAAATGTCACCTTTCTACGCATGGCCCCAGAGCCAACCTCCCCACCGTCTCCAACCAAGACCATCACAACTTGTCTCCCTGCCCCAGGCTTGGCCTGTTTAATCCACGCTTCACACCCAACTCTGCTTAGGGACCATCCGTGACTCTTGTCATCTCCAGGACAATGTCTGACTTCCTTCGCACGCACATGGGGACCTACCAGTGGCCTCAGACATCCTCACCACAGGCCAGGCCTGTCACACAGGAGCTGGACGCAGGGCTCCTCACCCCACGCCTCGCCAATGCCAGAGCCCCCAGGGCCCCCTCAGGGGCTCCTGAGCGCTTCCTTCTGGCTGGACTGCCTCTGCCCTTTCAGTGTTAAACTCCTCATCCTGCTTTAAGTGAAAGCGAAAGTTATGTTGCTCTGTTGTGTCCGACTCTTTGTGACCCCATGGACTGTAGCCTACCAGGATCCTCCGTCCATGGGATTTTCCAGGCAAGAGGACTGGAGTGGGGTGCCATTCCCTTCTCCAGGGGATCCTGCAACCCAGGAAACGAAACCGGGTTTCCTGCCTTGTAGGCAGACGCTTTACCATCTGAGCCACCAGGGAAGTCCTGCTTTAAGCCCACCTCAAATGCCTTCCAGCCTCCTCTGCAGGACCTCCCTACACTTCACCCACACCCCACAGCCTCCCCTCAGGTACAGCAGGCACCAACCTTAGCCCTGGTGGGAGCCTCAGCACCTGGCCTGGGCCAGCCTTACACTGGGAGACCAAACACTCTGTGGTGCACAAGGAATAAAATGAGAGAAGAAACCCTCTGGAGACCTCTGAACCCAGAGGCTGAGGAACCACGTGAGACGCGAGCGGCACTCCAGAAAGGCAGACGCAAGCCCTGCCCCATTTCTGTTTCAAGAAGGACTTGAGATCTAGAAAGAGTGCAGAAGCTGTGCCGTGAAACTACACTCTGGAGCGGAGTGGTGGTTCTGACCTCCCTGCAGACGAGGTCTAGGTTTGGCTTGGCTGGTGCTCAGCTCACTGAGATGACAGGTCTCATGGAAGAGAAGATTTGGTCACCATTTCGAGATGAGCTGCTGGGGTGGTATGTTTGTGGCTGTTCAGGGCAAGGCCATGGAGCGAGGAGAATGTCACCATAAGCCCTGAGAGCTGAGCTAAGCAAGAACAAGGGCAGATTGGAAGAGAGAGGCCCATTCAACTCTGCAGACACTCCCAGGGTGGGCTGAGCCCCAGGGCCCTGGCAGGCGGAGGTTTCCCAAGACAAACCCAACCCAGAGCTTTTAGAAATCCAAGCACTGATTTCTGACCTGAAGGCAAGTTAGCAACGTGGTGCATCGGCAGACAGCCTACATCGTCCTGGTTTGCAGCAAAGATCAGAGGGAGGCAGAGGACATCGAAACTTTCATGGCCACGGTCATGAGAATAAGCTCGACGGGGCTCAGAGTGACATCTGAGAGAAACAGGCCTGGCTTCAGGGAACATGAGAACTGGGCCATAAGGGAGGCGTGGCCATCAGCACTGCGATGGGGGAGGGAACGTGGGAAAGCTGGCATGGCCCCGACGGGAATTCTAGGTGACACTATTCACATGTGACAGCTGACATGGAGGCGGTGGTGACAGCAGTTAATGGATGACTCAGAGGCATTATTTATTATTGTTATTTTTGCCCTCCCTCACGTGGTTTATAGAAAATGCTTTGGCAAGATTGGTGGGCCCAGCCATGTGCGAATGACCTAATGGTTCTCAGGGGAACCCCCCTCTGACGCAGCTAGAAGGCAGCATGGAAGTGAGAGGGTGTGAAATGTGGGCTGAGCAGCACAGAACCAGGAGGAGGAATGATACTCTGGCCCCTCTAGACAAGGTGGGCAGCTCAAAGCTCAGGGCCTATAGAGGGTGGATAAAGATCATCGCTATGGCCTGACTACTGAAAAGGAGCAAGCATTCTGCAAGGTGACCCAGCCTGGACTGAGTTTAAAAATAAATCAGATGGGAAATTGCTGGAGGTCCAGTGGTTAGGACCCCACACTTCCACTGCAGTGGGCCCAGTTTTGATTCCCGGTCAGGGAAATAGGGTCCTGCAAACTGTACAGTGCAGAAAAAAAAAAATCAGCAAGGCTAATGCCACATTAATTACATTATACCTGGAAACATTTGCCAGGGGATTGTGTAGCCCATGATTGACACAAGGTGATTGTATCAACAGAGATGGTACAAAGTCCAAGGCTTTCCTTAGCAAGTTCAACATGTGTGGAAAAGCTAGCTCTTCTCCACAACATGATGAACTTCTCTAAAGAGAATGATACTGGATGTTTTTTCCCCTTGGATCTCTCTCTTTACCTATCATCTGTCTGCAGCCAGAGGCAAGGTTGGATCAGGCAAGAGGAGAAGGCATTTATTAACACACGGATGTGCATCGAGAGAGTGACAGAGAAGTTTTTGAAAATCTTAGGGTGCTTTCCTTTATTTATGTATTCATTTCATCGTTTTCTTTCTTTCTTTAGGAAGGGTCTTCTTTCAGGTTTAGAAACCCGAAAGGGTGAGTGAACCTATTATGACTTGGATGTGGGGTTCTGAACATGTGCGTTCATATGCTACAAAATGATCAGATATCTGTTGCACAGAGTTCATCCATGCTTTTCAGGAACCGAGGAAACTGGAAGAGAGATTGTGTGATGACTTACACGTGGACCATGAATAAGACCATTGAGCAACTTGCCTGGGCTATAAATACCTCTGTGACAAGCTTAAGAAGTCAGCAAAATCCAGGGGATACACGCATCTTAGAAGGGACAAATCCATGCAGAATAGGCCCAGAGGTCAAGGCTTATCTGCCCTCAGACACCATTTTGTTAGGCCGCTCGTGGTGTGGTTGGCCAAGTGTCCACCCACACAACCTCACCATGAACAGCAAGTCATCTCAAGCAACTTCTCTGGAAAATCTGGGGCTTGCTGCAGCCAGGAGGACAATGAGGTTAGGGTGAGTGGCCAAAAGGGAGGAACCAGAGAGGGAAGAATAAGAAGGGCCTGGCTGCCAAAACTCAACTGGGAAGGTGGTTTGATTCAACTGCTTCTTATGGACTGATGTTCCCTTCAGTATAAGCCAGATCCAAGCAGTGCCCTTCACTGAACTGTGATGAAAAGCCTAGAGGAGGATCTTAGGAAAAAACACAGTCCAGGCCGATGCCGCAGTGCAGTCCAGAAGTCTCTCAGCCAAGGGCCAGTGGGTGAGGCCAGGAGGAAAGGGAGCAGACCTTGAGCTCATGGTACCAAAGGGGCACAGCCTTAAGGACAGCAGTATTCCAATCACATGAGAGCTTGACAGGAAACAATAAATGGAGAAACCAACAGGAAGGCCAGGATACTTCTTTGAAAAAAATCTAAGGCCATGAGCATCTGCCAGGATTATCCAAGGGCTGTCACATTTGGCTGGAGAGTCAACTCTAGGGAGGGCTCATGATCAAAAACTCTCTGGATGTTCATCTGGAATGATGAAGAGTACTTTGTCCCTTTGGTCCAAGTAAACAGAGACGAAGGCCTCCCAAACTCCTGGCCCTAACACGTCAGGGAGGCTGTTGGCCCATGGCTTCTTGGTGGCTAGACCATGCCTCTGTGACACCATGGGCAGCTCTTCTTGGTGTTACCAGCAGTAGTCATCCCAGCTGGGTTAAGAAAAGGTAATAGAGTAAGAGGAGAATTATGGGCACTGGGAGGAGTTAAAAGATAGACTTCATCAGAGTAACCAGCACTTTCCTGTTTTTAGGGCATATCATAATTACAATGTCTGTATTCAGCTTGGGATCCAGCTTCCTGTACTGACTCAGTTCGCAGCAGCCCCCTCCCTCTCTCTGTATTTCTACAGGACATGTATTGCCTTGAATCATTCTTAAAATGTTTCCTGTATGCACCACACTCTTTCCATTTATTGGGTTGGCCAATTAGTTTGTTTGGGTTTATCTGTTAATATGTTATGGAAAAACACAAACAAACATTTTGGCTAACCCGATAATAATCCTTTGCATGCATGCATGCATGCTCAGTCGTATCTGACTCTTTGTGACCCCATGGACTGTAATCCACCAGGGTCTTCCGCCCATGGGATTTTCCAGGCAAGAATACTGGAGTTGGTTGCCATTTCCTCCTCCAAGGGATCTTTCCGACCCAGGGATTGTTTGCATTGGCAGGCAGATTCTTTACTGCCGAGCCACACCTGGGAAGCCATACTGTGCCTATAATGAAATTCAAAGGCAAGATAATAATGGCCAGTTCTTACCCTCAAGGAACTTCAAGTTCAGTGAAAGAAACAGGCAGAGAAAGGAAAAGATGACTGTGGAAGCACTGAGGTAATAACCTTGAGGCTGGCTTGGCCAGTAGGGCTCACAGGAGTAGGACTGGACCATGATGTTTCTCTAAGGGACAATGGGTGTGATTTTATATCTGAAAGCAGAAGTACAAGACAGATGGAGATCTGCTGTGGAAAATCACATGGAAATCTATAATCCATGAAGCCAGAGTGGCCAGAAATGGAAAATCAGGTTTGGGGGTACAAAATAGAAGTCAAAAAGCAGAGAGCTGAGAACAATGAGGAGGGACCTGGGGCTCTTACCTAAAATGTCTATTGCTCGCTGATTTGGTAGGGAGGGGAAGCCAGGAGAAAGGATGTAGATGAGTCCCTTGTACTGAGGTGATCGGGATAGAATGTCAAGTGGGAATAACTTGAAGAGATGGTTAGGAAGCAGATGAAGAAGAAGGAGGCCTCTAAAATAACCCTGAAGTTCTAGCTTAGGGCTGCCTGGTAGATGCTTGATGATGATATAAAATACCGTTCCAATTAGAGGAGGAGCAGGCTTAAGGAGGGCTTCCCAGGTGGTGTTAGTGGTAAAGAACCTGCCTGCCAATGCAAGAGATGTAAGAGACACGGATT
The DNA here is from genome assembly GCF_023091745.1 of Budorcas taxicolor. Classification (NCBI taxonomy): domain Eukaryota; kingdom Metazoa; phylum Chordata; class Mammalia; order Artiodactyla; family Bovidae; genus Budorcas; species Budorcas taxicolor. Next base: position 37,908,993 of record NC_068914.1, on the reverse strand, counting down.
TGATCCCTGGGTCAGGAAGATCCCTTGGAGGAGGGCGTGGCAACCTACTCCAGTATTCTTGCCTGGAGATTCCCATGGACAGAAGAGCTTGGTGGGTGCACAGAGTCAGACACCACTGAAGTGACTTGGCACACATGTGTGCACACAGGCTTGAGGGAAAAAGGGTTGAGTCCATCTGGGGCATGTAGAGTTTCACAGTTTTCAAGGATGACCATGTAGACAGGATGCTTAGTGGGTCACTGGAAATTAGTGGGTCATTGGAAATACTGTCTCTGTATCTCAGAATTGACACTGGAAAGTGCAGCTTGGGGCAGTAGGCCCAAGACCCAAACAGGGGGGTCATGTACATCTCAAGAGCAGTCATGAGAATGAGAGAGCCATTCAGTGGGGTGGCCAGAGCTAAAGCTGAAGTATAAAAAAGTTGAGGAACAGGTAGAAGTTGGGGCCATGGAGATGGCATGGGTAGCCTTATTAAAAAATGAAATTGAAGAATTTCCTGGTGGTCCAGTGGTTAAGCCTCTGCACTTCCAATGCAGGGGGAGAGGTGGGTTTGATCCCTGTCCAGGAACTTAGATCCCATATGCCGCACAGTGAAGCCAAAAGAAAAAAAAAATGAAATTTTCATGGTGAAGGGAAGGCATGACATAAAGCAGTCATTTGAGAAGGATTTTTGGAGCAGGGTATCATTGGCATATTCGAAGGACATGGAAAAGAAGCCAAGGAGAAGACAGGATTGAAGATTCAAAATAGAGACGTGATCGCAGATGGAGATTTCAGGGGTGGTACAGGTATGGGTTAAGTGACAGGGCAGCCTTTACAGAGCAATGATCCTTCATTTTCTGAGGCAGAAGAGAAGCTTTCAGGATGGATGAGAAGCTGAGTGAAGTTGTAAGGCCACAAAACATACCCTTGTTCCCAGAACTCTGTGCGTGTGTGTGTGTGTGTGTGTGGGTGTGTGTGTGTGGGTGTGTGTGTGTGATGCAAACCATGCTATCTTGCATGTAGGAGTCAGTTTTCTCTAAGTATTTCAAGCATGGATATAGTCTCTCCCTTAGATAGTCATCTCTTTAAAGGTAAGGACTGTGGTTTCCACTACTTTTGCCATCCCAACAGCACCAAGGATAAGAATTGTGTGATTTGTGAATGAACCTGGTCTTGCTCATTGCTGATGGTTTTCTTTCAGATTATCCAGGCAAATCTTTACAAAGCACCAAGTGCCAGGCACTCTTCACCTCTTGAGAGCTGGGCCATGCCTTTAAAAATTATTTGTATTGACCTAGTACACTTGGCAAGTGTGGATTTAGTTGGAGTAAGATGAGGGGGGAAACTCAACTTACAGTTGAAAATGAGAATTACTTGGTGGAAAGAGAAGATATTAAAAGAAACAAAGACAGTTTCTCTTCCTCTTTTTTAATGAGCTTTGTTGTTTAAAAGTCAGGCTCAGCTGGATGGTTCCAAGGTGGTGATTTGGTACATTTGCTCTGCTCTTTCAACTTCCCTCCTTGTCTCTTTAGTAGTCGTGTCAGGACACACAATACATTCCTCATAAACATGGGGCTAAATCACATCTTCACCAACCAAGCAACGAGCAGGGCATTGTGTGATTTCATCCTCCAACTTTGGCTACATGTTTGACACAGATCTACTAGGAAATTTCCTCTATGGTGCCACCTGGCCTCAGCTCTTCCCTTCCTGGTCACTCACAGCATTTAAAGTCCATCTTATTCATTTTTTGATGTATAGTTGATTTACAGTGTGTTAGTTGCTCAGTTCAATGGCAACCCACTCCAGTACTCTTGCCTGGAGAATCCCATGGACGGACGAGCCTGGTAGGCTGCAGTCCATGGGGTCGCACACAGTCAGAAACGACTGAGTGACTTCACTTTCACTTTTTACTTTCATGCATTGGAGAAGGAAATGGCAACCCACTCCAGTGTTCTTGCCTGGAGAATCCCAGGGACGGAAGAGCATGGTGGGCTGCCGTCTATGGGGTCTCACAGAGTCAGACACAACTGAAGCGACTTAGCAGCAGCAGCAGGAGTTACTCAGTTCAGTTTAGTCGCTCAGTCGTGTCCGACTCTTTGCGACCCCATGAACTGCAGCACGCCAGGCCTCTCTGTCCATCACCAACTCCCGGAGTCCACCCAAACCTATGTCTATTGAGTCGGTGATGCCATCTAACCATCTCATCCTCTGTCGTCCCCTTCTCCTCCTGCCTTCAATGTTTCCCAGCATCAGGGTCTTTTCCAATGAGTCAGCTCTTAACATCAGGTGGCCAAAGTATTGGAGTTTCAGCTTCAACGTTAGTCTTTCCAGTGAACACCCAGGGCTGATCTCCTTCAGAATGGACTGGTTGGATCTCCTTGCAGTCCAAGGGACTCTCAAGAGTCTTCTCCAACACCACAGTTCAAAAGCATCACTTCTTTGGTGCTCAGCTTTCTTCACAGTCCAACTCTCACATTCATACACTGGAAAAACCATAGCCTTGACTAGACGGACCTTTGTTGGCAAAGTACTGTCTCTGCTTTTGAATGCAATCTAGGTTGGTCATAACTTTCCTTCCAAGGAGCAAGCGTCTTTTAATTTCATGGCTGCAATCACCATCTGCAGTGATTTTGGAGACCCCACAAAAAAAGTCTCTCACTGTTTCCACTGTTTCCCCATCTATTTGTCATGAAGTGATGGGACTGATGGGACTGGATACCATGATCTTCATTTTCTGAATGTTGAGCTTTAAGCCAACTTCTTCACTCTCCTCTTTCACTTTCATCAAGAGGCTCTTTAGTTCTTCTTCACTTTCTGCCATAAGGGTGGTGTCATCTGCATATATGAGGTGATTGATATTTCTCCCGGCCATCTTGATTCCAGCTTGTGCTTCTTCCAGCCCAGCATTTCTCATGATGTACTCTGCATATAAGTTAAATAAGCAGGATGACAATATACAGCCTTGATGTACTCCTTTTCCTATTTGGAACCAGTTTGTTGTTCCATGTCCAGTTCTAACTGTTGCCTCCTGACCTGCATACAGATTTCTCAGGAGGCAAGTAAGGTGCTCTGGTATTCCCATCTTTTTCAGAATTTTCCACAGTTTATTGTGATCCACACAGTCAAAGGCTTTGGCATAGTTAGTTGCTGCTGTACAGCAAAGTGATTCAGTTATATGTGTGTGTATATATATGTGTGTATATATATATACATATATAATTTGAATTCCTTCCCTTTATGGTTTATCGCAGGATATTGAATACGTTCTCTGTGTTATACAGCAGGACCTTGTTGTTCATCCATTCTATATATAATAGTCTGTTGTCTATGTCTGTGAGTCTATTTCTGTTTCATAAGTTCATTTGTGTTGTATTTTATATCCCATATAAAAGTGATATCATATGATATTTGTCCTTGTCTGGCTTATTTCACTTGGCATAATAATCTTTAGGCCCATCCATGTTGTTGCAAATTGCATTATTTCATTCTCTTTTATGGCTGCATAGTATTCCATTGTATATACGTACACATCTTCTTTATCCATCTGCCAGTGGATAGACAGGTTTCTTCCATGTCTTGGCTATTGTGAATAGTGCTGCTATGAACATATGGATGCATGTATCTTTTTGAATTAGAGTTTTGTTTGGATATATGCCTAGTAATGGGATTGCCAGATCAACTCTATTCATTTTTGGCACCTGGTTACAGTCCATTTAGCACCTTAATAGTACTTACAGCTTCCTTTCACATAGAATAGTTATTGATGTTCATTCATATCTTATCTCCTTCACACATCAAACATGAAGTTCCTAGAGAACAAGGTCTATGACTGAATCATCTTTATATTTCTACTACAGCAACTGGATTAAACATTGAATAAATATTTATTCTTGGATGAATAAATGATTCACTGTCTTAAGTGTTCATGCTTTTCTGAACTCAGATTTCTCAACTATAGGATGAGGCAACTTATGAGTCTGTTTTCCTTTCTGACTTCATGTACATTAGAGAGTTATTTCTGTGAGTGAACCAATGTTTTAATCCTGTGCTAGGACATAGCAGATTTAGAATTTAAAATCTAGATGGAGAGACAGAAATAACACATATGAAAATAGTCCAAAATATGAAAAGCTGCTTATGCTGAAGTCTGAATTGTGTGCCAGACCCTAGAGATGAAAAGACAAACAAAATATCAATGCCAGAGGCCCAGACACGGGCAGCGTCACTTTAGGGATTCTGTTATCACTCAGAGCACCCTGGACAGGGTGGCACTTTTGGTTGTGTTGGACCTTCACTGATTATATTGTGGAGAAAAGAATAGAGAGTGGATGATCAAACTTCTTTCTCAGCAGTGAGTGGACTGTTATGTCATGATGGGGGGATGTAAAAGGGTTGAGTTGGGAAAGGTGTGGACACACAGGTGGGTTTCAGTGAGGGGGGGCATGAAGAGCCTGAACTGTAAAAGAGTACTGGGATCTTGAGGAAGGGAGCACACAGAATCAGGTGCAGGGAGAGAAAGGAAGAGGATGCTGTGGAGGGCCAGCATCATTTGTTGCACAGCTGTGTCTAGGAGTGACTGGCCCCACTAAGGAGAAGAGCATCAACATGGCTGGAACAGAACAGTGGACTCACCTTAGGATGTGGGGCCCAGGAGTGGGCGAGTGGCCCTGTCACACTGTGTAAGTATTTCCTATGCCACTGGTTAATGAGATGGATATACTGGGGCAGGGAAGATGGTTCCACCTCTGTCCACTAACATAATCAGAGCCATCCCTCTCCTTCCTCCCACATGCCCCTCCCAAGAGTTGACTTGAGTGAACCCCCAGGAAATCATTTGGGGGTAGTGTGATGCCATTTCTGGTCCCATAGCTTCTGGGTCCCAGGACGCGCAGAGCACCCCCTTCCCTGCCAGTGGGACAGCATAATACTTCACCCAGTCTCCTTCTGGGCTTTGGAACAGACTGAACTGTTGAAAACCTCCAAGAGGAAGCCCTGTGAAGGTATACAAGAGGCCAGGGGGCCTTCAGTTCCCAGGAAGACCTTCTTTGGGGGGCTTTAGCTCTTTACAATCAGCAGGTACGCATTTCAACATCTCTAAATCTTGGAGACTGTGTGCAAAATGCATGAGGCTGTTCTCCAAGTTTTGCAGAGCTTAAATGTGGTGCTTGTTATATGCCTGGTCATGTGAAAGGGGGCCAGGGGCCAGCTACCAGTACCACGAGACCACAGAGGCTGAGCTGAGCCCATGACCCCAACCTCCAGCACACCATCTCAGTTTGGGGGAACATTTCTGCTTGTGTGGTTTTGTTTGTTTGACTGTTTTAATCACCCACCTGGAGTGTCCATCTCATTCCCAGCTACCCTCCCTTTGCTGGTGAGGATTCACTGGCAGCAAGGCAGGAGGAGAGAGCAGACTCCATGGGACGATGACTTTCCACCAAGCCAGGCTGGAGGTTCACCAAGGCGAAGAAGCCCTGTTCCAGCCCCACAGGCTGCCCTGGCCATGGAGAAGAAGCATCAGAGACAGGGAACCCCACAGGTGAGGCAGGAGCTGTCCTGGGGCCCAGTCTGTTCTTTCCGACTCAGCTTGGGGCAGTTACAGTTGCCTTAAGTCACCTGTAACATCAAATAAATACCTTTGAATCTTGGCCTAGGGCTTGTTTGGAGTTCACGCCAGAGGTTCAGTTTGAAATGCTCAAATTAAGGGCTTCCTCTTTGCAGTTAATTCCAACAAGGAGTCAAGTTTTCTTCAATTTGGCAAATATTAGGACTTGAGGCCAAACCATTATATATATATAATGAAGTCACAAAGACTCCTAACAGAGTCCCAGGTTCAATGGATTTGGGTGCAACTGGAGAAACATGTTCCTTATGACAAAGATCACTATGTAACTAATGCTTCACATGTTTAGCCCACATACATTCTGCTATTACATATGTGGTTCTGTGCTCACTGTGCCCACAGTTTAGTAAGGGGGTGGGGAGGACTGAAGTAAACAAAACAGGAAATAAAATGTGACTAGCGGTGAAACAATGGTGGGAACCTCCTGTAGACAGAGAGGTACAGAAGGAAGCTGAGATCTGGAAACCAAGAGTGAGAACACCAGGGAAGTGAGAGGGTAGTGTGTGCAAAGTACCCAGGGTAAAAGGGAAGACCCTAGGCAAGTCCAGGAACCACAGCAGGCAATGGCACTAGAAGGAAGAGAAGGTTGGTGCTGGGAGGGAAGGAGCTGCTTGGTTGGATGGGGTGCAGGGCTGCAGCCCTGGGTGTATGTAGGCTTCACATAAACTCACCAGGAAGTGAAGTGGTGACACACCTGAATATGATTTCTGATCTTTCTGGTCGTCTGTAGAGCGTGGACTTGAGGCATCCCAACAGAAGCAGCTTAACCGATGGGGTGTGCGTCAAGAAAGTTCACAAGCCAGAAGACAGTTCTTCTCAGTGCAATGGATAGATAGGAGTTGCCGCGTGGAGAGGAAACACATCTCACAGAAACGAAAAGACTGCAGCTGCACAAAGTTAAATGGAAGATGAGCGGTTGGGGGAAGAGCATGGATGCCAAGGCAGGGGGGCAAGTGGAGGCTTGGAGGCCACCCCCAGGGGCGAGCCGAGGAACGGGGGCTGATTCTGTGGGCGGTGAGGACCATGGGGCACTGTCCAGCTACTCCCGACTGGCCTCTTTGTCATCCATGGGGCTAGCTCTGCTGAGGTTGGTATTCTGGGGCCTGAGAGCACAGGGCTGCTGGGTAGGATCACCTGAAGTTCTGACCCCAGTGCCTTTTGCCACTTGAGCCCTGAAGTGTTCCAGGCTCCCTGCACTGTGGCCAGAAGAGCACCCATCCGAGAAGGGTCAGGAGGGGTGAAAGGCTCTGCGCCAGGCTGCAGGGATCAAGGGCCTCCCACCCACCTCTCCTCTGCAGTATGACTGCGCATCTGGACCCAGGGTTACAGTCACAATAGTTCCTTCTTGGTATCATCACCACCCTCCAGCACACATTGTCCTCCTGTAGTGGGGCCAACCGAAGCCTTAGCTGGCACATCAGAGCTTATTTGCATCAGATGATTGTGTGCTGATCACCGTTGGCCCCAGAAAGGCTCCCCACGGCATAAGGACGTGCAGGGACCAATTTCTCCAATGGCACCCCAATCCATTGAAACTGGGACTCTGTTAGGAGTTTTGGTGACTTCATTATACAGATATATCATGGCCTGGCCTCAAGTCCTAATGTTTGCCAAATTGAAGAAAACTCGACTCCTTGTTGAAATTAACTGAAAAGAGCAAGCCCTTAATTTGAGCACTTCAAACTAGACCTCTGGAGTGGATCCTAAGCAAGCCCTAGGCCAAGATTCAAAGGTATTTATTTGATGTTACAAGTGACTTAAGGCAACTGTAACTGCCCCAAGCTGAGTCGGAAAGAACAGACTGGGCCCCAGGACAGCTCCTGCCTCACCTGTGGGGTTCCCTGTCTCTGATGCTTCTTCTCCATGGCCAGGGCAGCCTGTGGGGCTGGAATAGGGCTTCTTTTTCCTCAAAGATGCCTACCATACCCTCTTCTCTTTCTTTTATGGTCACTTATAGTATAGTGTCTTGCACAGAGGAGGCAAATAATGATCTCCTGAGTGATCGATTAAGTGACTTGTAGAAATAACTTTGAGATGAACACTTGAAGCCTTTGATTGTATTTTATTTTGCTTTCTTTCTTTTTTTTAAATTTTGCTTTATTTCTTTTATTTTTTATTTATTTTTGTTTTGGGTTGCACTGGGTCTTTGCTGACTCGAGAAGGCTTACTTTAGTTGCAGGAAGTGAGTGGGGGCTACTCTCCATTATGGTGCATGGGCTTCTCGTTGTGGTGGCTTCTCTTGTTGTGGAACGTGGGTTCTAGGAGCACCAGGTCAGTTAGCTGCAGCAGGTGGGTTCAGTAGCTATGGCACTCAGGCTTAGTTGCTCCTTAGCACATGGAATCTTCCTGGACCAGGGATCAAAACCGTGTTCCCTGCACTGGCAAGCAAATTCCTATCCACCATACCACCAGCGAAGTCCTATTTTACTTTACAGGCTTTTATTTTACGAGTAACTTTTGGTTGCGTTAGGTTCACAGTCATACCACGGCCTCAGGTCAGCTGTGGGGTGGGAGCAGCACTTGACAAAGGATGAGAGAGATACTGCTGTTGACCTGGAAACTTAGTGACCACAAAGCTGTCTCAGGAGCTGGTCCCTGGAGCCAGCATGCAGCACTTCCACTACCCTAGGCCTGCGTAAAGCACATGCCCAATTTCATACGATTTTTCTCCTTGTGTTTCCAAGGCTGATTTAAAGACTGACTCTAATGAGTCAGGGTCATGGTGAAGGACTTGGAAAAGAGTGTAAAGAGAATCCATTTTTCACCATCAGTGTCAAAGTTTTATCTCTTTGGCTGAGTCTGATTTAGTCGATAGTTAGTAGTTTGGTTAATTACTGATGAATGATTTAGAAGTTGTTGTATGAAATGTAGTACAAGAGAAATATGAATAGTAAGAATAAATATGAAAGGTTAAAGACCATAAAGTTACTAATAAGGCTTTAAGTTCTTCCCTTGCGTCCCCAGCTCCCTTAATATTTCCTCATAGTCTGAAGCAGAATCTGTGAGTCATCCTAAACCATCTACTTCCTCCTTCCTCCATCTAGTGTTTCATCAAAATTTGCCACCTATTTCCCTGATCTCTCTCCTCCTTTCTATAAGACTGGGAAAGTAACAGTACCTATCTCATTGGGTGGAGATGAGGATGTGTGCGTGCATCCTAAGTTGCTTCAATCATGTCTGACTCTTTGTGATCCTATACACCATAGCCTAGGTTCCTCTGTCCTTGAGATTCTCTAGACAAGAATACTGGAATGAGTTGACATGCGCTCCTCCAGGGGATCTTCGCAACCCAGGGATCGAACCCTGCATCTCTTACGTCTCCTGCATTGGCAGGCAGGTTCTTTATCACTAGCACCACCTGCGAAGCCCTGGTAGGCCATGGTGAAGTGTATTCTGGGAAGACTGGACCCTCAAAACCCCGATCTTGGGGTTCCTTGGCAAGATTTGCAGAGAGGGTAGAAGATGATGAGGACGGACACACATTTCTGTAGACCTTCGGGAGATGGGACCAGCACAGACCAGACCACATGAGATCTGGAGTTCTTCAAAGTTCTCAGCCAGACAATGGACTAAGAAAGACTTTCCCCTCTGTCTTTGCTAGAAAGAGCTCAAACAGTCATGATTCACTTTAGAAAAATAAACATAGGTAAACATTTCATACCCTTCAATGTTAAGGAGAAACATATTACTTTTATATTTCTACTGTGATCACAGAATTCATTTTAAAGATTGCAAAATTTGTGTTTTTTTAAATCTATATGCATTTTCTCCATCTATGGTACTAAAAGTACTGCTGTGACTATGGGAGTGTCTGAGAAGACTTTTTCCCCCTCACTCAATGTGGGTCCTCATTTTTGAACTTACTGAGAATGACGCCTTATGGATAAAGTCTGATGAACATGGTTCAGAGTTCTGTCTGTGATGGCGTTCCTGCTGCTCTTCCAGCCTCATCTCTCGGTAGCCCCACACCCCTGAGAAGGTAATGATCATATGTTCATTCATTCATTCATTCTGCTAATATTTATTATGTACCAGATGGTGTCCAGCTCAGGTCAAGGCTCTCAGGAAAGAGCTGAGAAGACCCAGACACCCAGATCTCCTGGAGTTGACATTCTAGTCCCCTGGCAATTCAAGCTGCTTCGCATCTGCACACTGTCCTTCCTACTGAAATGTCCCACTCTTCATACCCCCCATCATCTGCTCTACTTAGGCTCCCACCTTTGCAGGAAACTTTTCACAGCTCTCGCAGATCACAGAGCCCCTGAACCGTGCTCCCCGTGCGTGCCTCAGAGCATTTCCGCCTGGTACAGGAACATCTTTTATCTATCTGAATCCTCATTACAGTACGAAGGTGCCTGTGTTGGATGCATTCATGCATCACCAGAGTCCAGGCATAGGTCCTGCACAGGGCAGGGGTCCTTAACGTTGCCCAAACCTTGACTCGAATTTATCCTCTGTCAGAAATATGGCCATTGATCCCGCGGTTCTCAACACAGAAAGTGTTGGTTGCTCAGTCATGTCCAACCCTTTGTGACCCCACAGACTGTATCCTGCCAGGCTCCTCTGTCCATGGAATTCTCCAGACAAGAATACTGAAGTGTGTTGCCCTTCCTTCCTCCAGGGGATCTTCTTGACCCAGGGATTGAACGAGGGTCTCCTGCACTGCAGGTGGATTCTTTACTGTCTGAGCCACCAGGGAACCTCTCAACCCAGGAAGCATGTTAAAATCATCTGGGGAGGTTTTTAAGAAGCACCACGGCCAGCTCGCCTCCCCAGAGAATCTGATGGCATGGGTCAGGGAGAACGTGCCTGGGCATAGGTAGTAAGTATTTCAAACCCCCCTAACTGATCCCAGAGTTGAGAACAACCTACACAAAAACAAAGACCAAGTGATCTGGCCCTGCGGATGGCTGCTTCCCGCTCATATGCATATCGAGGGCAGGAACTAGGTCACCAGGACAGCAGAGAGTCTCATAGCACCTCACTGTGGTTTGCCATCACTCACTGCTGCACGTCACTCCAGGTCCTGTCTTCTGTCTGGACCAAGACTAGCAGGGATCCAGATAGGGGCCCCAGCAACCAGGGTTTGGGGATGCAGGGGCTGACCCATTCCAGGGAGCAGGGATTGGCACTTCGCAGCAAAGATGGAGTCCTTCTTGGCCTTGAGGTTGTCCCCATGTTGCCAGCTCAAAGGACACTTATAGAACCTTCCAAGACATATTCTTGCCCATCTCAGAGCAGAGTAACCCCCACTCCTGAATCCCCTCAGGGAAGTGTGTGGAGGAAGGGGGTGACTCATGGGGGGTGACAGCCCCCACTCTATCTGTCCTGCTTCTCCCCCCGACCCACAGCTGTAATGTGGCTACGTGAGTCAGGTCCTTTAAAGGAAATGAAGAAACAGAGGCAAAATGTGTGTTTTCAATGCCTCAGGTCCCCAACCAGCATCATCTTCTCTAGGAAAGGTGTTCTGTAGGCAAGATAATAATTAACAGCTTAATTTCTACTGGTTTCAGCAGGGTGCACACCAGGACTTTTGACTGTAGGCCTTTTGAGAAGATCAAGAACCCACATCAGACTCCGCAGTCATGGGTAGGGCATGGCGGCATATTAAAAGAAGCAAATAATAAAAAATTTCCCCAGACCAGAGTCTGAGAACATCTGCTCCATAATACAAACCCAGGTCGCTCAGTGGTGAAGAATCCACCTTCCAATGCAGGAGATGTGGGTTCCATCCCTAAGTGAGGAAGATCCCCTGGAGAAGGGAATGGTAATCGTTTCCAGTATTCTTGCCTGGAGAATCCCATGGGCAGATGAGCCTGGTGGGCTACAGTCCATGAGGGTCACAAATGAGTTGGACACAAGTTAGTGACTAAACAACAGACCCTACACTGTAAATGGACAACCCACAAGGAAGCTTTCAATATACTTATTTTTCCCTCATATCTTCTCCTACCTCCAAAAAAAACCAAAACAAAACTTCTGAAAATCAACTATGCATTAGCTATTTTAGGATTTCTGGTCTTTTATTAGCTAATCTACATAGTTCCTGCACACCTTAAGTCCATGTTAATTGTGTGTACTATTTAGTGGTAAATCATAGTATATAACCCCAACAGGACACTTTATGTGTACTTGTAGATCAATTATTCAATCAGCCCTGACTGCTTAAGACTAAACAATATAACTTCAATTTGCATATGTTCCTTAGGTCATTGAAAAAAAAATCTGTATCAGTGCATTTAAAGTATAGAACACTGATAGTTTAAAATCACACTCAACTGCTTAGCTCTTCACTTGAATAAAACCCAGGTACCATTTAGTTCACAAAGATTGTTTTATTTCAGGATTTACAGCAGTGCCACACATCTGGAGCAATCTTCCTTCCTCTCCCCCTTCTTTCTTATTAGCATTTGAAAATGATGAATCAAGAAGAAAACATAAATGCACTGTGAATCTTTGAAAACCAGGGAGAATGTATATCTTTGATCGTATCAGGAAGGCTTTGTGTGTCCGGTGCTGGGTTGAGCCTGTGTGTACATGGAGACTTGGATGAGATGACATGATTGCATCTCTTAGACTGTATATTTTAGAAAAATGTGCCCAGTGGCAATGGGGAGGTGAATGGGAGACAAAGGGATGAATAAAGCTGTTAGGTACACTCTCAGGATCCTGCGATGAAAAGGAGTTGAGGGTGGAGACAGATTTGGGTGGGAAGATATGTACTGAGCGGGATGCCTCCAGTGGCTCAGAGGTAAAGTATCCACCTGCAGTGCAGGAGACACAGAAGATGTGGGTTTGATCCCTGTGTCAGAAAGATCCTTTGGAGGAGGAAATGGCAACCCACTCCAATAATCTTGGCTTGGAAATCTCATGGACAGAGAAGACTGGAGTGCTATAATCCATGGGGTTGCAAAGAGTCAGACAGGACTTAGCACTCACACATGCATTTCCATAAGGAGATTCACGCATACTTTGGGAAATGAATATCCAAAGCACCATGAAGAGGTCCCTGATGCAGATGATCTCTTGGTGGGCGTAGGTGCGGTGATTTAACCAGCTCTGGGTGGCATGGCTGTGGATGGCACAGTTGGGCTAGGGTTGGTTTTTGTTGTTGTTGTTTGATTGGGTTTTGGGGTGTTTTTTTGGCTATGCCACATGCAGGATCCTAGTTCTCCATCCAGGGTTCTAAATCATCCATCCAGCAGTGGGAGCTCAGAGCTTTACCACTGGAGCACCAGGGGAGACCTAGGTTAGGCTTCTTGGGGGAGCGTGTACAGCCGAAGAAGAGAAGGGACTCAGGAAGCTGGGGCACCAATATCACCTGAATACATAAGGGTTCTGTGAGTGGAGGAAAAGCAGAAGAGCGCTATACCATGAATGCTAAGGGGAGGAGGGAGCTTCAGGGTGACGGGCCATCACCAGTGCCAAATATTCCAGGAGGACAGAAGAAGGTGTCTCATGAAAAATGCCCTTTGGAATACAGGCATTTAGGAGGTCCATATATTTAAAGTAATAACAGTTAAACGAAAAAGTGTCAGGCACAGATACTTTTTTTTACAGATTTAAGTAGACTAAAAAGAAGTAAGGGGAATTCCCTGGTGGTCCACTGGTTAGGCTCTGGACTTTTATTCCTGAGGACCTGGGTTCGACCCTTGCTCTGGGAACTAAGATCTCACACGCTGTGCATCTCAGTCAAAAAAAAAAAAAGTAAGAAAGGCATAGTGGAAACAGCAAGGGTCTTACAGAATTCAGTGGTGTCCAAGTCTTTGCAGTCCTATGGACTGTAACCTGGCAGGCTCCTCTGCTCATGGGATTTCTAAGCAAGAAACTGGAGTGAGTTGTTATTTCCTTCTCCAGGGGATCTTCCCAACCCGTGGATCAAACCCAGGTCTCTTGCATCTCCTACACTGGCAGGTGGGTTCTTTACCACTGTGCTACCTGGGAAACCCACAAGACAGCAAGGAAGGTATGTATAAGAGAAAATGTTGAGAAGGCTGTGTGGACTTTCTGCATTCCTGTCTGCAGGTCAGATGGCTTCAACCGTGCCAGAGGTGTTAGGGCACCTTCAACATGACAATCTGTCCCACGCTGGGGACATAATAAAAGTCCACGTGCCCAAAGAGCTTTCCGTCTGTGGTTCCGGACAGACATGTCAAAATGCAAAACCATAAATCCTGGGAAGAGTAGTGTTTAGCACAAGTCATGATCTCTAGGAAAAAGACATGGTCTTTGCTCTCAAGGAGCTTACTACCATTTATGTCCAAGGAGAGTTATAACATAACACAAGTATTGCTTTAGAAGAGAAGCCTCGTACTTTGGGCACCCAGAAAGAAAAATCAAATATATTTTAAGTGAAGATTAAGGAAAGTCTCCCTGAGTAGGTTACATTGCTTCAAACTTTGAACAAGGGGTATAAAGGCTAATGGGATGGTCCATGAGCCTTTGACCATGAGATGGTCACGTCAGGCAGAGGATGTGATATGTTAAGGAGAAGTTTAGGAGAAACCTCTGGAGGCATTGTCTTAACATGCAGGAGTAAGAATCAGCTATGAATCTAGTACACAGAGTCAAGTTTCTGGCAAAAGTCACTTGGATCTAGCATTTTATGTCCTCTTGAGTCACCAAGATGCAGGTTCCCTAACTACTCTTGGAGCAAAGGTTGAGCCCACACCATGGCTCTGTGAGGAAGGCAGGGGAACAATCCTGCCTTTGTTGTGAGTGCACGTGTGTGTGTGTGTGTATTCTCAACCAATAAACAGTTCCCCTTGGACAATGACATCACATTGACCTCAAGAAAAATAAACATGGTGGCCTACATTCATGAGAGATAACTAAGTACCCTGCAACATGCTCATGCCCAACAGCCCTTTCTGTGGTTCTGTCAGGAAAATCACATATTCTCTCTCCCCCAAAGACCTCAGGTCTCCAGTTTATTTTTGAAAATATGGTATCATATCAAAAATACAGAGATAGGGCCTGGGGACAGAAGATAAGAGTGTGAGGTTTAAATGTAGTTGGATAAACTTTTTAAATCCCAGCTTTTCATGAAGGGAAGGGGGCTTAATTAAAACAAGCAAATGATTAGAGGTGCCTACCAGCACATTAACAGGATCATAATTTAAAAGGTGGTCATCATTCTTCAGAGTTCAGCCATTATCCTGGTCTGAATTTTTAGCCCTGTTTTTTCCACACAAGAGGCTCAAGTGAGCTGAGGTTTTGGCCTGTGTTAACAGCCACTTTTTTGGCAAAGAACAGGACAGAACACACAGCAATCAAATCAGCCTCGACATTGGCTCCAAACACGCAATGGGCCTGGACATGATGGTGTATTTTCAGGCACATATAAACTCGGCCTGCATTCTTCAGGCCGGGAGTCTGGCACCTCTCCGGATCAGTAAATAAGCTTTTTGAAAAGCCCAAACAAACCATAAGGAAATCCTGCATTCTGAAACAAAAGGTATAAAAGCTAAGTAAAGACACACACTGCCATTGTCTCCTTTGCCAGGATATGAGCCGTTGCCTTGGGAGAAAGATAACATGAAAGACGCCATAATTGCAGGGCCAAGACTGCAGGCCCCGTGAAACAGAACAAAAAATAGCAAAAAAAAAAAAAAAAGAAAGAAAGAAAATAAATGCTCGGTGTGTTTTCAGCCTGGCCAGGGGAAAAAAAAAATCAAAGGAGCAACTCCCTCTTGAACTTGTTCAAAAAATGGAGAGGCAGGGGAGGGGAAATGAGAAAGAACACCAGGATTAGGTTAAAGTTTTCAGGAAAAACATGAGGGTGGGAGAGAGAAAGGAAGAAAGAAAGAAAAAGGCAGAACAGTTTAATGACAGCCAAAGGAGCTAAGGGGAATAGGGTGTGTTTTTAAAAACATGTTTGCTTTTTTCTTTCCCTTTTTTTCCTTTTGTTCAGGGGAAGGAGTGTGGAAAAAGAAAAAGTTGGCCCAATTCATTAATGAGGAGATAGTTGAAAACCAGACGCCTCTACATTCGCTGAGCTTTTAAATGGCTCTTTAAAAAAGTATCTTAAACAAGGAAAATAAAGTTAAGGGGTAAGGACCATTGGAAAATAATGAAGATGCGGTCAATATGCTATTGATAAACAGGGGTAAACAGTCGGACACGACTGAGCGACTGAACTGAACTGAACTGAACTGAAGAAGGGAGTATTTAGAAAAATTGAAGACATGCAAATGAGAGATTGCAATAACACGCATGCCAGGGTATTTAGTGGATATATATATGTATGTATGTATGTATATATATATAGTTAGTGTTTGTCGCTTAGTCATATCCAACTTTGTGACACCATGGACTGTAGCCTGCCAGGTTCTTTTGTACATGGAATTCTCCAGACAAGAATACTGGAGTAGGTTGTCATTCCCTTCTCCAAGGGATCTTCCCAACTGAGGGATCGAACCCAGGTCTTATGCACTGCAGGCAGATTCTTTATCGTCTGGTCCTCCAGGGAAGCCCATGTATATGTATACATACATACGTATATACATATATCTATATATATATACACACATATATATTCTTTTACAGATCCTTTTGAATATAGTTCCCTGTGTTATACAGTAAGTCCTTGTTGTTGATCTATTTTACATACAGTAGTGTGTATTTGATAATCCCACGTTTCTAATTTCACCTTTCTTTTCATTTTGGTGACCATAAGATTGTTTTCTAGAGGCAATTATTTTTCTGCCATCCTGGATATAGGGGATACTAAGAAGAGGCGTCTTAACATTACATTGCATCTCGTACTAATGTTGTGCATGATAAATGAACTCATTGTTCTCAAGGTCTTGCATATTAGTCTGGATCTCATGTTTAGCTCCTTCTTCAGTGGCAATATGCGAGAATTGACTCAAGTAAAAGAAGTTTAAAATGCTGTTTGGCAGGGAGCTAAGCTGGGTGCTCTGTGATAACCTAGAGGAGTAGGATGGTGGCGGTCATGAGAGGAAGGTCCAAGAGGGAGGAGATGTATGTATACATAGAGTTGACTTTAGAGATGGTTGGATAGCATAACCGATTCAATGGACATGAAGCTGGGCAAACTCCGGGAGAGAGTGAGAGACAAGGAGGCCTGGAGTGC
Source organism: Budorcas taxicolor (assembly GCF_023091745.1). Lineage (NCBI taxonomy): Eukaryota > Metazoa > Chordata > Mammalia > Artiodactyla > Bovidae > Budorcas > Budorcas taxicolor. Next base: position 37,892,287 of record NC_068914.1, on the reverse strand, counting down.
TGCAGTGCATGGAGGCTACAGAGTTGGACCTGACTTAGCGACTGAACAACAGTAAGAGAGCTGATTCATTTTGTCATACAGCAGAAACTAGCACAACACTGTAGAGCAATTATACGTCAATAAAAAGATCAACTAAGATGCCATTGGTACTAAACAGAAACAGAGATGCATCTCCCAACAGAAAAGGAAATTCAGGCACTAGGTAATCAGTGGATTGCTGAAGATCCAAGACCATGCCGATGACTAAATTATGATCTATGTTCTAGAATTCAAACATCTTCCAAGAGGAGAAAGAGCAAAGAAGGTAACTTGGATCTCAGGTGTTCATGCAGGCTTGCTGCTGGGAGTCAGCACAGAAGCAGGCCTGGTCTGCAGTCACAATGTGGCCACTGCCAGAGCTGGTTATTTATCTTTTTCCTAGTCATTTCCCTCCTCCAGGATGGCAGAGCTAAAGAAATGAACACCATATCATTCTTTTAAGCCCCTTCCCCAAACACATTTCAGAAGGATTCCAGCTACACATTGTGAATTGTACTTGCCCTTTTATGAGGCCAACTGGGGCTTTCCTGGTGGTTAGACAAATCCAAATTAGAAGAATCTGCCTGCAATGCGGGAGACCCAGTTTCGCTCCTTGGGTTGGGAAGATCCCTTGGAGAAGGAAATGGCAACCCACTCCAGTATTCTTGCCTGGAGAATTCCATGGACAGAGGAGCCTGGCAGGCTACAGTTCATGGGGTCACAAAGAGTCAAATACAACTGAGCAACTAACACTTACACACTTTATGCCAGAACAGCCCAGTCATGAGCGAGGAGGGAATGCCTTACTGGTTCCTGCACAGAGACAAGACCAAGGGAGACATGGATTTTCAGCTGCTGATCTTGTTATGAGGGCTTGGAAAGTTCAGATGACAAGGGGGTGAATGTGGTTAGTGGACACACCCACACACCACGTAAGTGTCTCTTGCTGAATTACCCCATCCTGAGCTGGCAGGCAACAGACACAGGCCTTCATTACCTCCTGGATGGGTCTCTGGGGGCCCCTCCAGTTTCTGCCCCTCCAGACTGGGCCACGCATCCAGGGCCTCCCTGCCCACACAGGTTACTCATCCCCAGCCATCTGCTCTGGAACACTGTCAGGGTCAGTGTTTTTACGCTGCCTGCTGCACTCATGGATCAATGACAGTCAACAGAGAACAAGCGGTGCCAGAGAGGAATGTCCTCTTCTTCTGGGCTGACTCAGCTGGGGACAGGAAGACCAGGCATCTGGCATTTGGCAAAGCCCTTGATCGTCCCTTACGAAATATTAACCGAAATGGATTTGCGTTGGCTTGGTTCTGAGAAGGTCACTCAGGATGCATTTAAAAGGCAAAGGCCCTGTGTCAACAAAGGGAGGAGATAAGCAGCTTGCCATCTCTCTGCGCTAATATGTCCGATCGTGTACCTCAGACTCGGTTTTATATCTCTCTGCAGATCAGTGTGTTTTTATGACAACCATCTCCATAGCAACCAGGTGCCCAGACACTCAGCGGATCTCAGGGATATTAAATCGCAGCTTGGGAGGGAACCCCCTCTTGACTGCAGTTTCAGTGGAGCCATTTGGGCTTGAAGGCTGGTGGGTGGGCTCTGGGGACGTGTGTGGGCTTCCCTAAGGCCCTGCTGGGAAAGGAGACTTTTCTGGATTATTGTTACTAATAGCAGGTCGATTCAATGCTGATGAAACTAAATGGAAAAGAGTTGCAAACACCAGAGAAATTATCTCAATGGCAGAGGAGGAAATAACCAAGTGAGGATTGTCCTGGTGAGCCCAGAGTTGTTACATCTTGGTGTTAATATTCCAAAATGAGAAGGTAGGGAAGGTGAACAATAAGGGGACTGTTTGAGAAGGTCTGGGAGAGAATGATGGCAACTTCCCTGGGTCGGGAAGATCCCCTGGAGGAGGAAATGGCAACCTATTCCAATATTCCTGCCTGGGAAATCCCATGGACAGAGGATCCTGGTGGGCTACAGTCAATGGGGTCGTAGAGTTCGACATCAAAGTGAGACTGAGCACATATACCTAAGCTTAAAACAGGGAAACACACAAGGTGGGGGCGTGAAGGGCTCCAGGGGAAGGGGCCATGCAGCTGAGGCTCCACTAGGGTGGTCGGGTGAGTGCAGAGCTGACCTGGCGGGGAGCAGGGGGGATGGTGGGATGCAGGGGGGCAGGGATGCAGGAGTGGGTGTAGAGGATTCACAGGGCAGTATCTTCTTATGGCTGCTCCTTATCGCTGCGGGCAGTCGTGCCACGAGTCACCCTGGGTTCTCCCCAAAGCGGAGTCTGGCGGACCCCGATCCCACTATCCTGCCGTACCCGGGGCCTCTTTTGTTTTGAAGTGATGCCCCTGGGCTAGCAGCTCACACAGGGCAGGATAAGGATGGTCCAGACAGAACCGGAAGGAAGGCACAGCTGATGAAATGGAACAAAGGGATAGTGGTTGGAAGCCTGAGTGACATCTAAATAGGCTGCAAATGGCCTTTTGGAGGGAACTCCCCTCGCTGTCATAATCTAAACCAGGACTGGACTAGGCGGGGTGGCCTGCCGGGGAGGTGAACCACGGGCGTGAGGGAGCAGGGCGAGGCCGCCTCCCCTCTCCCTTCTCCCCCTCAGTGATCATCTCATCAGCCCACGAGTCACAGGGCTGAGGTTCACATGTGTTCTTTGTGTATTGCAGGACGATACTTGGATCCCTCACACTAGGTGTGTCCAGTAAAGAGAGCTGACCTCTCCCTGAGGAAAGCCAGGGGTTAAACCTGTAACCATCAGCAAGTCTGGCAACAAAATAAAAGGAAGCCACATTCTCCATGAATGAAGGAAGGAGCAGGAGGAAGGTAGTCCCACCCCCGCCCCTTTTCTTTTTTTAAAACATGAGTAAGATCCTCAGTATGTTTGAGATCATTTAGCAGATTTTCTGAAAGGGGCCATGGGTCAGGAACCAACATATCATGGATGTAGAAACCACACTCCTCCCATATCCCCACCCTTCTCGACCCCAGAGATAGCAGGTTGGGTGTCATGGGGGTCTCTGTTTAGTTAACCATTAGCAATTCATAAAAATCCAGACCCCTGCACACTCAGTCCAGTCCTTGGGATGTTATTAGAAAATCCTATTTCTGGTCTGTTATGAAACAGAGGTTTTGATGTGCTGCCAGGTTTATGGGGAACTCTGGAAACAGAGCACTTGCTTCTCTAAGAAGCTGAGGCTGGTGGTGTTACATAAAGCTTTCCTAGCAACTCAGGTTTATCAGAGAATGTGAGGCTGCAGTGGAAAAAAAAAACAAGGAGTTAATGCAAAACATGAGCCAACCCACTATCCCCGTTTGCTCTGAGGCCAGCCAGCCCATTTGTGGAAGTGATTTTAACCCATGACACCCCAGGACTCCAAGCTGGCTCCAAGATTCAGCCCAAGAATACAAGCTCAGAGCTGAAAGGCACCTTCAAAGGGCCTCACAAAATGCAAAGCAGCTCTTTTCACCTCTGAACCAATGGTTTATAGTGTGTGTTAGTCGCTCAGTTGTGTCTGACTCTTTGCGACCCCGTGGACTTTAGCTCACCAGGCTCCTCTGTCCATGGAATTCTCCAAGCAAGAATACTGAAGTGGGTAGCCATTCCCTTCTTAAGGGGATCTTCCCAACCCTAGGATCGAACCCTGGTCTCTTGTATTGCAGGCAGATTCTTTACCATTTAAGCCACCAGGGAAGCCCAATTGCTTATTGAAATTCACACAAGCACATCTTCTCTGCCCTTCTTGGGGCTGCTCCCAGTTTCTCTGGGCACCGCAGAAACAAAAGGGGGCAAAGTCACGCAATGAATCTCTGCCAAGCTAAATATGCCTAATGGCGCAGCTTTGCATCTGAAGTCAATGGGTGAGAGTCTCATTTCCGAACTCCTGGATCCAAAGTGATGCAGCGTAGGGTAGAATCCTTTTCTGCTGAGGGTTGCCCACTTCTGTGAGGTTTCTGAAAAGTGAATGTCTCATCAGTTGTTTTAAATCTCCCAGCACTGGGAGAGTAGGGGTGCTTGGGGGAGATCTGGGAGCTGAAACCACACAAAATCCCAATGCAAAGCTGCAAGTCAAAGCCAGTCACACTGATCATGGTCTGCTTACACGTGACAGCCCGAACTGCAGTGTTCTAGAGTGAAAGAGAACGATTCCCTGGTCATGAGGATGAGTGTGACATGCTGGACTGGGCAGGGGGGCATATGTCAAGAGGGAAGATGGCTGAGTTGGAATTCAAGGGGAACAAGGAGGGGCAGTTGGAGAGGCCTGGTTCCCTGGAGGACAGCCCTTGATAAATCTACCCAGGGACTGAAGTTTCCCTGTCTGTAATGCCATTGGACCCCAGCTCAGCGCCCACCTCCTTGACAGTCAGCGAGAGAACCCTCACTTCATTTGGGAAGGAAAAGGATGACTTTCTGAAATCCCTGTAATGACAGTCACCCAGCTGGAGGATTGTTTTTCCTTACAGAAATGTGATTGACCTGAATCTAGAGGGTCCATATTCCCCAAGCTTTCTTTGCTGAATCAAATGCAAAGGGCTGAAAAATGCAAAAGCTACATGTTGGCCTTGAAACAAACAAAGAAGCAAACCCCAAGACATCCTAGTTGGATCTGAACTTGAATTCACCTAGTAGAAGGTGAATTGCTATTTTAGATAGTCGTTGAGACACCACCAACAATCCAGAAATGAATTTGCACTGAGATTCCTCTTAAAAGATTTCATTAAAAGTGAAAAACAAAAAAAGATGGAGAACACCCAAGGAAGCCCGCAGACCTGCCGAAGGAACACAGAGGAGTCCAGCCCCAGCTCCTCGTACCAGTAGATCTGATTCTGCCTATTTAATCATCAGAAGAGGGGGAACCCTCTCCTCTGCAAAAGCCAGCCTGCCCCACCCACAGGTGGGGGAGCCTCCCTGCAGACCTAGGATGCTGGCGAGTGTCTGGTGGTAGGAAGTTGTCTGCACCCTGCCCCTGCATGGCCATAATGAGCCCGTTTCAATTGAAATGAGATCAATACTACTCATTTTTTTCTTGCTGGCTCCCGAGTGATTCATGAATCTGAAAACTAGTTCATGAATCAGAGTGGGGGGGGCAGGGCGGGGGCGGGGGAACATTTGTGCAGTCAGCGAACCTCGATTCCTTTCATGAACCCAGACATTAGTTGCATAACGCTTGCCTGCCTGCTGGTTGAAACCAGCCTTTTCGGAAGCAGCTTTTGGCTTCTACTTGTTCACCTATTCTCTTTCTTGAAAGGAAAAGAATGACCCTAGGTGCTGCTTGTGTGTGTGTCTGTCTCTCTCCGGGGGGTTATCTCCATACCCTTTGTCTGTGTAGCCCAGTGGGTGTGTGTGCCTGTGGGTGTGCGCATGCAATAGTCTTTGTGTGCACATAGTGTGTTTGTGCGTGTGTGTGTGTGTGTGTGAACCAGCAATGTATGACTAGCCGCGGGCCCTTTAAACCTGAATGGCAGCCAAGTTCATTTCTCAGTGGTGCTTCGTAAGGAAGCACGAGATGGGGCAGTTGGAAACCACAGCCCTGCGAGTGCTGATTACAGCCTGCGAAGGAAAATGAGATTTTTATCTCACAGGAATTCAGTTATAAAAATAAAATACAACGTCTGGCTTGATTCAGCGAAATGGACAAGCGCCGGGGCGTGTGTGCATTTCACAGAGATGCCGGACAAGAGGCATGACCTCAAACAGTGCGCTTCGAGCAAGTCAGAGGAGGTTGGGGGGGCGGCTACAGGAAGGAAGTGGGAGTGGAGGTGTGTGTGTGTGAGAGAGATGGAGGGAGAGAGGGGGGTGGGAGGAGAGAGAGAGAAAAACCACCCTGCTGGCAAATGAGTGCAGCAAGGATGATGTCATTGGAAACAGTTGGAGGAGAGGGAAGAAAAACAACTCAGAGCTGGGCTAATCCTGTTTGCTGCCCTGAAGGGAATGGAAGGCAGCCAAGGCAGGGAGTTCTGGGAAAGCATATAAGGGTGCCAAACAGGCTTTGCCGCCAACATTAGGAACTGACAGCTTTGTTCTTTGTGACTTGGCTGCCCGCCAGAGGCCTCATTTCAGCTCTGCAGCATGATTACCCTGGACGGCCGCCAGCCCTGCGCTGAGAGCTCCTTTTCTTCTCCCCGAGCTTTTTTTTTTTTTTCCCCCCTCTTTCCCTTTGCCAAACATGCAGCAGTTACCATGGCAGTCGAAAGTAAAGTTTAAAAAAAAACACAACAAAGTAGGGAGGCACGCCTTCACCCAGATGTGCCAAGAAGCAGAGAGAAAAGGCAGTTAACCTAGTCGTCGGGCCTCTGACTGCAGGAGAGAACACGGAGGCTGACTGTCAAGCCCCGGGGAGGCGACTCCAGGATAAACAGAGAGGACCTGGCCTGGCTGTTGACAGAGAGGGGCTGGCTCCCAGGCCCTATTTGCCTTCTCTTTCTCTCTCTCTTTTCCTGAGGCATTGTGGAGTGCGTCATGTGAAACGGAAAATGTCATGATTTCCACTGGGAATGTGTCCACGGTTCTGAGAAAGCTCCAGAAACCCCGGTCCACCAGGCACTGAAGGGAGCAGGAAGGCGGGGAGAGGGTGTGGACGGTCACAGTGGCCCCCCAGTCACCGAGGCGAACCCGGGGTGGGCAGGTGGCCAGCGGCCACGGCTGAGGGGCTCTGCTGGTGGCTGTGCTGGGCGCCGGGGTGTTGCAGGGGAGGGCACTGGGGGATTTGGTGCATTTGGGACCCCAGCTCCCAGAGTCCCAGAGGGAACCCAAAAGCCATGGCTGATCCTTTGCGCCACTTGGAGGAAACCCACAGTTTTGCTTTACAAGGGGGCTCTGTGATGAGTCCGGTGCCGCTATTTTTAACCGGGGTCATTTCCCACCTGCTTGGAAAGTGGAACATCTCCTGGGAGGCGACACATCATGACCATCGGCAAGTCTCCAGGCAGAGAGCTGCCAGGTTACATACAAGTGGGACTTGGTTGCCAGCCACCACCCCCCGCCCTGCCCAGAGCAGAATCTGACATCCCCACCCCCAGATGCTGGGAAGGGCCTCTTCTGGTTCTAGAAGTTTCTGCCACAAGGACCAACTTGGCCGTTTCCTGGCTCCTTTATTTGGAAGAAGGCAAGGCCGCAGGAGGGGCTGCTCTCACGGGCCTGCGGAGACCTCACTGTGGAACAGCTGACCATTTCCTTCCGATGCCCGCCCCATCCCAACCCCAGACCCTCTGAAAGGGCATTCACTTTCAGGAGCACGCGTGACCACCTCCTCGGTCCAGGGATGGAAGCAAAGATGTCTAGGAGGATACAGCCCAAGGTTGGGTGGGGAGAAGCTCCAGGAGGGTCCCACCATCCTTACTCCTCGCCTCCTGCTTTTACCAAGGCTTGGCTGTCTTTCTCCGGCAGCCACATACGGCTCCCTGGGAGGTTGGGAGCTTTGTCTTTTGGTGGGAAGTTCCCAAGGTAGGGTGACTCGGGCTCCCTTAGAGGGCACTGACCCTCACCCATCTTTGTGGGCAGAAGTCCCACACTTGGCTGCCACCCTGGCCCCCAGCCCCCACACACCCTGTCACCCCTGAGGAGGACACAGCCACGGGAGAGCTAGAGTGGGGGTTGCGGGAGCGGCGGCGGGGCTCCTGTCCAAACAGCCCCCATGAGCTCGGGCTTCGAGAAGACAAGCAGAACCCAGGAGCACGGGAGCTGGAGGCCTGCAAGAGACACGTTTTCACTTCCAGTTGGAGACAGAGCAAAGGAGAGCTGACTGGGGGCCAGTTTCTTACAAATTAGAAAAGGAAGGGGCTGCTTGGATTTGAGAGCTGAATCTCAAATTCTTTGCTGTCCCCTGTTCTTAACTGGTGACTCAGAACTAGGCCCATTCCCTGATGGGAGGAAAGGGCATGGCGTTTGCAGCTGATGCCAGTCCCAGGCCTGGTGAGGCCCCGTCCCTGTGCTCTGAGATGTTGCAAATGATGGAAAACACTCCCTGATGGGTTTCTAAAAGCCACCCTGAGTCAGAGGGTTCCATGCCCATTTTGGTCCAAGATTGACATAGTGTCACAGTATGTCTGAGCAAATGAAACCCCATGATCGCTGACCCCGAGGACTCAAGCCTGCCTCCTCGGGTGCTGCCTGGAAAGCCGGCCTCTAGCAGGGATGTCTGAACCTGCCCTTCCCATGCCAGACGATGGTAGAAACCTGACTTCCTGGGCCTAGTTTTTGGAGGTCTGGCCTTCTTGCCTACAGTCTGAAAGTAGAGAAGGACGAGGTTAGGAGGAACAGAGTATCTTCTGGGGAAAGCAGAGGGCTCCTGGACACCCCTCCAGCACCTCCAGTGGCCGATGGGTACCAGGCCCTGCAGAGGGAAGGGAATTCACTTCCCCTAGGGGCCTCCTCTTGTTGCAAGATCCATGGATTTGAGCTAGCATGTATGAAACAGCAGAAAAACCATTACCCTCACTTACAGATTAATGTAGGTTTCCTATTGGGTTTGTCAGGCAGACAGAGACAGAGAATCCTAGGGGATTCCCCCCCCCCCCCCATCCCCCACCGAGAAACCAGGAGAAAGCAAAAGCAGATCTGCACAGTGGGGAGGGTGTGGAGGTGGGGATGAATGCATTTTTAGCAGCTGCAGAGGTCTAAAGCCAGGACAGTATTTGCAACCAGGTTACCTGCTCAAGTTCTCCTGTGATCTTTCAGTTCTGCTGCTAGTCTTTCCCCCTTGTTAAAGAAGCCCAATTTAATTTTTTGCTTCACCCGCATGGTAAACATAATCACATACAGACATTAAGCCTGCACTAGAAAAATCAATGTACAGAGAGATTCCGCCTTTGCCTTTGGTGGTATCAAGACTTTACAGCTATAAATAGAAAGCATTTAAAATATTTCTCTTTGTAGATAGACAAGTGAAACTCATCACTAGCTTTCCAGCTAGAGAGAAGCCTTTGTGTGTTTAGGGAAAGTCAAGGACCAGAAATTCAGATAAAGCTCTGATATGGAGTCCTGGGCCTGTTGGCTTGTTAAGTGAAACATGCTAGGATGGTCTTCAGAATACAATGGTTGAACTTGAGATGCTGGCTCCAAAGTGCTGCTTTAATGAGCCACCTTCATAAATGTCCTTTTAGCTCCACCCAGTTGGATTTGGAGGCTGGCTCATATGGTAAAAAATCTGCCTGAAATGTGGGAGACCCAGGTTTGATCCCTGGGTCAGGAAGATCTTCTTGAGAAGAGAAAGGCAACCCACTCCAGTACGCTTGCCTGGAGAATCCCATGGACAGAGGAGCTTGGCGGGCTACAGTTTGTGGGCTCACCAAGAGTCAAACACGACTGAGTGACTAACACTTTCAGAGGGGCTTGGAGAGCTTGAAGGCTGCTTCAGGTGAAGCTATTTCCAGAAGGAGGGGTTAGAAAGTTTGCCATTTGGAAAACCAGTGTTGAAGAGTTTTAGAGACTCGGGGGTTTGCACTCACGTTTGGATTTGCATAAAACTTGCACGTTCCTGGTCCCCGCCATCGGAAGATGGATCAGAAGACACCCACATATGTGCATATCTGGGCCATCGTACTTCAGTTCTCGCCACACAGACACCCCTAGGGTTAGTCCACAGGTCCATCATTTCTGCCCCTATAGCTTGTCCCACCTGTGCAGCGACGCCTCCCACCACAAGAAGGAAGGAGGAGGAGCCCCACCAGCCTGGTGTGTGAGGCACACTTGTCCTGTGTGTGACCCTTCCACCATCAGCCACAGGGATGTCTGCTGTCATTCGACTGGCCGTTCAGGTTGACTGGCCAGGGCAGGGAAGGTCTAATTGTAGCAGCAGCACCTGTGACCTTAGTCTTTAGGGTCTTCTGCAGGCTCTGGAGCCATCTCCAAGGTGGGCCTGGAGTGACACCACGGGGACACACAAAACCTTTCTGGGCCCTGGCTCCTTTCCCCCAAAACCCCAACCCAAAAGCCTGGCAGAACTATCCTGGGACTGCCAGCTGGTCACCGATTTTTAGTCTGTTTCCTGGTCCTCTTCTATTTATACCCAAGAAGGCATCTATGAAAACCAGGAATGTTCTTTCTTGCCACAGAGCAAGTTCTGGGGCGAAAATCTATGCTGAGGTCACCCTCGGCACTTGCATTGGCCTGTTTGCAATAAAGCTGGGACAGGACCTGAAGGGGAGGGAATGTTTTTGTCACTTGTCTGCATATAGGGGCCATGGGGCTCTGGAGGCCCAGTTGAAGGGGTTCCTCAGTCTCCTTCCCGGGGTGCTGGGGTCCCTGGTGTGGCTCAAGGGTCTTGTCCTTCCTCTAGCCCGGGGCCAGCTTCTCAAGCCCCTGAGTGAACAGGGAACCTGGGGGTCTTGGGTGAGCCACAGACTTCTTTCCCCACTGGGGTAGATGACATCTCCAAAGCCCCTGAGGTTTCCATTATCCAGGAAGAGCTGTGGTGGAGACACTTAACAAATAATCAATAGCGCATGGTGATGCATGGCCCAGCCGCGTAACAGGGGTAGCAGATGCCATCCACATTTCAAGGAGGGACAGCACCTCCTAGCTCTACCAGTGATGGGGCTGGCCTCTCAAAGTCTGTACTGCTGGACCGAGGGCTCGGTTTCCATACATTCAACACGGGCAGACAGGACCAGACTACAGAAGCACACCATCCCATGGAAGTGGAATGTTATCTAAGCAGATATCTAAGTTCTGGTTTGCTAACGTGTGTGGAAGAAAAGTTATGACCAACCTAGATAGTATATTCAAAAGCAGAGACATTACTTTGCCGACTAAAGTCCGTCTAGTTAAGGCTATGGTTTTTCCAGTGGTCATGTATGGATGTGAGAGTTGAACTGTGAAGAAGGCTGAGCGCCAAAGAATTGATGCTTTTGAACTGTGGTGTTGGAGAAAACTCTTGAGAGTCCCTTGGACTGCAAGGAGATCCAACCAGTCCATTCTGAAGGAGATCAACCCTGTGATTTCTTTGGAAGGAATGATGCTAAAGCTGAAGCTCCAGTACTTTGGCCACCTCATGCGAAGAGTTGACTCATTGGAAAAGACTCTGATGCTGGGAGGGATTGAGGGCAGGAGGAGAAGGGGACGACCGAGGATGAGATGGCTGGATAGCATCACGGACTCGATGGACGTGAGTCTGAGTGAACTCCGGGAGATGGTGATGGACGGGGAGGCTTGGCGTGCTGCGATTCATGGGGTCGCAAAGAGTCAGACACAACTGAGCGACTGAACTGAACTGAAGTGAACATGTGTGGGGCCAAAGGTGCTTTCCATCTTTCCTCTGGGTCCTCCCTGGAACCTGGCAGGACACAAATCCTGGCTGGAAGCACCAGAAATCTCTTCTTGATGGATTGAACATTGAAAGAAGGGATGAGATGTAATCTTTGCCACATGGTCTGGGTTCAGAGAGGTCCCTGCAATGAGCTCCAAATTCCAGTTCTTCAGAAAAATCAAGCTTAGCCTTACAGAAGGCCCCAAATGCATGTGGTCTCAGGGCCACATCTACCCACGAAACAATTGCGATCCATGGGCTTACTCAGCCATCCACCATTCCAACTAGAACAAAGCCTGCAAGAACACCTGAGAGGGACCCACGCGGGGACATTGTTTGCTTATGGCCCAAACCCAGAGCATTGAATTCTGCAAACGGTTGCTTTTATGGCAGCGGTGAGCACAATAGTAATCGAGAGGCTGGAGAGTTTGGTTTTTTGTTTTTAAAGATGATGAGAGAAGTCTCTACTATTTCAGCGAGAATGTATCCTTGTGGCTGGTGTAGATTTTTAGCCAAGTGAAACTGTATGTAATCAGGAAAAGACAAACATGCGTATTATCTACATCCCCTTCTAACTGCGTGAGATAACGTAAAACTGCCGGAAGTATCGAGCGAAAAGAATAAAAGCGGTCTGTTCAACCCCTGGCATGTCCTCCCCTGTCAGTTCTAGAAACACCCTTTGGCTGATAAGGGTGGACAGACAAGGAAACACACACCCAGCTCTGCACCTTGTCATACGCTGGGCCAGTGTTCTGTTTCCCAAGTCACAAAGCACCTTCGTCTTTGAGTCAGATCTACTTTAGTTTACATCAGGCGAGTGAAGTGGCTACAGCAGAAGTCACAGGTTGGCTTCGGCCGCCAGGATTTTGCCCAGTTTGTGTGCCTTTATGATGCGTCACCTATATGCAAGGCCACAGGGAAGGCAATGTGACCTAAGGGAGCACGCGATTGAGTGTGTGTGCGCGCATGCTCAGTCGTGTCTGACTCTTGTGACCCCATGGACTGTAGCCTGCCAGCCTGCTCTGTCCAGGGGATTTTCCAGGCAAGAATGCTGGAGTGGATTACTATTTCCTCCTCAGGGGATCTTCCCGACTCAGGAAAAGTACCGTGTCTCCTGCAGCTCCTGCATTGGTGGCAGATTCTGTACCACTGAGCCACTCGGAAATTGAACAGGGGCTAAGAAAAGTGACGGGCTTCCCTGGTGGCTCAGAGGGTAAAGCATCTGCCTGCAATGCCGGAGACCTGGGTCGATCCCTGGGTGGGGAAGATCCCCTGGAGAAGGAAACAGCACCCCATTCCAGTATTCTTGTCCGGAAAACCCCATGGACAGAGAAGCTTGGTAGGCTATAGTCCATGGGGTCGCAAAGAGTCGGACACGACTGAGCAACTTCACTCTCATCTTCTTTTAGAAAAGTGCTAGAGCAGCATGCCTTGATTCTTTGGGAGAATTCTGATCTGTAAGTGTGACCTCTGATAAAGGAGAATGGTGTCCAGCCTGCAGGTGATTCCTGCCTGATCTGCCAGGTATGGTAGGACAGGACCATGGTCCTCATCAACCGTACCCCCAGAGACATTTATTTCACACCCTGCACAACAGTCCCTGACAACATAGCCCTGCCTGGCTCCAGGACAGATCTCGCCCTCCTGTGGCAGCAGTGGGTGGGGAGGAGGGGCTTGTCCATGACACAGTTAAAGCCAGAGACAGTGGGCCTGACTCTCAGGGAACACACTGCAGCTACTTTTTTGGTCTGTTTTATTTTTTGGATTTATTTCATTTTTTCACTTTTTGATTGCCATGCAGGGCATGCAGGATCTTAGTTCCCAGGCTAGGGATCGAACACATGCCCCCAGAGCGGAAGCACAGAGCCTTAATCATCGGATCACCAGGGAAGTCCTTGCAGCTCTGTTTTAAGCCAGACAGACTTGAGGCTATGTATGGAAATTTGTGGGTTAGCTGGATGTACCTGGGGGCTGCCCTGGTGGCTCGCATGATAAAGAATCCACTGGCCAATGCAGGAGACCCGGGTTCGATCCCTGGGTCAGGAAGATCCCCTGGAGTAGGCAATGGCAACCCACTCCAGTATTCTCACCTGGAGAATTCCATGGATAGAGGACCCTGGAGGGCTGCAGTCCACGGGGTCAAAAAGAGTTGGACTCAACTGAGGGACTGAGGACACATGGATGTATCTTAGAGGGAGGGAAGTTCATCCAGCATGGGGAGCTGGGGCCTCCTACAGACCAGAGAATGTGGCTTCTAAGCCAAGGACAGGTCACTCAGGTAACCTCGGCATGTCTACTTTCTTGGGGGACAGCCCTGCTGAGGTGCAGGCTTACCAAAGCACAGGCTTCCAAGAGCCCCCGCCTCCCCGCAAGAAGCCTTGGGCACTCAGAGGCTGCTTCCCAGAAATTGCAGGGGAAGCCCCAGACTGCAGGCCCTGGAGCAGACCGTCAGTAATGCCTGGGATCTTTACTGGAGAAGCATGGGGAAGAAATGGGTCAAGCTGGCCAGGAAACTGCCAGGAGGAGGCCCACTCCCCACCTCCCCCTCACCCCCAAAGCTCCTTACGATGCACACACCACTATTTCCAAAAGGTGCTCAAAGATGCGATCTCAATCAAGGGAGGGTCCATCTTTACCACACACCCTTTCCTGATGTTCAAAACCAAACTGCTGGAAACATGAAGACAAAAGGAATCACCAGAAACTAAGCAGGAACTGGTCACCCTCCAGCTCCTCGCATAAGCCCACATCGGCTCTGACATGGGCGGTGATGAAGGCCTTGCCAGGCAAATCCTCTGATGCCTGCATTGATCTGATTCTTTCACTATCAAAGGGGAATGCCGTAAGACCAGCAGGAGGAGAGAAAATAGAAAGAACCAGAGTGATTAGGAAAGACTAGCAGTGTTTCCCCGTTGCTGAGTCACGCTTTTATAAAGACCCAGGTCTGAGACCTTCAGTTCAGTTCAGTTGCTCAGTCGTGTCCGACTCTTTGTGACTCCATGAATCGCAGCACGCCAGGCCTCCCTGTCCATCACCAACTCCCGGAGTTCACTCAGACTCACGTCCATCGAGTCCGTGATGCTATCCAGCCATCTCATCCTCGGTCGTCCCCTTCTCCTTCTGCCCCCAACCCCTCTCAGCATCAGACTCTTTTCCAATGAGTCAACTCTTTGCATGAGGTGGCCAAAGTACTAGAGCTTCAGCTTTAGCATCATTCCTTCCAAAGAAATCGCAGGGTTGATCTCCTTCAGAATGGACTGGTTGGATCTCCTTGCAGTCCAAGGGACTCTCAAGAGTCTTCTCCAACACCACAGTTCAAATGCATCAATTCTTCGGCACTCAGCCTTCTTCACAGTCCAACTCTCACATCCATACGTGACCACAGGAAAAACCATAGCTTTAACTAGACAGACCTTAGTCGGCAAAGTAATGTCTCTGCTTTAACTGGTAACAAATGATGAAAATCTCACCATTGCCCTTTCTGGCATCTTCACTTGGAATAAATGCAAGAATGAATCTTTTTTTATATATAAGCATCTATGGGATTCGCTGGGGCTTCCCTGATGGCTCAGCGGTAAAAATCTGCCTGCAAGGCAGGAGATGCGAAAGACTCTAGTTCAATCCCTGGGTGGGGAAGATCCCCCGAAGGAGGGAATGGCAACTCACCCCAGTATCCTGGACAGAGGAGACTGGCAGGCTACAGTCCAAAGGGTCACAAAGAGTCGAGCATGACTAAGTGACTGAGCATACACACACACGGTATTCATTAGAACTCACAAAAATATTAAAATACTTGCTTGATCCTTAGAATCAACCATCACAAAGTTAGATTAGCATTGTTGATGGTCATTTCAAATTTTCAAAGGAAAAATGTTCTCTATACACCTGTGGCATGGCAGAATGTACACTTGTGTTGAGGTGTTGGGACAGAAAGGGACCCTGACCTGGACAGGAAGCCCCCAGCCCAGGGCCTCGTTGGGGGTGGTCCTCCCGCTCTTCTCTCCCCTCCATTCTGTCTGGCTCCAACCAGCATCTCTGTTCCTGCATCTTTCTGGTTGCTGATGGCTCAGACTTTCTCTCCCATTTCCAGGCCTCCCTGTGGAAATCCAGTTTCTTGGCCTGTACTCTCGAATATTTCACAGGACAGAGTGGACACAGTGCTGTTGCTGCTCCAGACCGCCAAGGACAACCTCCCTGGGGACCCTGCTCTCCCATGTGCCCAGAGTTCCCGGGACTGCGGCCCCGCAAGTCTGAAGGCCTCCCTTCATCAGTGCCCACTGCCCCAGGGCTTGGAGAAACAGCAGAGTACCTAGTGCCTGCTCCCAGGAGCTCCAGTGGGTGGGGAATCAAGAAGTCAGGAAGCACACCTGTGAGCCAGGGAAGACTGCCCAGTGCTAACTGCCTCGCAGAGAAGCAGGCTGGAGGAGAGGGCACCAGGCAGTCAAGGAGGGCTTCTCTGGAGAGGTGACTTAAGACTCGGAGAGAAGAAGCCAGCTCTGCAAGTTCTGGAAAGCAGCATTTCAGAGGGAAGGTGGCTGGTCTAGGGCCTCAGGGAGCAGGGTGTGTGAGAAAGAGACAGGATGAGGGAGGTAGTGGGAGCAGGTAAGACTCTCCATAACGGCTCTGAACAGGCTGGGACCCCAACTGTTAGCAGGCTTTAGGAAGGGAAGTGAGGGTGTGGTTTACAAGGTAAGATATCATTTTGGCCTACACATGGGCAGGAAGCCCAGCAGGGAGGTGTCTTCTGGGGTCCCAGCGAGACAGAGGGCTCTGGCAAGGTCATGGTAGCAGCTGCACAGGGCCTCGGCCACACCGGGGACCCACAGCAGCGGATGTGGGCGGAGCCTCCCCACATGACACCCTTGTGGGTCCTCCTGCCCCTACTCCATTCCTGGCCCCACCCACCAGCGGCCCATCCAGCTGATCCTGGCTCCATCTCTAGGTGTCTCATCCCAGCTCTTCCTCGGCGCAATGGCTTGAGGGACAGAACGTGCCTCCTGCTTGACTTGGCTCTTGGGTACCCACCCTGGGTCCCATCCATACAGGCAGATCTCACCAGGCCTGGCCCAACAGGTGGGGAACGCTGGAGACAAGGGTTGAGGTGAGACTAGGAAGGAGGGAAGAGATCCGTCCACTAAGAGAAGGGTGAGAGAAAAATGAGATGCTTTTCCACATTGGTATCCAGAGGCTGTGAGTCTAGAATGATCTATAGAATAATGATGACTACTGCCCTTGCTGAGTGCCATCCTGTGCTAGAGCTGGGCAGGCACTGGGTATCCTCTGATCTCACCATAATTGTAAGGTGTGGGACTGTCCCCGAATGACAAGTGGGAAGGCTGACCTCAGACAGTTTTAGAAACCCATGCCTGGCCTGTTTCTGCAAAGCCCAAGTCCTCTTCCTTACAGAAGTTCCATCAAACAACTTGGACAGGTGGGACTGTGTCAGAGTGTCTTTGCACCCTGTTCCTAAAGAGAATCCACGGAAGGAAGCTGGTCTCAGGCAGCTTGGACCACAGACAGCATCAACCCCCGTGTGTTCCTTTGTCCTGGTGTCTGGGTTTGTGTTCATGGGCTTTGGAGGCTTTTTTCAGGCATATCTGTCTTTCGTGTTTGCCTCAGATTCTCAGCTTCTCGGGGGAGGGACTGAACCATATATTTCTTGTTTCCTGTTCCCCAGCTCTGGGCTCTGCACCCTGTATCCAGGGACCACGCAGTGGATGTTATTGACGGGCTGACTCAGGGCCTGTCTGCCCACATGAGCCATTTTGAGCAGCTTTGACTGAAATCCGAACAGAGTCAGTTAAAGCCGAATAAGCAGTCTGGTCGATTCCCTCCTCCCTCCCCACCCCTGCTCCAAGTGCAGCCACGAGGTGTGGGTCTGCCTCCTATCGGATCTCTCCTTCATGAAGGAAGACAAGGCTGCAAACACCCCAGATCCTCCCGGAAAAGCAGCTGGCACTCTCCCTGCCACTGGAACCTGTCCAGTGGATCCTGATTCTCCAAAGTGACCTGGCTCAAGGCTTGTGATGGCCATCTTCCCACCATTCTCGCCATCTCCACCTGACAAATAGCCCTGCACATCTGCTCCTTGCCCAACAGAAAGGAACAGACCCAACCTGGCTCTCTGTGACCCTTCCCTGTCCTTCTGGGAAGTGACAGGGAGGAAGGTGATTCTTAAAAAAAAAAAAGAAGTCTGTGATTACCCAAGAATTTATCCACTTGGTCCTTTAACGAATGCTTGAACAAAGTACAGATTTCATCAGGAAATTAAATTGGCTACAAAACAGGTCTAAGTATGTTCACTGGGTCAGACTGAAACCATGTAACTCAGATTGGAACTTGAACCCACAGTTGGGATCACATCTGGTCTTGGGACTTAATGAAGCTCAGGTTCTTGATGTCTCATTGCAGAAAGAATCCAGTGAGAGACAAGAGTGATGGGTAAGAAGCGAATTTATTCAGAGAAAAACATACTCCACAGACAGAGTATGGGCCATCTCAGAAGATGAGAGGCCCTGAAATATGTGATGGTTAGTTTTTACAGAATGGGTACTTTCATAGGCTAATGAGTGGGAGGAGTATTCAAACTATTTTGGGGAAGGGGGAGAGATTTCCAGTAATTGGGCCACCACCCATTTTTTGGTCTTTGATGGTCAGCCTTGGGACTGTCTGTTGCTGGTGGGTGTGTCACTTAGCTTATACTAATGTATTACAATGTATTACAATGAACATAGGATGAGGCTCAAGGTCTAGTGATTCATCTCCCATCTTGGACTGTTCGGTTGTAATCAGTTTGTGTCATGCCCTTGAGTTATGTCATTCTTTTAAAGGTTGTGCCCTGTCCCCTTCTGTCCAGTTTTAGGAACTTTAAATCCCCAAACCCTATTTTTTAGAGTTTAAAAGAAAAGAGAATATTAATAGGAAACAGAAAAGAAAATACACAAACACATTTGCTTGGGAGCACATTAAGTGTCTCTGATACAAACTGGTCATATTGGTTGAATCTTGGAAGAGGAACGCGTGTCTGGAGACAGGAGTGGGAGGGAGACTTTTCCCAATAAAGCTCTGGAATATTTTCAATCTTGCTAACATGACTTACATAACTTATTTAAGAAGCAGAGATACAATATTTTTTTAAGGCAAAACAAGAAAAGCAGAGAGATAGAGACACGAATTTATCCAAGCTCTGAACCACATCAACAAATGATAGAAAACAGGGCATCACAATGAGGACCCCATCATACTCAGATGTCAGGGAGCATGTTCAAATAACTTTTTCTATAGGGATCAACTCTTAAAGACATGCTGGGTGCTTTCATCGTGCTCCATCGGGCACAGAAAAGAATGGATGGATGGCTAATCTTACAGGAAGGAAAAGTGGTGAAGGTGGGTGGGTTGACCCCAATTGTTGCTTGTGACCTAAGAGAATCCAGAGGAAACAGAGAGGAAGCAGGGGCAAGGGGCCGAACAATCTCTCCCCAGTTGGCATCCCCAAGTCCGCCTTTGAACAGTCCCATCTTAGACCAGTCTGCCTCAGGAGTCCATTGCTTTGGGCTCGGTGTGGAAGGCAGGAAGAGAATTTAGAAACAAGGAAGAGAAGAAAAAGATCAAGATGAGAGGCAAGAGCAGGCAATCAAGGACATCGGTAAAGGGTGAGGACACAGCAGTGGGAGGTGGGGAGGGTTCCCTTTCACCTCAATCTGCCTGACCCCTCCTGAAGTCAAAGCGAGCTTGTCACAGCCTGCAGGCCAATTCTTTAGCCTTCTAAGAAGAGCCTCTCCTGCAGCAAAGGTCAGATGCAATGGCTGGTTCCCAGCCATCCCTGGGGCCTCCACATACTTCCAGTTTTCAGGCAGCTCCTTCTACTCCCAGGTGAGGGCGAGCCACCTGCAGAGAGGGGAAAAGAACTCTGCATGGGGGCAGGAATATTCCAGTCAAAGCAAGTCTCCTCTTCCCTTTTTCTAAGAACTGTCAGCTTCACGGTGGCATCACTCACGAGCTGCTTTCCATTTACAGATAAAAAGAGAAGGGAGAGAGGAGAGAGAGAGAAGCACAGATGTGAATTACTGGGTATGGCTGAGTGGCTCCCCTACTGAGCCTGTTGCTATGGCAACATCCTCTGGTTGTGGACCACTTTGGGGAGGGTTGGGTGCAAAAAATTGCAGAGAAGCATCGTGGAAACAGCAGTGTGAGTTTGGGCCTAGGCTTTCTGTATTTCTGGAATCATTCTTAGTATAGATGCATTTTTTTTTCTTTTACCCCTGCATATTCAGCAGTCGTGAAGCATGTCCAAAACTCTCACACTTTCTAAAATGGAAGGCATATTCCTGTCTTCTTTTCCACACTTACACCTTTCCATCATTCAGAGTCGTCTCTCTAGGCCTGTCTTCTCTAAGTAAAGCAAGAGGATGTTGGATGTCTCTTCCAAACATGCTTTATTATACTTGCCTATACAAGATTGCTGTATTTAACTTTGCGTCTATAAGATAAACTTATTAGGTCCATCATAATTATACCCTGAGCATCATCTTTGTTCTGCACCTTCATCCCATGGTGACTGTTCCAGGATGGGAGGCATTGTGAGAAGGCCAAGCTCTGTCTTTGCAATGTCAAGAACCTGGTCAAGTTTATTGTGGGGGGTGGTGGTTAAGGAAAACAATTTCATTGTCCTTGTAGATCTTAGATATGAAGAGGCCGAAGTCACAGTCTGGTCATCCAATCTATTATGTGGTGGTCCAATTTCTTTTTGAACATCTCTAGGACAGTTACCTCACCCCCTCCAGACAAGGCCTCTGCAATTACTTAGCAGTTTCCTTCTGAAAAATGCTCAGAGTATTGGTTTTCTCTCAGAACTGCAGTCTAACTGGTATGGGTTGGAGTTCAATGCAACCAAGCAAATGATTGCCATGGCAGTTACATTCCTTCTCAGCACCTCCTTCTTACTAAACAGAGCGACAGCAGGGCTGAGCAAGAGGGAGGCGTGGCAGGTGCCAAACACCGTTCACCCAGGCCTGGGTTTATGACCCTACTTGGGATGGGGGAGCTTACATAGACTATTCCCTGAGGTTACAGCCATGTTACAGCAGGTACTGGCACAAACAGCAGTAATAACAATACCATAACCACCATTTATGGAGTATTTATATACATCAGGTCTTATCAGAGATGCTTTATAGCTATGATTTTATGTAACTGGCTAGAAAGTGGCAGGATGTCAGTCTTGGCTCACCTGGTTTCAAACCCATGCTCTTTTCAACACTGTTCACCAAGCCCCTGAGTCATCAATGCAATTGACAAATATTTATTGAGGACCTACTATGACAGGCACTGCTCCCAGTGCTCAGGAGAGATCAGCAAATAAAACCGAGATCCTGGACCCTGTGGGAGATGAGGGAGAGTGCGATGGAAACAAGAAATCCCAAAGAACAAATATTAAAACCCAAGTGGGAGAAGAAGGACCAGAGATGCTGGGGCAAGGCAGGGTGGGGCAGATGACACAGGTGAGTTCAGTGGAGATCAGAGTGGGGCCACCAGGAGGGGAGGTCAGAGGCAGTGCTCAGTAAAGGGCTCTCCTGGGACTAGGTGGGAGAGAGTTCTGGGTAGCAAGACCAGGGAGGGCAGAGGCCCTCCAATGGGGTGTTTCTGACTTGCGGGAACATCAAGGACACTGAGGTGGTTAAAGCAGAGTGAGTGAAGGCAGAGACATTGTTTGGGACAGAGTGTAGGTGGGTGTGATGAGGTCAGCTACTCCATGTGTGAGCCGCAACCTCTGCAAGATTCTGAGCAGATGTCTCACCAGCCACCTTCCACTTTCCAAGGGTCCCTCTGGCAGTGTGTTGATGTATAGGGGGAGAGGGTGGTGGTGCCAGGTGACAGCAGTGGAGGGAATAGGGAGGGGCTGGACCCTCAATGTATTTTCAGGAAATACATTTTCAAGGGTCTCCTGACAGTTCAAACGCAGGGTATCAGGGAAAGAGGGAAGTCAAGGAAGGCTCTGAGGTTTGGGGCCTGAACAGCTGGAAGGAAATGGTCTCTACTCATTCCCCACCACCCCTGTCTCCCACCCAGCTGAGATGAGGAGGCTATGGGTGGGGTGGGGTGGGTATGGGCAGAGGGGAGCCTGGCTGTGAGGGTAAGGAGCCGGGTTCAGGCATATTGAGTTTAGGGCATCTGTTAGCCCCACAGAGATGTCAAGAAGGCCTTTGTATGTATTTTGAACGTGGAAAGTATTTTAGGACATCCATAAAAAAAGTATGACTTTCAAGATTTTAGATGGGGGACCTCCCTGGCAGTCCAGTGGTTAAGACTTCACCTTCCAACACAATGGGTGAAGGTTCAATCCACAGCCAAAAAACCAGAACATAGAGCAAAAAATGTAAGAAATTCAATAACGATTTAAAATTCTTCTGTGTACCAACCATCTTATATTTTAAAAATTAAGATTTTAGGGGTAAGCTTCAATCATCAGGGGACCGGAAACAGGTATCAAACTCCTTGTTTCCCAGAAGGCTCCTCATGGATGAAGTCTCATAGTAATCGGTACAATAGATATTAAGGACTGAGATGGGCAAGGAAAAAGGAGGGAAGTAAACCAGAAGCAGGAGAGGAAGCTGGTCTGGGTTGAGTAATTCTTGTTCCAGAGAATCACAAGCTGGCCAGATGCATTCAAAGAAACCTTATGTCTGAGGAATCCAGTGAACTGAAAACAAGTACTTTAGCTGAGTGGGCTTCCCTGGTGGCTCAGACAGCATAGAATCTGCATGCAGTATGGGAGACTCGGATCCAGTCCTTGGGTTGGGAAGATCCCCTGGAATAGGAAATGGCAACCCACTCTAGGACTCTTGCCTGGAAAATCCCATGGACAGAAGAGCCTAACGGGATACAGTCCATGGGGTCACAAAGAGTTGGACACGACTGAGACTAACACTTTATCTGAAGGAATAATCCAAGTCTTATATACAGATCTGGAAGTGAAAAGCCTGATTAACTTCACATCAGGTTAACGAAACTCTTGGGAACCAACAACCAGAACTTCACTAGAGGGCCCAGAGGTGAATTCGTGGTCCTTCTTGCCCTGCCTTCAGCAGGAAGGAGCAGCAGACTTCTTGTGCCTCTGTCTGCCTCCATGCCAAATTTACATTCAAGTGTTCCTAAACTTCTTGGCTCATTACTACAAGTCTCAGACAAAGGACAGGGCTGTTGGGCTATGGTTGGGGCTCCCTTTTTAGGTCACTCTCTTTCCTCCTGGTGCTTTCCAAGTGACACTAATGATACAGATCCCACCTGCCAATGCAGGAGACAGAAGAGACTTGGGTTCGAACCCTGGGTCAGGAAGACCCCCTGCAGGAGGGCATGACAATTCACTCCAGTATTCTTGCCTGGAGAATCCATGGACAGAGGAGCCTTGTGGGCTGCAGTCATGGGATCACAAAGACTCAAGCATGACAGAAACGACTTAGCACGTACGCACACTTGCCTTTCCTCCTGGAAACTGAACTGCTCTGTGTGGCTTTTGATATTTCTACTTTTTGATGCATGGAAATAAATCTCATCAATTCAGATCTTGGGAAATCACCAACCAGGGCTATGAAGTTTCAGGTATAAAATAATCATGGGAACGTTGAGAAGAAGTCGCTCCCTCGAAGTCTGAGCAAAGTTCATGAAGTTCATATAAAATGCCCAGAGGAGTCTTCTTGGCGAGGCAGAGCTGAGACTTTAACATGACAAGGTAGATTTTTCAGTCTTGCTGGAGAAAACTGGGTGCCTTGCCATGGAACCCACTGCAAATGTGTGCTCATCTCTTTCTCTGTCTTGGGCTCTGGGTTCTATATATAAAACCTCTCTTCATCATTACCAGCAGAGTTTATGATTAGAGCTGGGATCTGTGTGCATTGAGTTAAACAAAGACTGTCCTCATGGGCACTGGCTGGAATTCTTGGATGAAAAGTGCAAGGAAGTGCCTCTATGACGTCATCTTGGCCCTCTCACACATCATCCTGGTGTTCCGTGTGCTTCTGGGTGACAGCCTCCATCACCAGAAGCCTGCTTAGAACAGGGAAGTGGGTTTGTAGGCTCCCAAAGAACAAGGGGCTTTACCTACAGAGAGTGATGGGCCCCTGACCATACACACACACACACACACACACCATTCTACTTGAGTATCAAATGTCCACTGGCATTACTCACAATACTAGTATATCTGGAAACCTATCAAAACCATTCCATGTGATAAACATTAACTGTGCTACGCTTCATGTACGACAGTGATAACTATCCATTTGTGTATCGCTTTCCTCACCAGACTGTGTGTCCCTTAATGACAAGGATGGGGGCCTTTCAACTTTATATCCACAGTTGGAAGTCCTCAGTGCAGTACACAGTGATTGCCTGATAAATACTGATGAAATGAATGGGGAAACTGAGGCACAGGTCTTGAGACCCAAGTCTGAATATAAGCTCAGGATTTTCCTTTGCAGACTAGTGCTTTTGCCAGAGGCTGGAGGAAAGCTTGAGCTCCAAGCTCTGCAGGATCCGCAGAGAATCTTTCCTAAGCTTATTTCTAAGAAGGGGCCAAGGAGCTGTGTGTCTTTTCCCCCTGGAGCCAGACATTTATGCCTCTGCCCTGTGGATGTAGTCCATCCACCACGGGGAGTGCAGCATCCCTGCGGTCTGTTCAGAGCATCACAGTCACGGCTGTTCCCCCACCCCCACTCCCCGAGCTGCAGGAGAAACGTCCGACAGGAGGGGAGAGGCTGCCACACTGGCAGACTGTTCTACTCCTCCTGCCGAGGGTCATGCTTTGAAAATATCTCTAATTTTGTTTTCATAGCTTGTTAACCTTTTCCTTCCCAAAACAGTGCCTGTGTTTGTTTTGGCTTCTTTCACGGACGGAGGACGGGTCTGAATTGGATGCACGAAAGCATTTTTTCCCTTAATCTCGTTACAAGAGCTCCTCACTCTTGAATTCTTCCCAGGGCTTGCTTGCTGTGAAGTGATTTCCTCTTGGAATTGGTTTTTCTGTTTGTGAAGCTGGGCGAGCAAGTATGTTTGGTTTTGTAGGGACACAGGGAAAGACAGCAAAGACAAAGGCGAAGAAAGTGAAACCCAGCAATCCAGGGATGTGTTGGGGAGTTCTCATATTAATGGGACCCAGCCTAAAATCTCTGCCGCTCGGAGCAGTGGTATCCAAATTCTAATGTGCGTGAGGGTACCACGCTGAGGTCATCTTTCTCCGTGTCGTCTCTTATCTATGTGAAATTTATAAAATGTGTGATGAAATGGGCCAGTGTTTCTCCTGTGTTCAGAGTATCTTATTTCATCCTTGCATGTGGTCCTTCTGCTGGCGTGGCCGCCCTGGCTTGGTTCTCACAAGCAAGTGACATTCCTGACCTGTTCCTTGAGCGTGGTGGACAAGGCACCTCGACTTTTTCTTCTTATAATTTAACGTTCATCATCAAGTCTTGAAGGAGTTTTCAGTTTAACCAGTGTGTCATTCATTTTTCCAGCTTTCACCAAAGCCTTCCTTTTCCTTCGGAACTGTGTGGCAGATTATCTCTGCAAATGCAAAACTGAAACAAGGGGCAGAGGATTCTGGAAGATGAATGATGGAGCTGGGGGAAGCTGACAAAGAATACCACTGCCAGACTGTCTGCCATGGCCTGAACCTTTCCAGTGACCAAGGAAAAGGGCCAGGCACATTTTGCCTACTGTATATTATATGAACTATTGTGTATGGGATGAATTGTATATTGTATGTAGATTGCATACACACTATTGCAAAGATTGGGAAACGTGTCTTCCCCTTTTTCAGGCCCACGTTATACTTTACATGTTAAACAGAGAACAGTGTGTCCACCCTGCAAGAGGCAGTGTGGGTCAGTGGATAGAGCAGGTATTCTTGGCAGCCTTTCTGAGACAGAGCCTGGACCCTTTCTCTCATTAGCAAGCTACTTCCTGTCAGCTATAAGAGGTGCATGGGGAACCAAACAGCATCCTTTTTTCCTCCCTTAAGCATTAATTCAGACATGAACTGAAAGAAAGGAGAGACACAACACAGTCCCCACAGTGAGAGCTTAGAATCCAGCAAAACTTACAAACAGAAAAGAAGAATGTGTAAGCCAATTCTTGATAGCATCTCCCATGCACTCACACGTCCTCTCCTGCTCTTTATTATATTTTCGCCTAGAAGCATGTGTGGGTGAGAGCAGGATTCCGGTAGTCTGCAAGTCCTGGTCCTCTGGTACTTTTCAATCACCATTCATCTCGGTGGCTCCCAGCCCCCGAGCCCGTTTGCTGAAGTCTCTCTCAAACAGTGGTGCTGACAGTTAATTGAATTCCAAAGCCAGCATTCCTTCCTACCTGCGGCAACTCTTCACAGCTCAGAGCTCCAGAGTGCTCCAAGTCAGGAAGAGAGAGGGGTGCCTTTCTCATGTGATTGAAAGGTCGTGTTTACGGGTAAGATTCCATTTCTCTTTGACACTCAGGCTTAGATGCAGACTTGGTCCAGGAGAAAATGGACTAGACAGTAATTAGGGCTGATGTTTGTTGTTAGCATCTTCCTACAAGGCAGAGGGCGATGGCAGACCAGCCTCTTTGCCCTCCTTGCCTAAACCGTATAATTGGCAAGCAGCTGGTCCCTCTTTTAATAATCCTTTATCTTCCCAGCAGTGACCAAGGGCAGTCGCTATTTACTAGCTGCCGGGCTGCTGTTTAGAAGGAGGGAAATTAATGCAGAGGACATCACTGAGGAAAGATTTACTTCTAGAGTCCCTTTGCAGTGTGTGTACATTTCAAGAGGAGGGTGATGATACCCAGTGGGGAAAATGACTGTTTCCACTGGGGGCATCACGTACTGGGTGGTTGGGTTGATTGGCCTGATGGGTGTCATGGATTAATGTGGAAACAGACAGTTATATATGCAGGGAGAAGGAGATGATTTGTTCATGTGACTTAGCAGACTGTCTTAGTGATCACGTGCACAAAAACCCTGGAGAAGGAAATGGCAGCCCTCTCCAGTACTCTTGCCTGGGAAATCCCATGGGTAGAGGAGTCTGGTGAGCTACAGTCCGTGGGGTCACAAAGAGTCAAATACGACCGAGCATGCACACAGGCACACAAAAGCAGACAAACTGTTTTGGGAGTTTCCAAATTAGGCCGTGGAGTCTGGAAAGCCAACCCCAACACCACCCTTACCTCTTCAGCAAGCTCTGTTTATGGTGATGGTTTCTCATGGTTGATCACTGCCTCTGTCTCTCTGGTGCTTAGTTGTTTGGGACTTACCTGAGGCAAAATGACAACACAGGTGAACTCCTCTCATCCATCCCCTCTTGAATTCCTCTTTGTTCTCAGCCAGGACTGGGTCACAATACACAGCCTGCTGCGGCCTGCCTGTGCAGGAGGTTATGACCATCAGGCAGCAGAGGGAAGCTTTAGGCTGGGGTAGTGAGTGGGCAACCCAGACCTGCAAACCCCACATCCTTGCAGAAACTATTTTAGAGTCCCTCCAGTTTTTAGTGCAGAGAACTCACTTTCTGACTATGGCCCTAAGGATCAGAGAACCGTCTACACTGGCAGAAAGATTGGTGAGCTACATCTTCAACTGCCTCTTGTTACAAAAGAAATGTCTGACACTCTCATGTTCACAACAGAAAGTCTGAATCAGATCCCTATCCTGACTCGTGCCAAGTCCCCTCTCAGACCACCCATATCGCAACAGTGTGTTAGGGGTGGGGAGGGAGGGAGTTTTCGGCCAACTGATTTGGTTTGAATACACTGATCTTCAAGACCCTTCTGTCCAAGAGAATCCTATCTCCTCATTTTCCAATAACTGGTTGTAGAAATTCATTCAAGAGGTGCTGATTGGAGTCCTGGCTAATTTAACTAAAGTTCTTTCGGAGTTCCTTTTTTCTTTTCATAGTTGATTCACAATGTTGTGTTAGTTTCCCGTATACAGCAAAGTGATATATATATATATATCTGGTTCCTTCTGCTATGGGTTCCAAGCTTGGGCTCTGGCAAAGTGCCTTGAACCTTCGGAATCTGACAGTCTTTGCTTGGGCTTCCTTGGTGGCTCAGTGGTAAGGAATCCACCTGCCAATGCTGGAGACTCAGGTACAACCCCTGGGTCAGGAAGACCCCTGGAGAAGGAAATGGCTACGTACTCCAGTATTCTTGCCTGGGGAATTCCATGGACAGAGGACCTGATGGGCTGCAGTCCATGGGATCGCAAAAGAGCTGGACATGACTTAGCAACTAAACAACTACACACACACACACACACACTCACACACACACATTCCATGGACAGAGGAGCCTGGCAGGCTATAGTCCATGGGGTTGCAAAGAGTCAGCCACGATTGAGTGACTGAGCATTTATATCCTTTTTCCTATTCGTTTCCATTAAGTGGAGACATTCTTAACTCTTTTGGGTCTTGATTTCTTCCCCTGAAAAATCTAGAACAGTGATAACAATAATAATAGTAATTAACACCTCACTTGATGAGTCATCAGGATTACCATGAGGGTCTATTGAATAATGAATATGAAATCATTGGAAAAATATGATGTTCTCAAAGTGACATGTAGTGTTTGTTATTGATAATAATAATTTCACTGCATTCTCATCCCTTAAGAACAGCCAACAAAACTCTATATCTCTTTTGTTGTTATTTAGTTTCTAAGTCATGTCCAACTCTTGCAATCCCATGGACCGTAGCCCACCAGGTTCCCTGTCCATGGAATTCCCCAGGCAAGAATACTGCAGTTGGGTAGCCATTTCCTTCTATAGGGGATCTTCCTGACTCAGGGATCAAACCCGCGTCTCCTGTGTCTTTTGCTTGGCAGGCAGAGTCTTTACCACTGAGATACCAGTGAAGTCCGTCTATTTCTGTTTCACCAAAAACACCGTTACCCTTTGGGCTGTTTGCTCCTCCCAGACATTGACCACCTGCTTCTGGGGTGGATTGTGACCCTGATATTCACCTTTCTTATGAACTAGTCAACTTCTTGCCCCCCTTTTGTTTCTGTTGTTCCGCTGTAACATTAATGTAATCATATAGAGGTGGTGGTAGTCTTGCCATGCAGAATATAGATGCTGAATTATTGCAAGAGCATCCCCATCATCACAAAAGTGTTTGATGGGCACGTGTTGTATGTTTGAACTTGCTCATAGATTTCCAAGCTCAACATTCAAGACTCTCTGTGGTCCCACCCTATTCCACCTTCCCAGCCCCTAGACACGTTCCTTCTGTCACTTTCCTCTTCTCCCCCTGCCTTTCCAGCTCTGCTTCTGTTGGGCCCTCTACTTCTGGTCTATCGTGGCTTCCCCATGTTCAATCTTCTGGGGTCTGGGCATCTCCTCCTCTTCCTTGAGGGTTGCCCTGAACTTCTCAGCAAAAGGCAGTGCTTTGCTCTCAGAGTTTCCACAACTCTGCTGAACATCTTTCATATCACCTTTCACATTCTGCCCTGTGTCTTAGATCTTCATCAGTATGTCTTCTGCTTTCTCTGAAATAAATATTAATACTTGCTGAATGAAGGGATTAATGTGTTGCTTTGGAATAACTTATTTCTATTTGTAGCTGCCTCCATAATTAGGTTACAAGGTCTTAACAGGCAGGGACCACATCTCATCCATAAATATAATTCAATTAACCAACATGTTGAGGGAGCCAGTCTGACTTGGCCCCAGATGAGGTGCTTTCAGAGTAGGGACAGAGTATATGAAACACATGTCTGCCCTTAAACTCACAATCTAGTTGGAAAGACAAGACCAAAAAATGCACAGAACAAGCAACCCAAATGTTCACCAATAAGGGAAGGGATAAAAGAGAGAAATTATTGTATCTATGTGTCATAGAAATTAATCAACTACTGGTACACTCAGTATTGCTGCTGCTGCTGCTAAGGTGCTTCAGTCGTGTCCGACTCTGTGCGACCCCATGGACTGCAGCCTACCAGGTTCTTCCATCCATGGGATTTTCCAGGCAAGAGTCCTGGAGTGGGGTGTCGTTGCCTTCTCTGACACTCAGTATTAATGAATATCAAAAAAGTTATGTTGAGCAAAAGAAGCTCCAAAAATGATATGCCAATTGATTCTGTTCAAAACAGATTCAAAAAAGGAGGAAAAACTAAGTTATGACATTAGAAATCAGATCAGTGGTTGGTGGGGCTGTCTGAGTGGGTGATGGGTGCTGGTGAAGGAAGAGGGGGACACATGAGAACTCTGTAGCAGTGGGACCTTTTTTCTTGTTGGGGTGATGGTGACATGTATACATCATCATCAAACTGCATACACTTCAGTTCTATGCACCTCATTATATGTAAATTATATAATCAAGTCAACTTTAAACAGTATTTTAAACAGAATCGTTTTTTTTAATTTTTATTTTTATTGATGTCTAGTGGATTTACAATGTTTTGTTAGCTTCTGCTGCACAACAAAGTGGTTCAGTTATACATGTATTCTTTTCCACTGTCATTTACCATGGAATATTGAAAACCGTTCCCTCTACTATTCAGCAGGACCTTGTCATTTTATATACAGTATTTTGTATCTTCTAATCCCTCCCCCAAATTTTCTCTTTGGTAACTGTCAGCTTCTTTTCTATGTCTGTGAGTCTGTTTCTGTTTTGATAATAAGTTCATTTGTATCATATTTTAGACTCCACATATAAGTGACATATAATATTTGTCTTTCTCTGTCGGACTTACTTTACTCAGTATGATAATCTCTAGGTCCATCCATGTTGCTTCAAAAGGCATTATTTCATTCTTATTATGGCTGAGTAGTATTCCATTGTATACACCACTAAATAGTACTTTAAAATGTAAAAAGTCTGTTCAAGACAACAATAGAAGAGATATAGCAAGTCAGGATTAAG
Source organism: Budorcas taxicolor (assembly GCF_023091745.1). Taxonomy (NCBI): domain Eukaryota; kingdom Metazoa; phylum Chordata; class Mammalia; order Artiodactyla; family Bovidae; genus Budorcas; species Budorcas taxicolor. Next base: position 37,862,118 of record NC_068914.1, on the reverse strand, counting down.
AATAAAGCTTAATTCTATGACTTCCCTGATGGCTCAGATGGTAAAGCATCTGCCTACAACGCGGGAGACGGGCTCCAATACCTGGGTCGGGAAGATCTCCTGGAGAAGGAAATGGCAACCCACTCCAGTATTCTTGCCTGGGGAATCCCATGGATGAAGGAGCCTGGTAGGCTATAGTCAGTCCATGGGGTCGCAAAGAGTCAGACATGACTGAGCAGCTTCACTATACAGACAGCAATTGATTGGAATGGGGGTATGGGGGTGCGCTCTCCGTGGTCTTTTTTGTTTTTTTTTTGCCATGCCTTGAATCATGTGGGATCTTATTAATAGTTCCCTGACTAGGGATTAAGCTCACATCCCCTGCATTGGAAGCATGGGGTCTTAACCACTGGACTATCAGAGACATCCCTTGGTGGTCTTTAAAGCGGGGATTCATGCAGCACATTGAGGAGGATAAAGGGGAGGAAGAGTGTGTGCCAGGTGGGAGCATCTTATGCTCCTTCTGTGTTGACCTCAGCCCTCATCATAGACCTAGAACCCCAGAAAGCACTTAACAAGTCATTTTTTGCTAAAGAGATGAGCTCAGAAGAATGAGTTCTTTCACCCTCTGTCCTGAAATGTGGGCACACATCAGGCCAGGGTCACGCCCACACGGGTTTGTGGGCACTTCATGTGCCCAAGCTGTTTGCCCAAGCTGTTCTGCCCGCCTGGTACCCCTCCCTCCCCTTTCTTCTCCAGGGAAATCCTATTCCCTTCCCAAGACTCAGCTCACCTTGCTGAGAGGCTCCAGGTGGGCTCTCTCTCTGGGGCAGGCTCCCATGGTAATTCAGTTCTTCGGTTCTCCTGATCCTCTTCCTTGTACCCTGGCGAGCAGTCTCCGATGGGTCTGTGACTAACTCCTAACTAGGAACTTGCCTAGTTCGGAAAAAAACTTGCCTTTTTTTTTTTTCTAATGTGCGCAAGAGGCAGCGCCGTGCATTCAGGGCTGACTAAGGGTTTCACTGTCACTCCCACTCCTGCTCCTTGGTGGGGTACTCAGCCTCCCCCCCCCCCCAACCACATCCACCTTTGCGGGCTGGCTGTGTCCTGTACATTCCTGGCCCACAGGGAGCCCCGTAACCTGCAGGAGTGCTTTTCTCGAAGTTTCCTTGAGTGCCTAGCATCGAGTGCCCAGCATTACGAACCCAGTGGGCTGTGAGCCGCTTGATGGCCTGTGTGTCTGCAAATAGTAAACTGCACCCAGTGAATTTCCACGTGGTAAATTCTCCTGTCAGTCAGCACCAATGCCTGGGGGCAGGAGACCAGAAAAGGGGGCATCGCTCACAGAATCATAGGATAGCTAATGGTACATGTGTCTAAAGTGATCATCTCGTCCGACAGATGGAGAGCCTGAAGTTTAAAAGTGAAATGATCGTCTCACTATGAGGACCTTCAAAAGCCAACAGAGAAGCCAAAGAAACCCTTTCTGTCCTTCTCAAAACCCACAGGGTGGCGAGGGAAAAAAAAATAAATCAATCAAAGTCACCTGGAACAGAACCCATCAGTAAGGAAAGACATGCTATTTTCAAGTTTCTAAAAGGATATTAGTAACAGTCAGGGGGGAAGGAAACCCACGTGAAAACTAGCCTTGATAAAGGCCTTTTGGAAGCAGATAAAGGTGTGTTTTGCTGCCTTGAGGTCTTGAGTCTTTCACTCTGCTTTGTCCAGCTGGGTTTGGAGATTGAGGTCTGCGAGCGTGATTGTATATTTGTTCCAAGTGATACTGGAGTTGTTTGCTTTGAACAATGTGACTTTGTTCCTTTGTTGGATGTGGCCAGCAGCAGAGCCGTTGCTTAGGAAAGGAAAACACACACACATACACACATCAGGAACTTGCTCAAAGTAAAAGGGGTTTTGTGGGTTATATGTTGGCACAAGGGCCGAGGCAGCTGAGCATGGCTATGGAGGCAGAGATTTGGCTGTCCCAGGGGCGGGGAGGGACAGCCTCAAAAGATTTCCTTTCCAGGGCCTCCCTGAGGCAGAGGCACTGGCCCTGGGTTCTTTCCAGAAATTGCTCAGAGCAGTTTATCAGAAGCCAGGAAAGAGTCCCATTTTATTGAAAGATCATTAGCAATTTGCTTCCCTCAGAAGATAGGACCTATTAGCTGTCTTCTGCAGGGCCAGGAGGCCGGAAGCCCAGAGTCCTGGCTGGTGTGAGCCACAGCTCTCTAAGTACACCTACTGTGTGCCATATTGTGTACCAAACAACGCTAAACACTGTCTGTGCAACCTTGTGTTAAAGCATCCAACCTCACAGGACAGGCTCAGGGCTGCACAGGAGTCAGCCCACAAGGCCCACTGTATGCGTCCCTTCCCGACGTTCAGCAACATCGTGGCACTAACCTGAAGTTTGCTGTGACAGAGCGGTGCAGCCACTCTGGAGAACAGTGTGGAGGTTCTTTAAAAAAACTCAAAATAGAGCTACCATATGATCCCACAATCCCCACTCCTGGGCATGTATCTGGAGAAAACCATAATAAAAACTCTCCAGAAAGCAGGAATAGAAGGAACATACCTCGACATAATAAAAGCTATATATGACAAACCCACAGCAAACATTATCCTCAATGGTGAAAAAAATTGAAAGCATTTCCCCTAAAGTCAGGAACAAGACAAGGGTGCCCACTTTCACCGCTACTATTCAACATAGTTCTGGAAGTTTTGGCCACAGCAATCAGAGCAGAAAAAGAAATAAAAGGAATCCAAATTGGAAAAGAAGAAGTAAAACTCTCACTGTTTGCAGATGACATGATCCCCTACATAGAAAACCCTAAAGACTCCACCAGAAAATTACTAGAGCTAATCAATGAATATAGTAAAGTTGCAGGATATAAAATCAATACTCAGAAATCCCTTGCATTCCTATACACTAATAATGAGAAAGTAGAAAAAGAAATTAAGGAAACAATTCCATTCACCATTGCAACGAAAAGAATAAAATACTTAGGAATATATCTACCTAAAGAAACTAAAGACCTATATATAGAAAACTATAAAACACTGATGAAAGAAATCAAAGAGGACACTAATAGATGGAGAAATATACCATGTTCATGGATCGGAAGAATCAATATAGTGAAAATGAGTATACTGCCCAAAGCAATTTACAAATTCAATGCAATCCCTATCAAGCTAACCAGCGATATTTTTCACAGAACTAGAACAAATAGTTCAAGATTTGTATGGAAATACAAAAAACCTCGAATAGCCAAAGCAATCTTGAGAAAGAAGAATGGAACTGGAGGAATCAACTTGCCTGACTTCAGGCTCTACTACAAAGCCACAGTCATCAAGACAGTATGGGACTGGCACAAAGACAGAAATATAGATCAATGGAACAAAATAGAAAGCCCAGAGATAAATCCACACACATATGGACACCTTATCTTTGACAAAGGAGGCAAGAATATACAATGGAGTAAAGACAATCTCTTTAACAAGTGGTGCTGGGAAAACTGGTCAACCACTTGTAAAAGAATGAAACTAGATCACTTTCTAACACCATACACAAAAACAAACTCAAAATGGATTAAAGATCTAAATGTAAGACCAGAAACTATAAAACTCCTAGAGGAGAACATAGGCAAAACACTCTCCGACATAAATCACAGCAGGGTCCTCTATGATCCACCTCCCAGAATACTGGAAATAAAAGCAAAAAGAAACAAATGGGATCTAATTAAAATTAAAAGCTTCTGCACAACAAAGGAAAATATAAGCAAGGTGAAAAGACAGCCTTCCGAATGGGAGAAAATAATAGCAAATGAAGCAACTGACAAACAACTAATCTCAAAAATATACAAGCAACTTATGCAGCTCAATTCCAGAAAAATAAACAACCCAATCAAAAAATGGGCCAAAGAACTAAATAGACATTTCTCAAAAGAAGACATACGGATGGCTAACAAACACATGAAAAGATGCTCAACATCACTCATTATCAGAGAAATGCAAATCAAAACCACAATGAGGTACCACTTCACACCAGTCAGAATGTCTGCGATCCAAAAATCTGCAAGCAATAAATGCTGGGGAGGGTGTGGAGAAAAGGGAACCCTCCTACACTGTTGGTGGGAATGCAAACTAGTACAGCCACTATGGAGAACAGTGTGGAGATTCCTTAAAAAATTGCAAATAGAACTGCCTTATGACCCAGCAATCCCACTGCTGGGCATACACACTGAGGAAACCAGAATTGAAAGAGACACGTGTACCCCAATGTTCATCGCAGCACTGTTTATAATAGCCAGCACATGGAAGCAACCTAGATGTCCATCAGCAGATGAATGGATAAGAAAGCTGTGGTACATATACACAATGGAGTATTACTCAGCCATTAAAAAGAATACATTTGAATCAGTTCTGATGAGATGGATGAAACTGGAGCCGATTATACAGAGTGAAGTAAGCCAGAAAGAAAAACACCAATACAGTATACTAACACATATATATGGAATTTAGAAAGATGGCAATGATGACCCTGTATGCAAGACAGCAAAAAAGACACAGATGTGTATAACGGACTTTTGGACCCAGAGGGAGAGGGAGAGGGTGGGATGATTTGGGAGAATGGCATTGAAACATGTATACTATCATGTAAGAAACGAATCGCCCGTCTCTGTCCGATGCAGGATACAGCATGCTTGGGGCTGGTGCACAGTGATGACCCAGAGAGATGTTATGAGAAGGGAGGTGGGAGGGGGGAAAAAGAAAAGAAAAAAAAAAAAAAAGATGCATGCTCTCCAGTGTTCATACCAGCACTATTTACAATAGCCAGGACTTGGAATCAACCTAAGTGTCCTTAGACAGACGCAGGGATGGAAACAAAAAAGATGTACAGGGATTCTTGAGCTTTGCTGATCAGGTGAGAAGGAGGAGCCACCAGCCCTCGTCTGCATCTCCAGCATCTCCCTCCTCTATCTTGGTCATCACTCTCGGATGGACAGTGACTGCCAAGGCTGGCTGGTAACTTTCTATTACTTTTCTGCCAAGGAGGCCCCAGGTCTCAGGGGCCACCTCGGATATCCACAGCTCAAGTGTGTGATATTTGCTTTCCACTCCAAAGTGGGCTCTAGAAAACCCAGATTTGGGTCACAGAAAGAAATCATCACATTTCCAAAGAAGCCTGTGACCAATACTAAACGCCATTGACAGCAGTTGTGTCTGTTTTTAATTTGTGGACGAAGACTTACAGGTGCAGAAATAAATCCTTTTTTGCAACCCAGAATTCATTGTTCAGTATGAGTTTTGAAACACATAAAAAGGAACAATTTGCCTAAAACAGAATCAATAGAGAGGGTGTATTGATAAACATAAAGATTGCTTCCAGGACTATAGAGCTGATCGTTTCCTCCATATCTTAAGCATTTAAATTATCAGCGATATTGTTTTAGGCATCCCCAAGTGGCTCAGCGGTAAAGAATTCACTTGTAATGCAGGAGAAGTGATCAGGAGATGTGGATTTGACCACTGGGTCAGGAAGATCCCCTGGAGAGGGAAATGGCAACCCACTCCAGTATTCTTGCCACCCGCATTATTCTTGCCTGGAAAATCCCACAGACAGAGGAATCTGGGGGCTACAATCCATGGGGTCACAAAAGAGTTGGACATGACCTGGGGACTAAACAACAACAACATATTGTTTTAGAACTCTAATTTTAATGTTGACACAGAACAAAGATGGCTTCTGTTTTTTTAGGCTTTTATCTTAAGAACACAGTGTCTGGATTTTAAAAAGGTATTGGCAGGATTTCCCTGGTGATCTAGTGATTAAGAGTTTACCTTGCAATGCAAGGGACGTAGGTTCAATCCCTGGTCAGGGAGCTAAGATCCCACATGCCTCTGAGCAACTAAGCCTGTACACCACAACCAGAGAGTCCATGTGCCACAACGAAAGATCCCACATGCCACAGCTAAGACCCCATGTGGCCAGATAAAAAATAAATAAATAAAGGTATGGTATACCCCAGTGATCTGTACTGTTCTGGGGTGATTTGAACATGTGAGCATGATTTGAACTTCATACCTTTTTGGAAGGTGTCAAATTCAAAACTAGGCAGATCCATCTCCTGACACAAAACATGGTCCTAAAGTAAATTGCTTGAGGAAATTGGATCCCAGAGATTATGGGTGGAAATTTTAAAGTGTGTCCATATTCCACTGGAGATCAGAGAAGTCTGGACTGGCTGACGTGACAGCTGTAGGCTGAGGAACACATCTCTTTGAAAGAGCCATCTCATCTTGAAGATTAGGACTTTGGAGGAACTAAGGTGATTGACGTGGAAAGAATCAGAACATGTGAAATTCTTAAAAATGTATGGACTGAAATAAATTGCCTATGTTACACGTAAGACAAAAAAACCTTTTCACTCTGTGCAGAACGAAAAAAGAAAAAAGCACCATTGAAACACTGTTGAACACCATTTAGCCCTTACTTGTGTAAATCAGAACAGTCACAGGCACCATTGTTAATGGCCTCTGTGTTGTGCATCAATAAACTTTACAAGATAATGGAGGAGTTGTGGTGTTGGAGTTTTCCCCCTCTCTTCTTCTCTTTCTAAATCTTTCCTGGCTTTTTTGGCATTGCTGCCTGGCACACTAGTAAATGATGTATGAGATGAAGTATGGCTTTCTTCCAGCCAAGCAATGGCTTTGCCACCATTGCTTCAGTATTTATTATTTGGAGTTATGTTTGGGCTGGTCAGAAAAGTCCATCAATGTTTGCTGTTGTTGTCTGAAGAACAAGAAGCAAGGGGAGGAAGAAGGAGAAAAGGAAGAAGGGTTTGTACAATAGGAAAAATAGACTTGGTCTGGTCTGTAATATCAAAGTATCAGTTGGGCTGACTTCTCCCTAATATTTTAGGATTCTTTTAAGGAGAGAAAGGGTCTTCATCACCATTCTGTACCCTTTCCTGTGGGGTTCACCCCTTCCATCTTGGCCATGGTGGGCTCATCAGATGGTTTATTGCCTTTAGGGGAAACATATGTGGGCTTGGTTGTGTTCATTGCTTAGCAAAATATCACAAAAATGTGTGACTATCCATCAACCTGTACAAACTGCATTTTTCCATAGACTTTTCTCATCAGTGATTTGCCCAAGTGGTTCCTGCTGCCTTTAAATTGTTCCCATCTTCTTGTGCTTTTTATTCATGACCACATAAGTAGCTTCTTATTAAGAGCTGACTCACTGGAAAAGATTGAAGACGAAAGGAGAAGGGGCAGCAGAGGATGAGATGGTTAGATAGCATCACTGATCCATGGACATGAGTTTAAGCAAACTCCAGGAGATAGTGAAGGACAAGGAAGCCTGGTGTCCATGGGGTTGCAAAGAGTCAGACACGACTTAGCAACTGAACAACAAATTCTCTAATTATCTACATATTAAAGTGGCCCATTTTTATTTCGGCATAGAATGCTATCACTTGTTCCCAACCTGTTTCTAGAAAGATGCTTGGCTCTGCATCTGAGTTCAAACTCCAGCTTTGTTTCTTACTAGTTCTGTAACCTGAAAAACTGGACTTCATTTCTCTGTGCCTGAATTTCCCCTATGTGGAAGCATACAATGTGTTTTCAAAAGGTTTTTATTATTTATATTGTTTCAAATATAGGCACCATCTTTCTCAACACCCCATGCAGACTGTGGGCTTCATGGTGTTAAGAATCATGTTGCAGTTGTAGCATCAAGCACAGTGTTGGATGTTTGTTGATTGACAAGCTGTTTCTCCAGCTTTGAAACAGTGAAAAATTTTCCCAAATTCTTTTTTTTTTTCTGTTGTTTTGGGTTTTAGCCAGCGCATTCTTATAAGCCAAACAAGGACTTGAGTTACTAGAAGCAACACAAAATATGCTCCCAAGTTCAATAAGCAAAAGCAATAGATCTAAATGACAAGCTCCGTGTATCCAAAGAACCACACATTCATCTTTCTGTGGGATCAATTCAGGGCAGATGCAATATCACTTTTCTTGTAAAACAAGTAGTGATTTTATGTTCCCAGTAATTCTATTTCTACATCTTGAATCAACATGAGTTTTACCTGAGTTTACTCATAATAGCTACATTTATTGAGTGCCTACTAAGTAGGGATGTATTGATAAATAGGCTTTGCTGCTGCTGCTGCTGCTGCTAAGTTGCTTCAGTCGTGTCCAACTCTGTGTGACCCCATAGACGGCAGCCCACCAGGCTCCCCCGTCCCTGGGATTCTCCAGGCAAGAACACTGGAGTGGGTTGCCATTTCCTTCTCCAATGCGTGAAAGTGAAAAGTGAAAGTGAAGTCGCTCAGTCGTGTCTGATTAGTAGCGACCCCATGGACTGCAGTCTACCAAGCTCCTCCATCCATGAGATTTTCTAGGCAAGAATACTGGAGTGGCTTGCCATTGCCTTCTCCAAAATAGGCTTTAGTTGGGGGAAAAGCCCTTCTTTGTAGAATCTGTTGATTTCCATGAGGGAAATACTATAGTGGTCAGTTTCAACCTTCCGATAATGACATCACTGAACACATGATCAGTCCAATAGGAGCTGCCCACCCACCTCCCCTACTATGGCTGGAGCTATACAAGTACAGGATTAGCAATAATTTTCACAAAACCCTACAAGAAAGATATTGTTCCCATGCTGTCAGTGAGGAAACAGGCTTGGAAAACACTTGGCCCCAAATCACATACATAGCTAATCAGAGGTGACTTAGGGTTTAAACGAAGGTCTACATAACTCCCAAACTCAGTCCTCCCAGAACTTCACATCTCCTTGACATAACACTGTGAACAAATGGGTGAATGCAGCGGCCCACTAGTCACAAATCTTGGAGACTGGACGAGCAGGATTGTGTCCAGTGAAAGATTCAAGACTACCCAAGAACTCCTGACACAACCTTGAGAGACACGCACTTTCTCACAGCCGAGAAGGTGGCACTCATTTGATGAGCCAGGAAGTTGTCACCTTGTTTAGTTCTGGCTCATTCCCATGTGATATAATTAACCCAGATGTGTGGTACCTATCCAGGGTTGTGTCGGTGTGTCTGGAGGGGAGAGTGTGGAAGGAGGTTCTCACAAAAGGGGTCAAAAGGGACACCATCATGCCTACTCCTCCAACAGGTGCTGGTCAACAAAGTATGCTGGTTTTCAATGATCCTGTGATGCGACCAGAAAGGGAATTCTCAGCATGTCCCCAAAGGGGTTTCAAATGAGTTCCACAGGTTCAGTTTCTTTCTTCTGGTAACTCTGGGTCTGCCAAGGCCTTCTTGTCTTTATAACTTGGAACAATACTGTTCATCTCTTTAATACCCTGGGGAATTGATGAATTCAAGGTTGTAAAGGCTGTAAAACCCGCAGATGACAGCAAGCACACAAATACATAATGCTTTTCTTTTCCTCCTGTGACTTGGTTCTCCGGATGTCACATCTTGCTATCAAAAGACCTAGATGTAACTAAAGCAAACAAAATAATTGCTTTCCATACTTATTTCTGTTGTAAAATGGTCCCGTGTTATGAAACAACGATAATGACAAAAATAATAATACTTTGTGTCTGGGTAACACCTTTCTTCTGAGGAGCTCAAAGCACTTTACAGACACAGGAAAAAATTGTCAACAGACAATTTATACAGAAAAAAAATCGACTCATGTTGTAAGAAGTTACTCTGTGGGGGATAATGGTTCTGTTATTTTCACAAATTGACTGACAAACACAATATCTATTTCTGGTCTAAGCCAGGAATAAAAGTGCCACGTAGGAGGAAGGCAAGAGGACTCAAAGTGAGCAAGGAGATCGAGAGGGCCACTCTTCTGGTTATTTACCTGAAGGCAGTCTAGACGCAGTCTGGGACAATTCTGACCCCGAGTAACCCCGTAACTAAAGGCTGCTCATTGGCCTGGATGATAGCATGAAGGGATGGCTACCTGCTTTCTAGACCTTCCATGGGGCTCCTCTCTGGCATCCAGACGCAGCTTGTTGAATCATCTCAGCAGATGTTGGAGGGTAAAGCTGGGAACCCATCTCCAGAGCACCTCTCCCAAATGAACTATAGGGCTTACTCTGCTTATTAAATACTCACACCACCTTCCAATTTCCCGTGCCTTCTGAGTTAACCTCCCAATTCTCACCCAAAATCCACGAGCCACAGACAACTAGCTACAGACCTCAGAGGGGACTCTGAAGTATCAGAAAGAGAAACTAAGTAAACAATCTCATTTACAATTGTGTCAAAAAGAACAAATATCTAAGAATGTATTTAACCAAGGAGATGAAAGACCTGAACTCTGATGTTGATGAAAAAAATCAAAGACAACACAAACAAGGGAGAAGATACCCCATATTAACAGATTCAGTTCAGTTCAGTCACTCAGTCATGTCCCACTCTTTGCAACCCCATGGTCTACACCACGCCAGGCTTCCCTGTCTATCATCAACTCCCAGAGCTTGCTCAAATTCATGTCCACTGAGTTGGTGATGCCATCCAACCATCACATCCTCTGTTGTTCCCTTCTCCTACTGCCTTTAATCTTTCCCAGCATCAGGGTCTTTTCCAATGAGTCAGTTCTTCACATCAGGTGGCCAAAGTATTGGAGCTTCAGCTTCAGCCTCCGCCCTTCCAATGAATAATCAGGACTGATTTCCTTTAGAATTGACTGGTTTGATCTTCTTGCAGTCCAAGGGACTCTCAAGAGTCTTCTCCAATGCCACAGTTCAAAAGCATCAATTCTTCAGTGCTCAGCTTTCATTATGGTCCAACTCTCACATCCATACGTGACTACTGGAAAAGCCATAGCTTTGACTAGATGGACCTTTGTTGGCAAAGTAATGTCTCTGCTTTTTAATATGCTGTCTAGGTTGGTCAGAGCTTTTCTTCCAAGGAGCAAGTGTCTTTCTTTTAATTTCATGGCTGAAGTCACCATCTGCAGTCATTTTGGAGGACAAGAAAATAAAGTCTGTCAGTGTTTCCATTGATTCCCCATCTATTCGTCATGAAGTGATGGGGCCCGATGCCATGATCTTAGCTTTTGGAATGTTGGGTTTTAAGCCAGCTTTTTCACTCTCCTCTTTCACTTTCATCAAGAGGCTCTTTAGTTCCTCTTCACTTTCTGCCATAAGGGTGGTGTCATCTGCATATCTGAGGTTGTTGATATTTCTCCCAGCTATCTTGATTCCCGCTTGTGCTTCATCCAGCCTGGCATTTCACATGATGTACTCTGCATGTAAGTTAAATAAGGAGGGTGACAATATACAGCCTTGACATACTCCTTTCCCTATTTGGAATCAGACTGTTGTTCAGTGTCTGGCTCTAACTGTTGCTTCTTTACCTGCATACAGATTTCTCAAGAGGCAGGTCAGGTGGTCTGGTATTTCCATCTCTTTAAGAATTGTCCACAGTTTGTTGTGATCCACATAGTCAAAGGCTTTGGCATAGTCAATAAAGCAGAAGTAGATGTTTTTCTGGAACTCTCTTGCTTTTTTGATGATCCAACAGATGTTAAGAAATTGATCTCTGGTTCCTCTGCTTTAGCTAAATCCAGCTTGAATATCTGGAAGTTCTCAGTTCATGTACTGTTGAAGCCTGGCTTGTAGAGTTTTGAGCATTACTTTGCTAGTGTGTGAGATGAGTGCAATTGTGTGGTAGTTTGAGCATTCTTTGGCATTGCCTTTCTTTGGAATTGGAATGAAAACTGACACCTTTTCCAGTCCTGTGACCCCTGCTGAGTTTTCCAAATATGCTGACATATTGAGTGCAGCACTCTAACAGAATCATCTTTTGGGATTTGAAATAGCTCAACTGGAAGAATGAATATTGCTAAAATGACCATACTCTACAGATCCAGTGTAATCCCTAGTAAAGTAAGCACCGGCATTTTTCACAGAATGAGAACAAATAATCCTAAAATTTGTATGGAACCACAGAAGATACTGATAGCCAAAACAATCTTGAGAGAGGAGAACAAAGCTGGAGGAATCACACTTCCAGATTTCAAAGTATAGCACAAAGCTATAGGTACCAAAACAGTATGTTACTGGCCCAAAAAAGCAGACACATAGGTCAATGGGACAAAATAGAAAGCCCAGAAATAAACTCACACTTACATGGTCAATTAACCTACAACAAAGGAGGCAAAAATATACAGTGGGGAAAAGACAGTCTCTTCAATAAATGGTAAGAAAAATAGACACTAAATGCCAAAGAATAAATCTGGATCACTTTCTTACACCATAAATAAAATAAACCCTACGTGGATAAGACTTGTAAACCTTGAAACCGTAAAACTCCTAGAACAAAACATAAACAGTACACTCTTCAGCATCAGTCTTAGCAATGTTTTTATTGGATCTGTCTCTTCAGGCAAGGGCAGAAGAAGCAAAACCAAACAGATGGGACTACATCAAAATAGAAGGCATTTGCACGGTGGAAGAAACCAACAATAAATTGAGAAAGCAAACTACAGAATGGGAGAAGATATTTGCAAATGATATTTCTGCTGGCAATATTCAAAATAGATAAAGAATTGCTTCAACTAAATATAAAACATCTGATTAGAAAAGTGGGCAGAGGACCTGAGCAGACATTTGTCTAAAGGAGACATACAGATGGCTAACAAGAGCATGGAAAGATGCTCAACATCACTAATCATCAGGAAAATGCAAAATCAAAACCGTGATGAGATATTGCCTCACATTTGACAGAACGGTTATTTCAAAATGACAAGAAAAAAGTATTGGTGAGGATGTGTGGAAAAGTGTGCACTGTTGTGCACTGGTACACACGGTGTACACTGCTGATGGGAAAGTAAATGGTGCAGCCACTATGGAAAACAGTATGGAGGGTCCTCAAAAAACTAAAAACAGAACTATCATACAATCCAGAATTCGACTTGTAGGTATTTATCCAAAGAAAATGAAAACACTAATGGAAAAAGACTTATGCATCCCACTGTTCATAGCAGCATTATCTACAATAGCCAAGATACAAAAGCAACCTAAGCGTCCATCCACAAATGAACGAATGAATGAACAGGGGAAGGGAGTGAGGTGATGGGCAAAATAGGTGAAGGGGATTAAGCGGTACAGATTCCAGTTATAAAATAAATAACTCCCAGGGATGTAATGTATAGCATCAGGAACATAGTCAATAGTCCTATAATAAACTTGTATGGTAACTAGACTTACAGCAGCAATCATTTCATAATATATATAAAATATCAAATCGGTATGTTGTCCACCAGTATGGTGTAATATAATAATGTAAGTCAATTATGCTTCAAAAATAATTGGAAGGTATCATATTTTACAAAAATAGTGCTGCCATGTGAAATAAGTCTTTTTCACTATCAACAAAAATGAAGGCAGTGGACCCTATAAAATGCATGCAGCCTACTCAGAAACACTACCCTGGTGGTCCAGTGGCTAAGACTGGCTAAGTGGCTCCCAATGCAGGGGGCGTGGGTTCAGTTCCTGGTCAGGGGACAAGATCCCCATGCCACAGCTAAAGATCCAGCATGTTGCAACAAAATCCACACACAACTAAAACTTGGCACAGCCAAATAAATAAACAAAATGAGAATAAATAGTTAAAGAAAAAACAAAAAGTTGCTGGTTCTAGGTTAGGAATCCTTGTTCTGGGAAGGAGCCTATTGGGGCAGGAACATCAGGTCATGCATTTCTGGCCTGGAAAGTTTGTCTTCCTGCCAAGAGAGGAGTGAAGGGCAGAATTAAGTAAGGAAAGCTAAGTGAAGTGAAGTCACTCAGTCGTGTCCGACTCTTCGCGACCCCATGGATGGTAGCATACCATGCTCCTCTGTCCATGGGATTTTCCAGGCAAGAGTACTGGAGTGGGTTGCCATTTCCTTCTCCAGGGGATCTTCCTGATGCAAGGATCAAACGTGGGTCTCCTGCATTGTAGGCAGACGCTTTACCGTCTGAGCCACCAGGGAAGGAAAGCTAAGGGCACCTAGAGAAGCCAAGCAAGGTACTTAGCTGAAATTCCTTTCTCTGTAGAGGTGAAATAAAAGTCCTCAGATCCAACGGTGAACCCACATATGTGTTGTGTGTGTGTGTGTTCAGTTATGTCCGACTCTTCGTGTCCTCATGAACGGGGGTCCACCAGACTCCTCTGTCCATGGAATTCTCCAGGCAAGAATAGTGGAGTTGGTTGCCATTTCCTGTTCCAGGGCATCTTTCCAACCCAGAGACCAAATCTGTGTCTGCTGTGTCTCCTGCGTCTCCTGCATTAGCAGGAGGATTCTTTACCACTGAACCCACCCAGGTGATCCTGCCCCAGTTCAACCTCCCACTCTCTCCAGCCCTCTATTCTAGAATCTCTCCTTTCCCCATGCTTCCCATGGGATTTTTCTGCCTCAGCTACTGGCTGTCCCATCACCTGAGTCCTCAAATGTGCTATCCGGGTAGCTGGGTCTTAGTGAGAGAAAGTTTGGGGGGATGGGAAGGGGAGTTTGATCCCTGATTCCTAACATCTCTTCCAGCTGCACGCACCATGCAGCTGTATGTATCAGAGACAAAAACAGGGTGTGTGTGTGCGTGTGTGCAGCAGCCAGAGTGGGCGAGGGGCAGAGCTTTCATCACCAAGACCAAGAGTTCCTGTTTATAAACATTGGCTCACTGTTTAGAGATGTGAGGGGAATCAACCACAAAATTCGACCCACGACTTCAGGCCGTCTATTTTCACATCTGTCACACCACATACACTTTCTCCACCCGAAAGCCACCACATAGAAAATAATTTATTTCTATCATAACTAAAACCAAAAGAAAGAACATACTAAGGGCTACAGAGGTGGGGAGGGTCATGCCTGGCCAGTGGGATTACTCTGGGAAAAGTTATCAAACTGGCAGGACTTGTACCCCTGTTGGCTAAATAGGTCCATTGGCAGACTCTTTTCAATGGCAGACTCTTTTCAACAGTTTCCTGCCCCACAGTGGCTGTGGAGGTTAGGGGGTAGGGGGCAGCTACCTGTCAGCTCTCTGATGGAAGTGACAGTGGCTTAGGGCATTTACTCTTTCCAGATCTTTTTGAAGCCCCCGAAGACTTGGAGATCCCAACCACATGTATCTCAATAGGATTTGAAGGGCCATCTTGGGCAGGGAGGCAAAGCACCCATGTGTAGGAAGAACAGAGCTCCAGGTGTGGCTGCCTACAAACCACCTGCGTCCTTACTGGCATGAGATGGTGCCACCTAAATACAGCTTCCTCTTGGGGCCCCCAAACCTGTTCTTACCCTCCCCCTCACCAATTCCCCAGACACTTTCGACACAGACCAACCAAGGACAGGGCCTTATACCTACCTCAGCAGATCTTGGCATATTTGACCAAATAATTCCAAATGGGGGCTTCTTTTGCATAAACTTGTTTGTTTGTTTCTTAGGGTTTTTTCCTTTTGAACTTTTTATTTTGTATTGGGGTATTGCCAATTAAGGGGACTTCCCAGGTGGCGCTAGTAGTAAAGCGCCTGCCTGCCAGTTCAGGAGACATAAGAGACACAGGTTCAATTGCTGGATTGGGAAGATCCCCTGGAGGAGGGCATGGCAACCCCCTCTAGTATTCCTGCCTGGAAAATCCCATGGACAGAGGAGCCTGGTGGGCACAGAGTCAGACACAACTGAAACGACAGCTGCAACAGCATAGCTCATCAACAATGTTGTGACAGTTTCGGATGAACAGTGAAGGGACTCAGCCATATATACTGCTTTTGTGGAAACTTTTATTGATGGGATGCTCCTTAGATCAAGGCCATTTCATCAGGACATACTAAAATTAATAGAAGTCGATGAACATTGAGCGTTTAATACATGCCATATTTGGTGCTAAGTGTTTTACATACAGGACCCCATTTTGTCTTTAAAAGAGCCCTGCGAGGGGGATACTATTATTCTTCCCATTTTGGAACTGAGAAAACTGAGGCTTCGAGAAGTTAAGTAAGTTGCCCAAAGTCACACAGTCAGCAGCAGGGCCAAGTCCTGAGCTTGTTTTATGTCAAAACTTCTTTTTCCCACTCTCTCCATTGTACACACAAAAAATTGTTTTCTGGAAGGTTCTAAGCCTCTCCTGCATTCAGTCCTAGATAGAAGTAGCAGAAAAGCATCTTCCACGGCAGAGGGAACCTGGAAGACATAACAACAGGAAACACACAGCAAACAGAAGGTTAGTGCTGTGGCTGATTGTCCGGAACCTCAAAACATTCAGCAGGATCACCCCTCACACGTGGCCCCGACCACAGGCAGCATCCTCTCTCTAGACGGGCTGTGGATCTGATGACGCCGCTCAGGCTGGAGCGGGATTGCTCCCTGAAAGATTTCCAGCAAATGCTCCTAGCCTGTTCTCTTCCGTCCATCTTTCCTGTCTGCCTCCTACCTTCCTCTCCTCTGCTAATCCGGAGGGACTGGGATCTGCGGGGTGACCTTGAGACACACCCCCTTCTGCATCTATTTCCTCATCCAGTTTGTAAAATGAGCAGAGCTGTTGGGTCCTGAGAGTGGCTGTGTGGATTAAACACGGTACAAAAATGACCAACACGAGCACATAGCCGATCATCAGAAAGTGTTGGTGACCTCATCCCATTTGTTTTCTTTCCTTCTCTGCTCCCTTTATATTTTCCCTTCCTTCTCTTGGCCTTAGACCATAATGGCAATTTCCCCACCAGGGACACCCCCAGTCACTTTCCCAATGTGTGAGTCATGGATGGGGGATTAACTGGGACCACCTTCCTTTTCAGATCTCACAATCTGGGTGTTAAACGCCACGTGGTGGTGAAAGGAAAACACATGCTGTAAACAGATAGGACATTTCAACTATCTTCTAAAATCATTTTAGATTTTGAGTTGGAAGGTAACCTCCTAGGGCTCCTCTTCCGCAGGCACTGCTGGGAAGAATGATGAAGTAATTCAGCCATGCCCGGAGGAGTTGGTATCCCTGGAAATTGTCCTCCTGTTGGATGGCACAACTCACTCATCCAAGTTGCATCGTTGGGAGATGGGCTGGCCCTCAGCCCCTCTCCCCCTGAAACTTCTTAGCCTCATTATCGGTGGCAGAAAGTTCCATCTCACAAAGGTGACTGCCCTGGTATTTGGGCAGTCTCTGGGGATTGAGATGACCCAAAAGAAGGGGACTTGCCATGTCAACCAGAGGAGCAGAAACAGGTAAAACGCAGGAGGTGGACCAGGTGAGGAATTTTCGGGTGCCAGCTGGAAAGGGTTCTGGCTGGAAGGTGATTTGAGGAGAAGAGCTCTGAAACATGGATGGTGGTGGTGGTGGTTTTGTTTGGGTTTTGGGTTTTGGGTCTCCCTGGTGGCTCAGACAGTAAAGAGCCAGCCTGCAATGCAGGAGACCCAGGTTTGATCCCTGGGTCGGAAAGATCCCCTGGTGAAGGGAATGGCTACCCACTCCAGTGTTCTTGCCTGGAGAATCCCACGGACAGAGGAGCCTGGTGGGCTATGGGGTCAGTCGCAAAGAGTTGGACTTGACTGAGTGACTTTCACTTTACTCGAACTAGGAAGATGGTTCTTTCTGATGAGAAACAGTTGCACACCCTTCCAGTCTGGGGGCACTCCAATAGCAGGGATATAGGAGTTTCACGGCCCATATTCCAAAGGGCACATCTAGCCGTAATTTCATGTTCTCCTGTGGGAATGCTCCCCATTACTGCCTTTCAGCTCTTGCCTGGGTAGCTGAGGAGTTGGGCCAGGTGGGCAAGTAGGGGGACCCACTTTGGATGCAAACTTATGGAGGTTGAAGCTCTCCAAGGACAGAGCTAGAGCTGAGAGAAGAAGGTTGTCAGATGAGGAATCTTGGACCCAGGGAAAGGCTGGCTGCTCCAGGACACAAAGGCCCCAGAAGGTATTCCAGGATCCCTGGGCTCCAGCATCCTGCTTTCTCAGTTTCACCCCGAGTCCCGTCCAGAGTTCTGTGCATTAGTGTAACCAGAAACACAAGCTTGCCTGCTCTTCCCAGGGCTGAATGGAGCAGCATAGAGAGAGAGGCCACAGCCCGTGAAAGGCAATCACACCCAAAAGCAAGCTCTCTCTCACTCCCCAGGACCGGCAGCTCCCCAGGACGCCCACAGATTAAGATGTTCCAGCTGCTCAGCCCCACAAATGCTCTTTCTCTTCCAGTCACCTCATCCGTGTCACTCTTTTGAAGCTGCGCTCCTATTCCATGAGCATCCCAGATCTCAAGATGCTTCTCTCCCACATCCCTTCCTTTCTTCCAAATGACAAGCAGGTGTAAATGCGGGGTACCTATTTTTCAAAACCAGCAGGAAGGTAGGATGCAGGTCTAGGAAGATGGGTAAGAGGGAAAGAGAGAGAGACACAGAGAGAGAGCAGATGGCAGTACAGGGCTGGAGCTGGACCTCTTTCTAACTTAGAAGGCAGAGGAGGGAGGAGGTGTGCTGGGCTTAAAAGGCTAAGGCTGTGGCAATGTGGGCCTGGGGCTCCTGTATGTTCCCCAGGCTAGGGCACTCCATGTGGGCAGCTCAGAGGCGCCCCACACCTGGAACACAGTCACCAGTTTTCTTTACTCGACATTTACTGTCAACTTGGGTATATCTTTCATCTTTCTAATTACTTCTTCATGACAAATACATGTGTATACATTGTCTCATGAGTGCACTCGTGTGTGTGTGTGTGTGTGTGTGTGTGTGTGTGTGTGTGTCCTTACAAGAAAAACTTATCCTCTGTAGTACATAAAAATAAAAAAAAAACCAAACCAGTATTAATTATGTTTTGGATTGACTTCACAGAGGTCTGGGAACATAATTTCAATAAAGACTATACTCATGATTCCAATGCTATTATTCCCATTTGAATTTTAACCCTAAGAATTTTCCAGCCTGTCAGCCAAACCAACACTTGGGCAGACTGACAGTTTTCAGAAGCTAAAATCATTCCAGCCTTGGCCTGCCTCCTAGGAGAGGCTTGGGATTCTGGAGCTCAGGCGGGACTGAGTCCCTGCCCCCATGGCTTTGCCCACTTCCTGTGGCTTCCTGGCCCACGTTAGCCTTCAGATAGATGAGATGCTCTTGAATGTGCGGGCAGATCTGCCTTCGAATGTACTGGAATGCTGCCTACTCCTCGCCCCCCTCCATGCGCCCTGCTCCATGACTTGGCCACAGAGCTCTGAGAAAACCCCGTTCCCCTCTGCCACCCTCACTGGTCACCCGGGGCAGGGGGAGGGCTGTCATGTGGAGCAATCAACAAGAGGGACTCCTTCACCCTCATTTGTAAGCCCCTTCTGGACTCCAAAGGAAGGTAGAATGGCTCCTCAAGCTTGCCCTGGGGGTATGGAAAACCCTACCTGTGGATGGGCTGAACCAAGAATCTCAAATTCTATAGCTTCTGTGCCAAACCAGGCTTCCTTTGGTTCCGTTGTTTCTACAACACGTTCCTTCAATTTTGTAGAACATAATTCATTATATATCCATTAGGTATACAGATCTTCATTTATACATATGGCGAACATATGTATGTATGTGTATATATATAGCATGCACACATACATATATACACAAAATGTGGACAGTGTGTTCCAACTCAAAGACCCACACACTCACACCCACCACATAACCACAGTCCTCTAAGGACTTCACAGCCACCCAAGTCTCTATCAGCTGCAGGCTCCGTGAGGGCCTCCTGGCCTCTGTGACTCAGTTCTGTCCATTCACAGTGGTATTTGCTGCATTTCTGGGCATTTTCCTAAGAGGAGAGCACTTCTGTTTAGTTGTCAGTGAAAACGGAATTTTCTCCTTATAATTTTACATATCTGATAACTGAAAGAACTCTGCGCTGACAAGATTCTGCTCCACACATTGCAAATTCTGCTTCTACTTTCCTGTGGATCAGGTTCTGGACACAGAAGCCACAGGATCTATTTATATGATGATATGACCCCAGGCCCTGTACCTCTAGATGATGAGGCCCCTTGAGCGAGGATGGGAACCAGGAGGAGTAACCCTGGAAGTCATTTCTACATCAGAACAGCTAGGAATCATTTGATATATATAGAAGAGACTGCAAACTGATAAATACCCCTCAGTCCAAACTCAATATCTTCCCAACTTAATTTTCCCTTCACCATATCCCCAAAATACTCAAAGCCACTTCAACACCATGAGAAACTAGTAAGGCGTGTCAAGGCAAAGTAGGGTTGGAAAAAGACAAAAGTCTTAACCTACTTATCTTGCTTCTGCAAACATTACAAAGCACATGCCCATGTGAACTGATTATTATGATGCCTCAAGGTCCACAGAATGGATGGTACAAGTGAGGGGGCCTGAGGTTAAAATTTATTAACCTCCTGCTACCCATCTCTGAGAATGGAATTTGGCAACAGTTGCTAAAAGGAATAAAGAAAATCAAGGATTCCAGCAGAAAGCAAAGCTGCAGCAGAGATGTGGAATGCTCAGGACTGTGTGGTGAGCAGAAGTTCATTTGGGGAAACAGTTGCATGCCAGAGGGTGGAGAGAATGAATATCTGAAAGGCAGGCCAAGTGCAAATCACAAAGGTTTGCAACTGTTGGGGTGAGACATCTTGATGTCGACTGTACAGCAAGAAGCTTTGAAGATCTGCCCAAGACTCAAGGCTGAGGACAGCCCCTCTCTCTCTCCATCATAGTCAAATTCTGGAAAAGTGAATTTGGGATGGGGTGGATGGGAGGCAGGGAGACCAACTCAGTGGCATCAGCTGCCATGTCCTCTGGTTTAGAATTCTTTGCAACAGACATTTGACAGAAACATACACTCCTTGAGTCACTAGTGACCTGACTCACTAGGCATCAGTCCTGGAGAGTGCTGAAGCTTCTTCCTGCTCTGACCCTGTAAACCCTCGGATGTGACCTTGATCCAGCTTTACCTTGTGGGGTCAAGATCTTGGGAACTGTGCTCCACAGACTGTCATGATCCTCTCCAGGTACCAACTCTCAGCAACATTGTCCTAATCAACCTCACCTCCGCCAACACTCTCGCTGTCAGTCTTCCCAGGCCAGGAGGCAAGAGGATGTGGTGGCTTCATTCCAGAAGAAGCAAAGGGTCTGCATGGGGTGGTAACCTTGGAAATGGCATGGAGGGGACCAAGGGGAGAGACAGCTGACTTGGCAGCCAAGAGTATTCAGATAGCAAAGAGGATGGAAGGAAGAATATTTGTGTGTTTAGCTGCAGGAGCGACACACAAAGTATGAATTGGTGCAGTTGGTGGTGGATGGGTGCACTTGGAGGAAAATGGAGTCCAGCTGCCTCATTTTAGAGCTTCATGTTCATGAGCTTTGATCACGGGGAGGGTAGAGCATCTCCTTTACCTCTTAGCCTACACTCTCTCCCCAGGTGTTGTGACCAGTAACTCCAGAGTAGTAGTGAACATGTGAGTTGCTTCCACTCCCTGGCTCTTGTGAACAAGGCTACTATGAACAGAAGTGTGCAAATATCTGTTTGGGACCCTGGGTATATGCCCAGAAGTTGAATTGCTGGATCATATGGTCATTATATATTTAATTTTTAAGCAACTGTTGAATATTGTAAATAGCACACCTGTCATAAAATAAATACAAGTGCGGCTCAACATCTCCACATGCTGTCTAGTCAGCATCTCAAAGGCAAAATATCTCAAACCAAAGTCTTGATTTTCCCCCAGTCCTATTCCTCCCCAGTGTTCCCCACCTCCATAAATGACATCACCAAGGTGGCCAAGGCTGAAATATTTGGCATTATCCATGACTCCCCTCTTTCTTTCATTCTCCACAGCTAACCCATCAATGAATCCTTATAAGCTCTACTCTCACAACAGGGCCCAAACCAAATCCCTTCTTGCTACCTTGCTGCTACCACTAGGTCCATCCCATCACTGCCTCTCACCCCAACTGTTACAATAGCACCCCACAACGTCCTCACTCCCTTTTAAAGTATTTTTGTTTATGTATTTGGCCACACCAGGTCCTAGTCAAGTCAGGTAGGATCTTTGATCTTTGTTGTGGCACACAGGATCTGCAGTGGTGGCTTACAACTGCTTAGTTGCGGCATGTGGGCTCTCATTCCCTGACCAAAGACCGAACCCCTGGTGCCTGCATTGGGAGTGTGGAGTCTTAGCCACTGGACCACAAGAAAAGTACCAAGATGTCCTCATTCTTGTCCTTCTACCTTGCTACTTTCATCCAGCTGCCAGAGGGATTCATTTTAAACGTCAGTTGGATTGCCTCACTCCTCTAATCAACACTTCCAAAGGCTTCTTATCATAATTAGAAAAAACCCACAACCCCTCCCCCACACACACACCAAAATCATTAGCCTGGCATAGGAGAAAGCTCATTGCCTGGCCTCTTATCCCACCACCGTTGCCCTACCCGCCCATCTGGCCTTGACTCTTCCTCAGACATTGGTTAGCTGGTGCCTCGGGGTCTTGACCTTGGGAGATGCTTCCCATAACTTTTAACACAGCTTATTACAATGCCAGCCCCTCTAAGTGGCTCCCTGCAATGATCCTATCTGGAATAACAGCCCCAGCTCCCAGCCTTCTAACTCGACTTCACTCCTCTTCATACATGTGGCATAGTACCTGATTCTCCATCTCTCCTTCCAGA
The DNA here is from genome assembly GCF_023091745.1 of Budorcas taxicolor. Classification (NCBI taxonomy): domain Eukaryota; kingdom Metazoa; phylum Chordata; class Mammalia; order Artiodactyla; family Bovidae; genus Budorcas; species Budorcas taxicolor. The sequence goes on along the minus strand of NC_068914.1, from coordinate 37,839,519 downwards.
GGGTAAGCTCCATGGGGACAGGGAGAGGCTTTGGTGGCTGCCATGTCCCTAGGGCACAGGATGGTGGCCCTCCTCCCCATTAGCATCAGTGCATCTCTGTCTCTAGGCAGTTCAGTTCTGTAGACCCAGGAAAGGAGAAAGTGCCAAAATCCACTTCCTTGACACCTGGGCAGATTTAGGGTTCTGGGATTCCCAGGCCCTGCACCCAGTGCCTTTTTTTTTTTAACTTATTGGAGTGTAGTTGATTTAGAATGTTGTGTTAATTTCTGCTGTATGATGTCAATAAGTCATATACATTTTTTTAGATTCTTTTACCATATAGACCATTATAGAGTATTGAATAGAGTTCCCTGTGCTATACAATGGGTCCTCATTAGTTCCCTGTTTTATATATAATAATGTGTATATGTCAGTCCCAGTCTCCCAGTGATTCCCACCCCCTACACCCTGCGACAACTATAAGTTTGTTTTCTACATCTATAACTCTATTTCTCTTTTGGAGATAAGCTCATTCGTACCCTTTTTAAGATTCCACATATAAGTGATGTCATACATTTGTCTTTGTCTGATTTACTTCGCTCAGTATGATAATCTCTAAGTCCATCCATGTTGCCTCAAACGGCATTATTTTGTTCTTTTTTATGGTCAAGTAATATTCCATTGTGACTTTTAACTTACAGAATCCAGAGTGCACACAGAGATGACTTTCAGTGCTTTAGGAAGGGGGTTTCAGGCCCACATACAGCTCCAGACCCTAACTAACATATTGGTGGCTTTCAGTCACCCAGCCCCTGTGGCAAGACTGGGGCTCTAGGGTCCATGTTCTCCTCACCAGATTAGACCACCTCCTGAGGCCCTCTGGCTCATTGGAGAAGACCCTGATGCTGGGAAAGATTGAAGGCAGGAGGAAAAGGGGACGACAGAGGATGAGATGGCTGGATGGCATCACTGACTCAATGGACAGGAGTTTGAGCAGTCTCCAGGCATTGGTGATGGACAGGGAAGCTTGGCATGCTGCAGTCCATGGGGTCGCAAAGAGTCAGATACAACTAAGCAACTGAATTGACTGAGGCCCTCGGACCTCCTTTCGAATATAAGTGTTTGGGGCTAGCTCTGGGCAGCACTTCCCTCATGAATTGTATTCTTTGGAGCACTAAGATTACCAGATAAGGAGTGGAGTGAGAGATACTTAAGGAAGGAGCGGAGGGGGCAGAGAATGGAGAAGCAAAATCAGAAATGGCTTCCAAAGTGCTCTGAGGTTATGCTGGGTTTGAAAAACCTTTGTCCTAAAGTCCAGAACTTCAGTGTGAGCCTGGCATCAGAAAGTGGGAAGACCTGATGATAAATCGTCCTGACCAAGAAGCACTTTGAGCTTCTTGAAAAGACCGTGAACAAGGCCAGAACTGGGCATTATTCTTTCAGAGCCTTGTCTCCCCTACACAATTTGCTTGAGTTTTCTTCTTTTTTAAAAAACTATTTTTTATTTCTGGTGGCGCTGGGTCTTCATTACTGTGTGGGGGCTTTCTCTAGCTGCGGTGTGTGGAGATTACTCTTCACTGTGATGGATAGACTTCTCATTGCAGTGGCTTCTCTTGTTGTAGAGCATGGGCTCTGGGTCACACAGGCTCAGTTGCTCCTTAGCATGTGGGATCTTCTCAGGCCAGGGATTGAACCCGTGTCCCCTATATTGGCAGACAGATTCCTATCCACTGTACCACCAAGGAAGTCCCGCTTAAGTTTTCTACTAGTTACTGGGTTCATCTCTTCAAGATTGACCCTATAATTTATTGTTCAAACAAGTGCACTTTTGAGAATAAGGGGCTTCCCTGGTGGCTCAGCTGGTAATGAGCCGATTCAGGAGACACAGGTTGATCCCTGGATTGGGAAGATCCCCTAAAGAAGGAAATGGCAACCCACTCCAGTATTCTTGCCTGGAAAATTCCCTGGACAGAGGAGCCTGGTGGGCTACAGTCTCTGGCATTGCAGAGTCAGACATGACTGAGCGTGCACGCACACACACTTCGGTTACTCTGGGACAACAGTAGGGATTGGACTGTCGGGGTTAACAGGTTGCAGTCTCCTTGCTGTCTTTTCTAACTATGAGGAGTTGAGTGATGATCTAGCATTTTAATGCACCAAACAAGGAAGTGAAATTCTTAGCCCTGCCCCCACCAGAGGGTACAGCTTCATCACTGCTGCTGGTGTCCCTGCCACCCTCTGCTCCTTCCCTGTGCCCAGGTCTAATCAATCCCTTTCCCTAGAGGTCTAAATTCTTGTCTGAGTCTTCTCAAATATCAGCAGAGGAGTGCCGATTTCAACCACTCTTTCCTGACCCCCACAGATTTTCCACAGCATGGCCCCTTGAAATGACGCCTTCTGGGTGCTATATGAATGTCCGCTCTCAGTGAGCTGGCTGTCTGGTGGGGGAGCCTGGCCCTGCTGGTGTTGCCCTAGGTCCCTGACCACACACTTTGGAAACATCTCTTCAGCAGGGTCCCGCTTACACTGCTCTCTTATAAAGGTCTGTTCCCACGCCTCGAGAAGGAGCAGAGAGTACCAGAGCTGCAGAATGCAACTTTGCTAAGATCAAAGCGAGAGCCGGCTGAGGCTTCAAGTCTACAGCTCCCCAGCGATCCGTTTGTGCTTGCCAGGTGAGCAGACTTGATAGTGAGCGGACATGCAGAGACCAGCGAGACCTGAGCCCAAGGAAGAGGGTTTTCTGCAGCTTGATGGCTCCGTCAGGGGTGCTTCAACACCACTGCAGCCCAGCACGTAGTAGGTGCTCAGTCAATTTCAGCTGAGTCACTGAATGATCAGCTTCATCAATCATGCTCCCAAAGCTGTTGAGTCAATGTGGTGGGTGGGGTCAAGAGCGTCACAGTGAATTCTGGAATGTTAGAGCTCTGAGAGATCTTGTGTGTGTGTGTGTGTGTGTGTGTGTGTGCGCGCGCGTGTGTGTGTGTGTGTGTGCATGTGTGTGCTCAATCGTGTCCAACTCTTTGCAACCCCATGGACCATAGCCCACCAGGTTCCTCTGTCCATGGGTTTCTCCAGGCAAGAATACTGGAGTGGATTGCCATTTCCTCCTCCAGGGGATCTTCCCAACCCAGGGATCAAACCCTCATTTTCTGCATTGGCAGACGGATTCTTTACCACTGCACCACCTGGGAAGCCCATAAGAGATCTTGGAAATCATCAAATGCAGCACACATAAACACACACACATGCACACACACACACACACACACACCTGACAATTTCAGATGTGTAACCCAGGAGAGGGCCCTGAGAGGTAAGATGGCCGGCCCAAATTTTGCTAATGTCAGGGACTAAACAAGGCTTGGCTCTCCTGACAGCTAATCCTGTACTTCTCTGTCTACACCACATGCTCCAGGCCAGCTGGCCCTTTGACCACCACAATTTGCCTTCCTTACAATTTTACTAGGGATACCGTTTTCATTTTTGTTTCTCTAATGCCTCCATGGTGTTTAAACACTCCTGTCTTATAGTAATAAGAGAATTTCTGTTTGACCCTAGGCCGACTATTCACCATCTCTGGGCCTTCCCTTGGATCTATAGAGTAAATATGATACTGCTGACCTGTATGCAATGTGGCTGTATTCTAATGTATATATAATTGCAGAAAAATTTTGGAAATGCAAACTTCAGGAATGGTGCTCAAGTAGACGCCTGGTGCTGAGAGTATTTCTTGGAGAAATTGAAAGGGGACTTTTCTGTCTGTGATAGAAGAAACGGAAGATGGTTCTGAGCAAATCTAAGCTCACACAAACTCTGTGTATCTGAGCACCCAGCCTGGAGCCCAGTGTCACCTTTTGGTGGGGGAAGAAGGAATCTGGTAGGGGTCCGAGAATGCAAGCATCCTGTGGAGAGGGCTTGACAACACCCTGACTCTCCTCTACGCAGGGCCCTGAGTGCTGCCTGGTAGGGTCTGTCCCGGCCGCCTGCCCACAGCTCCAGCCAGCAAGGGAACAGCCTCCCTTGTCAGCTGGGCTCCCAGCGTTGCAGATGGAGGGGGAGCTGGCTGCTTTTAATTAGAGGCACTACCTTCCTGTTTTCCATTGGCGGCCAGTTTCTGAGTTTCCCCGCACCCTCTGCTGCTTCCCAAAAGCAATTTCTTTCTTTCTTTTTTTTTTTTTAAAGAATCCACACTGTCTGGAATGAGAAAGGAGAAAGCTATCATTATGTGAGCTGCGTGGTGGCTTCTGTTGCCTCTGCAGTCATTTAGAGGTGGTCAAAGGGAGGACTCCACTGTCCAGACGTGGCCTATGGTTCTGCTGTTAATTCTCTCCTCCCCATCCCATGGGCTCTTCTTCTACCACTGAACCCCTGTGGGGAGAATATCGCGGCACCAGGCTCTGATCCTGGTTAGAACTCACTTCCTCACATGAAGCCCAGATCCATTTAGAACCGAGGGACTTCAGGAGGGCTGTCAGAGTTAACAAACAAGAGCACAGGGCACCCAGTTTCACCGCATAACTTTCAGTGTATGTCCTAAGTGTTGTATGTATACTTTTAAGAATATACCATGTAGGACATACTTGCTTACAAAAACGATTCTTTGGTGACCTGAAATTCACATGTAACCTGATGTCCTGTATTTTATCTGGCAAACTCTTTTCTGAGGTCCACAGAGTCCCAGACCACAAACCTGAAAGTCTGCTCTCCCCAGGAGTGGGTTGTGTGGATTTATCCCATCTGGGAGAGGTCAGCAAAGCCAAGGGGAGGAGAGAAATGGCTGTCTTGTGTCACCAGGATGAAAAAGAGAGACTTCTCAAATCTAAAGGCATCCATGTTATAGGTACTTTGGCTTGTTCAGACAAATCAGCATGCAAGGGGGAAATGACGAGACGGTTCCAGGCCACAGGCCCTATGGATGAACCTGATCTGCCCGGAGGCCAATGGCTTGACCAAAGAAGGAGAAAGAAGGACACAGGCCCATCTGGGGGGATGCAGGCCTTAGGTCAGTAATTCCTAGCCCTTTTGGTCCCTCCATTCCTGCCATGGTCTGCTTTGATGCTACTCTGGTTCCACCTCATTATGCCTTAGATGGCTGACAGCCTTAATCTTCATTTAGTTCAAGTTTAATTTTATTTGAGAACAGGTTTACACAGAACATGCTCAGACAAAGGAGAAGATTCAGAATCTCTGCACTGGAAACTGGGAAGTTCTAGAAGATTCCAGAAGGACAGGCAGAGCAAGTAAGGCAAAGTCTCAATCCCCCAGGTCCTTCCTTTTCTGGAGGAGATGGCCAAGGGGAGTCTGGAAGGACAGCAGTACTCCCCTTGCAAACAAGGCAGATGGGAGGCAAGCGAGGTCCCCCACACCCCACCCCAGACAACCCTCAGACCTGAGAGCAGATGGAAAAGCTTCTCAGGCAGCAGAATGTGCAGTCTGCTGTTGTTCATAAACCGTCATGGAGCTTGAGAGGCGGTCTACCAAGTTTCCCCTTATGTAAATGACAGTTTACAATGCACAGGGCCCACACGTTGCGTAAACCAGGCCTGATATTTTAAACCCTCTCTGTTCGCAGAGGGTGTTGTGCTTTGTTCTCCTCTCCAGTTTCCCGCTTCAGGAACTGAGATCTGTAAAATTGCACGTGGTCAATAGGGAAGTCCATCAGAGCTGTTCTGAGCGGCCGCCCTCCCCTCCCCACCCCAACCCCAGCTCTGGTTTCATCTAGGATATCAATTATGGGCTTTTACATAAGACGGCTAATGCATTTTCAAAGCAGGCAGATCCCCCTCCCATGTTTTGACAGTTTGGCTTGAGTTGAAATATAATTAAACTTTTTGAAAACCAGGGCTTTGAAACACAATCCCCTCCCTGTTGACACGCCGGTTGTGTTCTGTTGTGTTCTTCTTTTTTTTTTCCTTAAGAGTTGGGTTTTTACTTGCTGCGGCGCAATGACTTCGCCCTTCACTTTCTGCACTCAAAACAAACACTGGTTTCAGGCATTCAGCTTTTCTAGCGCTGCATAGCTGAGAGTGGAAAAAATAACATCTGAAACAGGACGGGCTTTTGATGTTCCCTCCTTATGACAGACACATTTGAAAACCACCGCAGTGAGTCACTCACATTCTGTGCATACCCTCTCCAAGGAGCAGGAAGTGTAGGTATTTTAAACCCTGAAGCCAGGAGAAGTTTTCAGCTACATCTTGGCCTGCACCCCTCCTGAGAGAAGCTCAGTGGCCCTGCTCAGTGTGGCCCAGGCTCCTGCCAGCCTCTCTTTGTTCTCTTTGCCCTGGTTTTGCTTTTTTCGGCTAGCAGGCCAAGTTGAAAAAGCACAGAGCTAGCGAATTTACAAAATCAACAAAAACTTAAAAAAAAAAAAAACCCAGCAACAACAGCAATGGAGGCCAATGGTTGGTAGGGGGCAGGCAGATGGAGCCATGAGATGTCCTCGGGCAGCTCGCTAGGGACCCAGCTCTGCAGCTCTTTGGCCCAGCAAGAAATAAAGTCCAGTCCCTGTCAGCTAACTTCTAACCCAAGTCGTTAGCTGTGGGGAGCGTCCCCAAGTCCCCTCCTTCATTAGCTCCAAAGGCCAAAAGAACAGAAAGGCGGGGGGTTAGGAATAAAGACAGAATTGGACTGAAATGACTTTCTCTCGCTCAAGTGCATGCTCAGTCGTGTCTGATTCTTTGCAACCCCATGGACCATAGCCCGCCAAGCTCCTCAGTCCACGTACTTTTCTAAGGCAAGAATACCAGAGTGGGTTGTCCCTTCCTCCTCAAGGGGATCTTCCCAGTCCAGGGACTGAACCTGCATCTCCTTGGTCTCCTGCTTGGAAGGCAGATTCTTTACCACTAGCGTACCTGGGAAGCCCTGAAAATGACTTTAAGAGGAAAGATTTTTTTAAAAAAAAAGGACTTGGTGGAAATAAGCCAGAATTTGCTTTGAAAGAAGTTATAAATCTTAAACTTCCTTGGGACAGGAAACCCAAAGAGGGGTGCACGGAGCTTCTGAAAATGGGAGCAGGGTGGTGGTAGGAGGCCCCGGCTTCCTGTATGGGGAGGGAAGACTTCCCAGAACATCGGCCTCTGATATCACCAGCAGTTGATATGGGAAAGTGGTAGATTCATGCAAGAATCCATTTTGCTCTGATGTTTTTGCTGTTGTAGACAGCTTTCTTCAAGAGGTGGAGTCGTTTGGGAAAAGCAATCCCAGCCTTCAGCATTTTTAGAACAAGAACATGGTATGACCCTTGAACAGCTTGGGAACCGTGTAAGCCACAAAAGCACCCCAGCTATGAAGCACTATTTCTATTGTCTCAAATGCCAGCTGCCTCTCCATCCTAATGGAACCTAAGGACTTTCTGGGTGGAAGAAAATCCTGGAGTTGTCACAAACAGCTCCTTAAGAGGTCAGATTGCTCAAAGCATCATGGATTCTTTGAGGGTTTTATTGCAACGTACGAATTCCTCAGAAGGGCAGTGTCCAGGCATAGCACAGACAGGGTGAAGCATCTGGGATCAGTCACAGAGGGAGTCCATAGGACACACGAGGGACAGCATGAGGATTAGTCTCCTACCAGACGGTAAAGAGTTCACCTTCGGTGCAGGAGACCCAGGTTCAATCCCTGGGTTGGGCAGATCCCCTGAAGGAGGGCGTGGCAACCCACTCCAGTATTCTTGCCTGGAGAACTCCACAGACAGAGGAGCCTAGAGGGCTACAGTCCATGGGGTCACAAAGAGTCGGACACGATTGAGCAACTAACACTGCTATGACAAATGACCGTGAGCTTGGCAGCTTAGACAGCACATATTTATTATCTTGCCGTTCTGCAGGATAGAAGTCTGACATAGGTCTCACTGAGCTACAATCAAGGGACAACAGGGCAGCGGTTCTTCCAGAAGCTCTAGGAGAGCTTCTGTGCCCATCCCCTTCCAGAGGGTTCTTTTGGCACCATTCCCCTGATCCTTCACACCCCTATTCTGCCCACTCCACTCACTTTCCAGGACCCTTGTGATTACACCTGGAGAATCCAGGGTGAGCTCCGTCTCTCAAAGTCAGCCAATTAGTAGACTTGATTCCCTCTGCGGTCTCCACTCCCCTTTGCCAAGTAACCTGACATGTTCCTAGGTTCTGGGAATGAGGCTGGGTGTGTGTTTGGTGGCCACTATTCTAGGAGGGTCCATAATATCCTTTGTCAGTCTCACTGAGCATAACACAGTTTCTCATTCACAATAAGGTAATTGACAGAATGCACATGTACTATCTGCCAGGCATAGTTCTAAGCACATCTTGTTGTACTTAATCTTCATGACAGTTCTGTGATGCTATTATTCATTCCATTGTACAGATGAGGACCATACAGAGAATGTCCATGGCCAGGAAAGGGTGGAGATGGTTAGCACCCAGCCTCTGGCCCAGACTCCAGGTTCTCTAGATAAATATAGGGTTTGTGTGTGTGCTTAGTTGCTCAGTCATGTCTAACTCTTTGCAACTCCATGGACTGTAGCCCACCAGGCTCCTCTGTCCATGGGATTTTCCAGGCAAGAGTACTGGAGTGGGTTGCCACTTCCTACTCCAGGGGATCTTCCCCACCCACAGATCGAACCCACATCTCTTGCATCTCCTGCATTGGCAGATGGGTTCTTTAGCACCAGAGCCCCCTGAGACATCACCTTCCAAACCCCCAGGGCAAATCCTCCTGGCCCCTTGTTCCCTTTAAGTCCTCCTGCAGAGAGAGAGGGCTCCCTATTATATCAGAGGACCAGCCCAGCATAGAAGGTCAATTATAAAGTTCTGTCCGCTGGCTTCACACCATCCACGTCCTGACCACTTGAAGCTGTTTCCAGCTAAGAATTTGGAGGAGCCAGAAACACATGCCACCTTGCATACTTGGATTAGACCATAACAATACTAGGTGGTGATAGCTGAGGCTTGGAAATCGTCTTGCTGCTGTTTTCCCTGAGTGGAGAGGACCTTCTGCAGAGGAGTGGGAACTGGCATAAATTGGAACATGGTCCCACCCTTCAGGGGACCCTGGAGTCCCCTGGATTGAAGGGGAAGGTGTGCACACTCACAAGGGGAGATTGCGTCCTCCTCCTCATCCTGGCCCTGTGACCCTCTGCCCCACCAGATGGTCCCCCAGCCCACCAATGTCTTCTTGACTTCCCACAATGACAAACGGAAAGCAGAATTGGACATCCAGACTGGGAGTTGCCCCCAGCCCTTGATGTTTTCAGAAATCAGTCTAAGATGCAACGGCTGGGCCCTAGTTGGCAAGAAAGACCCCAAACGAGACAGAAATAAGAGCCAACATGAAGGTCCTCAGGGCCCCAGGGAAATCAGCCAAGAGAACCTCCGCTGCCAAGTTCCGCAAATTTCACAAGTTTGTTACAAACCCCACAAGTGTTGTTTGGTTGCTTAAAAACGATTTAATTTTTGCAATCTCCCAGAGAGAGAGTGCCCCAAATTAAAACTGATGTTTAAAAAATAGCAACTATGAGGGGGATGAAAGATGGTTCTTCTCCAAGAAGGGAGGCCAGCAGATGTGGGGGAAACAGTCTAGTGTCAAAGGAAGAGAACCCTTAGGTCCAACACCCGAGCCCTGAGATGCCGGGTGACAGAGCCGATTCCCCCTCAAATAACTAGAAGAGCCATCTCTGTGCAATTCCCCTGCAAATCTGATTGTCATCAGAACCTTGAGCACTGGGAGTGAATGAGGCCCCTTGTCGTGGAGGAGCACGGGGTGAGCTGTGCCTCAGGCAGGCCTGGGTTTGAAACGGAGCTCAGCCGCTCACTCACTTCATGGCTCTGACAAGGTGCTCAGGTTAGCTGAGCCTCGGTTTCCTTGACTGCAAAGGGAAGGTGATTGGTTGGGACAAGACATCACGGGGATGCTGGGAAGTGATGATCGTGCTGTGACTCACACGACAGCTGGTAGTCTAGGGGACCTCCATCGTGGTCATTACTGTTAGTGTCATCTTACACGTCATTACTCCTGGCTTCAATATGGTCATCAAGTTGGCCTTCTTAAGAGGTCATCTATAGAGCAGGACGCTCTGTGACCCCTCATGCTCCTCACACAATTCCCTCAAGGCCGTAGGGCTGAGGCACCACCTGCATGGACTTGGACGAGTGATCTCTGCACAGCCCAGCAGCAGATACAACATGGCCTCAGTTCATCACGGTATCATCTGGCCCGTGGCCCTGAAAGATAGCACAGTGGCAATATCCATGTTGCCTGAAGCCTGTCCCTCCCAGGGGCCTTTCACACCCCAGGATCAGCAGCAAGCAGGACAGAGGGATCCACGCTCACAGATGGAACACCCAGAGAGGAGGCACCTGTGTCATGGAGAGGTCAGCACTGGTGATCCATGAGAGAGGTCGCCACTGTCTCAAGGGCATCTGGGGGTTATGTGTCAGGGGAGTGCCTTTCCAGCCTCTTTGTTTGGATGAAAGCTAACAGCAAATAAGCTGGCTCCATGTTGTATAGCTGAGCAGCAGCCGGCTGTATTCACAGACTCGCCTTTGACGTCTTTCAATTGCCTGGCTGCCTGATCGTCGTTCAAGTCACCTGGGTCTCCACAGCACCAGCTTGGCACACAGGCAGTTCTGGTTGTTCTTTAAAGAAAGGCCCAAGGACTTCACTGGTGGTCCAGCAGTTAAGACTCCACACTTCCCCTGCCGGGGGCATGGATTTAATCCCTCGTCAGGGAACTGAGATCCCAGATGCCACGCAGCACCATCAAAAATAAATAAAATAAAGGACAGCCCACCTTGGTCTGGATGAGGGGCCAGGGACAACTGAGCACAGGCTCCAGGGACTGACTCGCCAGCAGTGGCTGCACGTGATGCCAAAAGAGTGGGGAAGCCAGGGAGCTCTGGATTTCCCCCAGGAAATATCCCATGCAGGGCAGTAGGCACCCTGACCTTCCACCTAGGCAGCACACAGGATGGCTTCAGGGAGCCATGAGATAGCCTGAGACAACCAGCAAGTGACTACATCTACTCCTGCAGGCAATTGCAAACCACAGGTGTCTGTGAGGGTCTCAGGAATCAGTTTCCTAAACGCCTCTCTCTAGCAGGCAGTTAAGATGCTACGTTCACCCGGGAAGGGCAAACTTGGGGGACATCACTCAGTTCTAGAAAGAGGAAAAGACACAGAATCTATACCCTACAGGTAAATCGGCCTGCCTGGCTGTCAGGAAATCTGACAATTTCAAATGTCAAATAATCATGCAAATGGACACCAACCAAAAGAGAAGCCAAGCTGGTCAGAGTAAGTGGTATGGCAGTGTTTTATGTTTTATTTTTTGATGTAGACTATTTTTCAGTCTTTAGTCAACTTGTTACAACATTGTTTCTGTCTTGTGTTCTGGTTTTCTTGGCCATGAGGCATGTGGGATCTTAGTTCCCACACCAGGAACTGAACCTGCAGCCCCTGTACTGGAAGGTGAAGTCTAAACCACAGGCGCACCAGGAAATCCCTCAGGCAGTGTTTTAAGAGCTTCATGTGAGCTAACTCATTTAATCCTTGTGACAACCTAGCAAGCTCCATGCTGTCCTTACCCTTGTTTTACAATGAGGAAACTGAGGCAGGTTAAACAAAGTTCACATGTGATGATGCTGGGCTTTGAACACTTAGACTGACCCGTGGTGGGAACACTGCTGACTCCCGGGCCCATGCACCGGATCTGGACACCAAGCTAAATAAAAACAGGACATCTTGCAAAGCAAAGAAAGAGGAATCTAAAGATGTCAACAGCCTCCCTTTGGCAGAGGGGAAGGACCGGTGAACAAGACGGGTCAGGTTTCTAAACTGGCTTCCCTCCCAGTAAAGACTTTCTCTCCACCATGGAGAGGACCTGCCAAGACCCTCTTGCTCCACGCAAATGAATCGCAAAAAGTTGGGAAAGCAAACCACCCCAAACCCTGTGCCCCTGCCCCACTGGGCACAGAAGTGCTGCTTGCAGTGAGCTGTGGCAGGGTTTCCAACTGCAAACAGAAGAGGGCTGGCAAGGAGCAAGGGAGGGATGCTGATCCAGACGTTGAGACCCACACTAAAGAGCACGGCACTTCCTAAGAGCCCACCTGGAGCCCCTGGAATGGTTCTAGGTAACACCCAGGGACAATTCCAGGTCCCTAGATGTGCCTCTGGCAACCTGCAGCTGGTGCTACAGCCAGTCCCCTGCCTTTAGCTGGTGACCTTCTATCCCAGCTCTGATGAGCCGAGCCAGGCTTCACTCTCACAGGACCCACCAGGAGCGTTCCTGGGAGTCCCTGCCGTTTCCCGAGGCTATTTCACCAGCCTCTGTGTATTCTGACTTGAGGCACATCTCGGGCGGGATGGCCAAGAATGCACCTTTTCCTTGCAGAGCCAATGAGACTTTGAGCTGATACCTGGTAGATGGCGGTTGGGGGCGGGTTGGGGGAAGCGCAGTGTAATTAGAAAGCAGAAATCTCAGTTTGATTCCTATCTGCAGCTTGCAGCCTGTAAGACCAGGAGCCCACCACCTGCCTCAGAAAAATGAAGATAATCGTACCCCAGCCACAGAGGTGTATGGGTATGATCTGAGTTACTGGTTCATTGACTCGCGGAATATTTGAGCACTCATTGAACATGGAGTCCTAGAAGTGAAAGTGTTTTGAAATCAGAAGAGCACACCGTGGGCTGGGAGGAGGAAGGGGTGCTAGTTTGAGGAGCAGAGCTGTAGCCAAAGAAGAGAGTCTCCAGGGGTCTCTGCCTGAGCAGTCAAAAGTGCGGGAAGCGGGGGCCTCTCACAACCTTGGGGTGCCATGGAGTCTCTGCACCTGGGGCTACTGCTTACCTTCAGGTAGCTCCCTGCGGCCAGCCTCTGAGATGGCAGACTGCACCCTGTCTCTCAGCTGGTCAAGAATGGCATGCAGAGAGGAGACAAACCCTGCCCTACCCAGCATGCAGCCTAATTCAGCTCCTGTCCTAGCAGCTGCTGCCACCAGCCCCGGAGAGGCCCCTACCTGGAGTGGGTCCACATTGAGAGCAGCCCACTGGGTGGCTCAGGAAGCTCCCTGGCTGCACTGATGCCTCCTGAGATGATGCTCCAAGTAGCTCACAGCTTCAGCAGAAAGCCAGCTGGTCTGGGAGGCTCCCCACTTGCTCAGTGGCACCTCACAGACTGCCACCTTCTCTTGGACCAATGGATGACTGAGGATGCTGGTAATTCAGAAGCTGACGGAGATAATCACTCAGTCCAGGCATCAGCTCTCTCTTCTCCTCCTCCCACAGCCCCATCGAACAGCAGTTGACCAGGTACCTTCAGATGACCTGGCACACAAGTCCCTAGAAATTGCTGCCTCTTCTCTAGAAACTATGCCCACACCTAGAGAGAGGGGTGGTATCTGATCGCCAAGCTAAACTCTGAAGCACCAGGTCTGGTCAGACAAAAGCAACCTTCCAGGACCATGAAACTAACGAGGCTCTGCAAAAATCAGATCTACCCTTTGTCCTTTTAGGGAGAACCTGGGTAGTGAAATAAATGACTTTGCGTTTGATGGAAAGAGAGCTGGGTGTGACATCGGATCTGAGCTTGTCACGTCTATTACTTACTGGCTTTATTCTCCTGGTGCCTCCAATTTCTCATCTATAAAATGGAACAATAATACTTGTGGGTCAAAGTAGAGTTCCACGTGTACAAACGCTGTGCAGTTTATAAGGAGAGCTGAGTGTCATTTATCAGCAATCTTGGGTAGAACCTCCCTGGAGGAAGGAGCAGAGATGGTAGAAACATTTCTACCTGTTTACGATTCTGAAATCCTGGAATCTTAGCTTGTTTCTGTATTTTCTAGCAGATCTGGAACACGATGTTCACTTGTGAATATTTCGTCTCTGAAAACTAATTTCCTTCTGGAATACAAGATCATGGCTGACCTTAATCCTGGGTCCATTTCACACATGCAGGGTGGGGTGGACAGCCACATGAAATATCCCTGGCGTCTACATTTAGAGACTGACATAAAATTAGTTGCAACTAATTTTGGCCAGTGGATGTTTCAAAGAAAATTGAAACTCTAATCCACACCATTAGCTGGGTGCTTTCTCACACCAGTGATGCTAACCCATCAGGAAGCAATGTATCAGGTACCCTGGGAAGCATTTAATGGGCAAGCTAGTGAAATGTGGGAACCAGGCTCCATTAAGAGAATCCTCCACTGATTGATTGGCTCTTCTGGGTAAAGTTTTCAAGAAAACAAAAGCCTTCTTGGTAGGAATCTAAAAGATCTGGCATCCTGGTTATGTTGGGAAGAAGATGGGTTTGGAGCCAGACAGATCTTAATTCAGCGTGGACTCTAGATAGGGCTTGGGGAGCAGTCTCATTGAAAGGGAGGTGGCTGGCAAGGCAAGACATATCAAAGTTTGATTTTGTCCCCTGCATTCTCATCACTTAGATCATATGTTTATTTGTGCCGGGGAGGGTTTTGGATGATAGCCGGACAGAAACCCTCCCAAACCATCCCTTGGTGATGTCACTGTCCTGATACAAATTCAGGAACTGCCACTTCCCATCTCTGTGACTGTGGCCAAGTAACTCAGCCTCTGTGAGCTTCTGTTTTCTCATTTTTAGAAGAGGAATAATAATAATTCCACCCTGGCAGGGTTTTGTGAGGGCTATGAGACAGCATCCGGGAAAGGGCTTAGCACAACTCAAGGGTATAACAGGCACTCCGCATCGGCAAGTCTCTTCCAGCGCAGGCGCCCGGATGTCTTAGAATCCTAAGGAGGGAACCAGATGGGCACTTGGATCTGGAAACCTGAAAAAAAAAAATACGGTGGTTAGATTTTGTGAGGGTTTGCCTTTGGATTTTGTGGCCCACCAACAAGTGTGCTCCAAGAGGGTGCCACATCTGCCCCCCATATTGTCAGTCAGGAGCGCCAAGTAGCGGGCTGACTTGAAAGGGAGGCCTCACGGACTGAGCTACAACAGGCAGCGCCAGGCCTGCAGATGAAACAGTCACCATAGCGAATGAATTAGCCCAGCGGTTTTCCTAAGGTCTGGAGGCAGCAGAATCTTCCTACAGTGTTGTTTGTTGTTTTTTTTCTTTCTCTTTAGGTTTTTTTTTTTTTTCACCCTTTTCTCCCCCCTGCTCTCTCATAGAACTCCTAGAGTCTGGACAAGACACAGGCTGATAGAGGTCGACATGATAAGCCTCTTTCAGCACCACGTTCTTTGCAAGGAATCTGCAGAGACTCCCTGTGGAAATTGCCGGGCTGGCAGGAAACTACTGCATTGGCTAATGACCAACACAATGAGACTGTTCATTCATTCATTCAAGCATTCCTTCAAGAAACATTTACAGACGGAGCCTCCGCAGCTTCCTCGAAGATGGTAAGATAAAATGCCACACAGTCCCAGGCCCCGCACAGCAATGATGTATCCTGGGTAACAATGCCAGCTCAGTTAGAAATAGAAAGTTGCAAAGTTATGTGCCTTGAGACCTTGACCAGTGGATTGCAGAGGCCCACACCTGCACATTGGTTTCTTTGCAGGGGAACAGATGTCTGACTTCGGTCTGTCACACCCTGATGGCAAGCCATGTCAGCCCCGTGTCTAGCTCATAGCACACTTACTGAATGAATCTGGAGGAGCCCTCTTTATTGCCTGCAATTTACAGCTTCCCAAGGATTAGAAGTCAGAGGAATAAGCCATTTAAGTGAAATTGCTTTTGAAACACAGATGAGTTGGAAACCTAGAGTTCCTTGCTCTTGGCAAGGAACATTTGGGATTTGGAGGGTTCCACAGCTCACATTGTTTGATGCTTCCATAAACCAGCTGCTTTCACCCTTCCCTAAACATCAGCTCCAAAGGGAGCAAGTCAGCCCAGGGCTCTCTGGGCAACAACAATTTCCCGAATAACGTGCAACCTCGTCTAGAGGGCCCAGCCAATCAGCACACAGGCTCCAGAGGAGTGTCGCGCTCATCCAAAGCGTTTTGCTTCTCTTCTTTCCATGGTTTCCATAACAACGGATCACATACACACACACACACACTGCAATACAGTGTCAGTTCAACTAAGCATGTTTCCCAGCACTTGACACAATAGATTCCTCACCACTCAGGAGAGATGTCTTCTCACCTGGGATCTCTGGGGCTCCTGCTTCTGGGGGCCACAGGGGGTCTAACACCAGTAGCCCATCCTAGGGGACCTCCCTTTTCTTTCTTCAAGAGCAATGCCTCAGCAATCTGTTCCCCTCTTTTCAAGCACACCATACTTGCCTAGGGCTTCCCCGGAGGCTTATTGGTAGAGAATCCACTTTCAATGCAGGAGATGCAAGAGACACAAGTTTGATCCCTGGGTTGGGAACATCACCTGGAGGGGGAAATGGCAGCCCACTCTAGTATTCTTGCCTGGAAAATCCCATGGACACAGGAGCCTGGTGGGCTTCAATCCATGGGGTCACAAAGAGTCAGACACGACTGAGCACATTCACGTACTTGCATAAATGTGCCTGGAGAATCCCAAGCCAGAAAGATACTCGCTTCATCTTCTCTGATTCCAGGGTCCCTTACAACCCCTTCTCCCAACCCTGCTCTTACCTGGTTCATAACCAGCTCAAAAGAAAACATAAGACTGTACCTTTGATGGCCTGCAATACAGCAGCCAGATGAGTGATCCCAGTGGGATCTGAATTTCATTAGTCAAACCAGGATCAGAGGGTTCTGGGTAAAAGTTTGTCAGGCTCGGAGAGATCCAGCCAAGGCTGTGTGAGGAGGGAGGCTGCATCTGGCTGCAGGGACACTTATGGAGGGCTGGCTCAGAATGAGAAAAGTAAGCCTCCCCTTTGCAGTTTGCAGACCCAAGCTGTGTGGTCTCAAAGCCTCGGGATCATCGAGGAGGCCCCAGGCCAAAATTTCAGGCTTAGGCTTCTGGACCCAAATGGGTAGGCTTTCATTATGATAAAAAATACATAAAGTTGAGTGGATGGGTTTTTGTTTGTTTTTGTCTTTAGAATATTAATAGGTTTTAATACAGTTGTCTGGAGGTTTTAGAATAGAAGGACATACCTAACATAGTTCTCAGCACCTTGTAGGAGTTGCCTATAGGATTGCTTATTGAAAAAGCAAAGGAAAAGGCCCAGCCCTGCCCAGTCTGGCTTGCCTCCTCCTCCGAAGCTGCCCCTCCCCCAGCTCAGTGGGCTGGGAACATCGGTTTTGCTCCCACCACCGCCACCTGTAACTGGGTCACGTCTTACTTACTGGTCTTGTAGTCAGCAGAAGAAATCAAATGAGAGTGTGAACTGAGGACTGGGTTAGTTGACACGGCTGCTCTTTTCTGGTGTGCTTTATGAGAGTGTAAGACAATCCCAGGTTATGGCGGGGTTTCGGTGTAACGGAGATTCCTCAGCGCTTTGTGCAGCCTTGCATTCAGTCCAGACAAAGGGTAATGAGCATCATCTCAAATTACCTAATCACATGGTGGCAGCAACCCGTCCCCAGGCCGCACTGGGCATTTCCATGGTGCAGTCCATCCGAGGAGCTCAAAGGGCTTAAAGAAAACCCTTTCTTTATTTGGGAAGTATTATTATCTGGGTTTGACCGAGAGAGGTACAGAGAGGTGACCTGCTTTAAGACCACACAGTAAGAAGGGGCTGGGCTGAGCCTGGGGTCCAGGCAGCTGAGTGGAGCTCCATGGCTGGGAGATGACACACAGAAAGCATCTTGCACAGAGCCTGCCCTGGCCAGGCCCTGAGGGGACTCGCGAGGACATTGAACTCAATAACAAAGGCCAGTACAGATGAAATTTAAAAGCATCAGCCTGAGGAAACGTGTGCAGAGAACTGCCTGCTCCTTGAGAAAGCAGAATGCTGACCGCATTGCAGGACAGGCATTAAGACACCAGAACTCAGATTACCAACTATTTCTCCAGCCCTTACTGGGTGCCTGGTGGCACACCTGTGAACTGACTGCCAGAGAGGACATTGCCTCACCCTTGCTCCAATATGACAACGTCACTGTCATTAATAATCATAAATGCAACAACAGTAATGGTTAGAAAAGAAAAGCGGATAGTATTTTTCTGACCTTTTCTGTAGATGGTCATGTCTATCCAAAAAAACAGAAAATACAATAAATATTCCAGTACCTAGCAAACGCAATGGATTAGTCCCTATAATTACATTAGTTACATTTTAGTTACATGAATGTGTTATTTGGGGAAAAGGAAAAACTTATTTCCAGATTGTTCTGTTGCAAAAATGAGCAATACCATTATAGTTTCTGTTTCTGATGGGTAAATTCTTTCATTTAACCATGTATTTGAAAAATTGATTTTGAAATTTTCATGCTCAGTGGACAGGATAGCCAGATTTGTCATCTACTTTTACTCCTGGTTAATAAAAGAACATAATTTATTAATTTTAATTTTGGAAATTGTCTTTCCAGGGACTTCCCTGGTCCAGTGGCTAAGACTCCGAGCTCCCAAGGCAGGGAGTCTGGGTTCAATCCCCGGTAGGGGAACTAGATCTCATGTGCTGTAACTAAAGATCCCTCAAGTGCATGTCAGTCGCATCAATCATGTCTGACTCTTTGCAACCCCATGGGCTAAAATCCACCAGGCTTCTGTATCCATAGAATTTTCTACTTAAGAATACTGTAGTGGGTTGCCATTTCCTCCTCCAGGGGAACTTCCCAACCCAGGGATTGAAACCATGTCTCCTGTATCTCCTGCACTGCAGGTGGATTCTTTACCACTGGGGAAGCCCAAAAGACCCCTCATATCACAATGATGATTGAAAATCCCAAGTGCTGCAGTTAAGACCCGACCATGCTGTGCCTTGCTAAGTTGCTTCAGTCCTGTCCGACTCTTTGCGACCCTATGGACTGTAGCCAGCCAGGCTCCTCTGTCCATGGGATTCTCCAGGTAAGAATACTGGAATGGGTTACCCTGCCCTCCACCTGGGGATCTTCCCAACTCAGACATCAAACCCGCTTCTCCTGCAGCTCCCACATTGTAAGTAGATTCTTTACTGCTGAGCCACTGGGAAGTCCTAAGACCCACACAACCAAATAAATAAATATTTTTATAAGTGTTTTTCCTATAAAGCAATAGATATAGTGAAAGCTTTTAAAATATACATGGCAAAAAGTCACAAAAAATCACCATAAATTCTAGAAATTGCAGTCCTGCCCACATTTTTATTTCTCTAAAATCCATTCCACTCTCTTCCAAATGTCTCCATATGGGAAAAATTTTAAACACAAATAAAGACTCAAAGTTTGACAGAAGAGATTGACAGAATTGAAGTAACTCAAGTTTCATATAAAGACACATTGAGAGAAACAATCACATGACAAATATAGAGAAATAAAGAAAATTCAGAGCAAGGCAAAAAAGAAATGAGAGGTGAAAGTGCAGCCAGAGGGGAAAAGTCATGTTCAGTCTCAGTGCACTGATGTAGCTGCCAACCTTGAACCATAAGTTTCACTCTACATTCTGGGCTTCCTGGCAGCCAAAGGAAAAAGGGTGCTGTGGTCAGTCCTGGCATTCACATTGACAGAAAAGAAACCCTGTGGGAAATCCTTAAGAACAGTGACTTCTGGAGCTGTACAGAAGATTCCACTCAAAGGCCAGCCAAGTCTACCAAGGGAGACAAAAAGTTCCAGGACAATTTAATTCTGCTTTGGTTTCCTTTTCATATTGATTTCAGGCCAGGAAAGGATGAGTGTTGGAAAGACATAACAGAGGCCCTGTGAAGAAACATCAGAAAGGAAGTAACCAGAAAAGATGAATTCTGTTAAGACATTAGAAAATTTGTATTTAGTACATTTTAAAACTGATGTTCATCCCACCTCAGGGCATATACCATGAGGAAACCAAACTGAAAAAGACACATGTAACCTATTGTTCATTGCAGCACTATTTACAAAAGCTAGAACATGGAAGCAACCTAGATGTCCATTGACAGATGAATGAATAAAGAAGCTGTGGTACATACACACAATGGACTATTACTCAGTCGTTAAAAGGAATGCCTTTGAGTCAGTTCTCATGAGGTGGATGAACACAGAACCTATTATACAGAGTGAAGTAAGTCAGAAAGAGAAAGATAAATATCGTGTACTAATGCATATATACATAATCTAGAAAAACAGTACGGAAGAATTTACTTACAGGGCAGCAATGAAGAAACAGACATAGAGAATAGACATGGGGAGAGGGGAGGAGAGGGTGAGATGTGTGGAAAGAAAAACATGGAAACTTACATTACCATATGTAAAATAGAGAGCCAATGGGAATTTGCTGTATGGCTCAGGAAACCCAAGCAGGGGCTCTGAATCAACCTAGAGGGATGGGATGGGGATGGAGTTGGGAGGGAGGTTCAAAAGGGAGGGGATATATGTATACCTATGGCTGATTCATGTTGCGGTTTGACAGAAAACAACAAGATTCTGTAAAGCAAGTATCCTTCAATAAAAAAAATAAATAAATAAAAATTGATGTTCAATAAATGGCAACGCTTAATCCAAAGGACTAGATCAATAGTAATGAGGAAGATAAAGGAGAGAGCTGGACAGCAAGGATGGCTTAACGTTGCCTTTGAACTCCACATTTGCCCTCTCCCCCTGCTCCTCCAGCTGCCAGGAGGCAGCCTCAACTCCGAATCTGGGCAAGTGGGGACCAACACCTAAATCCTGCCTCCAGGGCATCTTCCCTGGTGATAATGGCAGACTGACTCATCACAGACTACCCTCTTGCAGAAAATACTGGAAAATACGGACAAGACACATTTTTTTTTTTCCAATCTTCTTCAAGCCACTGAAAAATCACCAGGGCATTACAAACTAAGGAGCCAAGATCCCAAAAAGAATGCATGATCTGAGAGAGGAGTCTCAGCCACTTTTTTCCTTGGGATTTGTCAATTCCTAAGCAATATCTGAAAATTTGAGCAGTTTCTAGGAATCTATGGGGCTGGGGTGACAGAAAAAAAAAAAGGAATTCAGGGTCCCACAAGAGGGGAGGGCCAGGTTGAAAACCTCAGACTTGCAGCTGAGACTCCTTGAAAAAGCACAATCCAGAAAGATACCAGCCTGCAGAAAGTTTGAATCATCTTTCAAAAGCTCAGTCCTTGATTGAATCAGTGCGATGTAAAGCAAAGCAATACATTTCTGAATAATCCACGAGTCAACAAAGAAATCATGAATGGAAATGAGAAACTATTTTAATGAAAAGATAATAAAACTGAAACACATCAAAACTTATGGGATGTACCCAAAGTGCACTAAAGAGAAATCTGTAGTCTTAAATGCATTAGAGAAGAATGGATAAAGAAGCAATGAACCAAGTTTCTATATTAAGATTTTAGTAAAAGAATAACAAATTAAACCCTAAGATAATACAACGGTGGAAATAGTCAACAGCAGGAATTAATGAAGTAGAAAACAATAATAAAACAAAACCCACAAAGTCAAAAATTTTATTTTAAAAAAGACTAATAAAGTTGATAAGCTCCCGATAAGACTGATTTCTTTAAAAAAAAAGAAAGAGGCACAAATAATCAATATCAGGAATGAAAAAGAAGACATCACAATATAGCATACACCTATTAAATAAGAGGCTGTTCTGAACCAGTTCACTGTCTTATATCTATTAAATAAATGAAATCCACAATGAAAAATCTTTCTACAAGGAAAACTCCAGGACCAGATGGCTTCACCAGTGAAGTCTTCCAAACACTTGAGGACGAAATAACATTAATCTTACACAAACTATTCCAAAGAATAGAAAACAAGTGGCTTCTCAACTCATTTTTGAGAACAATATTACCTGAATGTCAAAATCTGACAGGGAAAGAAAATTATGGGCCATCTCATTCTCCTGAAGATGGGTGCTAATACTAAACAAAATATCATCAAACTGGATCTACCAATACATGAAAAAATAATACATCACAACAAGGTAGGCTTTATTTCAGAAATGAAAGACCATCTCAATGTTCAAAAGTCAATTAATGGTAATTTGTAATTAACAAAATGAAACAGAAAATAATTTATCAACTCAATAGATTCAGAAAAAAAATCATTTGATAAAATGAAACCCCTAGTGATAATAAAAGGGAAAAAAGAACTGTCTTAAGAAACTAGGAATAGAAGGGCAATAGCTTAATATGATGGAGAAGGCAATGGCACCCCACTCCAGTCCTCTTGCCTGGAAAATCCCATGGATGGAGGAGCCTGGTAGACTACAGTCCATGGAGTCGCAAAGAGTCAGACACGACTGAGCGACTTCACTTTCACTGTTCACTTTCATGCATTGGAGAAGGAAATGGCAACCCACTCCAGTGTTCTTGCCTGGAGAATCCCAAGGACAGCAGAGCCTGGTGAGCTGCCGTCTATGGGGTTGCACAGAGTCAGACATGACTGAAGCGACTTAGCAGCAGTAGCAGCAGCTTAATATGATGGAGTAGCTACAAAAATATCTCTAGTAAATATCATGCTTAATGTTCAAGTATAAATACTTTTCTCCAATACTGAGAATAAAAGAAGGATGATCCCTATCTTTATTTCTATTCATTATTATACTGGGAGTCCTAGCCTTTGCAATAAAGCAGGACAAATAAATAAAATTTTAAGAATTAGAAAAAATCTTAATTAAACTGGCATCATTTATAGACCCTAAGATTACATATATAAAAAGCACAAAATAGTTTGTAGGAAAACTGTCAGAATTACTAAATAAATCAAGCAATGTTGTTGGATTAAAAACACCAATTTTGCTTGATTTATTTGTTAATTCTGGCCTTTTTTTTTTTTTTACAGATTATTTTGTATTTTCTACATATGTAATCATTTCATCTGTATTTTTTTATGTAACAGAAACAGAAAGTAGAATCCAAAAAGGAATGTTAAGAAATTAGACTACGTTAAAATCTGGACCTTCTTGTCATCAAAAAAAAAAAAAAATAGTGAGAGGAAACCCACAGACAAAAAGATATTTGCAGTTCATTTGACTGACAAAGGACTCATATCCAGAAAATACCCAAAACTCTTACATATCATTAAGAAAGACACACAACCCAACAGAAAAATGAACAAAAGACTCAAACAGGCAATAGGTATTCAAATGACCAATAATATTTGAAAAAATATTCTATTTTATTAGTCATCAGGGAAATACAAGCTAAAATACATTCACCAGAATGGCAAAAATAAAAAAGACCAGCATTATCAATTGTTAGTGAGAATACGGTTCCCTCCCCACTCACCCCCAGACTCTCACCAGAATTTGTTAGAAGTGTGAACTGGTACAGGCGCATTGCAAAACTATTTCTCAGCCTCTACTAAAGCTGAACATAAGCACACCTTATGACCCAGCAATTCCATTCCTTGGTACGTATCCCACAGAATTGTATACACCAAAAAACATATACAAGAATGTTCCAAGGAGCATTAGTTGTAATAGGCCCAAATTAAAATCTATCCAAAGACCAGCAGCAGATGAATGTATAAATAAATTGTGATAGATTAATACTAAGGAAACTCATAAAGCATTAAAAATGAGAAAACTACTTGTAGCCTTAACAACATTATATCAAATTTGCAGACAAAATTCTGAGTGGGGTCGGGGGGCGGAGGGGAAGCCAGATATAAAGAATGCATGACGTACAATCACAGTTTTACAAAATCAACAGGCCAGAATCTAATGTTTGGTGACAAAAATGGTTATCACTGGGGAAGAGGTGACTATTAGAGAGGGAGGGCGTGGAGGGATTTTTCTGATGCCAGTAATATTCTAGCGCTTGTTTTGGGTGATGGTAGTACAGACGAATTTACATTTGTGATAATCTATTAAGTAGCACAGTACAGTGTTTTTTATGTCCATTAGACTTCAGTCTTAAAAAAATTATTTACTAGCTGTGTGACGGTAGCAAGTTGCTTAGCTGTGTTGTGTTTCTGTCCTCACTTAGAAAATGGGTATATAACAACCATCTCAAAGGATTACTCTGAGATACCAATGAAATAATGTATGTGAAAAGGACAGCAGAGGATGAGCTGAATAAACAGTAGCTGCTTTGTTATCACTCTAAAGGATTTCAGCCATTTCGTTGTTTACTTCTGGGATTATCTGGGTTTAACTGCTTCCCAAAGCAGCCAGTTCCCTTCCTGGGCACACTAGTCAGCACTAAACCTGGGCATTTTCCAGGCTGGTGGTCCTCACACCTACAGAGGGATTAGCTGCTTGTGGGTGTGGTCAGGATGAGGATGGAGATTAAGCTTCTGTCATCCCAGACAAGCTCAAGCCCCTGGCTTCCCCACAGGAGGCCCAGAGCCAGGTCTCCAGGAGGACCCGAGACACAGAAATGTAGTCATTTGCTCCAGAGGAAGTCTGTAGAGCTGAGACTTGAATGAAAGAGAGAGGGAGACTAGGCAGCAGCCCTTGCAGACTGTCGGTCCCTGAGAAGGGAGAGTCCAAGGAATGCCCAGCCTGGGACTTGGGTGATGGGGAGTTCTAAGGGAATGGTTCAGTGGAGTACCTCCATAATAATGCGGGTGCTGCGACGGCCTGGAGCACACAGACCACTCATCCTGCTTGAGAACAGGGAACTGCAGACTCGGCTATTTCTGAAACTCACGGGAGATCATGAAATACAGACTACACCTGCTTTTGGCCAATTCCTGTTTTCTAACAGGTTCACATTGTCTTGGTTCCTGCCTTTTGAGGCAGACCCCTCTCTCTGAGACCTGGCTTTGTCTAGTTGCTTTTTCAGTTTGAGAGGCAACACCTTCAAATCAGGGTCTACCAAATCTTCCTTGAGTAGAAAAAGATCACTGGGGAGTTCTGCTGAAAATGCATATTCCTCGGCCTCAACCTGGACTCACTGAATAAAATCGTTAAGGAAGAAGACCTGGAAATCTATAGTTGTAGAAAGAGCCCCAAGGGATTCTGATGATCATTCGAATTGGGAAATCAGTCTTTCAACCTGGAACCTTTTCTGTTAACTTCCCACTTTGGATAACCGCCCCCCCTTTATTCCCAAGTTCCTCTTTTCTGTGGAATAAGCTCTCCTAACGGTAGTTCCAAGCTCTGTCCACCCCAAGTTATCAAACCTCTCCTCTGGTGCAGGCCCCAGTCAGGAACTTTGTAGCCGTGAGCCTTACCTACACACCCACGATGCTGAGACAATGTCCTCTACTACAGTTTCACTTCCTAACTGAAGGAAATCCAGTTACACGACATGTTACAGAATTCAAACGAAAATATATTTTTGTTGTTGTTGTTAAGAATTTTAGAATTATTGGTAACACCATGAGGTAACTCAAAGCCATCCTATAAAATCACTACACCCATCTGAAATAGCTTCTTGAGAGTTACAAACTAAAATAACATGATCTGCCAGGTAAGAGTACTTTTCCCTGTCAGTATTTCTCAATAATCATTTGTCATAATTGATTATTATGATAATTGATTATTATTACTAACTCATAATTGAGAGTTAGTAATAGACTAGCTGAAGTGGTACATACATACACAATAGCCATAAAATAGAAGGAAATAATGCCATTTGCAACAAAAATGGACGGACCTAGAGATGATCACACTCAGTGAAATGCCAGACTGAGAAAGACAGATGTCCTATGATATCACTTATATGTGGAATCTAAAAACAAACAAAAAATGATACAAATGAACTTATTTAAAAAACAGAAGCAGACTCACAGACTTAGGAAACAAACTTATGGTTACCAAAAGGGAAGGAGGAGGAGGGACAAATTAGATAAATTAAGAGTTTGGGATAAACATCGTGTCCGACTCTTTGCGACCCCATGGACTGTAGCCTACTAGGCTCCTCTGTCCATGGGATTTTCCAGGCAATAGTACTGGAGTGGATTGCCATTTCCTTCTCCAGGGGATCTTCCCAATCCAGGGATTGAACCCGGGTCTCCCGCATTGTAGACAGACGCTTTACCATCTGAGCCACCAGGGAAGTCCAAAGATGTGTTAGAAAACACATAAATGACAAGGTTTTACTGTATCAGTTCAGTTCAGTAGCTCAGTCGTGTCCGACTTTTTACGACCCCATGGACCGCAGCACGCCAGGCCTCCCTGTCCATCACCAACTCCCGGAGTCCACCCAAACCCATGTCCATCGAGTCGGTGGTGCCAACCAACCATCTCATCCTCTGTCGTCCCCTTCTCCTGCCCTCAGTCTTTCCCAGCACCAGGGTCTTTTCAAATGAGTCAGCTTTTCACATCAGGTGGCCAAAGTATTGAAGTTTCAGCTTCAACATCAGTCCTTCCAGTGAACACCCAGGACTGATCTCCTTTAGAATGGACTGGTTGGATCTCCTTGCAGTCAAAGGGACTCTCAAGAGTCTTCTCCAACACCACAGTTCAAAAGCATCAATTCTTCTGCGTTCAGCTTTCTTTATTGTCCAACTCTCACATCCATACATGACCACTGGAAAAACCATAGCCTTGACTAGACAGACCTTTGTTGACAAAGTAATGTCTCTGCTTTTTAATATGCAGTGTAGGTATAGCACAGGAAAATATATCCAATATCCTGCAATAAATCATAATGGAAAAGAATATAAAAAATAATATATACCAGGTGCTGCTAGTGGTAAAGAACCTGCTGGAAGATCTCCTGGAGGAGGGCATGGCAACCCACTCCAGTATTCTTGCCTGGAGAATCTCCATGATCAGAGGAGCCTGGCGGGCTGCAGTCCATAGGGTCACAAAGAGTTGGACTCGACTGAAGCAACTTAGCATGCACAAACACATGTACACATATGATCAAATCACTTTACTGTGCACCAGAAACTAAAACGACATTGTAAACCAACTACACTTTAATTTTTAAAAAGACTGAGAACATCTGAGTCTTAGTCTCAGTTTTGGTATCGATGAGCTGTGGGAGATGGCTCTAACTAATTGGGTTTCTTCATCTTTCACATGCACAGTTGAGAAGACTTTACCTGCTTTCCAGGGCTCTTAGCATCAAATGGGCCAGAGAAAGGGCCCAGCAGACAGATGACAAGGGTTTCATTGAATGAAGCAAAATAAGATCAAGTTAGTGAGTGAGTACAGAAATGATGATACACTCAGAAAGAGTTTTATTAAGAATAACTAAGAACAAATGTTAGATCTTTAAAAAAAAATTAAATCCCATAAGGTACGAGGCTGAGATTCTCTGAAGTGGCGCCTAATTTGGAGATGGAGTCCTGCCAGGAGAATGTTCTTCTCTGCCGGTGTCTATGCTGACCCTCTGTGCAGTCTGCTGATTGCTCAAAAAAACACATTGGGGATCTCTCTTGGGTTTCTACTTCTTTTGTCTCTCAGCTCATGGTTGCATTGGGACTGCCAGGGAGCAGAATTTGGTGACAGCTTTCAGGTTTGATTTGCCAATGAGAATGTTTGGCTGAGTGTGGGGTTTCCGTGGTGTAGCTGGCCCATGGCCTTGAATCTCTTCCGGTTTCAGTGAGCCCACGGCATTACCCAAATGGTGTCTCAGAAATGAGAAATGCATGCATGTGTGAAGGTGGAACTGTGCACACATGTGCTCATAGGGAAGACAGTCCTCAGACACCCAGCCTCTTGGAGGCCTGGCCTTGAAAATTATATGGGAGCATCCTCATCACCATCTGCAAACATGCCTTGTCATTATTTGCAAAGCACCATTCTATAGGACAATGAGATAAGGTGAAGTGAAGGTGAAGTGAAGTTGCTCAGTTGTGTCCGACTCTTTTCGACCCCTTGGACTGTTGCCTGCCAGGCTTCTCTGTCCATGGGATTTTCAGGCAAGAATACGGGAGTGGGTTGCCATTCCTTTCACCCATGAGATATGGTGCCGTCCATAAATTTACAAGCTAAGTTAGATAAAATGTTTATACATGGTTAATCAACCTCCCATTTACATCATCAGGTTTCTTGGTTACATGCCTTAGAAACCAACTCTGGATAACTTAAGGGGAAAATGGAATTACTGGGAAGGTTAGAGGAACAGGCTTAGTAAACGGCCTTAAATCAAGGGATCCAGGAAGTAGAAACAGTCTAATGCCTTTAAGGAACATAGCTGGGATGGCTAGACTGCCTCCACCACTTTGGCCAGTTCTAATCTCATCATCTTTGTTTGCATCATTAGTTTATTCACTGAATAAATAATCTTGTAGGAGGCTGACACTGTTCTGGAAATGGGGTTTCAGACATGAACCCAAAAGGCAAAACTCTCTGCCTTTGTGGAGCCGACATCCTAGTGGGGTCATCTCTCACTCACTCAGGTTGGGCCAAGCTTGGTACTACGCTTTTGCCCAGGCTGTTATGGGCCCCACAGTGAACTCCTTCAACCTAGGAAAAGAATGTAGATACTGGGAAGTTTTTAAATGATAGTTTTGTACTATATTGTTAAGTTCCTATCAAAGTCTGGATAATGAATGGAGATGTTCAGAAGAGCTCAAACTCTCCTCCAGGTGGGGAGCATGGGTGGTAGCCATGCATTTATCTAAAAAGAGTCTTGGAGAAATTAGTCATTTAGGGGGAAGCTGTGTGTCCAAGGGCCCAATCGGGAACGTGTTCTCCAAGCTCACTGTATGAGCAGAATTTCACAGAAAGTGACTGCAAGAAAGATCTAGAACAAAAAGCCCATCCTTTCAAGGACTGAGAAGGAGAGGGTTCTGCCCACAGCTTCCTGAGATCATGGCGTTGAAAGAGCAGTTTTAAGCAGATGTGAAATAACTATTCAATTGCTTCTTCCTTCCAACCCGAAAGTAGCCAGTGTAAGCCTCCATTGGACGCCCCAGCCACACTGGGAGCCATATGACCATCGTGGTAGTGACAGTGACCATGGAGATTTTGGGTTCCGAGAGCAGAAATTAGTGCAAAAGAATTATCTGTCCTTCTACAGGGAAGGGACATAATACCATTGGAAGACAGAGAGGCAGGAGCCCAAAAGTGTAACTACATCTTGGTGTCCATTTGTTCTTCTGCAAAATGGAGATACTAGACCCTTTCCTCAGAGAAGGCAATTGCACCCCACTCCAGTACTCTTGCCTGGAAAATCCCATGGACAGAGGAGCCTGGTGGGCTGCAGTCCATGGGGTCCCGAAGAGTCAGACCCAACTGAGTGACTTCCCTTTCACTTTTCACTTTCATGCATTGGAGAAGGAAATGGCAACCCACTCCAGTGTTCTTGCCTGGAAAATCCCAGGGACGGGGGAGCCTGGTGGGCTGCCGTCTATGGGGTTGCACAAAGTCAGACACAACTGAAGTGATTTAGCAGCAGTGGACCCTTTCCTGCCAAAAGCAAACTGAGATAAGAGCAATATAGTGAAAAGGATACAGAATAGGAGAAGCCATGGGACCTGGTCTTGCATCCAAGATTTATTAGCCATGTGACCTTGGGCAAGTCACTTAAATTTTCTGAATCTGTTTGTGCATCAATAAAATGAAGATAGCAAAAATAAAAAAAATAAAAATAAAACAAAGATAGCAATTCTTCTCAGATGTGTACAGAATAAACAAATAAGATAATGTATGTAAAAGCCCTTTATAAGTTACAAAGTACACAGACCTTATAAGGAGCTATAATTTTTACACTTTAATAAATGCCTATGGCAGTTATCAATAGACTACCAGGAAGAGTTTTAAAGATACTTATTAAATAAGTAATGCCCACTGTTTCTTCCACTGCATTATACTTAGGCTGCCAGCCTACCCTGCAAAGGGCCTGCTGAGATCCCACTCACCTCCAAAACAAGCCGGTGGCCAGAAGGTACTGGAACACTTTGGGCCCAGGAGGGCATGGAGGTGATAAATCTTGTGTACTGACCCAGGAAAAAGCCCCGACAACAAAGCCCAATTTATTATCTTAGTAAATCACAAATTGTTCCTGTAGCAAAGAAAGAATTCTCAGGAATTCTTCCTAAGATTGTGCAAAGCATCAGAGTCTCTAGGAAGAGAAAATGAGGGCCCGGATGGATAGGAGCTGAGCTGTGGCCATTAGGTAAAGTCAGAGAGCTCCTAGATGACCCCATGAAACTGTCCCTGTGGAATGCAGTTGTTCAATAGGATTGGGATAAATGTCCCCCCGTAATCTAAAAGCCTTCTGTGTCTGTTGCTAACATGCCTCCCCAGACTGGCTCAGTGGGTTAGAGAGGGTGTTTCAGTGTGTTGGGGTACCAGCGCATCTTGGTGGCTTGATTTTTTAATATAGGCCATTCTCCTGCAGTCTTGCAAAGTAGTCTATGTAGTTCATATTTAATGTCTAAATGAAAGCAAATTAAAATTAATCTTGTTTAGGGAATTCCACAGCTCCCTCTTGAGATAAGTGGAAACACCCCAGGGTGATATAAAATTGAGGTTGGGAATTGCTATGTTGGAGTGCCGTGCTAATGAGGTGAAGGTCAGGGGTTCAATCCCCATGTGAAGGGAGCAGTTAATTTCTCTCTGCCTCATGGCCTCAGATTCCACCCTTAACCCTGACCATCTGCCTCAAAGATGAGCCACTGGTCTCTAGCAAGACAATGCGATGGAAGGGCCAGATCCAGGCAAATCCATCAACCCTGTAGAAAGACAACCCACAGCATGACCCATGTGTAATGCTCCAGGATCTGTAATTTTGCAGATGAAAGCATGATGACAGTATTACTTTATGTTAAAAATAAAAATATAGAAGAGTCCAGTGAATCAGATGTTGGGGGTCCATGAACTCTGAGGCATGACTTTTCATTCCCAAGAGTTTAGCTAATTTGTTAGAGAGACACCTTAATAAATGCAATGCATTAATATATATGGGATTCCCAGATGGCACAGTGGTAAAGAATACACCTGTCAATGCGGGAGACACAAGAGAGGCCGGTTTGATCCTTGGGTCGGTTCTGCCCACAGCTCCTTGAGATCATGGAGCTGAAAGAGCAGTTTTAAGTAGATGCGAACAAACTATTCAATTGCTTCCGCCTCCCAGCCCAAAAGTGGAGCCCATGCTCTGCAACAAGAGAAGCCACCACAGGGAGAAGCCCATACACCACAAGGAGAGAGTAGCCCCCGCTCATTGTAACTAAAGAAAGTCCACACGCAGCAACGAAGACCCAGCCCAGCCAGAAATTAATTAACTAAAATAAATAAATTAACTATTTTTACAAAAGGAAACTGAAGGCTGAGAGAGGCCAGAACTCTGGATTTCTGTGCCCTGGGAGGCACAGAAGCAGGAGCAGCAATATGGT
The DNA here is from genome assembly GCF_023091745.1 of Budorcas taxicolor. NCBI lineage: Eukaryota > Metazoa > Chordata > Mammalia > Artiodactyla > Bovidae > Budorcas > Budorcas taxicolor. Next base: position 37,808,357 of record NC_068914.1, on the reverse strand, counting down.
GCCAGGGATCAGCAGAGGGATCGGGGACTGGAGTAGGTGATGGATCAGCAAACAAGGCAATCATCAAGAGTCTAACAATATTTTTTACCACTAATAAGGACTGGAAACCTCACTGGGGGCTCAAGGCCATGGACTGGCCACATAAAAAGAATAGCATTAAGGTCATGCTAAGCGAGAAGGACACTTACGTGTCTCCTCCTTTGTTCAACAAATATTTAGTGAGAAAATTCCGAGAGCCAGGCACCAAGGCAAGTGACCAGATCACAGACCTGGCCACTAAGAGAGGAAACAGAGCAGCAAGAATGCTTGGGAGCATGTTGGAGGAAGACCCATTCTGGATAAGACAAGGAAGTGACACAGAAGAAAGCTACGACAGATTAAGTGTGGGATGAAGAGAGGAGGGCAGGATTCATGCAGTGGGGACAGGATCCATGGCCCTGATGTCAAAGGACTATCACTATAGCCTGGGGTAGTCTGCAGAGGCTGAAAATGTTACTCATGGTCCCTCTAATCTGGGATTGGGGTATACGGCTAGTGTTTGTGTGCTGCACCGGTCAGAGGTAAAGGCTCAAGGCAGGAAAATCCTGAAGAGCAGGCAACTGGGGTCACACTCATTCAGTGGATCAAAAAGAACCACCAGCTGGACTTCCCTGGTGCTCCAGTGGTTAAGAATCTGCTGGCCAGTACGGGGGACACAGTTTCAATCCCTGGTCCAGGAAGATTCCACAAGCTGCAAAGCAGCTAAGCCCATGCGCCACAGCTGCTGAGCCCAGGTGCCCTAGAGCCTGCGAGTTACAGCTACCGAAGCTCCAGAGCCAGTGCTCTACAGGAGAAGCCACCGCAATGAGAAGCCTGTGCCTAAAGAAAGCTCACAGGCAGCAGCGAAGGCCCAGCCCAGCCAGAAATTAATTAATGAATTAAAATAATAAAATGTTCTTTAAAAATGAAACCATAGGCTGAGAGAGGCCAGAACTCTGGATTGCTGTCCCCTGGAAGGGTCAGAGCTTTGAAAAATCCATAGGGCCCTTGTGGGTGTTTCGACCCTCACAGGTCTACCTGAGGGGCACCCTACCTCTGCTGGCACTCTCTGTCAAAAGGGCCTCCTGCATGGATGAGGCATCATCCCTAGGGAGCTGAGAAGACACATGGGCCCCAGGGAGTGAGGGATCAACCGGATCCCCAGCAGAGAAGAAAGTGACATCTTTCAGTTTGATTAAGGCTCACACCCCCAAAGAGCCCTTCAGCTGGATGGGGGGTCTTCCTCTGACTTTTCATTTCCTGGGGATGTTACATACTTGGCCCATGACAGAGGCTGCCTTCTTCCAAGTGAGAAAGTGGTCAAGAGCCTCTCAGTCTTTAGAAAGCAGAAGTCAGGATGCTGAGTAGAACAATAAATCCTCCATACTTTCAACAATTTATTGAGCATATATGATGTGCCAAGCCCTTGTGCCAGCCCCAATGAACCAACAGTGAGCAAAGTATGCTCTCTGTCCCCAGGGAACCTATAGTCCCATATGTCAGTCAAAGAGAAGAAAGGTTCTTCGGTTCTAACAGAACCTCAAATTAGTAGGGTTCAAATAAGCTGGAACTTCCTGTCTTTCTCACATTTCTGTGTATGTATAAAGAAGTCCAGAGCTCTGATGTAGAGACCCAGGTACCTTCCATCTAGGATGCTGTCCTCATCCATTTAGTCCAAGATGGTTCATCACTAGGCCCACCTTCCAACAAGGGGTAAGGAAGTGGGGGGAGCAGAAGAATGAGAGACACAAATCTCTCCCCACAAAGGCCTGGAAATGGCACCTCCCACTTTAGCACAAGCTCCATTTACAGGAATGAATCCTATGACCCTCTTATGATGCAAGAGATCCTAGGCAATGGGGTCTTTAACTAGACAGCCATGTGCCCAGTCCACTTTCAGCTCCAGCGGAAGAAGGTGAGTGTGGCTATTGGGGCGGGGGGTAAGCGGTCATATCTAATGAAGCAGGGAGGTGAGTAGCAAGACCACATACCTCGCCTGGAACAAGAGCTAATGAATGAGTGATCCAAAGCTGGGCAGAGGAGAAGGAAAATTCTACAAATGCACAGGACCTAAATGGCAGGGAGAAAGGGCCATAGGGAAAAGCAAAGGGAACCGCTGATGCTCATGCAGGTTTTGGACTACCTAGGAATGTCACTGAATTTCCTTCAGAGGCAGGCATCACCCCCAGACAGTAGAACAAATGGGAAAGGGATAAAGAAGGAACAGCCTGAGGCAGATCTGATGAAGCAAGCTCCTCCAGAGTTCATTTTTTGGTTCCAGAACTCTGCATCATGAAGAGGCATCAAGAGGACTAATGGTGAGGCCCTTTAGTGACACCAACTTGTTGCCTTGCCAACCATCCTAATGGCCACAGCAGTGCTGGTGGTGATGGCAATGTGATGCTGAATGAACACTTTGCCTCTCTGGTAGAGCAGTGAATTCCCTTAGCATCCTTGGATGAGAAGACTGGTGAATTAGAAACTTTAATTGGAGCTATGCTGGTAGGCAAGGGAGAAATCCACATTTGTGAGCACCATCTACAGAAATTCTAAGCCCATCCTCCGGAGAACAGGACCTGGACCAATAGCCAGTCTCCCAGTGGTGGATAAGCATAGACTCACAGGATGCACTCACCACCCCTCACCCCTTCCCAGCATGTTTCAGATTTTTCTTGCTTTTCATATTTTCATGCAAAATGCACAAGAAGAGTTGAGAACAATTTCCAATGATTTGCACCCTATGCTGTGCCAGGCGTGGTGCTCAGCACTCAGTGGCATTTACACATGTGTTTTCCACTTGACCAAAGGCCTTCACAACATCTTAACCAGATCCTTTCTCTGTGAGGTACATGTAATGGGAATCACAGTTATTCCCACTTAACAGATGAGCAAAATGTGATCCGTGATTTGTGGCCAAGTCCAGAACCAAGGCTGACCTAGATTCCCTCCTTTCTGAGGGTCACTTCCACTGGTCACACCTGCTGAACCCACCTCTCCTTCCGGCTTCCTTGAGAATTTCTCCTCCAGTACCATGTGCTGGGCTGCTCAGGGGTGTTCTAATATAGGTCAAACCCCAGGGCAGGCAAACTCCACTCATTATCTACACACCTTGTATTATAAAACAGAGAAATTAGAGAGCGACGGTTCTCTTTAAAAAGTGGGGGGAGGTTTGCAAAAGGCTTCCTTGAAGGTCCTCTGGGGCATTTATGATATAATAATCTCTGGAATAATTGCTTTTTCATTCTGTTTTCAGGAGGGCACCTGCTGTGGGGTGGGAAGCACGTCAGGTGGTGAGAACTTGAAGGGAGCCCAGCTGTGTCTGAGGAGAACTGCGGTGGTTTAGTGAAACCTAATGTTAAGTATCTAGTCTATGGATTGGGGTTTGTGATTTTTGTTAGTTTATTTCAGCCTTCAGCTTCTGTCATTAGTCAAATTCCGAGGGACTAAACAACGCACAGTATGTTGGGGCTGCATGGAGCTGGGCTGAATCTCAATCCTCATCTTAGGTGACCTGGCATCATTTGAGCCAGCTGATTACTTCCTCCTCCTGAAACAGCTCCTTCTGCCCCCACCTCCTCTGAAGTTAGTAACACCTACCCTGCAATGTCTTCACAAGGATTAGAAAGAGCCTGTTTTTGGTAGCCTATCCCATCTCCAGTGGATCTCCCCAACCCAGGAATCAAACTGGGGTCTCCTGCATTACAGGCAGATTCTTTACCAACTGACCTATCAGGGAAGCCCTTGGAATAAATAAAGAAGTTAAAATTTAAAAAGGAAAGTGTATGTGCAAAAATAAATAAATAAAAGTTCAAATTAAAAAAGAAAGAACAGGTTCAAAAAATTAATTAAAATTTTAAAAATTTCATGTGCAAAAATAAATAAAAATGAGAATGAAAAAAGAAAGAGCATGTGCAGAAAATAATTAAAATTTTAAAAAGGAAGTGCATATGCAAAAATAAATAAAAATTTAAAAGAAAAGCATGTGCAAAAATAAGTTAATTCATTGAAATTTTAAAAAGAAATTGTATGTACAAAAATAAATAAATTGAAATTTAAAAAGAAATAAAGAGCTTGTTCAAAAAAGAAACGAATTCATTAAAATTTTCAAATGGAAAACGAATATGAAAAGTCAGTGTAGGACCTGAAGTGAAGCGAAGTGAAGTTGCTCAGTCATGTCCGACTCTTTGTGACCACATGGACTGTAGCCTACTAGGCTCCTCCACCCGCAGGATTTTCGAGGCAAAAATGCTGGAGTGGAGTGCCATTTCCTTCTCCAGTGTAGGACCTGGCACGGGGTAAATTGCTGATATTGTTGTTATTCCAGAGGTAAACAGAGCCACGTGAAACACACAACTCTGACCCAGTAGATGTCCACACCCTTTAGAGCTGGTTGACCTCCAGCGTGGTTATCATCACTGCTAAACTCTCCGTACTATGCAAAAGATACAAGCTACTGTGGTGCCCCCAACAACACTCTGTTCAACAATCTCACTGTAAACCATCAATTGTGCAGTCAGCAATATTTATGGATATGTGGGGATATTGAAGAAGCTGGAGGTCCAAAGAAAAATAAAACTTTGGCCTCTCTCCTCATGGAGCTCAAGGTCCTTCACAGGGAATGAGCAGGTAGACAAGTGCTGTCAGATGGGGTGGTAAGTTCTAGGACATTCTGGGGCTAATCTGTGGCCTGCCCAGCACCTCCTGCTTCATCCCATTCCACATCCTCACTCACACACATTACACCCAAGGTGCCAGACCATCAGCAACAGACCCCCAGTTGAGCAATCATTGGCATATCCAGTTATGCCGGCCCTACAGCAGCAGCAGCCACGGTGATACAAACTCCTAAGGACATCTCATCGGGCCAAGTGGTGAGCATCTGGCCCTCAGCTTTGTCATACTGGCCATGGTTTGGCCTTAAGGTGAGCTGGTTCACAATGCAGTGAAGGGCAGTGAAGTGAGGCTGCGTGAGCCCCTCTAGACCAACTCAGAAACTGAAGGGAGCTTAAACAAAGGACAGGGAAGCTCCTGTCTGGGTCTTGCCTCCCTAGTCAAGTGGGGAGACACTGGTGCCTTCTGGTCTTTCCGGAACACAGCTCCCTTCCCCTCTGCCTCCTGGGGGTGGAGGGTACTTCCTACCCAGTGGCAAAGGAAGGTGGTTGAGGATGATGAAGTGCAGGCTGGGGGTGGTGCCCCCCCCCCCCACATTCCTTGGCCCAGCTCCAAAACAGATCCCCACCTCTTCACTTCTCAGCTGCCATTTCACCTTGGGGCCAAGTTCTTCCCTCAAACGGGTGCCTGGAGGGAATGATTCACCAGCAGGCCGTGGGAGGGCCTTGAGGAGGAGGGTGTTTGGCTCCCCTATAAAAGCTTGAGCAAGAGTGCTGTCAGAAGGCCATAGCCAGGGGCTAATTCTTCTCTCTGTGCCAAAGCTCCCAGAGCCTTTGTTTGATTAAGGTGTTTCCCCCATGGTTGCCAGAGCGCCAGCCATTCCTACAAGATCCCACTTGATAAGGCAGGACTGGGAGGGTAGGTGAAGGGGAGCTCGGGGTTACTGGTTGGCAGGCGGCAAGTGGCTTCCTGTAGAACCTTCTGGCACCCCAGGCCCTCGTGCTGCTGTGCTCAAGTGGCTTTGTGCCCAGAGGAGGGTTTCAGGTTCACATCCGGAGGGGGCATGCAGTGTTCCCATCTGGAGGGCTGGCCCTGCAGCAGTGGGAGGGCGCAAGCTCTCTGCAGTCAGCAGGGGCTGGCTTAACCTCAGAAGCTTTCCTGGGGGCCACCTAAAATGGACATTCTAGGTCCTGTGACCCCAGGACCAGTTCTGAACTTGCCAGGATTTGGCTCTCTTCTGAGCCAGGAAACACTCCTCTAAGAAACGTTAGGTGTGGATAAGTGGGGTGGGGGTGGGAAGAGGAACCCTGATCACTATCTTTCCCACAAATCCACCCTCCACATGGTGGTGAAAGCCTGGGTATGAATGTAAGTAGATGGCACTCAGGTCTTAGCAGCTATTGAGGCTGGATGAGCAGTGACTGCACCTCTGAGACACACCTGAAAAGACAGAGGTGATAACGATGATGGGGTGGTGCTGTTTCAGGGATGGAGGAAATGCTGTGTGTCCAGCTTCTCTCTCTCTCTCTCTCTTTTTTTTTTTTTTCGCTGCTGCGCTGCATAGCATACAGGGCTTTCTGGCAGCTCAGACGGTAAATAATCTGCTTGCAATGTGGGAGACACGGGTTCGATCCCTGAGTCGGGAAGATCCCCTGGAGGAGGACATGGGAACCCTCTCCAGTGTTCTTGCCTGGAGAATCCCATGGACAGAGGAGCCTGGTGGGCTACAGTCCACGGGGTCACAAAGAGTCAGACATGACTAAGCGACAAAGCACAGCACAGCGTAACATGCAGGATCTTAGTTCCTCTACCAGGTATTGAACCCATGTTCCCTGCAGTGGAAGCTTGGAATCCGAACTACTGGACTGCCAGGGAAGTCCCTGTATGCCTAGCTTCTAACCAGGGCTGGCTGCATAGAAAACTCTCAAGAAATGGTGGTTGCTCGGTGCTCTGGGACAACCCAGAGGGATGGGGTGATAAGGAGGGAGGGAGAAAGGGGTTCAGGATAAGCAGATACATGTACAGTTCTGTTCAGTTCAGTCGCTCAGTCATGTCTGACTCTTTGCGACCCCATGGACTGCAGCACGCCAGGCCTCCCTGTCCATCACCAACTCCCAGAGTCCACCCAACCCATGTCCATTGAGTTGGTGATGCCATCCAACCATCTCATCCTCTGTTGTCCCCTTCTCCTCCTGCCCTCAATCTTTCCCAGCATCAGGGTCTTTTCCAATGAGGTAGCTCTTCACATCAGGTGGCCAAAGTATTGGAGTTTCAGCTTCAACATCAGTCCTCCCAATGAACACCCAGGACTGATCTCCTTTAGGATGGACTAGTTGGATCTCCTTGCAGTCCAAGGGACTCTCAAGAGTCTTCTCCAACACATCAGGATGATGACGTGCAGGCCAGAGGTGGTACCCCCCCACACACACATTCCTTGGCCCAGCTCCAAAACAGATCCCCACCTCTTTACTTCTCAGCTGCCATTTCACCTTGGGGCCAAGTTCAAAAGCATCAATTCTTCGGCGCTCAGCTTTCTTTACAGTCCAACTCTCACATCCATACATGTACACCCATGGTTAATTAATGTCAATATATGGCAAAAAACCATCACAATGTTGTAAAATAAGTAGTCTCCAACTAAACTAAATTAATTTAAAATAAAAAAAAGAAATGGTGTCTGCTACCCTCCTTCCAGACCCCCTCTCTGTCCCCCTAAGTTCCTTGGGCAGACTTTGTCAAGTCTCACTTTATGCTTCTGTGATAACGCTCCAGGATTCGTATTCCGAGTATTTACATTCACCTCTCCAGCACATCACCAATGCTTGGGTGTAGGAATTCTGCTTTGCTTGGTATCACCTCCCCAGCTGTGTCCCCCTCCCTCATACAGAGATGCTGATGAGGGTTCATCTACCCCTGGGCTCTAGTTCTACTTCAGAAAGTGTCAGCTGCCCAAATAAGGCATGCCCAAGACTCAGGAAGGTGGTGGAGAGGAGGCAGTGATCCTTCTTCCCATCTTGTCATCCTTACTTAGTTCCCATCCCTGTAGAGCACCAATGAGACCATCCTTTATCAGCCAGAGAGCAAATGGCATGTGGGGAGGCCTGGAGTTGAATTGAAGGGTGATCACTGCATTAACCACAAAATGAAGATAAAAATGCATGACCCCCTGAAGCTCAGAGCCAGGCTTAGCCTACTCCACAGTTCTGTGAATAAACAATAACCTCACACCATTAATCACAGGTGGTACTAGTGGTGAAGAACCCGCTTGCCAAAGCAGGAAACATAAGAGACACGGGTTCTATCCCTGGGTCAAGAAGATCCCATGAGGAGGACATGGCAATCCACTCCAGTATTCTTGCCTGGAGAATCCCATGGACAGAGAAGCCTGGTGGGTTACAGTCCATGGGGATGCAAAGAGTTGGATATGACTGAAGTGACTTAGCATACATGCATCGCACCATTAGAGAAAAATAATGGACACCATGAGAGCTTCAATCAAATCACTTCCTGATGCAGAGAAAGTTTCTGTCTTTGAAACCGGAATCGAGAGAAGGTATGTCTGGTCCTCCTTTCAACTGTGCACGCAGGAGGCTTTGCCTGATCCCTGGGATCTAAGTTAGGGCCTGTTGCTCTGTCATCATTTCCCGGAGCTCTCTGTCATAGCTCTTGCCATGTAATCTATGTATACTTTATTTGTACAGGTATTTGTTTAATATCCACTTCATGTCTATACTCACGGGTTTGAAGACAGTGATGTATCCAGAGTCTAGCAACCTATAATATATATATATATGTATATGTATATGTATATATATCTATATATATAATAAGCTCTCAATGTATTCATCCAACAGATAGTTCCTAAGTGTCTTCCACATGCAACATAACCTTCTAGATGTTAGTCAACACAAACAACAGACAGAGGGTTAGTTTGTCAAATTAGTACAAGACACTGAACTGGGCTATGGGACTGTATTAGTTTTCTGTGGCTGCTGTAACAAATGACCACAAATCCAGTGGCTTACAATAAGATAAATGGATTTGTCAGAAGTGAAAAGTCAGGGACTTCCCCAGTGGTCTGGTGGTTAAGACTTTGCCTTCCAATATAGGGGGTGTGGGTTCGATCCCTGGTCAGGGAGTTAAGATTCCACATGCTTGGAGGCCAAATATACAAAACATAAGATGGAAGCAATATTGTAACCAATTCAATAGGGACTTTAAAAATGTTCCACATCAGAAAAAAAATCTTTTTTTAAAAAAGGTGAAAGACCAGTGTCTCAGGGCTAAGATCAAGCAGCAGGGCTGTTTCCTTCCTCTGAGGGGAGAACCTATTTCCTTGCCTTTTCTGGCTTCAAAAGGCAGCTTACATTCCCTGGCTCCTAGCCCCTTCCTCCAACTCCCAAGCCAGCAGTGTAACATCTTCAAACCCTCCATTTCTAATCTCTGCTCCTCCGGTAACATCTCTGACTCTGACCTGCCTGCCTCTCCCTTATAAGGACCCTTGTGATGACATTGAACCCATTCAGATAACCCAAGGTAATCTCCTCACTTCAAAATCTTTAATTTAATTGCATCTGCAAATTCCCTTTTACTAGGTAAAGGAACATTCAGAGGTTCCAGTGATTAGGTTGTGGACATCACTAAAGGTCCATTATTCAACCTGCCACAATGACCTAAGTAACATATATTTGGAAATCCTTGAATGAATTAGGTTTCCTAAATACTAGCAATCTCTTACTCCAAACCTCAAGGTGTTTTTACAAAGTACATATCTTTGAAATCACGTCTTACTTACTCAAACTGGAGAGGATGTTTTCTCATCAGCTCTGACTGTTTGTGACATGTCCATGCTCTATGATCACCTGCAGAGGAGCAAGGGGACCTCTTCTCTGGTAGATCAAATAGTGTCTCCCGCCAAAAGATATGTCGACATCCTAACACCATACCTGTGAATGGGGTCCTATTTGGAAATAGGGTCTCTGCAGATGAAGGCAATGGCAGCCCACTCCAGTACTCTTGCTGGAAAATCCCATGGTCAGAGAAGCCTGGTAGGCTGCAGTCCATGGGGTCACAAAGAGTTAGACATGACTGAGCAACTTCACTTTCACTTTTCACTTTCATGCATTGGAGAAGGAAATGGCAACCCACTCCAGTGTTCTTGCCTGGAGAATCATAGGGACAGGGGAGCCTGGTGGGCTGAAGTCCATGGGGTCGCACAGAGTTGGCCACGACTGAAGCGACTTAGCAGCAGCAGCAGATGTGCTCAGACAATGTCTTCCTAGGTTTGTTGTTATTGTTTAGTCGCTAAGTTGTATCTGACTCTTTTATGACTCCATGGACTATAACCTGCCTTGCTCCTGTGTCCATGGAATTCTCCAGGCAAGAATACTGGAGCGGGCTACGATTTCCTTTTCCAGAGATCTTCCCAACCCAGGGATCGAACTTGCATCTCCTGCACTGGCAGGAGGGTTCTTTAGTTCTTTACCACTGGATTAGACGAGCCTTAAACTTAGTGAATTGTGTCCTCATAAGGAGAGTGAGATTTGGACACGGAGATAGAGGAAAGAAGGTCATGTGACAGGGAAGGCAGAGATTGGAGTGATGCAAGTAAGACAAGGATGGGCAGGATCCACTGGAAGCTGAAAAGAAAGGCAGTCTTCTGCCCTAGAGCTTATGGAAGAAGCACCGTCCTGTGACACATCAAATTTCAGACTTCTGGCCTCTAGAAATGTGAGAGAATACATTTCTGTTGCTTTAAGCCACCCAGTTTCTGGTATTTTGTTACAGCAGCCCTAGGAAATGAATACAACCCCTTCACCGCCCTATACCCCAGGGGGTGCCAGAAGGACTGCCCAAGGATGCAGCAGGAGCAGCCTCAGATTATCCCCCTCACCCCATGCCTCTTTCCCACGCCACAGCCCATGTCTTCCACATCGCACACACTAGGCCACGAGGAAAGGCTTTGCCATTGAGAATGAGCCACTGATTTCCCCTCCACTTGGACTGCCTTCTCCAGACTCAAAGTCACCACTGTGAATTCATTTTTTTCCCCCTTGTTTCTTGGAAAGCACCTCTCAGGACCATTTCAAGAAAAACAAATTGTGAGGTTTGCTTAGGATCTATTTAAAGGGAATCATCAGGGCAACTTCCAATAACAAACCAGAGGCCAGTCAGAGCTTTAGGACAAGACTAGAGCCACTGTGAATGTGTGTGCCCTGCCAGCTAGGCTGGACCGAGGTTGCCACACACCCATCCCCTGGCACGGCCATCCTCGTTCACCAGCAGCTTGGTTTCTGGTTTCCCAGCTCTCTGCCCAGATGAACACAAAACTGCACAGTCACCAAAAAAGAACTGCCAAGCAATATTGCAAGAAGGTTTCCCACCTTGGCAAGTTCACCAGGAACATTTTGAACCCACAGAGCTTCTTTCACCCAGAAATCCCAAACCACTCAGTTTTAACTGGTTCTGTGTGTACACCTTCAGAGTGAGGTGAATAGAAACTGTTCCTCCTGAGAAGGGTCCACTCAAGCTGAGACTTCAAAGAAGTGCAGGAGCCATGAGAAGATGCAGAAAGCAGTATCCTGCCAGCAGGAAGAGTGTGTGCAAAGGTCCTGAGGCAGTAAAGTTGCTGGCCAGTGTTCAAGGAACTGAGCAGAGAATGGCAGGAGTGGCAGGAGCATAGGGAAGCAAGCGCAAGACGAGGCCAGAGAGGAGGGGCTCGGGCTGGGTCACAAGAGCTTTATTCCATGTTTGGATTTTACTCTAAGTACAAAGGGGAGCTACTGGAGGGTTTTAATGATGAGGCTGGAAAGGGACAGAAGATAGAGACAATTCAGGGGAGAGTGATGAGATTCAATGGACTGGATGCGTATGGGAAACACAGATAATGAGGACTCCAAAATGGTGCCCAAGGCTGAGCCCATACCAGAGTTTCCCATGCCACTGGCTTACCATGTGCAGCCTCTTTGGGACTCTCTAGATGTAAAATTATGTTCTGTGACTTCAGAGTCTCCACCTTCCAAATCTGATTAAGAACTTCCTAGTATGTGGACACTTCCCTGGTGTCCCTCCTGTGAGATGGTACCAACAGAGTTCTGTGAGCTGCTGGGGGCCACGAAAGGGTGCATACAGGGTCCAGTCACCAAGACTGCTGGAGCAGCCCTCACAGACAAACTCTCCACCCCTATTCATTCCACGTCCTCCCCAGGCACATCCTGAATTGCCTCATTCCATAATCAGCACACCTAATACCATCCTCTTCCCAACCTGAGTTCTCTCCCTTCAAAGCCGCAGAAGTGAAAGTCATTAAAAGAGGTCAAAAGATGGAACCAGGAGGTGTTTAAACACCCAGGGAGCAAGGGCTGAGCCTTTTCCTTCCCTTCTCGTTCTCAAAATTTTTTGCTCATACTGGGAACATTGGCTGTTGACGCATGAAATATTGAGGCAACCTTGTTTATATTCTTGGCACCTTATTTGGCTGAATGTGCCTTTTCAAAATCAAGACATTCTGGTGTTTTTTTTTTTTTCAATAAAAAATATGAAAATATCCCAAAACAGAAAGGAGTACTGAGGGTAATCATATAAAAACATTTTAAGCTGAGAAAAATAACCCAGTCCCACCAAGTCCCAAAGACAACCTTGGTTTCCATGGGATGTTAACCAAGTACAGAGCTCCCAGCAGTGGGTGGGACAGGACACTTGCTCTCAGTCCAAATAAGCAAACATCCTCCCCAAATCCAGTATCCTTGCCCCACATGCTGTGGTTCCAATTTGCTTCCTGTTTTTGGCCCTCCCAAAAATACTTCTCACAGACTTTTTTTATTCTCATCTCCTCACCTTGAAAAGCACAGATTTGCAAGCGCAAGTATCTTAGCATGGAGGCAAATCCAGCAGGCATTCAAGACACTCAGGCGAGAAGAAATGCATCTCATCAGAAAATTTCCATTGCCAGCAATTTTTTTAAAAAAATTCCCAAGATAAATGGGTCTTTACTTATAGGACTAAGGGCTCCATTATTTTTCAAACACTTTCCTGCCTCCAAGAAGCCAAGAAAATTGGTCATGCACCTGGCCAGCTGATCCAATCTCAAAAAATCCTCTGACCTTAATGAAAAAGCCCTAATTTTTCCTCCCCTTTAATAAATGCATCTTCTCTCCTTCCAAAGCAGTATTCAGCCTGTGGGTTAGGCAGGCAAGGTGCCCAGTTTATGCAAATAGGCAGAAACACCTGATTTATCGGGATTTTTCCCACTGCCTTCAATCCAGGAGTCCCTGCTCCCCAGGGCCTGGGAAGGGGAGCAGATGACTCATGTGACTCCAGGGGACTCAAAGAGCAAGTACATTCGAATGTGGATTTCGATATTTACATATATTTGTGTGAAGGTAGGGTGTAAAGGGAGGGTATTAAAAGACCAAAATCTTAGCGACTGCCTGAAGGTGTCAGAAAAGCTAACTCAGGTGGAAAACTCTCCCTGGAAAAAAAAATTCCCCTGCTCTGTAGATGCTTCTAATCTGTCTTTCAGAAGCTGGAAGAGAATGGCAAGGATTTGGACCATGGCCTGGAGACAGAATTATTTGCAGCTCCCTTTCCCAAAGAATGAATCGCAGCCCCTCGGGCTGGTACAGCAGGTGCTGTGAAATCTGGCTGACAGGTCAACTTCAAGGTGATCTGCTTGCCGAGGCTTCTCTCTGCTCCACTAATCTCCCATCGCACCTCAGGTGCCTGGTAAAGGTAAATAATTATGACTAAGTGCATAAAGCAGGAGGGTCTTTGCACACCTGTAATTATTCCCTGGCAAGACTCTACAGAACCAGGGAGTTTCCCAGAGGGCCGGTGGGGACCATCCAGGCAATATCTGGCTGGAGGAACCAAGATTCAAACACAACACTGGATGCCTGTTTTGGGGAATGACTAGAAGACTCAAAGTTCCCAGTCTTCTAAGCTGTGATAAACCTGGCTGGGATGCTCACACATGCCAATAAACGTCTCAAAGTAAACAAAACCTCATCCCCTTCCAGCTGCACTGTCCCAGAAAAATAAAATGGGAGCCACGGGTGTCATTTTTAATTTCCAATCGCCATGTTTAAAAAGAGAAACAGGTAAGATTCCCTTTGACAACTTAATGGACCAAGAATATTATTTCACCATTAAATATAAATATATCATCTATAAAATATAAAAATTATTAATGAGTTTTTTTTCCCACACTAAGGCTTCAAAACCCAGAGATCTGTAGTATTTATGGCATATATGAATAACATATATTTATGGCATATATGGCATATATGAATTTCCACCTGGAGTAGGAAATGACCACCCACTCTTGCCTGGAAAACTCCATGGACAGAGGAGTGTGGTGGGCTACAGTCCATGGGGTCGCAAAGAATTGGACATGACTGAGAGTGCACACACACAACACATGAACATAGACCAGCCACATTCCGAGTTCCCAGGCACCATATTAGACAGATAGTCTCTGAAGATGATGTTCCCCCCTCAAAACATTGTGACTTTCCTGAAACATTTTCCATAGAATAAATGAAACTGCAATGCTTGACTCTTACTTGATTTAAAATGCTTGCATTCTTAATAAGATAAGAATTTCTAAAAATGTCTTTTGAAGCGTACCAAGCAGCCTTGGTTGGCCCTTTCCTTCTAGTGCTGAGAACTGCAATCAAAGCATCATATGTTAGGCTAATCAGTTTTTGCCCCTCACAATGGAAAAATAAATATAGCCAGATTCTTTATGAGAAAAAGGTTTACTTATCAGGAAGCTGTAGTATTTATAAACTAATATGAAATAAATGTCCTCAAGACATCTAAAGCACTCATAATAAACAGATCTCAACAGGAAAAAATGCAAATTCGTAATCAAAATTGTAGATATTAACTGCCCCATTGCTTAGGGCTATTCACCAACCTATGATTGAACACCCACATGTGTTCGTGTGTTGTCTGCCAGGGACCCTGGGCACACAAGCTGCCCTGGAGGCGAGCAGGGCCTAGTGACAGCCAGGCAGACTGAGAACGCAGGGGCAGGAATGGCCTCGAAACCAATGTCTGCCCGAGAGGCTGCCTGGGTAGAAGACTCTAGGCCTGGATCCAGGGCTATGGCTAGGAGTTCTGCGGGGAGGAAGGCAGGAAGGAGGGACACGGAAGGGAGTAGTCCCTGGCTGTCAGGGAAAGCAGGCTGTTGGTGAAGCACAGAAGGAAGCTTCCAGAGTGGGATGGTCAAGACCAGTGCCGCCCAAGACCAATACAACATGAGTCTTACATGCAGCATTTATTTTTAGTAGCCACATTAAAAGGAACATAAAATTAATTTTAATAACATATTTTATTTAACCCACTTTTTCCAAAACGTGATCATTTCAACACGTGCGTACTTCACGTTCTCTTGTCACATAAGTCTGCGAAATCCCGTGTGAAACTTGCCATCATAGCACATCTCAGTTTGGAGCAGCCCCATTTCCAAGGCTCCAGAGCCACAGACCCCGGTGGATACCATATATGGCTGCGCAAATCTAGCTATGGGTGTGTGTAAAAGGATCCATAACTTCTGCTCCGATTCTTAAGTCCAAGAGAGAAGTCAGATCAGCTTAGAGGGAGCGGGCTGGGGACACAGAGGGAGATCAGGTCATCCAAGCCTTTGGAGGGGCCAGCATGCCTGGCTCTGCTATAACCAGAGATTGAATTAGCGGCACCAGCTCCTCTCACGCGTCCCCAAGGGTGTCTGTGCAAACAGTGTCAAGATGATGCAGAGCACCGAGGAACACTCGCTAAATTTTGCCAAGTGCTTGGACACCCGATCACAAGGGTGACCCAGAAAACTGCCAGTGCACCTGTGATGAGGGGCTTGGCGCGGAGCCCGGCGTGGAGGTCACCCGAGGTCACTGCCGGAGGCGGGGAGCCCAGCGCCGAGGCTGCCTAATGTGGAAATGTTTGGATCCGAGCGGGGCAGGCGCTGGGGGCAGCCTCCAGGCCGATGGGGAGGAGACCCGGCCGGCGGGGGCCGGAGCTCAGCGCTGACAGTATCCAGGCGCGCAGAGGACCACGTGGTCCGCAGCGCCGCGCCTGCCAAGACCCCGACAGCGTCTTTCCTAATAAGTCTGGCGATGCCTGCGTCCTTTCTCTCTCGGCAGAACAACCTCTCGCCTGCTCCCAGGTCTTATTTAAGAAGAGCGGGCCGCAGGGGAGAAAAGCAAGCCAAACTCAGCAGAGGTGGAGGCCAGCTTTCCTTTCTCCAGGCTTCCTCCCTCCGCAGAAGATCGGCTTTGTGAATGAATGAAGGGATACTTTCTCCAAGACGGCATACTCCACGCTCCCGTTGTTGAGTATGGGGTGGGGGTGTGGGGGTGTGGGGGTCGCCCCCCCCACACCCCCACACCCCCCCCCACCCCCCCGCCACTTCCCTGAGCATTACCCTCTCCTGCTCCTGCCTACCCCTCCCTGCAAAGGCACCGCCCCTCTAACTTCAGAAAGAGGTCACCCTCCCAGCATCTGGGTCTGGCTTGGGAATCCACGCTTCCTGGTTGCCTCCCAGCCCCACACAAGGGAGGGCAGGATTACAACACGTGTGTGTTTGGGTCAAAAGGAGCACTTTTGAACTATGGCTGCAAGAAAGAACAGCCTGTACAGCCACCCCGAGTCTCCCAGCAACAAAGAATGTACAACAAGGAATGATTAGCCCTCACTTGCAAAACAATTTTTTTTAAAGAGGTGCAGCTTGGTCTGTTTACGGGGTCGTGGAAGGAGAGTAGTTCGATGGAAAGGCTCCCTCCCTGGACACCAGAGCCCCAGCTTCATTCCCGCTAAGGGGAGGGGGGGGTGGTTTTTGACCTTGGCTTTTACTCAGAAGCCCTTGTAACACGATTACCGATTACTGTCGGGGTTTTGCAAGCTTCCAGACCCAGGTGTGGTTGAAGGTCAGCTGCTGGCGGACAAGGGGCTCTCCAGCCGTTGGGAGAAGGTTACAATGAATAATTTTCCTGTCCAAGGGCTCGTAGATGATTAACATGTTTCTTTCTGTTAACCAGAGAGTTAATAGTCATTCCAAGCACTCTTTGATAATGGGGGCGGAGGGGAGAAAAGGAATACTGTTAACCATTAATCGAGGAAGATGCCATAAAAGTTAGTATGGAAAATACGCAATTTGGGAGAGGAATTCACAGGCAAGGCGAGCCTGGTAGGGACAGAGGAGGAGAGGGAGCAGAGTGAGGCCATAAAGTTCATGCATACTTAGAGTGGGGATTTTTTTTTATCCTTTTCCTTGTTACATTACACTGAGGGAACAGAGTAGGGATAACAAAATAACAAACACGGGAACGTTATAAATAAAGCCAATTTTATTGGCTCTTTTTCTCCAGCCTCCCACAGCTGAGTGTGTCCTCTGCATGACTTCTTCTTTGGGCCTCTTTGGGGAGGAGAGGAGCCCAGACACCCCACCTTCCCTTGGAGAAAGCATGACCAGAAGGCTCACCCTAGGAAGCCTCTCCTTAGGGCCCCCTTAGCCAGTGCCTTCATCCCTGACTCAAATCATCCTGCTGGGCCCCTGGGCAGCCTCACCTGGAGGAGAGGCTGCCCATTCGCTGCCCTGGAGAAAAGTAGTGTCAGCTTGTTGCCAGGTTATGACACAAGGCCCTGGTGCCCATAAGTGCTTTCACAGCAGGCCTGGCCCTGGACACAGGAGCAAAACTCTTGCTTTGCACAGGCAGCTCCCAGATACCCCAACAAAGTTTCTGGGTGCAGCACACAAGCCTGTGTACTTAAAAAACAAAAAGACAACTTTGTATCATGGGTGAGGTTTCTACTTGATGCCCTGCACTTACTTTTATTGATTGATTGATTTGATTTTGGCTGGGTCTTTGATGCACCTTGACTTTCTCTAATTGTGGCACAGAGGGCTCCTTGGCAGGGGGGATCCTCATTCCCCGTGCAGGGACTGAACCCACATCCCCTGTAATTCTTTCCCACTGGACCACCAGGGAAGGCCCCAGCATATGTGTTTTTTTAAAACCTAATTCTCCTGTGTAGCTATAGTCGAATGGTCATCACCCGGAGGAGACAGGGTGGAGAAGAGAGCTGGGTTGCAGGGCTCAGAGTAGGTGAGGCATGAGTTGATGGACCAAGAAGATGACAGCCAAGATGAAGAGTGTGTGAGAAGTGTGGATGGTCAAAAGGTTCTGGGCAGCACTGGAGCAATGCTGTGGGGACCTCATTGGGGAGACTACCCACTTCCCTCCCAGAAACTTGGAAAGACATGGTGGACAGTATAGATACCTTTGGAACCACTCCTTTCATCCAGTTCACACAGGCCAGGGAAAGTTGACTTCAGGGAGGCATGTCCCAAGAGCACGTGACGCTCATACGGTAACTCACCTACTTGTGCAGGCAGAGAGAGATGGCTTCTCTCCTGAGCTCTGTTCTCCACTTGCTCCATGAATGAAGGTTTCATATTTTCCATCTGTTAAATGGAATAATAATTCTTGACATCTGCCTGCCTCACTTGGACACTATGAATAGAACATTTTCCCCAAGTGCTTTGGGCTGACGTTAAAAGGAACTTCCTAAACATTAGCGCACTCACTGCTAGATTTTCTTGGACACCAGTCAACTTAAATGGATAATAATAAATTCCTCTGCCTATCTTTGTTGAGAGATTAAAAGAGAGAAAAATCCCACAAGACTTTGGTTCTTGAATCCTCTGCTCTATAAAATCTCTTTTGAGAGAAGGGTCTGAGGATATACCCAGGGTTGTAAGATGGTAAGAGGTGTTTCTAGAATATTGTGGTTTTAAAATCCCCTTTCCTGAATGATGTAGACAAAAGCAGTCTGCAACAGGAGGAAAAGAATGGAGTCGAGTTGCTACTGGACTTTGGGACCATGTATAGACATGAGATAGATTCCTGGATATGTGTACTCATTGGCATTTATTGATTTAACCCATAGCAACTTACAGAGTGTTTATAACAGGCCCCCAACCACCAGCCCCAGGTTTTTTGCCACTGTCTGACCCAGAACCAACTCTCCCTGGCTGGACCTCCCCCCCCACCCCAGAGACAGGCTGCCTGTCTTGCACCTCAAAACCCATTCATGTGTTCCCTTACTCTCTATGTCTATGGCGAGGGGGTGAGGGAACTTCCAGGCAAAAGGAAGTTGTTTTCTGGTCTGTGTGTGTGGTGTGTATATGCCTCAGACACACAGAGACTAAAGGGAGGAGGAAGGATAGAGATGCCAATAACCACCCCCAAAAGCCTAAGATGGGAGTTCCTGGGGGTGAGGTTGTAAAGTCCAGGTAAAATTTCCATCTCCCTAAAGAGTTTGTAAGTATCTCAAGCATCAGGATCTGAATTCCCTTATATTCTGTAGGGTTGTTTACACAACAGGGTTTTGTTGAATGGCAACTGAAGAAGTGACTTAGTGGATTTGAGAACTAAATCATTCGCTTTTAACTCCTGCTGGTGTAGACAGATCCTGAAGGGGTTTCCTTGTTCTTGCCTCACCTGGGGGCCTGCCATTCCCTGTCTGGACTAAAAGCAGAAGGCAAAGAACAGCAACAAAGACACAGCCTCTGAAAATTCAATCCCTAAAAATTAACCCTAGGCATTGACTCGTGTCAGTGGGCCGCCGCTTGCCAAGGATTGTAAAGAGACAAGAGGAGGAATCTGACTGGAAATGCTCTTTGGATCTTGTGCTTCTTTTTTTCCTACCCAGGGGCTTAAAAGCTTTCTCAGCCTTTCCTGCATCTTCCATTGCCAGATGGGAACCCAGCGCATCCTGGGACTTACCCGAACACAGCCAGCATGTCATCAGGACATTTTACAAACAGATCCACCCAAGGATAGAATGGGATGTCTCCCAACACAGGGAAGGTGAGTCTCATGTTTGCCAGCAAAGACTGTTCCACCACTTACCTGGCATGCAGTGAAATGGACTCCCACCCTAGGTGATCAGTTACACCTGCCAACCAACTTCAAGGGTCTCTTCCAACTTGAGATCCTTTATTTCCTGTGGTTTCAGGTTGGGGGACTATAGAAAGAATGGTGATAAGGCAGAGATTCTGACCCCACAAGAAAGGACAAAGCATTGATAAACACAATTGATTTGGTGTCTGGGCCATCCTAACAGATCCAACACATGCCAGCTAATCCACTCCCTGGGGCTGAAACTGGTCCTACAGACACCTGGAAAAGCTTGACCACCAATGGCAGTGACAGCGGGCAGTAATGGCTTCCATTTGGCCAGTGTCCCTGTCCCTCACGGCTCCACCCCATCCTTCCGACCCTCCGTGTTATCTGAAAGGTGCACTTGGTACAAAATGTGTGTGAAAGGCGCTCTTATAAAAGTGATTTTATGGCTTTGGCTTGGGTTTGGAAGCTAAGCAAACAGAAAGATCTCAAGAATAAAAGGGGCAATAAAATCATTACATGCTGCTTTGAACTCATACTAAATACCATCTTTATTTCAAGGTTCTCAACGTGTCTTACCAACAAGTTCAGAACTGTCTTTGTTGCCCCCTTTAGTGGGTGGGGAAACTGAGTCACAGCTGGGTGAGGGCTGGAGAGCCTGCAGGGTTTGCTTCAAAGACCAGCTCTTCGGTGGGCCGGTGGGAGAGCACTCCCGACCACACCTTGGTTCTGAGCGAAATGTACAGACTCTGAGCCATTGGTGTAAATCCTACCCACACAGCACACCTGAGATCCAGTGGCTGGCTGGTTGCCTCTGGAGTTAACCACAATAATAACAGCGCAGACCAGCCTTCATGCTTCCTGTACATCGGGCACCACCCCTGCTACTTCTCACTGCAGTTCTGCAACATCGGTATTCTTATCCTCCTGTGTAAATTGGGACAGTGAGGTATAAGAAGGTGAATGCATTTGAAAGGAGCCCCACTGGAGGGCATGGTGCTGGGTTCTGATCCCAGAGCCTGTACATTAACAACCAGGATGCTTACTTCTGAGAACAAGGACCAGGCTACCATTTTTGCTCAGAAGCCAGAAACTTTCATTTATCTCTCCAGTCTTTTTTTTTTCTTGGCTGCACTGGGTCTTAGTTGCAGCATGTAGGATCTTAGTTCCCTTGACCAGGGATCGAACCTGAGCCCCCTGTGTTGGGAGCTCGGAGTCTTAGCCACTGGACCAGCAGGGAAGTCCATCCCTCTAGTCTTCATCTCAGAATATGGAGAAGGCCAGGGACAGATTCTGACAGGTTTCCCTTAGAGGTCAAGGAAACAGTTTGAAAGACAATGAACAAAGCCATGAGATGAGCCAGACAAGCATTTCTAAAATCAGAAATACAAAGAATCCCCCTCCCAAATGACAAGAGATTGTTAAGATGTTGGAGAAAATTCTAAAGTAGTCATTGTTGGGACTTCCCTGGTGGTCTAGTGGTTAAAAATCCTCACTTCCACTGAAGGGGCACAGGTTCAATCCCTGGGGGCAAACTAAGATTCCACATGCCACACATGGCCAAAAAAAAAAAAAAAAAAAGAGTAGTCATTGTTCTTGTTATTTTACTATTTAAAATTTGAAAATTGTCCCATTGAATGCATTTTGATTGTCCAATAAGGAGATAGCTCAAGAGTTACAAAATGAAATACCACTGGCCCAAGCAGCACCCACTCTAGATGCCGTGGTGCTCAATCACCCCCTCCTGGTGCACCCAAAGCCCCTCCTGGCCCACAGGGGACTCTGGCTAGCTGCACAACAAACCTGGTTCCCTTTCCTCCTGGGAAAGCTGGGCTCCATTTCCCAGCCTCCCTTGCAGTTAAGTAAAAGCCACGTGACCATGTTCTGGCCAGTGAGATGTATTCTGGCCAATGTGACTTCTGACCAGTGGGCGTTTCTCCACTGTCTTTTATCTTTGTCGGTCTCCTGGATGTGAATACTTGGGTGATTGGTCTAGGAAGCCACATCTTGAGAATGTCTGATGCTCCATCAGCCTGGATTCTGAAGGCCTCAGTGGAATGAAACTCTTTCCCCTGGTCCCGCTGCTGGTCAAACACAACTCATTTGCTGTTGATAGTCATCCTAATGAATAAATCCAACACATGGAAGCTATTCCAGTTCATGGGGCAGAAGCTGGTCAGGTGGATGGCTAAAAAATAATTGAACTCAGAATGGCTTCAGTGACAGTTACAATATGTTATAAAACATCATAAAATGTTAAAATAACTTGCTTTACCTTAACTAATAGAGCAATTTAGAGATAAGAATCCACCCTCTCCAGGCTAAAAGTAAAAAATTCTCTAACTATCAAGCCCTAACACAGTAGAAAGGAACCCGAGGCACAGAAACATCCCATTATTTTCCTTCTTTGTTGGGTTAGTGGTCTGTGATAAAACTCAACTTCTTCAGTTCCCTTCCTGGATACTCTGGGCTGAGGATGACAAATGGGTTTAGTCTGGAAGCCACCTCCAAATGATTGACGGTTACTACCTGCACCGAGGATTCTGGGACCACATCAGGAAAGAGCACAGTGATTAGTCGATGTTCTCTGCCGAGCGCATAGAAAGGGGAGAGGCTGCCTGTGCACTCACATCAGCCACCGGCTCCCAACTACCTGTCCATGGGCAGATTCCCTCAGAATCACTTGGGATGCTCGCTCACAATTCAGTCTCCAAGCCCCCACCCTCTCTCTTACACGATTAATGAAACTCTCTGGGTGTGGACCCTGGAAAGCTATATTTTTATAATCTTTCCATATCTTTGTGATAAAGAGTTAGCATTGAAAGCCACGCAGGTGCACACAGGCACCTAGCCAAGGTATTATAAACAGTGACAAAGACCACCAGGCCATCTTCACTGCCTGGAGCTGGGTGACCCTGGGAGAGTCACTAAATCTTTCTGTGCCACAGTTGCCTCCTGTTTATATTGGGGATAGTGATATCACCTTCCTCATAGGGATATTAGGAAGGTTAAATGAGGTTTTGCATAATAAGCGTTCAACAAATATTAGTTTTTGTTATATTATCTTCTAAGAGTCTATAATCATATTCTGCCCACAGGCACTGCCATAGGTAAAAAGGCTGTTTTCTTAGATTTCCAGATGCCCTGGACAGCACCACCATCCTGAAAGGCACTTTGACAGACAAAGCATGTGGGGCTCCAGGCAGTGGTGACCATCACTGTAAACTCACTGACAAACCATGTGGGGCTCCGGGCAGTGGTGACCATCACTGTCCACTCACTGCTGCCTCACGACTGCATCCAGGCTGGGTGAGGACCACGAACGGGGAACAACCTGTTGAGAAGAGCCTAGAGGGAGGCAAGAGGTGAGTACAGGTGGATGCTATCTTGGTCATGACCGTGGTGGTTACAGTGCCTGGGACAGTAATGCCAGTGATGATGCTGGTCACAATAATGACCGGAAGAGTTGTCACAACGGGACATGATGGCAGTGTGCCAGCCAACTGTGCTGATGTGGGATCAGGACTGTCAGAGAACAAGGCGCTCCATCTTTCTCAAACATGAACTCCTCACATTTAAGCTCATCCATATCAGGGACTTCCCTGGTGGCTCAAACAATAAAGAATCTGCCTGCAGTGCAGTGGACCAGCCCCAGCTAAGCCTGGCTCTTTTCAGCTGATCAGTAAAGACGTGGAAGAACAGAAAGCTAGCATCTTATTCTATCAGCCTCTCCATCTGTGGGCAGGATTTGAGCACAGGTGAGGCCAGCCTCCTGGGGAGTAAAGGATGTACGTGGGTGGTGTTTAGGGATGTTTTGATTGCCTTTTCAAAGTGGAGCCTTGGCCCAGGGTGGTGGTGTCTTGGGAGCCCAGGGGACCTTGGCCAGTCCCAGGCAATGGGCTTCAGTGAAGTGTTGCCCACGAGGGACCCTGGGTGGTCAGAAGCCCGAGCATGCCTCCTCCCAGCACAGCCTGGGGAACCACTCGGCAGAAGAGGAGCCAGGAAGTCTGAGCTCAGGCCCCGCCCTGCCTTTGCTCCTGGCACAGCTTTGAGCAGATCTTTCAACTTTTGTGACTCAGTTTACTCAACTGCCAAATGGAGATCATCACGTGGTGCTCCAAAGACTTTTGTAATACTGTAATGAGTGTTTATAAAGCACTCTGTAGGAGTTTATGGTTATTTGAGCTGGGAAAGGAATTACAAATTATTCCTGAGTAAATAGTATTTAGAGCCTGGATTTTCACCAGTCAACAGGTTTGCCTGGATGTTTACAAGATCATTGTAACCAGACATCCTGAGGTCCCATCAGTGCAGACTGGTTTCACTTGTCAAAGTACCTCTCCTCCCTGAGAAGCTTGCTATATGCTTTGGGCAGGGGGTCATCTGTGTGTATGTCGTGCTTTTTGTGTGATTCATGAGCTAACGGGACAACTGGCTTCAGAAATGGAAGCCAGACACTCATCTTTCTTTTTGATTTTTTAATTTTTTAGGATTAAGAGACAATGGAGAACTGTTTGAAAAGCCAGCTAAACCTGATTTCTCCCCCAACTATATCTTCCAAAGTGCTACGTACTTCTGCTAGAATTTGCACTGCATAGGGTATTAATAGATAATCACTGATAAAGAGATACACATGTATTTCCTTCAGAAGTTTGGAACACATAGAGTGCTTGTGTGTAGGGGAAAAAAGGATAAAACATGGTGAGTTGCTGTGCCAAGCTATGTGCTTCCCCTTGCCCCATTTTCCCCTCATTTGCACAACTCTGTTATAGTATAAACAAAGTTAGCGTCCCGATAGCAATGTCACCCCCAGCCAGTGTGTGACCAGTGAAGCTCACGTTCACATCCAGCTATGTCCATCTCTGCTTCTGCATTATCATTGTTGCTGCTGCTACAACACCATTATTTATGCTGTGCTGTGCTTAGTTGCTCAGTCGTGTCTGACTCTTTGCGATCCCATGGATGGTAGCCCACTAGGCTCCTCTGTCACTGTGATTCTTCAGGCAAGAATACTGGAGTGGGTTGTCATTTCCACCTCTAGGGAGTCTTCCCAACCCAGGGATTGAACCCAGGTCTCCCGCATTGCAGACGGGATTCTTTACCAGCTGAGCTACCCACCATCATCTATACCTCGTTACAAAGTACACAGTTCTCAGTTTAGTCACTCAGTTGTGTCCAACTCTTTGCAACCCCATGAATTGCAGCACGCCGGGCCTCCCTGTCCATCACCAACTCCCAGAGTTCACTCAAACCCATACCCTACAAATTTCCCAAACTCTGTCCAATTCCCTGACCGTACTATCAATGCTCTCAGCCTCCAAGCAGAAGAAAACAGGCAGGAAGTGGAGGACAAGCGAGAAAGGGAGTGTCTGGGACAGAAGTTGGGGCTCCCTGGCCTGACTTGGGTTGGTCAGAGAAGCGGTGGGACAGCAGGAAAAGAGCGACTTTCTGAACTTCTAATATTGGGACAGGAGCCAAACTCAGCTCTTGTTTTGCTCTCCATTTCAAAGACCAGCCTGACCTTGCAGAACCGTTGCTGACTGCTTCTCTGGTTAACATGAGCCAGGAAGCCAGAAGCTTCTGAGATTTGCCCCCCCCCCCACCCCGAAATCATTTCCATGAGAAGGGTCTGGGCTTCCTAACCCTGATCCACCATTAAGAGAATGAAGATGGGAAAGGGGGATGTATCATCTCAGAAGATCATGTCCTTTCCACAAATCATTTTTATATCTATGATTGCAATTAAGCCTAAAAGAGAGAGGAGAGCAGATGAACAGAAGGAGTCAGGTCCAGAGAATTTCCTACAAACCACTCAGCTTGGTCCTGGAAACCCACCACCGTCTGACAGTGAATTTCCATTCCCATCAGAGGGTGTCCATCCAAATCCATTCAACAAACTTTCATTGGAATCCCTTCCCTATGCTACATGTGATATTTATACAAGGATGTGAAGGAACCATCCCTAGCCTCAAGGAATTTATAATCTAGAGGGGAGACAGAAAAATGATATTATTCCAGAAAACTGCTTTAAAGGGGAGATGAGCAACATGCCCTGTGAGAACATTCCATTCTGCTCAGCTCAACCAGACTCTTCACTGCTCAGAAAACTCCGAAAATTCTCAGTTTAAGGTATTGGCTCTTGCCTTCCTGTTTGCCCTAGATGTATGTCAGGCTCCCAGCTCCCTTTGGTTTAAGTCTTCACCCCCTGGCATATCAGGGGCACTGCTTTCTCCAGGAAGTCTTTCTAATGCCCCGCATTCTGTCTCCTTGGAACTCTTAAAGCTCTTACTTAGTATCTCCTTTATGACGCCTCTGATTTTTCTGCCCAGTTATTTCCACATTTTACTTAAGCCCCCTCGCCCCAAGGGCATGCATGTCTGCATGCTAAGTCACATCAGTCCTGTCTGACTCTTTGTGACCCTATGGACTGTAGCCCACCAAGCTCCTCTGTCCATGGATTCTCCAGACAAGAATAGTGAAGTGGATTGCCATCTTGCACAGGGTAAGTGCTCAGTAAATCTTTGTGGGCTTCAATTAAACCCTATTGAAAATATTATCAAATATTATTAAAATATTATCAAAATCATGAGGAAATGTAATCACATCTAATAGCATTAAAAGATTCCTCTAAGAGAGTATTAAGTTTAAAAAACCAGATGAATAAGATAGAATAGATATTAAGGCACCGTTTATGTAAACACAGTTGTGTGTTATTTCACTCTGGGTCCTGGTAGGAAGCAGAATTCATTCCATGTTTAGTGAAAAGACCTCATCAAGAGCTGTGAGTGGAGACTTCCCTGGTGGACCAGTGGTTAAGAACACACCTTCCAGTGCAGGGGATGTGGGTTTAATACCTGGTCGGGGAACTAAGATCCCACATGCCACAGGGCAACTAATCCCATGCACCGCAACTGAAGAAGGCTGCACACAGCAATGAAACCCGGTACAGCACCACCTGAGCCCCCCATCACCACCAATAAAAAGGACTGTGGGCAGAGGTAAGTGAACAGGTGGGAGAGTGACACCCTGGCCAGTCCTGGTGGGAAGCCATTATGGCTCCAAGGGCATGAAGAGCAAGGAGGGGGATGGGCCTAGTTAGGACTGAAACCTCACAGGAGGGGCCGGAAGTAGAGATTGAAATCAGCAAGGACAGAAAATCCCTGCGAATTGCAGGGAAGGAAAGGTGTTACAACTTCTCTGCCTGCCCCTGGCTGAACATAACAGGATGCCAGCATGGGGTATGCAAAGGAGCCTGGATTCTACCCTGATGGGCCAGCCTCTGGGCACAAAGCAGGGCGGAGAAGGGCAGAGAAGGTCTGGGGCCTCCGTGGAGACCACAGAGGACACACCCAGAACAGGGTAGAAATGCATACCCTAGGAGTTGTGATTATGAAGGACGGTCAGCTTTTCCCTTCTCCCTTTTATGCAATTAAGTCTTTTACAATGAACATGTGTTGTCTATATTACCAAGGGAAAAAATAGGATTTTTCATTTAACACTCTGACCTTCTAGAAATCCATGTGGGCAAACACAAAAGAAAGGAAAAACTGAAAGGCATATTTCATGAGTAGTGATCTGGACTTTTGAAATCTCCTTCAAATGGTTTCAATCTCTAGCTTGTAAAGTCAAAGTCACGCCTAGCCATTCATGTATTCATGCACTCACTGATGTATTCATTCAGCAAATATGTCCCATGCTGGACCCAGGCAGACACAGCCCCAGATGCACAAAGCCTAACCTCTGGCAGAGAAAATGGAACATGAGTCTACATGCCAGAGGGCAATGGTCCCCAGGTGACCGATGAGAGGGAACTGTGGGAAACATGTAGGGGTGCCCAGCACCCAATGTGTCCTCTTCCCTGGCCCGGAGGGGGACACAGAGGGCTTTTACCCCACCATCGCATTAGGTAGTATTACTGTTTTCCTCCAGGAAGGCCAAGGGCACAAAACAAGTCAGTGCCTCCACTTCTATTGGGCTAACTGTCCATACTCAGACTGGATATATGCAACATGACAATGAATTTAGGTAAAACTCACTTTAGATATTAACAAATAACCTAAGTGGTTAGCGGGGGAGGGAAGAGGAGATAAATTGGGAGACTGGGATTAACAGATACACACTGTGCTGTGCTCTGCTTAGTTGCTCAGTCGTGTCCGACTCTTTGCGACCCCACGAACTGTAGCCCGCCAGGCTCCTCTGTCCACGGGGATTCTCCAGGCAAGAATACTGGAGTGGGTGGTTGCCAGGCCCTCCGCCAGGGAATCTTCCCAACCCAGGGACCAAACCCAGGTCTCCTGCATTGCAGGCAGATTCTTTATTGTCTGAGCCTCCAGGGAAGCCCAACAGATGCACACTACTATACATTAAATAGGTAAACCAAAAGGACCTACTGTATTGCCCAGAGAACTGTATGCAATATCTTGTAATAACCCATTAATACAATGGAAAATAATCTGAAAAAAATGTGTATATATATATATGTACAACAGAATCACTTTGCTCTACACTTAAAACTAACACAGCATTGTAAATGAAGTATATTTCAATATAAACAGTGTTTTTTTAGATCTTTTTTATTTTTTATTTTTACTTTTTTATTTTTTTAATGTACCATTGTATTAATTTTATTTTTTTTTTCATTTACCATATCTCCACCTTTTATTTATTTATTTTACTGTATTGGTTTTGCCATACATTGACATTAATCCACCACAGGTGTACATGAGTTCCCAACCCCGAACCCCCCTCCCACCACCCTCCCCATATCATCTCTCTGGGTCATCCCAGTGCACCAGCCCCAAGCATCCTGTATCCTGTATCGAACCTAGACTAGCAATTCATTTCTTACATGATAGTATACCTGTTTCAATGCCATTCTCCCAAATCATCCCACCCTCTCCCTCTCCCACAGGGTCCAAAAGTCTGTTCATTACATCTGTGTCTCTTTTGCTGTCTCGCATACAGGGTTATCATTACCATCTTTCTAAATTCCATATATATGTTAGTATACTGTATTGGTGTTTTTCTTTCTGGCATACTTCACTCTGTATAATCGGCTCCAGTTAAACAATGTTTTAATAAAAAATCAACAAATTAAGTGGGAATTTTATAAACATGATGCCAAGCTGCTGACCCCCATGAGTGGGCTATTTCCTGGTCTCATTAGATATAAGCTCACCCCATTTCTGTACTTTGGCTCTGCAACCCCACCCAGGATACAGTTCTCTGCTCCACTGGGCCTGATGTTTAAAGGGTCATCATGGAGAAGGCAATGGCACCCCACTCCAGTTCTCTTGCCTGGAAAATCCCATGGACGGAGGAGCCTGGTGGGCTGCAGTCAATGGGGTCGTGAAGAGTTGGACACGACTGAATGACTTCACTTTCACTTTTCACTTTCACACATTGGAAAAGGAAACAGCAACCCACTCCAGTGTTCTTGCCTGGAGAATCCCAGGGATGGGGGAGCCTGGTGGGCTGCCGTATATGGGGCTGCACAGAGTCAGACACGACTAAAGCAACTTAGCAGCAGCAGCAGCATGGTATTGGCCTTGGTTTGTCTCTTTATTAGCAGCTCTATATTCTCAAATCTGGGAACTCTTTTTAAACTCCCCCCAATTTGGCAGACTCATAGAGAATAGTGGTTGTATGTTAAGTATTTCTTGATTGTGAAAATATATAATGACAAAAGTCTATAATGAATTTAGGTATGTTTTCAAGTAAATAAATATACATTTTATTAATTATACCCATGTTCATATATTTTAAAAATAAGAGCTCACATGAGTGGAAGGTGTGAATTATTCAGACACACCAACGCTGGCCTTCATCTGCCAAGCCCCTTCTTCTGCCAAGTCCACAAACCTGGAGGTTTTGGGCACTTTCGTCTTCCATTCTTCAGCTTCTTTATCCCCGGCACCGCAAAAGAGAGTCTGCTGAAACAGTGAGGTTCATCTGGGGCTGGGGACCTTTGATCAGCCTGAGACATTCTTTATTAAAATTTGATGTCATGGGAGGGATGCCATTACATTGCATTTGTAGTTAAGAAAGTCAGTGCCAATGGCAAATGGAAGGAAGGATCAGGGTGAAAAAAAGAGTGATGTTCTTCCCACTGCAAAGAAACAGAAGCCAATTCTGAGCTTAAAAAACTCCTTTAAGGAGACTTCCCTAGTGGTCCAGTGGTTAAGAATCTGTCTTCTAATGCAGGGGACACGAGTTCGACTCTAGCTCAGAGAACTAAGATCCTACAGGCTGAGGACCAATTAAGCCCAGCAAGCCCAGCAAGCAACTCCTGAGCCTGTGCACACAAGTAGAGTCCATGTGCCCCAACATAAGATCCTACATGATGCAACAAAGACCCCACGTGTTGCAGCTAAGATCCCATGCAGCCAAATGAATAAATTTTTTAAAAAAATTTAAAGATAATCGATAAGAATCAAGCCTATCATTCATCATTTATATCAGTGATGCAGCTTTATCCCCACTCTGATGTCACCTCTTTCCTCCTAACTAGTGTCTATCCAGGCCAACTATAATTCTCAAGCTAGTAAATACAATTATGTGCTAGAAAAATAATGAACTCCTTTATCACTGGAGATTGGAAATCCCCTAACTAGACTAAGCCACAAAACATTAATCCATTAAGTGTCTTCGTTTAGAGATGACGAGAACTTGAGTGACTTCCTAGAGTCTTATTGTAGGACTTCAGAGGTGTTGGTACCTGGAGTGAAGTAAGATGAGCAAACAAGGTTTCTGATGGCCATTCTGTCCGAAAGAAACTGGATACTTAAGTGTTGGGCACCCCAATAATTTAATTCAGGATGAATGCAAACCACTGTTTGTTTTTTGGTACAGGCCTTGCATTTTGTTAAGTAAAAGGCTCAATAACAGTCAAGACCATCATAAGTGGGCTTGGAGGCCACAAGGAAGAAGCAGGGAGAGTGGCTGGCTCTTCCTAGCATGACCTCTGCACCATCCTGGAGAGGGTTGAATGGTCCCCAGCGAGGATGACCTGTCTCCCTGCCTGAACAACCTCAGACACCATTTCCCATTTATCTTTTCATCTCAAAGCCAGCAAGACTCGTGAATAATTTTCTTTGTCCATTCTGTTGGTTTGGAGATGTTGTAAGAGATCAAGTGAATTGTAAGGCAGCTGAGGTCAGGCCCTTTCTGAAAGATATCCCAGAACATATTTGTAACATGAGTTCTTAACTCCAAAATTTAAAGTTACTTGAGTTTGATATTGTTATTGAACGTCATAAATGGAAATCATAAAGGTAACTCTTGCTGCTGCTGCTGCTGCTAAGTTGCTTCAGTCGTGTCCAACTCTGTGCGACCCCATAGATGGCAGCCCACTAGGCTCCTCTGTCCCTGGGATTCTCCAGGCAAGAACACTGGAGTGGGTTGCCATTTCCTTCTCCAATGCATGAAACTGAAAAGTGAAAGTGAAGTAGCTCAGTAGTGTCCGACTCTTAGCGACCCCAGGGACTGCAGCCTACAAGGCTTCTGCATCCATGGGATTTTCCAGGCAAGAGTACTGGAGTGGGGTGCCATTGCCTTAACTTTTAGGTGAAGGGAATTAAAAGATACAAACTTCCAGTTGTGAAATAAATTAGTCTTGGGGACGTAATGTACAACATGGCAACTATAGTTGATAATACTAATACTGAATATTTGGAAGTTGTTAAGAGTGTAAATCTTGAAATCTCATTGAAAGAAAAAAAAACTCTGTAACTATGTGTGATAACAGATGTTAACTAGACTTACTGTGATCATTTCACAATATATGCAAATATCAAATCATTATATATTTGAATGAAATACATAACAAATACCAAATCAGTTATACATTATATCTGAAATAAATATAATTTTGCATGTCAATTATACTTTAATTTTTTTTAAAAAGGTAACTTTTTGTAACCTCATTAATGAATAAAAGCTCTAATAACTCAAAGGGTATATAATAATAGTAACATTGGTCTGATCTGAAAATGAAGTCATAACTTTTAAAGCAGAAGCTTCAGCTTTTAAATTACACATTGATCTAGATAAACGTATCTATTAAACTGTGTCCTGGTACAAAGCATCTGATGGTTTTCCTGGTGGCTCAGACAATAAAGAATCAGCCTTCAATACTGGAGACCTGGGTTCGATCCCTGGGCCAGGAATATCCCCTGGAAAAGGGAATAGCAACCCACTCCAGTATGCTTTCCTGGAAAAGTCCATGGGCAGAGGAGCCTGGTGGGCTACAGTCCATGGGATCTGACACCATCTACAGTCCAAGAGTCAGACACAACTAAGCAACTAACACTTTCACTTTCACAAAGTATCTGATGTGGAAAGGATGTGGCCACACGCACCCTGGATTGACAGTGAAACTCTTGCTCCAGAAGAAAAACTGGCTCCCTGGATAATGCACTAAGTTGAAGAGAACATGGATAAATCTCAGTTGTCTGATGAGCAAGATTTAGTTAACTCACCAGGAAATGAACACATGTTTGGAGTATGAACATAGCTAAAGTTTCATTTTCTCTTTTCATCACTCCATTTGGTCCTTTGTATCAGGTGAGTAACTGCCTAGCTGACTTGGTCACTTCTTCTGCCATGTAATGGCTGCAGTTCTTCACAGGGATATCAGCAACATCGGTGGCTCCCTGAAGTCTGGATGGACAGTGACTCACACTGTTATGTATGCAAACTCATGTTCCACTCCTGACTCCCACTAGTGCTTGTTACACTGGGGAAATGGGTCCCAGATTTCAGCTATTTGTAAGGCCTCCCCAGACAGCCATTTGGCTTTTTTGCATTTCTTGCTCAAGGAGGAATGAGAGCCTCTTAAGGGAAAGTCTGTGGAACATAAAATTAAAATGCTTTTGGAGTCCCAGCTATACTTCAAGGTATGGCCAAGATGGGGAAAGAGTTGGATAGATTCCTGGATAATGGAACTTGTAAGTATGTTAATACATTGGGGAATTGTTTCTAAATGTCATCCAGTAATGCAGCCCTTGCCTCCAACCGTCAAGATAGTACGTACCAGCATCTCCATGTAACTGAATGCAGAGCCAACAACGTACTCGAATTCTCAACATAACTGCCAAGGACGCTGAATGTGCATGCAAGTGCTTCAGTAAATCCTTCTAGAACAGTCTATCCTCTGATGTCCAAGCCAAAGACAAAACCTGTTCCCAGACCTAGCAGAGGTTTTAGAAACTACATGACTATTCACCAGGAGACACTGAGTACATTTGCCGGCATGTGAAATAATTGTGATGGAAAGGAATCAATTACAGACCCATCTGCAGGCCATTAATATGATCTGTTGAAAAGGAGGCCAGATTCACCAAGTCAACCCGAAAGTCTAAAAATAGGTCTAACGTGAGCCTGGCCCAGTGCACATGAAGCAATAAAAAGATGCCTACATCTGCTAGGTCAGGGTCCCTTGTGCTTCCTCACGCTTTACTACTTATCCTCAGGGGTCATTGAGAATGGAGGCATTTACTTTCTTTCCAGAAAAAGAGAAAGCATTCCATGATGATCACTATGGCCAAAAATATCATCCTGTGCTGGTGCAGGAGAATAAACAGAGTTTGTTTTCTTATAACATAAATCCTACATGTTCCAAAGATCTCTAAAGAGTTGTATCTTTTTTTAAAAAAAATTTTTATTGGACTATAGTTGCTTTACAATGTTCTGTTAGTTTCTCCTGTAGAGCAAAGTGAATCAGCTATACTTATACATTTTGTTGCTGTTGTTATTTTCTAATTTATTTTTCTAATTGGGGGAAAATTGCTTTACAATGTTCTCTCGGTTTCTGCTGTACAACAATGCAAATCAGCCATAATTATACATATATCACGTCCCTCTTAAGCCTCCCTCTCTCCCCTATCCCATCCCTCTAGGTCATCACAGAGCTCCAGACTGGGCTCCCTGGATCATATACCAGCTTCTCACCAGCCATCTATTTTACACATGGTAGTTTAAGTGAGAAATAGATTTAAGGGACTAGATCTGATAGAGTGCCTGATGAACTATGGATGGAGGTTCGTGACATTGTACAGGAGACAGGAATCAAGACCATCCCCGTGGAGAAAAAAGCAAAAAAGCAAAATGGCTGTCCAGGGAGGCCTTACACATAGCTGTGAAAAGAAGAGAAGCAAAAAGCAAAGGAGAAAAAGAAAGATATAAGCATCTGAATGCAGAGTTCCAAAGAATAGCAAGGAGAGATAAGAAAGCCTTCCTCAGTGATCAATGCAAAGAAATAGAGGAAAACAATAGAATGGGAAAGACTAGAGATCTCTTCAAGAAAATTAGAGATACCAAGGGAACATTTCATGCAAAGATGGGCTCGATAAAGGACAGAGATGGTATGGACATAACAGAAGCAGAAGATATTAAGCAGAGGTGGCAAGAATACACAAAAGAACTGTGGAAAAAAGATCTTCGTAACCCAGATAATCATGAAGGTGTGATCACGCCCACTCACCTAGAGCTTGACATCCCGGAATGTGAAGTCAGGTGGGCCTTAGAAAGCATCACTATGAACAAAGCTAGTGGAGGTGATGGAATTCCAGTGGAGCTATTTCAAATCCTGAAAGATGATGCTGTGAAAGTGCTGCCCTCGATATGCCAGCAAATTTGGAAAACTCAGCAGTGCCCACAGGACTGGAAAAGGTCCATTTTCATTCCAATCCCAAAGAAAGGCAATGCCAAAGAATGCTCAAACTACCGCACAATTGCACTCATCTCAAACGCTAGTAAAGTAATGCTCAAAATTCTCCAAGCCAGGCTTCAGCAGTACATGAACCGTGAACTCCCTGATGTTCAAGCTGGTTTTAGAAAAGGCAGAGGAACCAGAGATCAAATTGCCAACATCCGCTGGATCATGGAAAAAGCAAGAGAGTTCCAGAAAAACATCTATTTCTGCTTTATTGACTATGCCAAAGCCTTTGACTGTGTGGATCACAATAAACTGTGGAAAATTCTGAAAGAGATGGGAATACCAGACCACCTGACCTGCCTCTTGAGAAACCTGTATGCAGGTCAGGAAGCAACAGTTAGAACTGGACGTGGAACAACAGACTGGTTCCAAATAGGAAAAGGAGAACGTCAAGGCTGTATATTGTCACCCTGCTTATTTAACTTCTATGCAGAGTACATCATGAGAAACGCTGGGCTGGAAGAAGCACAAGCTGGAATCAAGATTGCAGGGAGAAATATCCATAACCTCAGATATGCAGATGACACCAACCCTTATGGCAGAAAGTGAAGAGGAACTCAAAAGCCTCTTGATGAAAGTGAAAGAGGAGAGTGAAAAAGTTGGCTTGAAGCTCAACATTCAGAAAATGAAGATCATGGCATCTGGTCCCATCACTTCTTGGGAAATAGATGGGGAAACAGTGGAAACAGTGTTAGACTTTATTTTAGGGGGGCTCCAAAATCACTGCAGGTGGTGGTTGCAGCCATGAAATTAAAAGACGCTTACTGCTTGGAAGGAAACTTATGATCAACCTAGATAGCATATTAAAAAGCAGAGACATTACTTTGTCAACAAAGGTCTGTCTAGTCAAGGCTATGGTTTTTCCAGTGGTCATGTATGGATGTGAGAGTTGGACTGTGAAGAAAGCTGAGTGCCAAAGGATTGATGCTTTTGAACTGTGGTGTTGGAAAAGACTCTTGAGAGTCCCTTGGACTGCAAGGAGATCCAACCAGTCCATCCTAAAGGAGATCAGTCCTAGGTGTTCTTTGGAAGGACTGATGCTAAAGCTGAAACTCCAATACTTTGGCCACCTCATGTGAAGAGTTGACTCATTGGAAAAGACTCTGATGCTGGGAGGGATTGGGGGCAGGAGGAGAAGGGGACAACCGAGGATGAGATGGCTGGATGGCATCACTGACTCGATGGACATGCGTTTGAGTGAACTCTGGGAGTTGCTGATGGACAGAGAGGCCTGGCATGCTGCGATTGAACTGAGTTTATATATGGGCTTCCCCAGTGGCTCAGCAGTAAAGAATCTGCCTGTAACGCAGGAGACACAGGTTTGATCCCCGGGTCGGGAAGATCCTCTGGAAGAGCATGGAGAGAGAAGCCTGGAAGGCTACTGTCCATTGGGCTGCACAGAGTCGGACACTCCCTAGCAGGCAGCATGCAGGCAGCGCAGATGTGCCGACGCTCCTTTTCTGCTTGACCCACTCTCTGCTTTTCCCCACTGTGTCCACAAGTCCATTCTCTGTATCTGAGTCTCCATTCCTTCCCTGCAAATAGGTCCATCAATACCATCTTTCTAGATTCCATATGTGTGTTAATATATGAGATTTGTTTTTCTCTTTTTTACTTACTTAGGGTCATTCTTAAGTGGTTCAAAGTGATTCATCTCCCTTGAAGAGATGTGAAAGTTACTAGAACAGCAACTGCCAAAGCGCAGCATAGGCAATGATATTGGGCAGTACATAGATGAATGATTTTTTTAATTAAATTCAATTAATTATTTTTGGCTGTGCCCTGCAGCATGTGGGATCTTGGTTCCCTGACCAACGATCAGACCCTCACCCCCTGTATTGGAAGCTTGGAGTCTTAACCACTGGACTACCAAGGAGGTCCCAATAATTCTTGAAGGGTTGTATATATTGCGATGTGTGTTAGAAAAAGTATAAGTTAACAAACCTGTAACTCCAAGATGTTCCATAGGATTAAGGTAGATCTAAAAATCAGTTGTAAAATAGTAAGTGCAATTCTTCAAATACATGAATACTAAATAAATTGGTAAAGGAGGTATGCAACGACACACACACACACACAAAGGAGATCAGAAGGCAGCACAAAGATGGCTAAAACTGGAAAATATTATTCTAGGACTGAAGCCAGATGGGTTCCCATGGCTTGGGTTAGTCACATGACACACAAGATCATTTTCACAGCTTTACAGAACATAGAACCACCAAGATCTCTGAGCTCTCCATGACCTTACTGCCTGTCTGGTACCTTAGCAACGTTGCAAGAACCACTTGGTTTTCTTGCTAACTTAGGAAGTCTTAATTCAACCAGACTGAGCAATAGGCAAAAATTCTTTTCTGATCTAACATCTCTGGACCCAAATTCCTGAACTGGAAGCAAGTGTTCCCAGTGCCCTACAGAAAAAATAAAGATTGTTTAACTATTTTTTTCAAATTATTCCAATGAGAATTTTATTTTTATCACTGAAGTATAGTTAATTTAAAATGTTGTATTACTTTTGAGTGTGCAGCAAAGTGATTCAGTTATATAATACATTCTTTTTCAGATCCTTTTCCATTATTACAAGATATTGAGTAAAGTTCTCTGTGCTATACAGTAGGTCCTTATTTATCTATTTCATATATAGTAGTATGCATATCAGAGAAGGCAATGGTACCCCACTCCAGTACTCTTGCCTGGAAAATCCCATGGTCAGAGAAGCCTGGTAGGCTGCAGTCCATGGGGTCGCTAAGAGTCGGACACGACTGAGCGACTTCACTTTCACTTTTCACTTTCATGCATTGGAGAAGGAAATGGCAACCCACTCCAGTGTTTTGGCCTGGAGAATCCCAGGGACGGGGGAGCCTGGTGGGCTGCTGTCTCTGGGGTTGCACAGAGTCGGACACAACTGAAGTGACTTAGCAGCAGCAGAAGCAGCAACAGCAGTGTGTATATGTTAACCCCAAACTCCTAATTTTTGTACCCCACTGCCAACCCACACTATCCCCCTTAGTAACTTCAAGTTTGTTTTCTACATCTATGAGTCTATTTCTGTTTTGTATAATAAATAAGCTCTTTGTAACATTTTTACAGATTCCACATTTAAGTGATATCACAGGATATTTGTCTTTCTCTGACTTACTTCACTTCTGATGATCACCTCTAGGTCCATCCATGTTGCTACAAATGGCATTATTTCATTCTTTTATGGCTGAATAATATTCCATTGTATATATGTACCACGTCTTTATCCATTCATCTGTTGATGGACATTTTGCTTGCTTCCATGTCTTAGCCATTGTAAACAGCACTGCTGTGAACATTAGAATGCATGCATCACTTCAAATTAGAGTTTTCTCTAGATATATGCCCAGGAGTGGGATTACTGAATCATATGGCAAATCTATTTTTAGTTTTTGAGGACACTCCATACTGTTTTCCGTAATGGCTGCACCAATTTGCATTCCCACCAACAGTGAATGGGACGGGGGTTCTGTCTTGCTATTTTGAACCAGCCTGAGGCTACAGGTTCAGAGAAGGGGTTCCTCCAGGCTTTTGACATGTTATTCCCCCACGGCCTCCTCCCTAACAACATAAGCAGGAAGTTTTGAAACAGCTGGTCCATTTCCTGAGATGGTGAGGGTTGCCCTGTAGGAGGCATGAGGATGCATCCATATGCATTTGCAGAAGGGGCAGGGGAAGGGGTCGGGAGACTGCAATTTGATGGGGAGGAAACTTGGGGAGTTAACCAGTTCACACTGAGAAAAGAGTCTGATGCCTTTGTACTTACCAGTAAAGCTCTCATCTCTGGTTAAATAAACTGGCCATGATGGGAAACCATGTGGCTGTTAAAAGCAATGAGTGTGGGCAGAGTTGTAGCATGATTTGGTTTTTGTGTAAAAAGAAAGCATTTATACATGCTTGTTAGTAAACACGGAGTATTTCTGAAAGGATTTACCCAAACTGTTAACCATGGTTGCTGATCCAAGTCTCCAAGTCAGGCTGGCAGGGGAAGGGGCACCCAGCATGTGGCAGAAGCTCCACATTAGAGCTGTCTGTACACTGGCAATTTTTGCAATGACCTATATTGCTTTGATGACAATAGCTTTTCGGATGGTAGCAGACAATGGGAAAATATTTTAAAGCCCATGTCAGTGCCCCAGGAATATTAGTCCATGAGACATATGCTTAGAGTGAGAGGTTCATTTATATTTACATAATAATCACAATACATAATCCATATTACATAATAATCATGATGACATACTTGTCTTTACATAATAATTATACAGAATGCAGGTTGCCTAATAATCATTATGAAACCTTCAGCAGGAGTACAGGCATGGATAAAGCATTCGTAATCAGGAAGGGATGAGACTGAATTGCCCTTGCTCTCCCCAAAGTGAGCGACCCCCTCACTCACTGGCTGTAATCACCACCACGGCTTGTGTCAAACGCTCAACTAGTCTTATCACAGACATTAGCTCTGATCCTCTCAAGAACTCTCGAAGATGGATTCTGTCTCTGTTTCACAGAGGAGGAAATTGAGGCTTCAGAAGGTCAGCCCATCATTGTGACAGAGAAACTAAGTGTCCAGTAGCACCCGCGTTCTCCCACCCCCATTATAGAAGCCTCAGTGGGATTACATCTCCCAGGCCTCCAGCTCAAGGAAATGGAGTAGAAGCAATTTCAGGCTCACAGGGTGAAATGTACCCTCTCCTTCACCTTCCAGCTTGTGCAAAGGCCTCCAAGGCCCAGGGGGATGGGAGAGCTGTAGCTGGAAGGAGTCTGGCTCCTCAAATCAGCACCTGAAGGGAGTTGTCCACCACCCTGAACAGGATATAAACATCAGTGTTGAGGACCTGAAATCTGAGGGTTTGTTACCTCTGCGAGAATTCCCTAAAATAATACAACTGCTGAAACATAACATCAGATACCATCCAGTCACAGAGGATAGAGGATTGGGCCAGGATACCAGAGCCATTGGCCTTAAACCTTCTAATGCAGGGGACATGGGTTGCATCCCTGGTCTGGGAACTAAGCTCCTACATGCCTCATAAACTTAAATTGTTGTTGCTATTTAGTCACCAAGTCGTGTCTGACTCTTTGTGACTCCAGGATCAGCAGCTCACCAGGCATCCCTGTCCTTCACTATCTCCCGGAGTTTGCTCTAACTCATGTCCACTGAGTTAGTGATGCCATCCAACCATCTTATCCTCGGTTTCCCCCTCCTCATATTGCCCTCAATCTTTGCCAGCATCAGGATCTTTTCCAACAAGCTGACGCTTCACATCAGGTGTCCAAAGTATTGGAGCTTCAGTTTCAGCATCAGTCCTTCCAATGAATGTTCAGGGTTGATTTCCTTTAAGACTGACTGGTTTGATCTTTCTGCAGTCCAAGGGGCACTCAAAGAGTCTTCTCCAGCACCACAACTTGAAGCATCAATTCTTCAGCACTCAGCCTTCTTTATGGTCCAACTCTCACATCTGTACAAACCTGAATAACTCTATGCAAAAAAACACAGCAGCAACAACTGATCATATCTGGCACCACATACAAAGATTAACTAAAATGGACATAGACCTAAAATGTAAAACATAAAAAGAATTTTTTAAAAAAGGGATATGTACTGATAACCCTCCAAATAAGAAAGAAGCCAGTGGAGGAGAGAGGATTCAAGTGGTCACAGGTGACTTTGGAGGCACATTGAGAGCTGTTCACTAACGCCTGCTCTGCTGGATGGCACAGTGTCGGGGGAGAGAGTGTGCTGGTGATGGACTTCACATCTGTGTGAAGACCAAGCCACCTCCCACTTCTACAAAGATGGCAGGGCTGGCTGGTGGTCAGAAAACAGAAGTGAGGCTCAAACCCCAGAGACAAATGAGGAACTGTCAAGTCAAAACCAGAGTCCACTGGGGAATGAAAGCTGTGTGCTTCTGTGGTAAGCCTGCAGAGAGGTGCTTGTCTAATATTTTCCAAGACCTAAGCTTTTTTTTTTTTTTTTTTCAAAATCCTATACAAGGAAATGTTACACAGAGGCCCTGTTACAGCAATTGCTTCACAAACGTTGCATCAGTTTTCCGTGGTAATATTAGCATTTAACTCTACTAGAGAACCGATACAGACATTCTGAAGACTCGAGCAATTAATTTCCTTTTTCAATTCTACACAATTCATTGATGTATCAATAAGATCCTACGAAATTTAAGAAGGTAATCAGTAATATTATTTTAAGATGAAATGACTAAAATTTTTTTAAATGAAAAGAATTTTTTTCCTAGTCTACTTTTTGAAAGCTAGAATAAGTTGGACTATTTCTTGATTAAGTAGCATGAGTGCATTTATCAGTGGTATCATTTTCTGATTTCTAACGACATTATTCTCTGTACATTGATATCCTAACAAGAGGATGTTTCCCTTCCATTTGTAGGAGATATTCACACTTTATCCCAGGCTGTCTTCTGGAGTGAGACTATAACAGAGATCAGACCAGCCCTTGTGGAATGTATATTTTGGTGGAATAAATAGTGGACTCCATCAATAGAAGGTTGGGTTTGAGAGTTTGGGATTAGCAGATGCAAACTATTATATATGGGATGGATAAACAAGGCCCTACTGTACAGCACAGGGAACTGTATTCAATATCCTGTAATAAACCATAATGGAAAAGAATAGAATAAAAAAAGAAGTGAACCCAAGAAAATGAGTTCTTTTGCTCATGGCAATAAGCTGGCCAGAGCTGACTCCTGCTCAGCAGACCACGCCCACTGTAAATTACACATTTCACTGCATAAACAAGTGACCCAATAACACAGCTGGGAAACTTGACCCAGGTCAAGTTTCAACTGACTTCAGGTCTTTCCCTAAGCCCAGTGAGGGCTCCCAGCACATGACAGATCTCAAATAGAACCAGTGACTCAAAAGCAGTTGGTGAGATGGCCCTCTGGCAAGTGTCTGATTGGCCCCAGTGGAAAGCTGTTAGACAGCCCAGCTCAGAGCCCGAGTCTGGAGGGAGTCCACAGGGCCTGGTTTCTGGCAGGCAGCTGGGCTGAAGGAATAGCAGGTCTCTCTGCATGATCACACGTGAAGCCCTTGGAAATGCACAGCCTAGGGACCCAGCAGGCTCAGACCCACCTGCGAGCTTCTGACCTCACCACACCACCACCCACGGAGGGAGGCTGTTCGGTGTTTCCAGGGAGTAGCAGCCTCTTAAGCACTACAACAATGTCAGCAGACTTAAATTGATTAATATCACACACTGTGATGGACTCTTCCAAAAAAAAAAAAAAAAAAAAACGGTTCTAAAACAGTTGAGCAATTGCAGAGCTGAGGGCATTAGGAAAAGTTGACTATCTTACACCAGGCCAGCCAAGTAGTGAATCAGTCAGGGACAAGGCTGAGATATTCATTTTTGTACAACAGATTTCCTTTGATTAAAGAAGTAATGGGCGAAGCAGACGAAAAAGGACAAATACAACATGATTCCACTTGTAGGAAGTACTGAAAGGAGTCCAGTTCATAGAGACCAAAAGTAGAAGGGTGGTTACCAGGGTGGAAATGGGGAGTTGTTATTTAATGTGTACAGGGCTTCAGTTTGGGGAGATGACAAAGTTGTAGAGATGGATGGGGGTGACGGTTGCACAACAATGAGAACGTACTTGCTAACACCGATAAATGGCTAAACTGGTAAGTTTTATGTTACGTCTACTTTATCATGCGCACAAAAAGTTGTGGAACTAGTCATTGTGATTGTTTTTTGGCTGTTCCAAATGTGGGATCTTAGTTACCCAACTCGGAATCAAACTTGTGTCCCCTGCGTTGGAAGCTTGTAGTCTTAACCACTCCACCAGGGAAGTCCCTCATTGTAATTCTTTAATTAGATCATTTGAAGATTAGTTGAGTCTCATTTAGTACTTTCTTTCTGTATATGTGCTGGCCTCCCCACAAGGCATTGTACCTTGGGATTGATGAGGGCAGGGACTATTTATAATTTACCTTTTCAGACCCACAGAAACCAACACAAAACCTGAAGGAGCATAATACTAAATAGATGTTATTTGAGCAAAAAAAAAAAAAAAAAAAAGAACAACCAGAATTTCCTCATTGACAAAGGTCATAATACTGCATGGTGTTTTTTTTCTAAAAAGACGTTCATAGAATAGTAAAAACAACAAAACCAATAAATGTTATCGAATGTTTTGCATTCAGAGAAAATAAGGCTTTTAATCCAAAACAACCAAAAAATCAGTTGTACTTCAAAAAAATGATTTTTTAGAGAATAGCAGAAAAAAAAATAAGAAAAAAGTTAAGTATATATATATATATAGTCATATTGAAAGTTTCCTACCTAAATTACCTATGTAGCCCTGACTTTAATAAGAAGTAAAAATGATGACTGCATGGATAAATGAATGACTTTCCTTCTTGGTCCACAGGGCTGTATTTTCCCTGTCTGGCTATCAGAGCATTCCACGCCATGAGCCTTGCAGGTCCTTGGAGAGGTACTGCTGCTGCTGCTGCTAAGTCGCTTCAGCAGGAACCAACTAATGTCCTTCCAGTTTAGATATCTCTTTCCTGGGTAGCTCCGTCCTGCAGGGTGAGACAGGAAATGATCACCAGCTGCCCTCCCAGCTGACTTAGCCATGAAAGCTTTTATGGGAATCTGTCTTCACTTCTCTGGTGCCTCTTTGGGTGAAGACTTTCTCATTTTCTGATAAACCAGATCTTGAAGGGGCTGAAATTTTTCAACAGCTAAAGGAAGAAACAGCAGAGAGAAATCCTGGCATTATTCGAAGCTAGAGAGCATTCGTGGCACAGGGAACCAAAATGCCTCTCTCCTCCTGTTTTCCCTTCGGTGCTGAGCAACCCTCTTGGTGTCCTCAAATTCCTAAGATTTTTTTAAACATCTCACATTTTGATACTAAATAAATCCAGCCATTTGTGCACTTCAGTCATTTTTAGCAAAGAGTAAGTACATTAGCTGTTTTCTTTGCAGAACAAAACCAAAGTCTCATCTAAATCAAAGATACCTATGAAAATAAGGAGCACTTTCTTATAAGTACAAAAGAACCACCATGAATTTGGCCAGGGCTCCTGGCCTGCATCATAAGATGTTTCTAACATCTAGAGAGATGTCAAAATATGTTATCATAATGAGAATGCTTTTTCTGAGCTCAGAAATTCAGAATGACAGGAGCTATCATTTGTGGCAATATCATGAAGGAGAATCTAACAAAACCTCCAGCCACAAAATACCTAGATATGCCTACAGAAATAACAAACATGGTTTTAAGAGCGCAGCTGAGATCAGTAAAGGAAATCCCTGAGACTGGAGCAGGTGCTGACAGTTTGGCTGCCCAGGCAGTGGGAGCTCTGGCAGGGAAGAAAAGTCGCCTTGAGTTTCATAACCACAGGCCACACTTCACACAGGTTTGCATTTAAATTTACTCACCTGTACAGTCTAGGAATCCCAAACCAATTAAATAACATAAGAAGAGTCCCAATCTCATTCTATCACAGGGGCATTTGCTAAAGCAAATGAAAAACTCCTCTATAGAAACAGATCCTCAACCTCTGCCACACCCAATCCCCAGAGTGAGAATTCTGTGAGACAGAAGCACGCAATCAAAAACTACACAGTGCTTTAGGAAATATGACCAAGATTCCACTAAGAACCAGAGTTAAGAATATAACAGCAGACAGTATAAGATCCCAGGAACCTCAAGAACATCAGATAATGAAACTATCAGAAAGAGGCTGGGTATTGTGACCCAAATGTAAAAGAAGTAAAAATTATCAGAAAATAATCAGACTCCTAAAAAAGAGACCAGACATTTTTGGAAAATGACCAAATATAACTTCTAGAAATGAAATGTATATAATAAAAAACAAAAACTCGATGAATGGCTTTAAAGATCAGGTAAGATAGCTGAAGAGAGAATTAGAGAACCAGAAAATGGTTTGGAAGGAGATTACCTAGAGGACAATGCAGAAAGAAAAGCAGTTTTAAAAAGAAGTTAAAGACATGAAAAGTTCTAGCATGGATCACATTGGACTTTCAGAAAGAAAAAAATGGGTCAAGAGTCAATATTTTAAAAGCTAGTGGCTGAGAATTTTTAAAAACAGGATGAAAATCAAGTTCAGGAAGCAAAATTAGGTCACATAAAGCAAAATTAGATACACAAAACTAGACACATTTTAAGGAAAAACTGCAAAGGGTAAAATCAATGGTGGGGGGGAATACTTTCAAAGAAACGATAGTTTGGCAGCAGACTTTTTGATAGCTACAATATAAACCAGAGGTCAGTGGAAGATTCTCAAAGCACTGAGAGATATAGACAAATCATATTTAGCTTGGAAGTTAAAAATAGCAAAGAAACAAACCAAGGCTAAAT
The DNA here is from genome assembly GCF_023091745.1 of Budorcas taxicolor. Taxonomy (NCBI): domain Eukaryota; kingdom Metazoa; phylum Chordata; class Mammalia; order Artiodactyla; family Bovidae; genus Budorcas; species Budorcas taxicolor. Next base: position 37,763,718 of record NC_068914.1, on the reverse strand, counting down.
CACAGATCATGCCTAGGTTTAGTCATAAGAAGTTATTTATGCAGGAATAATGGATTTCATGGGGGTGAGCTCTTGATCCAATGATCTACTGTCACCAACTTGAAAGTTTTAATAACTTTTGAGAAAGATCCGTGTGGTTCTATTTTTCACTGGGCCCTACAAATTATGTGGTTGGTTGTGTATGCAGGTCCTGAGGACCTAGTACCATTTAGAAGTAAGCAAGCAGCATTCCATATGACATGTGGTCAAGTTCATTAAAATAAAACAAACATGCAGAAAAATCTAGGTCTTGTATCTTGAAAGACAGAAAGAAGAACTTATGCAAACATATTTGATGGGATTTATCAACTACAAGTGCTCAAGTCCCTTGCACATGAGGAGGAGAGGGGGAATCAGGCTCTATCAGGGACCAAACCCAAAAGGAATAAGCACGTCACCAACAAGCAAACATTTGTTGAGCCAGGAAAAGAGTCCACCTAACAGTGCAGGGTATGTGGGTTCGATCCCTGGTCAGGAAACGAAGATCTCACAAGCCTTGGAGATCATGCTTGCAGCAAGTAAGACCTGACACAGCCAAATTAATTTCATTATTTTTCTAAAAGGTATCATGATGGATTTCATTGTTTAATTATTTTATCTTGGTAATGTTAATTAAGAATCTTAATTCTAAAAATGCAATTCTGTGCTGCATTGATATATGATGGGGCTTCCCAGGTGATGAGGGCAGGAGAAGGGGACAAGAAGTTGAAATGGTTGGATGGCATCACTGACTCAATGGACATGAGATAGAGCAAACTCTGGGAGACAGCGAAAGTCAGGGAACCCAGGCATGCTGCAGTCCATGGGGTTGCAAAGAGTCGGACATGACTCAGGGACTGAGAAACAACAACCCAGGTGGCTCAGTGGTAAAGGATCCACCTGCCGATGCAGGAGCTGCAGGAGACACGGGTTCAATCCCTGGGTCAGGAAGACCCCCTGGAGGAGGAAATGGCAACCCACTCCAGCATCCTTCCTGGGATAATCCCATGGACAGAGGAACCTGGACATCTACAGTCCAAAGGGTAGCAAAGAAGCAGACACAGCTGAGCAGCTGAGCATGCATGCAGAAGATTCTGCTAATGTTAGAAGATGCCTTAAAAAGCAGGAAAAAGTAGCCGTACTAGTAGGAAAGTACCTGACTTATTATTTTTTCAAAGATATAGGTTTACGGCCTTACATGATGATGGGTTCTATCCATTAAAATAGTTTTTCAACATTACCCTGACTTTGGAAGAAATAGCAGTGTTAATTGGTCTATTTGTACTATATTTGCAGCCATCTTGATCCATTAGACAACAAAAAGTATCAAACATCTAGGAGGAAGTGCCATTTTTAGAACTAAAAATTCAGAGTTGCAAAAGAGTCTTTTAGTATCAGAATTAAAATGGAAACTTTTCATCTGCAGTTTTTGAGGTTATATGGGGTAGGATGGAATTAGATGGCAAGCCAAAGTGAAGTGGAAGCAGACAGAAAAAGACAGAGCCAGAGAGAGGGGAAAGAAACAGAGGCAAAGAGAAGGATGGCTTCAGTTCCATACTGGGTCATGGGGACAAATTTGTAGTGGATTCCTAAAAAGGAATTACCTATGACTGTTCCAGTTGAGATAGAAAGTGAAGATTGCCTAGGAAATTAAATTAATGAGCATTTGTAAAGAAACTAATTGGATATAAGTAATGATTTCCTTTAGTGAGTCACTCTCATACTGGGAGAGTACAGAGTCTCCTTTGGAAGTCTTTCAAAATAATTTAACTCTTCAGTAGTCCAAGACACTATTCACAAGCTGAGATGTATATTCTATGTGGCACAGTGTAGAGTGGAAAACGGGGACAGAGAGGGCGCTCCAATCTCACTGCGCACACACACACTCCCTGAGTCTATCATCCGTCTACTCACTCTTTCCCTTCATTCCCTAGAGGACTCCCTGAAGATGGCTATCTTAGTTTCTTTCTCTCCAAGGGCAAACTGTGATGGAAGATGGAGAAGATATTAGTGCGTGGCAGGCTTCAACAGGAGATGTTAAGGATTAGAACAAGCCTAAAAACATGAAGAGTCTTCTCACAGTGGCCTCTGCCCCAATTCTTAGATTCTTCCTCCTTCGAAGATTCCTCCAGAATGGCTTTGATAGTCAAACATCCTCTCCTTCCTCTTTCAGCCTTTGTGGGGCATCTTTAGTAAACAGTGACACTTCTCTGAGCATGCGCTTCTCTGTGTGCTTTGGGAATGTATATTTTGAGGAAATTGAAAAAGAGAGAGAGAATGTGCTTTTGCTGGTTTCCCATGTAAGGAAGGCTCAGGTTTGGCAGTGATGTGCTTGTTGGTTTTTAGCCAGACGCCCCCAGATTAACCACACGAATGGGTATGCTTTTGTCAAAATGAGTATCTCACCATAGCCAGTCCAACAAATTGGACTTAATTAAAATCCAAGGTAAGCACACTGAAAAATGCTAAGAGGAAGAGGAAGAGGGCAAGATGAGGTTAGATGGGTCATGATGACAGTGAAGACAGCGGGAAGAAAGGATAGCAATTTCCTGGTGGTGCATTCTAGAAGAGTCACTGGCTAACAGTGACTGGTGAGAACAGTGACCCAGGGACAAACATGCGGCTTAGGACATAGGAACCAAACTTTAAATGTCAAAATCTTTAAAAGCTAAAAGAGGCATTTTTCAGACATGGTACAAGAGACAGGAAATTTTTTTTTTTTTTTAATTTTATTTTATTTTATTTTTCTAATTTTAAAATCTTTAATTCTTACATGTGTTCCCAAACATGAACCCCCCTCCCACCTCCCTCCCCATAACATCTCTGTGGGTCATCCCCATGCACCAGCCCCAAGCATGCTGTATCCTGCGTCAGACATAGACTAGCGATTCAATTCTTACATGATAGTATACATGATAGAATGCCATTCTCCCATATCATCCCACCCTCTCCCTCTCCCTCTGAGTCCAAAAGTCTGTTGTAGACAGCTGCGTCTTTTTTCCTGTCTTGCATACAGGGTAAGAGACAGGAAATTTTTAAACACTTCTAGAATGTTGCAGGTTGCAGATAGCACAACTGAGCTCTCACGTTTATTGTTTATTTAGTGTATTTAGTGGATATGCATATTGCATAAGAGCCCATGGGCATGTTTGTAGATGGCATGACAATGTTAAAAGTGGGGAAGTTCCTGCTCTTAGGACATGAATCCATCATCTGGAAATGCACGCCAGTGCAAGCTATTTCAGGGGATTCATTTCATATGGCTGCCTGCTTTTTCTCTGATGGCTGCATAACTGTGTCCTTTAAAACACAAATTCTCAGGTCAAGAATTTGTTAGCCTCTTCCACAAGCTAATGCTGGATGGTTAAATCTGGGTAGACCAGTAAAGCTAGTCACATTTGGGCCAGTCTCTAATCTGCAGAGGAGCTGTGTCTAGACAGTCAGAGACACAGCCAGCCAAGGGACAAATGTGTTGTAAATCTTATTTTTAAGCTAAGAAGAAAAACTTTTAAAAATATACAGTTTGAAGAACTTGGTATGAAGATTCAAAGCCATAACAGTTATATTTTCTTTAAAAATGCTTAGCAGGACTTCCCTCGGGGTCCAGTGGTTAAGAATCCACCTGCCAATGCAGGGGACATGGGTTTGGTCCTTAGTCCAGGAAGATGCCACGCTGCAGAGCAACTAAGCCCGTGAGCCACAGCTCCTGAGGCCTGTGCACCTAAAGCCCGTGCTCCACAAGAGAAGCCGCCACAGTGGGAAGCCGTGCGCTGCAACAGGAAAGTAGCCCCCTCTCGACGCAGCTAGGAAAAACCTGCACACAGCAACAGAGACCCAGAGCAGCCATAAATAAAATTTTTTTTAAGTGTTAAAAAAAATAAAAATAAAAAAGTGTTTAAAGGAGGGGAAACTCTTTTAAAAATGCATGCTGTCGCCCAGTCATGACGTCTGACTCTTTGCAACCCCACGGACTGCAGCACACCAGGCCTCCCTACCCCTCACCATCACCCAAAGTTTTCCCCAGTTCATGTCCATTGCATTGGTAATGCCATCCAATCATCTCGTCCTCTGATGCCCTCTTCTCCTTTTGCCCTCAGAGCAGATGTGAAGTCTGCTCTTCACATCAGGTGACCAAAACACTGGAGCATAGGAGATGGCAAAGTAGAAAAATGTACATATTGAGTGTTTTGTTGGGTAGATATTTGAGGACTGAACACAACAAAGACTAATAGAGTTTTGCAAAGAGAATGCACTGGTCATAGCAAACACTCTCTTCCAACAACACAAGAGAAGACTCTACACGTGGACATCACCGGACGGTCAATACCAAAATCAGATTGATTATATTCTTTACAGCCAAAGATGGAGAAGCTCTATACAGTCAGCAAAAACAAGACCAGGAGCTGACTGTGGCTCCTGATTGCCAAATTCAGACTTAAATTGAAGAAAGAAGGGAAAACCACTAAACTATTCAGGTATGACCTAAATCAAATCCCTTACGATTATACAGTGGAGTGACAAATAGATTCAAGGGATTAGATCTGATAGACAGAGATAGACGGAGGTTCGTGACATTGTACAGGAGGCAGTGATCAAGACCATCCCCAAGAAAAAGAAATGCAAAAAGGTAAAATGGTTGTCTGAGGAGCCCTTACAAATAGCTGAGAAAAGAAGAGAAGCGAAAGGCAAAGGAAAAGGAAAGATATACCCATTTGAATGCAGAGTTCCAAAAAATAGCAAGGAGAGATAAGAAAGGCTTCCTCAGTGATCAGTGCAAAGAAATAGAGGAAAACAATAGAATGGGAAAGACTAGAGATCTCTTCAAGAAAATTAGAGATACCAAGGGAACTGCATGCAAAGATGGGCACAATAAAGGACAGAAATGGTATGGACCTAACAGAAGCAGAAGATATTAAGAGGTGGCAGAATACACAGAAGAACCATATAAAAAAGATCTTCATGACCCAGATAACCAGAGTGGTCTGATCACTCACCCAGAGCCAGATATCCTGGAATGCGAGGTCAAGTGGGCCTTAGGAAACATTACTATGAGCAAAGCTAGAGGAGATGAAGAAATTCCAGTTGAGCTATTTCAAATCCTGAAAGATGACGCAGTGAAAGTGCTCTCAATATGCCAGCAAATTTGGAAAATTCAGCAGTGGCCACAGGGCTGGAAAAGGATTCATTCCAATCCAAAAGAAAGGTAATGCCAAAGAATGCTCAAACTACTGCACAATTGCACTCATCTCACACGCTAGTAAAGTAATGCTCAAAATTCTCCAAGCCAGGCTTCAACAGTACATGAACTGTGAACTTCCAGATGTTGAAGCTGGATTTCGAAAAGGCAGAGGAATCAGAGATCAAATTGCCCACATCCATTGGATCATTGAAAAAGCAAGAGAGTTCCAGAAAAACATCTATTTCTGCTTTATTGACCATGCCAAAGCCTTTGACTGTGTGGATCACAACAAATTGGAAAATTCTTCAAGAGATGGGAATACCAGACCACTTGACCTGCCCCCTGAGAAATCTGTATGCAGGCCAGGAAGCAACAGTTAGAACTGGACATGGAACAACAGACTGGTTCCAAACAGGGAAAGAAGTATGTCAAGGCTGTATATTTATTTAACTTATATGCAGAGTACATCATGCAAAATGCCAGGCTGGATGAAGCACAAGCTGGAATCAAGATTGATGGGAGAGATATCAATAACTTCAGATATGCAGATGACACCACCCTTATGGCAGAAAGTGAAGAGGAACTAAAGAGCCTCTTGATGAAAAGTGAAAGAGGAGAGAGAAAAAGCAGGCTTTAAACTCCACATTCAAAAAACGACGATTATGGATGGCATCCAGTCCCATCACATCATGGCAAATAGATGGGGAAACAATGGAAACACTGACAGATTTTATTTTGGAGGGCTCCAAAATCACTGCAGATGGTGACTGCAGCCATGAAGTTAAAAGACGCTTGGCTCCTTGGAAGAAAAGCTGTTACCAACCTAGACAGCATATTAAAAAGCAGAGACATTACTTTGCCAATAAAGGTCCGTCTAGTCAAAGCAATGGTTTTTCCAGTAGTCATGTATGGATATGAGAGTTGGACCATAATGAAAGCTAAGCACTGAAGAATTGATGCTTTTGAACTATGATGTTGGAGGAGACTCTTGAGAGTCTCTCAGACTGCAAGGAAATCAAACCAGTCAATCCTAAAGGAAATCAGTCCTAAATATTCATTGGAAGGACTGATGCTGAAGCTGAAACTCCAATACTTTGGCCACCTGATGTGAAGAACTGACTCATTGAAAAAGACCCTGCACTGGCAAAGATTGAGGGCAGGAGCAGAAGGGGATGACAGAGGATGAGATGGTTGGATGGCATCACTGACTCAATGGACATGAGTTTGAGTAAGCTCCAGGAGTTGGTGATGGACAGGGAAGCCTGGCGTGCTGCAGTCCATGGGGTTGCAAAGAGTTGGACATGACTGAGCGACTGAACTGAACTGAACACAAGGCAAAGCTGATGGGTGCAACCACACAGTTCCAACCTGAGCACAGTGGATTTGTGAGGAATTGTCCCCCTGGGAAGGAGAATCACAGCATTCCTAGCAGTTGGCATCATTTATCATTTATTTAACCTTATTTATCATTCTTTCACTTTCCCTTTTTATCCATAATCAGAAGCAGTAGATGAAGAGAAGGACTGAGGACTCCTAGTAGAACTGAAGCCACTACATGACCTGAATTTGGCCTCAAGAGGTGTGAAGAACTCGGCCCTGAATTTGGATGCTGCCACCCCTTCAAGATGCTGGCATTTCCAACAGCCACCCCCTGGCTGCTCTTTTTCAGAGGATTGCCCTACAGCCCCTAGAGGAGTTCTGCCTGCTTATAAAAGGAACCAGAAAAACTTGAGAATATTTAAGGGGTGCTGGTAGCTAATGACAGAACTATAAAGCTCAGGTCCCCCGGCCCCCAGAGGGGGCAGCCCTGAGGTATCCACACTCAGGAGTTCCCCTGTAGCCAGGACCATACACAGAATTTGCAAGGTTTCCCTGGTGACTCAGATGGTAAAGAATCTGCCTGCAAGGCGGGAGACTCAGGTTCGATCCTTGGGTTGGGACGATCTCCTGGAGAAGGGAATGGCAACACACTCCAGTATTCTTGCCTGGGAAATCCCATGGACTGAGAGGCCTGGCAGGCTCCAGTCCATGGGGTCAGAAAGAGTCAGACACAGCTGAGAGACTAACACACACAGTGCAAAGTGAAAATGCACATCTCTTGATCCAAAGTGATTAAGAATTTCAAGAGCATTAGTCCCAGGCCAGGGCCTCCCTGAGCATAGGCCCTGGGTCACTGAAAACCTTGCTCCCAGGAAGGAATGAGTAGGAGCCACCCTCTGCTGGGCTCCCTTCCTAGTCCAACTCCCCCATCTCGCTCTACCACGTTTCTCCAGAAAGCACTTCCTTGACCCACCACCTACTCAGGAATTCTCATCTCAGGGTCTGCTGCTAGGAGCCTAACTTAAGACAGGGTCACAGACATACCACCACTATCCAATGTTTGTTAAATAGAAAGAATAAAATTTGTCCCCAGCTATGGACCCTGCATGATACCTCATTGCTCATTTTTGCAGTGCTATCCCCCAAAGTGTAAGCCTGTTCCCATCAAGCCTGATGGGAAGGTTCCTGCACTGCCTCATCCATGACAAGAAGACAAGGATGAAAAAGTGGGCTCTGGGTTCTGAATACACCTGCCTGCCCCCACACAGCCCAGGGGCTGATCATGAAACACAGCCATCCTGCCACAGGGTTCTGCACAGGACACAAGATCCTCACAAGCTGAAACTGCTCAGGAAAGCCAGGGGAGCAGAGCACAGTGCTTTCCTAGAATGTGCCTTCACATTTGCAAAGAATGTGAAATAAACGGCCTCCTCTCTCGACAGGGCCATTTTTCCTCTTTTCTTTAATTTTATTCAAGTATACTTGATTTACAATGTATATATAGATACAGGTATAAATATACATCTTTTCCCTTATATGCTATAAAAATTATTGAGTGTAATTCTCTGTGCTACACAGTAGGTCCTTGTTGGTTATCTATTTTATATACAGAAGTGTGTTTATGTTAATCCCAAGCTCCTAATCTATCCTTCCCCACCCTTTCCCCTTTGGTAACCCTAAATTTGTTTTCTATGTCTGTGAGCCTGTTTCTACGAATCTGAGTAAACTCTGGGAGATAGTAAACAGAGGAGTCTGGAGTGCTGCAGTCCATGGGGTCACAAAGAGTCAGACGCAACTTAGTGACTGAACAACAACGAGTCTATTTCTGTTTTGTATGTAAGTTCTTTTGTAGCTTTTTTTTTAGGTTCCACATATAAGTGATATCATACAGTATTTGTCTTTCTCTGTCTCACTTCACTTACCATCATAATCTCTAGGTCCAGACATGTTGCTGAAAATGGCATCATTTCATTCTTTTTTAATGGCTGAGTAGTATGCCATTGTATATATGTACATCTCTATCCATTCATCTGTCAGTGGACTTCTAGAATGTTTCCAAGTGGTTTCCATGGCTACTGTAAATAGTGCTGCTATGAACATTGTGGTTCATGTATCTTTTCAAATTAAAATTTTCTCCCAATACACACCCAGGAGTGGGATTGCAGGATTATGTGGTGGCTCTATTTTTAGTTTTGTGAGGGACCTCCCTAGTGTTCTCCATAGTGGCTGCACCAATTTGCATTCCCACCATCTGCACAGGAGAGTTCCTTCTCCTCCACACCCTCTCCAGCATTTATTATTTGTAGGCTTTTTGATGGTGACCATTCTAACCAGTGTGAGGTGATATCTCACTGTAGCTTTGATTTGCATTCTCTCTCTAAAACTATGTTTTCTCAAGCTTGGTATCAGGCCTCTGGTATTGAGCTCCTTCTATGAAGGCTGATTGTTAACCCCATATTATTGTATTAGTAATGGTGATAGGAATGATGATGCTGACTTAACCATCCATGACAGAGTCCACCTAACTTAGATGCTGAAGGATAATGATAATGATGATGTTGTTAGAAATGTTTTTATTTCTAGTATTCTTAAACACCACTGAGTGAAATGATGATAGAAGCATCAAAGCCTATTAGTCCTTAAATGCAGAAGGAAATTCACTCTGTAAAAAGTTATAATATGCTCAAATATCAATACCTGTAAACGCCCCTCATCTTGATTTTGAGTAATCCCTTAGTTTCTACTTCTTACCAAAGATATCACTGAGTAACTGTTGGTTTTGGTTGGAGATACCCAACAACATTTTGTTGTGGTGTGAGGAGGGAGGGAAAGCGGAGAGGGTGGCTGGTGGCAGTTTTTCCCCATATTCCAGCCCTTAAGAAAAACATCAGCTCTACTGTACTGGGGGGTCTTCCAGCATGAAGCCAGTGGTGGCAGTGGGTTGGAGGAGGCCCAGAGCTGGGCTGAGTCAGTTGAGGAATCATCTTTGCAGCTGCCATTGCTAGCTCCCAGCCCTGAGACCCCACTGAGCTTTCAACTGCTGGTAATGCCCTCAGTGAACTGGGACCCTTCAGATCTACTAAGCAGAGAGGGTAACAGTCATGGGCATGGAAGCAGGGACAGAAGTGATGTGGGGTTGCACTGGCCAATCCAAAACCCATTGCTGAGGATGAGAAGCACTAAAAAATGGCCCTGTCTGGAGAACACAAACTCTTGCAGTAGGTCTATTCTTCAAGCCAAAGCTTCATTTGAAACCCATAAGCAAAGCAGGCAAAGGCAGAGCTTCTTTCATTAAAGAAGGGGAACGGGCTGCCCAGAGACTTGTTCTGGACCTTAACGTTTGTACCTGTGGAGCTGATGCTGTGGAATGATTTTAGAACATGGAGAAAGGCATGGAGATCCATCACTCATCTGTTCCCTTGGAGACGGAAGGCAAAATGAAATTAGCAGGTGTCCTGTGACCTGTACCTTGCTTCATCTACTTACTAGCCAAATGAACGGCATTAGGCAAGTCAACTGCCTGCCTGAGCCTCCATCTCTTTACCTGTAAAATCAAAGAGAATCCTATGGAGGATGGTTCAGAGGACAGAATAAGATGATATACAGATGAAAGCACATATAATGTATAGTGATTGATAACAGATTCCCCCTCTTATGGCTGGTTGGATATCCTTGCAGTCCAAGGGACTCTCAAGAGTCTTCAACACCACAGTTCAAAAGCATCCACTTTTCAGCACTCAGCTTTCTTCACAGTCCAACTCTCACATCCATACATGAACACTGGAAAAACCATAGCCTTCACTAGATGGACCTTTGTTGGCAAAGTAATGTCTCTGCTTTTCAATATGCTGTCTAGGTTGGTCATAACTTTCCTTCCAAGCAGTAAGTGTGTTTTAATTTCATGGCTGCAGTCACCATCTGCAGTGATTTTGGAGCCCAAAAAAAGTAAAGTCTGACACTGTTTCCCCATCTATTTCCCATGAAGGGATGGGACCAGATGCCATGATCTTCGTTTTCTGAATGTTGAGCTTTAAGCCAACTTTTTCACTATCCTCTTTCACTATCATCAAGAGGCTTTTGAGTTCCTCTTCACTTTCTGCCATAAGGGTGGTGTCATCTGCATATCTGAGCTTATTGATATTTCTCCCAGCAATCTTGATTGCAGCTTCTGCTTCTTCCAGCCCAGCATTTCTCATGATGTACTCTGCATATAAGTTAAATAAGCAGGGTAACAATATACAGCCTTGACGTACTCTTTTCCTATTTGGACCCAGTCTGTTGTTCCATGCCCAGTTCTAACTGTTGCTTCCTGACCTGCAAGGAGATCCAACCAGTCCATTCTAAAGGAGATCAGTCCTGGGTGTTCTTTGGAAGGAATGATGCTAAAGCTGAAACTCCAGTACTTTGGCCACCTCATGTGAAGAGCTGACTCATTGGAAAAGACTCTGATGCTAGGAGGGATTGGGTGCAAAAGGAGAAGGGGACGACAGAGGATGAGATGGCTGGACGGCATCCCCGACTCGATGGACGTGAGTTTGAGTGAACTCTGGGAGTTGGTGATGGACAGGGAGGCCTGGCGTGCTGCAATTCATGGATTCACAAAGAGTCAGACACGACTGAGCAACTGAACTGAACTGAACTGAAAGATGAAAAAGAAACAAAACTTTGTTCCCTGAAAAGTCCCTGAGTCTCAGATGAACCCCCAAGTCCTTGGCTGAATAAACTATGGGAGACCCCAAGGGCACTTTGGTGCTGGGGTAGGGCCTGCCCAATCCTCCCCAGAGCACAACCAAGACAGAGCCCATTGTGGTAACTGTCTCTCACTGGGTCATCACAGCTGTGTGCATAAGTGCTCAGTTATATCCAACTCTTTGTGACCCTATGAACTGTAGCTTGCTAGGCTCCTCTATCCATGGAATTTTCCAGGCAAGAATACTGCAGTGGATTTCCCTTTCCTACTCCAGGAGAGTTTCCTGACCCAGGGATCGAACCCATGTCTCTTGCATCTCCTGCACTGGCAGGCAGATTCTTTACCACTGCACCACCTGGGAGTCCCTGGGTCATTACAGGACACCTGCTAATTCCATTTTGCCTTCCGTCTCCAAGGGAACAGATGAGTGACGAATACGCCTTTCTCCACATTCTAAGATCATTCTGCAGCATCAACTCCCACAGGTATAAACATTAAAAAAATGAAACCATAAAAGTACTAGAAAAAAAAAAACCTACTCTAGAGCCTTGAAGTATGGGAGTTCAGTTCAGTTACGCTCAGTTGTGTCCAACTTTTCCATTGAGTCAGTTCTTTGCATCAGGTGGCCAAAGTATTGGAGCTTCAGCTTCAGCATCAGTCCTTCCAGTGAATATTCAGGACTGATTTCCTTTAGGACTGACTGGTTTGATTTCCTTGCAGTCCGAGGGACTCTCAAGAGTCTTCTCCAACACCACAAGTCAAAAGCACCAACTCTTTGGTGCTCAGCTTTCTTTATGAAGTATAGAAAGCCTTTCTTTTATCCAGAATCCATAACCCTGAAAAAGATTACTATATTCTATCACCTAAAAAGTGATTTCACTTAGATACACACACACCATAAGCAAAATCAAAAGACAACATTGTGGGGTAAATATTTACAACTCCTATCACAGAGAACTAATCTTCCCTTAGTATATCAAGAGCTCCCAGAGTTATTAAGGAAAAGGGTCCAAGCCAATAAGACAGTTTTTGTTTCAATGGGCAAAGAATATGCCGAGGCAACTCATAGAAGAGGAAAGGCAAATGGCTCTTGAAAGAACTGAATGGTGCTCAATTTCACTGTAGAATAAGAGAAATGCAAATTAAAACTGCAGTGAAATGCCCCTGTGACCAGGCTGTGGAGAAGGAGGGTCTTTATTTGTCACTAAAGGAAGAGAAGGGGACGACAGAGGATGAGATGGTTGGATGGCATCCTCGACTCGATGGGCACGGGTTTGGGCGGACTCCGGGAGGTGGTGATGGACAGGGAGGCCTGGCGTGCTGTGGTTCATGGGGTCACAAAGAGTCGGACACGACCGAGCGACTGAACTGAACTGAGGTTGTACACACTACACAGTCCCATTGAAGGTATCCGGAAAACCTTATAAATACTATAAACACACTTATCCCTTGATCCAACAGTCCTCCTTGCCAAAATTTATCCTACAGATGTACCAGCACATACAGGAAGTGTCCTGGTTGGCACTGTTTATAGTAACAAAAGACTGGAAGCAACCCAAGGGTCCATCAATAGGAAACTAGTTAAACAAATTTACAGTATGTCCATAAATAGGATACTATAAAGCTGTAAAAATGAGTGAAGACACTCTTTATGCACCGATTTGAAAGATCTCCAAGATATACAATTAGGTGAAAAGAGCGAAGTGCACAACAGTTTGCATAGAATGTTAACTTTTGTCAGCCTTGCCATGCTAGTATTTCATTGTCATTTTAATTTGCATTTCTCTTAAAGTAAGTGAGATTGAGGAGCCTTCCATTCTTTTATGAGCCATTTGCATTTTATTTTCTGGGAAAGAGGAAAGGAAGCGCATATCTGTTTTGAAATACATAAATACACACATATTTGCTTGTATTTGTTAAAGACACCCAAGAAACTAACATAAGTATTCGCTTGGGTTGGGGTTGATGAACAGGAATAGAAGCCAGGATTTTTATAGCTTTGATTTATGAACCAAGAAAATGAACGACCTGTCCGAAAATAAAAGTAAACTAAATTAAGCTTTCCCAATCATGCCTCAGGCTCCTGTTAAACCTATTGTTTTTGCATTTGTCAAGCATTTTCCAAAGTCTAAACCTGACTTTGGAGGAAGACAAGGTCAAACATGAACAGACAACTATGGCTGCCCAGGAGACCAGAAAACCCAGAAGGAGGCCCCACGTGGATGCACTCCCCCGCCTATTTGTAAAAGCTGAAATCAATGGAGGATGCCGTGAAATCAGCAAGAGGACCAGCCAATGCCTGCTTTGAAGCCAACGTGGCCACTGAGTTAGCGCATCAATCAACTTCAACAACGGGTTCCTGCAAGCAGCTGAAGAAAGAGAAGGCTCCCAAGCCCAGAATATCCCCTCTCTAGCTTTCAGGGCTACAGCTGGACCCAGATCCGACCTGACTTGCATCTTGTCAGGATGACACATGTGCAACTGCTCTCATGTTTGGTTTAGTTATCTGCGTTTCTCTCCCAGCGCCAGGGACTGCCGCCTGTCACCCCCACTTTAAACATTTTTCCAGCCAGAAGGGCGCCCCAGCCACAGCTTTGCGGAAGAGTGAGAGCTGGCCCAGCGCTGCAAGATGAGACGGCACATCTGACGCACATGGAAAGAAAAAAGCAAACTGGAGTCTCCAAAGCCGCCTGTCCCTGCGGGCTGAGCACTCGCAGCTTCTCTCCTTTGATGCCTCTGATTTTCTGAGCTCTGGAAGCACAACATGTTGGAAGTAAGCAGAGCAGCTGCCCCAGGAAAGAATACGCTCGTTCCGCTATTTCGGACTTCAAGGAAAAGCGCTGAAGGGTGTGGGGCTCTGGGAGGGAACAGACGCCAGTGTCTCCACAAAATGTCCTGTTCCCACCAGCCTGAGCTCTGTTCACATCAACCAGCTGATTTGGTTTGGGGAGGCTCCAGTTCCCCGACTGCTCCAGTTCCCGGACTAGGGAGAATGCATTTGTTCTGCTACTGATGGGTGGCATGGATTATATCACCCGCCTGGTGCTGCCCGGGTCAAGTGATGACCTGGCCTGAAGTGGAGGATACAGAGGGATTCTAGAGACAAGACGGGGGAGCTGGACTTCCGCTGCCCTAGGCATTAAGCGGGGCCACACCCCCTGACCCCCTCCCCTACCGCGCTGCCAAAGTCCAAGATCCCTCCAGATCTAAACTCACAGTGCCAGTTTCTGCAAGGGCACTTTTTTCCCCCCTAATTAAAACCTGCAGAAGAAAGGATGACTCAGGCCTGGTTCACAAGCTCAGTGGCTGAGAAAACCATCTCGGGTCCCCTGGAGCCGAAGACTCATCCACTCTTCAGAGGCGACAGGGCACTGCAGTGTGTTTTTTCTGCTTCCCACAAAAGTGCTAAAGGAATAGGGCAACCCATCAGTCAAGGCGAACATGCCACTGCCATCTGGAGAAACCAGACCACACACGAAGAGGTCCTGGGCCAGCCAGCAGAGGACAGGACCTCCCTCCATCCAGCCGGGTGATACTACCTGACAAAGAAGTAGCATACAGCAGCCTCCAAAGGACTTCTCAGAGCACGGTCCGTGGTCCAGAAAACCGCACCTCTCCAGGAGTCCTTGTCCTCCCACCCTCACTCCTAGTCCTAGGATGCATAGCTCGGTTCCACCCCAGGCACCACGACAGGTCTTAGGCAGCCATGACGTCTTTCTTCGTGACATCCTTGCCCGGAAGTCCCTCCCACCACCACAGACCCTGGACCCTGATAGGGCCCTGGATCCCTCTGGCACAAGAGGGCCCACAGATGTACCATGCACCAATGGGCCCTTGCCCTTCAGAGTCATAGTCCTAAGCTCCTCTATCCATTCCTCCCTTGACATAATTTTAAAGCCCTTTACCAACATTGGGGGCTTCCCAGGTGGCTCAGTGGGTAAAGAAGCCACTTGCATTGCAGGAGATGCAGGAATCAAGGATTCGATCCTTGGGTTGGGAAGATCCCCTGGAGGAGGGCATGGCAACCCACTGCGGTATTCTTGCCTGGAAAATCCCATGGACAGAGGAGCCCGATGGGCTACAGTCCATAGAGTCACAAAGGGTCGGACACGACTGAAGCGGCTGAGCACATACACGTGCACGCCAAGCTTGACGTTCACCCCATGCTCCTGCTCCAGTTTGCCCAAGTCCCTCTGAAAGCATGAGCCCCACATTGCAACCCCCTCCCCAGGTTTCTCTGAGCAGAGCAGAGGACATGGAGCCATTCTCTCTCAGTTGTTCATTTGCTTAACCTGTATCTATCCAATGCCTCCTACATGCCAAGACTCTTCCAGGAGCCCTTAATAATGTAGTCTACAATGGAGAATCTCATCAGAAGGAAATTCTAGAGCTACAGCTGACATTTGTTTCATCAAAACCATGTGGCCTCTACACATCTCTATTCCCATATCCCTGTGGGTTTGTCTTGTGACAGCATACTAGGTATCAAGTATGTGTCAAGGGATACACAGCCTGTCCAGCAAAGGCGCAGAGACTTCTGTCTCATTTCCAAATAATGGGGCCAGCACTCAGTTCTGCAACAAAGCAAGGAATACCACAAGGAAGGTGCAAAGGTCACACCCAGCTCAACTCATCCTCATCCCTGTTTTCCCCATCTATTGAAGTGCTTGTGCTGAATAGAGAGACAGAGGGAGAATTTGCCGTGCAATGCTGGGTGCGCTCACATGTACTGTCTTTCAACTGAACTCCTGGGCACAGGAGACGTTGAAAGAATGGAATGAGCAACATTTGAGATTGTAATACTGAAGAAAAAATAAGAATGACCAGGGTTTGGTAGCTGAGTCAGTGTTCTTTGACTTGCGGGAGGGGATTACCCCTCCGTTTCATCACGAAGCATTGGACCACAGAGAAGGTGGTCAACACCAGGAAGACAGACCTCCGTGTGGCAGCAGCTAATCTCAGGGTCACATCAAAGCCAACCCACAACAGCAGGACAGGAACCCAGTGGATCAGCAGAGCCCCAGCCAGAACAGGAAAAGACTCCAGAGTGACAGCTAGCGTGCAAAGCTATGTCCCACCAAGGAGAATCTTTGAGGTCACTCCAGACACTTAACTTCCAGAGAAAGGGAGGGCTTGGGCTCTGGAAGTTGTGCAGGTGGAACTCCAAACCAGAGATGCTACTGTTGGGAATCCACCATCACTCACTGGTCCTAGACAGCTGTAAGCTGAGCACCCATGAGTCACTACGGCCACCATCCAAGTCAACAGATCCAGAAGCAGCAGCATAAGGCTGATCTGGGGTGGCTGTGCTTTCCTTATCTGCAAACAGGAAAAAAAGGTTAAAACCAACTGTTTCCATGCTGGAGACATCAAATACTCCCACAACTAGCTCAAATTTGGCCATATCAATTTTGCTAAACATTTCAAGGAGTCATACAAAATTCTTCACACTACTCAAACATTTTATTCTAATCCACTTAAATTTTAAAATAGTGTGTCTTGATGGAAACTTAGAGTGTAAGTGTCTGGGTTCAAATTCCAGCTCTGCCGTTGCCTAGCTGTGTGAGTATGGTCAAGCTACTGAACCTTGAGTTTTTTGACCATGTAAACAAGACAATAAAATAACAAAGATGTATGCTCGAATTTCACTCATCTTTGAATAAGGTGACTTTGTCTTATGAAATAACTTTTTAATATTGGCAGAATTTTCTATCTTAAAAAATTCTTTGTGCCATTCACAGTGGAATGGATACATGCCATACCCTATTAAATTTAATCTGCATTGTTAACATATTCTCTAGCATATTCTTTTTTAAACCAAAGTATAGTTGACTTACAGTGTTGTGTTAATTTCTGTTAAACAGCAAAGTGATTCAGTTACACACTTTTAATCACTCCCTGGTGGCTCAGATGGTAAAGAATTTGCCTGCAATGCAGGAGACTGGGGTTCGATCCCTGAGTGGGAAAGATACCCTTGTGGAGGAAATGGCAGCCCACTCCAGTATCCTTGCCTGAAGAATTCCACGGACAGTGGAGCCTGGGGGGCTACATTTCATGGGGTCACAAAGAGTCGGACACGACTGAGCAACTAACACACATATGTACTCTTTCCCAGTACGGTTTATCATAGGACATTGAATATAGTCCTTGCGCTGTACAATAGGATCTTGCTGTTTATTCACTCTATACATGAAGGCTTACTGCTAACCCAACCTCCCACTCCATCCACCCCTCAACCCCCGCCCTCCACACCCTGGCGACCATCAGTCTGTTCTCTGTATCTGAGATTCTGTTTCTGTTTCATAGATAAGTTCCTTTATGTGATATTGTAGCTTCCACATATACGTGGTATCATATGGTGTTTGTCTTTCTCTTTCTGACTTACTTAGTATGATCACCTCTGGTTGCATTCCATCACATTCTTAAGCTTAGTCACTGAGAAATACAGTAAAGCTTTGCTTTGTAGTGGTTAAAAAAAAAAGATGATGACACTCAGCTCACATGTGAACACATTCATGAGTAGTCTGCAATCCATAAATGTTTGTGTAGTCATGAGTTATTCCTATCACAGTGAGAGTTACATGACCCACACATATTGGGGGGCTGAAGTGCCAATGAAAGTGGCCTCTAGTGATTAGAACCTGACCCTCAGAGGTCAGCCTAGCACAGGAACAACTTAGCTATGGGGCTCGTGGGCAGAGAGGGCAGAAGGGGACCTCAGGCACCATTCAGTCCAAATACCACCCCCCACCCCCCGGGACACTGGGACCCAGAGTGCTCAAAATTACATGACTAAGAGGCCCAACCTCTCCATCTGTTCACCATTTCCTGGTCTGGCCTTCAGAAGGCAGGCCAGTGAATAGACAAACGGGACTTGCTCACTGCCCAGCCTGCTGCCGTTTCTCCCTTGGAGGAAGACAGTATCTTGTCATTTCTGGCACTTTGCAGAAATTCTTAAAACTGAATCCCACTGCAGACGGCCCAGCACCCTGAAGGCATCCTTCCTGCCGAGCCCCTCCCTATAACTGTACCCAGACTGGCTGCCCAGAGGCTGATCAAGCAGCACCTGCCCGTCTGCATCACCCCACCTTGGCCTTTCTGCAGCATATGAGCTTCACCCTGACGCCACCAGCACCGCGGCTTGTTCCTTCCTCTGGCCCTCTTCCCACTCTGCTCTTTCTTTCGTCAGCCTCGAACCCCATAAATGCTCCCTGTGCATCTCCTCAATGCTTTATGCTTTCCCCTTCTCTCTCTCCCTTCCCAAGAGCTGAGAACCCCTCTCATGTCAGCAGCCAGCTCCCAAATCTACATCTCCACCCCTGACCCAGCTCACGAGTGGCCCTCAGCACGTCCTCCTGCTGTCCAAACACCCATACACCCTCCTCCCTCCAGCCAGCTCCTCCCATGCTGGTGGTGACACCTCAAAGTCACCCTGGCCCTCTCCTGCCCCTTCACCCCACATCCTACGAGCCCCCAAGGTCCTGCCGGTCCCTCCTTCCTAATGGCCCTCGTATATATTGATTTCTTTCCATTCCCACTGTCAGGAAAGAGCCTCCAAAAATACATCTTGCCCATTGTCTTTGCCTCTTGGGAAACATTCGGAAACTCTCCACTCAAGGGTATATCATTCTGGACTTGGTCAAAACCTGTGAGCCTGGCTTTCTGACACCCCTCTGATCACCCCTGAGATGCTTTTCCACACTCACCTACTCCTTCTGAACCCTTCACCTTAGCTCCACTGTTTGTTCACTTGTGGGTCTGAGCATGTTTTGTAAATGACTGTTTATTCCTCTCCCTTCCCTGGTGGTTCAGATGGTAAAGAATCTGCCGGCAATGGGAAGGGGGAATCTGGGTTCGATCCCTGAGTTGGGAAGATCCCCTGGAGAAGCCAACGGCTACCCACTCCAATATTCTGCCCTGGAGAATTCCACAGACTATATAGTCCATGGGGTCGCAAAGAATCAGACACGACTGAGTGACTTTCACTTTCCTTTCACTTTCACGGCAATCTCCATGTTTCAGGTACTGTTTGAACTGTTTCACATCTACCAACATGTGTTATCTGCACAATGATCCCGGGAAATGCACACTGTCATCACCTAACCTTACAGAGGAGGAAACTGAGACACAGAGAGGTTAAGTAAGTTTCCCAAGGCCACAGAGCCAGTGAGTGGTGGAATCAACATTGACCCCTGTGCCATCTGGCTCTGGGGTCACTAAACTGAGAGATTCACATTGACAAACAAATCTGTTTGTGCAGAACAGTTCCCAGACCCCTCAGTATTTCAGCATTAAGCAAGACTGGCACGGTGTTACATGGATTTTGGAGTGTCATTCCTGGAGGAAAGAAAGTTTTCCCACTGACCTTCAGGCATGGGAGAGGATGATGAAACAGTAAGTCATCCTGCCATTAACATTAAGTTCAATCACCCCTAATGGAATGTCACCTCCAAGATAGCCATTAAAGCCACCTGCCTCCCGGGCTGATGAAGTTCGGCATATATCACCATTACCTGTCCCTCTAACTGCGACCATGTCCCACATCCAGGGAGTGGAAAGGCCTGTGGGGACACTGAGGGACACTCAGATCCACCTTGCAGGTGTCGCCAGAGGAGACAGGGCAGCTGCCCTAGCTCATGATGGAGACGCTTGTATTTCAGTGC
Organism: Budorcas taxicolor; assembly: GCF_023091745.1. Classification (NCBI taxonomy): domain Eukaryota; kingdom Metazoa; phylum Chordata; class Mammalia; order Artiodactyla; family Bovidae; genus Budorcas; species Budorcas taxicolor. Next base: position 37,743,848 of record NC_068914.1, on the reverse strand, counting down.
GGTGGAGACTTGATGGAAGGTGAAACCCGACATAACACATGCAGGCTTTGACCTGCTCAAGGTGAAATGAGGCCCCAGCACAGAGTGGCCTTGCCTGGTCACTGAGCAGCATCCCAGACCCTGCCACTCAGAGCTGCTGGACAGCAGTGCTCTTCTGCAGGGCACAGGGCTCTTGGCCAGGGTCTAGCTCCCTCCCGGGTCCCCCGGGCTCTCAAGGAGCGCCCACTCTGCCTCAGACGCTAAGCCTCTAACATTTTTGGCACCAAAAGTCTTCACAGGCACCATGAGATTGAGACTGGCGGGGACCTGGGACCCTTTGCTGCAGTGCTGTTATGCTTGCACATTGACACATCTCTCCTTGAGCAACAGATACAAAGAAACTGTATGGGACTAAAAATAACTGCGGGCAGGTACAATTGGGGCAAATTCTGCACCCAAAAGATACAAAGAGACCAAAAATCCCAACTGCCAGTTTTGAAGAGCCTGAAGAGCAAGAACAGGTTGTCGGGAGCAAAAGCAGGGTACGGCGCATGCCCCCTGCACACAGCACCACCCAAGTGGTGGGCAAACCACCTAAGCCAGCCCAACCCCTGGGCACACCCTTACCCTCATCCCATATACAGAACAAGCTCTCCCACCTCCCCATCGGAGTGAGCAAGGAAAAACGTTACTTGTTTTCCATGCCCCTTGGCTGCAGTAGAGGCCCCCCGGTAAAGGCTTGCTTGAATTTCTTCTCTGGCCTCTAGTCAATTTCTATTGCTTAGGGAAGGCCAAGAACCCTGGTAGGTATCAGTGGGAGGTTGTTGTTTTTATCTCCCTTTTGCAGATTAGACGCCTTTTTACAGAATAAGATTCAGGGAGCTGGCAGGAGTAGGTAGGAATAACTGGGTTGCAGGGAAGGGCTGGGATGGAGCCTCCCCATACCACACCCTCCTTTTCCTTGAGCAGCTGCACAGGCATTGTCCCTTCCTTTAGTGTCTGTACTTTGCCACATAAAGCAGATAGCATTATCCCCAATTAATAATGGGAAAACTGAGTCTCTGTCAGGCTGAAGGAAATGGCCCCAAGTGTACATCTAGCTAGGTGTGGGTCTGGACTCTGCCCCCGAGCACAGTGCCCTTTTCATGCCCTATCACTGCAGTGGCAGCTGGCCCCTCTGTCACCTGGACCCCCATCCTCACCCACCAGCACCAGCTTCGTCTGACGTGGGCCAAAGGTCATGGTCCAGACCTATCCTTGTTTGCTCCTCCTTGGCTCTTCCTTGGACTTAACTCCCTGGACCCAGGGGCCTGTCCTCCCTAAGCCCTCACAGTGTTGCTCAGTTCATCCTCCTTCATACCCAGTGCCACCTGCTTCTCTGCCCAGACCAGCTCCCATGATACCAACTAAGCACCGCCCTGGACTTTTGTCTGCCTGCCCTGTGGACCCTGCCTGGCTCTTTCAGCCAAGCTAGACTCCAGGTTCTGGTGCGTCCTCATTATGCATCACCGTCCCCTCCAAGCCTCAGCAGATAAGATCCCACTTTTGCCACCAATTCCTGGGCAAGTCACTTATGATATGAGCTTTGCTTTGCATATTCTGGGGTCAGTTTTGACCTGCCCCAGCAGATAGAGGTTTGACATGCTTTAAATCCCCTAGATGGCCTTTGGGAAAGTATGGCATTACTGAATTCAGAGAGAGTCTCAACTTTCAATTCTTTTCAGGATCCTTTGTCTCCAAAACCCTATGCTCACCCACCCCTGGCCTATCAGATGGGTCCAGTCAGGCAGAGGCAGCCCAGCTCCTCAGGGAGTCTGGGACCCCCTGCACACTGGTTAGTCCTTCCTGGCTAGACGTGGAGAAGCCCAGTCCTGGGCACTCCACTGCTTTCCTGGCTGCTTGGTCCAGGCAACCCATGCTGCCCTCAAAGTTGTGCCAACATGCTGTTCTATCCCCAAAGAAGACAAACCAAGGTGAAAGGTAAGCTTGATTTCAAGGAACAATCTCTATAATAGTAGTTAACATTTGTTTCAGCGCCAAGCACTATTTCGAGTCTTTTACTTGGGTTGACTCCAGAGTCCTTCTTATGAAAAAGTTGCATTATTACCCACATTACAACTAGGAAAGTCAAGGCAAAAGGAGCTAAGTAACTTGTCCAGAGTAAGTAAGTATTGGAGCCTGGGTTCAAATCCAGAGAGTCTGACATGAGAACTAAATCTTAGGCACCACCTCTCATGTATGGAAATATAATTATGGTTCTAAGGGGAGAATAGACTTCAGGGTCAGAATTGTAGTTTCACTGCTTATTCTGTGACAAGTTCTTTAACCTCTCAGAATGTTTGTTCCCTCATGTGTAAAAACTGGGGTAGTAATGAATGTCTCTGACAGTTAGTGAAAATTACATAGAATGGTGTGTGGAACTTTCTAGAATAATGTCTGATATGTAGTAGGTACTGGGTCATTATGTGCTTCCTTGTTTCATCTAATTAAGAAAATCTTCAAAGTAAAGTGCCTACTGCTATGGTGATCACTTGAGCGCCAAATACTCCAGGGTCAAGGGGTTTTAAAAGAGCTCATGGATCTGTTCTAGAGGAATGCTTCTAATTTTTTGGAGATTTTTTTTTTAACTATCTGATAAAGAGAAGAAAAACTATGGTCTTCTTTAAGGTTGTGGTTGGAGTAACCATATGTATATATAACAAAATCTATTTATATATATGTATATATCATGTATATATAATAAACCATAGTTTTCAAGTCCCTGGAGGAGGAAATGGCAACCCACTCCAGTATCCTTGCCAGGGAAATGCCATGGACAGAGGAACCCGGCGGGCTACAGTCCATGGGGTCGCAAAGAGTCAGACACAACTGAGCACAAACAGTTTTCATGTAATATATAAATCATCAAATAATCTTATCTGGTCAGTAGTCTGGTATATCTAGTTTGTCAGTTCAGTTCAGTTCAGTCGCTCAGTCGTGTCCGACTCTTTGTGACCCCATGAACTGCAGCACGCCAGGCCTCTCTGTCCATCACCAACTCCTGGAGTTCACCCAAACTCATGTCCATCGAGTCGGTGATGCCATCCAGCCATCTCATCCTCTGTTGTCCCCTTCTCCTCCTGCCCCTAATCCCTCCCAGCATCAGAGTGTTTTCCAATGAGTCAATTTTTCACATGAGGTGGCCAAAGTACCGGAGTTTCAGCTTCAGCATCAGTCCTTCCAAAGAACACCCAGGACTGATCTCCTTTAGAATGGACTGGTTGGATCTCCTTGCAGAGCAAGGGACTCTCAAGAGTCTTCTCCAACACCACAGTTCAAAAGCAGCCAATATAAAACAGTGTGCATTAACTTTAGGAAGAGGAAATTTCCCATTCCCTAAGATAGGATTTCCCGTCACCAGGTATGTCATGAGGATTCTGTGAAGGAGCCCTGTGATTCTGCCTAAACGTGGACAAAGCCTAACCCTCCTTACCCAAAAGCAGCAACTGTGTACCCCTTGAACACTCCTGGCCCAGTCTTTCATGCCTGGCACAAATGGAGGCTGCTGCTGCTGCTAAGTCGCTTCAGTCGTGTCCAACTCTGTGCGAGCCCATAGACGGCAGCCCATCCAGCTCCCCAGTCCCTGGGATTCTCCAGGCAAGAACACTGGAGTGGGTTGCCATTTCCTTCTCCAATGCATGAAAGTGAAAAGTGAAAATGTCTGACTCCTAGCGACCCCATGGACTGCAGCCCACCAGGCTCCTCCGTCCATGGGACTCTCCAGGCATGGTGGGGGAGGTGTTTCAATTGCTGAACAGAGGGAGTGGGTGCTATTATATGGGCATGGAATAAAATCAGGGTGCTAAACTGCTTCTTAGAGAATCAGTGACCATAATTCTAATTCTTCTTTGACCCCCACCTTAGCTAAATCATTTAACCTCCCTGAGGCCTTTTTTTAATTATTTGTGAAATGTGAATTACAAACATCTCTGAAAATATGTAGTAAACGTGGTTTCCCATTCCACATGCTATTCTCTCTTCTTGAAATACATCTACAAAGTTCTTCCCTCTTCTCCTTCCCTTTCTCTCAGCAAATTCCTATATGTCTTTCAATACTTGGCTTAGAATCTGCTTCCTCCAAGTTCTCCAGACCGAAATGGTTGCCTTTCTCTGTCTTCCATAGCGCCCTGGCTCCCTTCCACCATGGCACTGATGCTCTCTTTCATTAAACAGTGAACTCCTTCTCAACAAAGTGTATCTTGACCACCTTGAAACCCCCAGAACCTAGGAAGACAGGACCTAGTACATGACAGATTCTCAGAAAATTCTTGTTGAATGAATAAATCCTACACTCCATAATCCAAGCCATATTTTCTCATTCGCTTGCAATATGGCATATAGATCATACCTCTAGAAATAAGTCAGAGGCTATGAGATCAGAGAGTTGGGTCAGAAAGCAGAGCAAGGGGCAGGAGGTGCCACCACCCAGACACACCAAGACCTTGGCTCCAAGCAATCTCACTAGATGACACAGCAACCAAGGAGGGGAGGGCACCCTTTCTGCCCCTTGCCAAGCTATAAAAAGTGGTGGCAAGACAGTGTGTCCAAATCTTCTTTCTCAGATCATGCCAGCCTGTGGAATCTAACCACCAGAATATTGATGAACCCCAGAGCAAAGTTGGAGGACAAAGTCGAACAGCAGCCAGTATTGTAGAGTCATCATGGGTCTTAAAGTTTATCTGGTCTACCTTCTGCTCTGTGCACAAACATCTCTGGACCCAGTCAGTCATTCCCATTCATGGAAGGGTTTCAAAAATCTCAAGCCCTTAAGTTTTAAGTTGGCAAACAGAAAAACCTTGTGATTCCTCTGATACAGTGATGTTTTGAGAATAAACAGAACACTTATTATGCACAATGCGCTCCCTTGGGAACCACAAGGAATACAAAGCACCTGTCCCCAAGAAAAGCTCATGATGCAGACGGAGCAGAAAGGCCAGTTCAGCTGTGGACACAACTGAGGGCAGCTGTAATAAGGACTGTAAGCTGAGCATCAGTGTGGGAGAGAAAGGCAAAAGCCAGGTCTGGGGGTTTCGGCAGAACTGGCCTCATTCCTTTTGTACACCCATGGGGATTCATGTCAATGTATGGCAAAACCATACAGTATTGTAAAGTAAAATAAAGTAAAAATAAAAGACAAAAAAAAAAAAAAAACAAACCTCAACCGATTCAAATGACACACTTGATTCAAAAGAATTGACTGTTAGAAAAAAAAATGGGACAATCGGAGAAATTTCCATCTGGATTAGGTATTGGGTGAAAGCAAGGAATGATTTATGTTTTTAGGTCTCAAACAGTAATATTATGACATCTGAAATGTCCATCTTTTTTAGAGATGCAAAATCTAGTATGTATTGAGTTGGCCAAAAAGTTCATTCAAGGGCGTGCTGGCTCCCTTGAGTGAGCTCAGGAACCTGGTTTGTTTGCCCCTGTGTGGATCAGAGCTCCAAACATCAGCCTGGTGGGTAGAGGCCCACCTGTGTTGGCCTGTTTCTCAAGGATATGGTAAGCGCTGAGCCAAGAGAGAAGGCAGACGACTACAAACACCGGACCCTGAATGCAGGCAGAGGGGGCGGGCACCAGGACCTACAGTGCTGTCTCTTGCCTCAAGGACAGTCCCCTGAACCCTTCATTGGTGGACCCAGTCTCCGTCCAGACAGACCACCAGCCCCATGTGAGGCACTGTTGCTTCCTTCTTGGGGACACATGGTCTTCTTGGGAATGTAGTTCCCACTGCTCCTTCTCCTCTGGATTCTCCAGCATCTCCAGAGAAAATAGATCAGAGATGACCACACGAGAGTGAGCCTTGGGGTCACTTGCCCAGGACCGCATCCACCTGCCTCTCCCCACCACCCCTCCCATCCCCAGACAGGATCCCTCCTTGCCCGGCACTGTCTCTGCGAGGGAGTGGGCTACCTGGCGGGGCTAAATCGGCAGCTGCTGGCCCGTCAGTGCAGTCCCACAACTGTGCACCTCCCCAGGGCCCAGGAGGGGCCTCTGCTGGACTGGGGTGGGCTTTCAGGCCCTGCCAAAACATCCTACCACCTCATCTCAGGCCTGATTTGCCTCTGACTCACCCAGTTTTTCTGAGATCACAAAACAATGAACCCTGGTCATATCTCCAGAGTGGACTTGGTGTTTGTTCACTGCTGGGGTTAATTGCCCTGAACAACCTGAGAGTCTTTCTGAAACCACCGTGGTTCACTCGAGTGAGGCAGGAGGTTCCTCTCTCATAAGCTTATCTTCACCACGCAGCCCTGGTAAGTAATTGCTGAGGGTTGCAAAATCAAAGGGAAAATATTTACAATGAGAGTTGACCTAAAAAAGATCTAGACCGGGGTCAGTGTCCCTTCAGCTTGGCCTGACCAATTCCAGACAAAGCGCCTCAGGGGAAGGCAGGGCCTTGGGTACAAAGAGCGTGGGTTCGGAGTAGGCAGAGGCCTGAGTTCAAATCCTGCCTCCCCACTTAACTAGTTGGGGCAACAGAGTTCATCTCAGATGAGATTTCCTATCTCAGATGGTTTTGCAAAGGAATTGGGATTCGTGCAAGTGAGATGCTTGGCATGAAATAAACATGCTTGGCCTCCTCCTCCACCTCTACACATCAGATTCCTCACCTTTTTAAAATATTTACTTATGTATTTATTTGGCTGCATCAGGCCTTATGTGCAGCACCCAGGATCTTTTGTTACAGCACACTAACTCTCTACTTACAATGTACACACTTAGTTGCTGCTCAGCATGTGGGATCTTAGTTCCCTGAACAGGGATAGAACCTAAGTCTCCTGCATTGCAAGGCAGATTCCTAACTACAGGACCATGAGGAAGTCCCCCAGGTTCCTCACCTTTTAGATTAAAAAGCTGGAGGAGGTGGTTCTCAAGGCCACTTTCAGCTCTGACTTCCTGCTGTTCCCTGAAATCACAGGGGTTGTAAGTTCCTCTCCTGAGGAGGATAGGGTGATGCATTCTGCATCCAGCTGCCCCCCTGGCCTCTAACTGACAGGCTCTGGGCTCGGCTGCCATTGTAAAACCACAGGGACACCAAAAGACCTAGGTGGAGGCCTGGTTGCACATCCGGACAGGCTCCTAGCCTCCCCTCTCCATCTCAAAGGGCTTCTCTGCTCCAAGCACAGCGGGAGTTTGTCCTTTCTGATATTGTGCACTCTCTCAAAGGTTACCAGCCGAGGACTTCCCTGGTGGCCCAATGGTTAAGAATCTGCCTGTCAATGTAGGGGACATGGGTTTGATCCCTGCCCCAGGAAGATTCCACATGCCGAGGGGAAACTAAGCCCATGCACCACTACTGAAGCCCGCCCTGTAGAGCTCGTGCTCTGCAACAAGAAAAGCCACCGCAATGAGAAGCCCAAGCACAACTAGAGGGTCGTCCCCTCTCTCTGCAACTAGAGAAAGCCTGCAAGCAACAATGATCCCAAAACATAAGTAGTAATTTTTATAAAAAGGTTACCCGTTGGGTAGAAATGCATTATAGAGGGTCGTCCCCTCTCTCTGCAACTAGAGAAAGCCTGCAAGCAACAATGATCCCAAAACATAAGTAAGTAGTAATTTTTATAAAAAGGTTACCCGTTGGGTAGAAATGCATTATAAGACATTCAGACTTTAGCCATTGTCCTGATGGGCAGCTTAGTGGAGAGAACCACCCTCGGGCAGGTACTGGGAAATGAATTCACTCCTCGCTGATGGCTTTGGGCTCAAATGCTCCTCTAGTTCCTCACCCCTCCAATGACAAGCCGCCATATCCACTCTTGCTCTGTTGGGTGAGATTTTCCCATCAAATGGTAGATCTTGTGAATGTTTCTGAAAAATATGAAACTCTGGGAAAACGGGAGGGATTGTGGGGACTCCAGCTTGGGTCTCTAAACCAGACCTCCCATTCACCCTTCTGTTGTCCTGGGAAAACCCAAGACAAGAACTGGCCAAGCCCCTTCACAGGAGGAATCACTGGGACTCTTTCTCTAACCCTTGGGGAGTGGCTGGCTGCCTTTCCATGGGAAAGCACATGGGATAAGCTGTGTGTCTCTCATGACCTCTAGGTGAGTGACCACATGCTCCCTGTACCCAGACCATTTCAGTTTATTCTCGTTACCCAGAGTAATCATTAACAGCACCTCCTTTTATTTTCAAAATAGCACCCCAGCTGTGCAAAAAGGTATACAGTCACCATCCCTCCACGCCAAGTAGTACGTCTACAGCCAAGCTGGATTGCCTTGACCTTGCATGCTCAGTCACGTCTGACTCTTTGCAACCCAGTGGACTGTAACCTGCCAGGTTCCGCTGCTCATGGAATTTTCTAGACAAGAATACTGGGATGGGTTCCCGTTTCCTACCGCAGGGGATCTTCCTGACCCAGGGATCGAAACTGCATCTTTGGTGTCTCCTGCATTGTCAGGCAGATTCTTTACCAACAGCACTACCTGGGAACCTCTGCAATGATTCATCATCTGATGCAGATGTCACCCCATTGCACTTCTGCAAGAGGGGACACGGTTTCAAGGGGGATCAGAGGGTGTCAGGCCCAGACCTGCTCACCAGCCTCCTAAGAGCAGGGGCACAGTGCTGTTCTGTGGCCCTTGGAGACCGGTTCCTTCCTCTCCTCAATTCCTTGCTCATCCAGCTCCATCCGAAGGCTCAGCTCTGCCAGTACCAGCATGGCCCACCCCTCACCCAGAGCTGCCCCCAGCTGGGCCTCCCAGGTCTCAGAGCTGCTTCCGTCTGAGAACCGCCCGGGAGCCAAGGACATTCTGTGCCGAACGGACTGAAGCTCCTCATCCCCAGGGCTGACTGTTCTCAGCTGTTACTACATCATGAAAAGAGAAACTTGAAGGAAGGCTTGGGATGCCACAGATAGTTGAACTGTTGATGTTTAAACATATTTTTCCCTCTCAGCCAGCAATTCTGTGGTTTCTCTTATTGGGTTGGAAGCCTTCTAGAACACTTCATGTTGACAGCAGTTTGTAATTATGTCACTTCCACCCCCTTATGTGCCCAAGAGGGGCCGCACAGAACAAGCACTCATCCCATCTCACAGATAGGGAGACTAAGTTCAGAACAGGCAAAAGATGTTGATCTTTCACTTGACCTAGCCACGCAGGCTTCCTTCTAATCAAGACTTTGACCAAATCGTTCTCACACACACATACACACGCTTACACAAACTCGAACCATTTCCCAGGGGATCTTGTATGGTTTCCCCTCTCTGGTTTTACTCGTGATACTTTCCTACTTCCTGGCTATAAATACCCCGAGGTCAAAGACGTCTCTTGGTTTCACTCCATCAGCCAAAGAAGCAGTCACTCAGAAGCAGACAGCAGGGAGCAGCCACAAAGGGAGAGGCGGCAGGTCTGCTCCGTCCAGGACAGAGGGGTTATTTCCTTTGTGTTTTGCTTTTCAGAAGCAGCCACCAGAATTCTGTCCGGGAAAGTCAAGCCCCGTCACGCACGCTTGTGCCCCAGGGCTTGGGCTGGATAAGCAAGGGTGGAAAAAGCACTCTCATTTTGAAGCCTGCCTAAACCAAGGCTGGTGGAGGTGAGGCCCCTGTATGGCCAACCACTGGACCAGCTGTAAAAACCCAGCTCCAGCCTTTTCAGATGGGGGTTCAGGGCCACACTCCAGAGAATACCACTGTCTTCTCTTCCTCTTTCCTCACTTTCAGGGTAAATTCTTCCTCTATGTTTCATAGACTTTGAGTTAATGTTTCTCTTATTACGAATTTATTATTCATAATATAATTATTATTTATCATATAATTGTGTTATTTATATTAGAGCTTCCCTAGTGGCTCAGATGGTAAAGCATCTGCCTTCAAGGCAGGACACCCAGGTTCAACTCTCATTTCTCCTTCTGAACTCAATCTGTTGCCCCATCGTGAAGCCAGTGGGAAACTCCTCTGTACACTCATAAGAAAGTGATAGTGAAAAAGGTGAATGAGGCCTTAGCAGTGTTTTGAAAATAGTCTTGGCTGTCCAGAGCCCACTGTGAAGAGAAAGGCCAGGGAGAAGAGCCTTCCCTTCCCTGAGCAAGAGCAGGACAATCCAGGGCTCCCCTCCATGCAACATGCCAAGGCCCTGAAGAAAACAGTCACACTGGTCCCCGGGCACCCTCTGGATGCTGGAAATCACATAGCCATAGGCACCCAGAGGTCCCAAAGCCAGGAACCTGCACCCATACAGACCTTGCAGGGAGATCTTGCTTTCCCCAGCCCAAAAAACTAACATAGTTAATGCCTACTCTGACCTGTGACCTGCTGCTGGCCTGCCCTAGTGCCCCACCACTACCACCACCACTCCCAGGCCTCACGGTGGTCTGCTCCTGTGGTCATTGCCCGGGTGGTAGTAGATCGCCTTATCAGCCCTGTTCTTGCCTTCCTGTGCCCATAGCCCAACCATGGAAGGATGCTCTTTGCCATCCCTTGGCTTTAGGTTTGGCCATGTGATTTGTATTGGCCTTAAGTGTGTGGACAGAAAGACCAAACAGCAGCCCTGAGCCTGGGCCTTGGGAGTCTTGCATGTTTCCACTTGCCCCTTTGTACTCCCATCATCATCAGAAGAGTCTACTGCCAGATCATTGCTGTCGCTTAGCCTGGGACCCCCAATGAACAATTATGGCAAGGACTGAGCCCCGTCAGCACCCACAGACCTATAGGCTGAACCTGAGCCACCCCAACTGACCCTCAAATCCATGAATATAAACATGTATGATTGTGTGCTGCTGAGGTTTTTGCAGTTATTTGTTAACACAGCAAGGGCTAGCCAATACACCTGTTTCCTTGCCTCTAGTCTCTTTAAGACTATGAATTACACAAAGGCTGCAACCAATGTTTGTTTTTATATTGTTTCCCAAGAGCACACAGCAATTATTTAATAAATGTCTTTTGAACATGGGAAGAAATGCACAGATGAACACCTAGACTAGTCCAGTTACCAGATCAGACTTCTGGAATCCTCTGACCCAAGGATCATCACAGAACACATCAACGATTACACACTAGGTATTCCAAGGACAGATCCACTCATATGCAAGGCTAGGCCAGCATTATACCAGCCCTCATAACAGGCAATGGGGGACTTCCCTGGTGGTTCAATGGTGAAGAATCTGACCTGCCAATGCAGGGAACATAGGTTCTTATCCCTGGTCCAGATTCCTCATGCTGCAAGGCAATTAAGCCCATGCTCTGCAACTACTGAGTCCATGCATCGCAGAGCCCATGCTCTGCAACAAGAGAAGCTGCTGCATTGAGAAGCCTCAACTAGAGCGTATCCCCACTCACCACAGCTAGAGAAAGCCCAAGCACAATGAAGACCCAGTGCAGCAACAAAGATCCAGTGCAGCCAAAAAAAATAAATTTTTTTAAAAAAAATTTTTAATCTTAAGAAAACAGGCAATGGAACAGGTAAAGCATCCCTTGGGGATTGTATTTAGCTGTCCCTTAACTGAACTAGTATTCTCAGCTGCCCTCTTAAGCTTCAGAGACGAATGGCCTCTCTTGGAGGCAGTCCTTGGTGATCTGCTAGCCATTCTGTGCCCTGAACTGCCCTCACTCTCTGATGAAATGCCTTCACTCCACACCCCTCCACCTGCCTCATGATGTTATGGACTGCATGTATGCATCCTCCCAAAAGTTCACATGTTGAAACCCTAACCCCCGATGTGATGTTATTTGGAGGTGGAGCCTTTGGGAGGTGATTAGGTCATGATGATGGTGCCCTAATCAATGAGATTAGTGCCCTAATAAGAGACACAGGAATTCACTCCTCTCTCTGCCATAAGAGAAAACAGCAAGAAGACAGTCATCTATGAACCTGCACATGGGTCTTCATTAGACACTGAATCTGCTGGCATCTTGATCTGGGATTTCCCAACCTTCAGAACTGTGAGATATATAGTTCTGTTGTTTAAGGCACACAGTCTACTATAATTTGTTAGCAATTACAGCCTGAAAGGATTGAGACACATGGGATGGCAAGTATTCTAAGAGGATCACATTGGTTCAAAACAAAAGGAGGCAAGCAGAACAGATGTCGCCCTGCTGAGAAATAGAGGAGGCTGGACCAGCAGACTGTCCCACATCCTCTGCTCTCCCAGACTTGATATCCCTGGTATGAAGGGAGGGGCATCAGCATTGCTCAGGGACCTGACAAGACAGCCCACAGCCTAGGGGTTTGTGATGTGGGACATGGGGGCCCCTGAAAGGGACAGGCTAAGTAGGGTATAGATGGGAAGGTAGAACCTGCAGATGACTGACTACCCTGGTCAGCTCCGTGGCACAGGGAGCCCAACCCACACACCCGAGAGAGAGAAAGAAGCCCTCCACAGAGGGTGAGCAGCCCAGACTAAGGGCAGGGTGGGTGGGCCCTGACTGAGACAAGGGCTCTTTTCTCTTCCCCATTACCTATGACCTGTAATATGTCCTCTTCCAAAGAGGAGCATGAAGGGAGATGGAGAGGCCGGCTTGACCTGGAATGTTCAATGTTATCGATATTCATGGAAACAAGGCTACTTCCAGCCCAGGTCCTGTAGCAGCCTGAGAGGTCCCCAGAGAGCTACAGAAGTTGTAAGATCTCACCTCTGCAGGGGAAAGTCCCATGTCCTGAACCTTCGTGGACCTTGGTGGTGAGGTAACTTTGACTGTGTAACAGCTCCGCTATTTTTGGAAACCTGTTTGGGGTGAACGCTTATAAATTATGTCTCTATGACTTGAAAGGCAACTCCAGATCTTTTAAAGGAGGTTGAGAAATAACCCTTGACAGTTTTCTCTTCGTCTGGAACTTGTATCTCTATTTTAAGAAAATGAACAGCCCCATGTCTAATGTAGATCCATAAAGATGGAGTTGGCTGGTCTCGAATTATGAATGAGCCTGGTGGTTGAGGGAAATATGGCTTCCCAACACTGCTGGGAACCTGGAGACCCAGAGCATCATCTTCTGAGCCAACCCAGAGAGCTGCTGAACTGAGCTGACCGTCTTCATGGACAGGCAAGAAGCACGGACACCATCCCACGTGGGACATAGAAGCGAGTCCCTTTGCATTCAGTGTCAGTGAAAAGAGGATGCCGCAGCCCTACTGCTCTACAGAAATGCTTCTGGTTTCAGTTTCAACTAATGATCCAGTACAGTGAGGTTCCTGGGCACGTGACAGGCTCCACACGTTCACCAAGAACCCGGAGGTCACACTAAACTCAGAAAATGTTCCCTTGTGCTTTGGTTATGTTTTGATTCTGAGTTTCCAAAGCTGGGAACCAAATGGCTTCATAAAAGGGTAAGATCCAGGCCTCTATTATCCTCGAGCCTGTCATCGGTACAAGGGATGTTACACAGGTGAAATCACCCACTGAAGATGTGTTAGGAAGGATGTCGCCCACTGTAAAAATGGCACGTTTCATCCCTGGGGGCCAGCACAGTAAATGGGAATGAAGAGCAGGTTGATGTTATGATTTAAAGCTTACTTGAAGGTAATGTTTCCAGAATGTTCGGAACACACGAGGCAAAGGAAGAAGCCTGTGGATAGAGATTAACCCCTTTGCCTTCTCTGCACTTTTGGCCTTAACTTTCTCTGCTATACAAAATGGCAGAAGGTACTACTCAAAAGTGGGGAGCTGGAGGGTATCAGGGGTTCCATGCCCTGTGGCCACAGGCTAGGCCTGGTCACAAGTAACTTCTATGCTAGAGCATTCATGATACAACTATTTCTTCAGACTTCCATTAAATGAAACAAATATTTATTAACGGTTCAATCTGATAAAAAAAAGATTGAGTAGCAGGATTTCCCTGGTGGTCCAGTGGCTAAGACTTGGAGCTCCCAGTGCAGGGGGCCCAGGTTCAATCCCTGGTCAGGGAACTAGATCCCACGTGTGACAACTAAATTTCCTGCATGCTGCAACTAAGACCTGGTGCAGCCAAATAAATAATTAAAAAAAAAAAAAAAAAAAAAGATTGAGTAGCTGTGTAAGGCTTAGACCGAATTCTCACAAGTTTCAAATAAGGAGACTCACGTAAAAGAGTGTGACGTGATCAGAGACTGAAGGCTCAAGGAGCTAACGCAAAGTACAGATTGGAGACACACTGTCCCGGGGCCTGAGGCAGGTGGTTTGGCTTGTCTGGATCTCATTGTGAAGAAATCATAGCCCCCATCTAGCCGTCGTATATGACAACTCTAAACATCCCAAGCCAGCCAGGAGGGACACAAGTCCAGGCGCACTGTGACCTAGAGGGCAGCCCCACACGGGCACCAAGAGATGGCCCGGATCCGATCCCTGGGCTGGAGCAGGGTGAATTTCCTGCGAGGGAGCCATGGATACAGGAGGGAGGAGAGAAAAGGGTCCTTATTAGTTTGAAGGCCCCTGCCCCCAGCAGCAGAGGTGAGGGAAAAGAGCAGCGCTCGAGACAAAAGAAGAGCAGAGACAAAGAAAAGGTGAGGGACGGCAGCTATGGAGAGGGATTGAAAAAACTCTCGAAAAGCGCTAGGCTCTCGGGGAAACAGGAAACGAAAACCAGAATTAATTGATCAACAGGCTGAGCCTTCGACCAAAGCCAAGGTTTATTAGACGACACCTGGTGCACTGCGGCGGTGCCTTTTCTCTGGGCTTTTCTCTTAGCTGATGCTCAGGACTACCCTACAAGATAAATTAGGGATCGTTTCCCTGTTCTATAGATGGGGAACGCCCAGCCGTGGCAGCCAGAAGCTCGCCCGCTGTTGGCTGCTGATGGTCGCGTGGTCATTATAGAGTCTGCCTTCTCGCCAGGGGACCCGAGAGCCCCATTTTGAACTGAATCCCAAAATATAGATTTTTCAGAGTCTGAAGATTTTCTAAAACTCTTGAAACCAAGACATCAAAATACTCTCCAAACAGAATTGTCCTTTTATCCATTTCTGGAAACTTCTATAGAGAAGACCACCAGATAGCCCTTTGCCTGTGGGTGGGGGCAAGCACCGGAGGTCAGATGGAATTTAAAAAGCCCCTCATCAATCAATGTAAGGAGGTCGGCTCTCCCTGCTGTCAAAAGGTCGCTTTTCAAACCCAGGGTATAAAAAAAATTAGGTCTACAGCAATGTTGAACTTCAAGGTGGGATAAACACACACGCTCTCTCAACTGAGACTTTTCACTTGAGAACTATATGTGAGTTCTGGGTGTACCAATGGTTCCGAGAAGGAAGGATTCCGGGCCACAACTGTAGACCAAAGGAAATTTAAAGGGCACTGGGGACTTCCCTGGTGGTCCAGTGGTTAAGAATGCAATGCAGGGGGCTTGGGTTTGATCCATGGTTGGGGAACTAAGATCCCACATGCTGCAGGGCAGCTAAGCCTGAGCGCCACAGCGAGAGTCTGTGTGTCACAAGGAAGATCCCACATGCTACAACTAAGACCTGATGCAGCCTAATTATTTTTTTACATTGCCTTGTTTATTGCACCCTAGTCAGTACTTCACTAGTTTAATTTATAGAGAGGTGATCAAATAGGTAAATATATGAGAGGCATGTAGATATTCTGGTGTGTCATTGTCTTACTACAATTTTTTTTAATTTATTTTTTTATTGAAGGATAATTGCTTTACAGAATTTTGCTGTTTTCTGTCAAACCTCAACATGAATCAGCCATAAGTATACATACAGCCCCTCCCTTTTGAAACTCTCTCCCATTTCCCTCCCCATCCCACCCCTCTAGCTTGATACAGAGCCCCTGATTGAGTTTTCTGAGCCATATAGCAAATTCCAGTTGGTGATCTATTTTATAATGTAAGCTTCCATGTTACTCTTTCCATACATCTCACCCTCTCCTCCCCTCTCCCCACATCCATAAGTCTATTCTCTGTGTCTGTTTCTCCACTGTTGTCCTATAAATAAATTCTTTAGTACTATTTTTCTAGATTCCATATACATGTGTTTGAATATGGTATTTATCTTTCTCTTTCTGACTTACTTCACTCTGTATAATAGGTTCTAGGTTCATCCACCTCATTAGAACTGACTCAGATGTGTTCCTTTTTATGACTGAGTAATATTCCATTGTGTATATGTACCACAACTTCTTTATCCATTCATCTGTCAATGGACATCCAGATTGCTTCCATGTTCTAGCTATTGTAAACAGTGCTGCAGTGAACAATGGGATACATGTGTCTCTTTCAATTTTGGTTTCCTCAGGTATAGTCCTAGGAGTGGGATTGCTGGGTCATATGGTGGTTTTATTCCTAGTTTTTTTTAAGGAATCTCCATCTTCCATAGTGGCTGTATCAATTTACATTCCCACCAGCAGTGCAAGAGCTTTCCCTTTTCTCCACACCCTCTCCAGCGTTTGTTGTTTGTAGACTTTTTTGATGATGGCCATTCTGACTGGTGTGAGATGATATCTCATTATAGTTTTCATTTGCATTTCTCTAATAATGAGCAATGTTGAGCATCTTTTCATGTGTTTGTTAGCCACCCATTTGTCTTCTTTGGAGAAATGTCTATTTAGGTCTTTTCCCCACTTTTTGATAGGGTTGTTTATTTTACTGGTGTTGAGTTGTATGAGCTGCTTGTATATTTTGGAAATTAATCCTTTGTCAGTTGTTTCATTTGCTATTATTTTCTTGTATTATTTCTTCTATTTCTTGCTATTATTCATTCTGAGGGTTGTCTTTTCACCTTGCTTATAGTCTCTGTTGCTGTGCAAAAGCTTTTAAGTTTAATCAGATCCCACTTGTTTACTTTTGTTTTTATTTCCATTACTCTATGGGGTGAGTCACAGAGGATCTTGCTTTGATTTACATCATCAAGTGGTCTGCCTATGTTTTCCTCTAAGAGTTTTATAGTTTCTGGTCTTACATTTAGGTCTTTAACCATTTTGAGTTTATCTTTGTGTATGGTGTTAGGAAGTGTTCTAATTTCATTCTTTTACATGTAGCTGTCCAGTTTTCCCAGCACCATTTATTGAAGAGGCTGTCTTTGCACCATTGTATTTTCATCCCTCCTTTGTCAAAAATAAGGTACCCATAGGTGCATGGGTTTATTTCTGGGCTTTTTATCTTGTTCCATTTGTCTATATTTCTGTTTCTGTGCCAGTACCATACTGTCTTGATGACTGTAGCTTTGTAGTATAATCTGAAGTCAGGAAGGTTGATTCCTCCAGCTCTATTCTCCTTCCTCAAGACCGCTTTGGCTATTTGGGGTCTTTTGTGTTTCCATATGAATTGTGAAACTTTTTATTCTAGTTCTGTGCAAAATGCCATTGGTAATTTGATAGGGATCACACTGAATCTGTAGATTGCATTTGGTATTATAGTCATTTTCAAAATATTGATTCTTCCTACCCAGGAACATGGAATATCTCTCCATCTGTTTATGTTGTCTTTGATTTCTTTCATTCAGTTCAGTTCAGTTCAGTCGCTCAGTTGTGTCGAACTCTTTTCGACCCCATGAATTGCAGCACACCAGGCCTCCCTGTCCATCACCAACTCCCGGAGTTGACTCAGACTCATGTCCATCGAGTCAGTGCTGCCATCCAGCCATCTCATTCTCTGTTGTCCCCTTCTCCTCCTGCCCCCAATCCCTCCCAGCATCAGAGTCTTTTCCAATGAGTCAACTCTTCACATGAGGTGGCCAAAGTACTGGAGTTTCAGCTTCAGCATCATTCCTTCCAAAGAAATCCCAGGGCTGATCTCCTTCAGAATGGACTGGTTGGATCTCCTTGCAGTCCAAGGGACTCTCAAGAGTCTTCTCCAACACCACAGTTCAAAAGCATCAATTCTTTGGTGCTCAGCTTTCTTCACAGTCTAACTCTCACATCCATACATGACCACTGGAAAAACCATAGCCTTGACTAGAGGGACCTTTGTTGGCAAAGTAATGTCTCTGCTTTTGAATATGCTATCTAGGTTGGTCATAACTTTTCTTCCAAGGAGTAAGCGTCTTTTAATTTCATGGCTGCAATCACCTTCTGCAGTGATTTTGGAGCCCCCAAAATAAAATCTGACACTGTTTCCACTGTTTGCCCATCTATTTCCCATGAAGTGATGGGACCAGATGCCATGATCTTCGTTTTCTGAATGTTGAGCTTTAAGCCAACTTTTTCACTCTCCTCTTTCACTTTCATCAAGAGGCTTTTGAGTCCCTCTTCACTTTCTGCCATAAGGGTGGTGTCATCTGCATATCTGAGGTTATTGATATTTCTCCTGGCAATCTTGATTCCAGCTTCTTTGGGGTCTTATAATTTTCTGTTTACAGTTCTTTTATCTCCTTAGGTAGGTTTATTCCCAGATACTTAACTATTTTAGTTGCAATGGTGAATGGGATTGATTCCTTAATTTCTCTTTCTGATTTTTCAGTGTTAGTATATAGAAATACAAGTGATTTCTGTGTGTTGATTTTGTATCCTGCAACTTTGCTAAATTCACTGATTAGCTCTAGTAATTTTCTGATACTATCTTCAGGGTTTTCTATGTACAGTATCATGTCATCTGCAAATAGTGAGAACTTTACTTCTTCTTTTCCAATCTGGATTCCTTTAACTTCTTTTTCTTCTCTGATTGCTGTAGCTAAGACTTCCAGAACTATGTTGAACAGCAGTGATGAAAGTGGACACCCTTGTCTTGTTTCTGATCTTAGGGGGAATACTTTCAGTTTTTCACCATTGAGAATAATGTTTGCTGTAGGCTTATCATATATGGCCTTTACTATGTTGAGGTAGGTTCCTTCTATACCCATTTTTTGAAGAGTTTTAACTATAAATGGGTGCTGAATTTCATCAAATGCTTTTTCTGCTGGAGAAGGCAATGGCACCCCACTCCGGTACTCTTGCCTGGAAAATCCCATGGACGCAGGAGCCTGGTAGGCTGCAGTCCATGGAGTCGCTGAGAATCGGACACGACTGAACAACTTCACTTTCACTCTTCACGTCATGCATTAGAGAAGGAAATGGCAACCCACTCCAGTGTTCTTGCCTGGAGAATCCCAGGGATGGGGGAGCCTGGTGGGCATCTGTCTATGGGGTCGCACAGAGTCAGATATGACTGAAGCGACTTAGCAGCAGCAGCAGCAGCTATTTCTGCATCTATTGAGATTATCATATGGTTTTTATCTTTCAATTTGTTAACATGGTGTATCACATTGATTGATTTGTGTATATTGATGAATCCTTGCATCTCTGGAATACACCCAACTTGATCATGGTGTATGAGCTTTTTGATGTGTTGCTGAATTCTGTTTGCTAAAATTTTGCTGAAGAATTTTGCATCTATGTTCATCAGTGATATTGGCCTGTAGCTTTCTTTCTTTGCATTGTCTTTGTCTGGTTTTGGTATCAGGGTGATGGTGGTCTCATAGAATGAGTTTGGAAGTGTTCCTTCCTCTGTAATTTTTTGAAAGAGTGTTAGAAGGATAGGCATTACCTCTTCTCTAAATGTTTGACAGAATTCTCCTGTGAAGCCTTCTTGTCCGGGCTTTTGTTTTTTGGAAGATTTTTTTTATCAGTTTCAATTTCAGTGCTTGTAATTTGGTTGTTCATAATTTCTGTTTCTTCCTGGTTCAGTCTTGGAAGATTGAACTTTTCTAAGAATCTGTCCATTTCTTCCAGGTTATCTGTTTTATTGCCATATAGTTGTTCATAATAGTCTCTTATAATCCTTTGTATTTCTGCATTGTCTGTTGTATCCTCTCCTTTTTCATTTCTAATTTTGTTGATTTGATTCTTCTCTCTTTTTTTCTTAATGAGTCTGGCTAAAGGTTTGTCAATTTTGTTTATCTTCTCAAAGAACCAGCTTTTGGTTTTATGAATCTTTACTATTGTTTCTTTCATTTCTTTTTCATTTATTTCTGCTGCGATCTTTATGATTTCTTTCCTTCTTCTAATTTTGGGGTTTTTTGTTTTTCTTTTTCCAGTTGTTTTAGGTGTAAAGTTAGGTTGTCTATTTGATGTTTTTCTTGTTTCTTGAGGTAGGATTGCATCGCTATAAACTTCCTTCCTAGAACTTCCTTTGCTGCATTCCATAGGTTTTGAGTTGTCAAGTTTTCATTGTCATTTGTTTCTAGAAATTTTTAAAATTTCCTTTTAATTTCTTCAGTAACTTGTTGGTTATTTAGAAACGTGTTGTTTAATCTCCATGTATTTGTGTTTCTTACTATTTTTTTCTTGTAATTGATATCTAATCTCATAGCATTGTAGTTGGCGAAGATTCTTGATATAATTTTAATTTTCTTAAATTACTGAGGCTTGATTTGTGAGAAAAGATGTGGTCTATCCTGGAGAATGTTCCATGTGCACTTGAGAAGAAGGTGTATTCTTCTGCATTTGGATGGAATGTCCTGAAGATATCAATGAGATCCACCTCATCTAACGTATCATTTAAGACTTGTGTTTCTTTATCAATTTTCTGTTTTGATGAGCTGTCCATTTGTGTGAGTGGGGTGTTAAAATCTCCTACTATTATTGTGTCACTCTCAATTTCTCCTTTTATGTCTGCTAGTGTTTGTCTTATATATCAAGATGCTCCTATTTTGGATGCATAGATATTTACAACTGTTATGTCTTCCTCTTGGATTGATCCCTTGATCATTATGTAGTATCCTTCCTTATCTCTTGTAATCTTCTTTATTTTAAGGTCTATTTTGTCTGATATGAGGATTGCTACTTCATCTTTCTTTTGCTTCCCATTTGCATGGAATATATTTTTCCATCCTCTCACTTTCAGTCTATATGTGTCTTGAAGACTGAAGTGGGTTTCTTGTAGACAGCAGGTCTTGTTTTTGCATCCATTCAGCCAGTCTGTCTTTTGGTTGGAGCATTTAATCCATTTACATTTAAAGTAATTACTGATATATATGTTCCTACTGCCATTTTCACTCCTTGGAAGGAAAGTTATGACCAATGTAAACAGCATATTAAAAGGCAAAGACATTACTTTGCCAACAAAGGTCAGTCTAGTCAAGGCTATGGTTTTTCCAGTGGTCATGTATGAATGTGAGAGTTGGACCATAAAGAAAACTGAGTGCCAAAGAATTGATGCTTTTGAACTGTGGTGTTGCAGAAGACTCTTGAGAGTCCCTTGGACTGCAAGGAGATCCAATCAGTCCATCCTAAAGGAGATCGGTCCTGAGTGTTCATTGGAAGGACTGATGTTGAAGCTGAAACTCCAATACTTTGGCCACCTGATTCGAAGAACTGACTCATTTGCTGGGAAAGATAGGTGGGAGGAGAAGGGGACAACAGAGGATGAGATGGTTGGATGGCATCACCGAATCAATGGACATGAGTTTGGGTAAACTCTGGGAGTTGGTGATGGACAGGGAGGGCTGGCATGCTGCAGACCGTGGTGTCGCATAAAGTCAGACACAACTGAGTGACTGAACTGAACTGAATTGCCATTTTGTTAATTGTTTGGGGTTGATTTTATAGATCTTTTTTCTTCTCTTATATTTCTTAACTATATAAGTCCCTTTAACACCTTTTATAAAGCTGGTTTTGTAGTACTGAATTCTCTTAACTTTTCCTTATCTGAAAAGCTTTTTATTTCTCCATCAGTTTTGAATGAGATCCTTGCTGGGTACTGTAATCTTGGTTGTAGATTTTTCCCTTTCAGTACTTTAAATATGTCCTGTCATTCCCCTTTGGCCTGCAGAGTTTCTGCTGAAAGATCAGTGGTTGAGCGTATGGGGTTTCCCTTGTATGTTACTTTTTGCTTCTCCCTTGCTGCTTTTAAGATTCTTTCTTGTGTTTAGTCTTTGTTAGTTTGATTTGTATGTGTCTTGGCATGTTTCTCCTTGTGTTTATCCTGTATGGGACTCTTTGAGCCTCTTGGACTTGATTGACTATTTCCTTTTCCATGCTGGGGAAATTTTCAAGTATAATCGCTTCAAAAATTTTCTCATACCCTTTCTTTTTCTCTTCTTCTTCTGGAACTCCTATAATTTGAATGTTGTTGCATTTGATATGGTCCCAGATCTCTCTTTTCATTCTTTTTACTTTATCCTGCTCTTCAGAAGTTATTTCCACCATTTTATCTTCCACCTCACTGATTCGTTCTTCTTCTTCAGATATTCTGCTATTGATTCCTTCTAGAATATTTTTAATTTCAGTAATTGTGTTGTTTGTCTCTGTATGTTTATTCTTTAATTCTTCTAGATCTTTGTTAAATGATTCTTGCATTTTCTCCATTTTGTTTCCAAGGGTTTTCATCATCTTTACTTTCATTATTATGAATTCTTTTTCAGATAGTTTGCCTATTTCCTCTTCATTTATTTGGATTTCTGTGTTTCCAGTTTGTTCCTTCATTTGTGCAGTATTTCTCTGCCTTTTCAATATTTTTAAGTTGTTGTGTCTGAGGTCTCCTTTCCCACACTTCCAGGAAAGTTGAATTTTTTCTTTGATGAATGTTGAATTCTTTCTTCCTTTTGATTTCTGCACTCCTAAGATTGGTCCAGTGGTTTGTGTGAGCTTTGTATAGGGTGAAATTTATGCTGAGTTTTTGTTTGTTTGTTTTTCCTCTGATGGGCAAGGCTGGGTGAGGTGGTAATCCTGTCTACTGATGATTGGGTTTGTACTTTTGTTTTCTTTGTTGTTTAGATGAGACATCCTGCACAGGGTGCTACTGGTGGTTGGGTGATGCAGGGTCTTGTATTCAGGTGGTTTCCTCTGTGTGAGTTCTCACTACCTGATACTCCGACTGAGTGACTTCACTTTCAGTTTTCACGTTCATGCATTGAATAAGGAAATGGCAACCCACTCCATTGTTCTTGCCTGGAGAATCCCAGGGATGGGGGAGCCTGATGGGCTGCCATCTATGGGATCACCCAGAGTCAGACACGACTGAAGTGACTTAGCAGCAGCAGCAGCAGGGTTAGTTGATCTCTGAGGAAGGCTTTCTTATCTGTTCTTGCTATTCTTTAGAAATCTGCATTCAGATGCTTGTATCTTTCCTTTTCTCCTTTGGTTTTCACTTCTCTTCTTTTCACAGCTATTTGTAAGGCCTCCCCAGACAGCCATTTTGCTTTTTTGCATTTCTTTTCCATGGGGGTGGTCTTGATCCCTGTCTCCTGTACAATGTCAGGAACCTCCGTCCATAGTTCATCAGGCACTCTGTCTATCAGATATAGACCCTTAAATCTATTTCTCACTTCCACTGTATAATCACAAGGGGTTTGATTTAGGTCATACCTGAATGGTCTAGTGGTTTTCCCTACTTTTTTCAATGTAAGTCTGACTTTGGCAATAAGGAGTTCATGATCTGAGCCACAGTCAGCTCCTGGTCTTGTTTTTGTTGACTGTATCGAGCTTCTCCATCTTTGGCTGCAAAGAATATAATCAATCTGATTTCAGTGTTGACCATCTGGTGATGTCCATGTGTAGAGTCTTCTCTTGTGTTGCTGGAAGAGGGTCTTTGCTATGACCAGTGTGTTCTCTTGGCAAAACTCTATTAGCCTTTGCCCTGCTTCATTCCGTATTCCAAGGCCAAATGTGCCTGTTACCCCAGGTGTTTCTTGACTTCCTACTTTTGCATTCCAGTCCCCTACAATGAAAAGGACATCTTTTTGGGTGTTAGTTCTAAAAGGTCCTGTAGGTCTTCATAGAACCATTCAACTTCAGCTTCTTCAGAGTTACTGGTTGGGGCATAGGCTTGGATTACCATGATATTGAATGGTTTGCCTTGGAAATGAACAGAGATCATTCTGTCATTTTTGAGACTGTATCTAAGTACTGCATTTCGGACTCTTTTGTTGACCATGATGGCTACTCCATTTCCTCTAAGGGATTCCTGTCCACAGTAGTAGATATAATGGTCATCTGAGTTAAATTCACCCATTCCAGTCCATTTTAGTTTGCTGATTCCTAGAATGTCAATGTTCACTCTTGCCATCTCCTGTTTGACCACTTCCAATATGCCTTGATTCATGGACCTAACATTTCAGGTTCCTATGCAATATTGCTCTTTACAGCATCAGATCTTGCTTCTATCACCAGTCACATCCACAACTGGGTATTGTATTGTTTTTGCTTTGGCTCCATCCCTTCATTCTTTCTGAAGTTATTTCTCCACTGATCTCCAGTAGCATATTGGGCACTTACCGACCTGGGGAGTTCTCTTTCAGTATCCTATCATTCTGCCTTTTCATACTGTTCATGGGGTTCTCAAAGCAAGAATACTGAAGTGGTTTGCCATTCCTTTCTCCAGTGGACCACATTCTGTCAGACCTCTCCACTATGACCCGTCCATCTTGGGTGGCCCCACACGTCATGGCTTACTTTCATTGAGTTAAATAAGGCTGTGGTCCATGTGATCAGATTGGCTAGTTTTCTGTGATTATGGTTTCAGTTTGTCTGCCCTCTGATGCCCTCTTGCAATGCCTACCATCTTGGGTTTCTCTTATCTTGGACGTGGGGTATCTCTTCACAGCTGCTCCAGCAAAGTGCAGCCGCTGCTCCTTACCTTGGACGAGTCGCCCCTCCTGACCTTGAACGTGGGGTTTCTCCTCTCGCCCACCACCCCTGACCTCAGAGGTGGGGTAGCTCCTCTCGTCCGCTGCCCCTGACCTTGGACGTGGGATAGCTTCTATCGGCCACCACCCCTGTCCTCGGACATGGGGTTGCTCCTATCAGCTGCCGTCCCCGACCTCAGACGTGGGGAAGCTCTCTCGGCAACACCTGTGCCATCGCAGCCTGGTGCTCTCTGAATGCAGAGTTCCAAAGAATAGCAAGGAGAGATAAGAAAGCCTTCCTCAGCAATCAATGCAAAAAAATAGAGGAAAACAACAGAATGGGGAAGACTAGAGATCTCGTCAAGAAAATTAGAGATACCAAGGGAACATTTCATGGAAAGATGGGCTCGATAAAGGACAGAAATGGTATGGACCTAGAGAAGAAGATATTAAGAAGAGGTGGTAAGAATACACAGAAGAACTGTACAAAAAAGATCTTCACGACCAAGATAATCACGATCGTATGATCACTCACCTAGAGCTAGACATCCTGGAATGTGAAGTCAAGTGGGCCTTAGAAAGCATCACTATGAACAAAGCTAGTGGAGGTGATGGAATTCCAGGGGAGCTATTTCAAATCCTGAAAGATGCTGCTGTGAAAGTGCTGCACTCAATATGCC
The DNA here is from genome assembly GCF_023091745.1 of Budorcas taxicolor. Taxonomy (NCBI): domain Eukaryota; kingdom Metazoa; phylum Chordata; class Mammalia; order Artiodactyla; family Bovidae; genus Budorcas; species Budorcas taxicolor. The sequence continues at coordinate 37,718,754 of NC_068914.1, read as the reverse complement.
AGCAAATTTGGAAAACTCAGCAGTGGCCACAGGACTGGAAAAGGTCCGTTTTCATTCCAATCCCAAAGAAAGGCAATGCCAAAGAATGCTCAAATTACTGCGCAATTGCACTCATCTCATACGCTAGTAAAGTAATGCTCAAAATTCTTCAAGCCAGGCTTCAGCAGTACATGAACCGTGAACTTCCTGATGCTCAAGCTGGTTTTAGAAAAGGCAGAGAAACCAGAGATCAAATTGCCAACATCCGCTGGACCATCGCAAAAGCAAGAGAGTTCCAGAAAAGCATCTATTTCTGCTTTATTGACTATGCCAAAGCCTTTGACTGTGTGGATCACAATAAACTGTGGAAAATTCTGAGAGAGATGGGAATACCAGACCACCTGACCTACTTCTTGAGAAACCTATATGCAGGTCAGGAAGCAACAGTTAGAACTGGACATGGAACAACAGACTGGGTCCAAATAGGAAAAGGAGTACGTCAAGGCTGTCTATTGTCACCCTGCTTATTTAACTTCTATGCAGAGTGCATCATGAGAAACGCTGGACTGGAAGAAGCACAAGCTGGAATCAAGATTGCCGAGAGAAATATCAATCACCTCAGATATGCAGATGACACCACCCTTATGGCAGAAAGTGAAGAGGAACTCAAAAGCCTCTTGATGAAAGCGAAAGAGGAGAGTGAAAAAGTTGGCTTGAAGCTCAACATTCAGAAAACGAAGATCATGGCATCTGGTCCCACCACTTCATGGCAAATAGATGGGGAAACAGTGGAAACAGTGTCAGATTTTATTTTGGGGGGCTCCAAAATCACTGCAGATGGTGGTTGCAGCCATGAAATTAAAAGACTCTTACTGCTTGGAAGGAAAGTTATGACCAACCTAGATAGCATATTGAAAAACAGAGACATTACTTTGCCAATAAAGGTCCATCTAGTGAAGGCTATGGTTTTTCCAGTAGTCATGTATGGATGTGAGAGTTGGACTGTGAAGAAAGCTGAGTGCCAAAGAATTGATGCTTTTGAACTGTGGTGTTGGAGAAGACTCTCGAGAGTCCCTTGGACTGCAAAGAGATCCAACCAGTCCATCCTAAAGGAGATCAGTCCTGGGTGTTCATTCGAAGGACTGATGCTGAAGCTAAAACTCCAATATTTGGCCACCTGATGCAAAGAGCTGACTCATTGGAAAAGACCCTGATGCTGAGTGGGATTGGGGGCAGGAGGAGAAGTGGATGACAGAGGATGAGATGGCTGGATGGCATCACCAACTCGATGGACATGAGTTTGGGTAAACTCCAGGAATTGGTGATGGACAGGGAGGCCTGGCGTGCTGCAATTCATGGGGTCGCAAAGAGTTGGACACGACTGAGCGACTGAACTGAACTGAACTGGGTTAGTTAGTCTAGGGTCTTGGGGTCAGTACTCCTACTCCAAAGGCTCAGGGCTTGATTTCTGGTCAGGAGTGAAGATTTCACAAGTGGTTGGTTATGGCATTAAGATTAAAACAAATATCCAAAACCGAGAATCCAAAGATGAACCCAAGACAAGAGGCAGTTACAAAATCAGGCAAATGATAGTTAAAATAATGGAATGTAAACATATACATATACACCCATTAGCAAAGTCAAAATAGTCCAACAAAAGTATAGTAGGTTGACCCTGTGAACAAACGAAATCAAAAATTATATTTACCAGTTAAAAACAAAACTAACAAGCACAAACTGGAAAATGAATCTAAAGCAAGGTGCCAAATGGGGAATAAAGCAATGAAAACAAAACTAATAAATACGTTGAGAGGAAAGGAAAGAAAGAAGAGATATGGAAAGTTAAACAGAGGTATATGGAGAAGATTTATATACATTAAAGATTAACTGCAAGGCAAAAAGAACAGTAGGAAAGGCAAACAAAGGAATAAATGTATAAAAAATATAATAGGTTTTTAAAAATTAAAGTTATAAAAAAGAAAATTAAAAAATGGAAGAAGAAAGAAAAAAAAGGAAAACTCCACAGAACTGCAAAAGCCCAACATAGAGGCAGACTTTTATAACAACAATAGAAAGTTTGACTGAATATACACCGATACATATACAACCATACTCAAAATCAAAACAGTCCAACAAAAATAAAGTACAAGAGATTGACCTGGTGAACAAAGGAAACCAAAAATTATATCTAGCAGAACAAAGCTAACTAAAGCACAAACTGGAAAACAAAACTAAAGCAAGGTGCCAATTGGGGAACAAAGCAATGAAAATGAAACTAACAAATATGTTTAGAGGAAAGGAGAGAAAGAAAGGAAAGAAAGAATAGACATGCAAAGTTAAATAGAGGTAGATAGAGAAAATTTATATACATTAAAGATTAACTGCAAGGGGAAAAGAACAGTAGGAAAAGCAAACAAAGGAATAAATATAGAAAAAATTATAATAGGTTTTAAAAATTACAAGAGGAAAAGTCCACATAACTGCAAAAGCCCAACATAGAGGCAGAGGTTTACGACAATAAAAAATGTGACTGAGGGGGAAAAAAGCTCAAAGGCTTAATTGGATTTCTTTTTCTAAAAAATAAATTTATGTATTTTAATTGGAGGTTAATTACTTTACATTATTATATTGGTTTTGCCATACATCAACATGTATCCGCCACAGGTGTACTGCTACTGCTACTGCTAAGTCATTTTAGTCATGTCCGACTCTGTGCGACCCCAGAGACAGCAGCCCACCAGACTCCCCCGTCCCTGGGATTCTCCAGGCAAGAACACTGGAGTGGGTTGCCATTGCCTTCTCCAGTGCATGAATGTGAAAAGTGAAAGTGAAGTCGCTCAGTAGTGTCCCACTCCTAGCGATCCCATGGACTACAGCCAACCAGGCTCCTCCGTCCATGGGATTTGCCAGGCAAGAGTATGGAGTACACGTGTTCCCAATCCCGAACCCCCCTCCCACCTTCCTCCCCATACCATCCCTCTGGGTCATCCCAGTGCACTAGCCCCAAGCATCCAGTATCATGCATCGAACCTGGACTGGCGATTAGTTTCATATATGATATTATACATGTTTCAATACCATTCTCTCAAATCATCCCACCCTCTCCCTCTCCCACAGAGTCCAAAAGACTGTTCTATACATCTGTGTCTCTTTTGCTGTCTCGCATACAGGGTTATCATTACCATCTTTCTAAATTCCATATATATGCATTAGTATACTGTATTGGTGTTTTTCTTTCTGGCTTACTTCACTCTGTATAACAGGTTCCAGTTTCATCCACCTCATTAGAACTGATTCAAATGTATTCTTTTTAATGGCTGAGTAATACTCTATTGTGTATATGTACCACAGCTTTCTTATCCGTTTATCTGCTGATGGACATCTAGGTTGCTTCCATGTGCTGGCTATTATAAACAGTGCTGCGTTGAACATTGGGGTACACGTGTCTCTTTCAATTCTGGTTTCCTCCGTGTCTATGCCCAGCAGTGGGATTGCTGGGTCATAAGGCAGTTCTATTTCCAGCTTTTTAAGGAATCGCCACACTGTTCTCCATAGTGGCTGTACTAGTTTGCATTCCCACCAACAGTGTACGAGAGTTCCCTTTTCTCCACACCCTCTCCAGCATTTATTGCTTGTAGACTTTTGGATCGTTGGATTTCTTAGTGCCAATAAAATTGACAACTACCACAGAGGGAGGCAAAGGGGGAAAAAATCCAAAAGAATCTACAGAACAAGTCAAAAATAAGAGTAATAAATGTTTTTCCTGAGTCACTGCTATCAGAGTCCTTCCCCTCACTGGGAGTCACAGTCCACCTCACCTCCCTAGGATGCCCTCCAACACTGTGCTGGTCTCTGGACCTGCTGTGGGGGCAGCTCAGATTCTAGTCTGGTCCTACTCCTGTGTGTTCTTGCCTCCAATGTCCACAGCTATCAGACCTAGTACGTTTTCTTTTGTGGGAGCTCTCAATGGCCTTTTATATATTCCATAGAAACAGAGTCTGCTTAGTTGATCGTGTGGATTTAATCTGCAGCTTGTACAGCTGGTGGGAAGGTTTTGGGTCTTCTTCCTTAGCCACACTGCCCCTGGGTTTCAGTTGTGGTTCTATTTCCCCCCTACATGTGGGTCATCCACTGGGGTTTAGCTCCTGAGGCTGCCCTGGAGGGCTTGGGTTTGCCCCTGTGGGGGCCAGGTGTGGAAGTGGTGCAGCTGCTTGGGTCCCAGTGGTTCTGGCAGCACCAGGTACTCCAGGGAGTTGGCAGCTACAGCAGCAGGAAATATAGTGTTCTAGAAGGGTATGGCAACCAGTATTGGCCAATATGTTCCAGTATTCTTGCCTGGAGAACCCATTCTCTGAGAGAAAAGCCTGGCAGACCACAGTCTACAGGGTCACAAAGAGTCGGACATGGCCGAATTGACCTTGCGTGCATAGATGCAATACTTTTTTTTTTTTTTGCCTGTGGCAGCTCTGCCCTAGTGAGAGTTGAGTGTGAAGGTGGTGCAGCTGCCTGGCTTGCGGGGACCCTGGCAGCTCAAAGTGTGCAAGGACACAGACTGCCTCCACCACAGGAGTTATGGCCCTATCAGAGTTTTTTTCGAGCCTCTTGTAGCTGGTGATCAGAAGGCCTCTTTGGCCAGTCTTTCTCTGTAGTTCTGCCGGTTCAGGCACTTAGAGGGCTCCCTTGCCTGGGGTCCTTCTCCATTGTTTGGCGCATCAGGCACACAGAGGGGCTCCCTGGCTGGGGTCCTACTCTGTAGCTCAGTGCGTCAGGTGTTTGATGGTCCACCCTCTCTATCGTTCAGCTGCCTATGCTGGCGTGTGGAGAGAGAGGCTATGGTGATGGCTCCACCCCCTACACATGACTCAGCAGTATCACCTTGCTTCCATGGCTGCCTGGCTTTCCTCCACTGGCATTTCCCACCACAGTCTCCTCCCTCACATCCCCTAAATCCGACTCTCTGCAGTCAACAGCAGCCCTCACCCTGGGATTGAATTAATTTTTTAAAAGAGCATCTAAACCAAACCACCCCTTTATTTTGGGAAGGAGGAAACTGGAAGGTCAAATGACTTTCTCAAGATCATGAGCTAGTATTCAAGTTCATCACCAGCTTGCCTCTTCCAAACTCCAGGCCATGGCCTTCCCCTTCTGGGGGTTAAGAAAAGCCAGTTCTTCTCGCTCTTGGCACTTCCTCTGAGGACAGTTGGAGACAATGCTTATCAGTGGAGCCCTGGCACTTCGGCCACCACATTCCGCCCTCTGATGACAAGGACCTGGAGGGGTGCAGCGGGAAGTAGGGCTGGGGGAGGGGTGCCTGGGAGGAGACTCTCTGGGAAGTGAGCTAAGACGTGGGTGGTGCCCACCAGAGGAGGTTCAATGCAGCAAAGAGCTGTTTCCTCCTAGGAGATGCAAGTGCTAAACACAAAAGAGTGAAGAGTATGTCATTCCGTTTCTTTTGCTTAATTTTATTATTTAGTCACTAAGTCATGTCTGATTCTTTGCAACCCCATGGACTGTAGCCTGCCAGGCTCCTCTGTCCATGGGATTTCCCAGGCAAGAATACCAGAGTGAGTTGCCATTTCCTTCTCCACGGGATCTTCCCGACCCAGGGATTGAACTCCAGTCTCCTGCATTGCAGTCAGATTCTTTACCACCTAAGCCTCCCAGGAAGCCCATTCCATTTATACAGATCTCAAAAACAGGTGAAACTAATCAAAGGTGATCAAAATCAGGAAAGCAGGGGCCTTAGGGCTGATAGGGGGCTGCTCCCTGGAAAGAAGTAGGAAGAAACTTGCTGGGACCTGGGAAATATTCTCTATCCTGATCTGGGAGGTGGTTACTTGGGTCGATGTGAAGGTTGAGCCATTTTATAAGGGAGTTAGGACAACAGGTTAGTCCTAAATATTCATTGGAAGGACTGATGTTGAAGCTGAAACTCCAATACTTTGGCCACCTGATTCGAAGAACTGACTCATTTGAAAAGACCTGATGCTAGGAAAGATTGAAGATGGGAGGAGAAGGGGACAACAGAGGATGAGATGGTTGGATGGCATCACTGACTCAATGGACATGAATTTGAGTAAACCCCAGGAGTTGGTGATGGACAGGGAGGCCTGGCATGCTGCAGTCCATGGGGTCGCAAAGAGTCAGACACAACTGAATGACTGAACTGAACTGAACTGGGACAACAAGGCACATCCTTGCACCCACTGGTGGATTTCCTAGTATCAAGAACTTTCTGAGCACTCCCAGGATAAGGGAGAGGCATACACTGGGAATTTGAGATTGACATCTACACACTACTGTATATAAAATAGATAACTACTAAGGACCTACCGTATAGCACAGGGAACATTACTTAATACTCTGTGATGACCTATATGAGAAAACAATCTAAAAAAGAGTGGATACATATATATGTATAATGAATTCACTTTTCTGTACAGCAGAAGGTATCACAACACCGAAAATCTATGATATTCCATTAACTTTTTTAAAAACCTTAAATAAGCAAATGAATAAATAAATGAATGGGATTTAGGCATCAGTAGAGCACTAACAGCTTTCAGGGACCCTGAAAGCTGGGACACCCTCGTGGCTCCTGATGACATCTGCCCAGGTGAGGGTTACCACATGGCCTCCTGGGGACTGTGGTTCGGCCCCTGCCCCTCTCTGATCTCTGACACACCATACCTCCAAGTGATGCCTCCATACCCCTTCTCTATTCCTTGTCAGGCTTGTCCCCAAACCTTCCCTAGATCCACGACCTCCTCTCAGTGTTCCAGAATTTCCCTTGTTCTGTGACCCTCTCTTTGGCCAGGAGAGGGACGGTGGTTCCCAGCTTCAGACCCTCACCCAGGCAGCAGCCCCTCTCCTCTCTATGTCCTGGACTCCTAAGCCCTAGGTTGGACCTGAAGTCCCTATGCCCTCTGAGATGAGGCCACTTAGGCCTGGCCTGACATTTCCTCATGTGGACCCTCAGGGCTGCCCTGATAGGAATCCATAAATCCAGTCTTAGATCTATATGAGGAAAGTCTCTGTATAGACACACTTACTCAAACAACCTTACATACTGCTCACACATCCCAAATTCTGCTGGTCAAATGTCCTTGTCCCATGAAAGAAAGCCATAAACCCTATTGCTCAATTTGGTGACATAAGTAAACACAGGTTCAAAGAGTTCAGCCCCAAGATTGTGTTGTTTGAGCACACAATAACCAAGGATTTATGTGTTGAAGCTATAGTGGAAAGGCTGGTGAAGAACAAATATGGTGGCAGGAATTAGAATCTGAGAAGGGGCACCAACACAGTGACATCAGTCTCTCCAGGCAGCCACCTCCAGGACCTGGGTAAGAAAGGACCCCATCAGAGCACCTCTCAGGAGGCGTGCCTTTGTGCCACCGGCTCTGTCGGTCCTCACTCCAGTCTCATGAGAGTGACTTCAATTCCCATTCACCAGATCAGAAAACTGAAGTCACACAGCTAGGGAGTGGCTGAGTGGGGATATCAGAGAACTATCAGTATTTGAGGAACTACTGTTACAGTGGAGATAGATGGAATCCATGGTCCTGCCTTCATGGAATCTATGAACTGCAAGGGAGACTGGAAACCAGCAATTCCTATGCAGTGTTGGTCAGGCCAGGTACCTAGAGCTCAGGGAAGTCTTCCTGGAGGAAGTGACATTTGAACCAGGATAAGTCAAGTGAGTGTGTTATGGGAGCCCTGGCCCAGGATCCATCTCAGCTCTTCTTAATGCCAGTAGGCCTTCTCCACCTGGCCTCCCAGACAGCATTTCCCCAGTCACTTCAGTCATTTGTGTCATTTGCCACAGCCCTCTGAGGAAATGATAATATTCACAGGAGATGAGTCACAGCCGAGGGCTTGGGGGTTCAGCACCTCCATACACACCTCTGACAGCTGGGCACCCCATTGGGCAGCTCTGCCCCGACAGGCTGGCACAAGGCTCACCGCAAGGCCAGCCACATTTCACTGGGAAAGCAGTTATGATTTCACACCACTTTCATATGTGTTTCCACATTTGAGTCTTACAACAAGGGCATGCATTATTAGTCCATTATTGGTGGCGGAAAATGAGCTGTGAAATGACTCAGTGGGGCACACAGTGAGTCAGCAGCCAGGCCAGGTGAGCAGGTCAGTGACATGGCATCAAAGGCTCAGAACAAGCCGACTGCACACTGCCAGATTTTTTTTTTATTGAATTGACTTACAATGTTGTGTTAGTTTCTGCTGGACTATCCAGAGAAAATCATAATTGGAAAAGATACATGCACTCCAACATTCATTGCAGCACTATTTATATATAGTCAAGACATGAAGGCAACCTAAATGTGCATCAAGAGATGAATAGATAAAGAAGATATGGTACATAGATACAATGGAATAATACTCAGTCATAAAAAAGAACCAAAATGTCATTTTCAGCAATATGGATAGACCTAGAGATCATTCCCAATTTTTTTTTTAAAATGGAAACTGATGATGTAGAGGTACACCCCTTCCTGGGGGGAACCTTTTTCAAGTTCTCTTAAGTGCCTCTAGATTTTTCCTATCTTCATATCTCAGTGATCTTTCACTAAAATCAAGGTGTTGGCCAACCCTGCTGCTAGGATTCTGAGAAAGCCTGAAGAATCTTCTCAACACGGAAATAATCACTTTTCCTCGACACAGAGAAAACGTAGAAATGGAGCAGACACGGCGTCAGGAAGACACAGTGACAGCACCTGGAAACATCTGACTCCGGGCAAAGGAAGCAATTGGAGATTCAGGATACACACCAGACCCTTCCACAGCTGCATCAACAATCGCCATGGGGAAAAAGTCAAGACAGCGCAGGAGGCTCTGGCCGCCGATCCAGGTACCTCAATCAGCCAAGCTCTGGAAGGAAGCCACTTCCAATGTTCGTGTTAAAACAATGCTGCAGTCTCTCTTTGTTTCCACTGAGGGTTCCACTGAATAGCAGCTGTCAACAACTCAGGAAGACGGTGGTTGGTTCCAAGTCTTTCTTCTTTGCAAGTGTTCTTTTCTAAACATTATATTATTGCTCTTTTCAGCAAGGGCAAAAATAAAGGCATGCAGGATGACTCCAGAGAGGCAAAATATTTCCGCCTGTGTTGGAGCCTTTGTTTCGTTGCTCCATGTGAGGGGGTCAAAGGTCCTGGTATTAAGAAGACAGAGTTCTTCCATGTCTTGTTGAAGGGGAGGATTGTTGGTGGCACACTCTACTGTCTTCTAGAAGCCCCCTTGTGTCTTTACAAAAAGAGTTTGGGTAGAATACACAGTGTCAATTTATCCAGGGCTTGGAAGGAGGGGCAAAGGGAGTTAGCATTTCACGGGGACAGACTTTCGGTTAGGGAAGATGATGAAGTTCTGCGGATGGGTGGTGGCGAGTACAATGTGAATGTACCTCATGCTGCTGAGCTGTATGCTTTAAAATGGTTCAAAGAGTCGATTTAGGCTCAGTGTATTTTACGACAATAAAAATCAGGCCCAAAAAAGTGTCAAGGAAATAAAAAAAGGTCACCATGCTACAAAGAATCTAAAATACTTTACAGGTTTATTCTGCCATTGTGTTTAATATTTAAGCAGAGCCCATTCTGTTTTACTTGATTCCTAACCCTGCATTCAGAGCCTGGTTTGCTGAGCACTCTCAGGAATAGAAAACATCCACTCTGGGCCAGACCCATGTCTGAGCCATCAGCCTTGGGGGAGTCGCTCTGTTCCCATGCCTTTCTCCTGCAAAGCCCGCGGAACTTGAAAAGTTCGAATGACCTGACCTATGAGATCCCAGTGAAAAGTCAAGAACAAGTTCTTAGAACTCTTGGCTCAGCCAGCCGAGGCTCCTGGCGTTGTCAGTCAGTGCTCCAGGCAAATGTTTCCTAGAGGAAAACAGCAGCCAAGTTCAGCATCTTGAGTCGGTTCCACAGTTGGCTGACAGGCTGGACCATGGCTCATGGGCTCAGTTGTGGGCACACATCCCTCACCTGGTGTCCAGAAAGAGTGCCCTACAGGAGGTACCAGTGGGGTATGCTGGAATAGATGAAACGAGAAGCCCAAACGTTGCTGGAGGGACCCTGCTTTCTAGTTCTGAAAGCTTTTCCATCTTTCTTCCATTAAAATTTTAAGTTACTTCAAAGTTATTTTTCTGTGGGATGACGTATATTATCTTTCTAATGCTTTGCCCAGAGGCAAACTCCAAAAGAACAACTACAGCTCATGGATCACCTACCATAAGTATGTGCCAGGCACCATACTATAGATCTCTCATAATCTCGCCATCAGCTCTCCAAAAATTCTTAGCTCCATTGGAGGAATAAGGGAATTGAGGCTCAGAGACGTTAAGTAACTTTCCCCAGGTCACATAGCTAGTGAGTGGCAGAACCAAAATCCAACAAACTCAGGTCTCCCTCATCTCCAAAATCACACTACCTCCCAAAAGAGGGGTGAAACACTAAGGATTCACACTCAGGCCAGATTCATTTATGATGCTAAATATTTGGATATTTGCAAAATTCAGGGGAGCTGTTTGAAATATTTTGTTCTTAGAAACAGAGGCCATCCCAGACTCTAAATACTTCACGCTCCTTGTGGAGTGACTGGCACCTAGTAGATCCTCAGGAAGGGCAATTGGTCATAAACCTCAAAATCCAGTGCTGTTTATGCCAGTTGCCTGAATGTGCCCTCATCCTGCAATTCTGTGAGCAGGATGATAACAAGCCACATGAAAGAAATCAGCACTTCCTTGGGAAGACAGCTTGACAGAACATGGCAACACCAAGGCATCAGGTTTCTCCTACACTTACAGCCTCCATTGGGTACTAATAACACTGTCTGTGCTCAGGCAAAGTGCTGGTCCAGCGTCGCTGGTGGTATCTATGCTCATAATACACCCTACAGAAGACTTAGCTGATTACCTATCCATCAAGCTCTGGCTGTCCCTTCCATGGAAGAAAAGAATCAAGATAAGTGGAAGAGGCTTTGCTTGGGCTGGAAGAGAAAAGATCAGCACAGAATTTACACATTTCTGCTACCCAGAGACAGAACAGCCCTCCCAGAGCGTGCATGTGTGCGTGCGTGCGTGCGTGCGTGTGTGTATGTGTGTGTGTGTGTTGGGGAATGAAAAGCAAAGCCCAGAATGTTGATCCCTTAATCAAAGACCCTTGTCTACACCAAGAGGAGGCTATGGGTCAAGGATTTTGGAGCCCTTCTGTTGCATCCAGGTAGGTGATATCCTTGGTCTCAGCTTGCAGGTATCAGTCCAGCCTTGGTGACCCTTGAGTTATAATCCTTCCCAAATCACAAGCAGGAGCCAGTGAGCATAATCAGGCAGGCCAAAGAAATGACCTTGAAAGACATGAGAGGGTTTGAAAGACATTCTAGTTCAGAGGCTCTCTAAGTCTGTCACACATCAGAATCCCCTGGAGGGCTTGTGAAAATAGACTGTGTGCCCCCCATCCCCACCCCTCCCACCCCCCGGCAGGTCCTGAGAATGCATATCTCTGACAAGTTCCAGGTGATGCTGATGCTACCGGTCTGGGGCCACAGTTTGAGAACCGATTTTCTAATTATTTCAAGAAAATGACTTAAGGGCATGAGAACATTGCTCTGAATAACAAGGATATTATTATCAAATACCTCCCAAGTGCCAGACAAGTCACTGCCTTTGATATTTACAACACTCCTGCCAAGAAGGAATTAGTATTCCTGCTATTCAGACTAGGATATGCTGGGACTTGGGAGTTCAGGGACATGCCTACCCCTGCACAGCTTATAACTAGCAGAGCCAAGATTTTAACTGAGGTCAAGAAGACTGGAGGCTCTCTTGCTTTCCACCCTCTTTCTTATCTCCTCTGGTGACTCTAGGCAGCCAGGGGAGTTGGGGAGAGTGCAGGAGGAGGATGCCTGCAGAGAAGGAGCCATCAGACAAGATGACACATACTGACAAAGCCAAGTGCCACGGATACGAGGGTGTGAGGTCACCGGCGTTCCAGGTCCCCAAGCACTAAAGAAGCTATGGACTTTGAGCTGGCCTGGCAGAGAATCAGGTGACAGGTGGACTCTTGAGCCACACCTGTCCTCAAAGAGACAGGCAGGGCTGTCCATGTGAATCACACTAGAGCCAAAGGTCCTTGAGTCTGTGATGGACAGGAACACACTTCAGAGGTGGGGAGAATGTGTTGCCCATGGGCTTTGGCCAGCTCAAAGATGGAGAAGCAGGAAAAGCAACTATCTTTTACTCAGCTCCTACTGTGAGCCAGACTACGACTTCATTCAGCTGTCCATTTGAGGAGTAAGGGATCTGAGGCTCAGAGAGGTTAAGGAATTTACCTGAAGCTGCACAGCAAGCAAACAACTGAGATATGAGGCTTAAAACTCAGGTTTCCCAGAACACCACGCCTGCACTTACCCTCTGACTGACCCTACAGAGCTCCTGCCTAATCCGTGTGATTTGGAGGTGAGTGTGGCCAGGCCGCAGGAGAGGGTCTCCTTCTCTTCTGCTCTCACTTCCCAGGCTGGGGCAGGAGGAGGGACTGACTTCCAGCTAGAGAAAGGGTCTTTCTCTCTCACCTGTGCCACAGGGTAACCTGAGCTAAAAACTTAGCTGCACTGAACTTGTATCAGGAAAGAGTCCCTCAGAGTCACAGAGCAATGAGTCAGGTAGGGCAACATTGCTAAGTGACACCCACTCCCCAACCCACCAGGACCATGCATCTGGGGTTGTCAGGACCCTGCCGGCCACCTGGGAAAACAGCCACCAGGCACCCCTGGGCTCCAGGTTGGCCTCTGCTCCAGGGTCTCAGTCACATCTTCTCATAGCAGGGTCCCAAAACTGCACCCCAGGATTTCAGCTTTGTAAGGCGCTTAACCAGAGAAGCCCTTGAAGCTAACCTGGGCTTGGCCTGAAGAGCCCCACCAGTTCCTAGAGGAAAAATCTAGTCGGGCGGGAGAATTCCAAATATTTTTCTGCTTCAGGGTGCAAAGAGAGCCTGCTTACCTTCCGAAACACCCACGACACAAGACATTGTTGTGTTTCCCAAAAATGACCTTCTGGTCTGAGCTTCTGCCAGACTAAACACCCAGTCAACATCAGGTAGATGGTGGAAACTCTGGAGTTCACTGGGGCCTCTATCTCCCACCGTCCAGCGTTGTGTCTTACCGTGTTTAATAACAAGAGGCCGGGTACGCAATGCAAATACAGTCTCAGGCAGCATATGGCTTGCAAAGCACTATTTACAACAATTTGAAGGCACCAACTTTCTGCTCTTCCACTGGCCATGGGGGTCTGCCTTTCCCTTGACCTCAATCTGTCTGCCAAGGCTCTCTCAAATGCTAATGGGTGGGAAGCATGTGCGTCCTGGGGAGCCTGCGTTCCAGTATGGGGTGCAAAATGGAGTCCAGCAATTGTCCAAAGTGAAATATTGAGTTGAAATGAACCTACTGTTTTTGTGAGAAGATGCTTTTGGCTGAGGTAGCTTGAAAAGAAAATCCAATCAAAACATCAGTGAAACCGGAGAAATTGGGGTCTCCTCGAGAATCATTGTACTAGAGTACAACTTAAATAGAGTCTGAACCTGCTGTCAGATGCACCCAATGTCAGCAAGGACAAAGCTCAGTTTACAGAGCAGACAGATGAACAGCAGAAGGTATCACAGTCACGTGTTTTCATTGTAAGCGACTTGTAAGAGACTTCTTGTTACTGTTCCGTTGCTAAGTCATGTCTGACTCTTGGTGACCCACCCCTGGATCGTAGCATGCCAGGCTTCCCTGTCCTTCACTGTCTCCCAGAGTTTGCTCAAACTCAGGTCCATTGAGTCAGTGATGCCATCCAACCATCTCATCCTCTGTCGTCCCCTTCTCCTCCTGCCCCCAATCCTTCCCAGGATCAGGGTCTTTCCCAATGAGTCAGGTCTATGCAGCAGGTAGACAAGAGACAGCACAGATCCCAAGTAACTGAAGGGAGTCTTTTCAAATTGTAAGACTTTGCCAAGGTGATCAGAGAGGACTGAAGTCAGCCCTCATCCTACAAGGCTAGACATGGAATTCTAGCACCCTTGGTTATGTAAACACAGCCCCAAAATGTTGTGTGGGCCTTACAATGGACTCATCCGTTCATGTTGCATTTTCTTTTTTTTTTAATAAATATTTATTTGGCTACACTGGGTCTTAGGCACACAGGATCTTTAATCTTCATAGTAGCATGTGAACTCTTTAGTTGCAGCATGTGGGATCTAGTTCCCTGACTAAGGATTGAACCTGGGCCCCCCTGCATTGGGAGCATGGAGTCTTTGCCACTGGACCACCAGGGAAGCCCCTCATGCAGTCCCTCTATTTTTCACTTTTTGCTTATATGCTCATTCTAAGCAGGAAATTCTGTCTCCATCTGTCAGACTCTCATAAAGAAGTTTTTGTTTTTTTCATTTACTTAGTTTGGGTTTCTGCCACACATCAACATGAATCAGCCACAGGTATACATATGTCCCTTCCCTCTTGAACCTCTTTCCCACCTCCCAGCCCACTCCACCCCACCCCCTCCCAGGACAGAAATGAACTGTTCCTGGTTCATGGCCCATGAACGTACCCTGGATGGAAGACACCTGTCCAGAGCCCACTCTGAAAGTGGGCTGAGCAGAGCTGGGATGGGGCAGTGAGCAGGAGGTAAGAAGAGTTACTCTCAAGTGGGAAAGCATCACTAGGTCTTGCTCCATATGAATGACTGATGCTGCCAGGAAACTCAGGGACTCTGCTCTGAACCCTGTGACCTAGATGGCTCCTCACTCATAAATACAAAAAAAAAAAAAGGCAATTTTATTAACACTCACATAGACACTGCAGTCACTTGGGATCTGTGCTCTTTGTTGCCAAAGCCTCATTCATAACCCTAAACATCTTTTCTGTAACTAACATGGCTCAGGCCCCAGGAAACTGCTTCTCCATCACATCTCTGCATCTCTGCCCATGGTCTCTGGGAAAAAGAGAGAAACTCATTGCTTCCAAATGCCATGAAAGCCTTTGAGTTTTACCGCGGCTGCTGATCAGAGACAGGACAGGATTTCAGAGTGCAGAGAGGGTTTAAGCAGCAGATGCAGGCAGGTGAGAGCAAAGACAAATTAACATGTCAACTGCTTTCCCTCTGCCAGTGTGACTGAACAGATTCTTGCATCAGAAATTATCATTTCCCGGTAGACACACTCATCTGTTTCCAGAGATTCTCTTCCTGTTCCAATTCCTGTTCCCGGAGACACTCAAAAGTCAACATGGTATTCGCAACAATCACACATGGCAGCTGGGGAACCTGGTGCAAAATCTCACAATTCCCATCATCTTAAAATTGTAGCCTTTGTAGGTCTAACTATAATGTGTCTGATGCAGAATATGGATCCTTTATATTAGCAACTAGATGAGAGCTGAATACTAGCAATCAGAAGTATAGTTTACAATGATTTGATAAAATTTAATTTTCAGAAAATAACATTTAAGACATTTTATTTAAGAAAATTGAACATTTTTTTATATTTGCTACTTACAATTTGAAGCGCAGCCAAAAGGAGCTACATGACATCCAAGGAGCAGCAACTGCGTGGGTACAGGAGGGCAGAGAGGAGCTACTCCACGTTCAAGATCAGAAGGGGCCACTTGTCCAAGGAAAGGAGCAGCAGCTGCACTTTGCTGGAGCAGCCGTGAAGAGATACCCCACGTACAAGGTAGGAGAAACCCAAGCAAGATGGTAGGTGTTGCAAGAGGGCATCAGAGGGCAGACGCACTGAAACCATAATCACAGAAAACTAGCCAATCTGATCACATGGACCACAGCCTTGTCTAACTCAATGAAACTAAGCCATGCCCTGTGGGGCCACCCAAGACAGGTGGGTCATGGTGGAGAGGTCTGACAGAGTGGTCCACTGGAGAAGGGAATGGCAAACCACTTCAGTGTTCTTGCCTTGAGAACCCCATGAACAGTATGAAAAGGCAAAATGATAGGATACTGAAAGAGGAACTCCCCAGGTCAGTAAGTGCCCAATATGCCACTGGAGATCAGTGGAGAAATAACTCCAGAAAGAATGAAGGGATGGAGCCAAAGCAAAAACAATACCCAGTTGTGGATGTGACTGGTGATAGAAGCAAGGTCCGAAATGCAGTACTTGGATGCAATCTCAAAAATGACAGAATGATCTCTGTTCGTTTCCAAGGCAAACCATTCAGTATCACAGTAATCCAAGCCCATGCCCCAACCAGTAACACTGAAGAAGCTGAAGTTGAACAGTTCTATGAAGACCTACAAGACCTTTTAGACTTAACACCCAAAAATAATGTCCTTTTCATTACAGGGGACTGGAATGCAAAAGTAGGAAGTCAAGAAACACCGGGAGTAACAGGCAAATTTGGCCTTGGAGTACAGAATGAAGCAGGGCAAAGGCTAATAGAGTTTTGCCAAGAAAATGCACTGGTCATAGCAAACACCCTCTTCCAACAACACAAGAGAAGACTCTACACATGGACATCACCAGATGGTCAATACCGAAATCAGATTGATTATATTCTTTGCACCCAAAGATGGAAAAGCTCTATACAGTCAACAAAAACAAGACCAGGAACTGACTGTGGCTCAGATCATGAACTCCTTATTGCCAAAGTCAGACTTAAATTGAAGAAAGTAGGGAAAACCACTAGACCATTCAGGTATGACCTAAATCAACCCCCTTGTGATTATACAGTAGAAGTGAGACATAGATTTAAGGGACTAGATCTGCTAGACAGAGTGCCTGATGAACTATGGATTGAGGTTCCTGACATTGTACAGGAGACAGGGATCAAGACCATCCCCATAGAAAAGAAATGCAAAAAGGCAAAATGGCTGTCTGGGGAGGACTTACAAATAGCTGTGAAAAGAAGAGAAGCAAAGGAGAAAAGGAAAGATATAAGCATCTGAATGCAGAGTTCCAAAGAATAGCAAGAAGAGATAAGAAAGCCTTCCTCAGCGATCAATGCAAAGAAATAGAGGAAAACAACAGAATGGGAAAGACTAGAGATTTCTTCAAGAAAATTAGAGATACCAAGGGAACATTTCATGCAAACATGGGCTTGATAAAGGACAGAAACTGTATGGACCTAACAGAAGCAGAAGGAGAAGGCAATGGCACCCTACTCTAGTACTCTTGCCTGGAAAGTCCCATGGACAGAGGAGCCTGGTAGGCTGCAGTCCATGGGGTCGCTAAGAGTCAGACCCAACTGAGTGACTTCCCTTTCACTTTTCAATTTCATGCATTGGAGAAGGAAATGGCAACCCACTCCAGTGTTCTTGCCTGGAGAATCCCAGGGAGAGTGGAGCCTGGTGGGCTGCCGTCTATGGGGTCACACAGAATCGGACACGACTGAAGCGACTTAGCAACAGCAGCAGCAGCAACAGAAGCAGAAGATATTAAGAAGAGGTGGCAAGAATACACAGAGAACTGTACAAAAAAGATCTTCACGACCAAGATAATCATGACGGTGTGATCACTCACCTAGAGCCAGACATCCTGGAATGTGAAGTCAAGTGGGCCTTAGAAAGCATCACTACGAACAAAGCTAGTGGAAGTGATGGAATTCCAGTGGAGCTATTTCAAATCCTGAAAGATGATGCTGTGAAAGTGCTGCACTCAATATGCCAGCAAATTTGGAAAACTCAGCAGTGGCCACAGGACTGGAAAAGGTCAGTTGTCATTCCAATCCCAAAGAAAGGCAATGCCAAAGAATGCTCAAACTACTGCACAATTGCATTCATCTCATACGCTAGTAAAGTAATGCTCAAAATTCTCCAAGTCAGGCTTCGGCAGTACATGAACTGTGAACTTCCAGATGTTCAAGCTGGTTTTAGAAAAGGCAGAGGAACCTGAGATCAAATTGCCAACATCCACTGGATCATGGAAAAAGCAAGAGAGCTCCAGAAAAACATCTATTTCTGCTTTATTGACTATGCCAAAGCCTTTGACTGTGTGGATCACAATAAACTGTGGAAAATTCTGAGAGAGATGGGAATACCAGACCACCTGACCTGCTTCTTGAGAAACCTACATGCAGGTCAGGAAGCAACAGTTAGAACTGGACATGGAACAACAGACTGGGTCCAAATAGGAAAAGCAGTACGTCAAGGCTGTCTATTGTCACCCTGCTTATTTAACTTCTATGCAGAGTGCATCATGAGAAACGCTGGGCTGGAAGAAGCACAGGCTGGAATCAAGATTGCCAGGAGAAATATCAATCACCTCAGATATGCAGATGACACCACCCTTATGGCAGAAAGTGAAGAGGAACTCAAAAGCCTCTTGATGAAAGTGAAAGAGGAGAGTGAAAAGTTGGCTTGAAGCTCAACATTCAGAAAACGAAGATCATGGCATCTGGTCCCATCACTTCATGGCAAATAGATGGAGAATCAATGGAAACAGTGTCAGACTTTATTATTCTGGGCTCCAAAATCACTGCAGATGGTGATTGCAGCCATGAAATTAAAAGACGCTTACTCCTTGGAAGGAAAGTTATGACCAACCTAGATAGCATATTCAAAAGCAGAGATATTACTTTGCCAGCAAAGGTCCCTCTAGTCACGGCTATGGTTTTTCCAGTGGTCATGTATGGATGTGAGAGTTGGACTGTGAAGAAAGCTGAGTGCCAAAGAATTGATGCTTTTGAACTGTGGTGTTGGAGAAGACTCTTGAGAGTCCCTTGGACTGCAAGGAGATCCAACCAGTCCATCCTAAAGGAGATCAGTCCTGGGTGTTCATTGGAAGGACTGATGCTGAAGCTGAAACTCCAGTACTTTGGCCACCTCATGCGAAGAGTTGACTCACTGGAAAAGACTCTGATGCTGGGAGGGATTGGCGGCAGGAGGAGAAGGGGACGACAGAGGATGAGCATCACCGACTCAATCGACATGAGTTTATGTAAACTCCGGGAGTTGGTGATGGACAGGGAGACCTGGTGTGCTGCGATTCATGGGGTCAGAGTCGTACACGACTGAGCAACTGAGCTGAACTGAACTGAATTACAATTTGAATATTTCCTTTCAAATTTTAACTTCATATTTTATGAGAAAAGTGACTTTCTTTGAAATTATTGGCTTGGCCAAAAAGTTCATGCAGGTGTTTTTGTAGCATCGTATTGAAATACCTGAATGAAAATTTTGGCCAACCCAGTATATGTAAAAATATTGTTTTTTAGTATTTTATATGTACTCTCACATTTTTTAATGAAAATACACTCAAAATTTGCATATTTTAAATGTACTTACACTTAAAGAACTGCTTTAGCTCATTGCTGTGCACAGAACAAAATGATGTGAAAATGTTCACTTATAACTTCAGGATTTGTGATCATGTTGAAATGAAAGCAAAAAATTAATTTGAGGAAATAAATATGAAATAATGATAAATTAAGTGTGTCTTCATTTGTTAGTCATTCAAATGAAACAAAAGAACATTTAAACATGTGCAATAATAATTAATTCAGTCATCTCTAGTACTGCCAACTTTTGGTCATGGAAACATTGCCTTGGACAGTTTTCAATTTTGTCTTTATGAATGTATATTTTTTTTAAAGGAAGAAGAAAGAGAAGACATTATTTAACCATTTATAGGCTTATTTGTACCCCCACCCTGGACTCTGTAAATGTTAGAGGTGGACCCATGAATTTAGAGAGGATTAAGCCAGATGTACCTATGAATCTGCAAGACAGACACTATTACACATTTTCATTTCAAGAACCACTTTCAGATAACCAGAACACCTTCAGCTTTTGTCTACAGGCATTTCCTTGCGCCTCGATAATAGTTTTTCTATCTTGCCAAATGAAGCATGTTCAGCACACAGTCCTGTGCCTGATACAGAAGACATTCAATAAATACTTGTTGGCTGAATGCAGTTCATTCGTTACACATGGAAAGAGAATATGAAATTTCAACCAATTGTGACTAAAATCTGGATGGTTTAATCATCAGTTGTAAATCCCTGCAAAAGAATTTCATTCATGACTTGAGTTTCATTCATATGTTGTAATTGACAAGTACTTATAAACTGTCACCATCACCGTCAGACACAGGTGGTGCCATCTTTCCAGAAACAAGGATCCAAACCATCTTATTATGATAAGTCTTAGATGGCACGCATCACAGGGCGCCAAAGCCACAGCACCTTCCCTTTGTTTCGGGAAGAACTACATGTATACAGCACTGCTGTATCTCGGGGCACTTCACAATGTCTTAATAGGCTGTGGGTGGAAACAGAAAAAAAAAACACAGCCACGCAAGCTGGAAAACAGTTGCTGTGCTTCCAAACACAAGGGTGATGTGTGTTCAGTGTGCCCCGTGTTCCCCACAGGATACTGAATTGCAAAACACTCCAATTAATCTGGAAGCACACAGACCACCAGGTAATTTTCACCAGTAATGAAACAGGTCAAACCACCCTTCTCTTATCTGCACCTGACAGATCCATTTCTCCCCTCAAGAGCCAGGAATAGCATTGTCTTAGCCCTGGAGGCAGTACTTCTTGACCTTTTGCACAAGACAGCACACATGCAGAATGCATCTGTGTGGCACACGAGTTGTGGGTGGAGGATGGGAAGCTGCTGTTCAAAGCTGGGCTCACAGCCCAGGACCCCGGGCTGCTCAAGTTGGTGGCTGTCACACTCTATCAGCCCAGCTAAAATCCATTTCGTCATGCCTAAGTCCATCAACTGCTGCAGGAGAATGCCTCCCTGATGAAGTCCCAAATAGAAGTGAGGAGAGGTCCTCAGTAATTCTAAGACGCATGGTTAACCAAGGGGCGAGGTAAAACAGGACTTGCGGTGAACTGCGCTGCTTCCCTGTGCCACAGCGCTGCCAAGCAGAGCCCCGCCCACTTGCAGGGAAACCGGATTCATCAAAGAAACCTGAGATGGCCCATCTCCAGGCAAGAATACTGGAATGGGTAGCCACTCCCTTCTCCAGGAAATCTTCCCCACCTAGGGATCGAACCCAGGTCTCCTGCATTGCAGACAGGTTTTTTACCATCTGAACCACCAGTACCACCAGGGAAGCCCAAGAACACTGCAGTGGGTAGCCATTCCCTTCTCCGGGGGATCTTCCCGAACCAAGGATCAAAACAGAGTCTCCTGCATTGCAGGCGGATTCTTTACCATCTGAGCCACCAGAAAAAGCCCAAAGATTCCAAGTCTCCTCTTTTGACTCCCCTTTCCCACCAAGAAGGAGCTCCAGGTCCTACTTCCGGTTCTGAAATTCCCTGCTGAACTCTTGCAAATTCTCCCTTTACCAAAATAGGGAAGACTCCCATCTGTGGTCTCCTTCCCCATCCTGAGATGCTAACTCTATCCCACATTGTGTTTATCCTTTTGTCTCTAGAATTAAAGGATTTTTTTTCTATGAGTAGCAGTATGAGTAAGTAGGAAGCTTCTTGTTGTTAGAACAGGGACTGAGTAGGAGGTCAATAGGATCAATAACCTGGGTGTTTCTGTTGGAATGGCCTCAAAGGTGACTGATTTACAAATGTTGATAAAATTGCTTCTCTGAGTAACTCTTGTGAGAATCAAATAAAAATAATGCCCGAAAAGCATTTTTCTGATTAAAAATAGGTGGCACACAGTGTATCAGACACCCAGAGTATATAATTTTTTAAAGCCCCCTTCCCTATGCCACAAAATTATTCATCTAAGAATCACATAATAATCAGTAATAGTCACTACCCTCTTGACGTCTTGATGTGTTCTTTAGCTTTAAAATGAACAAAACAATACAGAAAGAGAAAGAAACACCAATGTTCAAAATATTGTTCAGATTCCGTAAAAATATTTCACATATGAACTAAACTTGTCACTTACCAAACAAAGATATTGCACCTCGAAATTCACACTCTGCTTCACTGTGTTCAATTTTTAACATAAACAAAACCTTCAAGCAGTCACATGGGGTAACAGAATTGAAGTAGTTCAAGTATGTGTCCTTATTTTTACAAGCACTGTACTACCATTCTTCACATATGCATAAACATACACATCACTTGTTAAAATATTTGTAAATGTTCTGTATATCTCTTACTTCATTTAACACTATAGATTGGAGATTGTTTCATATCAGTATCTAGAGATCTACCTTTTTCTTGTTGATAATTGCTTACTATTCTATTAAATTGATACACCATTTTTTTAAGGAATATATTATATCACAGGGACTGGAGGCATGAACTGCATCCCAAAAGAACAGTTCTAGATGCTTCTTTTGGTTCTAGATGGTTCTAGATCACCATGCATTTACTCTTGAAATGAACTGTGTAGCTGGGTAAGCATGTGTTGGGAGGCCAACGACATACCTCTGTGTGTGTGTGTGTGTGTGTGTGTATACTCAGTTGTGTGTGTGTTTGTGTGTGCTCGGTTGTGTCTTAATTCTTTGTGACCCCATAGACTGTAGCCCACCAGGCTCCTCTGTCCATGGGATTTCCCAGGCAAGAATACTGGAATGGGTTGCCATTTCCTTCTCTAGGGGATCTTCCTGATGCAAGGATCCAACTCATATTTCTTGCATCTCCTGTGTCAGCAGGCAGATTCTTTCCCACTACTCCATGACATACCTAGGAGGTGTCCAAAGTACTTTCCACAGAGAATACAGTGTTCATTAAAGGATAAGCAGTAAAAAAATATGCTAAAAAGTTAACATATATTCTATTAAAATTCAACAGTAATTGTACAAGTTATTTAGGACTTAGAAAAACAAAATTATTTTTTGTAGGGAGGACTATTTTGTTACAGATACTGATTTTTTGTCAATGTAAGAAATTTTATTTTTTACTTTTATTGAAGTATAGTTTTACAATATTGTGTTCATTGGTGCTGTATAACAAAGTGACTCAGTTTTATATATATATATGCTATGCTATGCTAAGTCACTTCAGTCCTGTCCGACTCTGTGCGACCCCATAGACGGCAGCCCACCAAGCTCCCCCGTCCCTGGGATTCTCCAGGCAAGAACACTGGAGTGGCTTGCCATTTCCTTCTCCAATGCATGAAGGTGAAAAGTGAAAGTGAAGTTATTCAGTCGTATCCAACCCTCAGCGACCCCATGGACTGCAGCCTACCACGGTCCTCTGTCCATGGGATTTTCCAGGCAAGAGTACTAGAGTGGGGTGCCATTGCCTTCTCTGATATATATATATATACACACACATTCTTTTTCATTATGGTTTATCACAGGACATTGGATATGGTCCACTGTGCTATACAGTATGGAGAAGGAAACGGCAACCCACTAAGTGACTTAGCAGCAGCAGCACCTATACAGTAAGACCTTGTTATTTGTCCATCTATAGATAACAGTTTGCCTCTGCTAATGGCAAACTCCCAGTCCTTCACTCCCAACCACCCTCCCCCTTGGTAGCCACAAATCTGTTCTCTATATTTGTGAGTATGCTTCTGTCTTTTACATACACTGATTTGTGTCCTATTTTAGATTCCATATATAAGGGATTTGATACGATATTTGTCTTTCTCTGTCTGACTTACTTCACTCAGTATGATAATCTCTAGGTCCATCCATGTTGCTACAAATAGCATTATTTTAGTATATATCACATCTTCTTTATCATAGAAAGTGTTTAAAATCGCCTATGACAATAAAAAAATAGACTCGCTGGGGTTCATTCTATTCTTTCATTTACTTAGTTACTTTTGGCTGTGTTGGGTCTTCGTTGCTGCACGCGGGCCTTCTCTAGTTGCACTACTCTTCACTGGGGTGTGCGGGCTTCTGATCATGGTGACTTCTCTTGTTGTGGAGCACGGGCTCCAGGAGCATGGGCTGAGTCGCTCTGCAGCATGTGGGATCTTCCTGGACCAAGGCTGGTACTGGTATCCTTTGCATTGCCAGGTGGGTTCTTAACCACTGTACCACCAGGAAAGCCCCAATTTTATCCTCATTTTAAAATTCCCTACAGACAGTAAATCTTGTTTGGCCTGCTCTAGAGGGAGGGGAGCCCCACTCTCACTACTCTGCCCTAATACAACATTCCTAATGCCTAGATCCCTGGACCACACTCAACTTCTTATTTAAGATACAGAGTTCTGGCCCTGCACTCAAGCAAGCTTCTAGGTGAGGTCACCAAAATGAATGATGGAGAGTTTTTCTGTGATAAATCACAATCTCCCCTCTGCTTCCTTCCTCTACTCTAACACCATCCAATTAGCATATGGGTTATATATTCTAGAAGACAAAAGAGAAAATTAAGTCTCTATGTTTCAAAATCTTACCCCAGTATCTGGCACTGGGGTGCTTGCAACATGTCTATCACTGTGCTAAGAGCTTACTGTCCATCATCTCATTTAATCCTACAAACCCTGGAAAGTAGGTATAAAAATCATTAGCATTTGTTAAAACCTTTTAAGTAGAAATTTTATTGTATATCATTTACAGCTGTCATCTCTAACCCAGTGGTGCTATTTGAGGGGAGAGGTAGGCAAGTGTCAAATGCCATTTTAAGAATCTGATGAAAGTTACAGGTCGTCTCTGAAGG
This sequence comes from Budorcas taxicolor, assembly GCF_023091745.1. Taxonomy (NCBI): domain Eukaryota; kingdom Metazoa; phylum Chordata; class Mammalia; order Artiodactyla; family Bovidae; genus Budorcas; species Budorcas taxicolor. The sequence goes on along the minus strand of NC_068914.1, from coordinate 37,694,235 downwards.
AAAATTCACATATCCAAAGAGAAAAAAATGTATCAGGTATATCGGAATGTTTATGGACTTCTTAAAGCTCATCCCTGGACTCAGGTTAAGAACCTCCACTTTTTTGTCTTTTTGGCCACTCCGCATGCAGTATTTAAAGATTTAAGTTTCCCAACTAGGGATTGAACCCTGCAGTGGAAGCTCAGAGTCTTAACCACTGGACTGCCAGGGAAGTCCCAAGAACTTCCACTTTAAACAATGATAAACACAAGGAAAGCACTTCTGTTTTTAAGATGAAAGAGAAAACTAAGGCTCAGAGAGGCAAAGTGAATAATCGCCCAGAGCCTCACAGCTAGTAAGGGGCAAAATCCTGGTTGGCAACCAGCTGGTTGAGCTCTGAATCTTCAGCCTAGGCCACTCAGGACCAGGGTGAAGGGTCAAATTCCTAACACTCGAGAATGAATATGTTTGTTTATCAAGTCTGTTGGATGTTCTCTCTTACGTAAGAAAACAGCGCTAAACAACACAATACTAAGACTGGCAAAAAATAAAAAGGTGGGCTTCCAGTGCTCCTCTGGGCACAACAGACCTGGAGAATGAAGGCAGGAGGAAGTGAGGGAGTCAAGTGCCTCTTTCTCCTAATTGTTCAGAAGCTGAGTCTCATGAATGCCTCCTCCTCACACACATTTGTGGAGCACCTTGCTTGGACCAAGAACCACTCCAGGTGTGCAGTAGAAACTTCTTCCTTCATCCCCAGTGGGGCCACTCAAGGAAAGCATCACCGTCAGGAAACATTGGGATACATGTGGCCAAGGCTGGGTCTTAAAGGACCAGCATTCTACGCGGAAAATTTTACAAGTCCAGCTGTTTCTACAAGCTGGGGAGACAAGAAGGAACTCTATCCAATGACATACTTCCTTCTTGAGAATTAATTAGTTTTCCGTCAAGAATACACTTGGCCTGGGGGTTGGCCGACCTTTCATTTGCAACGGTGGCCTGGGGATTTTACGTCAGGCTGTTGGTCCTGACCTAATACTCTTTTATTTCCTCAGCTGCTTTCATCCCAAAGTACAGCCACTTCCAGAAAGACTGGCAGGATCCCAAGAACAAAGTCATAAGTTTCTAAGATTCTCTGGTGATTCAAGCAGGCAAATGTTCTCAGACCATCACCGTGACCACGGTTTCCGTTATTCCCTGGAATACTCCAGTGACTGGAACCTTGAGCTTCGAGACATCAGACCTCCTCCTCCTGAAATCAGTTCCAAGTTGGCCTCCTCCCACATCCTTTATGACCGGATCTATGTGTGGAAAGAAAGTGTGTTAGTCACTCAGTCGTGTCTGACTCTTTGCGACCCCATGGACTGTAGCCCGCCAGGCTCCTCTCTCTGTCCATGGAATTCTCCAGGCAAGAATACTGGAGTGAGTTGCCATTCCCTCCTCCAGGGGATCTCCCTGAATCGGGTATCGAACCTGGGTCTCCTGCACTGCTGATGGATTCTTTACCGTTTGAGCAACCAGGGAAGCCCAAGTTATATAGAAAACCAAGACTATTACCTGGATAAAAGAAGCCCAAGATACTGGAAGGCTGAGATCTTAAAGGAATTCTTGGGGGTGTTTTTTTGCTTCTCCCTCAGATGATTCATGTGAGTGCCATGATTCTCCTTTCTCCCTTGTATAGGCCCAGGCTGGGCTGCTGAGAGGTATTTCATGCCCCATCTCCTCAGAATTCCTCACAGACCCCTGAGCCCCATGAAGGAAATTCCAGGAACAGGAGAAAAGGCATATCCTGCCTTCAGTGTTCCCCAACTTCCGTCCCCCTCCCTGCTGTGTGGGGACTGCCCCTCCCTTGTTCAGTCCCTGAGTTTTCCCTTTCTGCAGAATCAGCTCTTCCTTGGCCAGATCCCTCGGCTGGAAACTACCTGTTGCTTCCATGAGCCAAGGAAAAAGCCTTCCTCCATCCTTCCTCTGGGACATCCATGGAGCCTGCTGTGTCTGGTGGCCCTAGAGCTTGTCAGAGATGGTCCACGGAATGTCTCCTTACCATGCTGCTGGGAATCTTGATCCTTTGGCGAGATTGCTCTCCGCTCACAGGCTATTGCTACCAGGGGGCTTCCTGAGGAAACTGAAGTTCAGCGTGGAAACGGCTCACCAGGGCCGCTCAGGCAAGTGTGGTGGAAAATCCAGCCTCGTGCCATCATGTCTCTCGGGCAAGGTTGGTCCTCACTTTAATCCAGTATTAGATATGGCAGAGGTCGACTTCTACCTGAAGCCTTTGATGGCCCCCAGAGTACCTCTCAAAGTCTGCCTACTCCTGATTCCTGACTCCATCTCTTTTTTCATTTTGTCAGTGGTTCCTTCTCTTTCCACGGTATTCTTTCTATATTGAAATCACCCAACAGTTGGTAAGACTCACTGAGTCTTAGTATATCACAGCCAAGCAAAGCTCTATGAAGCCTCGTTTTTGCCTCCCGGTATGCCCTTTGCCCTTCCAGCCCCTTCACGTCTCCCCCATGCCTCCAAGATGGCTTAGGGCCCCCCAGAACAGAATACAGAAGCCACTCACTACAAGTGGCCACTGAGCGCTTAAAACACAGCTGGTCCCAAGTGAGATGCGCTGAAAATATAAAAACCACACCATATACCAAAGCTTAGCATGAAAAACAAGACTGTAAAACTCTCTTGGTAATAAGTTTTATAATGATTACTTGTGAACATGACAACGTTTGAATATATAGGGTTCAATGAAACATATAACTAAAATGAATGTCACCAAATTGCTTTGGCATTTTCTTTATAGGTGGCTACTAGGAAATTTGAAATGACGTATATGGTTTGCATTATATTTCTATTGGACAGAGATGCTTTAGAAAAAGGTTAGTTTTAGTCCAGGAGAATCAGGCAATCATTCTTCATTCACCAAAAATTCATTAAGCACACATTCATTAAGTACATGAAAAATAAAGGCTAACTGTGCTTATGGCTATCGGGAGAGGTACACATTTAATAGGACAGGTTCCCGCTCACCCAGGGGTCATGTTGTCAGGGAACTATAAGCTCCTACAAATCTCTGGGTTCCAAAACAGAGCCAAAGGATGGCTTTATTGAAGGCCAAAGCACACATGTTTAGGATATATTGGAAGAGGCAGAAAGGGACTCAGCTTTCTCACAGAGGAGGATGAGTCTTTAGGAGATTAGATCTGGTTCTCTAAAGAAAATCAAAATAACTAGCTTTTTTAATGTAATGAAAACAAGCATATTTTCCAAAACAAAAACTTGCATTGACAAGACCTGCATTATTTTACATTTTTTCCCCAAATTTCTTAAATTTCTAGTGTGATAAAAGTCAGCTTGTGTCTCACATCTACTTTTTTTTTTTTTCATTTGGACTTGGACAACCAACTTATGGTTTCCAAACAGGATATGTGGTAGTTGCTGTTGTTATTTAGTCACTCAGTCATATCCAACTCCTTGTGACCCCATGGACTGCACCCACCAGGTCCTTCTGTCCATGGAATTCTCCAGGCAAGAATACTGGAGTTGGTTGCCATTTCCTTCTCCAGGGGCTCTTCCCAACCCAGAGACCGAACCTGCATTCCCATATTGGCAGGCAGATTCTTAACTACTGAGCCACGGGGTGGTGTTGGGGGGAAAGGGAAGAGGGGGTAAATTAGGAGTTTGAGACTAACATATACACACTACTTTATATAAAATAGATAAACAACAGGGACCTGCTGATTAGCATAGGGAAATCTACTCAATATTCTGTAATAACCTACTTGGGAAAATAATCTGAAAAAGATGTATATATATACATACATAGGTCTGAATCACTTTGCTGGATACCTGAAGCTAACATAACATTGTAAATCAACTATACTCCAATATACAATAAAAAATCAAATTTGAAAAAAACATAATAACTAGCTTTTAAAAAAGAAAGACCGGTTTTCTCTCAGATTACTGCTTGAACATCCATGTCCCAGGGCTGATGGGGCAGCTTTACCACGTCAAGGACCCAGGCACCTTCCATCTTGTTGCTCTGCCAGGATATGGGGTCCTAATACCAAGTTCACATTCCTGCCAGCAAGAAGGGTGGGAAGGAGCCAGTTACTGGTCCCGTGGCCACACCGAGCTTCAGGAAATCTGGGAAGTGTTGCACACTTCGCCATGTGCCCAGTTCAACTCCAGAGACTCTGTGACCACCAGAATCAGAGAAGAATGGATCCTGCGGGATAGCTTGCATTCTCTGAAACAGAAGGATTATCTGAGCAGCACCTGGGCAGATGGATAGAACTGAGAGGTGGAGAAGGGAGATGCTAGGCTGACAGAACAGTGTTAACCAAGACACCACAGTGTGAAGGCGGCTGACAAGTTTCAGGGGTGCTTGAGTGAGACATGAAGGCAGTTCTGGGTCCTGGGATGGAGAATCAGGGCTCTCTTCTGTGTCCTCCCCACAGCCAGAAGCACTATTTAGTTTCCCGAGTTAATTTTCTAGAGAAGCTAGATGTTCTTATAAAAACTCCAGGAGCATCCTTCATCCAGATGGGGAGCAAAGCAGAAGTTAGGGAGCCACAGAGCAACAGACCTTGTTGAGCCTGGGAGGCAAGGGCCCCACGGGACTGGAGGAAGCACCTCAACTGTAAGCACCAGCAAAGTCAACCCAGTTAGGAAAAGCCTGGATAGGCATAAAGGTCATGGATTCCTAGGTCACTGGCTCCCTGAGCTTGGTGAAGTCAGACCCTGAATCTCCCTAATAAACCTGACATTGACCATTTGCACAGGTGTCACACGTACCTCCCATATGTTTTGGTTTATGTGACTGTGTCCTCTCACCAGGATATGCACTCGTCCATAAGGGCAAGTGCAGTACTTCTAGCACATAGAACATAGAAGGTAATCAACAAATACTTGTTAGGTGAACGGATGAAGGAATGAATTGATGAATGAGCATATGAACAAAGAAACGAACGGTCATCACCTACACTAAAGCAATTCTGTAACACCCAAGAAGATCTGAGAAGGTGATGCTCTCCTGACAACTTGCTACAAAAAGCAACTTCCCACTAGGGAAGTCCCACTCCACACTCCTAATGCAGGCGGTCCAGGTTCAATCCCTGGTCAGGGAACTAGATCCCACATTCTGCAACAAAGATCTGGTGCAGCCAAATAAATAAATCAACAGTTTTTTTTAAAAAAGGAGCGAGAGAGATCACGGTAAGCATAACTGCTGCTTGATAACTTATCATTTGTCCATGTTTTTCTTGGTCATTTCAGCAGCCCTCTGAGAAAGGCATTCTTTCCATTGACAAATGAAAACACTGAGACTCAGCAAAATCCTGGGTGGAAGATACAAAGCAAGGATTCAAACTTGGGTCTTCCTCAGCTGCTGACATGGCATCCTGGAGACTCTGGATTGTTTTCTCAACTTATGACAAACCCACCCCAGAAGCCCCAGCTGGTGTGGTCATCCGTAGAACCGCCTAACGAAAAGAGCTGACATTGACCAAGACCTCCCTAGGTGCCAGGCACATACATACCATAAATGCTTTCTACACATCATCTCCTTTCACCTTCAAACAATACCCTGAAGTCGAGACTATTATTTAGTTCCATTTGGGGAGTTAGTAGATTTCTGAAACTGCCTTTGCTTTTCCTCTGGGAGCCAAGTCACTGAACCACTGAACAGGAATGGAGTAATCCTGGTATTTGGAGCTAGTGAGTGACTGTGTCAAAGTATGTTTGAGCAACTGGAAAAAAGTGCTAGTAGGATCACATGCCCAGCCAAGGAAAAGCTCTTGTGGTTGGTAAATAATGCAGGATCTTCACAGAGGTTTCCAGACTGAGAGGGAGATTTAATTTCACCTTATGCATTTTACTTATCTGAAAAAAAAAACTTTTTTTCAGCACAGAGTGCTCCAATCACAGCATCATGGCATACATGTTATACTGACATCTGGAACTATTTAGTAACACTACAAACAAACAGTTAAGGAGTTGGCCCAGATCATCAAATACAGATTTGACTCTAACCCAGATTCTCAGCAGCACCCATCAAGAGTGAACAAATGTGAAGTTCCTTCCCGACCTGATCTGCTTCTGTAGCAGAAACAAACATGGTTGTTTCTGGTACCCAGGCCTGGAAGAGACTGGAGGATCCTGGTCTCTGGTATATTGTCCACTGGCAGGCTCAGTGGAATTCAGCAGAAACCAGGCCACAGGACTGGATGAGACAGGACAGTGGTCCAGACATGCTGGCAGAAGTTCAGGCCAGGGTTCAAAGGCAAATGGTAGACGGATGTGGTGGTCAGCAGAGGTCAGGACTGAGTGGGCATTATTGGGCACTAGGCTTGAGGGTTCAGTGCCAAGCCGTAAAAGGACCCAGCAGAAGCTTAGGAGCTGGCAGATCAGAAGCACACCAGAGACACAGCAGAACACAGCCAGGATATGGGCTAGAAATAGGCAATGTTAGTGTCAGGGTGCTTCCTTCTCACACGTGCTGATGGCGTAGGAGTGAACAGAACCACCAATTCAGGTTTCTGGGGTAGACATTGCGCACGCACGCACGCACGCACGCACGCACGCACGCACACACACACACACACAGGCTTCCCAGGTGACGTTAATGGTAAAGAACCCGCCTGTCAATGAAGGAAATGGAAGAGATGCAGGTTCGATCCTGGCTTCCCCGGTGGCTTAGACAGTAAAAAATCTGCCTGCAATGCAGAAGACCCAGGTTAGATTTCTGGGTCAGGAAGATTCCCTGGAGGAGGAAATGGCAACCCACTCCAGTATTCTTGCCTGGAAGATTCCATGGACAGAGGAACCTGGCAGGCTGCAGTCCATGGAGTCAAAAATGACTAAGCAACTAACGCACACACATCCCTGGGTGGGGAAGATCCCCTGGAGGAGAGCAGAGCAACCCAGTCCAGTATCCTTGCCACAGTCTATAGGGCCTTCTTCCCCACTGAGCAGGACCAGCCCCTCCCCTCTATTTCTAAAACCAGTCCCTCTTGCCTCTAGAGCCCCAAGCTTTATTCCAAGCACTGTTTTGCCCCACTCACCAGTTCACCTGCTGTGCCTTTCCTGTTATTTCCACAGTGAGTGGGGATTTCAGAGTCTTTAGAACACTCCTGTTGTCCCACGATCACCAAACTGTTCCACCAAACAACACGCCCATGCAAATGAAGTACAAAGCCCCCTCTTCCTCCACTCTGCCAGTCCTCAGCCCCACCCTAAGGCAGCCTTCACTGGCACTTGCTCTTTATCTTCATAGGAAGCATGTTGGGATCTCCAGATATGTACCTGAGCATGTCCATTAACCACAAAACTAAACTCATACTCTTCCCCAGACTTACTTTCCCCCCCTATTTATTCCAGACACTGTGATGAGCATCATTGTCCATTTAAAACTAGAAACCCAGGGGCCACCCTAGACTCTTTTCTCATTTTCCCCCTCTATCCAAACAAATACCAGGTCCAGTGATTTCTTTTTTAATTTTAAAAACATCTCAGGCTATGCCTTCCTACCTATCCGCTTCTCCCACCTCTCAAATAATTATTACAAAGCCTCCAAGTTGGATTTCTGCCCTCTAAAGTTTCCAGAATAATCTTCCTAAAATGAGGATTAGCTTGTCAGCTGCTTCTCCTTGGAAGCCTTTGTTGACTTCCCGTGAGTAATGGATGATCTTCTTTCCTCAACAGAAATTCAGGGCCCTGAGAACATAGACCCCACCACCTCCCCCAGCCTCTCCACCACCGCCACCCCCATGCAACTCCTGGCTTTAATCTCCAGATCAAAGGGATCTAACCAAGGTCTGTGAATGGGTTGTAAAGTCCATGAACTACTGAGATCATAGGCAAAATGTCAGCCATATGTATGCTTTCTAGAGGGACTTGCAATCGTTCTCAAATGGTCCTCAGGGTCCATGACTCAAACACAAGTTAGGAACGACTGCCCCTCCCTTGGCATTCTTTCATACACCAGACCATACACACCTCACACCTGGCTTGTCAGAAGTGTTCAAACACATGTGACCAGGACCTATGGTAAGAAACATGATATTTCTATGTAAAACAGAACCAAACTTTTACTAAAAATATGCTTACTTGTACTATGTCATAGACACTCAAATCTTTGCTGTTTGAGTTATTTCCTTTTTTTTTTTAAATGCCGATTGTGATTCCTTAAACTGATTTTACAGCCCATCCACCAGTGGATTTCAAACTATAGTCTGAAACTTAGGTCTTGAGGCTGTGCCATCTTTGTGGTTCTCTATCATTTTTTTGGTGTCAATTCCCAACTGTCTGGTAAGTTCCTTGAGGGCAGGGACTGTGACATATGTGTTTTTAATATTGCCCACAGCAGAGAGTCGGCACCACAGAAACAGCTGGAAGACATATGGGAAGAAACAAAGGACTACTTGGTATAAAAGTATATACCTTGAGGATGAGACAATTATTATTTGGTGGAGGAGAATTTTCTGGATTGCATTTGGGGTAAGGGCTGGGTCTCTGCGGTGCTGCTTTGGTGGGAACTCTATGCTTGAGTCTATCACCTAGAATGGGAGATGCAGGAACTTGTGCAGGAGAAAACATGTTGGCCCATGCAAAGCTCAGCAGAACAATAAACCCGAAACTCTTTGAGGTCTCTCTTCCACCGGACATAGGGAAAAAAATGAATTACTGGACTTGCCTGGTGGTCCAGTGATTAAGAATCCATCTGGCAACACAGGTTTCATCCTTGGTCCAGGGAAGAGTCCTCATGCCTCAGGGCAACTGAGGCCCCGCGCCATAACTACTGAAGCGCATGCACCCTAGAGCCCGTGCTCGGAAGCAAGAGAAACTACTGCCATGAGAAGCCCGGGCGCGCAACTAGAAAGTAGTTCCCTGCTCTCCACAACTAGAGTGAGCCTGCGCACAGCAACGAACACCCAGCGAAGACAAAAATGAATAAATAAAAAGATTTTTAGCATGAATTACTAACGGAGTAAATATCTGCTTTGCTAAAGACACCAACAAAGTGAGGAAGTCACTTTTTTATTTAAATCTCTCGATCAGTCTTTCTGAATTTGTTGTTTTCTGCTAGGTTAGCACTGGGCCAGGGAGGGGATTTTAAATCCAAGGTGCCTGCCCTCCGGGGCTTGATAAACCAGCTGATATATGGAAAACAGCAGATTGAAAGGATCAAAGGGTTAAACGGTTGGTGTGGAAAAGTTCAGGAGGGCAGATCTCACACTTGAAGAAGGTAAATTCTTCATTCTAACCCACAGTGAAAGCACTGGTATTGTCTCGGTGTAAACATTAATATCACAGGAAACCAAGGGCCAGATAAGCTGGAGGACCTTTGTCAAACCACAGAGGCCGCTGCTAATGGCAAAAAGTCTGCCCGGATGGTCCGTTAGTGGAGGGAAGGGCCTGTCCGTGTGAGACACTGCTCTGCAGCATAGCCCGTGCAGCCCCCACCGTGAGAAAGCCTTCTCTCTCCTGCACAGATGCCCCTGGGCAGCCTTAAAGGGCTGGGCTGCCTCCGTGCTTGAGTGTCCCACCCCCAAACTCCATCACAGGCAGACGTGGAGGCAAATTCCTCAATTGCCACAACTTCCTTGACCTTGGCTCAAAGTGAAAAGTTAGTCATTATGTCCTCAAAGGATGTCTTGAGATGGTGTCCATTCAGGACCTAGCACATAGTACACACTCAATAAATGCAGGCTTCCCTGGTGGCTAAAAGGTTAAAGTGACTGCCTGCAATGCAGGCATTCCTGGAATGTGAAGTCAAGTGGGCCTTAGAAAGCATCACTACAAACAAACCTAGTGGAGGTAATGGAATTCCAGTTGAGCTATTTCAAATCCTGAAAGATGATGCTGTGAAAGTGCTGCACTCAATATGCCAGCAAATTTGGAAAACTCAGCAGTGGCCACAGGACTGGAAAAGGTCAGTCTTCATTCCAATCCCAAAGAAAGGCAATGCCAAAGAATGCTCAAACTACCGCACAATTGCACTCATCTCAAACGCTAGTAAAGTAATGCTCAAAATTCTCCAAGCCAGGCTTCACGTGAACCGTGAACTCCCTGATGTTCAAGCTGGTTTTAGAAAAGGCAGAGGAACAAGAGATCAAATTGCCAACATCCGCTGGATCATCGAAAAAGCAAGAGAGTTCCAGAAAAACATCTATTTCTTCTTTATTGACTATGCCAAAGCCTTTGACCTTGTGGATCACAATAAACTGTGGAAAATTCTGAGAGAGATGGGAATACCAGACCACCTGACCTGCCTCTTGAGAAACCTGTATGCAGGTCAGGAAGCAACAGTTACAACTGGACATGGCACAACAGACTGGTTCCAAATAGGAAAAGGAGTACATCAAGGGTGTATATTGTCACCCTGCTTATTTAACTTCTATGCAGAGTACATCATGAGAAACGCTGGGCTGGAAGAAGCACAAGCTGGAATCAAGATTGCCGAGAGAAATATCAATCACCTCAGATATGCAGATGACACGACCCTTATGGCAGAAAGTGAAGAGGAACTCAAAAGCCTCTTGATGAAAGTAAAAGAGGAGAGTGAAAAAGTTGGCTTGAAGCTCAACATTCAGAAAATGAAGATCATGGCATCTGGTCCCATCACTTCTTGGGAAATAGATGGGGAAACAGTGGAAACAGTGTCAGACTTTATTTTTCTGGGCTCCAAAATCACTGCAGATGGTGACTGCAGCCATGAAATTAAAAGGCACTTACTCCTTGGAAGAAAAGTTATGACCAACCTAGATAGCATATTGAAAAGCAGAGACATTACTTTGCCAACTAAGGTCTGTCTAGTCAAGGCTATGGTTTTTCCTGTGATCATGTATGGATGTGAGAGTTGGACTGTGAAGAAGGCTGAGCGCCAAAGAAGTGATGCTTTTGAACTGTGGTGTTGGAGAAGACTCTTGAGAGTCTCCTGGACTGCAAGGAGATACAACCAGTCAATTCTGAAGGAGATCAACCCTGGGATTTCTTTGGAGGGAATGATGCTGAAGCTGAAACTCCAGTACTTTGGCCATCTCATGAGAAGAGTTGACTCATTGGAAAAGACTTTGATGCTGGGAGGGATTGGGGGCAGGGGGAGAAGGGGACGACAGAGGATGAGATGGCTGGATGGCATCACTGACTCGATGGACATGAGTTTGTGTAAACTCCGGGAGTTGGTGATGGACAGGGAGGCCTGGCGTGCTGCAATTCATGGGGTCACAAAGAGTTGGACACGACTGAGCAACTGAAATGAACTGAACTGAACTGAACTGCAATGCAGGAGACATGGGTTCGATCCCTGGGTCAGGAAGATCCCCTGGAGAAGGAAATGGCAACCCACTCCAGTATTCTTGCCTGGAGAATCCCATGGACGGAGGAGCCTGGCGGGCTACAGTCCACGGGGTCGCAAAGAGTCGGACACGACTGAGCGACTTCACTTCACTTCCCTGTTTTGTGCTTCTGTTTACTCCGTTGATTGATACATACACATTCTTGCATTTGCCCCTCTGACCTGCCAAATAGCACAAGGGCTTAGAGGGACAATGACGAAGTTAAATAGACAAACCCTAGCCCTGTGATGCCCAGTGTTGGTGGGTTAGTCGCTAAGTCATGTCCAGCTCTTTGCGACCCCACGGACTGTAGCCCGCCAGGCTCCTCTGTCCATGAGGCAAGAATACTGGAGGGGGTTGCCATTTCCTTCTCCAACAATGGTACAATCCCCTTTCAAGTCAGATCCCACAGACTGGAAGTGTTGGGTATAATAGGATAGTCCAGGTCCCAGCATGGAGGACATGGGGAAACTGACCTGGATAAACACCAGCAGTTCATGCTCAAGCGCCATGTGGCTAAAACAAGCACACACCGCCTTTCCCTTACCAGAGGCAACCCCACCACCCCTCCCCACCCATAAGGATGCTGGGAGTCAGGGTGTTTCACCCGCTGAACACAGCGAGGGGCATTCCTGGTTCACATGCCGCCTGCTGTACTGTTCAGGGGCCAATTTGCTTTCTGCCTTCTGCCTCCCGAGGCATGAGAACAGGAGGAAATGATCAGCTGGGCATACTTTAATGAAACAAAATAAACTCAGCTACAAGTTGTTACGAAACTGCTCTCTGGGGAGCAGTTTCCCTGCCTCTGACACAATCCCAGGAGAATCATGTTTTTAAAAGGAGATTTAAAATTCCCACCCTACAGTAAACGGGCTCTTTCTATCATACTGCAGCAAAAACGGCCAGTGAGCCCGCCATGAGAAACCATGGCTCCGATGTACAAACACACACAACCCTCCTCTCTTCTCCCATGGGCTTTGAGTGGGTTTTGTTTGTTGTTGTTTCATGGGGGATTTTCCCAATGCATTTAAGGACAGCCTACTCTCTCAATTTTTGTCATTTGCATCATGGACAGCCTCGTGCCATTCAACGCAAGCAGTCCAGTCACGACACACAGCCTCCAGCTTGCCCCACTCCTAGCAGAAGCTAAAGATAAGCAACCTCACTGTCCTGGCAGAGATGGGGCCTGGGCCCTCTGCCCCTGGCCCACCTTGCATGCTGTTATTTTTCAGTTGCTCAGTTGTGTCCGACTCTTTGCAACCCCATCTACTGCAGCACGCCTGGCCTCCCTGTCGTTTACTGTCTCCCAGAGTGTGCAAACCCATGTCCTGCATGTGAAAGGGTGAAAACCAAGACATGTGGCCTTCTCCCAAACACAACTGTGGGGAAGACGGCTGGGACCCAGACACAACCACTCCTTTCTCCTCGTGGCAGCAGCATTTTAACCCGGGAAGGAGGCTGCCCAGGATAAAGATCACACTGCACCTCCCTGGCCACCCACGTGGCCCATGCAAGTGCTAGGTAGTGGGGTGTAAGCAGAGGTGTCCCTTGGCTACACTTTTGGTTTCTTCTTTGTTTTGTGATTCTTCCTGTAGCCTGAAAGTAGGTAATAGTCATTAGGGACAAGAAAGAAGGCCACGCCCTGGGGAGGGTGGAGCTGGAAGTCAGGGGAGCCTGGGACCCCAAGGATGCGTCCCTCAGGATGCAGTTCATGTGAGAAATAAATGCCTATCTTGTTTAAGCCAACGGATATACTGATTTTCCAGGCCTTGAAACTGAATCCTGCCCTAATCATAGCAATTCTGTTCCAGGACAGTCACCACTGGAAACAGCGGCAGATCCAATCCACTACAGCCCACAAACTAAGCCATTGCTCATAGTGAGACCCAAACCCTACCAGTCAGGCTTCCCAGGTGGCTCAGCAGTAAAGAATCTGCCGGCAATGCAGGAGACCTGGGTTCGATCCCTGGGTCAGAAGATATCCTGGAGAAGGAAATGGCAACCCACTCTAGTAATCTTGCCTGGAGAATCCCATGGACAGACGAGCCTGGAGGGCTACAGTCCATGGGTCACAAAAGTGTCGGGCATGATTAGTGACCAAAAAACAACAAACAACCATACAAGGCATCATTCAGGCAGTCTGGATTCCAGAAAAGCAGTTCATCTGTCGTGATGAATAAGTTCATCCCTTCATCTGTCTAGCTATTTTGTGAGTCAAGACTCTGCCAGGTCCTGGGCTGGCTCCTGGAGGTGGACCTGTAAGTAGGATGGTCTGGGTTCTGTCCTCCCAGGGAGGTCTCCCATTTCACAAGGAAGAGAAACCGAGACAAGGACCTAACCTGGTAAGTGGGCTGACACTGAAGGACAGCTGGTAGGTATGCTCACCTGCCTTACATTTATCAGATGCTCTTTTACAGGAGGAGAGAGAAGTTCGTGGGGATGACAGCTGGCTGGGCAGGTGGGTGGAGAGTGTGTGCAAAATAGAATGTGCTCAAAATCCGGGTGGTTGTCATGCAGTGAGGCTTCCCTGGTAGCTCAGTCAGTAAAGAACCTGCCTGCAATGCAGGAGACCTGGCTGTGACCCCTGGGTCAGGAAGATCCCCTGAAGGAGGGCATGACAACTCACTTCAGCAGTCTTGCCTGGAGAACTCCATGGACAGAGGAAGGAGCCTGGTGGTCTATAGAGCATAGAGTCACACAGAGTCGGACACGACTACAGTGACTTAGCACGCACACATGCAGGCAGACGTGGAGTGGCTGCCCCGGTACTTGGAGGGCTCACAGAGGCTCCTGAGATCTGGCGCCTGGCCACCTTCAAGCCCTGAGTGACAGCGAAGTCTCCTTTCAGCTTCCCTAAGTCTGGACCAGGCACAGGCGTGGCTCCGTGTGGAGGCATCAGCTTCTCCTCCAAGTGCAGTGGGGACAGACACTTCATCCTTGTTCCCCCTGCTCAGCGTCCCCTTCCCTCTCCAGCTCCCTGCCCTGCTCACCCACAGAGACCTCGTGCCCCAAAACGCATCAGAGGACAGCCTCCATCCACGTGGTCCCAGCTCCCTGAGTGGCCTCAAGGTAGCACCTTCTTCTGATCCCCCAAATGCCCTCTTCCAGAGTTGTACCTCCCAGCTTCTCCCACGATGCTACCATAAACAAATCCTCCGATAAATCTCTTATTCTTTTGTACCCGTGGTCATGCTGCTTCCCTTTTTGGATCCTAACGCTAAATATTAAGGCCGTGCAGTTCAAAGAAAGACTATAGAATTCTCGGGGATTGGGAAACTAAAGAGACAGAATAAGGAAATGTGACAAATGATTCTGGACAGGATCGTGTATATGGGGGAGACGGGGATGTTCTGACAACATAATGGGGACAACGGTAAGATGTGAACATGGACTTCACATATGAAACTCACCATATTGTGGTTACATTAAAAAAAAAATTCTTCTCAGGAGATACTGGCTTCCTGAAGAACCCCTTTGTCTGCAACTTAATTCCAAATAGCTCAGCAAAACTTACAAATAGCAAGTATTCATAGAGAGAAAGGATGCACAATGTGAGCTTGTAAATCAGTGCTAAAGGCATACAGGTACTCCTTGTAGTTTTCTCGCAACTTTTTAAAATTGAGGTAGAGTTGATTTACAAGTTATATAGTTTCAGTTATATAGCAAAGTGATTCAGTATGTTTGTATATACACACACTTTTTCAGGTTCTTTTCCTTTATAGGTTATTACAAAATATTGAATGTAGTTTCTTGCGCTATACAGTAGGTCACTGTTGTTTATCTATTTTATGTATATAGCAGTGTGCACATGTCAATCTCGAAATCCTAGTTTATCTCCCTCCTCCTCTTCCCCTTTGGCAACCATAAATTTGATTCCTGTGTCTGAGTCTATTTCTGTTTTGTAAATCAGTTATTTCTATCATTTTTTTTAGAATCCACATGTAAGTGAATCATATGATATTTGTCTTTCTCTGTCTGATTTACTTCACTTCACACGATAACCTTGCAACTTTTCTGAGGGATGAATTTTTTTCAAAACATAAAGAAAAATATTTTAAAAGTTTAAAAAAAAAAAAAAAAAGAATAAGCCCAGAGGCAGGCAGAAAGGAAAAGAATTTGGAACCCCTGAAACATCGGCAAGGAGGGAGGTGTCCACCCTGGGAAGCCCCTGAGAGTTGGGTGACAGGGTCTCAAGGTTACTTGGGGCTCCTGGCCCCAGCCTCCCCACACAGTGACAGCCACCTCCCCAAATGTGTTTGCCCTGCTATTTATAGAGGGATCGCTTCCCTACATAAAGCCCTGAAATAGAAATGTTGAAAGAGCAGCTGGTGCCTCACGGGAGCCTCATAAAACGTCTGTTTCCAAACAGTCCCGCTTCTCCCTGTCATAAATATCCTGTAGTTCTCTCTCCCTTTTTCTTTGTCAGCAGGCATATTTGCATAAAAACAGGACTTGGTTTATTAAGAATTTATCTCTCCCTGCTGTTTACCGCCTGCCTGAGATTCACAGGTGCCATGTAACATGGCGTGTGATGGGCACACCAGCCTTCACCCAGAGGTGAGGCATACACAACCAACAGACACAGTGAAGGCTGAAAGAAGGGTCTGCTCTGCTTGGGTTCTGCTTTTCTGCTTCAGTAAGTGAAGTCGCTCAGTCATGTCCAACTCTTTGCGACCCCATGGACTGTAGCCTGCCAGGCTCCTCTGTCCATGAGATTTCCCAGGCAAGAATACTGGAGTGGGTTGCCATTTCCTTCTCCAGGGGATCTTCCTGACCCAGGGGTCAAACCCAGGTCTCCCACACTGCAGGCAGACTCTTTACCATCTGAGCCACCAGGGACGCCCTAACATAAAGCTGACATCCATGCGTACAAGGCTCAGTGGGGTCTTGAGAGGGCAGCCCTCATCAGTTGTATGGGCGATGCCTGAGATGGCTGTAGGATTCATTTGCCCCTAGACTTCTTGGTCCCTTTTTCCTTCAGGTTTGTCACTGAATGATGTCTTAGTCAGTGTGAGCTGTCATAACAAAGTACTGCAGACCAGGTGGCTTGAACACACTTATTTCTCACAGTTCCAAGGCTGGAAGTCCGGTTCCTGGTGAGGGCTCAATTCCTGGCTTGCAGATGGCTGCCTTCCCACTCTGTCCCCACATGGGGAGACTGGGAGTAAGAGAGAGACAGGAGGAGCTCTCTCTGATATCTCCTCTCCAGGGACACTAATCCTATGGAATCAGGGCTCCACCCTTAATATCTCCACAAAACCCCTGTCTCCAGATACAGTCACACCAGGAGCTGGAGCTTCAACATAGGAATTTGAGAGTACACAATTCAGCCCATAAGAGAAGAGAAGACTGTTGTCCCTAAGGTTTCCCAAACCCTTCTTTTGGTG
The DNA here is from genome assembly GCF_023091745.1 of Budorcas taxicolor. Classification (NCBI taxonomy): domain Eukaryota; kingdom Metazoa; phylum Chordata; class Mammalia; order Artiodactyla; family Bovidae; genus Budorcas; species Budorcas taxicolor. The sequence continues at coordinate 37,677,533 of NC_068914.1, read as the reverse complement.
ACAAATTAAGACTCCCCAACCTCTAATGTTGTGTGATGATAAACAAATGATGAATTTTTATCATAGCATAGGAAATCAAAATAAATAATTACTTTTGTTTTGTGAAATATTATCCACATGACCTTGGAAAAATCTCTTTCACCTACAGTTTCTTAGTTTATAAAAAAAAGGACAATGATATTTGTTTATCTCCCAGAGATATAGTAACATGTTTTTAACTGTCGAATGCAAGCGTGTGTAACATGTTTTAAGCAGAGGGTTCTTTTCATTGTTTTCATTTTAATTTATTTACTTATTTATTTTTGGCTGTGCTGGGTCTTCATCAAGGCATGTGGGCTCCTCGTTGCAGTGATTTCTCCTGTGGAGCACAGGTTCTGGGTGCATGGGCTTTAGGAGTTGCAGTTAGTTGTGGCGCATGGGCCTTGTTGCTCCAAAGCATGTGGGATCTTCCTGAACCAGGGATGGAACCCGTGTCCAGCGCATTGGCAGGCAGATTCTTAACCACTGGACCACCAGTGTGTGAGTCATTCAGTCATGTCCGACTCTTTGTGACTCCATGGACTGTAGCCGGCCAGGTTCCTTTGTTTATGGATTTTTCCAGGAAAGGATACTGGAGTGGGTTGTCATTACCTTCTCCAGGGGATCTTCCCAACCCAGGGATCGAACCTGAATCTCCTGAATTGCAGATAGATTCTTTACTGTTTGGGCCACCAGGGAAGCCCAGACCCCCAGGGAAGACCATAAGTATCGGGTTTTTTGTTTGTTTTTCACTATGTAAGTCATTTGTATCAGTAAAGATAGTCCTCGATCAAATAATAAAATGTGACATTTGGGGGGAAAAAAAAAGAAAGGCTCCCCCGTCTCAGCTGCCTCTGGCCCCTGACGACTGTCTGCTTCCATCACCAGATGAAGTCTCCAGGGCCACTGGCCACTGTGGAGAGAGGGCCTGCCTCCCACTGAGGGCCTGGGGACTGACACCAGAGGCAGGTATGGCTCAAATGTCCACGTCACTGAGCGTAAGCAGCAGGCAGGTGAGGACTTGGCTGTGATGAGTGCCAAGCCCCAGCCAGGTTCTATCCCTTCTGGACACAATGTGGAGAAGGGACAGCCTCCTTGGGGGCGCCGACTGTGGGAGAGCCACCAGGTGACCCCCAGACAGGGGACTCAATAGGGGACTCAAGCGCTCTCAAGGATTTGCCCCAATCTCGAGAGTCCTCCCATGGAAATGCCATTCAGCTTTTTTTATCCATTGTTGCATGCCTAACAATTGGAAATGTTTTCCTTGGAACCGGTTTGTAATCCCATCATGCTGTACTTCCTTTGTACTGAACAAGTGTTATTTAATGGGGCCGTTTTGATTGTTTTGGAGATAGGCGCATATTTGGAAAGAGGAGGGGTTTGTGTGAGTTGATTACATTGGCCAGCTTCCTTTATTTTTTCTGGGAAATCCTTCTTCCTGTGTGTATAGATGGTGAGTCTCACAGAACCTCACAACACAGCATGTGAGACCCTCACCATGGGCAGCTTGGCAGCGACCCGTCCAGGCCTACAGCTCTGGGTCCTAGGAGGCCACAGAGGTGGGCAGGCTGGGTGGGGGCTGAGTCAGTGGCGCCTTGTGAAGTCGTAAAGTCACACTCAGCTAAAGCCATCAGCAGGAGCTGGCCAGGTTCTTTCATGCCGGAGACGGGGCATATCAGATTCCAAGTCAGCTCCCAAGGCCTCTTGCTCGCCTGGATCAGTGCAGGCGTCTGTGGCCCCTGTTTCCCCTTTCCTTAATCTTCCCCCCACCCCCTCGCCCTGGAGGCCTTTCCTCTCTTCTTTGGGAAGGTCAGCCTCCAGTGGAAGAATAGCTATTGTTCCTTCTCAGGGGAAAAAGGGCCCCGTCCCTTCTCTCCTTTCTTGCATCCTGTTGCTGGCTCCTAAGTCCCCCTGCAGGGCAGCTAAAGTTCCCCCCCCCCCCCCCCGCCCCCCGACCTGCGAGCCTGCCTACCCATCCCCCCTAGCACCACTCCATTTCCCCCAGGAGCCAGCTGGCTCTGGCTGTACTTATCTCCCACCTCCCTAAGTTGCAGATACCCTATGGAGAAGCTTCCTCTATGCCCTCCTGTCCTGCAAAATCTCCCTCTGGTCTACCTGGGAGGCTCTGCTTGCTCTCTTCTCACCTTCATGCCTTGTCAATCAAGGGACATATTTTGCCCGAGACCTAGAATGAAAAGACACACTGCAAATTCCCTTGCCTGCAACCTTTGCGCTTCTCGACGGCATCATCTGGGATAGAGACCGCAGAAAGCTTGTGGATGAGCCTTCCTTTCAGTCTTGGCAGATAAATTCTCACAAATTTATTATGCGGTCACCTGCTGGCTCATCAGCCTCCTTCCTGAAAAGCCAGTTTGTCCCTAGGCACTGGCCAAGGGACATCTAGGCTGTATCCTGCACCACCCTCAAGTCCTGAACAAGGAGCGGGACTGGCCGCCTCAGAGGCTGGAATCCAGAGCACCCTTTATTCCTCTAGCAGCCACACTTTCTGTTCACCAACCAGAAGCTCAGTTCCTTCTGATCCCTGAAAAAATCTAATCGGACCATTTCCCTATATAGGAAAGCATATAAAGGTGAGAGTCGAACCAAGAATCTTAAACTGAAAAAGGCCAATACCCCAAGATGCCCCCAAGTGAGAACCTCCCTCACTCCCCTGATCTTCCTGCTTGTCCAGCTTCTCTCATCCTCTGGGGCTGAGTGAGGTCAGGATGGATGCTTAGAACATAGCTTTTTGCATAGCGGTCCTCCTCTGCCTCTCTTATCCCCATCAAATGCTCCAGGAGAGAGAGAGAGAGATGTGCTTCACAGATTCTGTAACTGAGTTTTCTTGGACTTTGGAACTATCCTAATAAACCCACATTGGACCCAACTTTGAAGGGAAATCTGTAGGGTTTCTTTACCAGGTTGTAAAGTGTCCCTGCCTAGGGAGGTGGGAGCTCTCCTGCTTGAGGTCCCGAGGGACTGCAGCAGCCTGGGTTCCCCCCAAGCTGTTCTGCTCTATGCTGGACTCTGTCCCTGCCTGTGCCCCTGGTGGGTCCCTCTCCTGGCACCTGAAGCTCTTCCCTGCTCTGCCCTCACTGGGTTGCTTGCCGCTGCCAAAGTCACCCATCTACCCAGAGCTCACCCAGGACCAGTGCATGTCGGGGGCTTAAATCAGAACCTACAATGTGGTGTTGCCGCTGTTTAGTCACTCAGTTATGTACGACTTTTTTGTGACCCCCATGGACTGTAGCCCGCCAGGCTCCTCTGTCCATGAGATTTTCCTGGAAAGAATACTGGAGTGGGTTGCCATTTCCTTCTCCAGGAAATCTTTCTGACCCAGGGATCAAACCCGAGTCTCCTGCATTGGTAGGAAGATTCTTTACCACTGAGCCACCTGGGAAGCCCATAACATGGTGAGCCCACACCAAAAAAAATCAATGCTCACCATCGCTTTTATCCAGCCTCTCTTCTCAAGGTTGTTGTGAGAATGAAATGAGATGGGGCACCGAATGTGCTAGAATAGTGCCCAGCATGCCCTGAGTGCCTGCAGATGCTTCCTGGCCCTGCTGACCCTCTGGGACAAGGTAGGGATGGATCTGAGGTTTGAACAGGTGCCCTTAGGTGCCTGGTGAATGCTTGCCATTGACAGGAGGAGACTGTGGCCCTGCAGAGCTAGCCGAGGTGACTCCGAGTGGTTCAGCCAGACTCGACCTCTGAACCAATGTCCTCATCTCGCTGAGTTTCTGAATCCACCTTACTAGGTTAAAGAGCAAATTCCAAAGTAGAACGGTCAGTGGTCACATGCCTTTGTCAGGTTTATGGATATGAATTATGTTTGCCCTTTGTGTGCTAAACATCCCTTCCCTCAAAGCCTCTCAGAGTTCACTGCTCAGCAGTTCCTCCAGGTCTGGGCCCCTGCGGGGCCCACTCCCCACCGGTCCTCTTTTCCTCACACCCAAGGAAGCGTGTGCATGTACAGCCTCAAGCCCCAGGAGGACACGGCACCCATACACATGCCTACCATGCACACACCTCTGGGTTTCTTTCCTCTCAAAGCCCAGAGCCGATTGTCCCCCTTCAGACACAAGATGTCAGTTCCACTCAAACCAGAAGCTTTGTGACCAAGCCCCAAGTGAAAAACTCGGTGGGCTGGAATATTTTTTGGGAAACAAAAGAGCCAGTGGCCTCCCCGTGACAGAAGGACCAGACAGGAACGGCATGCAGATGAACAGGCTGTGAGTCAGGTCTGCCCGATGGAGAGATGTGTGTGGCTACACGAGAGACACTGCCCAAGGAGTGTGGGGTAAATTTAGCAGGACAGACACAGACCATGGTAGCCGTGCTCCAAGAGTGAAGCCTGGGGAGCAGGGGGTCGTGGATAAAGGGGATGCGACACCTTCAGGGGTGGGCTCCAAAGCCCCAAGCAGCTCAGCACTGACCCGTGTTAGTTATGTGTCTGACTCTGTGCGGCCCCATGGACTATAGCCTGCCAGGCTCCTCTAACCATGGGATTCTCTAGGCAAGAACACTGGAGTGGGTTGCCATTTCCTCCTTCAGGGGATCTTCCCAACCCAGGGACTGCACCTACGTCTCTTACCTCTCCTGCATTGGCAGGCAGGTTCTTTACCACTAGCACCACCTGGGAAGCCCTACTGGGTCCCTTGATAAGATTTATTTAAGCAAAGGTTGAGTCTGCATTATGTTTTTCCAAAGTTGTCTTATCCAGTCTCCTTGGGTACGTTCCTTCCATTTTCAAATGGTCCATTTAGCTTAGTTTTCTGTCCCCCAGATGAGAACTTGCTTCCTCTTTGCCTTTAAAATATCTACGACCAACTCCATAGACTTTGATCATAAAGCTCATCAAAACAATAGGCACACATTTCTGCCTCTATGCTGTAAAACGAAAATCATGCAGGACTGCATATGTGCAGAATGGTTTTCAAACCGAATCTGTGGCTTTGAGGCTGAGACAACTCTCAAAACTGTCAAGTTACTCCTTAGTTGAAGGAAAGGAGCCCCCGTGAACAGTGCCATTCCCAGACAAGACAAGCCATTCTGAAGCTTCTCATTCCTTATGGGACTGATGATATAAAAAAAAGCATGCTTTGTTTCAACATCCAGAACCAATGGCTCTAATTCCTTATTGTTTAAGGAAGCAAAAAGCCTCCTGGAGGGAGGCAAATGTTAATGGAGACCAGGAGTTGCTGCTGGAAGGAAGCAGCATCTAAAGGCATCTAAGGGCTTGTTTTCCTTGGGTCCCCATCCCACAGGAGCCCTCGCTCAGCCAGTGTGACAACTTCTGCCCCAGCACATGCAGACAACCTCAAAGGAAGGCTCTGCGCTTTCTTTGCAGTAGAAACCTTCCCACCACAGCCCATGACTGTCAGATACGTGGGTGCTGGCCAAAGAATCTTCTCCCTCCACCTTTTTTAAAAAATTTATGTATCTTATTTTTGGTTGTGCTGGGTCTTCATTGCTACACACAGTCTTTCTCTAGTTGCAGCATGCAGGGGCTACTCTTCCTTGCACGCACAAGCTTCTCTTGTTGGAGAGCACGGGCTCTAGAGCGTGGACTCAGTAGCTGTGGCACGTGGGCTTAGTTGCCCCACACAGGTAGAATCTTCCTGGACCAGAGATCGAACCCATATCCTGCACTAGCAGGCAAATTTTTAACCACAGGACTACAAGGGAAGCCTCCGATCACCTTTTGACAGCTGCTATGCGGGTGATGGACAGGGAAGCCTGGTGTGCTGCAGTGCATGGGGTCGCAAAGAGTCAGACACAACTGAGCGAATGAACTGATGTCCAGCGCAGTTTTGCCTCTGAGCCCTGCATCCAAATGCCCAACTTCCTACTGGATTCTCCAGCTCAATATGCCTCAAACCTAACTCCTCCTATTCCCTGACCTCTTCCCAGAGGATGGGATTTTTAGCCACCTGTCCACCCAAACCCAACCTGAGGGCTGTCCTGGCCTCCTCTCTCTCCCCTTCGGCCCTGAATGCGCTCCCTGCCCAAGTCACACAGATTCAATCCAGCAGTGCTTTTGTTTCCACTCCCCCCTGTCTACCCTCTGCGGCAATGGCCCCATCCCCTGCTTCACCCCCTCTTAGCTGACCTTGTGCATCTCTCCAGTGCTCCCTCTGGGCTTAGTTTCCATTCAGCCTTCAGAGTAAAGCCTCCAGAGAATCCCTCTAAAACAGAAAGCTCTGGTTCTATTATTTGTCAGCTTAAACCCCTAAATGGCTCTCCTTGGCCCACCGAGAATCACCTCCAGCCCTTCCTCCTTGCTCCTAATCTCCAGCTCCCTAAGCGCCTGTCCTTCCCAAACACATAGGGTGTGTTGCTCCCTCCCCACCCTCCTAACAAATCCACCAGCAGGAATCTGCTCTTTCTCTCAAGCCTCCAGACAGGAGCACCTCTCCCTTGAAAATCTTTTCCAGCACCACAGAGCAACCATCTGCATACACTGCTTCAGGGCAAGCTTCCAAATACTTTGTGGCTTTGATTTTTCCTCATCTGTTCTGCTGCTGATGGACATTTGCATTGTTCCCACTTTAGGGCTAGTGCAAACAGCGTTGCTGCCATCACTGTTATACACGTTCAGTTCAGTTCAGTCGCTCAGTCGTGTCCGACTCTTTGCGACCCCATGAATCGCAGCACGCCAGGCATCCCTGTCCATCACCAACTCCCGGAGTTCACCCAGACTCACGTCCATCGAGTCAGTGATGCCATCCAGCCATCTCATCCTCTGTTGTCCCCTTCTCCTCCTGCCCCCAATCTCTCCCAGCATCAGGGTCTTTTCCAATGAGTCAACTCTTCACATGAGGTGGCCAAAGTACTGGAGTTTCAGCTTCAGCATCATTCCCTCCAAAGAAATCCCAGGGTTGATCTTCAGAATGGACTGGTTGGATCTCCTTGCAGTCCAAGGGACTCTCAAGAGTCTTCTCCAACACCACAGCTCAAAAGCATCAATTCTTCGGCGCTCAGCCTGCTTCACAGTCCAACTCTCACATCCATACATGATCACAGGAAAAACCATAGCCTTGACTAGACAGACCTTAGTCGGCAAAGTAATGTCTCTGCTTTTCAATATGCTATCTAGGTTGGTCATAACTTTTCTCCCAAGGAGTAAGCGCCTTTTAATTTCATGGCTGCAGTCACCATCTGCAGTGATTTTGGAGCCCAGAAAAATAAAGTCTGACACTGTTTCCACTGTTTCCCCATCTATTTTCCATGAGGTGATGGGACTGGATGCCATGATCTTTGTTTTCTGAATGTTGAGCTTTAAGCCAACTTTTTCACTCTCCACTTTCACTTTCATCAAGAGGCTTTTTAGCTCCTCTTCATTTTTTGCCATAAGGGTGGTGTCATCTGCATATCTGAGGTGATTGATATTTGTCCCGGCAATCTTGATTCCAGCTTGTGTTTCTTCCAGTCCAGCATTTCTCATGATGTACTCTGCATAGAAGTTAAATAAGCAGGGTGACAATATACACCCTTGATGTACTCCTTTTCCTATTTGAAACCAGTCTGTTATTCCATGTCCAGTTCTAACTGTTGATTCCTGACCTGCATACAGGTTTCTCAAGAGGCAGGTCAGGTGGTCTGGTATTCCTATCTCTTTCAGAATTTTCCACAGTTTATTGTGATCCACACAGTCAAAGGCTTTGGCATAGTCAATAAAGCAGGAATAGATGTTTTTCTGGAACTCTCTTGCTTTTTCGATGATCCAGCAGATGTTGGCAATTTGATCACTTGTTCCTCTGCCTTTTCTAAAACCAGCTTGAACATCAGGAATTTCATGGTTCACGTATTGCTGAAGCCTGGCTTGGAGAATTTTGAGCATTACTTTACTAGCATGTGAGATGAGTGCAATTGTGTGGTAGTTTGAGCATTCTTTGGCATTGCCTTTCTTTGGGATTGGAATAAAAACTGACCTTTTCCAGTCCTGTGGCCATTGCTGAGTTTTCCAAATTTTGCACCCATTCGTTTCTAAAAGTATGAGCCTTTCTAAAAGCCTCTGAGCCTGGGGTTTTCTTTGTGGAAAGGTTGTTGTTTTTTTTTAATTAAGGGTTTAATCTATTTAATAGATATTGGAAGAGTTAAGATTCATACTCTTTGTCAGTTTTGGTAAATTATATATTTTAGGAATATACCCTTTTATCTAAATTTTCAAATGTATGGGCATAAGATTGTTCATAACAACTTCTTATGGTCTTTAATGAATGTGGGTTCTGTTGTGATGTCTCCTTATCATGCCTGACATTGATTATTTTTACCTTCTTTTTTCCTTTTGCTCAATCTTGCTAAAAGTATTGACTTTTAAAATAAATTTTATTATTTTTCCAAAGAATCCAACTTTGGGTTTTATTGATAATCCCTATTTTATATTTATGTCTTAGTTTATTAAATTCTGCCTTTATTTTTCCTTTCTTTGGGTTCAGCTTTTGTTGTTGCTGTTCAGTTGCTAAGATGTGTCTGACTCTTTGGGATCCCATTGACTGCAGCATGCCAGGCTTCACTGTCCTTCACCATCTCCTGGAGTTTGTTCAAACTTGTGTCCATTGAGTTGGTGATGCCATCCAACCATCTCATCCTCAGCAGCAGCTGCTAACTCACTTCAGTTGTGTCCAACTCTGTGCGACCCCATAGATGGCAGCCCACAAGGCTCCCCCGTCCCTGGGATTCCCCAGGCAAGAACACTGGAGTGGGTGGCCATTTCCTTCTCCAGTGCATCTGGACTATAATTTCCCTGCGGGCAGATATTATGTCTTGGTTGCTCTTTGTTATCTAGACCCTAGCATAGTGCCTGGTACATAGAAGATGAATAATAAATATTTAAGAAAAGAGGTGAGAGAAGGGAGAAGAGGGAAAGAGGGAGAAAGAGAGAGGAATAAGAAAAGGAGGGAGTTGGAAGGACAACAGAACTGGAATATAAGCTATCCATACACCTGAAAGGTTAATTGTAAGATAACTGCCTATGTGTGTGCCTGTGTGTATGTGATATGCTGAGTCTTTTATTTTAAATAGTGTAGTATCATGACTCCAAGGCAGCTCAAGGTGGGAATTATAAATATACCTAGAGACCCACGGCATTTTCCTTGGAAGATCTTCATGGTGTATTACTCAGCACACGCCCCTGAGGGTCTCATCTGCTCTGCTCATGATGGACATTAGGCTGTTCCCAGTTTAGGGCTAATGAAAATAGTGCTGCTGCCATCGATCTCATACATGTGCATGTGTGCATTCGTTTCCAAAAGTATTAACTCTCAGTCTGAAAAATCAGGCCCTGCACCAGGCTCTAGCTAGACAAACATGAATAGGAACTTGTTCCTCGGACTTGCGGTTGCCAAGCGGGAGGGGAATGAGGAGGGGAGGATTGGGAGTTTGGGATTAGTAGATGCAAATTATTATATATAGAATGGATAAACAGCAAGGTCCTACTGGATAGCACAGGAAACTATATTCAATATCCTATGACAGATCACCATGAAAAAGTATATATAACTGAATCACTTTGCTGTACAGCAGAAATTTACACAGCATTGTAAATCAACTATAGTTCAATAACATTAAAATAGAACTTGTTCCTGCACTTCAGAAACTAAGAGGAAAAATCTAGGCAGTTAACAAATGGGCCAAACCCAGCCAGCACTTGTTTTGTAAATAAAGTTTTATGGAGACACAACCACAACCAAGCTACCTTCACCCAACAGTGACCAAGTAGTTGCCTCAGAGACACATGGTCTTCACAGCAGGAAATACTTGCCCTTTGCGGAAATGTCCATAGCCCTGCCTGAGGCAGTAGGCCCCTAGAAGGCAGACCCTGGCCTTGTCCGCCAGGGACAAGTCCCCAGTCCACTGCTGAACGATGAGCATATGTGTTCTCAAGGTACAGAAGTTCTGTGGAATTGGTCTCACCCGTGGGTAAGAATCACTGCTCATTATCTAACAAGTTTGCACATTTTCCTCTGAGCAAATGCAGCACAAAATCCAGTGGGTACGAGTGGTCTCTTTATAAATCTGGCAGCTCATTCTTGGGATCAGTACCTTACAGCATGAGCTCAACCAGAGCTCTAATGGTGTTCGGCCTAGTGGAGCAAATCCCGAGGCCCAGAAGCAGAAACCAAAGTTCTCATCAAGAAGTGAGACTGGTTGTATGGGGACCCCACCTCACTACCGACTTTAGACCACTTGTACGTGTGCATGCTGAGTTGCTTCAGTCATGTCCAGCTCTCTGAGACCTCACGGACTGTAGCCCACCAGGTTCCTCTGTCCACGGGATTCTCCAGGAAAGGACACTGGAGTGGGTTGCCATGCCCTCCTCCAGGGGATCTTCCCAACCCAGGAATTGAACCCGTGTCTCCCACAGCTTCTGCACTGCAGGCAGATTCTTTTGCTGCTGAGCCACCCAGGAAGCCCTTAGGCAGCACTGCTTCATCTCAAATCAAATATCCCACCAGGAGAAAACTTCACGCTTCCGGCAGGATGGTGCTAACAGTAGTCTTGGGATGTGCACTCAAGATGACGGCAAAGATGTTTTGTTCTCTTGCTCTGAGCATTTAGTGACCATCAGGGTAGACAGAAAGGCGGGGAGAAAGGCTCAAGATGATCCACTCCAGCCATCCAAAGCCATGCCCAGATGCCTGGCCCTGTGCCATCTGATTTGGGTACCAACCCACTTGGCCACCTGACCCATCTTTCCTGCAAACAAGTGTTTGCTTTTCTCTCAAACAGCAGTGGTATGTCTTAATGGAAGAACCATATGAGGTATCCATCCTCTAGACAACAAAGTGCTAATCGCTTTCCTTGAGTTGTGAACTATTAAAAATTCAAGCTGTGTAAGTCAGCTAAGCTGAGAATTTTTGTCATGGCCCCTTGCTTTTGGAGGGCCAGCCTTAGTGCTTAGTCAGCTCTTAAAGAGGGTTTGTTGTTTTGTATTTTTTTTCCCCGTGAGTATGTGTATCTATATGTGTTTAACTTTTCAAATCTGTGGTTTTAAAAAAAAAAAAGGTCGATCCGTAAGTGTCAGAAGTGTCTAAGTGAGAGTAGGCCCTAACAGGAAAGCAGGAAACACAGTCTGTAAATTTAGAGGGGGGAGGAAACAGAATTTCCATTCAACACCAAGGCGGTAGTAACACACTGGTGGGAGAGCCCAGACAAAGCCAAATGTCATTTTCTTTATCCTAATTTATTGATTTTTCCTGGCTGTCGGAAGCGCTCAGGGAAGGAAGCCTGGTTCAGTCTGTGGCTGACGTTTTTCATTGTTCTCACAATCAGATCCCAGGGTGGGGAGACAGATCCAGGAGAACGGGCCGCTGAGGGGAAACACAAGTGCATGGAGATGGTGGTGAGGATGCACAGGAACCCCAGTGCCTGGAGCAGACGCGTGTGCACCCATTCCTCCCACTGCAGTGTTTTTCAAAGTAGCCTATTCATTCACTTGGAAGACATCTCATGCCAAAAAAAGGACATCATCTCATCCGCCACCCACTCAGTCATCTTGACTCATCAGGCCAGAAAGACAACCATTGCCGGGGGGGGGCGCACCCACAAAAATCACCATCTCCAGATCGCTCGTTCAAAAATCTATGATACCAAAAATGTAAATCACCAAAGCTGCGTGGAAAATCTCCAGCCGGGGTGTGAGGCCTTCCTAGAGGTCAGAGAGGCCCAGGCGCGGGTGTCAGGGTGGGGTAGGAGGAGACACAGAGTTCAAGGTCAATCAGCAACCCTGAAAGAGAGATTAGGCCCCTGGGATGTTCACTGTGCCAGGTTTTCTTTCTTTCTTTTTTTTTTTTTTCATGAACACTCATTGCAAAACTGAAACCAACATCACAGAACAATGAGAAATCAGCAGCCCCTTCCACAAGCTCCAAGTCGTGCATACCGACTTCAAATCTGAAAAATGTTCTGGGTGCGCCCACCGTGGGCATTCCCAGACGGCTCTGGTCTCCTGCTGAGGTCCCCTTCTCCCCCAGCCTCGCCCCAGGGCAGGGCCACCTCTGTGCAGGTGCCCCTTGGACATGTCCTGACCACTCAGCTGTCCTCAAAAGGCCTGATACCGGCTGCCCACCGGGGATCACCACCTTCAGGCCCCACTGACGGCTCCCCTCTGGCCTCCCCATTCCTGTCACAGTTTAGCCTTTCCCACAGCCCTAGACTCCTTCCTATCCTACCTCAGAGAGTCCCTGCTGTCAGACCTTCCTGCTCCACTATGCGAGGCCTTGTGTTGACCCAGGTTCATCCCAGAAGGGCCTCCTGTCTGAAGGCTGCCCTCCTACACCACCCACTCCAGTGACCTTGTCTCTAGCCTGGCCTTCAGGGCCTCCCCAGCCCCACCCTCCCCACCCCAAACCACCTTCCCAAGCTTCTCTTGCATCCTCCCAACACCAAAGCCTCAGCATACTCACTTGTTCTGGGAGCATCTCTCCCCTCACCCTTTTGTCTATGTCATAACCTCACCTAGACATTCCTCTCCCTCTAATCTGCCTACTCGGCTCCTCTTTTTTTTTTTTTTTTTTTTAGGTTTGTTTGTTTAGATAGTTCTTTATTTGGCTGTGCCAGGTCTTAGCGACAGTATGCAGAATCTTTTAGTTGTATCCGGTAGGATCTAGTTCCCTGACCAAGGATTGAACTGGGGCCCCCTGCATTGGGAGCGCAGAGTCTTAGCCACTGGACCAACAGGGAAGTCCCTTGGTTCCGCTTCAAACCCCAGTTCCAGTGCATCGCCTCTGTAACCCTCCCAGTCTCCAACCACGCTCTCTCCTCTCCCTGACCCCCCTGGCTCTCACTGCCGGTGTGTCTCACACTTTGCATGAAGACATTGGGGTAGTATTGTAAGGCATGAAGACATTACTGTTTCCTGTTCTTCCCTCCACCGGCTCATTTTCAAATTCACAAAAATTTTTCCTTCCTTAAAACGCTACCTTTAGATCACTGTCACTGTAGACACAGCACATCTATAAAGTCTGTGATGAGTGGTGGGCCCTAGGACCGCCCAAGCTGACCTGCCCCCCCCCCCCCCCCCCCGGGTGGTGGCCTGCTGGCCCCTCCCCAGCTCAGGGGCAGGATGGCTTTCCTGACACTGTCCGCTTCAAGTTCAAGTTCTTAGTTCTCCAGTTCTCAAGGCTCTTAGTTGTCCCCCTTTGGCTGAAACAAGACTCTGAAAACCAAAGTGCTTTTGATTTTCTAAAGTCAATCTGTATTGAGAACTAGGAGGTTTCTCTTAGAATCCCAAAGGGTGGCCTTCACATATATTAAATGGATTTTTGGAACAGGGAGTGCATATTACCATATGTGAAATAGATCACCAGTCCAAGTTCAATGCATGAAACAGGGCACTCAAAGCTGGTGCACTGGGACAACCCTGAGGGATGGGGTGGGGAGGGAGCTGGGAGGGGGGTTCAGGATGGGGGACACATGTACACCCATGGCTGATCCATGTCAATGTATGGCAAAAACCACCACAATATTCTAAAGTCATTAGCCTCCAATTAAAATAAATATATAAATTTAAAAAAAAAGAGCTGGAAGACGTTCAGGGAGCACGGGTGTGGGGGAGAGGGGCAGGGAATGTTGGGTGATGACAGAGAATCGTTATTTATCTACCCAAAAGGAAACTGTGGGTTAACAGTAGGCAGAAGAGAATTCATAAGACTACAGCTTAGATACTTGGGAAATAAAGCTGGGAATATTCCCTCCTAGGTCTCACCCACCCAGTGACAATGCCAGCCAGGAGGCAATGGGATCTTTTAGAAACTCCCAGATGGGTTTGGGAGGAATAAGAAGAGAAGGGTTCATCTCTCCAAATGTCATTTACCATACTACGAATTTTTCTTTCATGGGGCTATATCTCCTCAAGTAATAAGTCAGCTCCTTGGGGCAAGACAGTGACCCATGTGTGCACAGACCACACCACCCCACACTCTGTGTGCAAGAGCACAGCCACGTCCGTGCCCTCCATATCCATGCACAGGCCCTAACCGGGCCCAGGGACTGTGCCAGGGCCTGAAGACACACAGAGCGCTGACCCTGCCTGGTGGCAGGTCGCCTTGGTGTGGTCAGTCAGTCACTGTTTGATGTGGAAGGCAGAGGAAGAGGGGCTGTGTGCTTTCCAGGGGCGTAGTGGGGTGGGCAGCTGTGTTGCTAGGAGTTGGAGAGTCTGAGTGACTTCAAGGCTAGAACTAGGACTGAGCTTTGAAGAGTGAGGAGAGAGTGAAATTATTTCTTCACTCCATGACTTCCTGTGTCCAACGGGGACAGAAGAGAGAAATCTTAATGGGACAAACCAGTCCTTTCTAGGGACTGCTGCCCCAACAGCCACACACAACAGCACAAAGTCTCTTAACTGTTGGCTTCCTCTCACTCTTTCTTTCCCTGATGGGAGTGTGGAAGATAAAAGCTTGAGACCCAGGGTGTTCTAAATCTTTGAGAGGCTCCATATTCTGGTGTTGGGTGTGGGCTCCCCACAGCCCCTCAGAGCCTCAACTGGTGACTCCCAGCCAGGGTCTTACCAGCCAGGCTGTGGCACATGTGACCTCATAGCCTGATCAGCTGGTTCTTCCCAGGGGCTGGGGGTAGGGCTTCAGCTTCCCCCTCCCCAAGCCATCCTGGACAGGCTGGTGCCCAATCTGGCTCCTCTTTGTTAGATTCAATTTTAATTTTGGAGGTATTTTGTTTTTTGAGCAGTTCTATTTTTTTGGTAAGGATTGCTGTTACTATTCTTTATTAGGGGTTCTCCAAAGGGAAAAAAGAAGTAATTACTGTTTTTCTTAAAAGATTAAGATTAATTCTTGGACTTCCCTGGTGGTCCAGCAATTAAGAATCTGCCTGCCAAGCAGGGGACATGGATTTGATCCTTGGTCCTGGAAGATTCCATGTGCCTTGGAGCAACTAAACCTGTGCGCCACAACTGTTGAGCCCACATCCTGCAACTGTGGAAGCCCGCACACACTAAAGCCCATGCTCTGCAACAAGAGAAGTCACTGCAATGAGAAGCCCAAGCACTGTAAGTAGAGAACAGTCACCACTCACCACAAGTAGAGAAAAGAATGATCATACCATCCCTAAGACCCTTTTATACACCTAAGTTACTTTTGCAGATCTTAGGTTGCTTATTTTTCTCATATCTTGAAACACGTTTGCTGTTTCATCATTAGTCACAATTATTCTGAACAATGTGGGAAAAAAAGGAGTAGAAGAAAAATGATGGAATGACCTAGGTTAAGAAGATAATGCAATTGTGAGATAAATCATCACATTTGCATCATTCTTGGTTTTCCTATTGCATTGCTAAAAGCATGGCATCATCTTAAGAATTATAAAAGAAGAGTAGACACCTCATCTCTGGAGCTTGCATGAACACACTTGAAAACTGAGCATCTTTTTTACTTTCTATTTATAATGGCATAGAGAAAAAACTAACGGACGATGTTTCACAATTCCTTGACGAATCAAAAGATGAAGACAGAGGCGGCAGTCCTCCGTGCTCTAATGACAATGATGAAATTGATCATATGCATGAAACCTCAGACAATAAGTCTTCAGATAACAGTATCTTTGATGGATTTTCTCAAACTCAAAATTTGATGGGTGAATTACATATTCTTATGGACAAGAAGGAAATATAGCATTCTCATTCAATCAGCTATGCAAACCAGAAAGACTTCATCATGCAATATTTTGTCACAGGAGCCTGGACCATTGCATTGCTAAAAGGATGTTTGGAAGTGCTCTTTCATCTTTTATGATGTCTAGGTGCTGGGAATTTACTTGAGTGGGCAAATGTTGAAAGCAGATGTATATACAGAGGTGATGGGAAGCCAATAGAGAAACTTGTTAGACTGATCATCTTAATCTATTTATAAATTTAAAAATGAAAAGTCTGTGAAGTTATGAAGCAAAGAAGATGGCCATCATCTCTTCCTCAAAATCATGTGCTATCAAAGGTCCCAATTTTTTTTTCTCATATTTTGATGATGCAAGTGCAAGAAGATGCAGAAACAGTGAGAACCTAGAACTTCCTAGAGATGTGTTTGAATTCTGAGTCAGTATTTACAGGACCATGTTCTACAATGATGTGCAGCAGCTGAAGGGCAATGAGCTGCATTCAAAGGGTATTACATCAAAAATCAGGAAAATATGGAAGAAAGATGTGGACTTTTTGTGTTCAATTCTAGTGTCCAAATATCTAATAGAGTTGTTTTCTGCTCTTACTTCTACAGATTATTTGTACAATGACTGAAAAATATTTTTTAAAGGTTCCATTGGATCCAGATGTTCAGTTCAGTTCAGTTCAGTTCATTCGCTCAGTCATGTCCAACTCTCTGCGATCCCATGAATCGCAGCACGCCAGGCCTCCCTGTCCATCACCAACTCCCGGAGTTCACTCAGACTCATGTCCATCGAGTCATGCCATCCAGCCATCTCATCCTCTGTTGTCCCCTTCTCCTCCTGCCCCCAATCCCTCCCAGCATCAAAGTCTTTTCCAGTGAGTCAACTCTTCTCATGAGGTGGCCAAAGTACTGGAGCTTCAGCTTCAGCATCATTCCTTCCAAAGAAATCCCAGGGCTGATCTCTTTCAGAATGGACTGGTTGGATCTCCTTGCAGTCCAAGGGACTCTCGAGAGTCTTCTCCAACACCACAGTTCAAAAGCATCAATTCAGATGTTAGGCAGGGACAACTGTCTTTTCCAGTACACGAAGCCTGCATAGGTAGAAGTTTCTCAATATGTGTTCTGCAGAACACATGCCAAATATGTTTTGCATGGCCAAATTTGTTTGAGAAATGTTGGATGAAGCAGAATGATTAAATTTTTAACTGCAGGATTTCTCTGAACCTTTAATATGCACGATGTCCAAAGTTGGTTTAACCAAGAAATTCTTGGAGGGGCAGAATATTTCCCAGGAATAGTGGTCTACAGAAGACTGGAAAAAACTGCCCTAGCAGATAAAAGGCCAACCAGTCAAACCATATTATTAGTTAGCTAAGGTTTAATGTATGAAGGCTTTTCCCTTTTTTTAGGGAAAAAATTAAGTTCCAATTCCATGAGAGGAGCCCCCAAAGAAGGCTGGGACAAGAAAAAAAGAGAATGGAGGTCAGAGAGAACTCTAGTTTTAAAAAAATGGGGGGGGGGGGGGGGGTCAGAGTGAAGGTCCCACGGTCTCAGACAAAGAGAATAGAAAGAGAAATAACTTCATTAGCTTTATTTTGAAAAGGAGGAGCAAGATTATTCTAGAGACAGGGAGTATAATCAGACTCTTAGGACAGAGAAACTCTGCCCCTGCAGAATTCCCTGGGGGACAAGGAGTGATGGGAAGAAAGGAAAGCAGTGGTTCTAGATCCTAAGAGAAAAGGGACACTTTTTGTTTAATTCTTTGACACAGAGCCCTGGGTTCCTGCCATCTGGACATTGCTGATGTGAATTAAACAAACCACCTTTGAGACAGGGGTGACTTCCCACAAGAGTCCTGATGGCAGAGGCTCCAGCAGTCATCACTGAGTTCTGAGCTCAATTTCCACCACCCCTTCTACCAACCATCAGTGCTCTGCACCAGCCTGCACAGCCCTGTTGGCCCTGTACACACACTCTGCCTTACCTTCTGAAATCCAGCAGAGAGAGTGTCCCTAACCATCAACGGCCAACACCATCACTCATCCTCTGAATCTTCCCCATCTCCTCAAGCACACTTCTCCTGCCATCACCCCCAGTCTCCCTGATTCCACCTCCCCCACTACCCAACCACTTCCATCCTTCCTTTCAGAAGGCTAACTTCTCTGAAGAGTTGTATAGACTCACCATTACCACCTCCTTGACCTCCAGCACCGCTGCTTCTCTCTTCCAACTGCCCGGGTCAAGCTCTCATCTCCACCTCCTTCCTAAAATAGGGCACCAGAGACCCCATCACACCATGGGCTTGCTCAGTGCTGTCTTCCTCTTTCCCAAACCCTCTACAGCATTCATAGTCAATAACTCCCTCCCAGAAGCACTTTTTCAGATGACTTCTACAATCCCACCTACAGCTAATGTTTCTCCTACACACTCCTCATTCTCAGGCTCCTTTGTCTCTGCCCAATCTCTATATCGTCTTTGAATATCCCAATCTGCTCTTCTCTCTTCTACCTAATCTCAACACTTTAAATATCATCTATACTTTAATGATTTTTTTTATTTTATCCCTGTGCCCATTTCTCCCTAACACCCTAGACTGGTAAATCGCCTAGCTCAGCATCAACACTTAGGTTTCAAATAGTCATTCAAGCTTAGCATGACCAAGTCTTGATCCTAACTCAGATCCCCAAACTTTCTTATCTCAATAAACTATTCTGGACTTCCCTGGTAATCCAGTGGTTAAGAATCCACCTGCCAATTCAGGGTACACAGGTTCGATCCCTGGTCAAAGAACTAAGATCCCACAAGCCTCAGGGCAACTAAGGCCGTGTGCCACGACTACTGAGCCCATGCTCTAGAGCCTGTGCTGCACAAGAGAGTAGCTCCCGCTCACTGCAACTAGAGAAAGCCCGTGCACAGCAGTGAAGGTCTAGTTCAGTCAAAAAAATAAATTAAATAAAATAAATGAATTTTTAAAATAAAAATAAACCATACTGGTTGTATGGGCCGTGAACCTAAGAGTCACATTAACTCTTCTTTTTTGTCTCCCAGCCATCCCCCAACAGCCAATCAAAGAGCAAAGCCCATAGGAGTTCTCTAAAATATCCTGAAACTGAAAGCTTCTCACCATCTACCCAGACACTACCCTAGACCAAGCTACATCATCTTTGTCCTGGACCACTGAAACACCCAGACAGTCAGCTGCCAGAGTGATCTTTCACAGCAGTAATTAGAGCACACTGCTGCTGCTGCTAACTCACTTCAGTCATGTCCAACTCTGTGCGACCCCATAGATGGAAGCCCACCAGGCTCCACTGTCCCTGGGATTCTCCAGGCAAGAACACTGGAGTGGGTTGCCATTTCCTTCTCCAGTGCATGAAAGTGAAAAATGAAAGTGAAGTTGCTCAGTCGTGTCCGACTCCTAGCGACCCCATGGACTGCAGCCTACCAGGCTCCTCTGTCCATGGGATGTTCCAGGCAAGAATACTGGAGTGGGGTGCCATCGCCTTCTCCGTAGAGCACACTACTCCTCTATTAGTTTCCTATAGCTGTCATGAAAAAATTACCATAAACCAGGTGGCTCAGAATGACAGAAATGTATTCTCTCATAGCTGAGAAGACCAGAAGTCCAAAATTAAGATATTGGCAGGGTTGGTTCCTCCTAAAGACTCCGAGGGAGAAGCTGTCCCATGTCCTCCCTGTGCCATGTCTCTCCCCTCACTTCCAGTGGTTACCAGCAGTCCTTTGAGTTCTTGGCTGGTAGACACATCACTCCAGTCTCTGCCTCCCTCTTCCCATTGTCTTTGCTCCGAGTCACCCTGTTTCTGTCTCCCATACAGATACTCTCATGGGATTTAGGGCCTACCCTAATCCAAGATGAGTTCGTCTTAATGCTTCCCTTCGTTATATCTGCAAAGACTCAATTCTCAAGGGAGGTCACATTCTGAGGTTCCTAGCAGACATGAACTTTTTTATGGCTGCACAGCATGGCATGTGGGATCTTAGTTCCCTGACCAAGGATCAAACTCTGCATTGGAAATACAGAGTCTTAGTTACTGGACTGCCAGGGAAGTCCCAGCAGAGTTTTTGAGGCTACTCTTCAACTTACTACAACTTCCCTGCTTAAAGCTTTCCAGTGACTTCCTGTTGTAACCAAAATAAAATCCAAACTCCTGTAAGGTCTTCAACACCTCATGCTTGCCCAGTTTATAACCCCTTTCCCCTCTTTTCTTCTTCTATCCACCCCAGTCCAGCCACAAGTGCCTTCTTTTTCTCCCTTGAAGCTGCCAAGGGATTCCTCTCTCCAGGCCTTTGCACATCCTGTTCCCTCCTCTTGAAACACTATTCCCAGGCTTTTGCATGGCTGCCTCTTTCTCATTCAAAACTTTACAAAAATGTCACACCAATAGACCCTTTCTGACCATTCTAATTAAAGCCTCCAACACTCCACCCCAGCCTCATTACTCCATTTAATCTTCTATATATAACATACCTGTATGTGAAATTATTGGGTCTCTTAATGAACTTGCTATCTATAATCATGAGAAAATTAACTTCCTGAGTGCAACAACTCTGTCCTATTTGCTTAAGCAGTGCTTAGCACATAGCAGTTGCTTCCATTAGAAGCCACGGATTCAGGGAAAGGGCAGGGAAGGATAAATTGGGAGTTTGGGATTAACAAACACACTTCTATATATAAGATAGATAACCAACAACTTGCTGTATAACACAGGGAACTATACTCAATATTTTGTAATAAACTATTAGGGAAAAGAATACAAAAAAGAATATATTTATATTTATATATATGAATATATATATATATATATATATATATATATATATATATATATATATATATGGGGAAAGAATTTGAATGCAGAGTTCCAAAGAATAGCAAGGAGAGATAAGAAAGCCTTCCTCAGAGATCAATGCAAAGAAATAGAGGAAAACAATAGAATGGGAAAGACTAGAAATCTCTTCAAGAAAATTAGAGATACCAAGGGAACATTTCATGCAAAGATGGGCTCGATAAAGGACAGAAATGGTATGGACCTAACAGAAGCAGAAGATATTAAGAAGAGGTGGCAAGAATACACAGAAGAACTATACAAAAAAGATCTTCATAACCCAGATAATCATGAAGGTGTGATCACGCCCACTCACCTAGAGCCGGACATCCTGGAATGTGAAGTCAGGTGGGCCTTAGGAAGCATCACTATGAACAAAGCTAGTGGAGGCAATGGGATCCCAGTTGAGCTATTTTAAATCCTGAAAGATGATGCTGTGAAAATGCTGCACTCAATATGCCAGCAAATTTGGAAAACTCAGCAGTGGCCACAGGACTGGAAAAGGTCAGTCTTCATTCCAATCCCAAAGAAAGGCAATGCCAAAGAATGCTCAAACTACCGCACAATTGCACTCATCTCAAACGCTAGCAAAGTAATGCTCAAAATTCTCCAAGCCAGGCTTCACGTGAACCATGAACTTCCTGATGTTCAAGCTGGTTTTAGAAAAGGCAGAGGAACAAGAGATCAAATTGCCAACATCCGCTGGATCATGGAAAAAGCTAGAGAGTTCCAGAAAAACATCTATTTCTGCTTTATTGACTATGCCAAAGCCTTTGACTGCACGGATCACAATAAACTGTGGAAAATTCTGAGAGAGATGGGAATACCAGACCACCTGACCTGCCTCTTGAGGAATCTGTATGCAGGTCAGGAAGCAACACTTAGAACTGGACATGGAACAACAGACTGGTTTCAAATAGGAAAAGGAGTACATCAAGGCTGTATATTGTCACCCTGCTTATTTAACTTCTATGCAGAGTACATCATGAGAAATGCTGGGCTGGAGGAAGCTCAAGCTGGAATCAAGATTGCCAGGAGAAATACCAATAACCTCAGATATGCAGATGACACGACCCTTATGGCAGAAAGTGAAGAGGAACTCAAAAGCCTCTTGATGAAAGTGAAAGAGGAGAATGGAAAAGTTGGCTTAAAGCTCAACATTCAGAAAATGAAGATCATGGCATCTGGTCCCATCACTTCTTGGGAAATAGATGGGGAAACAGTGGAAACAGCGGCTGACTTTATTTTTCTGGGCTCCAAAATCACTGCAGATGGTGATTGCAGCCATGAAATTAAAAGACACTCCTTGGAAGGAAAGTTATGACCAACTTAGACAGCATAGTAAAAAGCAGAGACATTACTTTGCCAAAAATGTCTACCCAAGGCTATGGTTTTTCCAGTAGTCATGTATGGATGTGAGAGTTGGACCATAATGAAAGCTACACTCAACTGAAAGCAGAAGATAACCAACTTGAAGGAGCTTCAGCCACATTTATTCAACTGTATCTGATAGGCCAAGAGGCAGACCAGTGTTTGACATGTCCATCCTGGAAGAAACGTGTATTGGACCTGAGGCACTTTCAGAAAACGGCCACTTCCCAGTTGAGGGCTGGTTTTCCAGGACAATTACAGCCAGCCTTCCCCACCTGTAAGTCCAAGAAGGAAAAGAAAAGGTCAAAGAGAGAAATAAGAGTAGGAACAGATGACTGCCTGGACCCAACAGGCGATTTAATAAAGATCTAGAGAAGTCATGAGTTGAAGCAATTATCAAGATAGAGAAAAAATAAAAAGAAGTGAGGGGGGGGGGGGGGTGTGGGGAGAGGAGGGGAGGGGGGACGTTCCACAGAAAAAGAGAGGCAGTGGAACTTCCCTCAGGAAAGCCGAGGGGTTCCCAGGGGAAGTGGGCCTGCTGTCCACCAACCCAGCCCCTCAGCGACAGAGGTTCCATCTGAGCAGTTCTGCTTTATTGCCACAAACTCTTGGTTTATATAGGCAAGCAGGGGGGTTTTGTGAGGGACTTTCCATAGTTGCACCAATCATGTTAAAGGTCAAATCGTCATGTGCTATAGTTGCACCAATCACGTTAAAGGTCAAATCGTAATATGCCGTAGTTGTACCAATCATGTTAAAGGTCAAATCGGAATATGCCATAGTTGCACCAATCACGTTACAGGTCAAATCATCATGTGCTTTCATTATAACAGGAGTCTATGGTGATCACACGCTATCCACGTGCACGGAAATCAAGAGAGCCAATCAAAAACTTTAACATAGACCACACCCCTATGTCTTCCGCCAGGCGCCATCTTAGTTTCTGACTGCAAAGGTAACTCATCTTTTTTAAGGTTTCCCATTTAGGGCCCCACAAAGAAGTAATGGGATTTGGGGACCTTTCCAGCCAAAGCCAGTTCTACCATATAAGCCACTAGATAATTACTTAAATTTCACTACACTGTGAGAGCAAAAACAGACAGAGGCTATGGTGGTTCTAAAGGCCCATGACTATTTCACCCATCTTGGCAGACCTGTGATATTAAATCAAGCCATCAGTCAAGATGGGAATACACATAAACTATTATATATAGGACAGATAAACACCAAGGTCCTACTGTATAGCCCAGGGAACTATATTCAATGTCCTGTGATAAACCATAATGGAAAAGAATATTTAAAAAGAGTGTCTATATGTGTATAACTGAATCTCTTCACTCTACAGCAGGGATTGGTACAGCATTGTAAATCAACCATACTTCAAGAAAAAATTAAATTAGGAACTTCCTTGGTGGTCCAGCGGCTAAGACTCTACACTCCCAATGCACAGGGGACCAGTTTAATCCTTAGTTGGGGATTTTTTTGTCCACAGCATGGACAAAAAAAATAAGAATAATAAATTTAAGAAAAAAAGAAAAGACCATTCTACCAAAAGGGGAAAAAAATGGGAACACTAACCGTGAGCAAACTGTCAATGTTATTACAGGAGAAAAAAGGAGTTGATGAACTGTTCTAGCAAGAATTGTCACCCAAATAGTACTACATAGGCTGGTGATTGGAAAGAACCACAGTTCAGGTTTTTCACGGTTTTGTTTGTGTAGAGATCAGTTGACCATGTTTGTAAGGAGAGGCCTAATATGAAGGGAGAAAGTGAAGATGCTTTATCATTCTAGACATGTACAGAGAGAAAGATCACACAAGTAAGGGCTTGCTTTTGAGAAGATGTGAAAAAAAGTCTGACAATGAAGAGAAATTAAAGGTGGAGAACCATGGCAGACCAGGCAATTTTCTCCCAGTCTTCCCAAAGAGGACAAACATACTAGCTACACAAATATAAAAATCATCTTTCTAGAGGCATCGGATAGTCTTCACCACAGTGAAGAATTAGCAAGCCAGGAACTGGGGGAAATGAGGGCAGAGGAGACCTGCAGCTGGAATCTGAAGCTGCTCTTCCTCTGGACTGTTCTTCAGCTCCAGATCAAGCAGGAAAGAGGTTGAGAGGCCAAGTAGTGCCTTTCACTGCATCCTGTGGCTAGAGGATCAGGGATAGAATCCAGGGCCCACTCAGTTGGATTGCTGTTGTTCAGTCACTCAGTCGTGTCTGGCTCTTTGTGACCCCATGGACTGCAGCATGCCAGGCTTCCCCATCCTTCGCTATCCCCCGGAGTTTGCTCAAACTCATGTCCATTGAGTCGGTAATGCCATCCAACCATTTCATCCTCTGCCGTCCCCTTCTCTTCCTGCCCGCAATCTTTCCCAGCATTAGGGTCTTTTTCAATGAGTCAGCTCTCTGCATTAGGTGGCCAAAAAATTGGAGCTTTAGCATCAGTCCTTCCGATGAATATTCAGGGTTGATTTCTTTTAGGGTTGACTGGCTTGATCTCCTTGCTGTCCAAATAACTCTCAAGAGTCTTCTCTAGCACCACAGTTTGAAAGCATCAATTATTTGGAGCTCAGCCTTCTTTATGGTTCAACTTTCACATCTGTACATGACTACTGGAAAAACCATAGCTTTGACTAGACAGACCTTTGCCAGCAAAGTGATGTCTCTGCTTTTTAAAACATGGTCTAGGTTTGTCATTGCTTTTCATCCAAGGAGCAAGTGTCTTTTAACTTCATGGAAATTGCATCCCTAATTTAAAACCCTTCCACAAAGAAAACCCCAGGTCTGGAGGTAATACCCTCAGAAGTGCATGCACTCACGCACCAGTGTACAAACACAAGAATGATCCCAGCAGCACTATTTGCACTAGGCCTGGAACATCCCAAATGTACAGGAGTAGACAGATAAGCATATCATGTCACATTTATAAAATGTAATACTATCCAGTGATGAAACATACAGACTAAAGCTGAACACAACACAGTTGAATTTCACAAGTATAATGCATGAAGGGCATCATGTGTAATAGACTACATACTCTGTAGTTATGTTTATATGAAGTTGTAAAAACAGGCAAAACAAAACTTTAGCTTTTAAGGACTGCATTGTATTTTGATGGTAAAACAATAAAGAAAAAAATCAAGGACATTTTACCATGAAAATCAGAATAGAGGTTACCCGTGGCAGGGAGGGAATGGGGGAGGCAAGAAGAGGCAGTGGGGAGGGACTTACCTGGTGGTCCAGTGGTTAAGACTTTGCTTTCCAATGTAGGAGGCAAGGTTTGATCCCCCTGGCAGCTAAGATCCCACATACCTCAAGGCCATAAAACCAAAACATGAAACAGAAGCCATATTGCAACAACTTGAACGAAAACCTTAAAAAAAAAAAATGGTCCACATCCCCAAAAATCTTTAAATACAAAAAAAAGAGGGAGTGCTTAGAGCTTCCAGAGTATGGCATGGTTATATTTGTTGTCCTGCCTGGTAAGGACACTGATGTTGACTATAATAAATCATTGATCTATTGATCTTGGATTTGACCACTCTTTCAAAGGCACATTTTATTTTATAATTTTTTAAGTGTTGAAAGAGAGATAAAGAAAGGATGGAGGGAAGAGGGAGGGAATGATTAGGAAGATTCCAAGGCCTGGAAGAATCAGGCAGGTCCTCCATGAATGAGGTACATTGGCAGGGAGGAGGCAGAGAGAAGCCCATTGATCATGAGCGTCTCATACTCAGTCTGTGTGTCCAGAAAGATCCTCACTGTTGTTGCAGAGATGGTGACAAAGTAGAGCGTATGTGCCACATGTCAGGGGAGCCACTGGCTCTCAGTGCCAGAGTTAGCAAAGATCCAGGCCTGCCAGCTCACCAACTTTTCAAGAATAGCAAAATATCTGGATTTTCTTATAATCCCCTGTGTCTTCATTGTTGATAACAAAATCAAACTACTATAAATATTGTCCAGGTCAAACAAAACCCATTTTATCTTCCAGATGAGGTCCTTGGGGTTTAAGGCCTCTGGGTGAAGCGCTCAGAGTTCGGGGGACCAGTCACCCCAGGGTTGTGGCTTTCTCCAGCATGGTTTGGTAACCACCCATCAGCCAGTGTCAGACGTGGTGACTAAGAATGCCAGAAAACAGAAGAACAAAAGAGGGACAGGAAATCAAGGGCGGACCTCATTGAAAGGGTTCACACCAAGATCCAGGATGCCAGAAGGGCCTCTGCACTCAGAGTCTCCAGAGAGATCAGAGACTCAAAGCCCCCAGGAGAACAAAGAGCTGAGTTAGAAGAAGTGAGAGAGACAGTTTTGAACTGCAAGAGCTCCAAAAATAAACCTTTGCCTTTTATCACTTTTCTCTTTTTACTTGCTCTCAACTTGCCTTTAAAAAAAAAACAAAACACTAATAATTCTACAAGCAACCAGAAATGGGGAAAAAAATAAAGCAACCATAGGTTTTCGTGAAGCTGCTTTGTTCATCCTGGCTTAAGCCCACTGGTTTCCAAGGGAGGCGTACACCCGCTCTTTCCCAATGACCCAGCGGTGGATTCCAACCACAAGCCAAGGCCACAGGCAATAGCGGCGCTCTGCATCTGCCTCAGCCCTGGTGGCTGGCTTCCAAGAAGTGCTGGAACATCGGAAGCAGCTAGCAGGGCACATAAGAAGTGGTCAGCAGTTGGGAACAGCTGGAGGGAGGAGGGCCAGCAAGCAAATATCAGAATTTGGGAAATATGGCTTTGACTGAACAAAGTTCACTGTTGTTTTCCAAGAAAGCAGGACCTGGTTGAGCCACCCCAGAGAACAGGGCGAGGAGCCCAGGAACTGAAGGCTGGCTCTCCAAGGCCTGGGATGCTTGGCCACCCAACAGTGACCGGGGCCATTGCTGTTCCCCTCTGGGCAGAGGACAGGCTCAGCATAAAAGGGGAAAGACCAAAGCAAGACCAAACTACAGAGATAGACGGCAAGATAAAAGGAAAAACAACAAGGCCACTGGCACTTTCCATGTGCTCTATGCAAATTCAGTCTGATGTATCTCCATTAATTAGCACACCTTGATAGAGTTATTCAACCCCACAGGTTTTGTAGTGAGCTTTCTGCTCCTAGCAGAGTTGGAGCAGAAGCCCAGCTATTATCTATCAGAAACTCTGCTACAAGGATGAGAGATTGGACTAGCTCACTTCTCATTCTTCCAACTGTAATTTAACAGAACTGGATAATGACGTCCTTATGACAAATGATATTTTTTTCTGAGTATCCACATGTCACGAATCTTAAAGGCACTTAGACCAACCAAATTTTTGCCAATAGTTCTGATTATCTGCAAATCAGCTGATTGAAGTTCTCAGATCTGAAGCACAGCTTATTTTAAGAAATTAAGTTAATTTAGGTAATAGTTTTATTGAAAAGCAATGAACTCAAAATTAATTAGAAATAAGACAGTTCCCCTGTTTAAAATTTTTTACGTTTTTCAAATCATTTGTAATAGACCCTCTGCTAAGAAAAGCTCTTTATAAATTAATGAAATATTCTTGGGAGTCGTTATTTTACTCAAAGGAACATTTCTATTTATCTAATAGCAGGAGTTTCTATGCTTTACATGTTTGTAGCCCTGCCTCACCCAGCCCTGCTCCTGGAACATAATAGGTGCTCATTAGATGTTTGTTGAATGAATCAGTTGTAAAGGCAAAACACGTAAATGGTCCATTTCTGCCAACTGGCAAAAATAAGAGCATTTTGAAGACGTACTGTGTGCTAGAAACCTGGCCAAACAAACTTAACACGTGCTAGTAATTGCTCTCGAGTCTAAGACATGATTACTATGATAATCCCCATCTTACAGAGGACTCAACTGAGGCTGGTGAGGGACAGAGCCAAGACTCAAGGCCAGGTCTGTCCCACTCCTGAGCCGAAGTTTTCAGCCACCGTTTGAAGCTGAATTTCAATCCTCTGCTCCGTGGACACGGACTGCCATGCGTGGTGAGTTCAGCAGATGGAAACCACAGCGTCACCCCACGGAGACAGACGGCGGGGCTGAGAAGGCTGACTCCCCCTGGGTAGGCAAACAAACTGCCCCCCCCAACTGCTTCTGCACCAGCCATGCAGCCTCCCCTCCCCCAGCCCCTAAATCACTGCCTGGGCCTTTGTTCTTCCCACAGCTGCTCGGCAAATTCCTTGATTTAAAATTATGATCACAGGTTGAAGTGCTACTTAAAATAATTTTGCCAAATGTTCCATCTCTCTGCGTTGATGAATATAATGGATGAAAATTTAAAGAGAAAAAAAAATTTAAGAATTCACTTTGTGGAAGACAAAAAAAAAACATGGGCTGCCTCTATGGCATTGCTTTGGGCCTAAAGGATTCTCTCCCACAGGAAGTGGCCCAGAGGCTGTGCGTTCAAGAGCCCTCCACTGATGGGGAGCGTGAGCTGCTGGCAGGTCCAGCTGCCCCAGATGCAGGGAGCAAAGGTCAGGGCGGGTGTTGGGTTTGTTTAAGCACGAGTCAGAGGTAGGGTGGGGGTAGACCCTCAGGTTTCCAATTTCCAATTTCCTGTGCAAGTTACTGATGGACACTGCTTCCCACCCGGCCAGCCTTTCATGCTCACCGCTCTGTAGAACAAAGGCAGATCCACGGACACATAAATAACCTGGACAGGCCAGGTCTTCCTTCTCTAATTCCAGATTTCTCTCTCCAATTCAGAAGAGTTCGAATCCTGAGGGAGGCAGGGCAGGAAGGCAGACCTCCGCCAGCACCTGAATCCCTTGAGACCTAGGGTCTGTGGGCTCTTGGTCTCTTCCTCCTGGCCCAGCCCTGAGCTCTGGTTGAAGCCTCCAGCTGACCCATCCTTCAGACTGGCCCACTACTGCCCGGGATCCCAAGAACAGGGTGGCCCCTCAGGTGCCTGTGACTCAAGGAACCTAGTAGATAAAGGCCATGATGAGTCATGACAAGGGGTCTTGCATTACACCAGGTTATGTCACATTAGCTGGACTCCACTTAAGATTTTTTCCCCATTTCTTTTTTTTTTTTTTTTTTTAAGATTTTTTAATATGGACCATTTTTAAAAAGTCTTCACTGAATTTGTTACAATATTGCTTATGTTTTTATGTTTTGGTTTTTTGGCCTCAAGGTAGATGGCATCTTAGCGCCACAGCCAGGGATTGAACCCGCAACCCCGGCATCGGCAGGCGAAGTCTTAACCACGGGAACACTGGAGAAGTCCCTTTGTATCCCATATTCTGAGGTTTCCTCTTTGCTTGAGAGGTCGGTGGGCAGAGAGGAGCCAACCTTGAGCTTTGGGGTGGAGGTGAAAGGTTGTTTTAAATCCTCTGGACCAAAAAAGCCCAAGGAAGCACTTCAACCCATGGGTCCCCGCAAGCAGGCTGCCTCTGAGCGAGCAAGGATTCCAGGATCCCACAGAGAACATGTGCCCCAGGGCCACCTTCAAAGCAAACTGGTCTCTGAAAATCACAGGTCTGCCATTGAGGGAAAACCAGTCGCTCTGGAAATAGCTCGTGCTCAAGGTGGGGCTGCCTGTTTGTTTGGCGCTGTGCCCATCAAGGACCCTCAGAGGTGATGCCTTTTCATTCTGTGGCATTGCAGTAAGTTTGGCCCGCCGAGCTTAAGGGGAGCTCTGTGTATTTCCACCTGAAAGGGCTTCCGTGTGACACAAGGCCCTGGGAAGAAATGATTGCTCTCAGCCTTTGGGAGCAGGAGGCAGACTCAGGTTCCTGTCCCTTTCTGAGCCTCAGTTTCCTCCTCTTTAAAAAGGACATGATTACATGCACTTCACCAGCTGGTTATGGTGGTTCAATAAGCCCACCTGCTAAGTGTAAGCAGGAGTCTTTAGAGCTATTTCCACCAGAAAAGGCAGAAGCACAGCCGGGCAGAAGTACCTGCTTCCAGGTGGGGGCGGAAGGAGGGGGTCTCTACATGCTGGAACGCTGCCGTTCTCTGTCACACCCTCACTGTCCAGGGCCATCTGCTTTGCTGGGAGGCCCATTACCAGATTCTCTCTGAAGTGTTCCCCCATTCCCACTTCCCCAGCCCAGCACGGCCCCATCATGGGCTCCACTCCCAGGCCTTGCCTCTGGACATGTCAGGGAGAGAGGAGAACCAGCTGGACGCATCTCTCCGAGCTAGGGTCACCTCTCTCTCCGTCTCTTTCATTACTCTTTGGATGCCCAGCGTTGCCTGAGCAGTTGGCTCCTCCAGCCCGTTTTAAGGGGAAGAAACATCTCAGGTTGCTTTGAGTTCTGGTTATGCTGTCTACTTTCTACGTGCTCACCCAGGGCACACAGAGCAGCAGCAGCTGCCCGAGGAAGGGAGTATTTTATCACTAAGTTTGTGTAGAATGACTGGTACCCAGCAATCAAAAAATTTTAAAGCAGAAAACTCCAGAGACAGCGCACCCCTCATGACCACACTTGAGGTCTGCCCACCCAGCACTCTCATCTCCCGAATGACACCCTTCTCTCTTTCTCTGCTGATGCTTTTATCACATGTATACATGCTAAGTCGCTTCAGTCGTGTCCGACTCTTTGTGACCCCATGGACTGTAGCCTGCCACGCTCCTCCATCCATGGAATTCTCCAGGCAAGAATACTGGAATGGGTTGCCATTTCCTCCTCCAGGGGATCGTCCCGACCCAGGAATCGAACCCACATCTCTTGGGCCTCCTGCATTGGCAGGCAGGTTCTTTACCACTAGTGCCATCTGGGAAGCCCTGCTTTTGTTACAAAAGGTGCTAAGTCTCCACTCTTGGAGCCATGGGGAGAGAGAACTCCAGAGAAGAAGTTATGCCAGGCCCTTCGGACAAACAAAGAGACAATTCCCCCCCAGAGATCACCAGAGAAGCCTGAGAAGGGGCCTTGGTTCCACCTTTCCCTTCTTGAGTGTTTTTTTTTCCTTCTTCTTCTTTCCCTTTTTGCAGATGGCTGCATTTAATGAGGAAGCGCTGTCAGCAAAAATAGGAAACCTTCAGCCTGGCTGCTCTCAGGGTCTGCATCCCCTATCAGCAGTGAGGCGAGAGCATCACTGCTCTGCAGGGGGGCTCCATCCACTTGGGTAGAAACAAGTAGAAAAAGCGTGGAGGATGCAATCACGTTTTTTACCTTGTACAGGTGACTTCTGCAGAAACTTCTGGAAAGAGATAACAGATGTTTTCTCCCACCCAATAAAGTGACTAAAGACCTCTAACCCTGACATTTTGTAGGCTAAGTGAAACACCACCTTCCAGTCTCCCACGTGGCCCTTCACATCTCTCTTTTGAAGCCCTTCGGAGGGAGATAGGATTTCCCCCTACCCCCATTTTACAGATGAGGTGATTGAGGCCAAAGAAATGAATCGATTTTCCCCAGTGGAACTGGAAGTGACAGGATCAAGAATTCAACCTGTAGTCAAGGTCAGTCTTCATTTGGTCACACAGCCCCTCTAGGGTTTCCACAGCGTCTCACAGGTCACCCCAGTTATCACACCTTTCAGCTCAAGATGCCAAAATCCCTCATCAGTGGAGAATTAACACCTTCTTGAAGACTTGGAAACTGATGCTTCTAAAAGCAAATAGATTTCCAAACTTTGGGTTAATGATAAAGCCAGAAAAACGCAAAAGACTCCTAGTTCCCTCTCCTCCTTTATCAATATATGACTTAGATTTAGGTGCCAAGTCAAATTTCTCCAGCACCATATCCTTCGTGGTAACTTATTAAAGAGTAAATCAAAGTTTGCTCTAAGAGAAAAGTAAATACACCCAACTTTCCATACCGCAATGGACCTGGAGTCCACTTCCCGGTTCCCCTGCTGACTCAGGCTGTAATTGGAGATAAGTGCCTGGGGTGAGTGTTCCAGCATCCGTGTGCCCCCAGGGATGCTGGAGATGGAACTGCTGTCCCCACAGGAGCCTGCTCCCTTGGCGAGGAAAATCAGACCAAAGGTGATGCTGTGGGTGCAAAGCTCTGCATGCAGGTAGCAGCTGCGTGTCTTTGTGTCTCATGGAGAGAAAAGAAGTCAACGCTTTGTCACATCACCATGAAACCCTGCCGTTCTTTGACTCTGAACTCACCCATAATTGCTGGGAGTGAGGTGGGAAGGGCTGCACTTTTGGACTCAGATGGCAGGGAGGATAAGAACAAAGTTGGCAAAGAGTCAACTCCAATCCTACAGGGAGCATTTTCAGGGAAACAAATAAAAATAGCCAGAAATGGGTCAGACTCGGAGGTTAGAGACAGGAAACTGGGGCAGAGTCCTGAGTAGAAGGATAGAAATGTTACTTTACAGGTCCAAAATCAGACAATCTGCCCCATCTGATTCCCTGCCCCACCCCCCCCACCCCCCCCACCCCCCCCCCACCCCCCCCACCCCCCCCCCACCCCCCCCACCCCCCCCCCACCCCCGCCCTTTTATCCCTTCTCCTGTCCTTGGATGTACAGGAAACATACACTCAAAACACAATGAAAAAGACCAGGTGCGATTGAATCCTTGCTCCCTCTTCTCAATTCTAAAACTCTCTCCCTTTTCCTTAGGCTGAAGACAACAGGGGTTTGAGTAGAACTCATTTGAGAGGCAGGCAGGCAGGAGAAATGTCATAGATCCTTTGCTTGCCTGTAAGGTTTCTGCGATCTCCATACACGTTGCTGACAGGAGAAAGGGGAGCATATTAGAAGAAAAGCACTTTGTACTGAAGTGATTGACCTCTTCCCAAGCAGGCTAACATACACCAGCATCCTTCCTGTAACTGCCCCCAGAGGTCTGTGATATTCCATGTGTCACACACAGTGGACACGCACGTGTGTGCAGGTACACAGAGGCAATACACACACCCACTCCACATAGGCCTAGCGCTCCTGCAGGTCCACAGAACACAAATGCACACACAGTTCACACACACACAACACCCATGCACACATGCATAACCCAGAAAGTGGTTCTTGCTCTCAGTGTAACCTTCGGCTCTTGGCGGTTCTCCTGAGCTCCCACTCTTGGCAGGATCACATTTCCCTAGGACCTCAGTGACGTGACTGGGGCAGACTTACTGGGCTTATCAGAGAGAGAGAAAGAGAGAGGATGGGCAGAAAATTCTGATGTGCAATAATGCCAGGCAAGTCATCAGGCCCACCACAGAGGAATCACCAAGATGGGTTCATTTAGTAAGGATCGGCATACTTGACTGATAATTTGCTGGAACCCTGGTGCATACCCTTCTTCCAAATGTTATGTCCTCTGAATTCACCAAAAAATAAAAGGAATTTGCGGGTTGTGTCCAACAACACGGGTAATACACATACAGGCATGTACACAAAGAGACATATATACCTACATACAAGCATACCAAGTGTTCACAAGGACTTTGGGAGGAATTGGGGTGTGGAGGTGGCTTCCCCCAAGTTGGCCTCTCTCCCCACTGCAGGCAAAGTACAGAAGTAGCCTTCTAAAAGTAGATTCATCCCACCAAACTGTCACACCCGAATCCCCTCCCGAGCAGTCAGGGGATCAGAAGCCCCATTCTGAAGTTTATTTCTAAAGCAGAATGTTTTTCACGCCAAGATAGCCCCACACATCCAGCCAACAGAATTGTTTGTGCGGCGGTCAGTTAGCCGTGTGACGCAGGAATGGCACCTGTTTTCATTTATTTCAGGACACAAGCAGGGGTCCTGGGAGCATCTGTCTCTCCAAGCCTCCCTCTCCTTATGAGAGGCATAGCATTTACTCAAGGCTTAAAATTCCCAGAAGACTCAGGATATAGAGATGTTCCTGATGGTCTTTTTTCCAAATCATAAAATGTATTTGAAATCTGCTTGTTATCAATCTGGCCTCATAGCTAATTGATCAAACATAGACCCACTGAAAAATCTGCAAGAATAGACCAGACAATTTTTTTTTTTAGCTTGGGGTTTTCAGGGAGGGATTTTTGGGAAGTGGGAGAGAAGTCACCCAGTTAAACTCCTGAAGAGCTGGGGCAAAATTCCCTTGTCAAGAACCAGTTTTTTTTTTTTAATGACAAAGTCACACAAGAGAGGAAATGAAAAGGGAAATTTTTAGACTTCTCATCCGTCCAGAAAGCCCCGGGCCTGTTTCAGAACCCTGTCAGGGTAACTGTCACCTGCGGTCACAGCACTGCAATCCCAAGAGGCCTTGCGTCACTGGCCATTATATCAATAAGGAACTACAATCACCAAACCACAAGCCAGCTTCTTTTCTGAGCCCACATGTTGCTTTAGAGGGTTTTTGAACAAGAGACTTTCCTGTTTTTGAAACCCGTGAATCCACAGGTCTTACAGGTTACTCAAATGATCTTATCACTTGCAGCAACCACTGGCATGGATTTCAAAACTGCCTCCTCCAGCCCTGGCCTCCCCTCGCTCCACAGACATCCACTTATTCACCAGCATTGGTACTTACAGGATCATGCTGCCAACTGCTGACACAGAAGAAAAACATAGTAGTTATACATTAAGCTGAACGGTTAGAGTATCTGTGCCAGGTCCTATCCAAACACCATTTATCCACTGACCAGAAGGAGGATAACCACCCTGAAGAAAACCCAACAATAACTGCTCTGCAGTCAGATCAATGATCCATAGTACAGCCATACTGTTTTTCATGCGAACACATACACACGGGGGCAAAGGTAGTGTCAGAAATCATCATGGTTCTTGGAAAAAGATTATATTCATCCCAGGGTGTGCAGCACATCTACTGGAAAATGTTAACTACGTCCCAAACCACCAAATGAGGCTGCCGTCCAGATTGCTAGGAAATGAATGTAGAAAATCGTGGGGAGCGGGCTCCGAGCAACCTGGGTGAAAGATGTAAACTGGCCAATCTAAATCCTCCATGGTACGCAAGTCAGACTTGTTTTTCTCTGGAGCAAAGAGAAAGACTCAGATTACAGAGTGCACTATAGCGCGATGAGCTAAATCCACAAACAAATGTCTCTCTTTCCTGCTCAGCACGGCAGCTCAAGAGACAAGCGCCAAACCTAACAACTGCCCTTGATAGCCATCTCCTGGTTTAACTCCTACGCTGGCCGGGGGCCACTTGCTTGAGCAACGCCTGCAGAATCCATCCTGCACTACCTTGCTAGAGGCGTCCACCCTCTGGGCGCAGACCTGAAGCTACCAGAGAGCTTCCGGAAGATGTTGCAAGTCCCTGCTCTCAGTTAACTGTCCAATCAGAGCGAAGGTAAACCAGAAAAACTTTTATTCTGCAGCTACACCCAGTGACTCTAAGCTGACTCCACAGAATCCACATGGCAATAATGAATCTAGCAGACACTTATCTAACCTCACACTTCTCAGTCTTTTTGGGTTAGAATCAACACTTAGCTCATCAAAAAAACACACTGTCCAAAAAGAACCAGCTCTCAGTTTGAGCATGCTGGTGTTTTGTTGATCTTCTTTTGTTTTTCTGCATTCCAATCAATCTGCTTGCGCTAAAATGTTGAGACAGACGCTGGAAAGCCAGAATGTTGTGATTTTTATGTTTGAGAGAGGATTCCTTCAAAATACTAAAAATCGTCTTTCTTGTGAAATGCTGAGTGTGAACAACGAGATGAAGAAAAGTGTCAGAAGTAAATCTCTCAACAATGATGACAGGTCTACCATAGCCTAGCATGATGTATCCTCAGGGGAAAAAACAGTAAAAATCAAAGAATTCTGGAGACTTTCCACCCAGATCAAGAAGATATTTTTAATTATAATCCTCATTGGCAAGTAGTCTACTTCATTTTATGCAAAACATCCTATTCTTCAAAACGTTTTTAAAATAATCACTTTTTCTTTCGTCCTCTGGAAAACCCATTGCTATAAAACAAACATAAACGTTGAACAGTTTTCCAATCCCTTCCGATAGTGGTAGTTTAGGACTCTTAGGCAAAATGGGCTTCCCTGGTTCAGTTCAGTCAGTAAAGAATCTGCCTGCAATACAGGAGACCTAGGTTCTATCCTGGGTTGGGAAGATGCCCTGGAGAAGGAAATGGCTACCTGGTCCAGTATTCTTGCCTGGAGAATCCCATGGACAGAGGAGCCTGGCGGGCTACAGTCCATGGGGTCAAAAAGAGCCAGAAAGGACTGAGTGACCAGGCACAGGCCTTAACAGTCTTGCCTGACTTGCAACCTGCTGGACAATGACCCAACCAGCCTCTCACTTTGGCTGCGTGGACCACGGCTCTGTGTCCTCTCCCCAGGGGATAAACATTGCCCAATGAGGAAAATGTTGTCTCTCCCCTTTTACATCACCACTGACACCCCATCCTCAGGCAGGTGTCACCAGGCCCGCCTCCAGGACTGTATGTTCCCTACTATCCTGGGCTTTCGAGCTCAGATGCCAATGAGGGCACTAGGTAATGGGTATTTTTGACAAAGGACATTGCAGGAGGTCTTTCCACATCTCTTATGGGAGTTCTCTATTTCGGGTCATCACCAATCCCCATTCACTCAGATCAACAAGGAAAATAACTCATATGAGCAAATGTAAGATGTCACCTTATAAGTGTGTCTATCCAAAGTTCCTCATGTTATAGAGTGCTCACTCAGTGTCTTTATTTTTAAATAACAAAATGCCCTTAAAGGCATTCAATCAATACAAATTTAACATGTTCATAGAGGTTGCCTAGAACAGTTGTGGGTGTTTTTGCTTTTTACAGTGTTTTTTTTTTATTGGAATATAATTGCTTTACAATGTTGTATTAGTTTCTGCTGTACAACAATATGAATCAGCTACAAGTATACATTTATCCCCTCCCTCTTGAGCTTCCCTCCCAACTTCGCTTCATCACACCACTGTAGGTCATCACAGAGCACCAAGCTGAGAGCCCTGTGCTATACGGCAGCTGCCCACTAGCTACCTGTTTTGCACATGGTCATGTATATAAGTCAAGGCTACTTTCTCAGTTCGTCCCACCCTTTCCTTCCCCCGAATCCTGTGTCCACAGGTCCGAAGAACAGTTGTATTTTTTTAATCAAAGTAAGGTAGGAGTTTTTGTAGTTATCCTTGAAGGTGTGCCTCTAACTGCAAGTAACAGATAATGTAAGCATGTTTTTTAAAGCTCATTTTTTATAAACTTATTATGAAAATTTGTAATCAAAAGAAGAGCATACAGTATGATGATATACTCTCTCTCCAGATACTAATTATCCAGATTTTTTCCACATTTGCTTCACTGGTCCTTCTTTTTTTTTTTTCTTTTATCTTTTTCTCTTTGCTGAATTGTCTCAAGGAACATCCCAAACCTCACGTCATTTCACGCTTTGGTATCTGGGGATGCATCATTAAAACACATGAATATTATTTCCTAACCTAGGCACAACCCTGTTCAGATCTTTAATGGGTTAAGATCTTAACCCTGTTAAGATTTTTAAGCAGGACAAGAAGAAGTTACTTTAGGGATATCATAAATAGCGAGTGGATATTAAGCTTGAGATAACATTTCCAGTGACTGCAAATACAAACTCAAAAATATGTGGGCAGAAGCAAGTTCTGGAAGATGGAGTGAGATCACTCAAAAGCGGGGCTCAAGTGATGACAAAGACAGGTGATGATGAAGAGTCTGGATAATGAGTTCAAAAGGGCAAGAGTCTAAATACGTATATTTACACCTATAATTTTAAATAGGCATGTAATGAAACCAATAAATTAAATTTTATAACTAGAATTTTGACTATTCCACTTGCATCATTAAAAGTATACATATTCAACCCAGCCAAGAAAAGAAACAGACACGGGTGCACAAACAGAAGACTTTTGTAACTTGCTCGTTGGGAAATGGGGTATTGCCTCATATTTGGAGTTGCATATATGGTGTCCTCAACCCATTGCCTGCCAGCCCTGCCAAGACTACTCTTCCTAAGGAAAGGATTCCTACTAGCCTCTACTAGACTCCAAGCACAGTGCCAAGCCCTGAATACATTGCCTGGAGAATCCCAGGGACGGGGGAGCCTGGTGGGCTGCCATCTATCGGGTCACCCAGAGTCGGACATGACTGAAGCGACTTAGCAGCAGCAGCAGCCCTCCAAGGGCATCCTGCCAGCCCCATGTTTTCACTGGGAAGAAAACTGAAGCTTCAAGAAAGTGAGTTATTCTCCCAAGGAGAAAAAGATGGAACGTAGGCGTAGGTCTGACTTAGTTCTTTCTACACCGCTACCTCATAAATTCTTTCTTCTCTCCCTTTCTCTAAGTAACCACTTTAGATCTGAGTTGAACCATGTGGCAATATCAAGATTTCTATTATATACTCAATGAAGGAAAACTGGGAGGCTGAAAGAAGGGTTCCCTGCCTGTGTGATTCACAGTATAGCCATCACTCCATTTTGTCATCGCTGAAATTGTTTCCGAATATAATAGTTGGTGGATAAACAATAGATGACACCACCAAATGGGCTTGTGAATTCCGCTAAGACAACAAAACCAGTCACGGCATTTGCAGAAAGGCTTGGCTTGTGGGTGACCAGATGCTCACAAGTATTTATCATCGTCTCTCTGAGCTCTCCTTGCTTTTTGCCCATTTAATCAGACATCTTCCCAACCAGGGCATCCTTACCGGCCCCACTCCTCAACTGTGGGGTGATCCCCAGCAAGTCATTTAACCTTTCTCCACTTAAGTTTATCATTAAAAGGCTATATTGGAAGACCATGGCTGAAACAGCCAAATAACATTAACCAATTAAGGTGAAAAGCACCATAGAAATGCTGTAGGGGCTAGGACTTAACTAGTCACATATGGTTTCATGTAAAGCACTCCAGTTCATCAGCTAACAGTAAAAGCATGCGGGAGTGAAATAGACTGGCTGGAAATGAACTGCAAATTGATAAACATTTAGTTGCTAATGCCCTGTTTATTATTTTTACTAGGATAAAAATTAACTTGCCCGGCCTTGGCCAGAAAACAGATTGAACTCTACCATCTGGGTATTGGAAACGGTGTTTCTTTAGCCTCGGGTTTCATCCAGGTTACCGCTGCCAGCTCCGATTTTATTTGTCAATAGGCCCTGACTGTCCAGACAACAGAAATGGGGGAGGCTTCTGGGAAGCACAGTCAACGGAGCCAAAAGGGTGACTCTGGGGAAGCTTAGGACGTAGGGCCGCCCCCCACCATCCTTGGCGTCTCGCATTTCCCGAGAAAGAGGTTGCCACATGGCCCAGGAAACTGCCTTCCTCCAGCGAGGCCAGCGCGGGCTGGAAGGCGGGGTCTAGGCGCAGAGAGCACAGTTAGGAGCGAGCGCGGACGCGCGCCGGGTCGGAGGGCGCTTGCAGGGGGATGGGCGCGCGGGGGGGACGGGGGCGCGCGGGGGCGGGGGCGCGCGGGGGCGGGGCGCGCGGGGGCGGGGCGCGCGGGGGCGGGGCGCGCGGGGGAGGCGGGGGCGCGCGGGAGAGGCGGGGGCGCGCGGGGGAGGCGGGGGCGCGCGGGGGAGGCGGGGGCGCGGCGGGCAGGGGCGCGCGGGGGGCGGGCAGGGGCGCGCGGGGGGCGGGCGGGCGCGCCGGGGGGGCGGGGCGGGGTCGGAGGATGCAGGCGGGGCGGGGGCGAGCCCAAGTCAGCTCTGCGGACGCCGGCCTGGCCACGTGACCGCGCCCGCTGCGGCCCCAGCTGCAGATGCCGTCCCCTCCCCCGGGCACTTTTCCATCAGCCTGTGAGCAGCTGGATCAATTTACTCGAGCTCCAGCGCCTCGCACCAGCACGGGCTGAATTATTACTCGTGGAAATCCCCTCTGTTTCAGGAAATCAGGTAGCTTTCAAACTCCCAACAATGAATGGCCCTTTGGGTCCAGGGAGAATAACAAAAAATATAAAACCAAAAAAAAAAAAAAAAAGACTGTAGGCTACAGGTTTCCAAACAGGCTGTTTGGTTTCTAGTAAATTAGAGAGTGGGCGGATGAGGTACCAAGTAATGTTATGCTGGGGAGTGTGGTCTTCTTTGACGTCACCAAAATGTTTCTCCACTGACCGCCCCCCGCCGCCTTTCCCTTGCTTTTCCCTCCTCGGCCCGTGTGCACCCTGGTCTTTTTCCTCCCTCCTCCTTCCCTCTTGCTGTCACGGAGACAGATGACATAGGGAAGCTCTGGAAAATCGCTCAGAGTTGTGCAACGGAGCTCGCAGGCTCAGAAAATTCCTGTATTTTCAAAAACAAAGGCCATGAGGTTGGAGAGGCGGCGGGGTGGGGAGGGGTATAGATCTTCAGCCACTGTCTCAGCCGGCCAAAAATCATGCTACTCAGGCCAGGAGGGGAAAGGCTGCTAAAAAAACCAGCAGCCGCCACCACTGGCTGTACGTTCCTCCCATCCTCTCGCCTGATTAGCAGTTCTGTCTGAGGGAACATTCTTCCTGTGGCAAAGAACACATTCTTGCCTCCAGTCGGCTTGAAATAGAATCCTGGAGAGCATGCACCCGCCGCCCTGCTGCTGCACCCGGGGAAGGGGGGAGGCAGGCCCCTCTGCTGTGCATTGAATTCTCCAGCACCCTCGCCCCCCGCACCTCTCCCCACCCAGTTGTTTTTCCTATCCTCACGCAAGGAAGCAACAGCTGCCCCCATGTTGACATAGAACGATCTCGAATGAGCGTTCCACGGCTATATACGTAAGCATTTGTAGCCTGACCCTGCTATCTTTTTATTTCCCCTTTAAGTTGACTTTGGGGCCCAGTTGTTTCAACAAGGACCGCTGTGGTCACTCAACGGCAGGGTCCCGCCCACAGTCACATGATGAGTGTTGGTGGGGCCGACAATTCTCTGTGTGGCTAGTAATTGTCATGTAGCTCAGCAAGACTGCTTGGTTTGTACAACATTGTAAATCAACTATACTTCCATTTTAAAAACATAAAATGAAAAAAACGTAGATTCTGATGCAAAAAACTAAAAAAGAGACTACTTAGTTTCTAAAGTAACCTGACTCGTATTCTTTACCCAGGCAGCTCTTGAAAAGCAGACGTCGGTATCCAGATGTCACGTTAGGGAGTATGGTTCCAGGCAGGGTAGGCTAAGGAGCAGCCCAGTGTACACGTGGGCCTGGTTTTTTCCATCAGTCTCTGGTGACTCCTCCCTCCTCCCTGATCTTTCTCTGATCTAGACAGCAAGAGCCTCAGAGGACCTTGGAACAGGGAGCGCTTTCTAAATCAGAGCCTCCAGATGCTCTTTGCGGGCACTGAGTTCCCCTGAAAAGTCTACTGGCATTGAAAAAATACACTCACACAAAAATGGAGGTCACGTGCATCTATTCAGAAATTAGACGTGGAACCAGAACGACTAAAGAATTCATCGTATGTATTTGCAGAGGGTGGGGTGGTGCGAGGGAGTGTCACAAGTGGGTTGGGTGACACCTCTTCAGCAAGGGCACGGACCACGATCTCTTTAGCATAAGTGTTGGGAGGACCAATGAATGAGCAAGGAGATGAACATAAGAAATGAACCTGGAACACAAAGGAAGCACAAAGGAGCCCACAGTTTCTGGGAGGTAAGGCGGATGGGCTGGGGCATGTCTGCCAGAAAGAACCATTCTGTTTGAAGGAGAACAGACTTCTAAAGTGTAAAATGCAGGGATTTCCCTGCCCTCCAGTGGTTAAGACTCCACCCTTCCAATGCAGTGGGCACAGGTTCAATCCCTGGTCAGGGAACTGAGATCCCACATGCCACACAGCACGACCAAAAAAATTTGAAAATAAAATTTTTTTTAAAGTGTAAACACAAAATGGAGTCTGACATACTGACAAGTGACAGTAACATTAGGTGACTTGTACTCAACACATCCTATGTACCAGATGTTGCAAGTGTCTTACCTGGCACCACCGACTTAGTCTTTGTGGCGCCCTCCAGAGGTGGAAACCAGCTGGAGGATCTGTCAGCTCTTTGGGGCACCAAGGAAGAGATTCCTGGACCTGAAAGATTTAGAAGGACTGGAAGCAGATCCAGTCAATACAGAGCAACCCATGTGCATCTTTAAAGTCTGTCCAACCTGCCTGCTTAGTCTTGCCTCCACTGTTTCTTGTTTCTGCCTCCACCGGCCATCGCTGAGAGAGGATCCCTGCTCCCCTGCTGACTCACGGAGCAGAGACCCCTCGGAAAGGAATGAGATCTGATCTCCAGGCAGCCAAAGCCAGCCTCCCTGCCTCCACTCTGCTGCTCCTTCCTTCTCTCAGAAATGCCAGACCTTCCACAGATGCCTCTGAGACTCACTGATGCTTCCTCCGGGAACACCCCTTCAACCCCTTCATCAAGGCCCTGACCTTGCTGGGTGACCTCTGGGCCCTGATGGAAGCACCTTCCCACCTCCTGGGACCTTTAGGGACCCAGGTAAGTAGAAGTGATGGCAAGAGCCCTCTCCTCGGGGGCCTCGGGAGACCTTTCACCTTTGAGAGA
Source organism: Budorcas taxicolor (assembly GCF_023091745.1). Classification (NCBI taxonomy): domain Eukaryota; kingdom Metazoa; phylum Chordata; class Mammalia; order Artiodactyla; family Bovidae; genus Budorcas; species Budorcas taxicolor. Next base: position 37,635,342 of record NC_068914.1, on the reverse strand, counting down.
GGAACAAGAAACATAGGTTTCATCCAGTTGAAGCATTCATGCCTAGAAGTTCTTGTTTATGACTTAGAAACAGGCTCTCCATTCAAGTCGTCACAAGGATCCTTTACCTCACCTTTCCGCTCAGAAAACACACCTCCTTCATTTGGGGCCACTTCAAGGGAAGTCTCCTTTATTCATGGTCTGTACATTTGCCCTACTGACCGCTTCTCTTTTCTTCCAAACATGCTGTGTAGTCCTGGTATCAGAGAGACAGCCCTGTGTACGTGTGTGCTCAGCCGCTGCAGTTGTGTCCAACTCTTGGTGACCTCATGGACTGTAGCCTGCCAGGCTTCTCTGTCCATGGGATTCTCCAGGCAAGAATACTGGAGTGGGTTGCCATTCCCTCCTCCAGAAAGCAGCCCTAAGAGGGCATAATTTGAAATCTCATCATTTCAGGTAAAATGTTTCCCTGAGGGAGGGGGCTTAGATGAGGAACTTAAACCATCTGTTTCCTTCTGGTCACCCAGACAAGCAAGGTGACTGTCACTCTGAGTTTCCATCTCCTCCAGCATCCTAGAACCCACCACCACCCACCCCCAGCCAAAGGCTAGGATGCCTGTCACCCACCCATTGACATTCCATTAAAAATTGGGACTAACAACAGGTTCCAGAACACTGCGTCATAACTCAGCAGGTGTGGGATCTACCTGAACAAAAGGACAGAACTCCCAGCCACTGTGAGGTGGCTAAGCAAGGGCTTTGCAAAGCTGTTTGGCTTACAGCACACAGACCGACCTGTGCTCATGTAATGGGGTAAAGATGAAGCAGGTGCCCCAGTGTCCTCCTGACACAGCAAGTTGCTAGCCTCTGCTAAATACACACACCCACACACATTAACACACACTCATGACCTCCAGTGTCCCTGAAAAGATGGCCCATCTCGCAATCAGTGCAGGCTCCCCACAGCCAGACATGCATGCATGCGCGCTACATTGTTTTAGTTGTGTCCGACTCTTTGTGATCCTATGGACCATAAGAATACTGGAGTGGGTTGCTGTGCCCTCTACCAGGGGATCGTCCCGACCCAGGGATTGAACCCGTGTCTCTTACGTCTTAGCAGGTGTTCTCTTTACCACTAGCTCCAGCTAGGAAGCCCCACAGCCAGAGATGCCTGGCTCCAATTCCAGCAAGCTGTACTCCCTCCTGAGCCTCAAGCTCCTCATCTGTAAAGTGAAGCTAGTAATACCTCCTTGAGGGGCTGAGCCAATGCATATAAAACTTTAGACTCAGAGTAAGCACTTCATAACTTGAATCCAAAACAATCCCAAATTGTCAGCAGCAGCAGTTTTCACATTGGCTTTGTCCTAAAGACAATAACATAGCCACTGTGGACAAAGCAGTTTTTATGAACCAGGTGTGTTCCATGCATTGTCTCATCTCGACTCACACTAGCCCTGCTAGTTGGGTAGGTGTTAGGATCCTCATTTTACAAATAAGGTTTCTGAGGCTCAGAGAAGTTAAGACACTTGCCCAAAGTCACACAGTCAGCAGTAAAGAAATATCTAACATTGAGGTAATCAGTGCTTCAGTGCCAGCCCCAAAGCATGCTCCCTTCACAGGGCTGTGCTGCCTCTTGATGCAGTTAGCACAAGCCGAGCTCTGCTCTCTTTACAAGACTACACGGAGTAAGTGCCAAGTGATTATGCAGAGGGCTGCAGCCTTGCACGTGTGTGTGTGTGCATGTGTGCGTGCACGTGACCTTGGCCAAGGGCCACACTTTTAGCCCACATACTGGTCTGCCAAAAGCCCATGTTCAAATCCCACCTATTGAAAAGCTCATCTCCGCTTTGGCAGGACAGGTCCTGAAAAATGTAGGAAATAAACAAGGGCCATTCAAAAGAACTGAACTTCAATTCAAATGAGAAATTCCTTCACAGGAATAAAACTTCAGAAACCAAACAACCAAAGCCCTCAGAAAACGTCGGTAATGATCCATTAATTTTAAGTTATCAGAAAGGGAGAGCAAGAGGTAAACCCAGTTTCTGCATGGGCATCCGCACCCCTTCTCTGAGGGCAGTGCTCACAAGCCTGAAAGGGTTGGCTTGAATAGAGAGGTCACCCCCTGGGGAGCCAGTGGGTGAAATACACTGGAAATGTGCCTAAGGGACCAGCATTTTTTGACACACAGGCTCAGAATGATGAAAAGCACCCTTCTGGGGACTTCCCTCCTGGTCCAGTGATTGAGACACTGAGTCTCCAGTACAGGCGCCATAGGTTCGATCCCTGGTGAGGGAACTAAGATCCCACATGCCTCAAGTTGAGCCAAAATACTTTTTAAAATAAATAAAAAAAATTTTTTAAGCACTCTTCTGCTCTTTATCCCTCCACACCCGCTTCAGTTTCTCAAATATGGAGACTCCTTCTGAGCTTTTCCTTCTTGGCAATGCCACACTTGTTAAGAAACCAGTATCCTGGAAACCGAAGTGGCCTTGGATGTTGTTCTCTGCTGTGGCAGACCAAACTTTCCTTGCTGAATCAGACCCCATAATATATCAGGTCTGAGTCACACATGAACAGAGGAGCCACTATTAGGAAGAGAAAGAGTGCAGTGATATTTATCAGTGACTAAATCGGAGCAAATAACGAGTGTTGCCTAATCACAGGGCATATTCATATACATTACCTTCCTATGAAGCAAGGTCATCGCTTCATAGCTCTCAGGATGGTTTCTAACTGTCAATATTTACAGAACCAGGCACTTAACAACACACGCCAGGAGACCTGGCTGTCTCCAAGGATGAGTCATGCCGAATGAAGTCTTCTATCTCGGGGTCACTGCTCCATCCTCGCTGACTAGTCATGGGATTATTGAAAAGTATGTGCAGGATTGCGGGCCCTGTTCAGTTCTCTGGAAGAACCAAAATTTATGAAATTGAAGCCTGGGAGGAAAGGATGTGAGTTTAAAAGCATATTCTGTGCTCAGTTGCTCAGTCATATCTGACTCTTTGAGACCCCATGGACTGTAGCCCTCCAGGCTCCTCTGTCCATGGGATTCTCCAGGCAAGAATACTGGAGTGGGTTGACATGCCCTCCTCCAGGGGATCTTCCCAACCTAGAGATCAAACCTGCATTTCCTGCTTTGTAGGCAGATTCTTTACCACTGAGCCACTGGGGAAGCCCTAAAAACGTAATCTGCTAACTAATAAATATAGCTCTGGGTCTAGGGTAAGTAGCAAAGAGATGGCACCAAGACCCTAGTCAGCCTCTGCTTGCAGAAAGATATGTGATAAATAGCCTGAGTGGTGTCAAAGCCATGGCTGGAAAAGTCACCTGCATCATGCAAGACACACACCAAGGAAGGTGGTGCCACTTGGCTTAGAGGGAGACTGGCCACAGTCTTGGATATTTGGGGGTTTTCTAAGGTTATTTATCTATTAATCTCTGTTGCTGTGTGCAGGCTTTCTCTAGTTGCGATGAGCAAGGGCTACTCTTGGTTTTGGTATGCAGGCTTCTCATTGCAGTAGCTTCTCCTGTTGCAGAGCACAGACTCCAGAGCACCAGCTCAGTAGTTGTGGTGCACAGGCTTAGTTGCCCTGCAGCCTGTGGGATCCTTCCAGACCAGGGATCAAACCCAGGTTCCCTGCATCTTAACCACTGGACCACCAAGCCCCAGCTTGGATATTTGAATAAGCAAAGTAGACCTGTGTGCACAAACAGTCCAGATAGAAACCCTTGGCTCCATTCAAGCAATGGAAGATCATTTCTTTGGGTTTTGAAAGCTTAGTTGTTCATGAATCACTCATTTAAAATGCCAGTAACCTCTGGGACTTCCTTGGTGGTCCAGTGGTCAAGACTTCGCCTTCCAATGCAGAGGGTGAGGGTTCAGTTTCCTGGTCAGGGAGCTAAGATCCTATATACCTTCTCAGCCAAAAAAAAAAAAAAAATCAAAACATAAAACAGAAACAATATTGTAACAACAATATAGACTTTAAAAGAGACATCAAAGAAATCTAAAATATAGATAACCTCTGGAGTTGCCTCTTGATAAAACCTAAGGTTTATCAAGTAGGGGGATTATGCTTGGTGAGAATCAGGAAGCAAGAAAAAGAGGGCAAGGATGGCAGGCAAGCCAAGCAAGGAGGGCACTGCAGGAGGAAGTGGGCTGGGGAGAGCCCAGCACATGCAGGACATGACTATTCTGGAAGATGTTCATTTGTCTGTATGCAGAAAAGAAAAGCAGCTTCAACCTAAATGTCCATTGACAGAGGAATGGATAAAGACGTGGTACATGTATACAATGGAATATTACCCAGCCGTAAAAAGAATGAAATAATGCCATTTGCAGGAAAGTGGATGGACCTAAAGAGTGTCATACTAAGGCAGACAGAGAGGAAGAAACAGTGTATGGAATCCCTTATTTGTGGAAATGATACAAATGGACTTAAAAAACAGAAAGAGACCCACAGACTTAGAAAATGAATTTATGGTTGCCGGCAGGGAAGGGATACTCAGGGAGATTGGGAAGGTCATATACACACTGCTGTATTCAAAATGAATAATCAACAAGGACCTACTGTATAGCACATGGAACTCTGCTCAATGTTATGTGCCAGCCTGGATGGGAAGGGGTTTGGGGGAGAATGGATACATGTATATGTATGGCTGAGTCTCTTTGCTGTTCACCTGAGACTGCCACAACATTGCTAATCAGCTATGCCCTAATACAAAATAGCAAGTTTAAAGTTCGAAAAAAAAAAAAGAAAGGAAGCTTCTTTCACATCAACGTTAAATGAAGAAATTGGCACCACGCTTCAGAAACGCCACGATCAGTACAAGTGACCCTGTTGCAAACTTCACCCCCAACATGCACACAGAAGCTGATTGCAACCACAGGGGCGGTTACATCTCTGCCAAAGTCCACTGGGGACCCAGCACTACGCAACATGGGACAGGTTGGTCAACACTGAGCTCCTGGAATTCCAGTTCCCTTTAAAATCGATGAGCTAAGCTAGGATTGCAAAAGAGACCCATGAGGGACAGGATTAGTACTGAGCTGTGTGGTGCAAAATGTCTTTGATTGAAAAGTGGTGGACACCGTGGAAGAACCAGAAGTATCAAGACATATCTCAGGCACATTTGCAAATAGACTTAGTTTCTTAATAGGCTAGGTCTGCAGGCTCAGAGAAGTTGCCAGAGATCACAAGATTATTGCATGATGACAAGAGCTCCTGATTCCTGAAGACAAGGAGGTCACAGCCCCACGACCACTGGCCAGGGCCATAAACCAAAGGACATTTCTCCTGTAGCAGTTGCGTGGAGACACAACATTGGCATCATATTTAGTCAAAAAGCACAACAAGGGATGTACTTCATGATCCCGAGAAAGGTATGATCGTGGCCCTTCCCAGCCACCATGTATCATAAAACTGGGGCTGGCAAGCACCCTGGGGAAGGCCCTGCCAGCTGAATGCTCACAATGTGTCCACAACAGCTGTGAACCCTTTCCCAGGCCTTCCTCAGGTGCACACACACATTCAGGCTGGCCATGCACATATACATACATGCACCAAGTAAAGACGGTGGAGAGAGAGGTAGCCAGGAAAAAAAAAAAAAAAGCACTTCTGCAAATACACATGGAAAATACTTTTTGGATGAGTGCTTAAAGGGAGTTAACCCAGCAAAGATGACTTATTTACCTGCTTTATCCTTTGTGGCCTGGAATAAGGATATGATGGCTAGAGCTAAAGCAGCCATTTTGGACCATGAGGTGTTCTTTGCAATAGATGCCAAATTCTAAGAATAGAAAGAAAGGTACATGGAATACTGATGAGTGTAGAACCACTAAAGCAGTCCTAGGCTATCTACTGCTAGACTTCTTTGATATGAGACTGAAATAAACTTCTTTATTGTGTAAAAAACAAAGAGACAAAAGTGCTTCTGATTCTATATGCATTCTACTACAGAGCTTCTGTAGGATGCCAGTCCTTTTGCTGGGGAACCCTCTGTTTCATTTCCCCCTGTGTTTCCTCTTTCTGTTGGAGGTAGAGGGAAGGAGAGGCCGAGTAGAGAGGGGTTTGGGAGGAGAAAATGTATAGAGAGGATGGGCCCCTAGCTGTTCCTCTTTCCCTGTATCTATTTCTCTGCTTTGTCTCCAGACCTCCTAGAACACCTTGCATGTGGTCCTGTGCTTGGTGAATGTGTTGAAAGCTTGTACCAGTTTGCTGGGGCTGCCAGAACAAAGAACCACAGCCTGATAGCTTAAACAGAAAACATGTATGTCCTCCCAGGGCTGGATGCTGGAAGTCCACGATCGAGGAGTCAGCAAGGTTGGTTCCTTCTGGAGGCCATGAAGGAAGGATCTGTGCCAGGCCTCTCTCCTGGGCTTGTAGATGGCTGTATTCTGTGTCTTCACACCGTCTTTCCGCTGTGTGTGTCTGGGTCTAAATCTCTTCTTTTAAAATTTTTTTAAATTTATTTTTGGCTGTGTCAGGTCTTAGTTTTAATGCATGGGCTCTTTGGGGTCCTCCCTCGTTGTAGCACATGGGCTTAGTTGCCCTGCAGCATGTGGGATCTTACTTTCCCGATCAGGAACTGAACCTGCACCCCCTGCAGTAGAAGGCAGAGTCTTAACCACTAGACCACCAGGTTATTGTGGCTGTTCAGTCACTCAGTCATGTCCACCTCTTTGCAATCCGATGGATTGCAGCACACCAGGCTTCCTTGTCCTTCAGTGTCTCCCGGAGTTTGCTCAAACTCATGTCTGTTGAGTCAGTGATGCCATCCAACCACCAGGGGAGTCCCTTAATCTCTTCTTCGTATACAGACACCAACCAGATTGAATCAGAGCCTCATTTTTAACTGAAAGCAGCCTCATTTTAGCTTAATCCCCTCTTTAAAGACCCTGCATCCAAATACAGCCACATTCTGAGGTCCCAAAAGTAAGAATTTCCACAAAAGTGAGGCCAGGAAGGAAGTTAGCAAACGCACAGAGCCGCTACCATGGGCTTGGAGCCATGCCAGACAGCAGAGACCAAAGATAAGAAGATACAGTCTCATTGTGGCTGAATGACTAAATGACAGTCCTAGCAAGTGAGTCAGTGGATGGATCAATGATGAATGAATGGGATGAACAAACATCAAAACTGCTGCTGGAGCCCAGAGAGCTGATTAGACATAACCATACTGCGTCCAGAAGCATAGCTGAGTCCAGAGCCAGCAGCCCACTCCCACCTCCATCTACAAAGGGGTCTCAGAGATCATTAGAGAAGCAAAGTGGCAAAGGGGCTTCTATTCCCTGTCCAGGGGAGTCTGACCAGCTCTTGGCTAAAACTAAACAGGATCAGTGTGCTCAGAGATGCTTGCAGATGAAAACCAGACTTTTCTTCATGCTTAGCCTACTACTCCAGGGGAGACCTGGGGAGACACTCCTGCTATGATTCCAGTGGCCCCAGGGCCACAAATCAGATGGAAAGCCACCAGGAGCAGCATCTCAGGTTAGCCAGGGCAGGAAGGAAGACCACCTGCCCACCAGCTGCCATGCAGTGACAGGTGGGGTCCTATCCCTGTGATGTCGACACCCGTGAAATGAGTGAAAGTCTCCACACCCTCAACTCCATCCCCTGCAAATACTCTCTGAGCCTAGAACTGACACCAGGAGCCAGGAAGTCAATGAAGAGGAACAGAAAGGCAAGATTCCTGCCCCAGTCATTATTAACACGTGTTTCTCCTGACTGCAAGCACACCAGCCACGTCACACAATTATTATTATCTTTCCTGTGGGTGTTTACTTAATCAGTAAAGAGATTTCTAAACAGGTCTTTTTGTGGCCTAGTAGAGGTCAGAGTTCCCAGGACCATCAGTCAGAGCCTGCAGGGGGCAGGCCAGCTGTCCATCATCTGATCGAGGCCGCTGCAAGCACAGTTTGAACCGGTTCCTGTGGCCTATGTCTGTCAGGCTCCCCGTGAACCCTGGTCATCAGTCAGTTCCTGAATTACAGCACACAGACACACACCCCAGCGGTCCTTCCCTGCTCGGATGATTCCCTTTTATTGTGTTCCAGTACATTCTTTCTCTGGCCCCAATGGGATCGCCTCCGAGTGGCCTGTCCTTCAATTTTTACTACCGAATCTGTGGCTCAGAAGCCTTGGGTTGGTATTTCCTCTGCCCTCGGAGGGATTTTTATGGGGTTTTTATTTGGTTTCATTTTTGCCATGCTTCTCAGAACATTTCCTTTGTTCTTCTCACTCTGCTCTGAGCCTCCAAGGCCGTCCCCTCAGATCACACACAGCTGTGGCCTCAAACATGTATCCCCCCAAAAAAAGATGGTTGAGGAAACCCCCATCTTTTATGGATTTTCAAGCAGTAAAATGATGGTTTCTGAGTGTTCAAAAGTCACCTCCTCCCCTTGGCCAGGCCACTCACTGCAGCCCCTACAAACAGAGGTGAGGCGGCCCAGGACCCCAGCCTGCAGTGCCCAGGGTTAGTGGACCTACTGTTTGTCTACCGAGGATGAACGCCCCCTTCTTTGGAAAATACTGCCACCCCTGAACTGATCATAGCAACCCAATGTGGGCAGCCTCTTGCTCAGAGAGCCTCCCCCGACCACAGAGATGGAACCGGGAACTATCATCTGACCCCCACAAAGGCCATCAGGTGGAACTTTTGAACTCTTGGCCCCCTCTCCAGCAGTGAAGCTGGGAGGTGTGATAAGCAGAAGCTGCTGTCCTGTACATTCCCTGCCATGTAGAGAAAGCTTATCAAAGAGATTGAAATCCATATTGGGGTAGATGAGACCAAGATTTTGTAAGTGATGAGAGTGCCTGGCAGGGTCAGGTCCCATTTCAGGCATCCTTTTTGAAGCCCTGAGTCCCTTCTTGAAGCCCTGAGTGATCTGGGTCACATTTCTCTTTCGTGTGGCTAATAAGCCCTGGGATTTCTTTGGAAGGAATGATGCTAAAGCTGAAACTCCAGTACTTTGGCCACCTCATGCGAAGAGTTGACTCACTGGAAAAGACTCTGATGCTGGGAGAGATTGGGGGCAGGAGGAGAAGGGACGACAGAGGATGAGATGGCTGGATGGCATCACTGACTCGATGGACATGAGTCTGAGTGAACTCTGGGAGTTGGTGATGGACAGGGAGGCCTGGCGTGGTGCAACTCATGGGGTCACAAAGAGTCGGACATGACTGAGTGACTGAACTGAACTGAACTGAATAATAGCTTCCCCATGAAACTCACCAGGGAGTGGACTCTGGCCATCCTGCCCAAGCAAGACCAGCTGTCCTCAGCTTTGGCCATGGGAACAGGAGGGAAAAGAGAGGAGAAGGGACCATCATCCAAGGTTGTTTAGGACACTGAAATACAGAACCCCTGTTGCAATTCTTGAGAGGATTTCCACGTCTTTATCAAGTCAGTACTTTCAGGATTGGACACTCTCAGGCAGAGGTCATTGTCTGGCTAGTTAAAGTGTTTCTTAGAACAGGATTCAGTGATGGTGGTGATGGTGTGTAAGCAGCACACAGAGGATGGAGGTGATCATGACTCTGCTCATGGGAAGGGAGCAGCAGGGCCCCTGTGTACCATGATGGACAGATGGACTCCATGAAAGCTAGTTCAACACGTCTGATACCTGCCAAAGCCAAGCCCGTCAGAGCCCAAATGTTCTTCCAAATATGACCCCCAAATCAAGCAAGCCCCCTAGATGGCCACAGACCTAGAGAGGCTTCTGCTCCCCAGCTCACTGATCTCTCTCAGCTGGAAGCACAGGCAGGCCTCAAGTCAGAAGGGCTTACCCAACGAGGAGGGAGGCAGAGAGTTCAGCCTAATCCCCTTACCCATCCCAAAGGGTCGGAGGAAAGCCAGCAACCACAGGGGTCAGCGCCTCTGTTCTGACTCCAAAGATTCTAGCTAAAGCAGCCTAGGGCCCCTGGCACCACCCTAAAAAACGGATCCAGTCTTGAGTCAGAGAGGAAGCCGACAGTCACTGAATCACCCGTCCACTTCCTTCTACCCACAGCCGCTGGGCCAAGACCAGCAGCCGCTTCCAAGGGGCAGCTCGGTGACCAGTGCTCGGAAAAGCTGAGGCTCTGCAGAAGGGCTAGCAGGGCCGAACCACCAAGACCCACTTCCCCGAGGTGCCCCACCCCCTGCGTTTTCCAAAGTAAAGCTTCACGTCTTGTGACAGCCCCATTGCTGTCCTGTGCTGCCCTTGGCTGGGTTATTTTTCACTTCCCTGTTCAGAACACAGCCACACTTTCCAAATGCCGTGAATCATCACCACGGAGCAACGGCCATTCAGCCGGGCAGGAAACCACGGAGGGGCAGACCTAGAAGGGACCACAATTCTGCAGCTGACTCTGGCGCGCCTGGGCATCCTGAGGACCCCATAAAGCCTAGAGGACGGAGCTGCCACTCTGGGGACTCATTCTCCTCCATTGTCTGCCATGGCTGTCCTCTACTCTGATCCACTCTTGCCCTGAGTTCCAGACAGCATTTCTGACTTTGTTCTTACGGCTTTCTTGGTTGTGTTGGCTAACGTGAAGCTGTCATCTTCCAGTGCTGGGAGGGAGAGAAATGGGCAGATCCATTCAAGACCCAGGGAGCTGGGACTTCCCTGGTGGTCCAGGAGTTAAGAATCCACCTTCCAGTGCAGGGGACCCAGATTCGATCCCTGGTCTGGAAAGTAGGATCCCACATGCTGCAGGGCAACTAAGCCTGCGCGCTGCAACTGACAAAGGCCTTGTGCTCAAACAAAGTGCCTGAGCAGCCAAACAAGTGGGGGAATGCAACATAGAGTAGAGTCACTAACAGAACACGGAGTTGGCTCTCTGCCTGCAAGCAGTCTTGCAAGAATGTTACAAAGGTCATCCCTGTCATCCAAGCCTCTTGTTGACCGAAACCATGTGGCCTTCCAGATGCCATTCAGTAAGCACCCGAAAGTAGTCACCAGTGATCCTATGAATAAATCAATCAATGAAAGAGTATCGTCCTCAAAGAGCTTCAAACTGTCCTGTGCTAGGCAACTGGCTCCTCTGAATAGTAACTCTGCTTTCGTGCCAGTGTTGGGTTCTTGTGTAATAAGGAGAACCTAATTTGAAGTCATTATTTTTGCCTCTATTCAATCATAGACAATGCTATTTGAAAGTAAAGCAATCTTAGGACTTCCCTGGAGATCCTAGTGGTTACAATTCCGAGCTTCCACTGCAGGGAGTGCAGGTTCGGTCCCTGGTCAGGGAGCTAAGATCCTGAGTGCTGAGAGGCACGGCTAAAAAAAATGTAAAACAACCTAAGAAACGAATCAATATGACAATATTGTGTCAGTTTTAACCTATCAGATTGACTAAAACCTTAAATATTAACAGTGGCCAGAGAGTGAGAAACGAGCACTGCCCTATACTGTTGGTGGATGTGGAGTGTTACACATTTTCTGGAGGCAGTTTGATCCTGCGTATTACCATTATTAATGAGTAACATTGACTCCTTCATTTCAAGGCTAGACATTTAGCCTCAGCTGAACAATCAGGAAAACGCACAAAAAGGTAAGTACAAAGAAAGTCACATGACTGTGTGGTAAATAAATATAAAACAAAACCAAGAAAACAGGAAACAACCTAGATGTGATTGAGCCAGTGAATTATACCCCCACTTAATAAACTATTAATGCTGTGTAATTGTTGGGACCTCCCAACGGGAGACTAAGACTAAGGTGCTAAGATTCCAAGCTCCCAAAGCAGGGAGCCTGGATTCAGTCCCTGGTCAGGGAACTAGATCCCACATACCACAACTGAAAGTCTGTGTGCCGCAAATAAGACCCAGCAAAGCCAAATATATAAATATTTATTGTAAATAAATAAATAAATAAAAGTACTGTGCAACTTTGTTGTTGGACATGTACATGCAAAGCCAGAGAACAATATTCACATGGATCATCAGTCTTGTCTGACTCTGTGTGACCCTATGGACTCCCAAACCTCCCCTGTCATAGGATAGGCAAGAATACCGGAGTGGGTTGCCAGGGGATCTTCCTGACCCAGGGATCAAACCCAGGTCTCTACCTGAGTCTCTTAAGTTTACCTGCATTGGCAGGCAGGTTCTTTGCCTCTAGCACCACCTGGGAAGTCCCTAATAATAATATTCTCCTGGATGATTTTGATAGAAGTAGGAGATAGAATATGTGGAGCCCATCTATGGACTTGTTGATGGCGTGTAGGCCTAAAAGAGACACCTGAAAGGGTTTATCAAGTTGTTAGCACTGCTCATCTCTGTGGAGGTGGATTTCAAGGTGATTTTTACCTTTTCCATGTTTTCTGTACTTCTTAAAATTCTTGATAAGAAACACAAAGCATTTTTATGATCAGAGAAAATTATGTATCTGTTTTCATTTTAAAACTGAAAGTAAGACAAAAGTAAGTAAGCCCAAAAGTAAGTCTGTGTCCCTGACAGGCTGTATCTGGCCAAGACAAATTGTGTGTCCTCTCTCTGGTAGAAGGTGGACTGTGGACCATTCTGCCAGGGGGCCTTGGGCTCTGAGTTGTTTCTCTTGAGTTCTGAAGAGTTGAACTGGGTCCCCCATGTTACTTTTCTTTTTTTTGGCCATGCCATGCAGTATGAGGCATCTGAGTTCCCCACCAGGGATCGAACCTGTGCCCTGTGCAGTGGGGGCACAGAGTCCCAACTACTGACCACCAGAGAAGTCCTGCATCTAGGTATTTTTAACCAAGAGATCACATATTAATATTTTTCTAAAATGGGATTATAGAACTTTCGTATATTTCCAAAGGGACCCATTGCAGATCAAAAATTAAGAGCCAGTGAATGACGGGGAGGGGGTAGCTGGAAGAACCAGTGAATGAGAACATGGGTTGTAAACTAGCTTTCAGTTCAGTTCAGTCGCTCAGTCGTGTCTGACTCTTTGCGACCCCATGAATCGCAGCACGCCAGGCCTCCCTGTCCATCACCAACTCCTGGAGTTCACTCAGACTCACGTCCATCGAGTCAGTGATGCCTCTGTCGTCCCTTTCTCCTCCTGTCCCCAATCCCTCCCAGCATCAGAGTCTTTTCCAATGAGTCAACTCTTCACATGAGGTGGCCAAAGTACTGGAGTTTCAGCTTTAGCATCATTCCTTCCAAAGAAATCCCAGGGCTGATCTCCTTCAGAATGGACTGGTTGGATCTCCTTGCAGTCCAAGGGACTCTCATGAGTCTTCTCCAACACCACAGCTCAAAAGCATCAATTCATCGGGGCTCAGCCTTCTTCACAGTCCAACTCTCACATCCATACATGACCACAGGAAAAACCATAGCCTTGACTAGACGGAGCTTAGTCGGCAAAGTAATGTCTCTGCTTTTGAATATGCTATCTAGGTTGGTCATAACTTTTCTCCCAAGGAGTAAGCGTCTTTTAATTTCATGGCTGCAGTCACCATCTGCAGTGATTTTGGAGCCCAAAAAAATAAAGTCTGACACTGTTTCCACTGTTTCCCCATCTATTTCCCAAGAAGTGATGGGACCAGATGCCATGATCTTCGTTTTCTGAATGTTGAGCTTTAAGCCAACCTTTTCACTCTTCTCTTTCACTTTCATCAAGAGGCTTTTGAGTTCCTCTTCACTTTCTGCCATAAGGGTCGTGTCATCTGCATATCTGAGGTTCTTGATATTTCTCCCGGCAATCTTGATTCCAGCTTGTGTTTCTTCCAGTCCAGCGTTTCTCATGATGTACTCTGCATAGAAGTTAAATAAGCAGGGTGACAATATACAGCCTTGATGTACTCCTTTTCCTATTTGGAATCGGTCTGTTGTTCCATGTCCAGTTCTAACTGTTGCTTCCTGATCTGCATATAGGTTTCTCAAGAGGCAGGTCAGGTGGTCTGGTATTCCCATCTCTTTCAGAATTTTCCACAGTTTATTGTGATCCACACAGTCAAAGGCTTTGGCATAGTCAATAAAGTAGAAATAGATATTTTTTTGGAACTCTCTTGCTTTTTCCATGATCCAGCGGATGTTGGCAATTTGATCTCTGGTTCCTCTGCCTTTTCTAAAACCAGCTTGAACATCTGGAAGTTGACGGTTCACGTATTGCTGAAGCCTGGCTTGGAGAATTTTGAGATTACTTTACTAGCATGTGAGATGAGTGCAATTGTGCGGTAGTTTGAGCATTCCAAACTAGCTTTACAGAAAGTAAATATTTTGACTCTGCAGACTGTATGATCTCTGCCCCAGCTACTCAACTCTGCCCTTGTACTATGAAACCAATCACAGATCATCTACCAACAAATGGGTGAAGCTGAGTTCCAATAAAACTTTATTGACAAAATCAGGCTGTGGGACAGATTTGGCCCAGGCAGTAGGGTGCCAACACCATGCCTACCCTCCCCCCACCCCCACCCCGCCCTGCTCGCAACAGAAGCCAAGTAATCGATGACCTTTCCTTTATTTCAGATTCTGCTTCTGGTCAGGAACCAAAGGATTCCTGCAGTACGATCCAGCTCTTCAACAGAGACCACCAAGGAAGTTGGGAAACACATAAAAGGAATTTGCTTCACTTTTTCATTAAACAAGTCCTTTGAATTTCTAATTGGAAACTTTCACACATGAATTGAGGTAGTTGCAACTCATTTCCTGCAGTCCTGCTGCCCTCCTTCATTTGGAGCAAAATAATTGTTGACTTGCGGAGCGTGACCTTTGACCTCTGATGGCTGCCTACAATCTACTTTCCTGGCTCATCTGCATAAAGGGTGTTAGAAACCCTCTGGCACCTTCTTCTCATCTCAGATAAAATTCTGACTTCCTTGATCTACTAGGGAGTAAAACAAGATCTCAAGACAAAACAAGCCCAGGCGGGAACCGGAGATTCCCTGTCTCCTCCTGTCTTGGCCAAAAAAAAAAAAAAACCTCTTCAACTCAAATCAACATCTCCCTCATGGTGCTAAGTGGGGCCCTTCGAGGACCACTGCCCAGAGGACACAGTCTGCATCCAGGACATCCCTGCTCTTGAGATTTACTGACAGCAACAGAGACATTTTCTCTATTGGGCCCTCACCCAAGATGGGTCATTCCCCTGCCCCACAGACCCTCACCCACTGACTTCTGAGAAGGCAGAGATGGGGAATGAGCCAGGTCTAAGAAGCCTGCTTCTGCCCTGACTAGGGAGTAAGGGAAGGGCAGAGTTCAAGATGAAAAGGACAGCAGACAGCACCTCCCCTCCCCGCCCCCCATCACACAGCCTCTTCTAAATGTGGTGGCAAAAGAACTGAGTCATATAGTCCTAACAGCAACAGGCAGGGAACACGTATATTTTTCCATCTGTGTGCCAAATATCCTTTGGGAATGCTTGCTTACAGGTGAGGATGTGCTTCTGGGTTATTCTAGACTGTTTTCACAGTTCGTTAGGACACACAGAAACAGCTCTAAGGAACTCAAGAGGTGAAGAAGCCTCCTTAGAAGAGAAGAACAAAGGCAGTCAGAGACCTGGGGACATGCCAAGGATGAGCCGGCGCTGAGTCTAGGGCTCTGGCTTCCCGTCTGGTGTCCTGATCGCCGGCTGTGCCTCCATCAAGCTGGGGTCTGCTGAAAACCCAATTTCCCAGCATCTCAAGTGGCTTCCAGGAGATTCAGAGGTGCCCTTTTTCTTCCTTTTTCTCTTTATATCCGGATATGCTTCCTAACCTTCCATGGAAAATCCCTGAGTCGGCCACTTCCTGTTTTTGTTTTGTTCTTTAACCAACCCCGCTTTGGCCTTTTGTCCTTTGTCTTGATCTTCATCTCAAACTGAGAAAGAATCTCCAGCTCCAAGCAGTTCCCTGGCAACTAAAGTTTTCTATCTCAGCCCTGCTCGCTCCCTGTAGGTGCTTCTATAAATCCTCACTCTTACTGGTCCTCACCCAAAAAGGGGATGCTAAAAAGATTCAGAGATCTGTTTGGGGAGATGCTTGCCCAATATAAATGCAAACTGTACTAACAATTGTTTTTCAGTTCCGATACACTTTTATTTGGGGTGAGGCGCATCCTTTTGCTTTGTTTGGACAGCTAGACGAGGAGCTGGAAGGGTGCCCTTGGTGATGGGCTGTGGTTTTTCCTTCTTTCCACTGTTTTGTCCCCTTCCTCCGGGCCCTGCATTCCTGGCATATTTGGAGAGAGTAGGAGCTGGCCTGAAGCCACTTCTCTGAGTATCTTCTCAGTTCTGCAGTCCAGTTTCCAAGGCAGTCTCTTTGCTTTGTTTATTCTTTGTGTCCCACTTCTGGGCAAGTACCAGATGCTACTAGATACAACTCCAGCCATGGACAGCATGCCCTGGCCAATGGCTCCAGTTCAGGCTGGCTGGAAACTCCCGGCCACCAGCTCCAGAGGGAGAACGTGTGAAACAGTCAAAGGATGTGTGAACCATGCGCCAGTCTTGGGGGGAGTTTCCCCAAACACATCTAACACATACAAAGAAAAAAGGAAGAAAGAACCAAACAGTAAACCACCGCTGCCTTCAAGAATTTGCTGTGGGAGCAGGTGTCCACTGTAGCCTCATGAAAGGCTCTGGGCTGAGATATCTCCCTGGGTGACCTTTGCTAACAAAGTGACATTCTCCGTCTGTGCTCTCCCTGGGGATGCTGTAAGAGGCTGTACCAATGTTGAGAGCCAGGTGGTTCCAGTTGAAAAGAATGATCCAGTTGGAATGTAATATGGTAACACCAGGTTCCATCACTGTCTGTCAAGCCCAGCTAGGTCCACCTTAAATCTTACCTCGAGGAAAGGTCCACCCAATTCATATCACAGGAAATCTGAAGTTTACTCTCTTCTCCAAATTGTTTTCAATTTCCCAGGAGGGAAAGAGATTGATTCATTCTGTTAATAAGCAAAGGTCTTATTTTTCCACCTTTGGTCATATAAACATCACAGGAAAAAGAAAGAAAGAAAAGCTTCATGTTCAATCAAAAAACTGTTCCAGCATTTTAAAAAAGTCAAGTGGAGATAAAACAGATGATTCTTCAGGAAAAAAAAAATAGTAACTGTATCTCCCAAACCATAAAACTGTAAGTTATCTAATGTTTAACTCCCTCAACAAAAACCTTGTGGAATTTTTTTTTAATAGTTTAAAACATAGACTGTGCAGGAACAACAGCTCAGATGATTTCAGGTTTCTTATAGCTTTAGATAAATCAACCACAGGACCAAGAAAACCAAGGATGCTGAGAGAATGAATGTGAGTCAAGCTATAATATACAATTCAGAGTTCTGATAGGACACCCATATTCATAGCAGCATTATTCTTATTAGCCAAGGAGCAGAAGCAACTCACGGAGAACGGCGCGGCAGCCTGCTCCAGAATTCTTGCCTGGAGAATCCCATGAACAGAGGAGCCTGGAGGGCTATAGTCCCTAGGGTCACAAAGAGTAGGACAGGACTGAAGCGACTTAGCACGCACACATGCAGAAGCAACCCAAGTGTCCATCAGTAGGTGAAAAGATAAAATGACTTGGACTATAAATGGAATATTATTCAACCTTTAAAACAAGGAAAGTTCTGACACAGCCTACAACATGGGTGAATTTTGAGGACATTATGTAGGTGAGGGCTTCCCTTGTGACTCAGATGGTATAGAATCTTCCTGTAGTGCAGGGGACCTGAGTTCAATCCCTGGGTCGGGAAAGATCCCCTGGAGATGGGAATGGCAACTCACTCCAGGATTCTTGCCTGGAGAATTCCACAGACAGAGGAACTTGGTGGGCTACAGACGATCAGGTCACAAAGAGTCAGACTTAGCAAAATACAAGCAAATAAACAACTCAGCAAATAAAAAACGACAACAAATGCTACATGAACTGAACCAGTAAACAGAAGAACAAGTACTGTCTGAGTCCTCGAGGTCCCTGCTGCTGCTGTTGCTAAGTTGCTGCAGTCATGTCCGACTCTGTGTGACCCCATAGATGGCAGCCCACAAGGCTCCCCCATCCCTGGGATTCTCCAGGCAAGAACACTGGAGTGGGGTGCCATTTCCTTCTCCAATGCATGAAAGTGAAAAGTGAAAGTGAAGTCGTTCAGTCATGTCCAACTCTTAGTGACCCCATGGACTGCAGCCTACCAGGCCCCTCCGTCCATGGGATTTCCCAGGCAAGAGTACTGGAATGGGGTGCCATTGCCTTCTCCAATACATATATATATATATATATATAAAGCTGGATCACTTTGCTGAACAACAGAAATTAATACAACATTGTAGTTCAGTTCAGTTGCTCAGTCGTGTCCGACTCTGCCACCCCATGAATTGCAGCACACCAGGCCTCTCTGTCCATCACCAACTCCCGGAGTTCACTCAAACTCACATCCATCGAGTCAGTGATGCCATCCAGCCATCTCATCCTCTGTTGTCCCCTTCTCCTCCTGCCCCCAATCCCTCCCATCATCAGAGTTTTTCCAATGAGTCAACTCTTCGCATGAGGTGGCCAAAGTACTGGGGTTTCAGCTTTAGCATCAGTCCTTCCAAAGAAATTCCAGGGCGGATCTCCTTCAGAATGGACTGGTTGGATCTTCTTGCAGTCCAAGGGACTCTCAAGAGTCTTCTCCAACACCACAGTTCAAAAGCATCACTTCTTCGGCGCTCAGCTTCCTTCACAGTCCAACTCTCGCATCCATACATGACTACTGGAAAAACCATAGCCTTGACTAGACGGACTTTTGTTGGCAAAGTAATGTCTCTGCTTTGCAATACGCTATCTAGGATGGTCATAACTTTTCTTCCAAGGAGTAAGCGTCTTTTAATTTCATGGCTGCAATCACCATCTGCAGTGATTTTGGAGCCCAGAAAAATAAAGTCTGACACTGTTTCCACTGTTTCTCCATCTATCTCCCATGAAGTGATGGGACCAGATGCCATGATCTTTGTTTTCTGAATGTTGAGCTTTAAGCCAACTTTTTCACTCTCCTCTTTCACTTTCATCAAGAGGCTTTTGAGTTCCTCTTCACTTTCTGCCATAAGGGTCATGTCATCTGCATATCTGAGGTTCTTGATATTTCTCCCGGCAATCTTGATTCCAGCTTGTGCTTCCTCCAGCCCAGCGTTTCTCATGATGTACTCTGCATAGAAGTTAAATAAGCAGGGTGACAATAGACAGCCTTGACGTACTCCTTTTCCTATTTGGAACCAGTCTGTTGTGCCATGTCCAGTTGTAACTGTTGCTTCCTGACCTGCATATAGGTTTCTCAAGAGGCAGGTCAGGTGGTCTGGTATTCCCATCTCTTTCAGAATTTTCCACAGTTGATTGTGATCCACACAGTCAAAGGCTTTGGCATAGTCAATAAAGCAGAAATAGATGTTTTTCTGGAGCTCTCTTGCTTTTTTCACGATCCAGCAGATGTTAGCAATTTGATCTCTGGTTCCTCTGCCTTTTCTAAAACCAGCTTGAACATCTGGAAGTTCATGGTTCATGTATTGCTGAAGCCTGGCTTGAAGAATTTTGAGCATTATTTTACTAGCGTTTGAGATGAATGCAATTGTGCAGTAGTTTGAGCATTCTTTGGCATTGCTTTTCTTTGGGATTGGAATGAAAACTGACCTTTTCCAGTCCTGTGGCCACTGCTGAGTTTTCCAAATTTGCTGGCATATTGAGTGCAGCACTTTCACAGCATCATCTTTCAGGATTTGAAATAGCTCAACTGGAATTCCATCACCTCCATTAGCTTTGTTCATAGTGATGCTTTCTAAGGCCCACTTGACTTCACATTCACACCATTGTGATTATCTTGGTGGTGAAGATCTTCTTTGTACAGTTCTTCTGTGTATTCTTGCCACCTCTTCTTAATATCTTCTGCTTCTGTTAAGTCCATACCATTTCTGTCCTTTATCGAGCCCATCTTTCCATGAAATGTTCCCTTGGTATCTCTAATTTCTTGAAGAGATCTCTAGTCTTTCCCATTCTGTTGTTTTCCTCTATTTCTTTGCATTGATCACTGAGGAAGGCTTTCTTGTCTGTTCTTGCTATTCTTTGGCACTCTGCATTCAGATGCTTATATCTTTCCTTTTCTCCTTTGCTTTTTGCTTCTCTTCTTTTCACAGCTGTTTGTAAGGCCTCCCCAGTCAGCCATTTTGCTTTTTTGCATTTCTTTTCCGTGGAGATGGTCTTGATCCCTGTCTCCTGTACAATGTCATGAACCTCAGTCCATAGTTCATCAGGCACTCTATCTATCAGATCTAGTCCCTTAAATCTATTTCTCACTTCCACTGTATAATCATAAGGGATTTGATTTAGGTCATACCTGAATGGTCTAGTGGTTTTCCCTACTTTCTTCAATTTAAGTCTGAATTTGGCAATAAGGAGCTCATGATCTGAGGCACAGTCAGCTTCCGGTCTTGTTTTTGCTGACTGTATAGAGCTTCTCCATCTTTGGCTGCAAAGAATATAATCAATCTGATTTCGGTGTTGACCATCCGGTGATGTCCATGTGTGTGCAGGAGGCCCAAGAGGAGCTACTCCACGTTCAAGGTCAGGAGGGGCGTCAGTGAGGAGATTCCCCTCGTCCAACGTAAGGAGCAGCAGCTGTGCTTTGCTGGAGCAGCCGTGAAGAGATACCCCACGTCCAAGGTAAGAGAAACCCAAGTAAGATGGTAGATGTTGCAAGAGGGCATCAGAGGGCAGACACACTGAAACCATACTCACAACATAGTAAATCAACTATATTTCAATTTAAAAAGTCAGCAAACCCACCAAAAAAAGAGAAACGGCTAAGATGGTAAATTTTATGTTATGTATATTTTGCCACAACCTAAGCATGTGAAAGTTGCTCAGTCATGTCTGAGTCTTTGCAACATAGACCCTCCAGGCTTCACTGTCCATGGGAATTCCCAGGCAAGAATACCAAAGTGGGTTACCATTCCCTCCTCCAGAGGATCTTCCCAACCCAGGGACTGAACCCAGGTCTCCTGCCTCGGCGGCAGATTCTTTACCATCTGAGCCACAACTTAAGCATACTTTTCATTAAGTTTTTTTAAAATTCACAATTCTGAATAAAGACTATTGAGAGACTCAATCTGCCCCCTCCGTATACACATACTAACCAGCTCTTCTCTGAGAAACTCATTGATTGTGCCTTTGTTTCGGAGCCCATAGAGAGTCGTGAATCCACATACCCATGTTTTTGCTTCAGAACTGAGCAGGAGACACCACATATCCATGAGGCAGAAAAAGAGCAGCTCTTTGACTGATGTAAAAACTAAGGGTCGTGGAGGTTCCATAGCTTGCTTGAGGTTACACAGCTCACAGGGTCTGCCCCTGATTAAAACTCCTGGTGACATATCTCCGGATTACAGTGTTGAGTAAACAAGAGACAAAACTGACCCTGGTCTGTGGAGAGATGGGAGCATGCCAGGACTGATTTTCTAAAATGGGTTCTGAAACCAGTGCCATGGCAGACAAAAACAATCCAGGAGGACTTGGCATTCATTTATTTAAAGCATGTTCACAGAGCCCCTCCATGGCTGTGCTCCCTTCTGGCTCATCATCCCGAATCCTGATCCCTCCCAGTGCCCTGGGCAGTGGGGGTTGCAAGATGCAGGCATTCCAGGAGCAATCCCAAAACAGGGTGATAAGTGCAGAGACAGCAGAAGTTGTGAGCATGGGTGGAGCAGGGAGGGGCGCCCCAGTGCCCCCACCCTCAGAGAGGCAGTACATCCAGCTGAGTGCTGGGCAGGTAGGTGGGGTCTGGAGCCAGGGAGAAAGCATTTCTCTGCTTTCCCTTTTTTTTTTCAATTAAAGTATGGTTGATTAACAATAGTATTAGTTTCAGGTATACAACATAGTGATTCAATATTTTTATGGATTATGCTCCATTTAAAGTTGTTGTTCAGTTGCTTGGTCGTGTCCAACTGTTTGCGATGCCTTGGACTGCAGCACACAAAGCTTCTCTGTCCTTCACCATCTCCATTTAAAGTTATTACAAATTGATGGCCATATTTCCCTGTGCTGTACATTATATCCTTGGTGGTTATTTAATCACACTAATTTGTAAATCTTAATCCTTTACCCCTTTTTCTCCCTCATTCTCTATATCTGTGAGTCTGTTTCTGTTTTATTCATTCGTTTTATTTTTTAGATTCCACATATAAGTGATAAAATAGAGTATTTATCTTTCTCTAACTTATTTCTCCAAGCATAATATTCTCTGGATCCATCCACATTGCCACAGATGGTGGTATTTCATTCTTTTTCGTGGTTGAGTAATATTCCATTGTGTATCTCTACCATATCTTCTTAATTCACTTGTCTGTTGATGGGTACTTGATTGCTTACATGTCTTGCCCACTGTAAATAATGCTGCTATGAACACTGAGGTCCATGTATCTTTTCCAATCTTTTTTCTTTTCAGATATATCCCCAGCAGTGGAATTGCTGGATCATATGGTAGTTCTAATTTTTTAGTTTTTTGAGCACCGTCCATACAGTTCTTCCGGAGAAGGCAATGGCACCCCACTCCAGTACTCTTGCCTGAAAAATCCCATGGATGGAGGAGCCTGGTAGGCTGCAGTCCACGGGGTCGCTAGGAGTCGGACGTGACTGAACGACTTCACTTTCACTTTTCACTTTCATGCATTGGAGAAGGAAATGGCAACCCACTCTAGTGTTCTTGCCTGGAGAATCCCAGGGACAGTGGAGCCTGGTGGGCTGCCATCTCTGGGGTTGCACAGAGTCGGACACGACTGAAGCAACTTAGCAGCAGCTGCAGCAGCATACAGTTCTTCACAGTGGCGACAGCAATTTACATTCACATCAGCTGCCTACAAGGGCTCCCATTTCTCCTGCCCCTTGACAACATTTGTTATTTGCAGTCTCTTTTGATGATAGCCATTCTGACAGGTGTGAGGTAATATCTCACTGGGGTTTTGCTTTGCATTTCTCTGATGATTAGCAATGTTGAATCAGCTTGCCTTTGTAGCAAAAGCCCTCAAATGAGCCTTGGGAGCAATCTTGGGGCCAAATGCTTTCACTCTGGGGTCTTAAATGTCATGTTTCCCTGATGATTCTCAAGTTTGTCTTTCCAGCCTCAACCTCACTCCCAGAGCTTCAGACTCAGACACCCCCCCTTCCTCAAAATGAGTCTCCTCTTCAGGGAAAAGCAGGCCCATCATCATGGACCGGCTTCCTCCCCTTCATGCCTGATGTCACCTAGGGTGGCTCCAGCAGCTTCAGCATCTTCTACCCATGCACCCCATCGCCTCTCCCCTGGAGCATGGGCGGACCCTCCTAACCACTCTCCCCCACACCCGTGTCCACATTCCCCACACGGAAGCCTGGGGTGATGGGCACAGCTGTGAATTCATGCCATCAAAATCATTCATGATGTGAGCAAGGGGGCACCCACTGACCACTCTCCAAAGGGCTGCTTCCCTTCAGAGCATGGCCCTGCATCAGCATACGCTGTGTTTCTCTAAACAGCCCCTGTGGATGCTGAGATTAGCTCCAGACCAAATCGCTGCCCCTTCATCTTACTGCCTCATTTGGAGGGCTCCTCAGGAGCTGTGCCACCGGCCCAGAAAATGGACTGAGATGTGCCCTTGATCAGACAACACCTTTCCGAGACATGATCCCAGTGTGTTGGTCCTGCCTCTCTGTAGCCTCGTCCCCCAGCCCCCACTCCCAATGTGTGAGCCATGGGGTGGGTCCAAGGCCACCTGCTCCTCTGTCTCCATGTGCAGTCCCTGCTCTGCCCTTCTCCCTCCTGGGACTGTGAGTTTTATCTGGAATGGGCCCTGGAAGCCTTCAAAGCTGGGCCCACCAGTTCCCAAGGTGAACTGAACCACAAAGACCCTTTCAGCCCTACATCCCCTTTCTGGCCTCAGCCCCACGCCACCCAGCACCTGTCCCATGTCCCAGGCCATCACAGGTGTGTTGGACAGAGAACAGATGTACAGGGGACAGTCCCACGCACAGGGACTGGCGTGCATGCCTCATGCCTATTGATCATAAACCTAGAGAACTATGGGTTTTTATTTATTTTCAACTGGAGAATAATTTCTTTACAATGTTGTTGAGGTTTCTGCTGTATAACTATGTGATTCAGCTATAGGTATGTATATACATGTCCCTTCCCTCTTGAGCTTCCCTCCCACCCATACCTCACCCCACCCCTCTAGGTCATAACAGAGCCCCTGGCTGAGCTGCCTGTGTTATACAGAATCTTCCCACTGGCTCTCTGTTTTACACATGGTGATGCGTATGTTTCAACGCTACTCTCTCAATTTGTCCCAACTTCTCCTTCCCCCGCTGTGTCCACAAGTCTGTTGTCTAGGTTTGTGTCTCTGTTCCTGCCCTGCAAATAGGAGAACTATGTTTTTGTATACACACAGGCATATGCTTGCGTGTACACATGATCACATGTGTACATGCATGCACACACATGCACATAGGCATATGCGTGCACACTTTGTACATGTGCGTGCACACAGGTACATGCACACACAGGCATATGTGTGTATATATTGTTCAGTCACCCAGTCGTGTCCAGCTCTTTACGACCCCATGGACTGCAGCATGCCAGGCCTCCCTGTCCCTCGCCATCTCCCTAAGTTTGCCCAAGTTCATGTCCATTGCATCAGTGATGCCATCCAGCATTAGGGACTTTTCCAAGAATCTGCTGTTCACATCAGATGACCAAAATACTGAGGAGCTGAGGTTGAGGAGCTTCAACCTCAGCATCAGTCCTTCCAATGAGTATTCAAGGTTGATTTCCCTTAAGATTGACTGCTTTGCTCTCCTTGCTATCCAAGGGACTTTCAGGGGTCTTCTCCAGCACCACAATTCAAAGGCATCAATTCTTTTGCATTCTTCTTCTTTATAGTCCAGCTCTCACACCGCTGGGAAGACCACATAGCTTTGACTATATGGACCTTTGTCGGCAGAGTAATGTCTCCGCTTTTCAACACACTATCTAGGTTTGTGTGTGTGTGTGTGTGTATATGTGTGTGTGTGTGTATGTGTGTGTACACATATATATCTACCTCTGGATTTTGTGTGCATATATGTGCGTGCATGCATGCACATGCCAAAACCAGCCCAGGACCTGGCTGGTTTTGTCAACAAAGTTTTATTGGAACATAGCCATTTCACTTATATATTTTACATATTATCTTTGACCACTTGGGAGCCCTAATTGCAGACTTGAGTAGTTGCAACAGAGCCCATCTGGTCCACAAGACCAAAAATATTTATTGTCCAGTCCTTTCCAGAAAGTTTGCTGACCCCTAAGTTAAATTATGATTCTTCTATATGCGGTTATATGCAACTATTAAAATGACTACATAAATCTATAATTATGGCCCTGGAAAATTGTTATGATATATGACTAAGTAAGAAAATCAGTTGGCAAAGGTTGATTTCACCCCATTCTTATAAAAGGAAAAAATATTCAACTTAATGTGCATATTTGTGTAGAAAAATACATACATTTCCTCTAGAAAGTTATGGAAAGAGGGAGATCATAGGTGATGTCTTCATTTCTTCTTTCTACTTTTATTTTTATGCTTGATTAAAAAAAATAATGACTACACCTTACTTTTTCATTTAAAAACTAATAATAGTGTTTTTTCATCTTAGGTAAAGCTGCTTGCCTCCCCTACCCCCACTGATAAAAGAGCATTGGTGTTTGGTGGGGCCCATGCCATGGGTCAGCCTGGCTTCTGGGAGGGGGGATTCCTAGGAGAGGCCCAGAGAGACAGCCCCTGGGGAAAGCAGACGCCACTGATAACCTGGGAGGGGCTCAGGCCTGAGCATATTCCATGGGTTCCATCGATCACACCCTACTTGGCAGAAAAATAGGCCAGAGGACCTCCTGCCCAACTCAGTCCTGGCCTCCACTGGCACAGGGCATCACAGGGCATGTAGCCTGGCACTATGTGTCTGGTTGCTGTGGAAACAGAAGCACAGCATCCAAACATGAATGGCTTGTTTTTAGAAAAGTCCCCCTCGTGCCCTGGCCACACTCCAGGGGGAGCAATGCCATTCCCTCTGACTCAGCTCCCCAAATCGACTCGGTTCAGAGGATCACGGGGGTCCCCCCTCACTGCAGGAGCTGCAGGCAGTCCTTCGGGAAAAGCTCTAGAGGAAGTCCAAACCCTTACAAGCCCTGCTTCTGGAAAGAGTGCAGCCGTCCCCTTCACAGTCTGTTCTGAGGAACAGACCTCAGAACCCTCTGCACCACAGCTCTTGGGTGCCCAGGTTCCCAGCAAATGCGTAAATGATGCTCACTGCTCCTGGAGCCCTGGTCTCCCCTGCCACCTGGGTCAGGCATTTCTCTGTCTTTCTGCATCAGGCCCATGCTACCTCCAGTGGCCCAGAGAAACAAAGAGAGAAATGCTTATCTCCCAGTGAAGGCACTAGAGCCCCTGCCCTGCTGTCATTTACCTGTAGGTTTCACCATATCATCAGTGTCAAGGAAAAGAGAGCGAGTACAGACTTCTTGCTCGAGTGGATCATGAGCCTGGCAGGTTTTGAAGGAAGGTGGAGATAGAGAACAGGAGAGTGTGGGAGACTATTTCACTTCCCCGGGCAGTGTTTCCAACATTCCGGAGGTAGCAAGGACGCAGCTGTCCCTCCTCCATTTCCCTGTGTGACTGGAGTTGCAGAGGTTGGTTGTCTCAAAGCAAAGATTGCCCTGGGCCCCGCCTGTATGCAAATCTCTGTAAAGAAGAGGGCTGTGTTCTCCTGGACTGGCGCCTGGGTTTCTCCTTTGCTCCCATGTTCTGCCTTCTCCATTTTGAGTGAACCAGCGGCCCTGGCCCCAGAGAGCAAGTCAAGGCCTCTCTGGGTGTGGTCAAGAGCTTACATGGCCCCTTATTTTGTTAGTCGGCATCATGCATCAACCTTTATTCATGCCCTATAAAGCTGTAGCCTTTAACGTTACTCTCGTCCACACCTACGATTCTCCATCAGAGCAATTTGCTGTGGAGAAAGAGCCCTCGAGGAAGCAGCCATGAGTCACAGCTTCTCCTGGCCCTGCCCACCCAAGAGGGACCTCAGTGAACAGGCGTGTTTGATTCTGTGGGATGTGGAAGAGGTGACTGAGCTTACCCATGTTCCTAAGGCCAAGGGACTTTTCACAATGAATGGAAGCAGTAGAACTTTCTGTCCGTGGGAATGGATAGAGAAGATGTGGTCCATAAATACAATGGAATATTACTAAGCCATGAAAAAGAATGAAATAACACCATTTGCAGCAACATAGATGGGGCCAGAGATGACCATGCTAAGTGAAGTAAGTCAGACAGAGAAAGACATATCATAAGATATCACTCATCAGTGGAATCCAATTTTTAAAAGGATACAAAGGAACTTATTTACAAAACAGCAAAGACTTACTGAAAACAAATTTATGGCTATCAAAGGAGAAACGTTGGGGGGGAAGGGATAAATCAGGAGCTTCAGCTTAACAGAGACACACTGCTAAATATAAGACAGAAAGCCAACAAGGACCCACTGTATAGCACAGAGAACACTACCCAATATTCTGTGATAACCTGTATGAGGAAAGAATCTGAAAAAGAATGAATATATGGACAACTTAATCACTTTGTGGTACACCTGAAAATAATACAACATTGTAAATCACTTCAATAAAATTGTTTTAAAGAAAATATTTAAAAATTAAAAAAACCCTCTGGCTCTTGCCTTGATCATGCCCTTGGCCTTTGTTCATTATGTAGGGTTAGTCCTGTGTCTGTCTTTCAGATCATCAGTTCTACTATTTGAACAGGCAAGAGTCTCCACGGCTTTGGCCTGGTGAGCTGCTCCTCATCTAGGAATTGTTAAGACTCCCTGGGACCCTAGCAGTATCTCACTGGGTGGGATGCGGCATGGCTACAGAGTACAGATTTCTCCAGGGACCTCTGAGGCTGTTCAAATAGCCCAAGAAAACCCTCCCAGTGATTCTCTATCTAAGATTCAGTTTTCTTATCTGTCCAGGGGAAGAGCTAGACGAAATATTTGCTCCATTCCCATCCGGCTGTAACTTACTAAAAGTCTATGGTTAGCTAGACCTGCACATTTCTACTCAGCTCTTCATGCCACAGCCTCAGAACCAACCTCACTTGCATGTGGCTGGTCTTCAGTTACCAGTCACCATCCTCACTCAACCAGGGCTTCCCCCAAGGACTCAGATGGTAAAGAATCTGCCTGCAGTGCAGGAGGCCTGGGTTTGATCCCTGGGTCAGGAAGATCCGCTGGAGAAGGGAATGGCTACCCGTTCAAGTATTCTTGTCTGGAGAATCCCATGGACAGAGGAGCCTAGCAGGCTACAGTTTGTGGGGTCGCAAAGAGTTGGACTTGAGTGAGCAACTAACACTTTCACTCTCATCCTCACTCGAATCTCTCCACATCCCCACACCTCGATGACAGGTCCCCATATGACAACCAGCCCTAGAAGAAAACAAACAGCTCTCTAGAGGCCACAGGACTAACAAGTAGCTGAACTGGACCCAGTCTCCTGATGCTAAGCCCAGGGGTCCATTCAGCAGCTCCACCCCTCCCCCAAGGTGCAGCTACAGGGCTGTGAATAACAGCGGCCAAGGGTAGAATTTCAACCTGCTGGTGTCAGTGAGTCCTAACATATACATGCTACTGTGCATAAAATAGATAACCAACAAGGACCTGCAATAGAATATAGCACAGGGAACTCTGCTCAATACCCTGTAATGACCTATATAGGAAAATAATCTAAAAAAGAGTGGATGCAAGTCTCTGTGTAACTGAATCACTGTTGTACACCTGAAATGAACACAACATTGTAAATTAACTGTACTTCAAAAAAGAGAGAGAAAGAAATGCAGGAAGCCCTTGTTTTTCTCTTTTCCTGTTTTTATTGAAATATAGTTGATTTAAATGTTGTGTTCATTTCAGGGGTACAGCACAGTGATTTGGTTATAAAGAAGTACTGTTTCTCCTCCATTTTGCTGAACAGGGGTTCAGCCAGATTGCATTAACATCCAACACAGGGCAGCCACAGTTACGCTCAGTTCTCTCCACTCTTTTCTTCCTTCTTAGTCTCAGGCATCTGATGGCTGCAGGGCTCTGTTCTGAGGACACTTCCAGGCTGGCCATTGGGGTCAGACATAGAGTTTAAAATTCACAAAGCAGCCTGGATCAGCTCCAATGCTCCCCATCTACACTTGAAAATGGCAAAGGAATAATCATGGTATAAACCATGGCTTGGGTTTAAATTGGGGGTCTCCTTAACCCTCATCCTCTTGTCATAATGGGCCCAAATCTGGGAGAAGGGATCATTCTCTCCACAGTCCCAAACCCGGGTGTCTACTGAAGGTGACAGGAGATGTTGGGGTAGGGGCGTGAGAGAGGGACCTGTGTCTTGTCAGAGATAGAAATTGCCCAGAACACCAGCCTACATCATCCATCCTTCATCCGCAGGTCCCTCAGCATCTGCAGTGGCTCAAACTTGCAAAGACTCAGCCTTCTCAAAACATTTACATTTCTGCCAGGCAAAGATTCATGGGACTTTGAATCTCAAAGTACACAGGTTTTCATGGGAAGCTTAAAAAGGGATCCTGGACATTTTGCGACAAATGAACCAGGCTTGTCAAAGTGTCACTTCAAGAATCTTTGCTTTACCCACAGGGATTTTCTTTCTGGAATCCTACCTGTATCAGTTTTATAACCTCACTGACAACCTTTGATTGGTGCTTAATTGAAAGGAAATAGAGAGCAATGTCAACCGTGGTCCCCTGTTTCTGCAGAGTGCAGAAAGAGGTCACCCAGGGCGTGAAACTGACCTGCAGAACTTCACAGTAGGACCAAGACAGGTGAAAGGGTGTGAAGACAAATCAACCCAATGTCATCTGAAGATACCAAGAAAGGTTCATCGCATGATTTCAGCTTCAGAAGTACTCTCTAATCATCTAGAAAATACACACGCACATGCCCCAATACCCTGCCCCAAGGGGATTACTTATTCTGTCCTTCACATACTGAAAGAACAATCCTTAGTGTTTCCACCCTTTAAATACATTGCCAGAAGCCTGAATTCATGAAAAGCATATTTATCTATTCACAGTTTTACCCATTTTGTTAAATTTGAAAGTCAGAACAAAGCATGGACATTCAATACATGCATACACATTAACGAATACAGTACTTTTGCACTACTATTAGCCCTGACCTTGAAACATCATTAGTTGTTTTTTTTTTTTTTTAACCAGAGGGAAGCTCTGAGAAATTCTATTTGGGTTTTGATTGTTGTTCATCACAGATGTGATAATGATAACGACCTACAATAAGATGGATCTCATCTGACTGCTGGGCGAGGGATGCGGAGAGGAGGCTGGGATGGGAGCAGAGGGTGGGAGTGGGGTGGAGGGGATGAGATGCTGTGAGCCAATCACACAGCATGGCAACTCAAGACTCCATCGCCCTACATACAGCTGGAGTCAATACTTAGTGAAGATTTTTTGTGATAATATGTCAATTCAGGGGCTTCCCAGGTGGCACTAATGGTAAAGAACCTACCTGCCAATGCAGGGGATATAAGAATCGCTCGTTTGATCCCTGGGTCAGGAAGATCCCCTGGAGGAGGGCATGGCAACCCACTCCAGTATTCTGGCCTGGAAAAGTCCATGGACAGAGGAGCCTGGTGGGCTATGGTCCATAGAGCTGCAAAGAGTGGGACACGACTGAAGTGAATTAGCACAGACACACACTTGTCAATTCAGAGTTGCAAAATGTTATTTAATCCTGAATTAGTATAGGCTACCGGTTCTTCTCAAGACCTACCAGGAACTGGCGTTCCATCTGCTAATGTGAATAATGACTATTTTCATGGTCCCTTGGAAGAGGAGAGAGGTGTCTTTCAATAGATTCAAGAGGGTTCAAGACACAGCTCAAGCTACAGTCCTACTCCATGGATGGAGCCATCATCCCATCAGTTTTTTTTAATATCCTCAATGGCATTTTGGGGCATTTTTAAAAAATATCCTCGATGACGGACTGAAGAATAAATACTTATTCTTTAATGATGGATATATGCATAGAGGCAACCGAGAGAAGGCCGTAGAGTATAGAGGTTAAGGACGGGGCTCTTTCTGAGTGGAGGTTGGCTTCACTGGAATAAAGTACACGCTGTGCACGGCAGTATCACTCCCTCCACTTAATGGAGGGACAGGCCATGCACCAGAGGAGAAGAGGGGAACAGATATTCACACACACAACCAAAGGAGGGGGACCACTCTTGCCCTGGCTGCAGCCCATCCCCCAGATGGGACCAAGAGACCAGGGAATAATGCAGGGAAACACATGATACTTCCAAAGCCAGAATGTCCACACTGTCAACTGATTGAAAACCTCAATGCCCCAGATGCCCAAACACACATTCTTGAATTTATGTATTTGTCCAAATACCATCCCTCCCATCATCTTGACTCTCTCTGTTGAGTCTGCCCCAGAATCCTACTCAAGATCTCCTTTAGGAGTCCTGGACCTCCCACCCACACACAGGCCACGGCCCTACCTTGATGATGGCTCTGATGCAAACTGCTTTCCTTCCAGATGTGTGCAGCCTACCTTGTGCATCTGTGACCCAAATCATGCAAAGAGCCAGGTGGTTGCTTTACATTATATCTCATGAGCTCAGCTGGCATTAAGCAAACCTATCTGATTTTTCCCTGTGTGTGTCTTTCAGTTCTGTTTTTGGTGCCAACCTGTTATTACTTTTATATTTCATGCTTCACTTTACCTCTCATCAATTTGCTCTCCCATATTACGTGTATAAAATATCTCCAAATGTGTATTCAAGAAAGTAACACACGGGTGGTCTCTGGGTGGAATGGAACTGGGTGGCTATGGGACTGTCTGGAAGGGAGACTTTTGAACGTTTTAATGTTGAACCACATGAGGAAATACCTAATCAAGAAGCACAGAGGACTTTCAGGGCTGTAAAAATACTCTGTATAATATTATAATGATGGATACAGGTCATTTTATATTTGTTCAAATCCAGGAGAAGGAAATGGCAACCTACTCCAGTATTCTCACCTGGAGAATCCCATGAACAGAGGAGCCTGGTGGGCTACAGACCATGGGGTCACAAAGAGTTGGACATGACTAAAGCAACTTAGCGTGAGCATAGCATGATAAAATACATACAACACCATGAGTGTCAACTATGAACTCGGGGATTGTGGTAAGTCACTGTAGGCTCATCCCTTGTAACGAATGTACCATCTGGTTGGGTGTGTTGATAATGAGGCAGGCTGTGGGGAGGGGGTGGGCAGGAGAATCTGTACATCCTTCACAATTTTGCCATGAACCTCAAGTTGCTCTAAAAAAAAGAGTCTTTTTAAGTCAGAAAAAAATACTTGGAAAAGTAAATAATGAAAAGAATGATAAGACTTCGGGAAGCAGTTGCAACTAGTGAGGAAGAGAACAGTGGGAGAGGAGCCGTCTGCCACCGCGAGGAGAATCCCAGGGAGAGAGGGAGATGCTCAAAGAGCATTTTGAGACTACTGCATATAAAAGAGATAACTAATAGGAATCTACTGTACAGTACCAAGAATTCTACTCAAAACTCTGTAATGATCTATATGGGAAAAGAATATAAGGAAAAATAGATACATGTATGCATGTAACGGACTCACTTTGCTGTATAGCAGAAACTAACACAATATTGCAAATCAATCATACTCTGATAAAAATTAATTTTAGAAAAGAAAATTATTAGAAACATTTGTGGTGTAATATGGAATGCAACCACTTTCCTCCAATCTCCAATACTGAAATAGGTCGGTAAAAGTCTACGAAATGTATCAAAATGTGGGGAAACTGGGAACCCTTGTTCCCTTGTGTTGGGAATATAAAGCGGTATTGCTGCTATGGAAAACAGTATGACACCTTTTCAAAAAAAGTGAACAAGGAATTACCTTATGGTCCAGCAATTCCACTGGCACATACCTAAAAGGACTGAAAGCAGAGTCGAAAGGAGATATTTGCACACCCACATTCATAGTACATGGCCAAAAGGTGGAAACAACATGAATGTCCACCCATGGGCAAACAGATAAACAAAATGCGGTCTATCCATATGCTGGATATTATTCAGTCTTAAAGAAATTCTAACACATGCCGCAACATGGATGAAGCTTAAGGATGTCATGGTAAGTGAAATGAGGCAGTCACAGCAAGACAACTATTGCAAGATTCCACTTATTGGAGGTACCTAGAATATTCAAATCCATAGAAACAGAAAGTAGATTGGTGGTTGCCAGAGGTTAAAGTGGAGGTGGGGGAAGAATGGGGAGTCATTGTTTAAAGGGTACACAGAGTTTCAGTTTCACAAGATAAAAAAAGAGTTCTGGACATGGAACAACAACGAAGAGGTGCACAACAACATGGATGTGCTTAACATCACTGACCTGGATGCTATTATGCTAAGCTTTACATTATATGTGTTTTACCACTATGTAAAATTTTTAAATTTCTTTTTAAATGCTTTGTAAGTCAAGGTTGTGTGTGTGTTTGTGTGTCGTGTTGCATGGGGGACGGCAGAGGCAAGAGTGGGTGGCAGTGTGCTAAGCCTAGATTCAAGGCAAGGGCAAGATGGACCAGCGTTCTCTGTGCGACATCTCTAGGGCAGACTCCTCACCAGTGATGAGCAATGCTCAGGTGGTTTATTTGGCTCTAGACTGTATCCCAATCCTCCTCCAACAGTGGTGCCACGTGGAAGCTGAGCCTGGATCTGAACCAAGCACTCTGACTCCAGATTCTGCACTCTTGGGTAATACTCTGTGCTGCCTCTCTTTTCTTAACAAAGCGTCCTCCCCAAACCAGCTCCAAAGCCAACAGCAAAGATCCCAATAATTCATTCAGCTGAAATAAGTTCTCTGCTGAAAATGGGTCAGGTGACAGGTAATGGCCTGGGTGATGCTTCTGGTAAGCACTGAGATATACAGAGTCTCAGGGATCAAGACCCTCTCCGTATCTGTGACCATTTGCCTCACGATGCACCTGACTGATGAGCAGAGGGGAGCGAGGACAAGGAAATGGCAGGCGATTGATCAGATCCCTGCCCAAGCCACCAAAGTTCCATTCCACAGTCTCCTTACCTTCCAGGGAGAGGAGGAAACCCAGCGGGAATGGCAGCCAGTCAACAGGTGCTGGGAAACTTTCTAGAAAGTCTCTTGGTGAAGAAGCAGATGGAAGCAAGTGGGTTGACTTGACATTTGGGTCACCATCCTCATCACTTCCTCCTCTGATGGAGCTCATCTCCAAGGGCTTCTGGTACCCAGGCTCTCTTAACAATGGAAATAGGTGTGGGATTGGGAGTAATGCTCAGGGTGGCTTCCACAGAAGTGGGTTGAATCATGATAAAGGAGGGATACTGGGGATGAATGAGTTCAGGCCTCAGGCCAGAGCAGGCAAGGGGAGCTGCAGACTCAGGGCTCAGGCAAAGGATGGGGAGAGGGACAATGAGAGGAGATGAGGCAAAGAGGTGAAGACTGTGGTGATGCTCCCATAAGGAGCTGGGCTTTTGCATCACTGAGAATGGAAGGACCAGGAGGAAGGGGCTGGGGGACCAGGCCAAACCATAAATGCTGAATAACAAAGCTTATCCCTGACGACGGCCAAGCCATCTGGAATGAAACATCCACCTTCCCACTCCGAGCCACTGTGAGCCTTACTCCCCATCTCACACCTATTTCCATTGTTAGAAGAGCCTGGGTACCAGGAGCCCTCCATCAGAGGAGGAAGTGATGGGGATGGTGAGCTGAATGTCAAGTCACACTTCCCCGGTCTTGGAAGGGAAAGTCTTCGTGAAACGAAACTTCAGAATGACAACAAAAATTGATGAAGAAAGACACAAATGGCTGAGATAAAATGGTGATTTCTGAGAGCAGCTGAGACCTTCAGTGTTGGGGAGGGGGTCCTCTGGACTGTTGCCCAGGTCAGACTCAACTGTACCTTATCAGGGTCTTTCCCACTGAAGTTTCCAGCATCACTAAGGTGCACAGAATGCTCACTAAACCATTTGGGGGTTTTATTTTTTTTCACCAAGGAAATAGGGGATGCCCAAGTTTGGGTCCCCAAACCAGAAAGACTGTGGGTGCCTCAAATAAAGCAGGGGGTTTCAGGGCAGGCCCCACGGGGACTCTGGGGGCCCACTTTGTCCTCCACCCTCGGTGCTGCCTCCCTCGCCTCCACCCTCTCCCCACCCTGGCCTTTTCCTCTCTCCCTTCACTCCCCCATTCGCAGAGAGGGCTGCCCACAGGGAGCTGTCATCTCTCACCTGTTGCTCTCAACTTTGCTCGGCCTAAAAGTCTCTGGAGGAATCTGTAGAGCCCCTCCCCCACCCCCCATTCAGAGGTGGAGGATGAAGCCCAGGAATCTGCATTTTTAATGAGCATCCCAAGCTGTACTGATACTCTGGAGTAGAACCTGCTGGAGGGCAGACACCCTGCCTTTCACGGATCACCCGTGCACTCAGCACACACTCCCACCCATGCCCACACTGGCCCACACTGACATGCACACACTCAGGGCTGCAGGAGACACAGCAGGCAGCAGACACTCTGTCAGTCAATTCCCGAGCAGCTGGAGCCTGGGAAGGCATGTGTCATGGTGTTCTCGTCCCTCTGAACCCCTCACCTGCTATCTGACAGCTTCCCATCCAGAAACCACCCAGTACAGTAAA
The DNA here is from genome assembly GCF_023091745.1 of Budorcas taxicolor. Taxonomy (NCBI): domain Eukaryota; kingdom Metazoa; phylum Chordata; class Mammalia; order Artiodactyla; family Bovidae; genus Budorcas; species Budorcas taxicolor. Next base: position 37,599,705 of record NC_068914.1, on the reverse strand, counting down.
AAGCAGAAAAAAGAAAGCCGTTAGACCCCAGTGAATGTTATTTTTAATGAAAGTGGTGCATTTTGAGTCACTATGTTGAAACCAGATTATAAATGAGTCATCAGGGAAGCAACCACAAAGAGCGTCTGTGAAGGTGATCTACAGGAGTGCTCTGACGCCTGCTGTCCCTTCACACGCTTCGCAGAGATGCTGTCAGCCTTGGAGCTGGTCTGGAGCATCTGCTGCCGCGTCAGCTCAAAAGGCTGCTATGTTGTCACCAACGGGATTCCCCCTCCAGCCGGCAGCGTGGTCCCACCCACAGAGCAAAGGCAGCCATCACTGAAAGATGCTGTGGTTACATCATAGCTGTTGGCTTCCAGGTAGTGACTGGAGACAGTCACAGGCCATCTGCTCCTCCCATGCTCCCAGACTCCATCCTCCCCCCTGGTCCTCAAAAGGTAGCCTGGTCCTAGGGCAGAAAACCGGGACTTAAAGTGGGCTCGAGTGCCCAGTCTAACGGGGTGGCCGCTAAGAGGCAGGTAACAGCCTCCTGTTTCTCATGTCTGAAATGTAAATGGTATCACTCACCTGCCTCCCTCACAGGAAGGTTGCAAGGTTCTCGTGGGACTGTGTTTCACATGATCATGGGCCATTCCAAGTCGCTGGTGAAAGAGGTAAAACCTACTGTCTGGAATAAGCTTTCACCCACCAGCAACCTCCACCCAGAGCAGAACCAGGTACACAGATCTGTGTGGACTGGCAGAGCAGGAAGGTTAAATGTTCCTTCATCTCCTACCCGGAAAGGAGACACCACTGTTCACCTTGCCCCTGAGAAAACAGGAGGTGGAGGCCAGCCAGTGGGGAGACTGTCCCAGGGTCTCCAGACACAACCTGGGGAAGGACTCCCAGACCAACTGGGGAGTGCCGCCGGGCTCCTGGGCAAAACTATGTTCCATGTACAGCAGCCACTCAGTAAAACTGTCAACTGTTGAGCATGTGACCAAATTAAAACAAAAAAAATCTTCAAAGAAGGTGAGGAATTCATTAAATCTGCTCAAAAGAGAGGGAAGGCAGAGGAAAAAAAAAAAAGCTGTTTGGCAGAGCCAACTGAATGCCTCTTCCATGCCTTGCAGACTGATGACTAGAATCAGCATTAAAGTAGAAGAGAGGAAAAAAAAAAACAACAGAGGTTTTTAGGGACAGGCAAATCTATACTAGCAGGCTAGCTTCTTCCTGGTTCTGGGTCCTTGCAGAGGCTATGTATTATCGCTGGGCCTGTTTTCCAGTATCCTTTCTCCCGGGATGGCTGTGAGAATTAAGCAGAATCATATATGTGTTGTACCTACAAAGTGCCTGGAACATAATTAACAATGCACTTTGGTCTCTTTCTGTGGACAGTTGCAAAATACAGCCACAAATTCTTCCTATCTTGGCAAGCAAGCCTCCTGGCAATGACTGGGCATCTCTTCCCATCAAGAGTTAAAGTCTATTTCCCTTCCTCCTTGAATCTGAGTTCGCTTTAGCCAGAAGAATTTAGCAGAAGTAACAACGTGTGGCTTCCAAGGCAAGTCCTTAAAGCATTCACACTCGCCCTCTGGAAATGCTGCCCTGGGAGCACCGTGTTAAGGAATCTGGTTTAGCCTACAGATGAGAAGAGGCCATACGGAGAAGTGAGGTCCCCGTCTTGACTGCCAGCACCAGCTGCCAGAGCGGTCACTGACGCCATCCTGAGATGACCTTCCAGCCCAGCTGAGCCTCTGGCTACTGAAGCCACATGAGTGAGCCCAGACAAAATCAGCAGAGAAACTAACTCACCCAAAAAATCATGAAAAATAATAAATCCTTGTTGTGTGAAGTCCCTGAGCCTTAGGCTGATCTATTATGCAGCACATTTTCCTGAAACACATTTCCTTTCCTCCACCTCCAAAACCTTTTATCCCTTGGCCACTCTTGAATTTCCCCAAGCCACGCCTGGCAGACTATTCAATGAAATACTAACAGAGAATTTACCAGGACCAGGAGCTGTGATCATGAAGTCATTTTCACAGATACATGTTAGAATAATTCATCAATCAATTAAACAGCATCTACCAGGCTAGGCTGATAGTCAGCAAGTAAGCCTGTTCTACACTGAAAATAGATCACAAATTCAGCTCTGCATACCCACCTCCACCACAGTCCCCATGGACTGGAGCCAACCAGGCTCCTCTGTCCATGGGATTCTCCAGGCAAGAATACTGGAATGGGTTGCCATGCCCTCTCCAGGGGATCTTCCCCACCCAGGGATCAGGCCCGAGCCTCTCCTGCACTGGCATATGGGCTCTTTACCACTAGTGCCACCTGGGAAGCCCACCAGTGATATCCTCCTAACTGGTAGCTTCCTTTGAATTCTGTCACCCCCCTCATTGCCATTCTCCATAGAGGGGTTTGTGAAATATATTCAGTCATTCAACACAAATTTAGTTTTGAGCACAAATATCAACCTCCATAGAGTTTACATCCTAGTTGACATTTTTATATTTAATAAGGAAATTAATAAATAAAATATGTGGTGATAAGTATTAATAAATAAACTATGTGGGGTTGAGTGTCAAGAAAAAATTAAGTGGGAAAGGTGAAGGGGGTTCGGTAATGTTGGAAAGGCTGCGATTTTATATAGGATAGCCAGGGAAGGTTTCAACAAGACAGTGACATTTGAATAAAGACCAGTGGAAATAACAAGAGTAAGGATCCAAAAGCATAACCATTCCTGGTAAACTTTGGGAATAATAAGGTCAGTGCGACCATAGTATAATAAGCAAGGATATGAGCAATATGAGATGAGTTCAGAGAGGTAACATGGAAGAAAGGTCAAGAAAAATCAGACTATGTAACACCTTATAAGTCAATGTAAGAACTTAGGCTTTTGCTCTAGAGACACAGAGACCCAAGACAGCAATTTTTTTTAATTTTTGGCCACACTCTGCCATATGTAGGATCTTAGTTCCTTGACCAGGGCCCCCTGCTTTGGAAAGTGGGGTCCTAACCACTGGACCACCAAGGAAATTCCAGGAAAGCATTTTTATCAAAGATCATAGTGACATGGTCTGATGTACTTTTTTTTTTTTGGCTGCACTGGGTATTCATCAGGTTACTTTTGTGCAGGCTTTCTCTAGCTGTGTTGAGGGGAGGCTACTCTTCATTGCGGTACCCAGGCTTCTCACTGCAGCGGCTTCTCTTGTCTCAGGACTTAGTTGCCCCCTGGCACATAGAACCTTTCCGGACCAGGGATCAAACCCATGTCCCCTGCACTGGCAGGTGGGTAGTCCTTCCATTGCACCACCATCTTAATAGTAGTATTCTGAATAATGTATTGACTATAGACTGAAGAAGATTCTGGGATGATCCCTAGAGCATAATTTTTTAATCTTTCTAAATTTCACCATGAAAAAAAAGAGTATAGGTAGTACAGAATAGCAAAAACAAAAATTTACAGACGATATGTACCATAAACTGACAAAGCACCTCCCTGATCTCCAAACGGTAAGTGGATAGGAACAAACAGCCAACAGCTACAAGACCTGAGTAGGATTAACATCTGTACAAGAGAAAACAAAGGAGAGAATCAAGGATCCGACAAACCTGGACATCCCAAAATCCTCATGTACTCCCGGGTACCTGAAGAAATACTCAGGAAATCCCAGGTACTCAGTGGGGAGCTGAGAAAGTCAGTTTGAAACTGGAAGAGTTTTCCCCACTCAATTTATGGGTGAGTTCAAAGTTCCTGCAACAGGAAAGGTCAGAAAGGGCTAGAGGTGTCTGGGAAAAAGAAAGGGAATAAGTGAAAGGCTATCCAAAAGGGAGGGTTCCCTGGTGGCCTAGTGGTTAGGATTCTGGGCTTTCACCTCCATGACCCAGGTTCAGTCCCTTGTTGGGGAACTAAGATCCTGCAAGCCACATGGTACTGCTAAATAAATAAATAAAGGATAAGGGGAACAGAGCCTGGAGACTTCTGAAAGTAAACCAACAGATTCCTGAACACTGCCAACAGAAGAGGAAACTCTACAGCAATGAAGTTAGAGAAGCCAAGTGCAACTATGTCTATGAGAGATTCAGAAAAACTGCTGCTGCTGCTGCTAAGTCGCTTCAGTCGTGTCCGACTCTGTGTGACCCCATAGACTGCAGCCCACCAGGCTCCCCCGTCCCTGGGATTCTCCAGGCAAGAACACTGGAGTGGGTTGCCATTTCCTTCTCCAATGCATGAAAGTGGAAAATGAAAGTGAAGTCGCTCAGTCATGTCCGACTCCTAGTGACCCCATGGACTGGAGCCTACCAGGGTCCTCCATCCATGGGATTTTCCAGGCAAGAGTAATGGAGTGGCGTGCCATTGCCTTCTCCGTCAGAAAAACTAATTTCATATAAAAATTTTCAACAACAAAAGTACAAATTTATTTTAGGAAAAATGTAAAAATCACAGCATCACACACTTGTAGAACATAAAAATGCCAAAAAGACAGAGACACAAAATAAGCGAAATCTACAATATATTTCCAAAAAGGCTAAAAGAAAAACATAAATTAGAGCTATAACAACTCAGAATTAAAATGATAGAATGCAGGAAAGTTTTAGGTATATTTTATTTTTCCACTCAGGGAAATCTTTTTTTTTTTTAATTTTTAATTGGAGGATGATTGTTTTACAATATTATGTTAGTTTCTGCCATACATCAACATAAATCAGGCATAGGTATACATATATCCCCTTCATCTTTTTTTTAAAAATCATTTTTAATTGAAGGGTAATTGCTTTAAAATATTGTGTTTGTTTCTGCCATATATCAACATTAACCAGCCATAAGTATGCATATGCCCACTCCCCCTTAGGAATGTTTTAAGTCATATCAGAAATCAGATTAAATTTAACAGAAGACAAGTGTGGTAATGTTGTGATATAATAAGAAATATACATTTGGTCTTTGTTCCCCAGTTCCTCACAAAGAGCTCCTAAAACCTTTATAAGTTTCTGAGTGACAGGGGTGAGAAGAGATGTTATTCATAATGAGATCCTTTCAACCATACTCAAATTTATGCTAATGAGGTGACTCTTTGTGGACCCCTAGATAACTTCAGGATGGGGCTGGTTGCCAGAGGAAACAACCACGTAATAAGAGCACTGAAACTCTCAGCCCCACTCCTTGACCTCAGTGGAAGAAAGAGAGACTGGGGATTGAGTTAACCGCCAGTGGCTGCTGATTTAATCACTCACGCTTATGCTGTGGAACCTCCACAAAAACCTAAACGAATGAACATCCAGATTTGTGAAAACACCCATGTTCCATGAGGGTGATGCACCACAAACTCCTCAAAGACAGAAACTCCTGTACTTGGGACCCTTCCAGATCTTACCTTATGTAACTCTTCATCTGGCTGTTCAGTGTTTCCCTTGGTTCCATAAACCATTACAGAAAATCATTGAATCTGAGGAGGTACTCAGAGAAATCCTCAATTTGTAGCCAAATCAGATAGAAGTGTGGATAATCTGGGGACCCACAACCTGTGATTGACAGCAGAAGTGGGAAGCAGTCTTGTGAGAATGAGCCCTTAACCTGTGGGGTCTGCACTGACTCCAGGTAGTTAGTGTCAAAACAAATTAAACTATAAGACACCTGGTTGATGTCCATGGAGAAATGGAGAATTTTTTGATGTGGAAAACCCATATGTGTGGTCAGAAGTCTTGTGAGTAGAAACAGATTATAATAGTATAAAGAGTGCATAAATCCAGCAGATAATGGAAACAGAAAATTTTAAGGGAAAAATTATGTCAAAAGAAATAAAGAATGAAAAGGGATTCGAGAGAAAGTAACAAGTATAGAAGACAGGCAAAGAAGATCCAACATAATATAACAGAAGTCCCTAATTCAGACCACCAAAGCAAGGAACAGAATCAAAACTAAAATCTATAATTCAAGAACAATTTTAAATGTTAAAAATTAAATATTCAAAGCTTGCAACTACAAATATAAAGTCAAAATGAACCCAGGACAAATAATACCAAAACATATTCTGGTCAAATTTCTAGACTTTAAAAATCTGGGTCCCGAGATTATTTTATGCATATAAAATCTCTTGGAAATCCAAGGGGGAAAAAAAAACCCAAGCTACTAACAAGGGAAGGACAATCAGATTGTTTCAGATTTTTCAACAGCCACACATTATGCCAGCAGAATATATGGAAAGAAGGTGAGGATGGAAGAAGGGAAAACTGACTGGAAACAGAACTGGTGGAGCTTACTGATGGATCAGACAGAAATGTGAGAGAAAGAACAGAGTCAAGGACGACCTGAGCAACTAGAAGGATGGAGCTGCCATTTGATGATGTTGACTGTGGGAGGAAGAGGTTTGGGGCAGGAAATAAGCTCAATAGTTTGTACATATGACATTTTAATTATCTATTAATGATCTATGTGGAGAGCTGAGCAGGCAGCCATATAAAGAATCTGGAATTCAAAACTGAGGTCTGGGTTAGAAATAAATATTTCAAAATCATTAGCATATAGAAGCTATTTGAAGTCACAAGACTGGACACAATCAATGAGGGAGTGAGTGTAGAGAATATTCCCTTGTTCAAAACCTCACACGGGCTTACCATAGAAACCAAACCTTTCATTATGGCCAGCAAAGCCCTGTGTGTGGCCTGCTCTCATTTCCTATGGCTCACCTCACTCTCTCAGCTCTCTGAGGCCATGGTGCTGTCCCTAGTGAAATCTCATTCCCAACCAGGGCCTTTGCACTTGCTGTTCCCTAGGACCAGGCTCTGATCCCCCCCAGCTGTGAACCTGCACACCCACATCATTCCGCTCTCTGCTTAAATGTCAGCTCCTCAGAGACATGTTCTGACACCCTATCCAAAATATCTGCCTCCCACAGGCCTTCCTGGGTGGTCCAGTGGCTAAGAATCTACCTCCAAATGCAGGTTCGCTCTCTGGTCAGGGAACTAAGATCCCACATGCCACGGGGCAACTAAGTCGTGTACCACACCTACGGAGCCCTTGTGCTCTGGAGCCTGCATCCTGTAGTCTGCTTTATTTTTCTCCCATTTACAGGTTGCCTATTATAGTTTCTATTACTGCATTAACAAGTTACCCCAAAACTTAGTGGCTTTGTGTGACTATCTTATTATACACATGGATTCTGTGGGTTGGAATTTGGATAGCGCACGGAGAAGATGGCTTGTCTATGCTCAACAATGTCTGGGGCCTCAACAGGGAAGACTCAAAGGCTGATGGTGACTTAACAACCAGGCTTTAAAATCAACTGAATGCTTCACTAATATATCTCGCATCTGGGCTTGGTCCATCTCAAAGACTGGGACTGTGGACCAGAAGATCTGTGTGTTGTGTGTGTGTGTTCAGTGACTAAGTCATGTCCGACTCTTTGCAACCCCATGGACAACAGCATGCCAGGCTCCCCTGTTCTCCACTGTCCCAGAGTTTGCTCAAATTCATGTCCATTGAGTCAGTGATGCTATCTAACCATCTCATCCTCTGCCACCCCTTACCCATTTTGCCTTCAATCTTTGCCACCATCAGGATCCTTTCCAATGAGTTGGCTCTTCACATGAGGTGGGCAAAGAATTGGAGCTTCAGGTTCAGCATCAGTCCTTCCAATGAATATTCAGGATTGATTTCCTTTAGGAGTGACTGGTTTGATCTCCTTGCCGTCCAAGGGACTCTTGAGAGTCTTCTCCAGCACCACAGTTTGAAAACATCAATTCTTCTCACTCAGCCTTCTCTGTGGTCTGCATGTGTCCCATGGACGCCATCTCTGTGCGGCTTGCCTTCCTCACATCAGGGCAGCCACGGAAGAGTCAGGCTTCTCACTTGGTTACTCTTCTCACGGAAGAGTCAGAGATGCAAAAGCATTGTCCCAGCAAACAAAACAGAGCTACATCACATTTTGTGACCCAGCTTCAGATGTTGTACAGTGTCACTTACCCCATACCTTCCTGCTTAAAGTAGTCTCAAGTCTGTCAAGAAGAGGGACATAGACTTCATCTCCTTCATCTCCTAAGAATCTAAAGAATCTTGAGCCTAGGCACTGCCATATTGTCTGAGATGTATTCTCAGAGCTGAGCTATTCTTCCCAAGCTTGCTGCCAGCTGCCTGTTGAAAGAATTGTCTCCCGAATGTTCCTCTGTTAACCTGTGAGTATCTTGCTCTATCTCTGCCTACCCCTAGCTATCTGAATTCTCAGCTGCTCCACTATTTATCAAGAAGTGTTTACCGGATATAAGACCCTGACTCCACAAAAAAGAGCACCCAGTGTTTCCCCCTTTACAAGAGGGCTCCTAAATCTGTCAACAGCCCCTCCTCCATGATGGATGTTCCATCTCCAATTTACAACCTGGTCCCCGTTAATCCTCCGAAAATTCTTGTTGGGACTCCTTACAGGGATGAAATACTTCTCTGAACATTGGAAAAACCACAGAGACACAACAGAAGAGTTATTAAGCAAGTTTACAGTGGTTTCTTCACAAGGCCATTTGATTGAAAATAATTGGACAGGAAAAATTAATTCCAGACTGAACTGAGTAGTTATTTTCCGAAATGGAAAGAAACGCTTCTCCTTCCATCATCAAAGCCCCTAAAAATGCCACCAAGATTGTTGAATACCACTGACTTGAAACAGGAAGCCAAATGACTGGAAATCCAGCTGCCCCTGGTTTATTCCTATTTACGCCCACAGATTCACCCTTTGGCCTGAGCACACTTGACTCAGAGAAGGGTTACATGTGCCTGAACACCTAGCACTGGCTTTGAAACGCTTTGCAGGGCAATGACCAACAAGAATTTTGGTTGGTGTAAACCTGAGGCTGGGCATGGAATTATGTGAAATAATGGGACAGAAAGAGACAAGGGACCACATGCCAGAGGGGGATGGAATGAAGCAAAACAAAGGAAGAGAAGGACCAGACCCAAACCCAGACCCCACACATAGGCTAGGACATGGCTTGGGTTGTCTGGAAGCAGTTCCCAGACAGAAACCTCAGTGTGATGAATCAGTTTTCTTGGACATTGAGGGGATAAAGAGTCCGCTGTAGAGACAGAGCATATTTATCCAAGGAATGGCTGTGAGAACTGGGCATGGGCAGGGGGCGGGGAATGGAGTGTAGAGTATGCGGTGGGGAAAAGCCACCATGAATCCTCAGTCTAGACACTGAGCCTGTAACACCCAGGGAGAAGCAAACTATCTAAAAAAAGGGTGTGTTTGCAAGAAGCCAGTTGAGACCGGCTCTGAAATGGCTGGTGGTGATAGCAGAATCAGATTTTGCAGACAAGTCTTTAAAAATCACAGAGTGGAGAAAATAGAGATGAATTTAAGACAGATATTAATAGGAGCACAAGTCTTCTTTTCTAGCCTGTAAATCACATTCCATTGTAAACAATGCCTACAACTCTAAACAGCAAAAATTTCCACGTATTAGAAAAAGGCTCCCTTATGTGAACCTACACAATTACATTAAGCACAAAAGCAATGTTTAGACAACCTCTCATAATTCAGGACTATTGTCAGTCACAAGGGTGTTGAGACCAATACTGTGCATTCCACACCCAGACAAAGCCCACCACGAGACCAGCAGAGACCTATGTTATACACTTTGGAAAAAATGGCACTTTTCCTCTTTTACCACCACTCAAAAGAAGGTCCCAGTTCTTTTGTGACCAGCCCTACAAATGCCTGATAAATTCCAGACTGCTTTTAGCTGCGGGACCCCGGACTCTAGGCAACTTTTAAGTGTCTCTGTACTAAAGAAATAACAGCAACTCATATTTTTGTCATTTTTTGTGTGTGCTTAACAGGCATTTTTACATATATTATCTCAGCTGAGTCTCAAAAAACATGTGAGGTCAGCGCGGCATATACATTCCCTTAGCCAAAAGCCCTTCTGTCTCTCCTTAGAGACAGGGAGGCATTTGGAAGGAATGAAAACAGTCTCCCTCCCTGACTTTACTACGCTTCAGGGCCTTCTCATCTTCCAAGAAAATAAACAAGCTTTTATAGTCCCAGGGTGTAGGTGCCACTTTGGTGGGCAGTGGGCACCATACAACATGATTTTGCTGTGGGAGACGTGGAAAGGGAGGGACCTAGGATGGAGAAAGGGGAGTCAGTCACCAGGTTTGGAGGACCAGAGATAGTTGAGGATCCCAGAAGTTCTGAAGGCAGTGCCAGGGGACAGAGAACAGCATGAAGTCAAGTGTCTGAGGCATGTTCTAGTGGCCATCCTAAAGGAAATCGGTCCTGAATATTCATTGGAAGGACTGATGCTGAAGCTGAAGCTCCAATACTCTGGTCACCTGATATGAAGAACTGACTCATTAGAAAAGACCCTGATGCTGGGAAGGATTGAAGGCAAGAGAAGGAGACAACAGAGGATGAGATGGTTGGAAGGCATGCCTGACTCAATGGACAAGAGTTTGAGCAAGCTCTGAGAGTTGGTGATGGATAGGGAAGCCTGGTGTGCTCCATCCGTGGGGTCACAAAGAGTCGGACGCAACTGAGAGGCTGAGCTGAGCTGAACTGAGCCAGTGGTCAGGCGAGACCAGAGAGCCAAGCTCAGCTCTGAGAAAGGAAGGCAGCCGGCTCTAGTAGGAACCCCACCAGGATGGAGTGTGAGACCCCTTGCCTTCCCCTGAGCTGGATCAACTTCCTCCTAGGACTTCCAGTCCCCCCACCTCAGTGCCAAATCGCTAAGCTATCCAAAACATCCCATAGACATTTGTAAGCCCTAGTGGGACCCGGAAACCCCAGCAAGGATGGAAAAGGAACGCTCAATCTTGTTCTTCGGGGCCAGATGGGCACACTTGAGACCACTACAAGCCCAGGAGAGATGGGAGTGGACATCACTTTTCCACTGGATTTACTGAACCATCATCATCAATATTTGCCCATCCTTTCTGGTAAGTCATTAAGGCCCAGTGAAGCCAAAGGACTTGCCAGGATCTCATAGCTAGTGAGTAACAACACCACCTTACTCTGACTCTAAGGCCCTGATTACTTTATAAAACCTGCTCTAAGGGTAAATAACCCCAAGCACTATGTGCACTTGTCAAATGAGGGGAGGCCCTGGGAATTCCCTGGTGTTACAGTGGTTAGGACTTGGCGTTGTTACTGCTGGGGCACAAGTTTGATTCCTGGTAGGGGGACTGAGGGGCTTCCCAGGTGGTGCTAATGGTAAAGAACACACCTCCCGATGCAGGAGATGTAAGAGCTGCGGGTTTGATTTCTGAGCAGAAAGATCTCCTGGAGGAGGACACAAAAACCCACTCCAGCATTCTTGCCTGGAGAATTCCATGGACTCAGGAGCCTGTCGGGCTACAGTCCTTAGGGTCTCAAACAGTTGGACATGACTGAGTGACTTAGCATACATGCAGGGGAACTAAGATCCTACAAGCCAGATCGCATAACAACAACAACAAAAAGAGGGTGGCCCTATGTTCTCCCTATCCCTGGCTGCCCTGGCCCCATGGTTCTAGCCCTGGGGCCCTGACTTGGAGGAGATATCTCTTGCAGAATGACCACTATCACGCCCTTGGCTTTCTCTCAACAGTGTTTCCTTTGTCCCTGTCCTGGGCCTGCTTTATAAGGTGCGTGCTCAGCAGCTCAGTCATGTCCAAGTCTTTGTGACCCCGTGGACTGTATCCCGCCAGGCTCCTCTATCCATGGAGTCTTCCAGGCAAGAATACTGGAGTGGGTTGCCATTTCCTCCTCCAGGGATCGAACCCGCACCTCTTGTGTCTCCTGCATTAACAGGCAGATACTTTACACTGAGCCATCTTTGCATAATGAAGCCCTTTTTAATACTGGGGGGAAAAAAATGTAAAACCTTGGCTTGGAAAGAATCCCAGACAGACCCAGCAGACACAGTTCCCCGGAAGCTGGGAGCATTTCTGCTCAGCCCCAGGTGCAGTCACCCAGGACGTGCTCCAGAGGGGCTATTTTGTGACCAGACAGAAGAGCCCTCTTCTCTACTACGCCTGTGAAAGTAGCAGCTGTGCTGTGTTCTTCTGTCCAGGAAACTAGCAAACGACTCAGAGAAAATTCCCAAGAAAAGCAACAAAGATGATTAATGAGCTAGACAAGCAAGTGAGAGCCTTGGCGGGTCACACTGGCAGAGCCGGGTAGGTACCGCTCATGGGAGAAGGAGCCGGCCCCAAAGAGAGAGGAAATAGTCAGCGATGGCCCCAGGGAGTAGTAGTTCTATAAGCGTCATGGGAATGAAATGGAAAGAAAAGGAGGATGTCAGCTGAATATCAGGAACAAATTCCTCACACGGGGCACCCCCCCGGGCGGGGATGGAAAGCACACTGCTTTGGTTGCGTCATGGAAGGCCAAGATGGAGATCTGGGCCAGGCTGGCAAAGCCCCAGAGAAATGGAAAGCCCCAGAAGAGCAGCAGCTGGATGTTCCAGGTGGGGAGGCGGGCTAAGAGGGCCCCCAGTGGCTCCCTGGCTCCAGGCCGCTCCACTGTAGTCAGCTCCCCTCAGGGGCCAGCGCTCCTGCAGCTCACGGCCCTGGACGGTCCCTGAGATTTATGTGACCATGGCCTCCCCGACGAAGACCAGGGATCTTGGGAGCAAGTCTTCCTTTCTTGATGTACTGAAGTCACTGGAACCCATTAGTGAAGTTTTATCCCCGTCGGTAAATCACCGCCTTAGTCATGCAACGTAACTCTCCAACAAGTGGGGAGGTTTGTTTTTAATTCTCTTAGACGATGAGGCAGAGATGCAAACACTGGCCTGAAAGCTGCCTTTGTTCCTATTGTCCTTGTGCACAAGCACCTCCCAGCCTCTGCTCTCCTGTGGGAGGCGGCCAAGGCCAGAGGGCTCTCTGGGGCATTGCAGTCAAAGGGGAAGAAGGGGTACTGAGGGACCTGGAGCTGTCAATCACCTGGGTCCAGCTGCAGAGTATTTTTGCAGCATCCTCTGACCCCAGACTGGAGGAGGAAATGGCAACCCACTCCAGTATTCTAGCCTGGAGAGTCCCATGGACAGAAGAACCTGGTGGGCCACAGTCCATGGGGTAGCAAAGAGTCAGCCATGACTGAGCCACTAAATATGCACACAGGCTGGCCCCAGATGCCCTGCTCCCTCCTCTTACCCACACATTTCCACTTACACACTCATTTCCACAGCCACAGCTTCCAACTGTGGTCTTTTCTCATCATCAACCTTGGAAATGTCTGCTCTATAGGACTCAACCTTGGGCAGGTGATTTCACCTGTGACTTCACATTCTCCCTGAGAGCCCAGAGGAAAGACACTCCAGTTAGAGCCTTGGGTTGGGTCTCTCTGACCTAGTTTGTGTCAACATGCTCAGCCCTTACTGGGTTCAGGGGATCAGAATATGCTGAGTGGCCAGTCCTGGACACTCAGGTTGCCCTAGCACCTGAGGAAGGTGATACTGTTAGAGGTGATGATACAGAAGAATGGGATAGACACAGAGGAGATCAAAACAGTCAAGGACTAACCAATGGCCCTGGTGAAAAGCTGCCAGGTACAATGTTAGACACAGGCTGGCCCGTGCTGGAGAGGTGGTGGTGAAAGGGGAACGCTTCTTTGCTGTTGGTGGGATGTTAACTGGTAATGTCCACTAGAGAGAATAGAAAGGAGATGGGTTTAAAAGGTAAAGATCATACTGAGCTACCATTGATCCTGCAATCCTGCAACTGGGCATATGTCTGAAGAAAGCCAGAATTCGAAAAGACACAGGCACCCAAACGTGTACTGCAGCAAGATTTACAAGAGCCGAGACACAGGAGCAATGAAAAAGTCCATCAACAGATGAATGGGTTAACAAGTGGCACACGTACACAATGGAATATTACTCAGCCGTGGGAAAACATGAAATAATGTCACTTGCAGTCACGTAGATGGATCTCGAGATAACTTCTCCTGACTTTACCTCAGCCCCTTCCCCCAAAATCATACCCTCTCCCATCCTCTTATTATCTTCCAGTTCCTACCGGTCCTTCTCCACCAAACCATCTCTGACCTCCATGGTATGAAAGAAGAGACCCTCCTTTGCATTCTGGCTGTGTCCTGGGATGTCCATGACTTGTCTCATCACCAACTTACATGTCTGTCTGCCCCATGAGACTGACTTCCTTGAGGGTAAGATCATGTCACAGTATTTATTGCATAATAAGTGCTCAATACACAAATATAAAGGAAAACAGGCCCATTTGGGAAATGAAAGAAATAATCTCATATGAAGTCCACTGATTATTTTCCATGAATTACAGGAAAAAGAATATGTTAATGACTGCCTAACTTGAGTTTCAAAATAAGGTTTTCAGTAGAGATCTTTAGCCAACCGCAAAGAAGGACTATTCCAAAGTCTATTTGCTTGCAGCTCTGATATACTATTCCTTTAACTTCTTACTCAACTGGTATATTCTTTAAAATAACTGTAAAAGGAGACTTCCCTGGTGATCCAGTGGCTAAGACCCTGCACTCCCAGGGCAAGGGGCCTGGGTTCAATCCCTGGTCCGGGAATGAGACCCCATATGCCAGAAGCGTTGCATGCTACAGTGAAGACCAAGATCCCATGTGCCACAGCTGAGAAAGACCCGGTGCAATCAAATAAATAAATAAATATTTTTAGTTAAAACATAAAATTAAAATAACAGTAATAAATAATTTGGGATTAGTATGAAGATTAAATTGATCACATCAGGTTTTACCCTATTTGGATGCTAATATCTTTAGCAATTATTTGAAAAGGAAATGTTAAGCAAATGAAAGTATGCTTTAAAATGTGTCTCCAAGTAACAGACCTCAAGGGGGTCTCTCGCATGCTGGGTGCCAACTCAATTCTATCATGTTAGTTTGGAAGGAACCCCCGAACACACACACACAGGCACACACTTGCATGCACACATGCACACACACCCCTACCCAATCCACCACCATCCCTTTGTTCTCATGCTTTCAGTCCAACAAATATTGTTTACAAGCTTCTCAGACATCAAGACTTGTGTCTTGGTTTCTCCATTCAGCGTTTAAGGAAAATGGTTGGGCTGAATCATGTTCCTCCAAACTTCGTATGTTGAAGTCCTATGCCAAAGCACCTCAAAATATGACTATATTTGGAGTAGGGTCTTCAGAGACATAATTAAGTTATAAGGTCATGAGAGCTGGCCCTAATATACTAGGAGGTGGACACAGACATCACAGAGGGAAAGCAATGTGAGGACACAGAGAGAAGACCGCCATCGGCCAGCCAAGGAGAGAGACCCCAGAAGAAACCAAACCTGCAGACACCCTGATTTTGGACTTCTGACCTCCTGAACTGGGAGACAATTTCTGTTGTCTAAGCCACTATCTGGCATTCTGTTCAGGCAGTGAGCAGACTGACACAGTTGTGCTCACGAAGATAAGGATTCGCCTATGTGTACCTGGGGTCAATGGCCACAGGGAAGTCTTCCTCCAGCTCAAAATGCCCACCCATCCGCCTCAATCAGCATGGCTGTAACAGAATGCTACACACCAAGGGGCTTACATATTTATTTCTCATAGTTCTAGAGGCTGGACCTTTCCAAGATCCTGATACCAGCATGGTCAGGTTCTGGTGAGGGCTCTCTTCCTGGCTTACAGACAGCCACCTTCTCTCTGTGTCTTTACATGGCAAAGTGAAATATCTCTCTAGTGTATAAGAAAGGATATTTTTTATATGGACACTAATGCCATCATGGTGACTCTACCCTCAAGACCAAATCACCTCCCCAAAGCCCCATTTCCTAATACGATCACACTGGGAGTTAGGGTTTCATTGTGTGAATTGGGGGGGGGGGGGGGGGCAGGTGAAGGGCACAAGCATTCAGTCCATAACACCAGCTGACCTCTAAAACTTGAAATTCTTTTAAAGGGAAGCCAGCCTTTAATGTCACAGTTAATTATAGGACTTAAATACAAATGAACCTACACAAGGTAAGGACTGTCTCTGAATATCAAGGAGCAAAAGTCCAGCGGGAGGGCTTGCTTGCAAAGAGGAGCATGTAGAAGGAAGGGGAGGCAGGAGGCCCAGAGTGCAGAACTGCAGGACCCTGGGGATGGGTGAAGTCCTTCTTGCTTCACAGATGTCTCCAACCCCATCTATGGATGCAGACCCAGTGACATGGAATCAGTAAATAAATTTTTCAGATATAGGGAAATGATATCGGAAGGCAACTTGGAATATCAAAAATGAAGGAAGAGCAACAGAAATGGTAAATATCTGGATAAACAGACTTTTTTTCTTCTTGAAATTATGCTGATGGTTGAAAGCAACTATTTAATATTTTTGCATTCCAATGTACATTAGGTGTTTGACTCCACTTATACAAGATACCTAGAATAGTCAAAGTCATAGAGTCAGAAGGTGCATTGGTAGATGCCAGGGGACAGGGGGTGAGTGGGGTGCAGGGAGAGATGTGGAGCTCAGGTTTAATGGGGACAGTTTCAATTTAGGAAGGTGAAAATTTGGGGAGATGGATGGTAAAAGTTGCACAACAGTACTTAGTGCCACTAAACTGTAGTTAACTATGGGTGAAGCAGCATGTTGTAGATTGTGTGACTTTTACCACAGTAAAAGCACACTTAAAAAATGACAATATTTTTGTTCATTGTTTTCTGGTTGTTTGTAGTTCTCTTTCATTCCTTTCTTCTTCTTTTGCTCTTTTCTCTCATAATTTGATAACTATCTTTTGTGTTACATTGGATTCCTTTCTCTTGTGTGTGTGTGTGTGTGTGTGTGTGTATATATATATACATATAATTACAGTTTTTAGTTTGGGGTTATTATGAGGTGTGTATATATCAACATGTTTTTGATTATCTTGGTTTTCCCAGGTGCTAGTGGTAAAGAATCCACCTGCCAAAGCAGGAGATACAAGCGACATGGGTCTGATCCCTGAGTCGGGAAGATTCCCTGGAAAAGGAAATGGCAACCCACTCCAGTATGCTTGCCTGGAGAATCCCATGGACAGAGGAGCCCGGCAGGGCTACAGTCCACGGGATCTCAAAGAGTCGGACATGACTGAGCACACACACATTATATAACTATTTTAAGTTGATAATCTCTTAAATTCTAATGCATTCTAACAACCCTGCATTTTCACTCCCCCACCGTGTGTTTAATGTTTTTGACATCACACTTGTGTACCTCTTAACTACTTATTGTAAGTAGGGGTGATTTTGACTACTTTTGTCTTTTAACCTTCCTGCTAGCTTTATGAGTGGCTGACCTACCACTCTTACTGTACATTTGCCTTTACCAATGAGATTTTTCCTTTCATAATTTCACATTTCTAGGTGTGTCTTTTCTGCTTAGAGAAATCTCTTTAACATTTCTTGAAAAGCCAGATTAGAGGTGCTGAACTCTTTTAGCTTTTGCTTGTCCATAGAACTCTTTATCTCTCTTTCAAATCTGAATAATAGGCTTGCCAAGTAGGGTATTATTGGTTGTAGCTTTTTTCCTGTCATCGTTTTGAATATTATGCCAGAAAGACTGGCCTGCAAGGCTTCTGCTGAAATGTCAGCTTGCAGTCTTATGGAAGTTCCCTTGTATGTAACTAGTTGCTTTTTCCTTGAAAGAAAAGTTTCTATTTTTAATTGTTGCCCCCCCCCCTTTTTTTTTTGGCCACACTGCATGGCATGGCAGGGCTTCCCTAGTGGCTCAGACAGTAAAGAATCTATCTGCAATGTGGGAGACCCTGGGTTCGATCCCTGGGTTGGGAAGATTCCCTGGAGGAGAGCATGGCAACCCACTCCATTATTCTTGCCTGGAGAATCCCCATGGAGAGAGGAGCCTGGCGGGCTACAGTCCATGCAGTTGCAAAAACCGACTACGCACAGCATGGCTTGCAGGATCTTAAGTTCCCCAACCAGGGATCAGACTCATGCCCCCTGCAGTGGAAGCAGGGAGATCTTAACCACTGCGTCTGCAGGGAAGTCCCAGTTTTTGCCATTTTAAATCATTATCTTTCTTGATGTGGACCTCTTGATCAGGACTCTCTCTCTGCTTCCCGGGCCTCAATGTCTGTTTCCTTTCCCAGATTAGGGACGTTTTCAGCTATTATTCTTCAAATAATTTCTCTGTCCCTTTCTCTCTCTACTCCTGGGGCCCTTATAATGTTAGTGTGTTTGATGTGGTCCCAGAGGTCTCTTAAATTCTTTTTCATTTTTCTGTTGAGCTTGGGTGATTCCCACCACTCTGCTGAGTGTGACCAGGCCCCAGTGCAGCTGGCTGTGTAGCTCACTGCTGATGCCAGCCCATTGGTGGGCAGGGCTAGGTCCCAGAGCAACTGGCTATGGGGTCCTGGTGGCACAGTGGGATGTCTGAGACTGGTTTCAGCCTGCTGGTGGATGGGTTTGGGTCCCAGGAAGGCTGGCAGTAGAGCCTGGGGATCTCAGTACTAGTACCAGCTCACTGGTGAGCAGGCTCACATCCTGGGCCTGCTGGTGGGTAGGGCTGGGTCCCCACACAGCTGACCTCTTGACCTAAGAGGTCCCAGGATTGGAGGAAAGATATAGCCTTCCAGGCTCCTCTGTCCATGGGATTCCCCGGGCAAGAATACTGCAGTGGGTTACCATTTCCTTCTGCAGGGGATCTTCCCAACCCAGAGATCGAACCCGGGTCTCCCGCACTGCAGGTGGACTCTGTACCATCGGGGTCACCAGGGAAGCCCAACAGGCAAGTGGAAGGACTGCAAAATGCTGTTTGCAGCGCCAGTTTCCTTCTGGTAGAACAAGCTCCCCAGAGTGGCTGCTGCCAGCACTTGCCCCCCAGGAGAGTCCTTGTTGCCTCCTGACTCTCCAGGAGGTTCTCCAAGGTGGTCTGACCTAGGCTCACCTCAAATAACTGCCTCTGTGGTGGGTTTTGGAGCATGAGAGATTTTTGCATGTGCCCTTTAAGAGTGAGTTTCTGTTTCCCACAGCCCTCCACCCCTCCTGTCCTCATGCTCTACTGGCCTTCAAAGCCAGATGTTCTGGGGGCTTGTCTGCTCAGTGCTAGACCCCTGGGCTGGGGGTGCTGATGTGGGGCGCAGACCCCTTGCTCCTCAAGGAGAACCTCTGCCATTGTGATGATCCTCCTACTTGTGGGCCACCCACCCAGGACGTGGGTCTTGACTATATCGCATCTCCCACCCCTCTTGCTGTAGTTCCTTCTTCGTATTTTTAGTCGTGGAAAATATTTTCTGCTAGTCTTCAGGTCATTCTCATCAATAGTTGCTCTGTAAACAGTTGTAATTTTGGTGTGCACGTGGGAGGAGATGAGCTCAGGGTCTGCCATCCTGGTCACGCCCTTCTAAAATTACTAACTTCTGCTCATAAACCTTTAAGATGGAAATAACAAGCTACACACAGAGAAGGTGGATAAAGCCTTGTCATAATGTGATAAGCAGGGTCTAAAAAATTCAACTACAAAAAGTGCAGGATTGCATTTTTGCAACAATTGTGAAAGAATATTTGTGAAAAAAATTTTCAATCAGTATTTCAGTTATTGTTTGAAAAAAATGAGGAAAATGTATTTATGAGTTGTGTAGGAAATAGACATTTCAATGCTGACCTAGAAAATCCCAAACGATAAAGAACAGTTGTTTCCAAATGCCATTCCTCTGTCAACAGAGGGAAAGAAATTTAACCCACTCCTGTTTGTATGCCCAATCAAAACGGGAAATATTTTTCAAGAAGAAGAGGGAAAAAGAGCATTTTTAGACTATTCAAATCAAGTAGACTCTCAGTCAGTTCAGAAAGAAGTAAAATGATCCCAGAAGAGGAAGATCTGAATGCAAGAGTAAATACAACAAAAACATACCTGGGTAAATCTAAATAAAAAGGGATGGTGTAAAACAATGATAATTATGTTCCATTTGTGCAGTTAAAGTAAAACAAGTCAGAACTAAAATACCTGACAATAATACCACATGCATCTGGAAAGAATGATGGGAATTTAGGTGTTCTAAGGTTTCACATTATTCCAGAGGAAGGGAAAGATAATAAGTAACTCCACATGTTAAACGTGTAAGGTTAACTACTAACACAATAGAAATAAGAAATATAGAAATATTCCCTGTATGGGAAAATAAATAGAATAAGAAAAAAATATTCAATCAAAAAAAGGGTCAAGAAATATAGAAAAATCAACGAAAAATGCGAGACAAACATGAATCACAAGAGGATGGTAAAAAATAATTCTAAAATTATAATTACAATAAATAAAACAACTAAATGCTCTCATTAAATGACAAAGATCATCAGATTGAGTAGTAGAAACAGAATTCAACCTTATGATGTTTAAGAGAGATACAACTGAAATATAATAATACAAAAAGAGTGAAAATAGATATAATGCAATATTCCAGGCATGCCTAATATAGGCTAATGTATTAATAATTAATATGAATTAAAATAGACTTTAAGGCCAAAAAATAATTGCTAGAGATAGATTCAGTACATAAAGATAAGAGGTGCAGATCTGAATTTGTAACTAGTTAACAACAGAGACTCAAAATGTATAAAGGAAAAAGGAATGAACTGTAACAAGAAAGAGACAAAACCACCAACACAGCAGGAAGGTTTAGCACATCATTTCATAGAATAAAACAGTGAGAAGTCAGAAAACATAACATGTATTTTAACAGCACAATTAACAAGCTTGATCTAAAGGATCTGTAAAGAAAACCTGTACATAACAACTACATATTACACAATTTTTCAAGCACATATGACATTTATGAAAATCTATGACATACTCAGCCAGAGAGCCAACTTCAACAAATTAAAACAGTTTAATATTTTACAAACCATATTCTTTAACTAGAATGCAATGAAGTTAAAAATCAATAATAAAAAGATAAATAGAAAAGTTAAAATATTTAGAAGTTCTTCTAAATAACTCATAGATCAAAAAAGAAATCAAAACTGAGATTAGGAGATATTTCCAGTCAAACTATAATGTAAACACCATATAGAAATATAAGACATTTTGCAAGACACAGCTAAAATGCCACTTAAATAGAAATTTGTAGTCTTAAATGCTTGCCTTAGGAAAGAAGGCAGAAAAACTAATCAAGTTTGAAACTTAGGGGAAAAAAAAGAGTTAAAAATAAACCCTAAGAAAGAAAAAGAAAAAGATAATAAAGAGAAGTTAATGAAATGAAAAACAAATTACAATAGGATTTTAAAAGTGGATAGTTGGGTTTTATAAAGATTAATAAAATTGACAAACTTAAGAAAGAAAGGATACAATCAAGGTATGGGTACATGTCAACGTATGGCAAAACCAATACAGTATTGTAAAGCAAAATAAAGTAAAAATTAAAATTAAAAAAAAAAGGAAGGACACAAATAAAAAGATTAAGAATGAACAGTGATGAAGTTGCCAGGGGCTTGGGCAGGGGAAAGGCGTAGTAGTAAATAGGCAGAATATAGAGGATTTGTAGAGCAATGAAAATACTCTGTGTGTTACTGTAATGGTGGATACATGTAATTACACATTTGTCAAAACATATAGAAGGGACAACATCAAGAGTGAATTGTATTGTGAACTACAGACTTCGGGTGGCAATGATGCCATGCAGGTTCATAACAAACCTAGCACGGTGGCGAGGGATGTTGATAAGAAGGGAGGCGGGGCCAATGTGGGGAGGGTGGATATATAGGAACCCTTTGTACTTTTGGCTCAATTTTGCTGTGAACCTAAAACTGCTCTAGTAGTAGTAGTAAAGTCGCTCTAGTAGTAGTAGTAAAGTCACTCAGTCGTGTCCGACTCTTTGCGACCCCATGGACTGTAGCCCACCAGGCTCCTCCCTCCATGGGATTCTCCAGGCAAGAGTACTGGAGTGGGTTGCCATTTCCTTCTCCAGGGGATCTTCCCAACCCAGGGATCGAACCCTGGTCTCCCGCATTCCAGGCAGATGCTTTAACCTCTGAGCCACAATTAAAATGTTATATAGGAAAAAAAAAAAAAAAAGGTTAATAAGAAGATAGTGTAAAAAATAAAGGCCAGTAAGTTTGCAAGTGAATGCATTTCCAACTTAGCAAACTGACCCTAGAGGGGGAAAACTGTTACTAGTTCAACAACCACTAATGACATTGAACTGCGTAGGTAAAACTCTTCTCTCAGTTGAAAGGACTAGGCCCAGATGGTTTCACCAGCAAGTTCTACCAAACTTTTAACATTTTCTACCAAGGAACCAGTTCTATTCCAGAGAATAGATAAAGAAGGAAGAGCCCTCACCTTCTTTTATTAAGCTATCATAGCCTTGATTGTAAAACTTGATTATAAAACTGCATCAGTAACAGCCCCAGCAGGAAATAAGATGATCTGGGGAGGGCTTATTTACAGCATGTGGTCGAAGGGAAACAAGGCATTTGTACCTGGGATAGGAAACAGGGAAGAGAGACGTTATCAGAACCCCAAAAGATAAAGCGCGGAGTAGAGTAGGCCGCTTTGAGAGGCCCTTCTATCAAAGGACACAGCCAGTCTGTAGTGACCTCACTTTCCTCCCCCACCTCCTGCCAGGGTTCCTCTTTGGCCCAGCCCAACTGTGAACCAGAGAGATACTGAAGACACTCATAGCCTCATACCTGGCAGTCCCACTTGGCAGTGAGCCCATCTGCAAAGGCAAACAGAAAATCTCCAAATCACAAGCCAAACTTGCTCATGAATTTCAATTTTAAATCTTTTTTTTTCAATTAGCAAAGTAGGGACTTTCCTGATGGTCCAGTGGCCAAGATTCCACATTTCCAATGCAGGGGTCCTAGGATCAGCCACTGGTAGGGAACTAGATCCTATATGCCACAACTAAAGATCCCACATGCTGCAACAAAGATCGAACATCCTCTGTGCCACAACTAAGCCCCGGCACAGTCAAATAAATAAATATTTTAAACAAATAAGCAAATAAAGAATAAAATTAGCAAATTAAATCTAACAATGTATGAAAATTCTAACATAGGATAAACAAGATGGATTTAAATTAAAAATGCAAATTTGGTTTAACTTTAGAAAACAAATTAAAGTAGTTCACTGTATTAGCAAATCAAAGGAGGAAAAATCTTGATTATAGATGCAGGAAAAGTATTATTTAAAATTCAATATCTGTTCATGATTTTAAAATAGAAATATTCTCAGAAAACTACAAATAGAAGGAACATCCTTAACCTAATAGAGTATATTTACAAAAAACCTACAGCAGAGACAAGAAACTAAAATGTGGAAGGCTTTACCTCTGAGACTAGGAATAAGACAAAGATGCATGATAACTCCACATGTTTTCAACATTTGTGGGAAATATCAGACAACACAATAAGGCAAGAAAAAGAAATAAAAGGCAAGAGGTTTAGAAAGGAAGCCTTTCTGTTATTATTTGCGGATGATATGGTTTCTACAGAAGCATCTCACTAAAAACTTTACATTTAAGTTACTAGAATTAATGAGTATAATAAGAATCCTAGACACAGCATCTAAATATAAAAGCCAGTTGTGTTTTTATACTCCAGCAAAAAAGAAAATGCAGTTTTTAAAAATTCCAAAAGTATGAAAAAATAAAATGCTTAGAAGTATGACATAAAAAGATGTGTAAGTCTTTCAGGAAGAAAATTCTAAGACTTCATTGAAAGATATTAAAGAACTAAACAAATGAAGAGAGGTATCATGTCCCTGAATTAGGAGAATCAATATTGCAAAGTTTTTTTTCCTGAATTAGTCCACAGGGACCCCAGATCCAAAGAACTATAGGCAGAGGGGCTCAACAGGGAACTTCTGAAAAACCCAAGAAAGCAACCACGACAGACAGCTTTCATCTTTTTTTAAGGAGCCAATTTTTAGGTGATTTTTAAAGTGGCTTTTGTCTAAGGTGCCAGATGTTTCTCTAACCCAGTCCTCTATTTCCCCTTGGTCTGTGCCTTTCATTCTACATTGAGCCTTTGTCCATGCGTATCCCATCTACAGTTTACGAAGTATACAGTCAAAGCAGATAGGATTAGTCCAAGACTGCTCCACCTGGGGGCAGTGGAGGCAGGGACCAGAAGAAAAGGAAGAAAGTGGTTTATACACCAGAAATATTAGTCTGCTAGGGCTGCAATAACCGAGGACCACAGACTAGGTGGCCTAAACATTAGACGCTCATTTCCTCACATTCTGGAGGCTGGATGTCTGGGGTCAAGGGGCAGCACAGCTGGTTCTTTCTGAGACCTCGCTCCTTGGCTTGCAGATGGCCACCTTCTCCCCGTGTGTTCACGTGGCTTCCCTCTGTGTCTTTGTCCTAATCTCTTCTTCTTCTTATAAGGACATCATTAATGTTGGATTAGGGCCCAGCACAAGGACCTTATTCTACCTTAATCACCTCTTTAAAAAGCTCCATCTCCAAATACAGTTACATTCTGAGCTGCTGGGGTTAGGGTGTCAATGTATGAATTTGGGGAGATCCAATTCAGTACATACCAACAGCTTTCAGGCATGGTTTTCAAGTAATCCTTCCAGCAAAGCTGGACCAACATTCCTTTTGCACTTATATATGAGTGAGGCCAACATTCCTTTTGCACTCGTATATGATAAAACCGAGGCCCAAGAAAATTAGGTAAACTGGCCAAGGTCACACAACTAGTCAATGGCAGAGAAATGAGTCAAACCAGGTCTGACTGCCCCCAGGCCTGTGGCCGTTGCACCACACTGCCCACTGGGACCAGGTGGCTACAAGTCACGAGGGCTAGAGGCGGTGGTATATTATAAGCTGGCACTAAAAATACTGCACAGAGGGTCACATGCCCATGTGTAGTCAGCCCTAATCTTTCCTCTCACACCCCTGTCCAGTACCCTATGTGTTTCCTTTCCCCCTAGGTCAGCCCTCATATTTATTCTTTTCTTGGCCGTGACTATTGGCAGGAATTGCAGAGATTCCCTCTTCCTGACAAGGAGGGGGGCTCTATGGAAAAGGTGGGTCTATAAGGGGCAGAGAAGAATGCACAGCATCAGCAAGGCCTGTTTCTGACTTGGGGCTGCTGCGGGGAGCAGCTTGGAGGCTGGAGCAGGAATCAGGAAAAAGCCTGTGGAATTCTGCTGTGAGTAGAAATAGAATTGTATGGCCTTAGCCCTTTCTTCTCAGGAATTCAATCCCAGTCTGGTCTACAGTGGCTGAGTCCAGAGGTTCCTAAGTGTTATGAGCTGGTTTGTGTCCCCCAACATTGATATGTTGATGCCTTAATATCTGGTAGGTCAGAAAATGATTCTATTTGGAAATGGGATCTTTAAGGAGGTAATTTGGGCTGATTCATGTTGATGTATGGCAGAAACCAACACAATATTGTAAAGCAATTATCTGTCAATTAAAAATAGATAATTTTTTTTAGAAAGACGTAATTAGGTTAAATGAGGTCTTTAAGGTAGGCCCTAATCCCACATGAACAGTGTCTTTATAAGAAGAGATTAGAGGACTTGCCTGGTGGTCCAGTGGCTAAGACTGTGCCCCCGGTCCAGGGGACTGGGTTCAATCCTTGCTTAGAGAGCCGGATCCTGCACGCCGCAACTAAAAGATCCCATATGCTGCAGCTAAGACCTGGTGCAGCCAAATAAACAGATAAAAATAAATATTAAAAAAGAGGAGGTTAGGACACAGACACACACAGAGGGAAGATCATATGAGGACAGAGGAAGGAGACGGCCACCTGCCACCCAAGGAGAGAGGCCTCGAAAGGAGGCAGCCCAGCTGACTCCTTGATCTCAAACTTCCAGCCTCTGGAGTTATGAGACAATGAATTTCCATACTTTAAGCCCGCCCAGCCTGTGGTACTTTGTTCTGGCAGCCCAGGCAGACTAAGGTACCAGGTACCAGGTACCAGGTCTCATAACATTGGCAAAAGCTTGGCTACAAGGCTGCCCCAAATCTTCCTCAGTTTACCCCCAGGATTTTCCAAAGAGATGGACTTGCTCAGAACAGACCCGCCTCTGAGAGTCAAGAATAAGGTCAGCTGGGAGAGAATATGAAAAGACTCAAATTCTCTACCATCATCAGTGGGGGGTTGGGGGGGGGGGGGGGACGACGAGGGGTTCAGTGGTAAAAGAAGAGAAAGGAGAAAGAAATATTTAGTAATAGGAAAAAAAAGACGCACTGATCAATCCTTGAGCAAGCTTGACCTTTGCTGTCTTTGTCATTTTGAACAATATCTTTTTTTTTCCTTTTTGGCCTCATTGCACAGCATGTGGGATCTTAGTTCCCCGACTACGGATTGAACCCCCACCTCCTGGAGTGGAAGCACAGAGTCTTAACCACTGGACCTCAAGGGAAATCTCTAAACAATATCTTCAGGGATCTCTGTCACCTTCTTCTTCTATTAATTGCAGTTTTCCCAGGTAACTCTATGAACCAACTGGTTTCATGTTAACCAGCCAACCCAAGTCTTTAGGAATTTAGCCCAGGACTTCTGATTTTCCATCCCCTATTCTAGCAGCCAAGAGGCAGGCTGCTTGTCCTCACTGCTAAGGTGGAAGAAGGCCATAAAAGTATTTATGACCTAAACATTCCAGAACCTTCCAAACACATCTGTTCCACTGTCTCCCCTAAAAGCTGGACCCACTTTCTGAGAGCTGAGGAGTAATACATTTTCTTTCCAGACCAGCTTGTCCATCTCAGCTTAGTTCACACAAACATGAAACCCTTATCAAATGACAATCTGCTAACCCACAGAATAGGAAATTTCTAGCTCAGCACAACGGTTGCAAGTTGGAAACCCAAAGATGGAAGTGGCCTGTGTCATTTGTCACCAGAGTTCCATGCCACGTAGCAGCCCCGGCATCTCTGCGCCTCCCACTGGCAAGTCCCTGGACTGTTTGAGTGCTGAACATGGACAGCATGGCCATGTGAACTGGCAAAGAGGGCCCTGAGCTCCCCACAGGTGGAGGCATCCATGCCAGGCTTGTCAGGCAGAGCGCAGGCTAGATTCTAGCCCCATTGGACAGCCTTGAAGGCCACGGCCCCAGGCAGCAACGACTAGTCATTCCATCACAAAGGTAACAGAATGTTAAAAGTGACACTTTGAAGGTCAAACTACTTTTGCTGTAAAATTCCAAAGCAAGAAGTGTTCACAGGAAACACTCAAGGTTCACAGCATCTGAGCCTACTGACCCTGAGAATATAACCCGTCAGCTCATTGAGAGACAGGATTTTGAAGAGAGGGTTTTCTGAGAAGTGTAACTTTGGAGAAAGCACAAAGTGTTTCTTGAAGGTCAGGTGGGGACCTGCCCCTCATTTCAAACATGTTGGGGGTTTCCACCAACTACTTGGTGAGCTTACCATGTGAGTCCCTCTCAGATGTCAGGTCTAATTCTTGGAACCTATAACTGTGACCTTATTTGGAGAAAGTCTTTGCAGGTGTGATTAAGTTAAGGCTCTTGAGCTGGAAAGGTGAATCTGTATTATTCAGATGAGCCCGAATGCAATTACATGTATCCTTATAATAGAGAGTGGAGGGAAACGTAACTGCACACAAGAAGGTCATGTGATCAAAGCAGCTGAGATTGGTGTGCTGGGGCCACAAGCCATGGAATGCTGGCAGCTGCCAGATACCCAGGGAGGCAAGGAGCAAATGTTCTCCCAAAGCTTCCAGAAAGAGCTCAGCCTTCCTGACACTGGATTTCAGCTCAGTAAACTGACTTCAGGGACTTCCCTAGTGGCTCAGTGGTAAAGAATCTGCCTGTAATACGGGAGACCTGGGTTTGATCCCTCAGTCAGGAAGATCCCTGGAGGAGGACATGGCACCCACTCCAGTATTCATGCCTGGAGAATCCCTTGGACAGAGGAGCCTGGCTGACTATAGTCCACAGGGTCACAAAGAGTCAGACACAACTAAAGCAACTGAGCGTGCCCCCACACACAGACTTCAGACCTCTGTCCTCAGAATTGTGGAAGATCACGTTTCTTTTAAGCCATCAGGTTTGTGGTAAGTCTTTACGGCACCCACCGAGAACTAATGAATAGGCAAGGTGACTTTTGCTTAGGTAGTGGCAGCAGGAGCAAGCACCTGGGTTGGGGTCATCCTCCACCTCAAGAGTTTGTCAGGGCAGATGACGTGTGAAGGTTAGAGCCAGGTGTGGACCACACAGGGAGGGAACCAGGATGGCCTCATTCCAAACTCATCTGGCAGAGACCCCAGCAGCAAGAAGTTGGAGGTAAAGCCTAAGGGAAATGTCCCAAGGGACCACTCAGAAGAGGGACATCTCCCCTCTTCTAAAGTCAAAGAAGTACAGAGCCTTAAAAGAATTCCACCAGGAGAAAGGTCAGCTTAAACCATACTGGGCTCCCACAGCATCCACTCAAGTAAGAGTCCTCCTGTGCCTGCTACTTGCTCCGAACCCCAGCTTCCAACTCGGGGAGGTGTGGTGTGGGGGCACAGAAGTCCAGCAGAGGAGCTCCCTTTCCAAAGCAAGCCTCCAGGCCTAAGCAAGCTAAACTGGAGCCAGGAAAAGAATGGGATGTCAAAGTTGAGAGTTTTGACTAATATCTTGGCCTGGACCTTCAAATTCCAAATTGAGACTGTTTTCCATTTAAAGCGACCTTAGGACAGACTATTTCCTAAGAGGAGCAGAAAAGGCAGCGACTGCCAACGTTTTCATCCCAAGCCAGGGTACATTAATCCCGCTGATCACATTTTAAAGCGGCAAGAGCAAACAGACCCTGAAGTTGCAGCCCCCAGTCCACCTCAAGCCACGTTTATTCAACACACTAGTTGCAAGGGCTGGTGAAAACATCTCAGTGGAACAGAGCATCGCTGAGTTCCCGTGAAAGGAAAAAATGCAAATTTGTTTTCGGTATCACTGTGAAGCTTCCTGCGTGGAGCCCTTGGCCTTGACGGACTCGCATTGACGTCAGCCCGAGTTAGCCAGATCCGAGCAGCTGTTGGCTTCCTCCCTCAGCCTCGGCCCCTGGTGCAGAACACACGCTGGTTTTGTTTCATGGAAGATTAAAAACATTTGCTGCTGAGTCCATAATTCACAGCCCCTGTTATCACTGGGACCAGGAACACTGAACAAAAAATGCTTAGTCCCCTCTCCAAACCAAGGAAAAAACCCCAGAGGGAGGCCAGACGCAGGATGACGCATCAGCTGGGACCCAGCCCAGACCTGGGTCATTGCATCCTTTCCTTTCTCCTGAAACAAGAGGCAACGGATCTATAACACACTTCAAATCATGGTCATGCGCCCCAAGATGCTTCGTCCTTACACACGTGAGTGAGACAGGGCTGCCTACCCCTGGAAGAGGACCCCTTGCCTCCAGTCTCATGACAAAATACCAGCAAAGCAAAGTGTAAAACCAGCTCCCTGGCTCTTCACAGGGTTGTGGCAGGGCTGATGTTTACGGTGGCAAGGCTGATCGTCATATGCCCCCACCGCCCCCCTCCCGCCGAAACTGCAGCCAAGATCCTGACTCTCTATCTTGAACTTTCTGGCCCTTTCCAGCACCCAGGTGAAGACTCGGGCAGACAAAGCCCAGCTGAGATGATTCCTGCAGCACATAATCCCACATCTTCCGTTGTGCTACCCAGACACATCCTTTAGGTGGTTTGGAGCCTGCATTAAAATGCAGCAGAGGCAAGTAGGTTCTTTATGCCTTTCACTTGTTTAGTCACAGGAAGACATAGGCTTCCCTGGTGCCTCAGCAATAAAGAATCTGCCTGCCGTGCAGGAGACACAGGCTCAGTCCCTGGGTCGGGAAGATCCCCTGGAGAAGGAAATGGCAACCCACTCCAGTATTCTTGCCTGGAGAATCCCATGGACGGAGGCGCCTGGTGGGCTACAGTCCATAGGGTCACAAAGAGTCAGACATGATTGAGCGAGCAATATCAACTAAGACAGTGAGCTGGCTGAGAGAAGGTATGTGAGAGCAGGAAGCGGGGGCTGGTGGGGGGGCTGGAATGCATGGCCACACCTCTCTGTGGCCTTCAGATGCCCTCAGCAGGGACCTGGTGTGCCCGAGGTCATCCCCACTCCACCATCCCTCTGAATTCAGAGCCATCAGAAACCTCAGTTGGAATCTTCCCCACTCCATCTCTTATTCCACACACAGCAGCTTTGGTCCCGCCACTGCGCCAAGCTCCAACCAACATTGGAGGTCCAACTTCAGCTCCCTTCCCTCTACCCTCTCCCGGAGAGGTGGAGGGGAGTCTCCCCTGTGCCTCTCACCCCAGGATGGGTGGGACCTTTCATCTGAGATCACCTCCCTAATCACGATTGGCTGCAGGGGGGCTGTGGCATTTCCCCATTGGCTGTGAGTCATGGGACCACAGGGACCATGCCCCTCTAAACCCAGCACATAAAATGCAAAATGAAGTGTGCCAACTTCAGAAAGAGTCAAGATGTTATTGTTGTTATTCATCGAGTACAGGGAGTTCCTTACCTACAGACCTTCTAGTTGCAAACTTTCAAAGGTGCAAACATGCATTCCATCAGCATCAGGCATGAGCGACCCTGCAGCTTGTCCTGTGTCTCCTGTTGCCGACAGTCCTTCAGCTCTACCATCTCCCACCCCCTCTCCCTCCTCCCGGCAGTAACTGTTCTTGCCTGTTCACTCAATGCCAGTCCCTGTATGCCCGCTGCTGCACTGTACTACTGTGCTTTTCAAGGTGCTCTACTGCAAGATTAAAAATGTTTTATTTCTTGTGTTTGTTTTTTATGTATCATTTGTGTGAAAAGTATTATAAACCTATTATTGTACAGTACTACATAGCCGATTGCATTAGTTGGCTACATAGGCTAACTTCATTGGACTTACGGACAAACTGGACTTAAGAACTCGCTCTGGGAATGGAACTCCTTCATATGTGGAGGACTGACTGTTATGATAAATAGCCATGTTTCCCTTTCTGGAATCTGAGTAAACCCATAAGATGCTGTGGATTTACATCACAGACTGTCTGCATTGTCTCATCGGAGTTGGGGGATGTTCTGGAGGAAGGCAGACCGAAAAGGGAGTTATTTTTGGTGTTGTTACTTTTAATCAATCCTTTTTTCACAGCTGCAAACCTTTACTCCATTATGGATGAAACATAAGAATCTTTTTGACATGCTCAGAAAGGAGTGGGTACCAAGTGACCACAGTGAAAATGAAACACCGAGTGGGGAAGAGGCCGGGCTTGTTCACTGAGCATGATCCAACCCAAGGCAGGGAGATGGTGGCACTAACGGGAAGGAATGCAGGGAACTTATCTCCCCCAAACTGCTACATGCTGTTGAAATACTACCCACGAAGCAATTAGATGAAGTTCAAGGTTGGCACGATGAAGTCACGATGCTGTCATTCCCTCAGCAAACACTTGGCTGAGTCATTTCATGTGTAGGGTCACACCTGTAAGGGGACAGGCTCACTGTCCCCCAGAAGTTCCCAGCTTCCAGGAGATGCTGTCACCTCAGACTGAGCAAATGCTATACAGACGGGGCTGGAGGAGCAGGGGGAGCAGAAAGGGGATGCAGATGGAGTCCGGTGGTAACAGCTCAACTCAAACACCAAGCAGACCAGGGCCAAGCCCTGGAATGGAACCTTGTTGACTCTGGAACTGTGGTCAAGTTACTTAAGCTGTCTCAACCTGTTCATGCCCCCTTTGAAATGAGAATATCGGTGTCCACTTCTGAGGGCCATGCTAAAACAATCAAATAGAACATACAGCCTGGTCCACAACTTGAAGAAAATACCCAGTTGAAAGTGTTAGCCATTCAGTCATGTGAGACACTTTGCGACACCATGGACTATAACACACCAGGCTCCTCTGCCCATGGAATTCTCCAGGGAAAAGTAGTGAAGTGGGTAACCGTTCCCTTCTGCAGGGGATCTTCCTGACCCAGGGATCAGACTCAGGTCTCCTGCACTGCAGGCAGATTCTTTACCATCTGAGCCACCAGAGACACTCTCAGTAATATTAGCTTTCATTCTTACTCACTCAGCTGACAAAATCAGAGAAACTGCCCCAGAGGAGGTAAGATTTTAGATGTATCAGGACTAGGACTTCCCTGGTGGTCCAGTGGTTAAGACTTGGCCTCCCAGTACAGAGGGGTGTGGGTACGTGTTCTATGCCTGCTTGAGGAACTAAGATCCCACATGCCTTGGAGCAAAAATAAAATAAAACATATAAAATAGAAATGATATTCTAACAAATTCAATAAATTCAATAAAGACTTTAAAAATGGTTCACATCCAAAAAATATCTAATATATATATATATATATACATATATAGGATACATCAGCACTTAGGAAGGAGAACCAGGGATTTGGTGAAAAGGATATGTCACTCACAAAGATCTCATTTTGTTGTTCTATCACTAAGTCATGTCCAATTCTTTGCAACCCCGTGGACTGTAGCTCGCCAGGCTCCTCTGTCTTCCACTATCTCCTGGAGTTTGCTCAAACTCATATCCATTGATTCAGTGATTCCATCCAGCCATCTCATGCTCTGCTGCCCTCTTCTCCTCTTGTCCACAATATTTCCCAGTATCAGGGTCTTTTCCAATGAGTTAGCTCTTCACCTCAGGTGGCCAAAGTATTGGAGCTTCAGCATCAGTTCTTCCAATGAATATGCAGGGTTGATTTCCTTTAGGATTGAATAGTTTGATCTCCTTGCTATCCAAGGGACTCTCAAGAGTATTCTCCAGCATCACAATTCAAAAGCACAAAGATCTCAATACATACATACATGCAAGACATGTTTGGAAACCAGCAAGGAGTTCAAAGCCATCGGTCTGAGGGACTTACAGGAGGGAAGAGTTGGATGAGTTTGTTCCATGCTAGGGAATTGGGACTTTGTCCTGTGGGCATTTGGTCAAAGGACAATGAGTTTGGGAGTCAAATGGTTGAGTTCCATCCCCCGCACATACTGTGGGTAGTGAGACTGGGGATCCAGAGGAGCAAGCAATTGGGAATAATAACATCCAACCTGGAGCGCTCTTGAATGGTTTACATGCAGGAGGATCAGAAAATTTTCCTCTAAAGAACCAGACAGTAAATATTTTTGGGTTACAGTTACAGCCATACAGTTCCTGTTGCAACTACTCAACCCTGCCAATGTAGCGTGAGAGCATCCACAGACCATACTGACATGAGGACAGTTATGTCCCAATAAAATTTTATTTATAAAAACAAGCAGTGGGCAAGATTTGATCTGCAGGTAGTAATTTGCCCACCTTTGCTTTAGATTAGAAAACAAACCTGAAATGCCCTACAGCAAGTCACCCGCCCTCCTTTCCACTTGTCAATAGCAGGCACTTTTCCTAGATCTTTATCTCATGTTCAGTAGCTCCAAGACATTGCTAAATGATCTGAAGATTATACTGAGCTCCCCCAATCTAAGCTCTAGAGACAGTCATATGTCAAGATAATGTGTTCCACAGAGTGAGAATTGCTTTGCCAGGAGCACTGAGTGTTTTAGTAATCAATCAATCAGTCAGAGAAAATTCACTAAGCACATGATGCTGGAGACGCTGAGATCACTGCGGCTGGATCTGCAGGAAGAGCACGTGGTTTGGTGAGAAAGTCCCACTTCCCAGGCGCCTGCATTCTACTCACAGTTTTACACAGTTTTACTTGTGCACAATCCTTGAGAGTCACAT
The DNA here is from genome assembly GCF_023091745.1 of Budorcas taxicolor. Classification (NCBI taxonomy): domain Eukaryota; kingdom Metazoa; phylum Chordata; class Mammalia; order Artiodactyla; family Bovidae; genus Budorcas; species Budorcas taxicolor. The sequence goes on along the minus strand of NC_068914.1, from coordinate 37,566,115 downwards.
TTTCCATTTCTTAATCTGTACAGTAAAGAAATTCAGCCAAGCGAGGGTGTGGAGAAAAGGGAACCCTCCTACACTGTTGGCAGGAATGTAAATTGGTACAGTCACTATGGAAAACAGTATGGCGGTTCCTCAAAAAACTAAAAATAGAGTTGCCATATGATCCAGCAATCCCACTCCTGGGCATACATCGGAAGAAAACTCTAATTCAAAAAGACATGTAGGCCCTAGTGTTCACAGCATGTATAGACATACATACATGCACACATATACACACACAATGGAATACTACTCAGTCATAAAAAAGAATGAAATAATGCCATTTGCAGCAATATGAATGGACACAGATATTAGCATACTAAGTAAGCCAGACAGAGAAAGACAAATACCATATGATATCACTTATATGTAGAATCTAAAATATGACATGAATGAACTTATCTACAAAACAGAAACAGGCTCACAGACACAGAGAACAGACTCATGTTGCCAAGGGGGAAGGGTTGTAAAGAAGAGATGGATTGGCAGTTTGGGGTTAGCAGATGCAAACGATTACATACAGGATGGATAAACAACAAGATCCTACTGTATAGCACCGGAAACTATATTCAATATTCTGTGATAAACCATAATGGAAGAGAAAAAGCTTAGCCAAATGGCAATGTGATTCTGAGTGTGCTTCAGAGGGCTTTAGGAGTGGAGGAAGGCTTCCTGGCACCATCCTGAAGGAAACCATGACCATGAGTTGGCCTTCAGAAGTCAGGTTGGCATTCATTTCTGGGGGAAGAGACACCATGAGCCATGGGGAGAGGACATGATTGGCAACCACTGCGCGAGCATCAGTCCATGGAATAAGGGTTCAGGGAGGGAGATGCAGGAAAATGGAGAAATGCGTGGAGCCAGTGCACTCAGTAATACTCTTGGTACTTTTGCTTTCTTTGCAAGAAGAAGGAAACTTGCTGGCACATGGTATGCATAGATCAAAGGACAAAAACTCAATGTCTGCAGGGGCTGGGTAGGTAGGAGTGAATAAGTGGGATGGATGTAAATACCAGGAATCATGAGGACAGGACAAACTGGTGAGTGTATGTCCTCCCTAAGACTTTTTAAGAATGTTGGAAATTTAGGGACTTCCCTAGTGGTCCAGTGGTCCAGCCCCAGTGCTGGGGATACAGGTTCAATCCCTGGTGGGGGAACTAAGATCACATGTGCCACATAGCAACTAAGCAAGTGGGGCACAATTACTGAGCCCACGCGCCACAACCCCTGAAGCCCACTGGCTCTAGACATACTCTGTGACAAGAGAAGCCCTCAAGCCGAAGCTAGAGAGTAGCCCCTGTTGGCCACAACGCAACGAAGACCCAGCACAGCCAAAATAATTTGTTTTAAGTGAGGGGAAAAAAAAAGTTGGAATTTTAGATTTCTATGTGAGAGCTCCTGATTTTTTTTAATTAACTAAATTGTTTTTATTAACATCATGCCAGCCAAACAAAACACGGACGGTTAGATTCTGCCCAAGTTGCTGGCTTGAAACTTCCGCTATAAACGCTGAGGCTGATTTCAGAAAGAGCTTTGGAGAGCCAGCAAAGCTAAAGAGCAAAGCTGGGACTTCCCTGGTGGTCGAGCAGTTAAGAGTCTGCCTGCAACGCAGGTGGCACAGGTTTGATCCCTGGTCAGGGAAATAAGATCCCACCTGCCCCAGAACAACTAAACCCGCATGCCATAACTACTGAGCCCCACACTTGGACGCTCTTGCGCCCCCTGTATTGGAAGCACAGAACCCAGGGAAGCCCTTATCATTGCTTTTTGTGGTGGGAATAAATAAGATAGAGTCTCTTAGCAAATTTGATGAATACAATATTGCTATATATATTCACTATACTGTGTATTAGACCTCCAAAGCTCATTTATCTACTAGTTGCAAGCTCATATCCTTAAATAACGCTCATAGTCCCCCCATACCCTAACCCATGGAAACCACTGTTTTACTCACTCTTTGTGCAAGTTTGGCTTTTTAATAATAGGTTCCACATATAAGTGATACATGGTATTTGTCTCTCTCTGTCTGACTCATTTAGCCTAATGTCCTCAAGGTCCATCCATGTTGTTCCAAATGGCAGGATGTCCTTCTTTCTCATGGCTGAATAATATTCCACTGTATATATACACCACATCTTATGCATTCAGCTGTCGGTGAATGCTTCAGTTGTTTCCATATCTTAGCTTTTGTGAATAATGCTGCAATACCCATGGGAGTGTATGTCACTCTTCACTATCCTGTTTTTATTTCATTTCCCTTGGTCATATACCGAGAAATGAATTTGCTGGGTCATATGGCAGTTCTATTTTTGATTTTTTGAGGAACTTCTACATTGTTTTCAGTTGTGGCTATAGCAATTTACATTTTACCAACAGTATACAGGGGTTCCCTTTTTTACATCTCCTCACCAACACTTGTCTCATCTTCTTAATGAAAGCCATTCTAACACCTCATTTTGGCTTTGATTTGCATTTCCCTGAGGATTAGTGATGCTGAGCATCTTTTCAGGTACCCATTGGCCGTTTGGATTTTCTTTGGGAAAAAAATGTCTGTTTATTTCCTCTGCCTATTTTTTTTTAAATCAGATTGTTTGAGGTTTTTGTTATCTTGGATATTAACCTCTTATCAGACACATGGTTTGCAAATATTTCTCCTGTCCTATACATTGCCTTTTCATTTTGTTGATTTTTTTTTCTGTTGCTGGGCACAGGCTTTTAAGTCTGATGTGGTCCCATCTGTTGACTTTTGCTTTTGTTTTTTGTGCTTTTGGTATCACATCCAAAAAAATCTTTGCTAATGCCAAGTTTAAGGAGCTTTTCTGTTTTGTTCTAGGAGTATCGAGTCTGACATTTAAGTCTTTTTGATCCATTTTGAGTTAATTTTTGTAAATGGTATAAGATAGAGGTCCAGTTTCATTTTTCTACATGTGTTTATCCGCTATTCTCAACATCATTGTTGAAGAGACCATCCTTTCCTCACTGGGTGTTCTTGGCTTTCCTGTCAAATATTAGTTAACTGTATATGCTGGTAGAGAGTGGGGTTAACTTTAAGCTCAGAATTTTCCGTCTTAATTCATGCTACTGTTCTTCAGCAGCACAGCTACTGCTGCAGGTAGTATACAGATGGTTTCTTCTGTACTCAGAATGTTCTTTGAGGTGCTCAGAGAAACCCAGGGCTGGTTCCAGACACCCTCTGCGCCCTCTGTGTTCAGGCCTGAGGGCCAAACCCGAACACAGAACAGCTGGGAAGGTCTTCAAGCATTCTGAGGCAAAAAACAGAAACAAGACGATGAAGTTCGTTTTTCCTCTCTTTTTAAAATATTGATGTGTTTATTTTTTTGGCCCTGCCTCTCAGCATGCCGGATCTTATTTCCCTGACCAGGGATCCAACTGTGCCCCCTGCTGTGGAAGCCCAGAGTCCTAACCACTGGACCACCAGGGAATGCCCTTGAAGTTCTCCTGTATGTTATCAAATTCCTTTCCCAGACTACATAGCGGATGACGAAGTATGTCTTCCGTTGACACACAGAGATGCCACCGCCACACACGTGCGCGCGCACACGCATTAATGGCCTCTGTGAGCATTTGTTTAAATCTGTGTCTCTTAGAAACACTGCATCAGTTTCCGAGGGCTGTATCTTACTCCACTCAGGCCACTATAACAAAATTACCATAAACTGTGTGGTTTATTAACAACTAACATTAATTGCTCACAGCAGAAGAGGGTGGAAGTCCAAGATCAAGGCACCAGCAGAATCAGTGTCTGATGAAGGCCTGCTTCCTGGCTCACAGACACCTTTTCAAGGTGTCCTCACAGGGCAGAAGGGCTGAGGGTGCTTCCAGGGTCTCTCGTTTAACAGGGCTCTACCCTCTTGACCTGATTACCTCCCAAAGGTCCCTGCCACTAATACCATCTCACTGGAGGTTAAGTTTCAATATATGAATTTCGGGAGACACACACATGCAGCCCATAGGACCAGCTGACCTCTACCACTTGAAATTCCTGTAAAGGAAAGCCAGCCTTTCATCCCAAGGTTAAACTTAGGTTTAAATGCAAATGAAACAACACTCTTTTCCTATGAAACTCAACCTCAAAGTAACTAAAAGACAATAATGACACACGGCATCTGTTTTTGTGTCTTTAGGCACCTTGATGTATGCTCGTCACACTCACAGCCAGAGGACTCCAAAAGGAAATGCACGCTCACCATTCTGGAAACCAGAGTCAGTGCTAGATTTCTAGAAGCCTGACCAGGGAGAGTGAGCCCTCAGGATTGGCCTAACTGAGCCCTTCCAAGCACAGCCTCCAAGAAGGGGAAGGGCACATGGGTAAACCAAGCTCCCATCCAGACCCCACTGCCACGGGGGATGACAGAGCAGCTGCCTCTGCTCTGTGCCCGCCTGATCAATGAAATGCGGATAACAGACTTGATGTCTCTCATTGGTATTCTTGAGAAGTGCTAAGAACCAATTAAAGATGTGTCTAAATGCTTGATGGGAAAAAGAGTAAGCTACAGAGAACGTGACTTGAGCTGACGGCGGTAGGATTTGGTTCCAACATAAGGAAGGATTTCCGGGGAAATGTTCTTCCCTCTGGTCTTTCTTCCCTCTTTCCACGAATGGTTCTCGGATCTTGAGTACCTTGTGCTAAGGATCAAAATGAGTGCCTTGTGCTGGGATCAAAATGACCAAAACAGAGAGCCCCACGCCCTGCAAGTAATCAGTTCACTGGGCCACCTGCGGCTGCTGCTGCTGCTAAGTCGCGTCAGTCGTGTCCGACTCTGTGCGACCCCACAGATGGCAGCCCACCAGGCTCCACTGTCCTGGGATTCTTCAGGCAAGAACACTGGAGTGGGTTGCCATTTCCTTCTCCACACTGGGCCACCTGATCCCCCCAAAATAAGCCCACCACCTGTAATCACAGGGCAGCTGCTCATGTGCAGAGGGCCCAAGGAGGCAGTGCTGTCTTCCAAGTGACTGGAAATGAAGATCACGTGTCGTCTGTTGGCAACTGCTCAGGCAGGCAGGCTAGATGCTTCCTCGGGCCCCAGGCAGGCCTCTCATTCGTTACAATGAATAGGATTGTAGGTCCCTGGGCTGGACGAATTCTAGAGGTCAGATCAGGAAATTGAGGACACTCAGGTGGGGACCAGGCCTCCCACAGTCCCTCAGAGCAGACTAGCATCCCAGGCCCTCTATCTAAACAGTCAATTTTCCCTGCCTAGCAATTGAATTTATGAGGTTCTTTTATGGTAATGAGTTGGAACCGCGTGCACGCACACTGAAATTCAGCACAAATCACCACGAGAGCTGAAAAATGCTAATCTGCCTCCAGCATCTCCCCACCATTCTCCCAAAACTACCTGCTCCTACAAGGTTGCGGCGGGTTAATTATTGCTACAGAGGAAATGGCACTGATTTGCATCAGCTTCCATTGACTGGAACCAGTCAATGTCAGTCCTGTGGGAACAGGCTCAGGTTAACCTAGGAGTTCCACAGCTGACAGGTGGGAGTGACTCAGCCTTGCCCCCGGGACACCGCTTCCCTTGATGGATCACAGGCGGTGCCCTGGCCGCCTCAGGGCCCTGCGGTGATCCAGTTACCGTTCACCTGGACTTGACGCAGCTGATACTCCGGAGCCTTCCCACCTGTTCCTCGTGGCAGCAGAAACATGAGGACCCAAGCTCAGGACCTGGTACTTCATTCGGTCTCTTTGAAAACTTCCATCTGTACCTAGTGAACTCATCAATAACCATCAAAGCCACCTTTCTTCCTCTGCAAGTTCCAGGCTTCCTATAATGACTGGCTTCCAGTGGAATTTCAATTTTTGGCTGGCTAGTGCAGGTCAGGGCCTCCCAGGTGGCGCTAGTGGTAAAGAACCCTCCTGCCAATGCAGGAGACGTAAGTGTTCGATCCTTGGGTGAAGATTCCCTGAAGAAGGGCATGGCAACCCACTCCATATTCTTGCCTGGAGAATCCCATGGACAGAGAAACCTGGTGGGCTACGGTCCCTAGGGTCGCAAAGAGTCGGACACTAAGGGACAGCACAGCACAGTGCAGGCCAGGCCCACTTCTGAAGGCAGGACCAGTTACCAAACAGCATCACTTGCACTCAGGGACAGTGCAAGGAAATCACTAAATGGCTCAGGCCTCTGGGGCTGTGAAGCCCTGAGTCCTCTACTCATATTGCAAGGAATTTTGAAAGATCACTGCCTGTTTGCCTCTGTGTGCAACACAGCACTGACTAGTTCTGAGAAAAGAAAGCATCGTAATCCATACATTGATATGCAAATATGTGTTTACCCAGGTGAGGTGCATTGTGAGAGACGCACCTGGTGTAGGTTCCCATTCTGAGCTTCACCTTTATCCCTGGATTCCTGTGTCAGGCCGCTGCCCAAGAGGGTTTTGAAAGAAAGTTCTGCTTGCAGACATGGCCCATCTCCAAAAATCTTTCTCTGAGCTGTGTTTTAACCCCCTCAAAGCTAATTATGTCTGCATTCACATGTGTGTGTACATGCGTGCTAAGTCACTTCAGTCATATCCAGCTCTTTGCAATGCTATGGACTGTAGCCCACCAGGTTTCTCTGTCTATGGGATTCTCCAGGCAGGAATACTGGAATGGATTGCCATGCCCCCCTCCAGGGGCAATTCCCAACCCAGGGATCGAACCCATGTCTCTTAGTCTTCTACATTAGCAGAGGGGTTCTTTACGAGCAGTGCCACATGGGAAGCCCTACATACATGTGGATTGTCACTGAGTGATTTGATTATAATAAGGGCACCAAGAGTTCCATATCCAGAGAGCACCTGTCCTGGAAGATTCTTGATGGTGCTAACTATGTACATATATAGTTCTTACTCCCAGGTGGGTCAGTAGTGAAGAATCCGCCTGCCAATGCAGAAGACATGGGTTTGACCCATGGGTCAGGAAGATCCCCTGGAGAAGGGAATGACAACCGACTCCAGTGCTCTTGCCTGGAAAACTCCATAGGCAGAGGAGCCTGATGGGCTACAGTCCACGGGATCACAAAGAGTCAGACAGACTGATCACACATGTTCATACATAAGAAGCATTTACTTTGTATTTATAGATGCCACTGTATTTTCTCCCCAAAAGGTGCTGAGCGACTCTGTGCTGATAACCCTGCTGAGGGCCCAGAATCTGATCTCGGATCACTTAGTTCACTCTCTGTCGTTGGTTCTCACAAGCTCTGGAGAGCAGAACTGAGCCTGTCCTGTTTCTATACCTGGGCTGAGTGGGGCAGCTGGCTTAGAGGATGCTCAGTAGCACTGGGGCAGGGTGCTTCCCAGGTGGCTTAGGGTAAAGAATCCACCTGCCAATGCAGGAGACACGGGTTCCATTCCTGGGTCGGGAAGATCCCCTGGAGGAGGAAATGGCAACCTGCTCCAGTATTCTTGCCTAGGAAATCCCATGGACAGAGGAGCCTGGTGGGCTACAGTCCATGGGGTCGGGTCGCAAAGAGTTGGACACGACTGAGTGACTCACACATGCACACGGTAGCACTGGGGCAGAAGTGGGTGGGTGAAGGTGAGTAGGAATGGGCAGAAAAACAAAGTCTAGCTCATTAAGAGAGAGCCGGTCATGGGAGGCGGCTGTGGCCACCAGGGAAACCCCGCTAGGTAAGACAGTCAGCAGGAGGGGGCCGCTGCCTGTGGCCACCTGAACGGTGTAGGGAGAGGCAGATATCTATCTGCTGAGGAATCCGGCACAAAACATGTGGCATCTTGTATGATTAGAATCTAGGGATCTTCCTAGGGCCAAAAAGGAGGACTCGGAAGGTGTCAGCAACGCCCCACCTGGTTAGCTAATGCCAGGAGTTACACTGGCGCCAAGGTCTAGTCTATGAAGGTGTCACTCAGGACCAGTATAATGAAGGCCAACCGCAGTGTGGGGCTCAAGTCCCCTCACTGATGGGCGTGTGTGTCAAATGCTGCCCAGGGGGCTGTGTGAGCCGCCGCACCCAGGGTGCCGGGGAGCAGCTCAGTGGGGGCTTGTGCCCACGGCTGATGGCCGTGACCATCACTGGGCTCCCCTCGTGTGACGCTGCCTGCACCTGCCGGCCCCCTCTCAATCCCCACCTCCCCTCCCACTCGCGCCCATGTCCCATCCCCCATTCCAAACCACACCCACCAAATCCCCACCAGCCATTCCCACCCAGGAGCTGCTAATAAACGTGCTGAGTCAAAACAGAGCCACTCCACAGCCTCAACTCTGTGGCTCCATCACATTGTCCAACCTTAGGTGACCCCAAACAGCACTGTTATAATACCTTCCCCAGCCATCACCCCATAAAGGAACACAGCTGCTAATGTACCAGACCGTTGTCAGCTGAAGCCACGTCCCTGCCAGTGCATCGACCTTTATAAACAGCGTTGGGCACAGGCTGGGGGCACACATGCCCCTTGTGCTTGTAGGTGAGATGCAAGCCCAGATTCCTGGTGGCAAGAAGAGAACCCTGTAGCAGCCCCCAGGTTCACAGCAGGCTCTGGGCTGCGTTATCCTAGCAAATCCTTGTCTCCTTTAGCACACTGAAGCTCAGAGAGTTTCAGCATCAGTAAATGACAAAGCCAAATCAGGCTCAAGTCTTCTGACCAAAAAAGGCAATGTGAGAGCAGTCGGCCACCCCAGACGGGGGAGACGAGTTCTGTGATGTCTCTTGGGCCCTGCCAGGTGTTTCTCTTTGAGCTGTATTAGCCGTGAAGAGGCCTAAGGACCAGGACCAAGGACTTTTCTTTGTACTTTCCTAGAATATTTGCCAACAAAGGTCTGCGTTGCTTTGTGACAAAGGTCCATATAGTCAAAGCTATGGTAGTCATGTACAGATGTGAGGGGGGGACAATAAAAAAGGCTGAGCACCAAAGAATTGAGGCCTTCAAACTGTGGTTCTGGAGAAGACTCTTGTCCAAGATTCCCTCGGACAGCAAGGAGACCAAGCCAGTCCATCCTAAAGGAAATCAATCCTGAATAGTCATTGGAAGGACTGATGCTGAAGGTGAAGTTCCAATACTTTGGCCACCTAATGTGAAGAGCTGACTCACTGGAAAAAAACCCTGATGCTGGGAGAGATTAAAGGCAGTAGAAGAAGGAGGCATAGGGTGAGATGGTTGGATGGCATCACTGACTCAATGGACGTGAGTTTGAACAAATTCTGGGAGATCGTGGAGGACAGGGAAGCCTGGCGTGCTACAGTCCATAGGGTCACAAAGAGACACGACTGAGCAACTGAACAACAACAGGAATATTTGCAGTCTCAGCTCAATATGTTTACTGAGCATTTAACATGCTGTGTGTTGTGCTAGAAACTGGGTTGTAGCAAAACAAGTCCTGCTCTCAGAATGGGTACAGCCCCACAGACGAGATGGCAGCAGGAAGGCAGACAATGACAACAGAGCGCGGGAGGAGGAGAGCGGGCCCCTCGCGGCGGTCCTGCCTTAGGTAGGGGGAAGCGGTGGTGATCCTGAGTGAGGATCTTGCGGGATGAATAGGAGTTTGCCAGGAAACTGAGAAATTAGCAGTTATCCCTGGCAAAGAGAATCATACTTAGTAAGGCCATGGGCATGTGGCTGTTGTTTAGTCGCTCAGTTGTGTCCAACTCTTCTGCGAGCCTATGGACTATAGCCCGCCAGGCTCCTCTGTCCATGGGATTTTCCAGGCAAGAATTCTGGAGCGGGTTGCTATTTCCTTCTATAGGGGGTCTTCCTGACCCAGGGATCGAACCCACATCTCCTGCATTGGCTGGTGGCTTCTTTACCATTGAGCCACTTGGGAAGCCCCAGTGGGCATGACCAGCATGCAGATGCTGGTGATTACGAGTTGCTCAGAACTTCTAGAGCACAGAGTATCAGGAAATGAGGCCAAAAATATAAACAGGGTCCAGGTTTGCATGCCGGGCTAAGAGCTTGTGTGTGCCCCACAGCTAATCAGCAGTCATGGAAACACATACATACATACAATGGAATATTAGCCATAAAAAAGAATGAAGCTATGCCATTTGCGGCAACATGGACAAACCTAGAGATTATCATAGTAAGTATCATAAGTCAGAAAGAGAAAGACAGGAACTTCCCTGGTGGTCCAACAGGTAAGATTCCACACTCGCAACGCAAGGGTCCTGGGTTCAACTCCTGGTCAGGAAACTAGATCTGGCATGCGGCAATCCTGCATGTCACAACTCAGACCCAGCCCAGCCAAATAAGTAAATACATGATAAAGTTTTTAAAAAGAAAGACCAAGACCATATGATATCACTTACACGTGGAATCTAAAATATGAAATAAATGGATTTATCTATGAAACAGAAACAGACTCACCGACAGAGAAGAGACCAAGTGGGAAGGGAGGTGGGGGAAGGTTGGATTGAAGGTTCAGGATTAGTAGATACAATCTATTATATGTAGGATGGATAAACAAACAGGTCCTATGATATAGCACAGGGAACTCTATTCCACATCCTGTGGTAAAACATATGGGAAAAAAGACCAGGAGTGCATGGCCATATTCCCGCTGTCAATGGCTACTCTACTCAGTTTGGAGAGAGTTTCAAGAAGCAAAGAGATTAATAGATCAGCTATTGTCATAGTCCAGGCAAGAGGGATGTGGGCCCAGTGGGGCGCCAAGTGCTAAAGGGCACACTGTCCAGGAGACAGGAGTCAGAAAGTCAACTCAACCCATAGACTAGAACAGGGGAGGTGAGGCCGAGTGAGGATGACACCCAGGTGCTCCTGGATGAGTCTGCATCCCCAGCTGCCATGGGAAATACCAGGAGCTAAGCAGACTTGGAGAGGAGGATGGCACCTTCATTCCTGGCCGTCTTGAGCTTGAGACATCTGTGGGACCGCTCCCTCAACGTGCCCCTGTGTGCCTGAACATGTGAGTGTGAAAGAGTGCAGATGAATGGCCTTAGCAGGCGAGTTTTCGGTGGGTTCGTAAGGAGTCATGAGGAAGTGAAGTCCTGAATGAATGAAGCTAAGGATAAAGAGCAGGAAAATCAGAACTCTGCAGGGTAACAGAATTGACTTCCCTAGGATGCGAGAGAGCTGCAGGGAGTGAGGGGTGGGCTGTGGGGCCAGGATGCAGGCAGACATGCAGATGGGTGGCCAGGAATAGGAAAGGGTGGTTTATTTCCAGTTCCTGGAGAGAGCAAGAGGCAGACAGACCGTGTGAGAACAGATATCGCCTGGTAAGTTGGGGCAAAGAGGGACAAGAAATCAAGAACTGTAATGCTGTTGCTGTTGCTCTCCTCTATTTAAACAAACACACAAACGGGCTTGGCACTTCGCTGGTGGTCCAGTGGCTAAGACTTTGAGCTCCCAATGCAGGGGGCCTGGGTTCGATCCCTGATCAGGGAACTAGATCCCGCATGCCACAACTAAAGATTCTGCCTGCTGTAACAAAGATCGAAGGTGCCATGTGCCATAACTAAGACCCGGCGCAGCCAAATAAATAAATATATTTTTTAACGGGCTTAATGAAAAAGTTACCTAGGTAATTAGATTGCATCTTTTAATGACTAGGTAAGAAAATCTTTAGAAAGATAAACGAATTCTGAGTGAAATATGGTCAGAGCTGTCCATAGGATATGCACATACATTCATGATATACCAAATGTGATGGTGGAAAAAAATCCTGTTGGATATGGCCACACTGATGTATTGTACTAAGATGCTGTAAAACCATAAAAAACATAGATTGCAGCAGGTAAGACCACTGCACATCAAACGCCATGTAGACTTCAGCTACCCCAATTTAGAATAATCAAAATCTGTGAAAACATAACACAAATTTCTCCTCATCTGAGAAAAAGGCTGTCTGTCTTGGTATCTGGTCTTCTAAACATCACCGAACTGGAGAACAGAACACAAGCTTCAACCTCCCAAGGGAAGAACATCTGCCATCACCCAGAGCCAAGTGAAAATGCCTTTGGAGACAAGTTTGAGGGCATTTTGAAGACTTTGATGTGCAGAGAAATTTCAAGCTTGAAAGAACAAGAGGCAAGAAGAAATAAACATTTCCAGCATTTTAAAGAAAACCAAGGCATCAAACTACTCATTTGACCAAGGGGAGACTTACAAAAGCCTCGGGATGTAGCTTGAATCCAACGTGGATCACCATGGCTATGGGCTTTTAAACCACCACTTGCTGAGAACAGGATTCCCACAGAAGGTATAAGGTGTGTGAGTGGGTGGGTGTCGGGTCCACATTTTGGCCCCATCTGTCAAATGCCCCTCTCTGCACAGCATGGTGCAGGCTCCATTCAGTCTCAGGTCCCAGCACCCTGGGGTCACACTCCTGGATGAATTGCAAGGCAATTACAGCATCTGCCACACAGGGGCGCTGTGAGGGATAAAGGCTGTGGTCCTGAGGAGCAAGGCAGGCCCTCCACTGCCTGAGAAAAGGAGTTCATACCTCCCACCAGCAGCTCTTGGGCAAGAGAGAAGACTGGAGGGGAGAGGGCTGAGCGTGTTCCCTGGCACCAGGAGAATGTCCTGGAGCGAAACCTAGACGTTCCCGCAAGTCACTGTCTAGCTGTGCTTCTCACCTGTCCTGCTTTCTCTGCCTCAAGAGTTCTGGGGATAAACACAGGGTCTGCAGGCAGGCTTCCGGCTCCAGAAGCTCACTCTTCAATTGCCACATCCTCTTAGCAGAACGACTGGGGGCGGGGAGAGGAGAAGAAGAAGATTCGGGGAATGTGATGGCCTCCCGGGAAGGAGACCGTGGACGCTGACCAGCCTGGGAGCCCAAAGACTGGGTGTGATGCAGGCGCCACAGGAGCAGACGACAGAAGCCGTCTGGGCAGAGCTGAGGACGTGAGTGTCCAGATGAGGCAGTCTTCCCGTCCCAATCCCATTATGTTCCTCTTCAAAAGGTGTTTTGTACATCTTAAGTTCAAAGGAAAAATTTGGACAAAAGGCAGGCTGTTCCATCCCCTAAGCCAGTACTTGTTGGAACACGTGGCTTGCCGAGCGCTGACGAGGCAGGGCAAGAAGCCCTGGGCCGACCTCCCTGAGGTCCTTAGGCGATGGCAGGGCACCCACTCTGAGTCAGACGAAGGGCATGCTTCTACTATTACCGGTTCCTCCGCCACCACCAAAACAAGCCGTGTCTTTCTCTTTCCCACGTCCCTGGGCTGAGAAGCAGGTGTGGTCTATTGCAGCAAGTTTACATCAACCAAAACCACATTCCTGGGAGCCTTGATGCTATTGACATGTCCAGTTTCTGAGGCTGAATGACCGCTGACCTCTAGCCAGTCCCTGGGTTTACTCCTCCGTACAACCCACTCATCCATCAGGGAGTAACCATGCTCTTAGGACGCTCCTCCAGCTCAGCCCCATAGAGAGCGTTGCAGGGGTCCAGGAGAACAAAGTTTGCTTGCTGCTGGAGCCCAGAGCATCCTTGAGGGTGCTCGCGGGGCATCGGCTCAGATGAACTCGCCCTCCACTCCAGCCCACCTCCGTGTCAGCTACTCGGTTGCATTCACTCATTCGGGGTATTGATATTGCGTGTGCCAGCACCAGGCTCTGCCAGGTGCTGAGGGTGTGACAGGAGGCGGACCAGGTACAATGCAATCTCTGATGGAGTTTACGTTTGGGTGAGAAGAGATGTGAGAAGCAAGCAAATAGAGAAACCAGTTTCTGGTGGAGACATGTGCCATGGGAAGCACCAAGGTTGTTGGCGGCACGGGTGTTAACATCAGGAAAGCCTCTCTGAAGAAGGGACACCAACCTGAGGCCTGAGTGGTGACTTTCAAGGACATTTCAGCCCTGGGCCCTCATCAGGAGAGGCCAAAAGGGAGCCGTGATGGAGAGCCAGGTCACAAGTGTGAGGCAGAAGGCCCTGGCACTACCCTAGTTCATTAGTTACAGGTGCCCGGGACTTCCCTTGCTAGTCCAGTGGTTAGACCCCAAGCTTCCACTGCAGGAGTCATGAATTCGATTCCTGGCCAGGGAAGTAAGATCCCGTGGCCAAAATATATATAGGCGCTCACTGCAGGAACATGTACAAATGTGTCCAGGACTCTGTCCCCCCACCCAACTCTGAGGGACAGGACTTCCATGAACACCAGTGCAGGTGGGACACTCTGGACTCCTCAGACAAGAAAGCAAGCATGGCCTACTCAACTAGGAAGAGAGGCCATCCATGCAAGGACACTCAGGTAGCTCTCAGTCACTCAGATTTCCCCAGATGACCCTCCAGTCGTGCCCATCACGGGATGCAAAAAGCCCCAGCCAGCTCCTGTGAACCAGCGTCCCTCCTGTTTGTGGGTGCAACCTCCACCTAGCATTCTCAGAAGAGGGGCTGGTTCGGGTATGGCCAGGGTCCTGGGGGGCTCTGGGGTCCTGGGCCAAGCTGCCTAGCACATCCTCCCTTCCAGAAACTCCCCTTCTCCCCACCATGTGGAAGACTGCCAGGCCACACCGAGGCTTCACTCAGAAGCAGCTCACCTCCCTCCTAAACGTCGCAGCTCCATGCACTTCCTGGGGTGATGAGTGACCTTCACTCACATGGGTGAAGTAATGCCTTTCAGTCTCAACCTTCTTGGTCACATTGCAACACAGCCTTCTGGAAAGAAGAACTAGTTCCCAGGTGCCAGCTCAGGGAATTTCAAACACTTCCCAGGCTGGGCTTAACAAACTCACTGTCACACGGTCGGTCCAGGTGCCAGAACCACCCTGGCCCTTTTCCACCAAAGATGCAACACCAGGGCCTCGGGCAGGTAGAGGCCAGAAGACTGGGGCTCATTCCCAGTTGTCCCTTTGCTGTGTGACTTTAGACAAATGACTCAGCCTCTCTGAGCTGCTGCCTCTATATCCACATAGGAATTGTGGGGAGAATTGGATGAGGAAATGGCTGTGAAAGCACTTTGTGAGTTGGAGAGCACAACACCAATGATAGTCATTCTGTCTGGCTGAAAAACTGATCCTAGTAGATGAACTTCTGACTTTTTACCCAAGGAGTTCTTGGGGTATGAGAACTGATATCCCCAAATCCACTTCAATGTTTTTAGTACACCAGCAAGTAAACTTCCAGGGTAAAATCCAAAATATACACTCCATGCCACATTGTAAAGCTCTATGATAAGATGTCAGGAGAGTCCCATATATGTGAATATCACAATAAGCCCTTTGCTCTAAAATAATTCCCTGGAGACCCAGAATTGGAGCTTCCATGGCACTACAGGCTATAAGCTGGCCTTGCAGTGACATATAGTAGGTGAGCCCAATATCAAGTCTTTTTATAGTTTCCAATTTATGCTACAAGAGAATGAACAGGTTCTTCTAAGGTACATGCTTTGAAGAGGCACAAAGGATCCCAGCCCTGCTACTCAGCAGATCCCTCTCTGGCCAATGACGTTGCTGCTCACAGCTCTTCAAATGCCTCTTCTCAGAAGAAATGGCTAAACCTTCACCATTCCATTTAAATCAACCAAATGAGAGACAAGGCTCCAGTTCTTCCTCACCCACAGGCGATGAGATCAGTCTAACTGCGATGCCCAAGGACAAATGACCAAGGATTTGGCTCTGAACAGGAAGGGACAAGATGGGCTGGACAGGAAGGGACAAGCAGGCTGGGTCTGCAGAAAGCTGTTCACCATATGGCACAAGCCCATCTTGGCTGGTCTTCCCCTACAGTAGAAGAGACCTCCCCCAACCCAGAAAGCAGGAGTATAATCCTCTTTGGAAAATACGGGATTTGAGGCTTCCCCTGGAAGGCCCCAGTGAATTCAAAACCCAACTGGCGTAGAACTCACCCCCTTTTTTTTTTTTTTTGGCCGTGCATCATGCAGGATCTTATTTCCCCAAGCAGGGATCGAACCTGCCCTCTGCATTGGAAGCGCAGAGTCTTAACCACTGGGCCACCAGGGTAGTCCCAACTTTCCATCTTTCTTCTCCATGATCTCAGAAGGAGAGCATAAGAAAGGCTGATACTCAAGCCCCATTTGCAGCCGGCTAGAAGGCAGCATCTCAAACACCCGTGTCCAAGACCATCCTCTTCACTTCCTGTCTCCGCGTGCTCTAAGTCCTCCCCATCTCAATCTGCCACTCTACTCTCCAACTCAAGCAAACACTCAGAAGTCATCCTTAACTCTCCCCTGCTTCATGCCCCACATCCAGTCCATCAGAAAAGTATGTCGGTACTGCCTCTCCAAGAAATAAATCCGGGGTCACATACTGCTTGCTTACTCCCAATGTCATCTCTTGCAACGTTCTTCTCCCTAACCTTTGAACAGGCCACCTTCATTCCCCTGTGGCCTCTGCACCACTGCCCCTTCCCTCTGGCATGCTTGGGCCAGTCCATCTTCTCCCCATCATTTGGGATTAGCTCCTACAGACTCCTGCTCTGCTCCCCTACATAAAGTTGGCCCCCTCCCCCAGCCTCCCCTCTAGCCCATCTCTACCACATTGTGCATTTTTATTTTCCTCTTCATTTGATGTGGTGACTATCTGTCTCCTGCGAGCCCCACAAGCCACAGGGGCCACGTCTGCCTCATTCACCACCATAGCCCTTGCACCAGGAAGTATTACCAGCACAGCTGCTCAAAAAGTACTTAATCACCACTTCCAAGAGTCCAGTAACTTTAAGCAGACTGGGCTTGGTAGAGCGTGCTGCCACTTGCTGGGGTCAGCACCTCAGACCACAGGGCTGTGACTGAGTTCCTGGTTTGGCCACTGAGCTCATCAGTCCCGAGAAGCCCTGCACTGCCTCGACCCATGGCCTCCATCTCTGAGGGGTCTCCCCCTTCCCCCCAGGAGCTGGATTTGAGACCACAAGCCTGCAGACCCTGGCCCCTCGCGCTCCAGAGTCCCAGGGGAGGGGAGGGCACCCGCCTCCCCGTCTTGGCCTCACCAGCTGGCCAGGCCAGCCCTGCCATTTCCCCATCTATAAGACAGGGACAAAGAATGCTTTGTCACCGCACCTACTTCTCACGGGTGTTGTGAAACTACTATTTGCTTGGAAAACACTCTGAGAGCAACTCGGGTGAAGGTGCCCATGGCTCGGATGACGCTGCTGTATTCAGTCCAGGCCAGGGAGGGCCAGGCCAACTCGTCATCCAGTGACCGCCTCAGCTGCCTGAGGGACAGGAGGGACACCCGCCTCTGCTGTGTCGCCAGGCCCAGTGTCGCCAAGCCTGCTGGCTGTGCTCTGGTCCCAGAATATATCCACGAGGTGCGTGTGCATTCCCAGAGCCACCTGACCCACTGATTTCAGCAGAATATGACCTCTCCCGGAGCCTGGGCAGTGGCCGCCGAGCACCCAGCCCACCCTGGTGTCAGGAAGGAGAGTCGAGGGTTACCTGGGGATAACCTCGCAGGCCAGGAGCTGAGACTAGACGAACACAACGGTCTTGGCCCCTGGCCTGGGGAGGGCAGATCTCACCAACCTGCACGGGCTCAGGTGCCCCTCACCAGCTGCAGGAGCAGCAGCCACCGTGTTGCCATGACAACCAGGCTTGGCAACCATCTCTCTGCCTCCCAGGAGGGGACAGTCCCCAGAACTGACCAGACGTTTCCTGGAGCCTCTCAAGGCGGACAATGGAGAAAGGCAGAGAGGTGGGCAGTGCAAGGGACAGGGGGCATACCTGCCACTCCGCCAGCACTCCAGCCTTCACGCTCCACGGGGCACTGAACTCAGCCCCACCCGCTCTCTCTCCCTGCAACATCCACCCGGGGGGCTGCTGCTTCCCTAAAGCGGGTGGCGAAGCATTTAGCAGACAGTGAACAACAGACAGCATGTACATTTAATTATAACTCTCCCGGATAGGAAGGGCTGGCTATATACAGTATGTCTGCCTGTTACTAATTATATTTATTTTCAAACGACGAGGGGGAGGGGGATCTTCTGAAGATGAGTCAGAAAAAAAAAATCCTTCAGTGTTATGAAAGGAGAGAGAGATCTCTGGAGGGTGTCTGCCATGTGCGGCTGTCACGGCCTGATAATGGGAAAACCTGCGCCAAGAGAACCACACTGCTGAACACCTCAAGGGGGCTCTCCCAGCCCCGGGTCCCCTCAAGTCAGGACCCGAGCAACTGAAGGGCCTTCCCCGCCCTGCCCCCCGCCCCGGACAGAGCCTGCTCTCGTTCCTGCAAAGACAGGATCATTCAGTGTCTGCTGTCACCTTAACTGGGAGGCAATTTTCCAGTTGAAACACAGCTAAGTTTTTTTTTTCCCTCATCAAAGGAAAAGCATCCTGCCCAGATGGCCAAAAGGAAAAGGCTTCGTCTTCAATCCCCCGTTCAGCCCATGATGTTATTTATAACAACACCTAGAAACCCAGAATAGTCAGCCCCACGCCCGGCAGAAGCCAGTCCCCGCTTGGGAGGAAGGCAGACCACTGGGCTAACTTCAGCTGGATGTGGGGTCCGCACGCACAGGTGTACTCATCTCCACATGAGAGTGTGCGAGGTGCATGTGGGCGTTTAGAGGGGCCTGTTTCCCAGGCCCCAGCAGCTCCTCCTCCTCCTCCAAGGCTGCCCTGGCCCCTCCCCGCTACATGCACCAGGGGCTGAGCAGCAAAGGGAGCCCAGGGTGACACGCCTGCCCCAGAGGAGCCGTAGCATTCATGAAGAAGGCGTTTTCCAATAATTTTTTAAATAGTCACACTTGTTTTGTTTGTTTTCTTCCAGGAAGGCGGCACTGTTTTGGAAAAGGAGGGGGAGGGGGAAAACAAGTGAGTTCATTTCCTGAGTCTTTGAAACGTTTCTCCGTAGACAGAGCATCGAGAAGCTGCAGCCCCAGGTAGAGAGCGCGCAGGGCCGTAACACGCGTGGGGCGCAGACAGGAGCTTGGCCCCACCCGTGTTCGTTAAGGGCCAGCGGCGGGGAAGCTGGACTCAGCACCGAGGGGCCATGAGAGGACCTGGGGGAGCAGGTCCCGACAAGTGTCATTCAGACCAGCTGTTTTGGAAAGGGTCTGTTTGTCCAGGGAACGTTGGATGATTCCATCAGTTTATTCAAAGGAGAAGGCAGAAAATGGACCTGATCATTAGGGACCCAGGAGGGGGTTATGGGAGCTGCCAACACCTGTCACCGTCCACAGAGATTTTGGAACCCAAGAAAACAAAACCTGCCACTGCTTCTCCTTTTTCCCTTTCTATTTGCCATGAAGTGATATCATCTTAGTTTTTAAATTTGACTTTCAGGTCAGCTTTTTCACTCTCCTCATTCATCCTCATCAAGAGGCTCTTTAGCTCCTCTTTGCTTTCTACCATTAGAGTGGTGTCATCTGCATACCTGAGGTTATTGATATTTTTCCTGGCAATCTCGATTCCAGCTTGTGATTCATCCAGCCCAGCATTTCACATGATGTATTCTGCATGTAAGCTAAATAAGCAGGGTGACGATATACAGCCTTACCGTACTCCTTTCCCAGTTCTGAACCAGTCAGTTGTTCTACAGTTCACGGGGTTGCAAAGAATCGGACATGACTTAGTGACTTAACAACAACAACAAACGTGCTTTTCACATTTGTTATTTCACCCCATGAGCAGTGGCATTGTGCCCACTCCACAGGGAAGGCGGGCAGGCTCTGGACAGTACATGACAGACCCAAGGGTATCCCCCTCTGCCTGTGATAAAGCCGTCTTTCCTGGTGGCTCTTAACCATCCGTCCCTCTGCTTCAGGGCTGTAGTTAGCCTCATGTGCAAAAGGCACTGTAGGGGTGAGTCAGCCCGTGTCTGTCTGTCCATCGATCCCACTAGAGTAAAACCTCCATGAGGAAGGGACTTCCCTGGTAGTCCAGTGGTTAAGACTCCACACTCCTGATGCAGAGGGCCCAGGTTCGACCCGTGGTCAGGGAACTAAATCCCACATGCTACAATAAAGGCAGAAGAACCTGCATGCCGCAACAGTTAATAAGACCCAGCACAGCCATAAATAAAATAAATAAGTAAATGTCTACATTAAAAAAAAACTGTTACATATACAAGTCTCTCTCAACAATTGAGAATTTCATTATTGTGTAAGACTGAGGACTCCCCAGGTGGTGCTAGTGACAACCCGCCTGCCAATGCAGGACACGTAAGAGACGCAGGTTCGATCCCCGGATCCAGAAGATCCCCTGGAGGAGGGCATGGGAACCCACTCCAATATTCTTGCCTGGAGAATCATGAACAGAGGAGCCTGGCGGGCTACAGTCAATAGGGTCACAAAGAGTTGGACATGACTGAAGCAACTTAGCACACACGAGCACTTCAAAAAACAAGATTATGTTCCATGCCTGGGTCACACAGAATATAAGCTGAAAAGCCTCCCTCCCTGGGATCAGTGGCCTTTGGGAGCAGAGGCCAGCAACAGGGAACTCTGTTTTCTCGTGGGCAGGACACATAACACACAGCAGAGAAGAGCCAAGACGCCAGGGCTGGCTCTCCTACCTCCCACCACCACGCTTTCCAAAAGGCCATTTGGCTCCAATGGATCATATGACTTGTTCTTAGAGTTACATTTTAACTGACAAAGTTTAACAACAACTATGACTTATGGCCTTCTAAAATTGGCAGCAGAAAAATGAACTGAGGAAGTAATGGAAAAAAACCGCAAGTGAAGCCACTCTGTAACATGCACAATTTCTGTGGTGTTTTTTTTTTTTCCTTTCTAAGCATGTATATGTGTGTGTGTGTATTTTCAAATGGTAGAAAATATTTTCCAGATACACTGCCCGGGCATTTCCAAGCACGTATTTATGCCAAGTTTATAAAAAGCAGCTGCAGACAGGGTTGACCGAAAGGATTGCTCTGCTGTCTGGCTTCCAGAAGGTGCTTGGGTCCTAGCTCTGTCATCAGGACACATTCTTACCTCCTAAAACTCTCTCACCTGTGTCCTGCTCCCGAAAGAAGACAAACCTCTTTGGGGGCCCCGTGACCCAGAGGGACATGGGGCCCCTACTCTCCTAGGCATTCACACACGCTTTTGTTTTGCAAGGTCCTATAATGACCTGTGCTTTATCACTTTTAGTCATTTGAAATCCCCATGCAGACACAGAAAGGAAAGGGTTCCGAGGCGCATTTCATAAATATCTGGACGACCTGCTTGGAGGGGCAGAATGGTGGGAGGCCCATCGGCGTCAGTTTCTGAATTGTTCAGAGCAGACTGTGGAACTGCGTGGCTGAGCCTGTGTCAAACTGTCTGCATCTTCTCACGTGGACCTGAGACTCTCCAGTCCCCTCCCCTCAGCCCTCAGTGGGTGAAGCCCCCAGCTGCCCAGTGAGAAGCTCCAGCCTCCCTTGCACCCTGGAGGGGCCTCTCCCTGGGACACCCTGAGCCACTGTCTGCCTGCACCCACATCCAGACGCTCACTGGCCTGAGGCAGGCCTTATGAGGCACGGCCTTAATGAGGATGACCATAACCTGCTCCCTCACTCTCCCGGGGGGTGACTAATTCATTAATCCTGGGAAGGCCCTTTGCAGAGGACAGGCAGGGTATTACTCATGGGACTGAAGGCAGGCACCTGACCCAGTCTGGGCCTGAGTCAGCAGAGAGACCTCCCACCTGCAGGCAGGCTGGGCGAGCTGGCCGGGCTCCCTGCTCAAGGTCAGGGTTGGCCAAGGGGAGGGGTGTGGCCAGCACGCCTCCACAGAGTTTGGGAACCGTGTCTCATGGGCGTTTGCATGGTTGAATAAGCCTTCAAATGACTCTGCCAAGATGCCAGCACACCTTGAGAATATCAGTCAAGACAGGATTTCCTGGTCATTGTTAGGGGAAAATGCTTTTCTCAGAGTGAATTCCTCCCAAGAAATGTTGTTTTCGCCTCCCCTGAGAGGGAAGCGAGCTGAGACAGCAGCGACGGGCAGTCTGGGGGACCTGAGATAGGTGTGCAAACGTGGGGGACAGCTATGTTTTCTCTCCTCCAGTCCTCTCAGTCTGCTCCCCACTCACATCTCACAGGAAGAGGAAGTAGCAGCCAGAACTGGGAAGCAAGGGTCAAAACCAGTGCATGAGGGTGAGGGCTGCTCAGGCCCGCACCCCTACCCACCCTTGACCCTGCGGAGGGGGTTCTGACACAGCGGCAGCTCAGAAGCCAGGAACAGAAAGCCTTTGAGTGGCCAAGTTGACGCCAAGATTCCACTGCCGAGAGCCCGTTTCCTGCACTTGGCACATTCTTCCCCGCCCCGTTCCCCCTTCCAGCCCCTTCTCCCAGTGACCCTGCTCCACGCTGCCTCTGTGCATGCAGCCCTAGTTTCTTTTTCCTTCTAGAACACAAGTCATGCGACCAGAAGGATTGCAGGCACTTCTGCTTTCTCTTTTAGGCCCCCAGGTCCTTATAAGTCTTTCACGGCCCTTGCTGCTTCCCTAGATTGCCTGAAACTCTAGAGGGGCCCCCACCCCCACCACACACAGAATGATAAAGATGCAAAAATAGGATGGGCAGAGGGGACCCTGAGGGCAGAAAAGGAGGCAGCTGGGCTCCTCATCTTTGCAGGCACTCAGGGACGGACAGGGCAGACTGGTTTGGGGGCAGAGCAGCAGGAACAGGCTACGAAATGATTTTGTTCCATTCTGTTTGGAAGGAGGTGGGTGGAAATGACAGTTTGGAGAGGATTGGAATGAGGGAAAACGGTTTCAGGGGAGGAAACCTCTTTTCTCCAGTTCTAACAGTGCCATCCAGTGGCTGAGCGAGCAGGCGCAGGGCAGAGGCGCAGGGCAGAGCCTCTGGACAGCCCCCACGGCCCTGTGGAGAGAGGAGCGGCAGGACTTTCAAAGGGCGCCCAGCTGATGGCCGGGGGCCGGCCTCCAGCCGCATAGCCAAACTCTTCCCTAGAATGGTTTGCAAGGACACGGCCAAGAGAGCTCCCCAAGTGCACCCTTAAAAACCCCAGTGGGGGACTTCCCTGGTGGTCCAGTGGCTAAGACTCTGCAGTCTCGACGCAGGGATCCCGGCTTCGATCCCTGGTCAGGGAATGAGATCCCACATACTGCAGCTACAGATTCCACATGCCACAAGGAAGATCAGAGATCCAGTATGCTACAATGCAGCCAAATAAATAAATAAATAGATAAGATATAAATTGTGTTTCCCGAAGGACAAATAAGATGAGCTTCTTTTTGAAAAATAAAATAACCCAAATGGATAGAGGCGACCAAGCTTACCAGGTTCCTGCTTCATTTAGCTTCTGCCTACACACACACAGGCGTTGCCTGGAGGCGTTATCCCATGAGAGACACCAAAGCGCATTTGCAACCGGAAAAGTGGTCAGTGACCAGAGCAAGCCTTTCTGGGCCATCAGACCCTCGTCTATGTTCAAGGGAGAGCAAGGGCAGAAGGATGCTGAGCGAGACGAGGCAAGGTAAGCACACCTACGGAAACCTAATCAGGCTAAACTTCCAGCTCAGGACACAAATCTCCTGGCATTTCACTTAACTGTAGTTGCTTTCTTTTTTTTCTTTTTTCAACCCTGTAAATCAAAATCAATTTTGCTTAGAACTCCACAAATAGCTTTCTTTCCAAAGAGAGGCATTTTACTAAAATAGGAGACTTTGCCAGCCATTGTGTGTTTGGTACCTGGAATCAAGGAGCAAGTGGACCTCCATAAGAACGTTCCCCCAGGAGTCCAGGCTCTTGATGCTCTTCACACCCTGACGCTGAGCTGCTGTGAACCTCTGAGGCAGTGACCTCATGCGCTAGCTTCTGTGCTCAGCTGTATCCAGCTCTTGTGACCCCATAGACTGTAACCCGCCAGGCTCCTCTGTCCATGGGCTTCTCCAGGCATGAATACTGGAGTGGGTTACCATGCCCTCTTCCAGGGGATCTTCCCCACTCAGGGATCAAACCCAGCTCTCCTACATTGCAGGCAGATTCTTTACCATCTGAACCTGTTCTATAAAACCAGGAGATACAGTGAGATCCACAGTTTTCAAAACTCACTCCTCAGCACTAGCAGAGGGATATCAGTTTGGTGGGACTTTGGTTACCATCTCCTTTACCAGAACAACTCGGCCTTTGTCCATTTATTTTCATAGTTGGCTGCTGGGCAAGATCTTACAGACAAGCAAAAGTTAGGAGAATTCAGCACCACTAAATCAGCTTTGGGCTTCCCCGGTGGCTCAGACGGTAAAAGTGCCTGCCTGCAATGCAGGGGACCCGGGTTCGATTCATGGGTCGGGAAGATCCCCTGGAGAAGGAAATGGCAATCCACTCCAGCACTCTGCCTGGAAAATCCCATGGAAGGAGGAGCCTGATAGGGGACAGTCCATGGGGTCACAAAGAGTCAGACACGACTGAGCGACTGAACTGAACTGAACTGAACTGAAATCAGCTTCACAACAAATGCTAAAGGAACTTCTCTAAGCAGGAAACACAAGAGAAGAGGGAAAAAAAAAAAAACTACACAAAATAAACCCAAAACACTTAAGGAAATGGTAATAGGATCCTACATATCGATAATTACCTTAAATGTAAATGGATTAAATGCACAAAAGACAGAATGACTGGGCAGATGAAAACATGCACATGGATGCCCTTCCACTTACCACATCACTCTGCTTGGCCCCCAAATAGTATATAATTATTTTATATTGTTAGTTTAATCATGTTTCCATCATGGCTTGCAACTGTAATGATTTTTTATGTTTTGTCTGGCTATCAATTGTGAAAACGTCTTCTACAATTGAAAATAAAAGATCTTATATGAACAAAGGGTTCCACAGTGCCATAGCCAATTTTTTTTAATTTTTCATTTTATTTTACTTTACTTTTTATTTGGCTGCAGCAATTCTTAATTGTGGGATGGGGAATCTAGTTCTGCAACCTAGGATCAAACCCGGACTCTCTATGTTGGGAGCACAGAGTCCCAGCCACCACCAGAGAAGGAGCACCAGAGGTCTCTTCATGGGCACTTCTGAGGCGCTTGCCCGGACCACAGTTCTCATGATGCCCCACCACGCCAGCAGACGCCGTAACACCACATCTGTACGTCGTCACTGCATTCCCAGATGACGACTGACTACCCAAGAGATGGACAGCTGTCCCAGGCGACCCAATCTGGTTCTTCCTCCCCAGAATTTGAAAGTGGGTCAGACTGGGTCCAAGTCAGTCTCCCGTCAGAGCTGAGGTGGCCAACAGGGAATGGGTGTCTGGGATTAGGGGAGGGAGGAGCCCTGAGCAGCTTTCCACTCCCCGTGGGGTTCCCCCAACCTCCTCCCGCCATGTCCCCCTTCAGTAAACAATGTCACCTGTTAAAAGCTGCCATGTTCCCCTTCAGTAAACATCCCCTATTAAAAGCTTTAAAAGCTCTAGACAGGATCCTCTAAAAGCTTCTTCCTGTCTCTTAAGAAAAAGTGAGATCACCCAGCCCAGTGCAATACACCTCATCTCCCTGGAGCCACATTCTGGTTTTTCTCTTTTTCTTTTTTAAGTGCAGTTTCTGGGACTTCCCTGGTGGTCCAGTGGTTGAGATTCCGCGCCTCCACTGCAGGAGGCACAGGTTCGATTCCTGGTCAGGGAGCTAAGATTCCACACGCGGCAAAACAAAGCAAAAAAGAAAAACGGGCAGTTTCTAAATAGACTTTGTAATTTTACAAATTAAAATGTTTACTGCAGTAGGCATGTAATGACTCAGTACAAAGCAACATTATCATTGCCTCTGTGATTAGTATACTCAAAATCCACTTATAAATCAATCATTTTTCTGCTGCTATACATTTTAATTTCAAAAACATTTTGTTGTTCCTATGTTCTCAGACCACATTACTGGTAACACATTCAAAATTTATTAGTCCTGAAATCTTCCATCCAAGGACTTATGTATCTATAAATATGCTAATTCATTCATTCATCCATTTTCTTAGATGAATTTACCAAGATGAAATTCAAGATGAGTTTACTCTGAGATTTACCAAAGAAATAGATGGCAAAAATCTCTTCAGTAGGAGCTTATAGGGTAGAAAAGAAATAATGTCATTTTCAGCAACATGGATGGACCTTGAGATTATTATACTAAGCCAGTCAGACAAAGACAAATACCATATGATATCACTTATATGTGGAATCTTTATTTTAAAAATGATAAAAATAAACTTATTTACAAAACAGAAACAGAAGAACATGTTGCGGTCCGTGCGCAGGTTGGAAAAGAATTTCCAGACATGAGGCGGAATGAGACGGAAATTAAGTCTATGAGAGGGAGATGCTCTGAGAACAGCAGGCCAGTTCAAGGGAGAAGCAACATTGAACGGGGTCCTCAGTCCACTTCCACACCCAGGGTCCAGGAGTGGGATAGGGGAAGAGGAGGGCGGATCCCGTCTGCCTGTGGGGTAGGCGGGGAGACGGGCTGTACTGTTCCATAATAGTTACAGCATGGGGGAGGGAAGGACGACAAGGGTCAGGGTTTTCTGTTCCTGCATTCCAAGACCCTCCTTGGTTTTATCTGCTCTTTTATCCTTGGCTCACCACATAAAAGACTTAAAAGAAACTTATGGCCACCAAAAGGGAAATGTTGGGGGGAATGATAAATTTAGGAGTTTTGGATTAACATTTACACACTGCTATATATAAAATCATTGGAGAAGGAAATGGCCACCCACTCCAGTGTTCTTGCCTGGAGAATCCCAGAGACGGGAGATCCTGGTGGGCTGCCATCTATGGGGTCGCACAGAGTCAGACACGACTGAAGTGACTTAGCATATATGAAATCGGAGAAGGCAATGGCATCCACTCCAGTACTCTTGCCTGGAAAATCCCATGGACGGAGGAGCCTGGTGGGCTGCAGTCCATGGGGTCGCTGAGGGTCCGCCACGACTGAGCGACTTCACTTTCACTTTTCACTTTCACGCATTGGAGAAGGCAATGGCAACCCACTCCAGTGTTCTTGCCTGGAGAATCCCAGGGACGGGGGAGCCTGGTGGGCTGCCGTCTATGGGGTCGCAGAGTCGGACACGACTGTAGCGACTTAGCAGCAGCAGCATATATAAAATAGACAGCCAACAAGGACTTACTGTATAACACAGGGAACTCTACTCAATATTCTGCAATAACCTAAATGGGAAGAGAATCAGAAAAAGAGTGGATGTATGTGTACGTGTAACTGATTGACCCAGCTGGACACCTGAAACTAACACAATGCTGTAAATCAACCATACTCCAATATAAAATAAACATTAGATTAAAAAAAATAAGAGGGAGTTCCCTGGTGGCCCAAGGCTAAGACTCCACGCTCCCAGTACAGGGTTCTGGGTTCAACCCCTGATCGAGGGACTAGATCCCACATGCCACAACCAAGACCCAGCACAACCAGATAAGTGCATACGTACACACATAAAATAAATAAATTTTAAACTTTTTAAAAAAATTGTTGGATTAAAAAAGTAAGAAAAAATTTAAAAACAAAGCGGACAGGGTATATAATATGGAGAAATCATCATTTTCGGTGCTGTGTTTTTGTTCAGTCACTAACTCATGTCCAACTCTTTGCAGCCCCACAGACTGCAGCACACCAGGCTGCCCTGTCCTTCACCGTCTCCCAGAGTTTGCTCAAATCCATTTCCATTGAGTCAGTGATGTCATGCAAAACCGTTCCATTCTCTGTTGCTCTCTTCTTCTGCCTCCAATCTTTCCCAGCATCAGGGTCTTCCCCAATGGGTTGGCTCTTCAAATCAGGTGGCCAAAGTATTGGAGTTTCAGCTTCAGCATCAGTGAAGCTGATATTATTCTGAATATGATATACATATATATATGTATATCTCCAGTGAATATTCAGGGCTGATTTTTTTCAGGATTGACTGGTTCGATCTCCTTGCTGTCCAAGGGACTCTCAAGAGTCTTCTCCAGCACCACAGTTCAAAAGAATCAATTCTTCAGCGCTCAGTCATTTTTATGGTCCAACCCTCCTATCCGTACATGACTACTGGAAAAACCATAGCTTTGACTATAACTTTAAGTCAGTATTTCCTAAATTAGGTCTTCTTACGCTACAGAAGACCTGTGCCTTCCTCCACAATAGATCAAAAACTCACGTAACATCAATTTGTAAAAAGGCTTTCAAGGAGCACATGTATTTGTCAAACTCTGGGTCACAACCTAATGGTGGACCCTAAAATCCACTGAGTCTATAGGAATGAGCATTTTATATATTTTTTAAATTAGGATGTGTCACATGCAATAAGGCGAAGTATTGTTATGGAAAACCTGATTTCAGCGCAGGGTGGTGATGCCAAGTGCACCTCTCACTGTGGGTTGGGGGTGGAGGATGGGGCAGGTGGCCAGAGGGATTGGCAGGCTTGAAAGCCCTGCTCCCTTTGGTCCAGCTGACGCTGGGCCTGGATGACTGAAGCTGTCCAGTAGCCATGATTCAGCCCTCTGACTTTATTTGTGGAACTTACAGCCAGACAGCAGTCTGTGGGAGATGCTATGGACAGGCCATAGCAGAGAATCTAGTTGATAAGTGATGTTTTGGTTTATGTGGTACAAAACAACACTTTACCTAATTTTATTCTTCAAAAGGGTGATGGAACCTCAGTTTTGTTTGGGGCTCTATACAGGGCAGACCCTTACTACTCAAGACCTG
Source organism: Budorcas taxicolor (assembly GCF_023091745.1). Lineage (NCBI taxonomy): Eukaryota > Metazoa > Chordata > Mammalia > Artiodactyla > Bovidae > Budorcas > Budorcas taxicolor. Next base: position 37,537,563 of record NC_068914.1, on the reverse strand, counting down.
GCACTGGGAGCTGGGCCTCACTTGAGAACTTATTAAAAAGACTTCCAAGCCCCATTCCAACTTAATAAATAAGAATCTGCATTTTAACAAGGGCCTGGAGATTTGTGCACACGTCTAATTTATTTATTTTTTTTTTTTACTTTTGGCCTTGCCAAGAGGCATGTGGGATCTTAGTTCCCTGACCAGGGATGGAACCCAATCCCTGTGTTGAAAGCACAGAGTCTGAACCCCCAGACTGCTAGGGAAGCCCCCCATGCATGCATTTAAAGTTTGAGGAGCTCTAATTTGGAAATACTGGTCCCCTTTAGCTAACACTCGGCTTTGGTAGAATTTTCACTGGTCCACGTAAAAATGTCAGTGTGAAATTTGTCCTTTGTTGGCAAAAACTGGGTTTCACTCTGATTTTGTTCCCTTCCTACTACATTTTAGGCATCAAAAGTGCTTTAGGAAATGAAGGTGATTGTGATGGTGGATGTACTTCTATTTTGTTTCATGTGTTTAGCAGACAACAATAAAACTTGGGTAACGAGCCCTGCCTTTTTGTCACCATTTTTCCTACGCCATGAACCCAAGGTGGCGCTAGTGGTAAAGAATCTGCCTGCCAATGCAGGAGACGCGAGAGATACTGGTTCGATCCCTGGGTGGGGAAGATCCCCTGGAGTAGGAAATGGCACCCCACTCCAGTATTCGTGCCCGGGAAATCCCAAGAACAGAGGAGCCTGGCAGGCTACATTTCAAGGGCTCGCAAAGAGCCAGGCAAGACTGAGTGACTAAGCACAGCACAAGGACCATCAGGGGCTTCTCAGGCGCTAGCGGCAAAGAACCCACCTGCCAGTGCAGGAGGTACAAGAGATGCAGGGGATATAAGAGATGAAGCTTTGAGTCCTGGGTCGAGAAGATCCCCTGGAGGAGGGCACGGCAGTCCACTCCAGTACTCTTGCCTGGAGAATCCCACAGACAGAGAGTCTGGCGGGCTTCAGTCCATGGGGTCGCAAAAGTCGAACTCTACTTGGCAACTAAAGCACCACCACCAAGAACCGTCAGAGATGGCGCCACGTGGCCCGAGACCCAGTGCGGCCAGCTTTGCTCTCTTTGACAGCCTCTCCTGAAATATGGAGGGCCTGTTAGGAGCAGGAGCCAGGGAGAAGGTGACGGAATCACCCCTGGGTAATAGGAGCGACTTTCCTGAAAAAGTGGAACATTAAGATTCTAGGATCCTCAAGAAAAGCAAAAGGAGGGACTGGCCTGGTGAGAAGGAGAGAAGCCCGAAAGGCAAGCAGAGCCTGCAGATGGCGGGAGCGGCCACAACCCCAGGGCGGAAGCCTACCTCCCAGCAAGGACTGGCCTCCCTGCATCCAGACAAGGCAGGCAGGCCTGCCCTTCCCCCACCCCCCGCCCCAGTCCTGGGATTCTCAGCATTCCAGAGCCCACCAAATAACAATGGCAGTGTTTGTGGCATCTCAGATCAAGCTTGGAAACTTTTAAATGTCAAAATGAATGACGTGAAAGACTTGTGGGAGCAGCGAAGAGGGAAAGCTGAGCTGAGAAACGAGAGGCCGGGGGGCCAGAGGGGCCACTGGTTAACACGTCTGCAGGGCTCCAGCGCCTTTTAATAAAAGGGATACTCAGAAGCAGAGAAACATCTTGAGCTGTCACGAGAGCCAGTGATATGGCAAAAACGAGAAGATTTATGCAGTCCCGGCGGGGATAGCTGGGCACATGTCACTGATTCACAGAAGATCTACTGTCTGGGCCTGGGGACGGGCAGGAGCTGCTGATCTGCACCCAGGACCTGACAGAGCAAGGAGCCCCGTTGCCGCAGCTGACCCAGACCTGGGGTCCCGATCTGAGGACACCCAGCCTTGCTCAGAGCAGGGGGCCCCATGACTGTAGTTCCCCACGTGGAAGGCCAGCTTTGTCACTCGATTCCACCACCCACATCGGCCCCTCCAGAGAACAAGGGCCGCTCTGGCCTCTCAGAGCCCTTCATCCCCTGGGTGGAGGTGCCCTGTGGACCACAGCGGGGAGGCCAGGGCTCCAGCCCCACTGTGCCTGCCTCCCTGGTCAGAGAACTAGATTCCGCATGCCTCAACTAAGACCAAGAGCAGCCAAATAAATATTAACTATTAAAAAGCAGCAGAAGAAGCAACCGCAGCAGAGCAGGCCCTCTGGAGCAAAGCCACCAAGATCGGGGACCCCCCGCTCCTGGCTCTCCGGAAGTCATGGGTCCCCATCGAGGAGAAGCAATGTGGCAAACGAATCGTCCAATGCACGTGGCCTGGGGATGGGTTTCCAAGGAAAACGGGCTGAACACTCTTTCAGAATACAAGCTGGGCTCGGTTCAGTTGGCTGCCCTGAGTGAGGTCCCTGGCTGGTCTCTCCACGGCCCAGATCCACACGCGGCCAAGTCCAGATAATCTCCAGACCTCTGGCTCTCCCAAAGTCAGGTTCCCAGTGAATTCACTGAAAAGTCATCTTAGCAAAGAACATGAGGAGTGAGATGAGGATGCAGTTTACTCTACAGGGTCTGGTACCTAGCACTCACCGGTGGCTGGCAGGCTGGCAGCCCTCAGCTGCCTGCGAGAGACGGGTCCATCCCCTGAACAAGCCTGAGCACAGGGGTGCCACCTGGGTCCCCCCAGACCACAGGTCAACAGATGACAGCATCTTCCTGCTGGGAGGCTCAGCGTCTGGCACCGTCAGTCTGAGTAGGGAATGGATGGGTGAGCCAGGCACAGGCCCCTCATTAGGCCTGAGACAATGGAAGAGGTGGGCAAGCTACCCTGCCCTGGGGCGGAGAGCGGATCTCCGAAGAGGGGAGCACAGGCTCGGGAGCCCCACCTCCCTCACCCCCATGACCCCCTGCTTGGGGACCAGCCTGTGATGCCTGAATTTATCTGGGGCTCTCCAGCAGCAGGTAGACAAATGAGACGAGCCCGGGACCAGGTGAGCCTCGGCCTGCTGCTCACACTCACCTGGCCTCAGAGGACAAGCCCCACACTGTGTACCAGCTGCCACATCTGTAAAATGAGGACAAGAGCACCCAGCAAGTGCCCAGGACGTCGGAGACAACATCACCATAGGGAAAGCACGCCTCACAGCTGCCTGCATACAACAGGTGCTCAGTAAGTGTTCACCACTGCACTGCCTGGTGGTCCAGTGGTTAAGAATCTGCCTACCGAGGCGGAAGACACAAGTTCCATTTCTGGGGAAGATCCCACCTGCCGTGGAACAACTAAGCCCGTGCGCTCAGCTACTGAACGTGCGCTCTGGAACCCGGGAGCTGCGACCACGGAAGCCCAAGGGCCTGTGCTCCACAACCAGAGACTCCCCCGCAGGGGGCAGCGAGAATCACAACAAAGAGTAGCCCCTCTCGCCGCAACTAGAGAAGGCCCTCTAAGTGATGAAGACCCAGGGCACCCAAAAATAAAATTTAATTAATGAATTACTAGCGGCTTAAGGTGCTTTCTCCAGTGAAGCGATGCCGACATGTCTTGCTTGAAAGAGCACCCCTGGAGCCTCAGGGACACTCAGTCAGCACCTGTGAGTTCACCGCAGGAGGTGGGGGTGCTGTCCGAGGGAGAGGGGGTGACCTCGGGCGGTCTGAGGAGGGGGTGGAGGCAGGGACCCTGCCACGGAGCAGAGAGCACAGGAGGCTTCCTCTCGCCCCCTCGCCATCCATCCTGCCCAGAGCGGATGAGGAGGGGGGCAGGGGTCGCCCACCTCGGGTCCAGCCCCCACCCACCCCACGTCCTGGTTCCTCAGGAACATCCCCCCACTTCCCGAGAGCTCCCCCTTATTGTGGGCACTCAGGAGTGCAGGGCCCGATCTTTACAGAAGCACTGCCACACGCTGGCAGATGCAAGGAAGTCAGCCCAGAGCCCGGAGGACAGCCCCACGTGTCCTCTGTTTACAGGACATCAAGTCCAAGCAGGGCGGAGGCCAGGCCTGCGGGGAGCAGGAGTCACATGTCAGCAGGAAGGTCACCGTCAGGGGCGAGGCAGAGCGGCCCCCTGCGGGACCAGGGCTCTAAGGCCTGCTGCTGAGGAAGGAGACTCGAAGGCAGGCCTGTGTAGCCCAGCGGGAGGTTCTGATGGGCAAAGCGGGGAAGAAGCTGCCGACAGCCATGGAGACTTCCAAAAAGACTCGGGTCCCTGCTGGGAAGCAAAGCGGACTCTCCACGACGCCCAGCTCCCTCGTCTCAGGGTGGACTTCCAGAACTGGCCCAAAGGGACCACCATCAACACCGAGGGGAGCCCCACGCTCCTGCCACACTGACCGGTACCAGGGCTGCCCCTGAGGAGTACCCCGTGCAGCCCTGCCCTTCTGTCCAGCCTCACCACAGGGAGCCCACACCAGATCAGAGCTGAGCTGCTCAGCATCCCTGCCCACGAACCCAACTTACTGAGAGATGTGGTCTCTCCCTAGAGGACCAACAGACAGCGTGTGAACTTGAAGCTGTGAGCAGTCCTGCCATCCTCGCCGGAGACTGTGGAACCGACAGTCTTTCTGCAGGGACAGGCCGGAACAAAGCTGGTGCACGCATAAGAGCTGAGGGGTGGAATACTACTCGGCCATAAATAAGAATGAAATAATGCGTTTTGTATCAACATGGATGGACCTAGAGATTATCATACCAAGTGAAGTAAGTCAGAGAAAGACAAACACCATACAGTATCACTAATACGTGGATGCCAGAAAAAATGATACAAACGCACTCATTTACAAAACAGAAATAGATTCACAGCCATAGAAAACGAACTTATGGTTACCACTGGTAGGGGGATAAATTAGGAGTTTGGGATTAACAGATGATACACACTGCTATATATAAAGCGGGTAAACAATAAGGACCTACCGTACAGTACGGGTAACAATAACCAATATCTTGTAATAATCTATAATGGAAAAGAATCTGAAAAAGAATATATATATGTATATATGCATAACAGAATCACTTTGTTGTATACCTGAAAGTAACACAATATTGTAAATCAACTATACTTCATGTTTCTAAAAAACGAGCTGAGAGAGAACAAAAATTGATAGAAACACTTCTGCATCCACCCCCATCTCTGTGAGCTTTCTGACGTTTTCCCAAGAAACTCCTTTTTCCACTTACGTTAACCAGGTTTGATTTTTGATGTTCACAACGAAAAACTCAGACAAGTCAAGCCCGTTACCACACTGGATTCCCATAACAAGCTCCCACAACAAGCCTACATGGACAATACTATTCTTTGCATTTCACACATAAGCAAATGAAGGCAAGGTCTCCAGAGTCGGATCTGCTGCTAGACCATCTGTCTCCAAGCCTGCTGTCCTCCCTGTGGGACTAGGGGCCTCTCTGCGGCCACCTTGCCTCAAGCGTCAAGTAAGGAGACTGCAGCTGAATCACAGTCACGCCCGCCAGAGGACGCAGCCGTGGTAAAGGAAGCCAGCAGGGGAGGAAATGGTCCAGAAGGCCCACAGCTGCTGGAGGGAAGTGGTCTGTCCAGAGCCAGCCCCCCGTCTCCCAGTGGTGACCCTCAGCTCTTCCTTGCTCGTCCCTTAGCTCCTCGCGCACGCTCCTCTCTTGGCCCTGAGCACGTGTGACTACCGTCATCTGCTTCTATCCCGTTTCTCCAGCTGGGCTCTGAGCCCCGTGAAGGAGAGAGACCACTCGCTACAGTGTCTTGGGTAAAGCTAGGCTTCTCTAAATGCTTAAGTGAATAAAATAAGGAATGATGGACATGAGTATAGAGGTCTATTAATATGTGTGTGTGTGCTCAGCCACGTCCAACTCTGCGAGCCCATGGACTGTAGCCCGCCAGGCTCCTCTGTCCATGGGATTTGTCAGGCTAGTCTACTGGTGTGGGTTGCCGTTTCCTCCTTCAGGGGATCTTTCCGAACCAGGGATTGAAACTGCGTCTCCTGAGCCTCCTATACTGGCAGGCAAATTCATTACCTCTGAGCCATCTTTGTACTCAGGGAATTAAATCGGTGAGGAAGGTGCAGTACCTAAATTTGGCACTAGATGGAACCCAAGCACATCAAGAAGTTGCTTCTGAGACAGGAAGGAGGTGTGGGGTTTTGGGTTTGTTTGGTTTTTTTTGGTGGAGAGATTTTTTTTGTTGTTTCGTTGTTTTTCTTTTTTTGATGTATTCCTTTTTTCTTTCTTTCTTTTTTTTTTTAGAAATCATTCATTTAGTTATTTACGGCTGCACTGGGTCTTTGCTACTGCGCACAGGCTTTCTCTAGTCGTGGCAAGCCGGGGCTGGTCTCTGATTGTGTGTATGGGCTTCTCATTGCCGTCATTCCTCCTGCTGCAGAGCATGGGCGCTAAGTGCCTGGGCTTCAGCAGCTGTGGCTAACAGGCTCTAGAGCACTGGCTCAGTAGTTGTGGCACATAGGCTTAGCTGTCCTGCCTGATGTGGGATCTTTCCAGACCAGGGATCAAACCCATGTGCCCTGCACTGGCAGATGAATTCTTCACCACTAAGCCACCAGGGAAGCCTGGTCCAGGGGTTTTAAAGAAGACTGTGGCAGGTCCCCTTACCTGAATAGCAGTTAGCTTGCACAAATGATCCAGGCTCAGTAGGACATACTGTGTTAATCAGGGTTCTCCAGAGAAGCAGAACCAATAGACCATGTATAGAAATGGATTTATTATAAGAAATTGGCTCCTGCAACCATAGAGGTTGGCAAGTCCAAAATCTGCAATGTGGGCCGACAAGCTGAAGACCCAGGAGAGCCAAAGGTGCAGACGAATTTCAAAGGCCATCAGCCTGAGGACTTGCCTGGTAGTCCAGAGGCTAAGACTCCTCGTTCTCAATGCAGGGGGCCCGGGTTCCATCCCTGGTCAGGGAACTAGATCCCACATGCTGCAACTAAAAGAGCCTGCATGTCCCAACTGAGACCTGGAGGAGCTACATAAATAAATATGTATATTTCTAAAGCCGCCGGGTGGACATTCCCTCCAGCTTAGGGAGTCGGGTCTTCTTGTTCTACCCAGGACTTCAACTGATTGGGTGTGGCCCGCCCACTTTAGAGAGGGCAATCTGCTTTCCTCAAAGTTCACCCATTTAAATGCTAATCCCATCTGAAAACACCTTCCAACTGACACATAATACCCTTTGAGCTGTTGGTCCAGAGTGGCTGTGACCTTGCATTCTCTCTTAATGAATGCAAAGTGCTAGCGGTTCCTCTCGTCCCCAAATCCAAAGTTTAGACTGATCAGTGTGTTTTTCCTGCCGGGACCCTACCCCTCCGGAGAAAGCAATGCGCGGGATATGAACCATGACAGTGCTTATAAGCTAACTTTCTGGGGGCACCATCCTAACCTATGGGGCTTGAGTATACGTTTGAAAAATTTTAGTCAAGGTTTAAGAATTAGTTGATAATCCCTAAAAGCCTGTGAATTGATTGTAAGAAATTTAATTGGAGATGAGTAAGTGGGAAGACCCAGGAGAAAGTTCACTCTCTCAGCTGCTCAAAGCTAAAATCGCCTCAGCTGCTCAAAGCTCTATGAGCAAATTCACTAAATGGAGTCACGTTTACCTTCCTATTATCAACTGGAAACATTTGCTTGTTTAAAGGAAGTCTCCTGCAGCTCAGTGTGATTGTTACAACCTCTCTACTGAGGCAAAGTGCAGGGTGGAGACCCAGGCTCAGCAGTTTCATAAATGACCCCTTGTTAGGTGAGGCACAAACTTGCTTTAGCTGCAAAATTATTTTCTTTCACCATAAAACTGCAAATGGTTCTGCCATCAGTAAAATCACTCATGAACCTTATGTATTGGTATTTTTACACAATCCTTCTCAGGAAAAACTGGTGTTTATACATTGTCAGCACAATAAAAGATATTTTATTTAAAGTGAAAATTTCCCATTTGCAATAGACTCATTAAAAATCACTGGGGTAAAAAACCATGTTAAATCAAATGAGATCAACTCTACTTTGCAATCCAGTTTTTAAAATAAGACTTCTGACAGATACCATTAGTGAGCTAGTGGGGCTTCTGTCTGGAAAGAAAGCCACTGTGGCCTGTCCCTTGGTCCACCTGGGTGAGAATGAAGGGACAGGACAGCACAGACAAGGTTCTATACGGTGGGGATGCCCTTCTATCACAACGCACAACCTAGGCATAGTGTTATTAGGTCATATCCGATCCCCCAAGAAAAGACTGAAATACACTATGGAACAGTAGGGAGGTTCCTCGGAAAACTAAACATAGAGTTGCCATTTGTTGTTTGTTGTTCAGCCGCTCAGGCGTGTCCAACTCTTTGTGACCCAAGGACTGCAGCATGCCAGGCTTCCCTGTCCTTCTCCATTCCCAGAGTTTGCCCAAATTTATGTCCACTGAATTGCCATATAATCCAGCAATCCCACTCCTGGGCATATATCCAGAGAAAAGATATATAATTCGAAAAGATACATGCACCCCAATGTTTCCTGCAATAGCCAAGACATGGAAGTAGCTTAAGTGTCCATCCACGGAGGACTGGATAAAGAAGGGGTACATATATACATGGAATACTACTCAGCCATAAAAATGGATGAAATAATGCCATTTGCAGCAATACGGATGCAATGAGAGATTATCATACTAAGTGAAATCAGTCAGAAACAGACAAATGCTATATGATATCACTTATATGTGGAATCTAAAATAGCACACAAATAAACTTATCTATGAACGCAGACTCACAGACATAGAGAACAGACTTGTGGTTAAGGGGGATGGGGGAGAGAGGATGGACTGGGAGTCTGGGCTTGTAAAAAACAGACGATAAAGACTGAAATAAGGCTGAGACCAGTTCAGAGCAATGGTTCTCTCCTTGGAGGTGAAGGTGGCTATTGCCCTATCATACCCATTCTCTGAAGTAAAATGAATAGATCCTCAACAGAGCATACAACTCCAAGCTAAAATACTAAAATCCAGACTATAATAATAACTCAAGGACTTCCCTGTGGTCCAGTAGCTAAGACTCCATGCTACCAATGCAGGGGGGCTTGGGTTTGATCCCTGGTCAGGGAACTAGTTCCTGCATGCCACAACTAAAGATCCCACTTGCCACAACTACAACTCAGCACAGCCAAATAAATAACTGTTTTTTAAAAAAAGAGCAACACACTTGACAGATTATCCAGGAATGGTTCCAAATCATTCCATTTTCATTGTCAGATTGTTCCCCTATCTGGCTTTTCCAGGAAAAAAAAAAACAACTGGCAATTAAAAAGGTGCAAAGGCTTCCCTGATGGCTCAGTGGCAAAAAAATCCACCTGCCAGTGCAGGAGACACGTGTTGAAGCAATTCAGCCCCTGAAAGTGTTAGTTGCTCAGTCGTGTCCAACTCTTTGCCTCCCCATGGACTGTAGCCCACCAGGTCCCTCTGCCCGCGGGATTCTTCAGGCAAGCGTCTACTTCTGAGCCTACGTTCTAGAGCCTGTGCTCCGCAGCAAGACAGGCCGCGGCGATGAGCAGCCCGCACCCCACAACAAGAGAGCGACCCCCATTCGCCGCAACCAGAGAAAAGGCTGAGCAGCGACAAAGACCCAGCACAGCCAAAAATAAATCAATCAATAGCTTGAATAAATAATAACAACAAACTGGAAAGGCCACGTCTAGGAGAGAAAAGAGCCCAAGCGGGAGTAAGACCCAAAGGTGGCCCTCCCTGCCCCCCGTGGTGCTACTCTGCAAACCTGAAGCCTAGGAACGCGAAGCAGAGCACCGCGGGCGCGTTGGTTATCCGCCCCCCCCCCCCCCCCCCCCCCCCGCACATCTGCAGCTGCGGCGGCCCTGGGGGAACAGGGCGCAGGGCGCCAGCATCACGCCCACCCCGAGCAGATGGTCTTCCTCCGGCTGTCAGCACAGGAAAAAGGATGGAGTATGAAATGCTCGGGATCTGTGAGAAACTATGTGGTCTGGGCAGAAAAGCCCTGAAAACCGTTTTGATGCAAAAGACATTGGGCAGTGGGGTCCAGTGAGGAGAATTCTCCTTTCCCACCGTGTCAAGTGCTTTCTGCAAAGTCAGGAGGGAATGTTGGTGTCCCATCCAGTGTGTCCCTTTGTAAAAGTCCAGGGAGGGTAGATGACTCCAAAGAGAAACTGGACTAAACTCCAGGTCTTCTGACCCTTCGCCTCTGGTTGGCCCTCCAAGGGTGGTGGATTTTTAGCCTTTAGTTTTAAGGTTAACCCCTCTCTCCACCAGCATATAGAAATGTTATCACAGCATTATCCAAGCCCCTGGAGGTCCCGATGGTTTCCAATTCAACCGACATATGAAGAAAGGCCAACAGCCCATATGGTGGCTTCAGGCAGGGACAGGGAAAAGGAAGGGCATGTCTTAGCAGCATGAGAAAAAAGGTAAAGGTTGCCCAAGAAAGACAAAAAGTGAAACAGGGAATTCCCTGGTGGTTCAGAGGTTAGAACTCTGAGCTTCTCACTGCCAAGTGCCCAGGTTCAATCCCTGGTCAGGGAACTAAGATCCCACAAGCAGCACAATGTGGCCAAAAAAAAAAAAAAAAAAAAAAGTGAAACAGTAAGAAATATTGGAGGTGGAGAGAGAAAAGAGTGGAAGAAGACACAGTTTAAACTGAGCATTGGACTCTCAGGAAAGTTTTATCATCAGAGTTGTTGATCCTAACTTGCTGTTAAATCCTAATGAGTTAACCTGTCCCTTTTTGCTTTGGCTGCCAGGAAACTCAGAATGAAAATCTGGGTTTAATTAGAGCAGCTTTCTTCAGCTGAAGCATCCTGCTTCCTGCATCATTGCTAATCCTTTCTGAGAGGAGAAGGGCAGAGCACAGATGATTTTCTGGTTATGATCCATCGATTCCCCTCTTCTGTTAAACAGGCACCAAATTACCTCTCAGAAACCACCTCTCCTCCAACCCGTGTGCTTGGTTCCCACCTCCATCTCAGGGAACACGAACTGATCAGCTGCTCTATCCTTCTCACCCCAGCTTTGGTTTTGAGGGGAGTGTGTGAGCCAAGAAGATGCAAAGAACATTTTGCCAGGAATCATGGATCAGAAATCGTTCCCACTAGAGCTCATGTCCGAAAGATGCAAATCTGAAGCCGCCACAGCTGTGTTGTGACCACAAGGGAGCATCTGCCTGAAAGTGGAGCCAACTCAAGAGCGAGACCTGCGGGATGAGAGAGATAAAGGCCCCCAGGCCCGTCAGTGCCCAGCGCCCACCCCCACTTGGGAAGCCACAAATTCTCCATGCACCGCAGTGTGATCTGGACTTAGTCACTGCCGAACAGGTCGGGAAGATGCCCTGGAGGAGGGCATGGCAACCCACTCCAGTACTCTTGCCTGGAGAATCCCATGGACAGACAAGTCTGGTGGGCTACCATCCATGGGGTCACAAGGAGTATAAATAAGAAGAAAAATCACCCCAAACCCCCTAACTTAGAGATGATGAGATAATGGACTATCCTCCAAATTTACTTTGAAGACAGGGAAAAGCCACCATCCCTGAGCATCTTCAAGCTTCCCTGGTGGCTCAGCAGTAAAGAATCTGCCTGCAATGCAGGAGACCCAGGTTCAATCCCTGGGTTGGGAAGATTCCCTGGAGGAGGGTATGGCAACCCACTCCAGTATTCTTGCCTGGAAAATTCCATGGACAGGAGTCTGGCAAGCTACCATCCATGGGGTCATAGAGTCAAGCTTGGGGTCACACGACTGAAAATGCTTACCATGCACGCATGGAGTTATCACATTTAAACCGCACACAGGGATGGGACTTCCCTGATGGTGCAGTGGTTAGGATTCTGCACTTAGACAACAGGGGGCACGAGTTGTATCCCTGGTGTGGGAGCTAAGACTCCATCCGCCACCTGGCCAAAAAAAAAGAGTCATACAGAAGGAGAGATTTTTGTCCAGCTCTGTTTAGCTTTAGAGGGTTGTTGTAGCAGGCTTTTGACTTGGATTTAAGAAATATTTCCACCTTCCAAATCCAAAAGCCATAAATCTGTGCTCCTAGAAACCAGACACATGGTGTCGGAGATGCTCCCGACTCTGGCTTGGCCTGGCTCCAAAGGCATTTTGCTACAACAGCTGAGCTGATTGAGGGCTGCCGGCCTCCCTGCAGCAGCTGGCTTCCTTTGGAATCGGCGTGGAGGCAGTGCCGAGCTTGCCAAGCTGCTGTGATGCATCTTTGCACGGCCCTGGGAGGTAAGCTGTGGGGCCCTTGCCAAGAGTCCAGGCCCAGGTGACTTTGAATCAATAACACCATCAAAGTCCTGCTGCAACTAGTTATTGCGATAACTAGTGCTGGGCTTTCTCTAGTTGCAGGGCGCAGGCTTAGTTGCCCCAGGGATGTGGGAGCTTAGTTTCCCAAGCAGGGATCAAACTCGCATCCCCTGCATTGCAAAGTGAATTCTTAACCATGGGACCACCTGGGAAACCTGTTATTATTTAGATTTTCAAATGTACAGAGAGAATAGAGAGAATAGTGTAACAGACACTCATGTGTGCCCTGCTTCAATTTCACAGTTAACATTGTGCCAACTTTGCTTCATGTGTTTCTCTTCTTGCTGAAGTAAATTATAAACATCCTATTTCACCTCTAAAAATTAAATTCCATATATATGAATATGTTTATATAAAATGAAATGGTTATCATAATAATCCCAATTATGTATTAAAACAGCTAATAAAAATATTTTTTCAACATTGTCAAATACCCAGTTCATATTCAGATTTCTCCAAATAGTACATTTTCTTTTAAAGCTGTTTTGTTCAAATAATCAAGAACCATACAATGCATTTGGTATTTTATCTCTTTTCTTTTTCTTTTTTTGACCGTGCCACACTCCTTGTGGGATCCGAGATTGAACTCCTCCCCGCCGCAGTGGAAGCACAGAGTCCTAATCACTAGCTGCTGCTAAGTCACTTCAGTTGTGTCCGACCCTGTGCGACCCCATAGACGGCAGCCCACCAGGCTCCCTCGTCTCTGAGATTCTCCAGGCAAGAACACTGGAGTGGGTTGCCATTTCCTTCTCCAATGCATGAAAGTAAAAAGTGAAAGTGAAGTCGCTCTGTCATGTCCAACTCTTAGCGACCCCATGGACTGCAGCCTTCTAGGCTCCTCCATCCATGGGATTTTCCAGGCAAGAGTACTGGAGTGGGGTGCCATCACCTTCTCCTCTAATCACTAGACTACCAGGGAATTCCATCTCTTAAATATATTTCCTTTTTAAAAACATTTTAATTGGAGGCTAATTACTTTACAATATTGTGGTGGTTTTTGCCATACATTGACATGAATCAGTCATGAGTGTACATGTGTTCCCCATCCTGAACCCCCCTCCCACCTCTCTCCCCACCCCATCCCTCAGGGTCATCCCAGTGCACCAGTCCTGAGCACCCTGCCTCATGCATCGAACCTGGACTGGCGATCTATTTCACATATGATAATTCTTAAATATATTTTCATCCAGGACAGTCCCCTCTCCATCCAGCCCCTTTCTTAAAGATATTGACTATTTGAAGAAATTGGTCGAGTGAAATATCCCATCTCTGGATGTGTCTGATGGCTCCTTCAGAGTACATTTTATTCTTTTAATTTCCTGTTCACATTAGACATCTAAGAAGGCTGATGTAAAATAATAGCTACCACTTATCCATTTAGAGCCCTGGTGGTTCAGTCGGCAAAAAATCCAGCTACAATGCAGGAGACCTGGGTTCCATCCTTGGGTCAGGATGATCCCCTGGAGAAAGAAATGGCAACCCACTCCAGTATTTTTGCCTGGGAAATCCTATGGACAGAGGAGCCCGGTGGGCTACAGTCCACGGGGTCCCAAGAGTCAGACATGACTCAGTGACTAAATAACTATCACCACCACCATTTATTCATTTATTAAACACTTGCTGTTTGCCAATGGCTTCATTCATTCACTTATTTGCAAATATTTATTGAGGACCAATTAGGCTTGAGGGCTTCTCAAGGGGTACAGTGTAAAGAATCCACCTGCCAATGCAGAAGGCACAGGAGACTCACATTCTATCCCCGGGTCGGGAAGATCCCCTGGAGAGGGCAATGGCAGCCCACTCCAGTATTCTTGCCTGGGGAATCCCAGGGACAGAGGAGCCTGGCGGGCTACAGTCTATGGGATCGCAAAGACTCAGGCACGACTGAGTGGCTGAGCACACACACAATTAGGTTTGAAACCTGGGGATATAGCAATGAATCAAACTAAGGTGCAAGCGGAAGCCAGCCCTCACGGAGTTTACATTTTTGTGGAGGAGATGGGCATTAAATAGATAAATAAGAAACAAAATATATAGAATACATACGGCTTTGGAGAAAGGACCACAGTGATTGTGGACGGGGTAAGAAACGATGGGCATACACTAGGAAGAGAGAGCCAGTAGGATTTCCTGACAGATGGGATGTGAGGTGTGAGAGAAAGAGGGCTCAAGCATGGTTCCAAAACGTTTGGCCTAAGCAACCAGATGGCTGAAGAAACTATTAACTAGAGTCGAGGTGATCCCAAGGAGAGCAGACCTGGAAGGGAGGGTCAAAATTCAATGCAGGGACTTCCCCACAGTCCCGTGGTTAAGACTCCACCTTCCAACTCAAGGAGCATGGGTTCTAACGCATGGTCGGGAAACTAAGCTCCCACATACCACAGGGTGTGGCAAAAAAAAAAAAAAAAAAGGTCAGGGGTGAAGTCCAGGCTGGTGATGCTGCTCCAAAACGTTCAGAATATATAGATAGTATTTTCAGCCTCGAGACGGGATGACATCAGTGAAGTTCATATAGCTAGAAAAGACATCCAAGAACTGAGCCCTAGAGACTGGGAAACTGCTGGTGCAGGAGAAAACTTAGGTGCAGAGTCTCACGGCCAGGAGGATAAAGGGAGCAGGGAATGAGCGCGTCAAATACTGTCGATGGGCAGCAGAGATAAAGACTGAGGACCGACATCAATACTCAGCATGAGGCGGCCACTGCTTTCCTTGGCAAGAGCAGTCTCGGTGAATGGGCCAGGAGAAGAAGTCTGATAGTCACCAGAACAGGAGAAGCAGAGGCAGTGGGTAAGGACAGCACTTTAGAGATGTTTTTCTATGATATAAATGTGAAAAGAAAAATGGGGAGCTGGCTGCAGGGCACGAGGAGTCAGATTTTTTTGTAAGATGAGAGAAATTATACCATGTCTGTGTGCCAATCAAGTTAAGGAGTGGTGAGGGGAAACTGAGGACGCAGAAATCCTGCTGGGTAAGGTCCACGAGTGATCCAGAGAAATGGACATCAGAGCGGCGTGGACAGCTTACCTCTAGGAAGAGGGGGAAGGCAACAGTATGAGCACAGACACCGTAGTTTTAATTCTCTTTTTGAAATTCTCCTTTTGAGAAGACACTATCATTCTCTTTGGAGGATGCAACTGAGAGAGGAGGAGGAGCAGGCAACTGAGAGACCTCCCTGGTGGTCCAGTGGCTAAGACTCCATAGTTCCAATGCAGGGGACCCAGGTTCGATCCCTGATAAGGGAGCTAGGAGTTCGCTGCAACTAAAGATTCTGAGTGCCACAACTAAGACTGGAGCAGCCACATAAATAAGTTTTAAAAAAGAAATGAGGCAATTGAGCCTCAAAGAAGGCAAGGTCCCTAGTAAGTGGCAGATCTGCCACTCAAGCCCAGGTCTCTGACTCTAAAATCTGTTTCTGCACATTGATTATACAGAATTGGGAGAAGTTTAAGAAAATCTGTCTCATTTTATTCATTTGGCATGTTCCCATATAAAATTTTAACTTATAGGGATCTAAACCAAGACTTGACAGAATGTCATCCTGGTACATTTTCCAGGATGAACTCTCCCCCGTCTGAATGTCCTAGCATTTTCCTTTCGCTCTTGGTGATCACTATACATTATGGAGGGCTTCCCTGGTAGCTCAGATGGTAAAGAAACCGCCTGCAATGCAGGAGATCCTGATTCCATTCCTGGGTTGGGAAGATTCCCTGGAGGAGGGCATGGCAACCCACTCCAATATTCTTGCCTGGAGAATTCCATGAACAGAGTAGCCTGGCGGGCTACGCTCCAAGGGGTCGCAGAGTCGGACACGACTGAGCGACTAAGCATGGCACATACATTATAGAATTACATTTCCGTGCAAGGGGACGCCGAGGGCCCGAGCCCAGACGCCGGCTAGCGGATGGCACAACGGCCTCGGAGAGCACCGGGCCCGGGACAGGGCATGGCCGAGTGCTTTGGCCACCGGCAGAGACGCGGCCACCAGGTGGCGCCAGAGCTCTCCTTCGCCTCCTCTTCCACCTCCACAGGATTCTCACGGGGCTGCGCATCACTCAGCCCCCACAGGCCGCACGGATCGCCTCCTACCCCGTGTCCAACGCCCCCGCCCCGGCGGGGACCCCGAGCGCGCCGCCAGTGGTCCTCTCCCTCGTCCTGGCTCGATCAGGCCGGCGTCTTCCTCTGCGACCCAGATCACTCGGCCAAGAGCGGCCAAGAGCAGCGCAAGACTCGGTGGATGTAGGGAGAAGGCAGGAAGAGGTATTTGTGAAAATACTACTGGACACATCCTTTGCCGACGATTGCTTCTCACAGAGCCTGCTCCAGCGTCCTCCACAAAGCCAATTCAGCTGCCTTCACCCCTGTGGGATGGAGATGGAATTTCCCCTGTGGAGCAGCTGATGGCTTTAAATCGTCTTCAGATGAGCTCACCTGTTCCTTCTTTCGTTCCATGGTGACACGCCACCACGGCAGGAAACAAGACCAGCTTACAGATACTTGAAACGGCAGTCTGTGGTTGACAAGCCCATCCTCGAAAAACTCGTCCCTGAGACAAGTTAGGTGAAAGAGCTCCCTATCTGATGAATATTTTCTACAATTAAACCAACCCAGATCCCCTCCCCCACCTACACACACACTCCCACACCCACACCCAGAAGGCTTCCCTCATAGCTCAGATGGTAAAGAATCCACCTGCAATGCAGGAGACCCCGGTTGGATTCCTAGGTTGGGAAGATCCTCTGAGCAAGGGATAGACAACCCACCCTACTATTCTTGGGCTTCCCTTGTGGCTCAGCTGGTAAAAAAAATCCACCTGCCAGGCAGGAGACCTGGGTTCAACCCCTGGGTTGGGAAGATCCCGTAAAGTGAAAGGCTACCCACTCTAGTATTCTGGCCTGGAGAATTCCAAGGAATGTACAGTTCATGGGGTCACAGAGTCCAACAGGAGTGAGCGCAACTTTCACTTTTTCAGACCCCTTTGACAATTGGTTAAAGGAAATGCTTTTTCTTGACTTGAGAGGGTATCTGCCAAGTGCTTTTCAGCATGGAATAAACTAAAAAGTTTTCATCATAAACTGTTTTAAAAGTCAGAGTATATTATTTATGATAGGAGTCTTCCAGGCATACTGTGGGTCTAGAGCTGATGTTTGCAGGGCTGGCTTAGATGTTTCCTGGAATAATTTTTATCACTTACCTTAAGTCACTCTGAGGAAGGAGTTGATCTGAGTATCTGCTTTGGGAAATGATAGCAGGGGTAAAAGGGTATAGTGTAATTGAGATGTCACCTTTACTATGAAAAGTATTTCATATTGATTAGTACCCCTGGGAACCTATTAATAAGCTCCCTGTTATTATTATTTACTAATAACAGCCTTTTCTCTCCAACCCCATACATTTTTGTGTGTGGAACCTATGTCTTTTTAATGAACTCATTTAGCTTTTATTGAGGTGTCCCTCTTGTGCCAGAAACTATTCTAAGTACTGGGGATATAGCAATGAACAAAAATAGTTTAAAAAAAAAATTAGTGCTGTGCTCCTCTCCTAGGAGAGGAGACCACCAAGTTTTTAACCTTGTATCCTATCAAGATAAGATACTTACTTACTGTCCTCAAAGCATCGTGACATAGCACGGTTCGTGGTTCACATGGCTCAGGTACAAACCAGGACGATAAGCCTGAATTCATTTTAACCACTAATTCAGGTAATTCAGAACAACGCCCTTCACAGCTCTATGCCTCAATTAATATCCTCTGGTAATATCCTGCCTTCCTCATAGCTTTGAGACTTCAATGATAAACATCTAGAGCTGTAAGAGCATTACACAAATACAGGTTTATGTTATTACACAGAATTTAAAGAGAGCATAAGATAAGCGAAAATAAGGGAACACTTGATTACTGGTGATTTTTTAAACTGGTGATTCTGAGATTAGGCCAGAACTCCCTCCAACAGAAGGTATCATTTACTTTCAGCTCTTATCAATCTCTCTCAAAGGGATCAGAGTTGAGGCACGTTGTCAGCCCTGAAAAGAAACCCATGAGCGTTTTTTTGCCTTTTTTAAAAACCCATGAGTTTTAGGTGTCCTCCTAGCAGGTAGGTAGACTCCCTTGGAGAGTGGCTTTAGGCAGATCTGCAGAAAAGGACTGGCTTGCCCAAACATGGAGAATGAAAACCAGCCTTGCCAGCCCCAACAGCGCTGATCTGACGAAGCTCAAGTCCACTGTAGATGGCCTCTTGCCTTTGGGGACTCTCCAACACTGGACAACCCAGAGCCTCTCAGCAGCTGCGGTGACTGTGAGATGCACAGAGAAGACGAGATGGATCCTGAAGACGTGGTGTCTAAGGCTGCGGAGGCTGCGGTGCGGCCCACAGAAAGACCCTGTGGAGCTGAGTGACAGCCCCGCCCCCGCGCCCGCCCCCGCGCCCACCCCCGACAGGATTCCGCGCTCTCAGCTTCCTCCCCTCCTCGTGCTTCCTGACAGTTAACTCCACCAACGACAGGCTTCACCGGGACTGAGTTTTCTTTTTTCATAGGAAACAATATTAATTCTATTTTTCTTGAGCACAGAAAAATCTGTATGCCCTTTTGCAGAAGAGAACTTAGACGTGGCAAAAGAGTGAGCCTATAAATCCTGCATATTTCCAGTTCAAAGTCCTTATTTAGAAAGCAGGCTGGCTGGCCATTCTATGTTTCGACTGACAAACAGGAGAAATACACACCACCCACCCACTCCTCACAGGCCCAAATGAAAGGACCGTGGGCCAACATATTCTCTGCAAGGAAAGTAAACATTAGGACACCTCCCCTTCCATCTCCTCTACTCAATGCAAGTTTGGTGTGAGCCTAAGATAAATAACTGTGTCTACTCTCAAAATCAAAGAAACTTTGGGTCTAAGGACATTGGGAAGAAATCTCAAGTTTAACAGAGACCTGAGAAGATTAACAGAAATATCTAAATTTTGCTTGGCATTCTCTTCGGTAAAATTAAGGGGGCAGTAAAAACATTTTGGCTGACTTCTTCATCCCATCCTGAAACTTCTGTCTCTATTTAATTAAAGGAATCACTGTAAGGCCTAGCCCAGAAAGGAAAGCCATCTTTGTCAGGTGTTAGAATATTTCAGTTCAGGCCAAGTTAACAGGTCCATTTGCCCTGATTTCTGTTCCCAAGGCTAAGAAAGTATTTCTAAGTAATGAAGCATCCAAGATCAGACAGCCAGTATATGATAAACAATGTCTATGATGGAGCCTACAGTCACTAAAAATATTCGTAATTATTATTTAAATTGAGCTTGCTGAGTATCTAATGTAGTACCTAGGAAGTTAAAGAAAATTTGTAATGTCATTTGTCATCAAATATTTAGTGAAGACATGGTCATTTTAGCTAGTAACTTTTCCTGAATATAAAGTGAATTTCAAAATGAGTCATCTATTAAAGTAGGTTAGATTTCAAGTTTTCCAAGTTCTGTAAGAGGTGCAACTCTGGACTGCTGTGGAAAGTTCTTCTTGCTCCAAGGATAGGTTAAAAAAAAATTCTGTCCTTTCTAAGGCACTAAGCAGAGTTTGGACTGTCCACAGAACAGCAGATTAAAGATTTCAACAAAAGGACAAATAGTTTGGAATGACTCTTAGTTGCCTTTTTTAATCTTACAAATGCTACTTCAATGTCTGCCAGATTTGCTTTTCAATTTTTTTTGGCCTTTTCTTAAGCCAGGAGGCTGTCAAGAAATATGAAAAAACTAGTTTCCATCTATTTTCAAACTGTTATTTCTAGCCCAGTGACTCAGTAAGCAGCTTTTAAAACAGACCCCTTTACTCCTCACAATCATACTTTTTTCCTTCCACTTATCCTGCGTGTGTCATGTCAAAGAATCTTTAATTTCATTGTGAAAAATTCCCAACTGACTTTTGCCCATTTGAGTCTCCATTCATCCATTATTTACTTACTCAGCATTCGAGTATGCTTTATGCTGGGAAATGCAATGGTCAGTAAGACCTACGTTCTGGACGTCACTGGCGATCCAGTGATGGGGAATCTGCCTGCCAACGCAGGAGACATGGGTTCGATCCCTGGTCCGGGAGATCCCGGTGCGTGGGGGCTCCCTTGCGCCACAGCTACTGAGCCTGTGCTCAGCACCAAGAGGAGCCACCACACTGAGAAGCCCGCACATCGCTACTAGAGTGGCCCCGCTCAGCGCAGCCAGAGGCAGCACAGCCAGAAATAGAAGTAATAATAGTAATGCTAAAGAGAAAGAATTTAAGAATTTTTTTCAGATTAAGTGCTTTAAAAGAATAAGACATGTGCTTAGAAGTGGTCTAGTAGGAAAGAGGGACAAGTTACCAAGAAATTACAGCAACTGTGGTCGGTGCCATGGTTAGAACATTCCTGGGTCCTAAAGAATCTCCAACAAAGGGCACCGACTCTGGCACCCAGGAAGGCTTTTTTCAACCCCATGGTAAAATCGGGGGCCAAGGAATGTTTTGTCTGTCCAGAGATCTTTGGTGGTTCCTGCCACAGTCTCTGGACCATAGCACAAGACACCTGTCACATGCAGAAGCCCTGAGGCCACAGACAGGATCAAAGCTGGAGAGGAAGGCACTTCTGGGGGGATTAGTTTGGTCTAAAACTCAGCATTGGCCACAGGACTGGAAAAGGTCAGTTCCAAATAAAGGCAATGCCAAAGAATGCTCAAACTACCGCACAATTGCACTCATCTCACATGCTAGTAAAGTAACGCTCAAAATTCTCCAAGCCAGGCTTTAGCAATACGTGAACCGTGAACTTCCAAATGTTCAAGCTGGTTTTAAAAAAGGCAGAGGAACCAGAGATCAAATTGCCAACATCCGCTGGATCATCGAAAAAGCAAGAGAGTTCCAGAAAAACATCTATTTCTGCTTTATCGACTATGTCAAAGCCTTTGACTGTGTGGATCACAATAAACATGGAAAATTCTGAAAGAGATGGGAGAGCCAGACCACCTAACCTGCCTCTTGAGAAACCTATATGCAGGTCAGGAAGCAACAGTTAGAACTGGACATGGAACAACAGACTGGTTCCAAATAGGAAAAGGAGTACGTCAAGGCTGTCTATTGTCACCCTGCTTATTTAACTTCTATGCAAAGTACATCATGAGAAACGCTGGACTGGAAGAAACACAAGCTGGAATCAAGACTGCCGGGAGAAATACCAATAACCTCAGATATGCAGATGACACCACCCTTATGGCAGAAAGTGAAGAGGAACTCAAAAGCCTCTTGATGAAAGTGAAAGAGGAGAGTGAAAAAGTTGGCTTAAAGCTCAACATTCAGAAAACGAAGATCATGGCATCTGGTCCCATCACTTCTTGGGAAATAGATGGGGAAACAGTGGAAACAGGGTCAGACTTTTATTTTTAGGGGCTCCAAAATCACTGCAGATGGTGACTGCAGCCATGAAATTAAAAGATGCTTACTCCTTGGAAGGAAAGTTATGACAAACTTAGATAGCATATTCAAAAGCAGGGACATTACTTTGCCAACAAAGGTCCATCTAGTCAAGGCTATGGTTTTCCCAGTGGTCATGTATGGATGTGAGAGTTGGACTGTGAAGAAAGCTGAGAGCCGAAGAATTGATGCTTTTGAACTGTGGTGTTGGAGAAGACTCTCGAGAGTCCCTTGGGCTGCAAGGAGATCCAACCAATCCATTCTGAAGATCAGTCCTGGGTGTTCTTTGGAAGGAACGATGCTAAAGCTGAAACTCCAGTACTCTGGCCACCTCATCCGAAGAGTTGACTCATTGGAAGACTCTGATGCTGGGAGGGATTGTGGGCAGGAGGAGAAGGGGACGACAGAGGTTGGATGGCATCACCGACTTGATGGACACGAGTTTGAGTGAACTCCGGGAGTTGGTGATGGACAGGGAGGCCTGGCGTACTGCAATTCGTGGGTTCGCAAAGAGTCAGACATGACTGTGTGACTGAACTGACCAGAACTTGGGTTTCTGTTTGGGCGGGGAGGACATCTGAGGAATGATTTCGTGATGGTGGTTTAGTCACTAAATGATGTCAACTCTCGTGACCCCACTGACTGTAGCCCATCAGCCCCTCTGTCCATGGGATTTCCCAGAGGAACACTGTTAGCCAGTTAATCAGGTCAGAGTATAAGGGGCTTGGGCACTACACGAGGGAAAAATGTTTCCAAACAGTTCTTTAGGCAGCAGAATGGATCCGAGGGGATGAGGCTGTGCATTTAGATAAACGGCCCACAGGAGTGACAGTGAGGCCTGAGAGGAGTGAATGGATTAGGGACATGGTAAGAAGAGGGGCAAGTGGACACTGATGGAATGTGGCGAGCAGGTAACAGCCGGGGAGAGGGCAGTTAAGGAGGCAGGTTCAAGGGAATGGATTTAATCATCTGCATGTCACAGGAGGCGCCTGTGGACATCAGCGTGATGCTGCGCAGGGAGCCAGACCCACCTGAGCTCAGGAGGGGTCATCAGGTGGCAGTGCCATTGAAGCCAGAAAGGGTAAGATCACCCGGGAGGGATGGAAAACTGGGGAGAATTTCCAGCAGGAGACTCGAGGAGAGGAGCAAGTTCCGGCAAAGGTTCACCACCTGCCCTGAGCGTCAGCTCCCATGGCCTCTGGCTCTCACCCAACTTCAGCCCAGTCCTCAGTCCCCTAACTGATCTGCTCTCCAACCTCAGGTCCCATTTATCTGGTCCAGTCTGTGACAGTAGCTTAGAGGTCACAGCATTGTCCATTCCTGAAGCATCACCTTTATTTCAGTAACTTGGGAGATTTTTCTTAGACTTTGCAAAATTATAAAGCCAAAAGCACACCAGAAGTCTCATTTTACAAAAGGTATAAGGGACTTCCCTAGTGGTCCAGTGGTTGGAAATTCACCTGCCCAATGCAGGGGACACAGGTTTGATCCCTGGGCCCTTGCTCCAAAACAAGTTGTGGCAATGAAGAGAGAGTCATCACGATGAGAAGTCACCGCCCCACAGAGAAGAGCAGCTCCCGCTTACCCCAACTAGAGCAGTAGAGCCAAAGATAAAGACAAATAAAAATTCTTCAAAAGATGTAAGATTTCAACGATGTGTCATGTTTTTAACTTCTCAGACTCCGTTCTCACTAGAAATGGGTGTGCATTCTATGTGCAACTTGAGTTATATAGTGACCATTTTGTCTCTCATCTTTAAAAACATCAACAAAAATATCCCTAATGCCTTCATCCTATCAAATAGGTAAGGTAGCCAAGTACAGCGCAAGTTACCCTTCTTAATTCAAGTCCAAAATCTTACAGTCAACTAACCTTCAACAAAAGTGCAAGAATACACAATGAGAAGTCTCTTTAATAAAGGGTGTTAGGAAAACCGGATATTCACATGTAAAAGAATGAAATCACACCCTTACCTTATACCAGATGCAAAAACTAACACAAAAGGGATTAAGGACTTATATATACACCTGAAACTATAAAACTCCTAGAAGTAAATTAGGGGAGAAGATCCCTGACATCAGTCTTGGTAATTTTTTGACTCCAAATGTACCAACACAATAAAAAATAAACAAGTGGGACTACATCAAACCAAAAAGCTTCTGCTTTTTTTTCTTTTGCATAGCAAAGGAAACTTAAAATGAAAAGGCAACTAATGGTTAACCCCCCCAAAATACAAGGAATTCATACAATTTAAGCAAAATAATAATCCAATTTAAAAATGGGCAAACAGCTTAGACAGACACTTTGTCCAAAGACAGTCAAATGACCAACAAGTATGTGAAAAACTGCTCAACATCACTAGTCATCTGGGAAAGTCATTAAAGTCCCAGTGAGTATCACACCTCTCATTAAGCTATGTTGGTGAGGGTGTGGAGAAAGGGGACCCCATGCACTGCTCGTGGGAATGTAAACTGGTGCAGCCATACAGAAAGCCAGAGCCCCACCAGGTACACACCCAGAGGAGATGAAACTGCATCTCAAAATGGCACCTACATCCGCATGTTCACTGCCACATTATCCATACGACTCGAGATACGGAAATAACCTGTCAGTGGATGAATGGATCAATGTGATACACACCCACATACAATCAGTCACCTTTATAAAAGGAAAGTCTGCCATTTCCAACAACATAGATGAACTGGGAACATTATGCCAAGAGAAGAAAGCCAGACACAGAAAGACATGCATGATCTCACTTAATTTCAGTGGCCACACACATCAGATGTCACACTGTACATATATTTAATCCAAAATACACATACAATTTTAATTTGTAAATCATCTCTCAATTAAGACGGGGGGCGGGGGAAATCCCTCAATCTTCCACTTACCGTGCAACATTGGGCATACCTTGTAAAACGGTGAGGATTCATTCGTAAATTCATTCATTCTAGAGCTCAGAAAGGGCTTCCCAGGGGGCGTTAGTGGTAAAGAATCCGCTTGCCAATGCAGGAGACCGAGGTTTAATCCCTGGGTTGGGAAGATCCACTGGAGAAGGAAATGGCAACCCACTCCCATTTTTCTTGCCTGGAAAACCCCATGGACAGAGGAGCCTACGGTTGCAAGAGTCAGACACGACTGAGTGACTAAAGCACCACCACCAGAAATCAGCAAGTGTGACTGTCACCACACACACATCTGCAGCTGCCAGAGCCCAGGGCTCCAGCCTCTTCTTTGTCAAAATCAAACAGGCGCAGTGAGAAGCAGAGATGGAAGGAGCTGTCCAGGTGTGGTGATTCAGGTTCTAATCCTAAGTCAACCTGCTGCTGCTGCTGCTAAGTCGCTTCAGTCGTGTCCGACTCTGTGCGACCCGAGACAGCAGCCCACCAGGCTCCCCCGTCCCTGGGATTCTCCAGGCGAGAACACGGGAGTGGGTTGCCATTTCCTTCTCCAATGCGTGAAAGTGAAAAGTGAAAGTGAAGTCACTCAGTCGTGTCCAACTCTTCGTGACCCCATGGACTGCAGCCCACCAGGCTCCTCCATCCATGGGATTTTCCAGGCAAGAGTACTGGAGTGGGGTGCCATAGGGTCCTAATTCATACAGGGAACTGCAAAGGAAGCCTTTGCAAACCACTGCAGTGCTCCACAGGAATGGGATATGGATCACACTGTTCTGTAAGAAATTTCCTGATGGTCTGGTGAGGACTCCATGCTTTCACTGCAGAGGGCCCAGGTGTGACCCCTGGTAAGGGAACTAAAGATCCCACAAGCCTCATTCCATGTCTCCCCCACACCCCCGAGAAAGAAAGAAAAATGGTCTATAAAAGAATCAGTCTCTGCTGACAACTACAAAGTTATCCTCTTCAAACAGTAAGTAGGGAGAGCAACTCTGTGTGATGTGAACACCGCACGGAGGTCAGAGTAGCACGTTCAGCCTCTGTGGGGACCAGGGCTGTGTCAACTTGGGGTACTGAGACGTGCTCTGATTTTAAAACTTCAAAGGTGCCTGCTCAACCAAGGGAAAAACGGACAGGCCAGCGCAGTATGTCTACTTTCTGATGGGATGGAAGGCAGGGTCCGTGGGGTGTGCGGACTCGTGTGGAGCTCCAGCGGGACCTCACTGCTGTCCCTGAGTGTGCAGACCATCAGGCACCGGCCGTTTCTCACATCAAGCCCCAGGTCAGCCACGGCCTCTCTGCCCTTTCCCCCACTTCTCTCCCCACCTCTAGCTTGTCAGTGTTACATCAAAGTACTTGACTCCCTTATCAGTTATTAGCGGAAATTAAACCAGGATTTACTACCTCAAAAATTATATGGTACAATTCATTACATAAACATAACTTAGTTAATATAACTATTTAAACATTATATATATAATGTTCCAGACAACCTGAATCTACAAAGGGGGGAAAATCCATCTGATTCACTCAAAGATATAAATGTGGAGTAAAAACTTAAAAATGCACAACTGACATGTTTAGAGGATGTAATTTCTGCTTAGTTGAATTTATTTCCCTCCAAAAATTCCTAAAATACATCTAGTGGCCAGGCCTATCTTGAATGTAGTCTGATAACTGATGGCCTGTACAGGGGGCTCCCATCACGTTCCGCTACCTGGGGCAGGTTTAAGCACGTATCTCATTTTTAGAGTGCTACAGGACATCATCTGTGACCTTAACAAAGCTCAAGTTCTTCTCTGTGACCATTTCCTTTTCACATTTTCCACCTCACCACTGAGCATCACTCACTGTCTGTATCATACTCATGACTCCGACACTAGCAATATCACCAAAACCAGGGAACTTGCTAGAAATGCTGATGGATACGTGTTCCTGCCCAGCAATTTGCTGTTAACAAGGCTTCCATGTGATTCTGATACATCTCAAGTTGGGAAAACATTATTACTGCCTAATCCTCACCAGCTGACATGAAAGCAGGGAGGGGTTCTAGCCTGGATCTGTGAATGCTCTGAAGCTGAACGCAGATGTCACCTGGGGAGAAGCTGCACAGCTGTCAACTGTCTCAAAGCAGTGGTGACCAAGAAACTTCATTCTGCTCTGACTCACCAAACTCAGCAGAATTCACTTCTGCAAATATACGCCATGCCAAGATATTCTCCAAGCCTTAACACCACTTAAGAGCACTTAAACAGTTGAGGCACAAGCAATAATAAAAACTCCATTTTTTGTTACAAAAAAATTTTTTTTTGTATGGTAGACCAATTTTCTCAAAAATCTCTCACAGTAACATTAACAAACACTCTGGTCTACAGGCTAATTCAACAAGGTCAGAAAGGCAGATAAATGATAAACTCCTGAACTTAACTGAGGAGTAAAAGGATTCAAATGTTTACTGTCTACCACACACATGGAACCAGGTTTCACACACTATGTGAGACGTGAACCTAAGTTCTATCTATCTGATAACAGAACAGCACTGATCCTACCAGGGAAGCCCCCGTTCTAAACGCTCTTCAAGTACAAACTGTGGAGACAATGGTGGAGAACCCGAGCGTACCTTCTCGCATGAGTACGCCAAAATCACAACTGCTGATCTGTCAATTTAAAAGGCTGGAATCTACAAAAAGATACTCTCCAGTCAAAGACATGATGAGCCCCATACCAGGCTCCCCAGACCTGGGGCCCAGCATTAGCAGGAACCCCTGCAGCATTTGGCTTTGAAGGCCAGTAGGGCTTGGTCACAGGAAGGACTGAGGAAAAAGGAGATTTCACTCCAGGAGGGTGCAAACAGGGTCCAGCACCGGACAAAAGTGGCAACCCCTTAGAAGACTGGGTCAGACCTACCTGCTGCTCAAGGGTCCCCTGGGCAGGTGGGGAGAGCTGTGGCTCTCCGGGGTCATATAAGCTGGTGGCAGATGCAGCTGGGATCTATGTTAACTCCAGTTGGCAGCAGACGTTTTTTCCATCTTGGCTGTGAGACCTGGCCCCACCCGACAGCCTGCAGGCTCCTATGCTGGGACTCACAGGCCAAACAACCCACAGGGTGGGAACAGAGCCCCACACCACCTTTAGACGTGTCCCTGTCCACTAGAGGGCCAAGACCAAGCTCCACCCACGAGTGGGCGTGGACCAGCGCCTCCCACCAGGAAGCCAGAAACAGACCTCTAGACCAGCCTTGCCCACCAAGGGGCAAACACCAGAAGCAAGGAAAATGGCAATCAGATCACAGAACCTACCCAGGTCCTTGGCCCCTGGGTGACAAGAGGGAAACGTACTGCTGGGACACAGAACATCTGCAGAGGGCCACTTCTTCAAGAAACGTTTAACTACGCTACTACACAGATAAAAATACAAATAGAAACTTAAAAATGAGATGGCCACACAGTAGATTCCAGATGAAGGAACAAGATAAAATCCCCAAAGAACTTCATGAAGTGGAGGTGGTCAGTGGCCAACCTACCAGAAAGCGTTCAGAGTAATGGTTGTAATCCACGAACTCGGGAAATGGATACACAGTGAGATTTCAAGTTTTCAGCAAAGAGAAAATATACAGAGCAACCAAATAAGAGTTGAAGACTCTAAGCACAAACTGTGAAACCAAACAGCAGATCTTTGTCCAAGGAAGCATGCCAATGTGCACTAACATTTTCATTTCCAAAGATGTAAGTGCAACTTTAACAAATGACAACATCCAAGCTATTCCACTTGACTTAAATCTTGGGTTGAGCCCCATTTAGCCTGCAACCCCACCACTGCCTGGTTCCATCACTATGTGAGTGTTCAGCAATTATGTGTCTAGAAGGAAAAAAAGTTTTGGTACCGGCAGTAATTTTAAACACAATATAGCTATAGTAATATTGCTATAGTTTTCAAAAGTGGTATCTAATTTTTCATGGCAAACAGAAGGGGTAAAAGTGGTAAGTGACTCAATTTCTTGGGCTTCATAATCACCACGGACAGTGACTGCAGCCATGAAATTAAAAGACACTTGGTCCGTGGAAGGAAAACTATGGCAAACCTAGACAGCGTATTAAAAAGCAGAGATATCACTTTGCCAACAAAGGCCTGTTTTTCCCAGTAGTCATGTACAGATGTGAGAACTGGACCATAAAGAAGGCTGAGCACCAAAGAACTGATACTTTTGAATTGTGGTGCTGGAGAAGACTCTTCAGAGTCCACTGGACTGCAGGGAGTTCAAACCAATCAGTCCTAGAGGAAATCAGCCCTGAATATGCATTTGTAGGACCAATGCTGAATGAAGCTGAAGTTCCACTACTTTGGCCATCTGATGCGAAGAGCCGATTACTGGAAAAGACCCTGATGCTGGGAAAGACTGAAGGCAAAAGAAGGGGGAGGCAGAGGATGAGACGGTTAGATAGCATCAAGGACTCAATGGACGTGAGTTTGCGCAAACTCTGGGAGATAGTGAAAGACAGGGAAGTCTGGCACGCTGTAGTCCATGGAGTCGCGAAGAGTCGGACACAACTTAGTGACTGAACAATTTTTTAAGCACCGAAACTGTCATTCAAGTAATATGTCCTGGGCAAAATCAGCTCTACTATAAGCACTTCACTGCCTCTTCCGTAAGCATTAAAGCAAAGCAATTATTTTCCATAGAGCCAAGTGACACCCAGCTTGGACTGCATTAGAGTTCACAAGGGCACATAGTAAGCATCCCCTCCTAAAATAAAACCTAGGCCGACCCCTCCTCCTCTCTTGGCCAGCTGTCTGCCCCTTGCTCTTTCCTCGCCTGTAATCCCCGACTGTCCCAGTCCGTCCCCATTTGGCAAACGCAGGAACGAAGACTGCTTCCTAGTTGCATGGCCAATCACGGACTGGGCACCAGTGCACTACTTTGGATTTGGGATCCTACTAGGAAAATGAACCGATCAACATGATTGTGTTCACCTCATCCCACCTCACCCCCTAAAGAGCCTGCAGGGTTGTCACTGGAAAAAAGCACAGTTTAAGGGCTCAGGATCACAAACCTGAAAGGTTCCTGAGGAAGAGTTACCAGCAAGTGTGAGTGGCCTAGTCTGATGTTCTTATTGTACAGATGAGAATACTGGAGTCCAGAGATGTAACATGGCTTTGCCCAAGGCTAGGTGATTATCCAGAGGCGCAAACTTAAACCATCCTCCAAACTCTTCCCACTACATCACAACCACCACAAAATCCTATTAAGAAAATATGTACATAGAAAAGGTCTCTCCACAGACTTTCAGACAGAATAAAAGCAATCTGTACAATGAGAAATGCCACTCAACAGACACCGCTAAGTACCAAGGATCTTTATTCTTAGGTCTGGTATTTAATCTGTGGCTGCAGATAGTATGTCACTATTTAGAGAAAAGGTCCCATTATCTTCATTAAAGTCTTCAGCCACAAAGTTACACCTTATTCTCATACAAGATAAGGGTTGGTAGGGGATTAAAGAGGTACACTCAGGATAAACGCAAAAGGGAACACACACTTTTACAAGCATATCGTCCCAGTTACCGTGAAGGTTACATTTCAGGTTAATTTACCAAAGTAGTGACAGAACCATGATTTCAGTGAAAATCAACACGTTATACCTTTAAAAAAAACAATTCAGGAATACTAAGTCAGGCAAGCATGCAAAATTTAGAGTATAAAAAAATGCAAGGGCTGGTTGCCCAAACACGTATTTCCCTCAGAAAGAGGGATTTGAAAATGCTGCACAGAACCAAAGGAATTAGAAGCTGAATTAGCAGACCTATTTCCTCAGTCTATATATGAGGCGAGTGGGCAGACATTAACTGGTAAAGCTTACTCAGCCAGATGAAGAATGTATAGCATCTAATTCCTGGTGCTATCCGCAACTACATGTATCTAAAATACAAGGAGATAAATATCCAGAATACATCAAACCCACTGATTTAAAGAAAACATTTCAAGGGAGGGGGTGAAGTTGTTATTATAGCATAGCAGCACATTACACATATTTAAGAGATTAAATGGAAAGAAATAATCTCTTATTTTAATGCTCAGTTTTGATCAACACAAGTTTCCAGCCAACTTTCTAATGTAGAGCAAAACAAGTATATTCTTTAGTTTTCTTCTACATTTTTTTGGGCCTTTCAAAACCGAGCACTGGGTATTTTTAATGTAATGGGATGTTATATGTACATTCTAATTACACATTTTAGGAATAAACAAAATGCATATTTCAGTAATTCATAGTGTATTTATAAAATGAAAAGCTCTCTATCAAAATACACTTTTCACTGGGAAAAATAAATAAAACAGACAAATGGATCTACACAAAGTAAAAATTAACTTTGGTAGACTTCACTGTGGAG
Organism: Budorcas taxicolor; assembly: GCF_023091745.1. Lineage (NCBI taxonomy): Eukaryota > Metazoa > Chordata > Mammalia > Artiodactyla > Bovidae > Budorcas > Budorcas taxicolor. The sequence continues at coordinate 37,506,617 of NC_068914.1, read as the reverse complement.
GACAGTCCGTAACAAGCTTATCTGCCCTTACTTCCCAGAGCTGATCATCTTCTGAGTTAAGATTTTAAAAATGTGTTTTAATTGAGATCATTATGTTGACATTTGTTTCTCATTCCACATCATCTTCAGCCAAGCTCTGAGCACTTACAATTCTCTGAAAGAGAAAATATTTATAAATACTTATAAATTTTTAAAAGTGTAAGCATTTAATCAGGATTCTAAGTTCAACATAAAATGCTTTTCTGATCTCTGATTCCAATCTCCCTGAAGTTTATTCATATTGAAATGTTAATATTTAATACTTCATACACCATTTTTAAGAAAATAATCTGTCAGCCCCACCTCAAAATTCAAGTCAATAAAATAAAGGAAGCATAACATTATACTGTGTTATGTTAGTCAATTTTTTAACTAAAATCAAAAAGAATTTAAGATCTCTATTCACTCCCATATGAACTAAAAATAATGGTTAGTGTTTTAGTGACCATTCTATCCTCCAAACATTTCCTTATTGGCCTGTAAATGGTCTGTCATCATACAAAGAAGGAATACAGTATTCCGATATATCAGTATTTTGAAAATATTTCCACGTAACATGGCACAAGCGAACAAAGTAAAAAAGGCCATTCTTGCTGAGGAATTCAAGCTTCATCCTGAAATCATCCATATTTCAAAAGACATCATCCTCAGGTCAATTTTCCAAAAGCACTACGCTATGCTGTCTTCCAAAAGGTGAGTAATGTTAGAGGATTTTGACAAGAGACTGGGAACCACATTCATTAGGATCAAAAAATAAAATAAGAAGGTTCAAGACCCAGCTTCTTGCTCTTTCAATTCTCTCCTTTAGATCTTTCCAATCTAGATGAGTAAAAGCTCAGTTTAAAGAATTAACCGGTCATTTTTATTAATTTTCAATTATATCAACCATGAAAATTCATTTAATAGACATAATATTCCAAAAAGTAGATTCATTTGGGGCTCCTGAGTATTTAAAATGAATGGGATGCATTTTAATCAACTTGTAAGTTATGCTTAACCTACTGTATCAATGAGGATGTATCGAACAGCTCCAAACTCAAAGCCCAACTCAGCATTAGCAGAGATACTGAGGCCTTCAGATACGTGAAGTCTGAGGGAGCCACAGGCCTTCAAGGGTCTGTTTCCTAGGCTGTGCCATCGTGGCTCCTTTGTCCTCTGCCACGTAACCAAGAGGTCTCGCAAAAGAGGTGGCAGAAAGCTAGGTTCAGAAGCTCTCTCAGCTGGGAGTGATCTCAATTTGGGGATCTGAACACCAAGGCCTGAGATTTAGCGCTAGAGAGACTGACTTCCAGTCCCGCTCCTGGGCATGATCACCAGGTTCTCTGCCCCTTCGTCGGGGTGTGTTTCTATTGGTCAAGCACTGGCATCTCTAGCACTATTCTCACTATACGGAGGAGTCTCACGTCACCATGCTCACGAGGCTCGTTTTTAAATGCCGAACTCTCAGACTGTACTCACTCCCGCACAGTCCAGACCTTTACCTGACTAATTGTCGGGAGCTTAGTCAAAAGCATCTGGAACACTGGTGGTGGGAGAGTTTGCTGCAACACCTGCAGTAACTGCTGCGGCTGTCCACACACAGCAATCGCATTCGTCAGATGGTCCACGCCCTTCTCATATTCACCTGCAAGATTTACATAAAAATACCGTGTGACTGGAAAAGCCTTTGCCTTTGTCCAAAATTCAACCCTGAGGTCACTATATGTCCAAATGATAACGACCGAAAACATCACGCACGTAAAAATCTAGAAAATATAGTACACTCGTATAACTAAGCCACCAACAGGAATAAGTCAGGTTATATGTATGAAGGGACTCCAGTAACACTTTCAAAGCGGGGGAAATTAAGGTACAGAAATGTCTAAGTTTATTACTAGTTATATACTGAGTATTTCTCAAAGGTTACTTAAGAAGTTGCTAACAACGAAACAGTTTTTTACGAGAAGAGAGAACTGGAAGACTGGAGGACTGAGGTGGACAGGCCCACTTTCACTTTAAACCCCTCACACTATGTGAATATCACCACACGCAAGTAGACACCTACAGGCCTTTAATCTCTGCTGAACCTAGTCATCACCGGCAGTTATCCTCTCTGCCTAAGAATCCTGTAGACCCAGGATACACTTATACAATGACACAACCTCAAGAGTGGTCAACCTGTCATCTTGAGCTTCCTTCACATGGAATGTTGCTACAACCTTCATAAAACTTTTGCTGACTGAATGGCCAGGTCTCAAGTGGTACCTTGAGAAACAGCTTAGAAAGCAGCATATAATCCACTTAGGACATAGCAGAGCAAGATCAAACCAAGTGTCACAAGATGGAAGTCACCATCCACTCCTCTGCTGGGCAGAATGCTCTCCCTTTCCTCAATGTCTAGGCCTTCTCTCTCAGGAAATTCAAGGTGCAGCCTGAAGGAGACCTGAAAATGTTTCCCTGGTTTATCTCATGTTCTCCCGCACTTGTTATACAGTTTCACTGATTCTCTTTTTCAATGAGTGGTGATCTTTCTAGGCTTGCTAGCAATTTAATGTAGGGACTGGACCATTTGTAACTCTTCAGGTGAAAATGAACAAATTCTGTCAAAAAATTATTTCTTAGGATTCTGGGTTGGTAAATATATCAAAGACTAGAAGGGTGGCACCTCCAGAGAAGGCATGAAAGTTCTCCACCCCTTAACCCTGTGCATCTCCTACCGCTGGTTACTCCTAGATAGTATTATTTATAATAAACCAATAAACACAAAGGTTTTCCAACCCTGAGTACGAATGGGACCAAATAAGGGACTGGTAACTGAGGAACTGCCTGCTACGTAACATTTTTATTTAAACTACTCAAATTGAAGAAAGCTTTAATTCTACAAAGAAGCATTAAAAATGGAAAATGTAAGGCACAGGTCTTCCACATAGGACTGGGCCTCCATCAGGGCCACAAGGGCTCCACTGACTTGGAAATTAAGATGCCCCAATGGCCACTGAATCCTCAGGCCACGGAATTTACAGGCAACAGAGGAGCTCACAGTACTGTCTGAGAATATTAATTCTGATTATTAAATGGAAATAAACAGAACTGCTACCAGAGTGGTATGTGTAGAACACAGGGGATCTCTGGCTGAGACACCTCCTAAAACTTCTAAACACACTGGAAACTGTTTGTAAACAATCACAGCAATTTAGTGTAGAAATGAAACCATTTCCTCTCCACACTGCAGCCTTGATCCTACTCACTTATCCTGAGATACTGCTCAGTTATCACGGATGAAGACACCTGCAAGAGGGAGGCCGTGTCAAGCAATGAGACTCACTGCCTAAACTGCTTATGCTTTCTCATGGCTTACCTTTACCTAATTCTAACCTCAGGCTGGTTTGGTGGATTCCACCAGAATAAAGGCAGCTTAGCAGCTGAGTTACATAACTCTTGGGGTGTGCTAGGCTGAAATGTGGAATATAAGCTTCAAATAAAGAATAAAAAACACTTCCCTATCCTTTCCTGACCCCTTCACTCCCCTCATGAGTTAACTGTTCTTGTGAATATATATCTAACAGCTCAAGTCAAAGAGAAACGGCCACAGTAAGTGATCTCTAAGATAATCAAGTAACTGGGACAGGACTACAGTATCTGAGATAAATTTTTTTACATCATGTTTATTTTGGAGGCTAGAAGGGAAATTTGATTGTCATAAACTGACATCTTTATGAGTATGAACAAATACTGACAGCACCTTTGCATAAGTTGAAATATTACAATCTCTATCCTTAGAAATAGGTATTATACATGCTTTACTTTTCTTTCAATATTAAAGTAATGAAATTACAGTCTCAAATGATCTTTATGAGGCCTTAAGTGCTTTACTTTGCCCAATGATTAAAAATCTACAAATGACCTGCATCATGTAGTTCAATAATGTCAAAATCTATTATAATACAACAGTGAGAATAAGAAAAACAACACTTGATACCATTTCTACTAACGACAGCAACTATTTCAAAGCTACTTTTGTGATAAAAGCTATTTTGACAATAAAAATATAAATACATTTAAGAAGCTCAATTATTGAATGAATTATGGTTCTCAAATTTGAAAAATGATTTTAATTTCATAATAGTAATTTTTTAGAAAGAATTCTTAATTCTATTGATGGAATACACAAAGCACAAAGCCTAAATCCTAGATGAGATTTAGATCACTGTTTCTGAAAACCATATGCCATTAACTGTGTAACCTTGAACAGGTAAACTAACCTTCTCTGGGATGTGGTCTATTAGTCACTCCTTCCTATAGGTACTGGGAAAGATCTGAAGATCAGGTGAAGGAGTTGAGGAAATTATATTCCCAGATATTTCTCTCAGTTACTGTTTACATATTACAATTGGCTATATTCTTTTAAACGACTTTAAAAGCAACCTCATTTGTAAAATTACTTATTTTCCTTGCATTATTAAATTAAATGCCTCATATTATTAAATGCCTAATTCTTAAAATATTTAGAATATCCCTTTAAAAAATATTTTGTATTGGAGTATAGCTGACTAACAATGTTGTGATCGTTCCAAGTGAACAGCGAAGGGACTCAGCCACACAAACGTATGTATTCATTCCCCGCCAAACTCCCCTCCCATCCAGGCTGCCACATAACATGAACGGAGTTCCATGTGCTATACAGTAGGTTCTTGTCAGTTATCCATTTTTAACATAGCAGTGTGTACATGCCCAACCCAAACTCCCTAATTATCCCCCATCCCAGAAATTTTAAGAATATATTTTTAAAACACAGCCACACTGCACCAAAAAAAGCCCCTTATTACCTATCTAGTTTCCTAGTCTTTCAATGACTATTAATTACCTTGAGCTAGTAATTCTTCACCAAGCTGTATTTCTTCTAGAAAGAATTTCTGAACGGCTTCAGCATCTTTAAGGTCAGGTAACTGTTTAAAAATAGAATATTTAGTAACTGGCTGGTTTACTCCAGGGATATACACAGTACAAAAAATTATGCCATGCCCAGCTCGTTATGAAAGCTGATAAAAAGAAATTTACTCTTCAACAACACTCAAGGATAGGAGTTTAATATCTACTTTAAAATAAATGCAAGAAAAAAAATCCTTTTTGATAAAACTGGTGTTTGAACAGTTCTTAGAAAGCTGTGAATCAAACCTCAAGTAAAAAGAGAGTACAGATATATCTTTACCACAAAATATGAACTATAAAACTGATTTTTTTGATGGCCATTATCATAGATTTTTATATAACTATATTGAGGAATATATAACTGTATAATCATGATCTATTTGTTGGGAATTTGAGCTGCTTCTGGGTTTTTTTTTTTTTTTCTATTTCAAACAAGCAGCCTTATTTAATTAACTTTGCCTTTCTGTGTTTTTGTTTTAGGCTTGTTATATATTACCAAATTAAATGATTATGCATTATCTTTGTAAAAAATGTAAACCAAGTATTTAAAAAGTCCCTTTTTATTTAAAAACCTAGACTACTAATAGAAGTTCTTGAGTATTATCATATACACTCTTACTACAGGTGTGCACAGTTATCAGACACCAGGCAATGCTATGTACACAGTGCAGTGTAAATACAACTATTACATGGACCAGGAAACCAAAAAATTCAGTCTCTTTAAGACAGTGGTCTGGAACCAAACCAGAAATATCTTTGAATTATACCTGTAACACATCCATTTTCTATATCCTTAGAAAGACAAGACTTCTGAAAACATAATGAATATATTACATATTTCAGAAAGGTAGTTTGGACATAACAGGGAAACAAAGTGACTGCCTCCCAGTTTCATCTTGCTATTATCATATCCAGTCAGTCAGGTGTGTTAATTACTCAAATGTAACATTAATTGATCTAATTTTTTCACTGCTTCAACTTGCTTTAAAAAGAACTACTACTGATCCAGTAGGTCCAAGTACTGGATATCCAGATGATGGAACTAATTTCAATTAAACAAAAAAAAAAAGGCTATATGCCCAGTGATTAACATTTACCTATACATAATGCTCTTTATAAAATAAATAAATCTAGTCATTAAAAATAATCATGAACATAGGATCTATGAAAAGGAAAAAAATGAATAAGACTTAAGTCTACATTTACATATTACAAGGTAAAAATTTGACAGGCAGTGGGATTGTGGATCAGTGGGTGTGAATAATCTTATGTAACTTTCAAAATGAGTAACGTGGTTCTTCTAAAGGAATTAGTATTAAATGTTTTGTTATTTTGGAGCAGCCAAGTGAAAAAGTTTGAACTTTTTGCTAAGTGTCTTTTACCACCCTCACTGTTCGCACAGTAAGCTGTCTGCTATGAGGCTGACAAAGGGGAAATAAGAAAGGACTGAAAAATCTGCAGGGGAACAGAGCTAACAACTATTCTTAGAAAGAAATTCTACTTTAAAACATAAAATCAGTGTCTGATACCAATTAGCTTTCTCAAAATATACATTTGAAGTGGACTATAAAAAAAGATTATTACCTTGGAAAGCCCAGCTCTCTCCTTGGCAAGCTTTTGTTTCTTTCTTCCTGCAAGAAAGGGAATATTTTCATTTTATTAATAAAGCGGGAATCAAAAGAAGTCTGATTGCTGTGGTACTCATTCTATTTGCAAAACATGACCAACTCAGGCTTTTTTTCTTGTGATTTGTCAGGTCATAAAAATAGTTCAGGTCAGCAACCGGCAATGGGACATTCCTGGACAGAAGCTTTGTCCTTCCCTCTGGGGTACCAGGATCGGCAGTTTGCAACATGGAGATAATTAAGAGACTCAGCTGTTGGAAGCATCCTAAGTAGAGAAAGTCTCTCCCCCCCACCTCCACCTCCACAGGACAGACACATGACCAAGAATCAAGCCTCTGTTGTTGTGATGGAATTTTATTACTGAAATATAACTGACTCTGTCTTTACTAAATTTTGAAAACTATCTGGCATTATTAAATAAGAAAAGAATTTTAAAAACAGCATTTGAAAAAGCTTTCTTGAGAAAAAAAGCACAGTATTTATGCATTTGGCAAAAATAAGTGCGAAGAAAGGCAGCACTCAAATAATTACTGCCAGTTAAAGGGAAAAATCCCTCGCCCTACAGTCTGTAGGTTGTTTTTGTTTCTGACATGAGACAGTAATAGTACAAACTCAGGAGTAAGTGGCATTGTTTAAATCAATTAGTCAACCTTTAAAATCAGATCAGTAGTAGGACACTAACAATATTTTAAGCTGCTGTTTAATTGCATGGGCCTCCCTGGTAGTTCAGCTGGTAAAGAATCCGCCTGCAATGCAGAAGATCCTGGTTCAAATCCTGGGTTGGGAAGATCCACTGGAGAAAGGAATAGGCTCCCCATTCCAGTGTTCCTGGGCTTCCCTGGTGGCTCACCTGGTAAAGAATCTGCCTGCAATGTGGGAAACCTGGGTTTGGTCCCTGGGTTGGGAAGATCCCCCAGAGAAGAGAATGGCTACCCACTCCAGTATTCTGGCCTGGAGAATTCCATGGGGTAGCAAAGAGTCAGACACAACTGAGTGACTTTCACTTTAATTGTATACTCCATGAGAAAGGGTGCTGGCACAAGGAAGCTTGGGTTTCCTTTATATCCCAGATCTTCCACTGACTAGCAGTGTGACCTTGGGCAAGTTATGGTTAACTTACTATGCCTCTCTTTTTCCTTATGTAAACCTGGTTTTAGAACAATACCTGCTTCACAGAGTTGATATGAGGATTAAATTAGTTACCGTATTTTCTGTGCCTGGTTGGCACTATTGAGATACAAACACTCAGGAGATCAATAGCAACCAACTCCTCAGCTAAGGAGTTGTACTATGCTAAGTAGTTAAGTTAGTTTCATTAACCAGTTAAAATTACCAAAGGCACCATGTGGCTAAGAAAGGTAAAGCTCTAATACTTATTACTGGGTCAGCAAATAAATATCAACTCTCAAAAGATCAGACATGCTTTATTACTGTGAGAAACAAAATTCTATAAATCCTATTTTCAATGCATGAGTAGAGAGGCTGTGACCTAAGTGCACACAAATGGTTAATTTACTCTGGTCAGGGAACCTTTTCTAACTTGCATTTACAAACTAGGTTTACCACCAGTATCTCTAGCCAATTCTAGCCCCCAGATTACGTAAAGTGCTACAACTCTAAGGCCTCAGCACTTTCAAAAATATACATATAGGTTAAAGCTGATCTTACTATTAATTTGAAGACTGCCCATTTTTCCTAACTACCTTTCTTAGGTGTTAGTCATTAGGCAACTGTGGAGAAACAGAATATATAACCTCAATTAAGGTTCAGCTCTCTTTTGGCAGAATGACACCAGACTGTGTGAACTAGTTATTAAAAGATCTCGATTCCAATGTGCTGGGAAGAGCACTAGGATTGGACATGGAACACTTGACGTTAAGGATAAGCACTGGTTTTAGATTCAAGAGACACACTATCCTACACTATCCTACCCTGCCTATTTATCCTCACAGCAACAGGAGGACAGGTACTAATATCATCACCACGTTATCACAGAGATAATTCACCAAGATCGCAACTAATGGGTGGTGGAGTGGCAATCCAAACACTCAGGAAGCAGAATTTCACTCAGACATTACTCTACACTGCAGATAAGTGAAGATATGCCCATCAGTATAAAAGGCATCTCAGAAATAAACATGGCAAGTTTGTGGAATAAACAGAGATATAAAATTTGTTAAGTCAAAATTTGCAGGAAATGACAAAAGTGGTAATAGTAGAAAGAGGCCTGATTTCCAAGCATACATACATACATATATATATATGGTTTTTTAATGGAGTGGAGAAGAATGTGTGATTGTTGCTGAATGTTTGGTAGTTACCAAATTTTAAGCTTGCTTAGCTGCTTTAAATTTACAGCAGTAAGATTAAAACTCTCACTTTACTTTTCTAAGACAACTAACTTGTTACATCAACTTATTTATCAAACAGTATCTCTGACAAACGGGCAGATAACAGACTGAAAAATCAAGGAGCTACTACATATTCAAGCAGCAGACTGACACAGTATTTGGCTAGAAATCAGTCCAAAGTGCCTCTGCGTAAACCTAACAAGTTAGACTAAAAAAATACACATAAAATACAAAAAGCCCCGAATCTAAAGCAATCAATTACTTTATTTTAAAATGAATCATTTCATACAGTGCTGTAAAATGAAAAACATCTGTAGTTGGTACTTTGTAGGTTAATTATCATTTATTAATGATTATTTAGATAAAAATTATGCTGTAGGAGTTTCTGGTAATCTCACATTAATGGAAGGTAAGAAAAAAATTGAATAAATTAAGTCTTGATTTAACTTCAAACCTATTTTTTAACAGCTAAAACCAAAAAACCTTCAGAAACACTGATTTGAAAAACTCTGCCCTTTTATTACAGATGTCAGTCAATTCAGTGGCTCAGTCCGACTCTTTGAGACCCCATAAATGGCAGCACACCAGGCTTCCCTGTCTATCACCAACTCCCAGAGCTTGCTCAAACTCACTGTCCATCCAGTTGCTGATGCCATCCAACCATCTTATCCTCTGTTCTCCCCTTCTCCTTTCGTCAGTCTTTCCCAGCATCAGAGTCTTTTCCCACGAGTCAGTTCTTCACACCAGGTGGCCCAAGTATTGGAGCTGCAGCTTCAGCATCAGTCCTTCCAATGAAGGTAGGATGTATAAGCCCCACCACAGAGCCACTGAGCAGACAACCCACAAACTGGACAACAATTATACCAAAGAAGCTCTTGCACTGTTCTGAAAGTTCTAGGGTCCACAACAGATTTCCCAGTGTGGAGAACCCCCAGGGAATTTGACTCTGGAGGCCAGGGGGATTTGATTATAGAACTTCCACACCACTGGCGAAACAGACTCTTGGAAGGCACAAACAAAGGTCCTTGTGCTCACCAGGACCCAGGAGAAAGGAGCAGTGACCCCACAAGAGACTGAGCCAGACTTGCCCGTGTGAGTGTCCAGGAGTCTCCCATGGAGGCGTGGCCAGGGTACTGAATACAAGGGTTCAGGCATAAGTCCTTTTGAAGGAGATCATCATTATCCCTACCATAGGTCAAACTACCTGGAGGGAACACAGCCCCACCCATCAACAGAAAATTGGATTAAAGATTTACTGAACAAGACCCAGATTCCCCCCAGTTAGTCTCTCTCATCAGGAAGCTTCCACAAACCACAATTAGAGAAAACTAACTAAACTGATCTTGCAACAAACTGGATCACAGCCTTGTCCAACTCAATGAAACTATGAGCCATAGGGCCATGGTAAAGAGTTTTGACAAAATGTGGTCCACTGGAGAAGGAAATGGCAAACCACTTCAGTATTCTTGCCTTGAGAACCTCATGAACAGGATTACAGATATAAATATTCTATTAGAAATTAAGCTAAGAAATGAAAAATTAACCAAACTGAAATCAATTACACCCCACAAATACAAAACACTCTCAAGTTCTTAAAATCAGTCAACCATACAGAAGGACTTCAAAATTACTCTGAGCATGTTTTGCTTAAGAAAATACAAAATAACAATTATATTCATAAACAATTTTTCAGTTCAGTTGCTCAGTCCTGTCTGACTCTTTGCGACCCATGAATCGCAGCACGCCAGGCCTCCCTGTCCATCACCAACTCCCGGAGTCTAGTCAAACTCATGTCCATCAAGTCAGTGATGCCATCCAGCCATCTCATCCTCTGTTGTCCTCTTCTCCTCCTGCCCCCAATGCCTCCCAGCATCAGGGTCTTTTCCAATGAGTCAACTCTTCGCATGAGGTGGCCAAAGTACTGGAGTTTCAGCTTTAGCATCAGTCCTTTCAATGAACACCCAGGACTTTACCATTCATTAATCACCATGTGTCAGGTACTGTACTAAATTCTACATTATAATGTTCTACAAAAAAAGAAGGAAACTAAAGCTTGAAATTTGTTGCCCAAGGTTATTTAGCTGCTAATTCAAGCCTGACACTTAAGTCATTAGGCTACTACTGAAACTAGAAAGAAATTTATGGAAGACAAAAAAAAAAAAAAAAAACCTGTGAAAATGACAGATTTCTCAATTTGTTCAAAATCACAGCTTTTATTATTTCTTCAACCAAAACTTAGTTTTCTCAAGGTTTTCAACAATAGGATTGCAGCGATTCCAGAGGAAGGGTTAATCCATTCTTTACAGAGATCTACTTCCACACCACCACTGCCCAACTATTTCTTGGAAGCTACAGGAAAATGATAAAAATTCCAATAATTACATTTACAGCAGGAATTTATAGGATGTTCTCCATGTCAAGAATGGTGGTAAGCACATCAAACATTTTAATCTTCACAAAACCAACAAGAGGCAATACCTGATTTGCAAGCTAAGAAAATAATTAAGACTCAGAAAACCCAAGATCATACTGCTAATCTGTGACTAACCTGGGTCAGGAAACTCAGTGTCTGAATCCAAAGCAGCATTATTTCCATTAGTTTCCCTAACTATAAATAAAAAAATCACCTCTATATCCCTTTCTTCCTGAGACACAAGAGAACCGGGTTCAGGTATCATATTGCAGACGGTGTAAGAGCAGCAGTTTCCAGTAAGGTAGTCCCAGCCACGTGTGACCCAAGTGCACGTGAAACGCTAATCACTTTTTCTTATTTTTCTGGGCTTTAGTAATTTACCTACACATTCCAGTTTCAGGAACTATTCTGACTGAGCAACCTAGGTAGATTACAAAATTATTTCTTGATGCAACAAATTTGCTCTTCTGTTGCTGCGAACGAGCATACCTCCGAAATTCAAAGAACACGAAAGGTTTTGGCGACACGATTTCCTTCTTGTAAATCTCTTTTAAAAGATGTCGCAGGTATGAAATAAGACTGAGCCACAGAAAACGTGCAGCCTTTTGGACGCCCCTGCGATTTCTATAGCATTCACTCATATCTTGGAAGCCTTTACAGTGGAGCTGCCAAGAGGGTTTAAGAATGCATGCAACCTTATCGTTTGAGAATGATACTAAACTGGATTTGCAGGTTCAGTCTAAGCACAAATTCGTAAAATACAAAAAAACACAAAAAAACCCGACATTCGAGTTCGGAAGAGGCGAAAAAAGATAAACAGCAAAAAAGAGCCACAACCCCCTAAATTATAATACAAACGAATCTGCACTTACACAGTACATGTTTAGGGAAAACAAAATGGGAAAAATCGTTCCTCCAAAATGGAGGGACGCTTTCGTTGGCACACGAGCCGGGAGCAACCCTGGAAGCGGCGCCATCACCTTTCTCTGGCGGGTGCGCTCCAAGGCCCAGACCCTGCAGCACCACGCGGCCGCCCAGCACGCGGCGGGTCGGCCGGCGGGAAGCAGGGGACGAAGGCGCCGCGGGGGGAGGGGGAGGGAGGCCCAGGGAACCGGAGACCCACTCACGTTCTCGCAGCCTGTTCTTGAAGTTGGGGTCACTCCGTCTCTTGCGGTCAAAGTAAATGCAGTAACCGATGAAAAGGGCCCCGCACACGCCGGCGGCGATGGCGCTGTTCCGGCCCACCATCTTCTCTCCACCGAGGAGCCGGGTCGGCTGCGGCGGGGCCCTAAAGGCAGCCGTTGACCGCGAAGACCCAGATCCGAGTGCGCGGCTCCGTCCCGACGCCCGCCGCCCGCCGCGAGGGACGCGGAAAGGCGGAACATGCGTCACTTCCGGCCCCCGTCGCCGAGGCCCCTGGGGATGTCCGCAGCAGTGCCTGAGGGGAGGCACCCGCGCCGCTTCTGCGCCTGCGCAGGTGCTTAAGTTCGCTGCGGAGTTGAGATATTGCGCGAGGTCGCGCACGTCCTTAAGAGCGTTTGAGCTTGACGTGATGAGGATGGCACGTGGCGGTCGTGCGCACACTCCAAAGTGTGTGTAGCTGACTTCCTTGCTTGTGTCAAAGATGGAAGGTCACTGGTCACAAATGCTTCATCATTTTATGTTACACAGGCGCCCTGTAACTCTTGTTTGAATTCAGTTTCATTTGGTTTCAAGCTCAGTCACAATCCATTTTGCAGCAAGGACCATAATCTAGTGATTCGATTTCAAAAGACTGTTACGGTATAGTCTCAGGAGTGGAGGAAAATTAAATGGAGCGATTCCTGGAAAAGGATAACGGGTAAGAGACACAATGGAAAAAAATAGTAAACATTGAGTTGTCAAGTTGTCATACCCACTGAAGACATTATGTGTGCAGTTTAAATTTGAAAAGGCATAGACGGGATCCTCTGAAACCTTTGGAGTGATAGGAATGTTTATTATAGACTGTAGTGTCCTGACAGTTTATGCGAAAGAGATGGTTCATGATGGGGCTGCCCAGCAAGACCTGAAAGACCAGGGTTGTGATTAGGCGGTTGGGACTTTGATCTGGGTGGTATCAGCCCTATTTCTGGGGGAAAGGAGGGGAAGGAGGCTGGAGAATAACTTCATGGAGTTCAACTTCATGACCTACATAAGTGAAGTTGCTCAGTCGTGTCCGACTCTTTGTAACCCCATGGACTGTAGCCTACCAGGTTCCACCGTCCATGGGATTTTCCAGGCAAGAATACTGGAGTGGGTGGCCATTTCCTTCTCCAGAAGATCTTCCTGACCCAGGATCGAACCCGGGTCTCCCTCATTGTAGGCAGATGCTTTACCGTCTGAGCCACCAGGGAAGGTAGGTTATGACCTACATAGGGAAGCCCAATGAAGGCTCTGGACACCGAAGCATGTGCCCTTCCGAGGTTGGCAGTACTCTGTACTTAGGAATCAACGTGCCATGTGCAGGGAGGGTGAGGTGTTCTGTCTTCTGGGAGGTGTTCAGGGAGGGAACAACAGAAGCTTTGAATTTGGGACTCGCCCATACCTTTCCCTTGTGCATGCCTCTTCTCTTTCCCTTTGGCTGGTTTTGGTTTATTCTTTCTTGGCTGCACAGCAAGGCTTGTGAAATCTTAGTTCCCTGACCAAAGGTTGAACCCGGGACTTAAGCAGTGGAAGTGCTGAGTCCTAACCACTGGACTACCAGGGCATTCCCTGGCTGCATTTTATGCATATCCTTTTGCTGTAATAAAACTGTAATCATAAGTAGAACATGTTCTTGAGTTCTGTGATTCCTTATGGTGAACCTGAGACAGGGAGTAGGAACCTCCAAATTACTAGCTGGTCTGTCAGAAGAGTGGCCTGGAGACATCTCCCCATGTATTTGTTACCTGTGTATTCTCATACAGCCATCTTGTCATACAGCAATACTGTCCCCATAACACAAAGTCTGGCTCAGCTCTAGGGTAGATGGTGTCACGTTGTTGCAGGGTACTTAAGGAAACATTTAGCTGACATTCCTAACCTAGTCCAAGAGCTTGGGAAAGCCCTTTTGCTTGAGTGATAATGAACCTGTGCAAGTGTGCGTGCTAAGTCACTTCGGTCGTGTCTGACTCTCTGTGACCATATGAACCCTCCAGGCTCCTCTATGGGATTCTCCAGGCAAAGAAAGAGTACTGGACTGAGCTGCCATGCCCTCTTCCAGAGCATCTTCCCAACCCAGGGATTGAACCTGAGTCTCTATGCCTCCTGCATTGGCAGGCAGTTTCTTTACCACTTGTGCCACCTGGGAACCTGAGATCCTATAAGACTGGAAATTTGATCAAAGGTACATGTACATTGCCTGGACTGGGGTGAGATGCGAAGGTGCATATATATCACAGCAAAGCAAATGACTGATATCAGGGGGTTGCACACGACAGGAAAATAGCTTTTCCTTATGTCATGCACACATACGGATTCTTCCTAGCCTTAACAGTGCACTTCTATCAGCTGACAGAGGTATGTCCTGAGCCACAGGTGGAACAGAAGACTTGTAAGGCCGCACAGATGACCTGAGGCCTAGAACTTGACCCGGGGCAATCTGAGACTATGTGTCCATTACCTTATGACACTAAGGAAAGGACACGCTGTTCTTTCTGTTATGCATCATAGAATGCCATGT